>NC_053041.3:18527127-20007130 GCF_002575655.3 Aegilops tauschii subsp. strangulata | reverse complement strand
CCTATTTTTGCGTTCAGTATGCATCATTCAAAGCGACGTCATCAATTTCCAACACGTTCTGACATGATTTGCTGTTTTCAGTCATTTACCGATTTGTTTAGAGAGCTAAATGACGGTGAATTGAAAATCACTACAAAATGAACTCTGAAAATGTTGGAACTTGGCACGGTATCATCATTTCACCCGCATAGCATGTGCAAAAGAGTAGAGAGGGTCACGGCAAAAACTGGTCGCACCTCGTGTAAAAACTGGACAATCTCTTTCGGAGTATCAGGGTTTTCGGACGAGACCTCATCTGTTACACGGGCACTTCAATGTTTTTTAAACTTATTTGAACTCCAACCTATTTTTGCGTTCACTATGCATCATTCAAAGCGACGTCATCAATTTCTAACACGTTCTGAAATCATTTGCTGTTTTCAGTCATTTACCGATTTGTTTAAAGAGCTAAATGACGGCGAAATTGAAAATCACTACAAAATGAACTCTGAAAATGTTGGAACTTGGCATGGTATCATCATTTCACCCGCATAGCATGTGCAAAAGAGTAGAGAGGGTCACGGCAAAAACTGGACGCACCTCGTGTACAAACTGGACAATCTCTTTCGGAGTATCAGGGTTTTCGGACGAGAACTCATCTGTTACACGGGAAATTGAATGTTTTTTAAACTTATTTGAACTCCAGCCTATTTTTGCGTTCAGTATGCATCATTCAAAGCGACGTCATCAATTTCCAACACGTTCTGACATCATTTGTTGTTTTCAGTCATTTACCGATTTGTTTAGAGAGCTAAATGACGGTGAATTGAAAATCACTACAAAATGAACTCTGGAAATGTTGGAACTTGGCACGGTATCATCATTTCACCCGCATAGCATGTGCAAAATAGTAGAGAGGGTCACGGCAAAAACTGGACGCACCTCGTGTACAAACTGGACAATCTCTTTCGGAGTATCAGGGTTTTCGGACGAGAACTCATCTATTACACGGGCAATTGAATGTTTTTTAAACTTATTTGAACTCCAGCCTATTTTTGCGTTCAGTATGCATCATTCAAAGCGACGTCATCAATTTCCAACACGTTCTGACATCATTTGTTGTTTTCCAGTTATTTACCGATTTCTTTAGAGAGCAAAGTGACGGTGAAATTGAAAATCACTACAAAATGAACTCTGAAAATGTTGGAACTTGGCGTGGTATCATCATTTCACCCGCATAGCATGTGCAAAAGAGTAGAGAGGGTCACGGCAAAAACTGGACGCACCTCGTGTACAAACTGGACAATCTCTTTCGGGGTATCAGGGTTTTCGGACGAGAACTCATCTGTTACACGGGAAACTGAATGTTTTTTAAACTTATTTGAACTCCAGCCTATTTTTGCATTCAGTATGCATCATTCAAAGCGACGTCATCAATTTCCAAAACGTTCTGACATCATTTGTTGTTTTCAGTCAATTACCGATTTGTTTAGAGAGCTAAATGACGGTGAATTGAAAATCACTACAAAATGAACTCTGGAAATGTTGGAACTTGGCACGGTATCATCATTTCACCCGCACAGCATGTGCAAAAGAGTAGAGAGGGTCACGGCAAAAACTGGACGCACCTCGTGTACAAACTGGACAATCTCTTTCGGAGTATCAGGGTTTTCGGACGAGAACTCATCTGTTACACGGGCAATTGAATGTTTTTTAAACTTATTTGAACTCCAGCCTATTTTTGCGTTCAGTATGCATCATTCAAAGCAACGTCATCAATTTCCAACACGTTCTGACATCATTTGTTGTTTTCCAGTTATTTACCGATTTCTTTAGAGAGCAAAGTGACGGTGAAATTGAAAATCACTACAAAATGAACTCTGAAAATGTTGGAACTTGGCGTGGTATCATCATTTCACCCGCATAGCATGTGCAAAAGAGTAGAGAGGGTCACGGCAAAAACTGGACGCACCTCGTGTACGAACTGGACAATCTCTTTTGGAGTATCAGGGTTTTCGGATGAGAACTCATCTGTTACCCGGGCACTTCAATGTTTTTTAACTTATTTGAACTCCAGCCTATTTTTGCGTTCAATATGCATCATTCAAAGCGACGTCATCAATTGCCAACACATTCTGACATAATTTGCTGTTTTCAGTCATTTACCGATTTGTTTAGAGAGCTAAATGACGGTGAAATTGAAAATCACTACAAAATGAACTCTGAAAATGTTGGAACTTGGCATGGTATCATCATTTCACCCGCATAGCATGTGCAAAAGAGTAGAGAGGGTCACGGCAAAAACTGGACGCACCTCGTGTACAAACTGGACAATCTCTTTCTGAGTATTAGGGTTTTCGGACGAGAACTCATCTGTTACACGGGAAATTGAATGTTTTTTAAACTTATTTGAACTCCAGCCTATTTTTGCATTCAGTATGCATCATTCAAAGCGACGTCATCAATTTCCAACACGTTCTGACATCATTTGCTGTTTTCAGTCATTTACCGATTTGTTTAGAGAGCTAAATGACGGTGAAATTGAAAATCACTACAAAATGAACTCTGAAAATGTTGGAACTTGGCATGGTATCATCATTTCACCCGCATAGCATGTGCGAAAGACTAGAGAGGGTCACGGCAAAAACTGGACGCACCTCGTGTACAAAGTGGACAATCTCTTTCGGAGAACCAGGGTTTTCGGACGAGAACTCATCTGTTACACGGGCAATTGAATGTTTTTTAACCTTATTTGAACTCCCGCCTATTTTTGCGTTCAGTATGCATCATTCAAAGCGACGTCATCAATTTCCAACACGTTCTGACATGATTTGCTGTTTTCAGTCATTTACCGATTTGTTTAGAGAGCTAAATGACGGTGAATTGAAAATCACTACAAAATGAACTCTGAAAATGTTGGAACTTGGCATGGTATCATCATTTCACCCGCAAAGCATGTGCAAAAGAGTAGAGAGGGTCACGGCAAAAACTGGTCGCACCTCGTGTAAAAACTGGACAATCTCTTTCGGAGTATCAGGGTTTTCGGACGAGACCTCATCTGTTACACGGGCACTTCAATGTTTTTTAAACTTATTTGAACTCCAGCCTATTTTTGCGTTCACTATGTTTCATTCAAAGCGACGTCATCAATTTCTAACACGTTCTGACATCATTTGCTGTTTTCAGTCATTTACCGATTTGTTTAAAGAGCTAAATGACGGCGAAATTGAAAATCACTACAAAATGAACTCTGAAAATGTTGGAACTTGGCATGGTATCATCATTTCACCCGCATAGCATGTGCAAAAGAGTAGAGAGGGTCACGGCAAAAACTGGACGCACCTCGTGTACAAACTGGACAATCTCTTTCGGAGTATCAGGGTTTTCGGACGAGAACTCATCTGTTACACGGGAAATTGAATGTTTTTTAAACTTATTTGAACTCCAGCCTATTTTTGCGTTCAGTATGCATCATTCAAAGCGACGTCATCAATTTCCAACACGTTCTGACATCATTTGTTGTTTTCAGTCATTTACCGATTTGTTTAGAGAGCTAAATGACGGTGAATTGAAAATCACTACAAAATGAACTCTGGAGATGTTGGAACTTGGCACGGTATCATCATTTCACCCGCATAGCATGTGCAAAAGAGTAGAGAGGGTCACGGCAAAAACTGGACGCACCTCGTGTACAAACTGGAAAATCTCTTTCGGAGTATCAGGGTTTTCGGACGAGAACTCATCTGTTACACGGGCAATTGAATGTTTTTTACACTTATTTGAACTCCAGCCTATTTTTGCGTTCAGTATGCATCATTCAAAGCGACGTCATCAATTTCCAACACGTTCTGACATCATTTGTTGTTTTCCAGTTATTTACCGATTTCTTTAGAGAGCAAAGTGACGGTGAAATTGAAAATCACTACAAAATGAACTCTGAAAATGTTGGAACTTGGCGTGGTATCATCATTTCACCCGCATAGCATGTGCAAAAGAGTAGAGAGGGTCACGGCGAAAACTGGACGCACCTCGTGTACGAACTGGACAATCTCTTTTGGAGTATCAGGGTTTTCGGATGAGAACTCATCTGTTACCCGGGCACTTCAATGTTTTTTAACTTATTTGAACTCCAGCCTATTTTTGCGTTCAATATGCATCATTCAAAGCGACGTCATCAATTGCCAACACATTCTGACATAATTTGTTGTTTTCAGTCATTTACCGATTTGTTTAGAGAGCTAAATGACGGTGAAATTGAAAATCACTACAAAATGAACTCTGAAAATGTTGGAACTTGGCATGGTATCATCATTTCACCCGCATAGCATGTGCAAAAGAGTAGAGAGCGTCACGGCAAAAACTGGACGCACCTCGTGTACAAACTGGACAATCTCTTTCGGAGTATTAGGGTTTTCGGACGAGAACTCATCTGTTACACGGGAAATTGAATGTTTTTTAAACTTATTTGAACTCCAGCCTATTTTTGCGTTCAGTATGCATCATTCAAAGCGACGTCATCAATTTCCAACACGTTCTGACATCATTTGCTGTTTTCAGTCATTTACCGATTTGTTTAGAGAGCTAAATGACGGTGAAATTGAAAATCACTACAAAATGAACTCTGAAAATGTTGGAACTTGGCGTGGTATCATCATTTCACCCGCATAGCATGTGCAAAAGAGTAGAGAGGGTCACGGCGAAAACTGGACGCACCTCGTGTACGAACTGGACAATCTCTTTTGGAGTATCAGGGTTTTCGGATGAGAACTCATCTGTTACCCGGGCACTTCAATGTTTTTTAACTTATTTGAACTCCAGCCTATTTTTGCGTTCAATATGCATCATTCCAAGCGACGTCATCAATTGCCAACACATTCTGACATAATTTGCTGTTTTCAGTCATTTACCGATTTGTTTAGAGAGCTAAATGACGGTGAAATTGAAAATCACTACAAAATGAACTCTGAAAATGTTGGAACTTGGCATGGTATCATCATTTCACCCGCATAGCATGTGCAAAAGAGTAGAGAGGGTCACGGCAAAAACTGGACGCACCTCGTGTACAAACTGGACAATCTCTTTCGGTGTATTAGGGTTTTCGGACGAGAACTCATCTGTTACACGGGAAATTGAATGTTTTTTAAACTTATTTGAACTCCAGCCTATTTTTGCGTTCAGTATGCATCATTCAAAGCGACGCCATCAATTTCCAACACGTTCTGACATCATTTGCTGTTTTCAGTCATTTACCGATTTGTTTAGAGAGCTAAATGACGGTGAAATTGAAAATCACTACAAAATGAACTCTGAAAATGTTGGAACTTGGCATGGTATCAACATTTCACCCGCATAGCATGTGCAAAAGAGTAGAGAGGGTCACGGCAAAAACTGGACGCACCTCGTGTACAAACTGGACAATCTCTTTCGGAGAATCAGGGTTTTCGGACGAGAACTCATCTGTTACACGGGCAATTGAATGTTTTTTAAACTTATTTGAACTCCAGCCTATTTTTGCGTTCAGTATGCATCATTCAAAGCGACGTCATCAATTTCCAACACATTCTGACATGATTTGCTGTTTTCAGTCATTTACCGATTTGTTTAGAGAGCTATATGACGGTGAATTGAAAATCACTACAAAATGAAATCTGAAAATGTTTGAACTTGGCATGGTATCATCATTTCACCCGATAGCATGTGCAAAAGAGTAGAGAGGGTCACGGCAAAAACTGGACGCACCTCGTGTAAAAACTGGACAATCTCTTTCGGAGTATCAGGGTTTTCGGACGAGAACTCATCTGTTACACGGGCACTTCAATGTTTTTTAAGCTTATTTGAACTCCAGCCTATTTTTGCGTTCACTATGCATCATTCAAAGCGACGTCATCAATTTCTAACACGTTCTGACATCATTTGCTGTTTTCAGTCATTTACCGATTTGTTTAAAGAGCTAAATGACGGCGAAACTGAAAATCACTACAAAATGAACTCTGAAAATGTTGGAACTTGGCATGGTATCATCATTTCACCCGCATAGCATGTGCAAAAGAGTAGAGAGGGTCACGGCAAAAACTGGACACACCTCGTGTACAAACTGGACAATCTCTTTCGGAGAATCAGGGTTTTCGGACGAGAACTCATCTGTTACACGAGCAATTGAATGTTTTTTAAACTTATTTGAACTCCAGCCTATTTTTGCGTTCAGTATGCATCATTCAAAGCGACGTCACCAATTTCCAACACGTTCTGACATGATTTGCTGTTTTCAGTCATTTACCGATTTGTTTAGAGAGCTAAATGACGGTGAATTGAAAATCACTACAAAATGAACTCTGAAAATGTTGGAACTTGGCATGGTATCATCATTTCACCCGCATAGCATCTGCAAAAGAGTAGAGAGGGTCACGGCAAAAACTGGACGCGCCTCGTGTAAAAACTGGACAATCTCTTTCGGAGTATCAAGGTTTTCGGACGAGAACTCATCTGTTACACGGGCACTTCAATGTTTTTTAAACTTATTTGAACTCCAGCCTATTTTTGCGTTCACTATGCATCATTCAAAGCGACGTCATCAATTTCTAACACGTTCTGACATCATTTGCTGTTTTCAGTCATTTACCGATTTGTTTAAAGAGCTAAATGACGGCGAAATTGAAAATCACTACAAAATGAACTCTGAAAGTGTTGGAACTTGCCACGGTATCATCATTTCACCTGCATAGCATGTGCAAAAGAGTAGAGAGGGTCACGGCAAAAACTGGACTCACCTCGTGTACAAACTGGACAATCTCTTTCGGAGTATCAGGGTTTTCGGACGAGAACTCATCTGTTACACGGGCAATTGAATGTTTTTTAAACTTATTTGACCTGTAGCCTATTTTTGCGTTCAGTATGCATCATTCAAAGTGACGTCATCAATTTCCAACACGTTCTGACATCATTTGCTGTTTTCAGTCATTTACCGATTTGTTTAGAGAGCTAAATGACGGTGAATTGAAAATCACTACAAAATGAACTCTGGAAAGGTTGGAACTTGGCACGGTATCATCATTTCACCCGCATAGAATGTGCAAAAGAGTAGTGAGGGTCACGGCAAAAACTGGACGCACCTCGTGTACAAACTGGACAATCTCTTTCGGAGTATCAGGGTTTTCGGACGAGAACTCATCTGTCACGGGCAATTGAATGTTTTTTAAACTTATTTGAACTCCAGCCTATTTTTGCGTTCAGTATGCATCATTCAAAGCGACGTCATCAATTTCCAACACGTTCTGACATCATTTGTTGTTTTCCAGTTATTTACCGATTTCTTTAGAGAGCAAAGTGACGGTGAAATTGAAAATCACTACAAAATGAACTCTGAAAATGTTGGAACTTGGCGTGGTATCATCATTTCACCCGCATAGCATGTGCAAAAGAGTAGAGAGGGTCACGGCAAAAACTGGACGCACCTCGTGTACAAACTGGACAATCTCTTTCGGAGAATCAGGGTTTTCGGACGAGAACTCATCTGTTACACGGGCAATTGAATGTTTTTTAAACTTATTTGAACTCCAGCCTATTTTTGCGTTCAGTATGCATCATTCAAAGCGACGTCATCAATTTCCAACACGTTCTGACATCATTTGCTGTTTTCAGTCATTTACCGATTTGTTTAGAGAGCTAAATGACGGCGAAATTGAAAATCACTACAAAATGAACTCTGAAAATGTTGGAACTTGCCATGGTATCATCATTTCACCCGCATAGCATGTGCAAAAGAGTAGTGAGGGTCACGGCAAAAACTGGACGCACCTCGTGTACAAACTGGACGATCTCTTTCGGAGTATCAGGGTTTTCGGACGAGAACTCATCTGTTACACGGGCAATTGAATGTTTTTTAAACTTATTTGAACTCCAGCCTATTTTTGCGTTCAGTATGCATCATTCAAAGCGACGTCATCAATTTCCAACACGTTCTGACATCATTTGCTGTTTTCAGTCATTTACCGATTTGTTTAGAGAGCTAAATGACGGTGAATTGAAAATCACTACAAAATGAACTCTGAAAATGTTGGAACTTGGCATGGTATCATCATTTCACCCGCATAGCATGTGCAAAAGAGTAGAGAGTGTCACGGCAAAAACTGGACGCACCTCGTGTACAAACTGGACAATCTCTTTCGGAGTATAAGGTTTTCGGACGAGAACTCATCTGTTACACGGGCAATTGAATGTTTTTTAAACTTATTTGAACTCCAGCCTATTTTTGCGTTCAGCATGCATCATTCAAAGCGACGTCATCAATTTCCAACACGTTCTGACATCATTTGTTGTTTTTCAGTTATTTACCGATTTCTTTAGAGAGCAAAGTGACGGTGAAATTGAAAATCACTACAAAATGAACTCTGAAAATGTTGGAACTTGGCGTGGTATCATCATTTCACCCGCATAGCATGTGCAAAAGAGTAGAGAGGGTCACGGCGAAAACTGGACGCACCTCGTGTACGAACTGGACAATCTCTTTCGGAGTATCAGGGTTTTCGGATGAGAACTCATCTGTTACCCGGGCACTTCAATGTTTTTTAACTTATTTGAACTCCAGCCTATTTTTGCGTTCAATATGCATCATTCAAAGCGACGCCATCAATTTCCAACACATTCTGACATCATTTGCTGTTTTCAGTCATTTACCGATTTGTTTAGAGAGCTAAATGACGGTGAAATTGAAAATCACTACAAAATGAACTCTGAAAATGTTGGAACTTGGCATGGTATCATCATTTCACCCGCATAGCATGTGCAAAAGAGTAGAGAGGGTCACGGCAAAAAATGGACGCACCTCGTGTAAAAACTGGACAATCTCTTTCGGAGTATCAGGGTTTTCGGACGAGAACTCATCTGTTACACGGGCACTTCAATGTTTTTTAAACTTATTTGAACTCCAGCCTATTTTTGCGTTCAGTATGCATCATTCAAAGCGACGTCATCAATTTCTAACACGTTCTGACATCATTTGCTGTTTTCAGTCATTTACCGATTTGTTTAAAGAGCTAAATGACGGCGAAATTGAAAATCACTACAAAATGAACTCTGAAAATGTTGGAACTTCCCATGGTATCATCATTTCACCCGCATAGCATGTGCAAAAGAGTAGAGAGGGTCACGGCAAAAACTGGACTCACCTCGTGTACAAACTGGACAATATCTATCGGAGTATCAGGGTTTTCGGACGAGAACTCATCTGTTACACGGGCAATTGAATGTTTTTTAAACTTATTTGACCTCTAGCCTATTTTTGCGTTCAGTATGCATCATTCAAAGCGACGTCATCAATTTCCAACACGTTCTGACATCATTTGCTGTTTTCAGTCATTTACCGATTTCTTTAGAGAGCTAAATGACGGTGAATTGAAAATCACTACAAAATGAACTCTGGAAATGTTGGAACTTGGCACGGTATCATCATTTCACCCGCATAGCATGTGCAAAAGAGTAGTGAGGGTCACGGCAAAAACTGGACGCACCTCGTGTACAAACTGGACAATCTCTTTCGGAGTATCAGGGTTTTCGGACGAGAACTCATCTGTTACACGGGCAATTGAATGTTTTTTAAACTTATTTGAACTCCAGCCTATTTTTGCGTTCAGCATGCATCATTCAAAGCGACGTCATCAATTTCCAACATGTTCTGACATCATTTGTTGTTTTTCAGTTATTTACCGATTTCTTTAGAGAGCAAAGTGACGGTGAAATTGAAAATCACTACAAAATGAACTCTAAAAATGTTGGAACTTGGCGTGGTATCATCATTTCACCCGCATAGCATGTGCAAAAGAGTAGAGAGGGTCACGGCAAAAAATGGACGCACCTCGTGTAAAAACTGGACAATCTCTTTCGGAGTATCAGGGTTTTCGGACGAGAACTCATCTGTTACACGGGCACTTCAATGTTTTTTAAACTTATTTGAACTCCAGCCTATTTTTGCGTTCAGTATGCATCATTCAAAGCGACGTCATCAATTTCTAACACGTTCTGACATCATTTGCTGTTTTCAGTCATTTACCGATTTGTTTAAAGAGCTAAATGACGGCGAAATTGAAAATCACTACAAAATGAACTCTGAAAATGTTGGAACTTCCCATGGTATCATCATTTCACCCGCATAGCATGTGCAAAAGAGTAGAGAGGGTCACGGCAAAAACTGGACTCACCTCGTGTACAAACTGGACAATATCTATCGGAGTATCAGGGTTTTCGGACGAGAACTCATCTGTTACACGGGCAATTGAATGTTTTTTAAACTTATTTGACCTCTAGCCTATTTTTGCGTTCAGTATGCATCATTCAAAGCGACGTCATCAATTTCCAACACGTTCTGACATCATTTGCTGTTTTCAGTCATTTACCGATTTGTTTAGAGAGCTAAATGACGGTGAAATTGAAAATCACTACAAAATGAACTCTGAAAATGTTGGAACTTGGCATGGTATCATCATTTCACCCGCATAGCATGTGCAAAAGAGTAGAGAGGGTCACGGCAAAAACTGGACGCACCTCGTTTACAAACTGGACAATCTCTTTCGGAGTATCAGGGTTTTCGGACGAGAACTCATCTGTTACACGGGCAATTGAATGTTTTTTAAACTTATTTGAACTCCAGCCTATTTTTGCGTTCAGTATGCATCATTCAAAGCGACGTCATCAATTTCCAACACGTTCTGACATCATTTGCTGTTTTCAGTCATTTACCGATTTCTTTAGAGAGCTAAATGACGGTGAATTGAAAATCACTACAAAATGAACTCTGAAAATGTTGGAACTTGGCATGGTATCATCATTTCACCCGCATAGCATGTGCAAAAGAGTAGAGAGGGTCACGGCAAAAACTGGACGCACCTCGTGTACAAACTGGACAATCTCTTTCGGAGTATCAGGGTTTTCGGACGAGAACTCATCTGTTACACGGGCACTTCAATGTTTTTTAAACTTATTTGAACTCCAGCCTATTTTTGCGTTCACTATGCATCATTCAAAGCGACGTCATCAATTTCCAACACGTTCTGACATCATTTGCTGTTTTCAGTCATTTACCGATTTGTTTAAAGAGCTAAATGACGGTGAAATTGAAAATCACTACAAAATGAACTCTGAAAATGTTGGAACTTGCCATGGTATCATCATTTCACCCGCATAGCACGTGCAAAAGAGTAGAGAGGGTCACGACAAAAACTGGACTCACCTCGTGTACTAACTGGACAATCTCTATCGGAGTATCAGGGTTTTCGGACGAGAACTCATCTGTTACACGGGCAATTGAATGTTTTTTAAACTTATTTGACCTCTAGCCTATTTTTGCGTTCAGTATGCATCATTCAAAGCGACGTCATCAATTTCCAACACGTTCTGACATCATTTGCTGTTTTCAGTCATTTACCGATTTGTTTAGAGAGCTAAATGACGGTGAATTGAAAATCACTACAAAATGAACTCTGGAAATGTTGGAACTTGGCACGGTATCATCATTTCACCCGCATAGCATGTGCAAAAGAGTAGTGAGGGTCACGGCAAAAACTGGACGCACCTCGTGTACAAACTGGACAATCTCTTTCGGAGTATCAGGGTTTTCGGACGAGAACTCATCTGTTACACGGGCAATTGAATGTTTTTTAAACTTATTTGAACTCCAGCCTATTTTTGCGTTCAACATGCATCATTCAAAGCGACGTCATCAATTTCCAACACGTTCTGACATCATTTGTTGTTTTTCAGTTATTTACCGATTTCTTTAGAGAGCAAAGTGACGGTGAAATTGAAAATCACTACAAAATGAACTCTGAAAATGTTGGAACTTGGCGTGGTATCATCATTTCACCCGCATAGCATGTGCAAAAGAGTAGAGAGGGTCACGGCGAAAACTGGACGCACCTCGTGTACGAACTAGACAATCTCTTTCGGAGTATCAGGATTTTCGGATGAGAACTCATCTGTTACCCGGGCACTTCAATGTTTTTTAACTTATTTGAACTCCAGCCTATTTTTGCGTTCAATATGCATCATTCAAAGCGACGTCATCAATTTCCAACACATTCTGACATCATTTGCTGTTTTCAGTCATTTACCGATTTGTTTAGAGAGCTAAATGACGGTGAAATTGCAAATCACTACAAAATGAACTCTGAAAATGTTGGAACTTGGCATGGTATCATCATTTCACCCGCATAGCATGTGCAAAAGAGTAGAGAGGGTCACGGCAAAAACTGGACGCACCTCGTGTACAAACTGGACAATCTCTTTCGGAGTATCAGGGTTTTCGGACGAGAACTCATCTGTTACACGGGCAATTGAATGTTTTTTAAACTTATTTGAACTCCAGCCTATTTTTGCGTTCAGTATGCATCATTCAAAGCGACGTCATCAATTTCCAACACGTTCTGACATCATTTGCTGTTTTCAGTCATTTACCGATTTCTTTAGAGAGCTAAATGACGGTGAATTGAAAATCACTACAAAATGAACTCTGAAAATGTTGGAACTTGGCATGGTATCATCATTTCACCCGCATAGCATGTGCAAAAGAGTAGAGAGGGTCACGGCAAAAACTGGACGCACCTCGTGTACAAACTGGACAATCTCTTTCGGAGTATCAGGGTTTTCGGACGAGAACTCATCTGTTACACGGGCACTTCAATGTTTTTTAAACTTATTTGAACTCCAGCCTATTTTTGCGTTCACTATGCATCATTCAAAGCGACGTCATCAATTTCCAACACGTTCTGACATCATTTGCTGTTTTCAGTCATTTACCGATTTGTTTAAAGAGCTAAATGACGGTGAAATTGAAAATCACTACAAAATGAACTCTGAAAATGTTGGAACTTGCCATGGTATCATCATTTCACCCGCATAGCACGTGCAAAAGAGTAGAGAGGGTCACGACAAAAACTGGACTCACCTCGTGTACTAACTGGACAATCTCTATCGGAGTATCAGGGTTTTCGGACGAGAACTCATCTGTTACACGGGCAATTGAATGTTTTTTAAACTTATTTGACCTCTAGCCTATTTTTGCGTTCAGTATGCATCATTCAAAGCGACGTCATCAATTTCCAACACGTTCTGACATCATTTGCTGTTTTCAGTCATTTACCGATTTGTTTAGAGAGCTAAATGACGGTGAATTGAAAATCACTACAAAATGAACTCTGGAAATGTTGGAACTTGGCACGGTATCATCATTTCACCCGCATAGCATGTGCAAAAGAGTAGTGAGGGTCACGGCAAAAACTGGACGCACCTCGTGTACAAACTGGACAATCTCTTTCGGAGTATCAGGGTTTTCGGACGAGAACTCATCTGTTACACGGGCAATTGAATGTTTTTTAAACTTATTTGAACTCCAGCCTATTTTTGCGTTCAACATGCATCATTCAAAGCGACGTCATCAATTTCCAACACGTTCTGACATCATTTGTTGTTTTTCAGTTATTTACCGATTTCTTTAGAGAGCAAAGTGACGGTGAAATTGAAAATCACTACAAAATGAACTCTGAAAATGTTGGAACTTGGCGTGGTATCATCATTTCACCCGCATAGCATGTGCAAAAGAGTAGAGAGGGTCACGGCGAAAACTGGACGCACCTCGTGTACGAACTAGACAATCTCTTTCGGAGTATCAGGATTTTCGGATGAGAACTCATCTGTTACCCGGGCACTTCAATGTTTTTTAACTTATTTGAACTCCAGCCTATTTTTGCGTTCAATATGCATCATTCAAAGCGACGTCATCAATTTCCAACACATTCTGACATCATTTGCTGTTTTCAGTCATTTACCGATTTGTTTAGAGAGCTAAATGACGGTGAAATTGCAAATCACTACAAAATGAACTCTGAAAATGTTGGAACTTGGCATGGTATCATCATTTCACCCGCATAGCATGTGCAAAAGAGTAGAGAGGGTCACGGCAAAAACTGGACGCACCTCGTGTACAAACTGGACAATCTCTTTCGGAGTATCAGGGTTTTCGGACGAGAACTCATCTGTTACACGGGCAATTGAATGTTTTTTAAACTTATTTGAACTCCAGCCTATTTTTGCGTTCAACATGCATCATTCAAAGCGACGTCATCAATTTCCAACACGTTCTGACATCATTTGTTGTTTTTCAGTTATTTACCGATTTCTTTAGAGAGCAAAGTGACGGTGAAATTGAAAATCACTACAAAATGAACTCTGAAAATGTTGGAACTTGGCGTGGTATCATCATTTCACCCGCATAGCATGTGCAAAAGAGTAGAGAGGGTCACGGCGAAAACTGGACGCACCTCGTGTACGAACTAGACAATCTCTTTCGGAGTATCAGGGTTTTCGGATGAGAACTCATCTGTTACCCGGGCACTTCAATGTTTTTTAACTTATTTGAACTCCAGCCTATTTTTGCGTTCAATATGCATCATTCAAAGCGACGTCATCAATTTCCAACACATTCTGACATCATTTGCTGTTTTCAGTCATTTACCGATTTGTTTAGAGAGCTAAATGACGGTGAAATTGCAAATCACTACAAAATGAACTCTGAAAATGTTGGAACTTGGCATGGTATCATCATTTCACCCGCATAGCATGTGCAAAAGAGTAGAGAGGGTCACGGCAAAAACTGGACGCACCTCGTGTACAAACTGGACAATCTCTTTCGGAGTATCAGGGTTTTCGGACGAGAACTCATCTGTTACACGGGCAATTGAATGTTTTTTAAACTTATTTGAACTCTAGCCTATTTTTGCATTCAGTATGCATCATTCAAAGCGACGTCAGCAATTTCCAACATGTTCTGACATCATTTGCTGTTTTCAGTCATTTACCGATTTCTTTAGAGAGCAAAGTGACGGTGAAATTGAAAATCACAACAAAATGAACTCTGAAAATGTTGGAACTTGGCGTGGTATCATCATGTCACCCGCATAGCATGTGCAAAAGAGTAGACAGGGTCACGGCGAAAACTGGACGCACCTCGTGTACGAACTGGACAATCTCTTTCGGAGTATCAGTGTTTTCTGATGAGAACTCATCTGTTACCCGGGCACTTCAATGTTTTTTAACTTATTTGAACTCCAGCCTATTTTTGCGTTCAATATGCATCATTCACAGCGACGTCATCAATTTCCAACACGTTCTGACATCATTTGCTGTTTTTCAGTAATTTACCGATTTGTTTAGAGAGCTAAATGATGGTGAAATTGAAAATCACTACAAAATGAACTCCGAAAATGTTGGAACTTGGCATGGTATCATCATTTCACCCGCATAGCATGTGCAAAAGGGTATAGAGGGTCACGGCGAAAACTGGACGCACCTCGTGTACAAACTGGACAATCTCTTTAGAAGTATCAGGGTTTCCGGACGAGAACTCATCTGTTACACGGGCACTTCCATGTTTTTTAAACTTATTTGAACTCCAGCCTATTTTTTTGTTCAATGTGCATCATTCAAAGCGACGTCATCAATTTCCAACACATTCTGACATCATTTGTTGTTTTTCAGTCATTTACCGATTTCTTTAGAGAGCTAAATGACGGTGTAATTGAAAATCACTAAAAAATGAACTCTGAAAATGTTGGAAGTTGGCATGGTATCATCATTTCACCCGCATAGCATTTGCAAAAGAGTAGAGAGGCTCACGGCGAAAACTGGATGCACCTCGTGTACAAACTAGACAATCTCTTTCGGAGTATCAGGGTTTCGGACGAGAACTCATCTGTTACACAGGCACTTCAATGTTTTTTAAACTTATTTGAACTCCAGCCTATTTTTGCGTTCAGTATGCATCATTCAAAGCGACGTCATCAATTTCCAACACGTTCTGACATCATTTGCTGTTTTTCAATAATTTACCGATTTGTTTAGAGAGCTAAATGACGGTGAAATTGAAAATCACTACAAAATGAACTCCGAAAATGTTGGAACTTGGCATGGTATCATCATTTCACCCGCATAGCATGTGCAAAAGAGTAGAGAGGGTCACGGCAAAAACTGGACGCACCTCGTGTACAAACTGGACAATCTCTTTCGGAGTATCAGGGTTTTCGGACGAGAACTCATCTGTTACACGGGCACTTCAATGTTTTTTAAACTTATTTGAACTCCAGCCTATTTTTGCGTTCACTATGCATCATTCAAAGCGACGTCATCAATTTCCAACATGTTCTGACATCATTTGTTGTTTTTCAGTCATTTACCGATTTGTTTAGAGAGCTAAATGACGGTGAAATTGAAAATCACTACAAAATGAACTCTGAAAATGTTCGAAGTTGGCGTGGTATCATCATTTCACCTGCATAGCATGTGCAAAAGAGTACAGAGGGTCACGGCGAAAACTGGACGCACCTCGTGTACAAACTGGACAATCTCTTTCGGAGTATCAGGGTTTTCGGACGAGAACTCATCTGTTACATGGGCACTTCAATGTTTTTTGAACTTATTTGAACTCCAGCCTATTTTTGCGTTCAGTATGCATCATTCAAAGCGACCTTATCAATTTCCAACACGTTCTGACATCATTTGCTGTTTTTCAGTCATTTACCGATTTGTTTAGAGAGCTAAATGACGGTGAAATTGAAAATCACTACAAAATGAACTCTGAAAATGTTGGAACTTGGCATGGTATCATAATTTCACCCGCATAGCATGTGCAAAAGAGTAGAGAGGGTCACGGCGAAAACTGGACGCACCTCGTGTACAAACCGGAAAATCTCTTTCGGAGTATCAGGGTTTCGGACAAGAACTCATGTGTCACACGGGCACTTCAATGTTTTTCAAACTTATTTGAACTCCATCCTATTTTTGCATTCACTATGCATCATTCACAGCAACGTCATCAATTTCCAACACGTTCTGACATCATTTGCTATTTTCAGTCATTTATCGATTTGTTTAGAGAGCTAAATGACGGTGAATTGAAAATCACTACAAAATGAACTCTGGAAATGTTGGAACTTGGCATGGTATCATCATTTCACCCACATAGCATGTGCAAAAGAGTAGAGAGGGTCACAGCAAAAACTGGACGCACCTCGTGTACAAACTGGACAATCTCTTTCGGACAATCAGGGTTTTCAGACGAGAACTCATCTGTTACACGGGCAATTGAATGTTTTTTAAACATATTTGAACTCCAGCCTATTTTTGCGTTCAGTATGCATCATTCAAAGCGACGTCATCAATTTCCAACATGTTCTGACATCATTTGCTGTTTTCAGTCATTTACCGATTTGTTTAGAGAGCTAAATGACGGTGAAATTGAAAATCACTACAAAATGAAGTCTGAAAATGTTGGAACTTGGCATGGTATCATCATTTCACCCGCATAGCATGTGCAAAAGAGTAGAGAGGGTCACGGCGAAAACTGGATGCACCTCGTGTACAAACTGGACAATCTCTTTCGGAGTATCACGGTTTTCGGACGAGAACTCATCTGTTACACGGGCACTTCAATGTTTTTTAAACTTATTTGAACTCCAGCCTATTTTTGCGTTCAATATGCATCATTCAAAGCGACGTCATCAATTTCTAACACGTTCTGACATCATCTGCTGTTTTCAGTCATTTACCGATTTGTTTAAAGAGCTAAATGACGGCGAAATTGAAAATCACTACAAAATGAACTCTGAAAATGTTGGAACTTGGCATGGTATCATCATTTCACCCGCATAGCATGTGCAAAAGAGTAGAGAGGGTCACGGCAAAAACTGGACGCACCTCGTGTACAAACTGGACAATCTCTTTCGGAGTATCAGGGTTTTCGGACGAGAACTCATCTGTTACACGGGCAATTGAATGTTTTTTAAACTTATTTGAACTCTAGCCTATTTTTGCGTTCAGTATGCATCATTCAAAGCGACGTCATATTTTTCCAACAAGTTCTGACATCATTTGCTGTTTTCAGTCATTTACCGATTTGTTTAGAGAGCTAAATGACGGTGAATTGAAAATCACTACAAAATGAACTCTGGAAATGTTGGAACTTGGCACGGTATCATCATTTCACCCGCATAGCATGTGCAAAAGAGTAGAGAGGGTCACGGCAAAAACTGGACGCAGCTCGTGTACGAACTGGACAATCTCTTTCGGAGTATCAGGCTTTTCGGACGAGAACTCATCTGTTACACGGGCAATTGAATGTTTTTTAAACTTATTTGAACTCCAGCCTATTTTTGCGTTCAGTATGCATCATTCAAAGCGACGTTATCAATTTCCAACACGTTCTGACATCATTTGCTGTTTTCAGTCATTTACCGATTTCTTTAGAGAGCAAAGTGACGGTGAAATTGAAACTCACAACAAAATGAACTCTGAAAATGTTGGAACTTGGCGTGGTATCATCATGTCACCCGCATAGCATGTGCAAAAGAGTAGACAGGGTCACGGCGAAAACTGGACGCACCTCGTGTACGAACTGGACAATATCTTTCGGAGTATCAGGGTTTTCGGACGAGAACTCATCTGTTACACGGGCAATTGAATGTTTTTTAAACTTATTTGAACTCTAGCCTATTTTTGCGTTCAGTATGCATCATTCAAAGCGACGTCATATTTTTCCAACAAGTTCTGACATCATTTGCTGTTTTCAGTCATTTACCGATTTGTTTAGAGAGCTAAATGACGGTGAATTGAAAATCACTACAAAATGAACTCTGGAAATGTTGGAACTTGGCACGGTATCATCATTTCACCCGCATAGCATGTGCAAAAGAGTAGAGAGGGTCACGGCAAAAACTGGACGCAGCTCGTGTACGAACTGGACAATCTCTTTCGGAGTATCAGGCTTTTCGGACGAGAACTCATCTGTTACACGGGCAATTGAATGTTTTTTAAACTTATTTGAACTCCAGCCTATTTTTGCGTTCAGTATGCATCATTCAAAGCGACGTTATCAATTTCCAACACGTTCTGACATCATTTGCTGTTTTCAGTCATTTACCGATTTCTTTAGAGAGCAAAGTGACGGTGAAATTGAAACTCACAACAAAATGAACTCTGAAAATGTTGGAACTTGGCGTGGTATCATCATGTCACCCGCATAGCATGTGCAAAAGAGTAGACAGGGTCACGGCGAAAACTGGACGCACCTCGTGTACGAACTGGACAATATCTTTCGGAGTATCAGGGTTTTCGGACGAGAACTCATCTGTTACACGGGCAATTGAATGTTTTTTAAACTTATTTGAACTCTAGCCTATTTTTGCGTTCAGTATGCATCATTCAAAGCGACGTCATATTTTTCCAACAAGTTCTGACATCATTTGCTGTTTTCAGTCATTTACCGATTTGTTTAGAGAGCTAAATGACGGTGAATTGAAAATCACTACAAAATGAACTCTGGAAATGTTGGAACTTGGCACGGTATCATCATTTCACCCGCATAGCATGTGCAAAAGAGTAGAGAGGGTCACGGCAAAAACTGGACGCAGCTCGTGTACGAACTGGACAATCTCTTTCGGAGTATCAGGCTTTTCGGACGAGAACTCATCTGTTACACGGGCAATTGAATGTTTTTTAAACTTATTTGAACTCCAGCCTATTTTTGCGTTCAGTATGCATCATTCAAAGCGACGTTATCAATTTCCAACACGTTCTGACATCATTTGCTGTTTTCAGTCATTTACCGATTTCTTTAGAGAGCAAAGTGACGGTGAAATTGAAAATCACAACAAAATGAACTCTGAAAATGTTGGAACTTGGCGTGGTATCATCATGTCACCCGCATAGCATGTGCAAAAGAGTAGACAGGGTCACGGCGAAAACTGGACGCACCTCGTGTACGAACTGGACAATCTCTTTCGGAGTATCAGGGTTTTCGGACGAGAACTCATCTGTTACACGGGCAATTGAATGTTTTTTAAACTTATTTGAACTCTAGCCTATTTTTGCGTTCAGTATGCATCATTCAAAGCGACATCATATTTTTCCAACAAGTTCTGACATCATTTGCTGTTTTCAGTCATTTACCGATTTGTTTAGAGAGCTAAATGACGGTGAATTGAAAATCACTACAAAATGAACTCTGGAAATGTTGGAACTTGGCACGGTATCATCATTTCACCCGCATAGCATGTGCAAAAGAGTAGAGAGGGTCACGGCAAAAACTGGACGCAGCTCGTGTACGAACTGGACAATCTCTTTCGGAGTATCAGGCTTTTCGGACGAGAACTCATCTGTTACACGGGCAATTGAATGTTTTTTAAACTTATTTGAACTCCAGCCTATTTTTGCGTTCAGTATGCATCATTCAAAGCGACGTTATCAATTTCCAGCACGTTCTGACATCATTTGCTGTTTTCAGTCATTTACCGATTTCTTTAGAGAGCAAAGTGACGGTGAAATTGAAACTCACAACAAAATGAACTCTGAAAATGTTGGAACTTGGCGTGGTATCATCATGTCACCCGCATAGCATGTGCAAAAGAGTAGACAGGGTCACGGCGAAAACTGGACGCACCTCGTGTACGAACTGGACAATATCTTTCGGAGTATCAGGGTTTTCGGACGAGAACTCATCTGTTACACGGGCAATTGAATGTTTTTTAAACTTATTTGAACTCTAGCCTATTTTTGCGTTCAGTATGCATCATTCAAAGCGACGTCATATTTTTCCAACAAGTTCTGACATCATTTGCTGTTTTCAGTCATTTACCGATTTGTTTAGAGAGCTAAATGACGGTGAATTGAAAATCACTACAAAATGAACTCTGGAAATGTTGGAACTTGGCACGGTATCATCATTTCACCCGCATAGCATGTGCAAAAGAGTAGAGAGGGTCACGGCAAAAACTGGACGCAGCTCGTGTACGAACTGGACAATCTCTTTCAGAGTATCAGGCTTTTCGGACGAGAACTCATCTGTTACACGGGCAATTGAATGTTTTTTAAACTTATTTGAACTCCAGCCTATTTTTGCGTTCAGTATGCATCATTCAAAGCGACGTTATCAATTTCCAACACGTTCTGACATCATTTGCTGTTTTCAGTCATTTACCGATTTCTTTAGAGAGCAAAGTGACGGTGAAATTGAAAATCACAACAAAATGAACTCTGAAAATGTTGGAACTTGGCGTGGTATCATCATGTCACCCGCATAGCATGTGCAAAAGAGTAGACAGGGTCACGGCGAAAACTGGACGCACCTCGTGTACGAACTGGACAATCTCTTTCGGAGTATCAGGGTTTTCGGACGAGAACTCATCTGTTACACGGGCAATTGAATGTTTTTTAAACTTATTTGAACTCTAGCCTATTTTTGCGTTCAGTATGCATCATTCAAAGCGACATCATATTTTTCCAACAAGTTCTGACATCATTTGCTGTTTTCAGTCATTTACCGATTTGTTTAGAGAGCTAAATGACGGTGAATTGAAAATCACTACAAAATGAAGTCTGGAAATGTTGGAACTTGGCACGGTATCATCATTTCACCCGCATAGCATGTGCAAAAGAGTAGAGAGGGTCACGGCAAAAACTGGACGCAGCTCGTGTACGAACTGGACAATCTCTTTCGGAGTATCAGGCTTTTCGGACGAGAACTCATCTGTTACACGGGCAATTGAATGTTTTTTAAACTTATTTGAACTCCAGCCTATTTTTGCGTTCAGTATGCATCATTCAAAGCGACGTTATCAATTTCCAGCACGTTCTGACATCATTTGCTGTTTTCAGTCATTTACCGATTTCTTTAGAGAGCAAAGTGACGGTGAAATTGAAAATCACAACAAAATGAACTCTGAAAATGTTGGAACTTGGCGTGGTATCATCATGTCACCCGCATAGCATGTGCAAAAGAGTAGACAGGGTCACGGCGAAAACTGGACGCACCTCGTGTACGAACTGGACAATCTCTTTCGGAGTATCAGGGTTTTCGGACGAGAACTCATCTGTTACACGGGCAATTGAATGTTTTTTAAACTTATTTGAACTCTAGCCTATTTTTGCGTTCAGTATGCATCATTCAAAGCGACATCATATTTTTCCAACAAGTTCTGACATCATTTGCTGTTTTCAGTCATTTACCGATTTGTTTAGAGAGCTAAATGACGGTGAATTGAAAATCACTACAAAATGAAGTCTGGAAATGTTGGAACTTGGCACGGTATCATCATTTCACCCGCATAGCATGTGCAAAAGAGTAGAGAGGGTCACGGCAAAAACTGGACGCAGCTCGTGTACGAACTGGACAATCTCTTTCGGAGTATCAGGCTTTTCGGACGAGAACTCATCTGTTACACGGGCAATTGAATGTTTTTTAAACTTATTTGAACTCCAGCCTATTTTTGCGTTCAGTATGCATCATTCAAAGCGACGTTATCAATTTCCAACACGTTCTGACATCATTTGCTGTTTTCAGTCATTTACCGATTTCTTTAGAGAGCAAAGTGACGGTGAAATTGAAAATCACAACAAAATGAACTCTGAAAATGTTGGAACTTGGCGTGGTATCATCATGTCACCCGCATAGCATGTGCAAAAGAGTAGACAGGGTCACGGCGAAAACTGGACGCACCTCGTGTACGAACTGGACAATCTCTTTCGGAGTATCAGTGTTTTCTAATGAGAACTCATCTGTTACCCGGGCACTTCAATGTTTTTTAACTTATTTGAACTCCAGCCTATTTTTGCGTTCAATATGCATCATTCACAGCGACGTCATCAATTTCCAACACGTTCTGACATCATTTGCTGTTTTTCAGTAATTTACCGATTTGTTTAGAGAGCTAAATGATGGTGAAATTGAAAATCACTACAAAATGAACTCCGAAAATGTTGGAACTTGGCATGGTATCATCATTTCACCCGCATAGCATGTGCAAAAGGGTATAGAGGGTCACGGCGAAAACTGGACGCACCTCGTGTACAAACTGGACAATCTCTTTCGAAGTATCAGGGTTTCCGGACGAGAACTCATCTGTTACACGGGCACTTCCATGTTTTTTAAACTTATTTGAACTCCAGCCTATTTTTGTGTTCAATGTGCATCATTCAAAGCGACGTCATCAATTTCCAACACGTTCTGACATCATTTGTTGTTTTTCAGTCATTTACCGATTTGTTTAGAGAGCTAAATGACGGTGTAATTGAAAATCACTAAAAAATGAACTCTGAAAATGTTGGAAGTTGGCATGGTATCATCATTTCACCCGCATAGCATTTGCAAAAGAGTAGAGAGGCTCACGGCGAAAACTGGACGCACCTCGTGTACAAACTGGACAATCTCTTTCGGAGTATCAGGGTTTCGGACGAGAACTCATCTGTTACACAGGCACTTCAATGTTTTTTAAACTTATTTGAACTCCAGCCTATTTTTGCGTTCAGTATGCATCATTCAAAGCGACGTCATCAATTTCCAACACGTTCTGACATCATTTGCTGTTTTTCAATAATTTACCGATTTGTTTAGAGAGCTAAATGACGGTGAAATTGAAAATCACTACAAAATGAACTCCGAAAATGTTGGAACTTGGCATGGTATCATCATTTCACCCGCATAGCATGTGCAAAAGGGTATAGAGGGTCACGGCGAAAACTGGACGCACCTCGTGTACAAACTAGACAATCTCTTTCGGAGTATCAGGGTTTTCGGACGAGAACTCATCTGTTACACGGGCACTTCAATGTTTTTTAAACTTATTTGAACTCCAGCCTATTTTTGCGGTCAGTATGCATCATTCAAAGCGATGTCATCAATTTCCAACATGTTCTGACATCATTTGTTGTTTTTCAGTCATTTACCGATTTGTTTAGAGAGCTAAATGACGGTGAAATTGAAAATCACTACAAAATGAACTCTGAAAATGTTCGAAGTTGGCGTGGTATCATCATTTCACCTGCATAGCATGTGCAAAAGAGTACAGAGGGTCACGGCGAAAACTGGACGCACCTCGTGTACAAACTGGACAATCTCTTTCGGAGTATCAGGGTTTTCGGACGAGAACTCATCTGTTACATGGGCACTTCAATGTTTTTTGAACTTATTTGAACTCCAGCCTATTTTTGCGTTCAGTATGCATCATTCAAAGCGACCTCATCAATTTCCAACACGTTCTGACATCATTTGCTGTTTTTCAGTCATTTACCGATTTGTTTAGAGAGCTAAATGACGGTGAAATTGAAAATCACTACAAAATGAACTCTGAAAATGTTGGAACTTGGCATGGTATCATCATTTCACCCGCATAGCATGTGCAAAAGAGTAGAGAGGGTCACGGCGAAAACTGGACGCACCTCGTGTACAAACTGGAAAATCTCTTTCGGAGTATCAGGGTTTCGGACAAGAACTCATGTGTTACACGGGCACTTCAATGTTTTTTAAACTTATTTGAACTCCATCCTATTTTTGCATTCACTATGCATCATTCACAGCAACGTCATCAATTTCCAACATGTTCTGACATCATTTGCTATTTTCAGTGATTTATCGATTTGTTTAGAGAGCTAAATGACGGTGAATTGAAAATCACTACAAAATGAACTCTGGAAATGTTGGAACTTGGCATGGTATCATCATTTCACCCACATAGCATGTGCAAAAGAGTAGAGAGGGTCACAGCAAAAACTGGACGCACCTCGTGTACAAACTGGACAATCTCTTTCGGACAATCAGGGTTTTCAGACAAGAACTCATCTGTTACACGGGCAATTGAATGTTTTTTAAACTTATTTGAACTCCAGCCTATTTTTGCGTTCAGTATGCATTCAAAGCGACGTCATCAATTTCCAACATGTTCTGACATCATTTGCTGTTTTCAGACATTTACCGATTTGTTTAGAGAGCTAAATGACGGTGAAATTGAAAATCACTACAAAATGAAGTCTGAAAATGTTGGAACTTGGCATGGTATCATCATTTCACCCGCATAGCATGTGCAAAAGAGTAGAGAGGGTCACGGCGAAAACTGGATGCACCTCGTGTACAAACTGGACAATCTCTTTCGGAGTATCACGGTTTTCGGACGAGAACTCATCTGTTACACGGGCACTTCAATGTTTTTTAAACTTATTTGAACTCCAGCCTATTTTTGCGTTCAGTGTGCATCATTCAAAGCGACGTCATCAATTTCTAACACGTTCTGACATCATCTGCTGTTTTCAGTCATTTACCGATTTGTTTAAAGAGCTAAATGACGGCGAAATTGAAAATCACTACAAAATGAACTCTGAAAATGTTGGAACTTGGCATGGTATCATCATTTCACCCGCATAGCATGTGCAAAAGAGTAGAGAGGGTCACGGCAAAAACTAGACGCACCTCGTGTACAAACTGGACAATCTCTTTCGGAGTATCAGGGTTTTCGGACGAGAACTCATCTGTTACACGGGCAATTGAATGTTTTTTAAACTTATTTGAACTCTAGCCTATTTTTGCGTTCAGTATGCATCATTCAAAGCGACGTCATATTTTTCCAACAAGTTCTGACATCATTTGCTGTTTTCAGTCATTTACCGATTTGTTTAGAGAGCTAAATGACGGTGAATTGAAAATCACTACAAAATGAACTCTGGAAATGTTGGAACTTGGCACGGTATCATCATTTCACCCGCATAGCATGTGCAAAAGAGTAGAGAGGGTCACGGCAAAAACTGGACGCAGCTCGTGTACGAACTGGACAATCTCTTTCGGAGTATCAGGGTTTTCGGACGAGAACTCATCTGTTACACGGGCAATTGAATGTTTTTTAAACTTATTTGAACTCCAGCCTATTTTTGCGTTCAGTATGCATCATTCAAAGCGACGTTATCAATTTCCAACACGTTCTGACATCATTTGCTGTTTTCAGTCATTTACCGATTTCTTTAGAGAGCAAAGTGACGGTGAAATTGAAAATCACAACAAAATGAACTCTGAAAATGTTGGAACTTGGCGTGGTATCATCATGTCACCCGCATAGCATGTGCAAAAGAGTAGACAGGGTCACGGCGAAAACTGGACGCACCTCGTGTACGAACTGGACAATCTCTTTCGGAGTATCAGGGTTTTCGGACGAGAACTCATCTGTTACACGGGCAATTGAATGTTTTTTAAACTTATTTGAACTCTAGCCTATTTTTGCGTTCAGTATGCATCATTCAAAGCGACGTCATATTTTTCCAACAAGTTCTGACATCATTTGCTGTTTTCAGTCATTTACCGATTTGTTTAGAGAGCTAAATGACGGTGAATTGAAAATCACTACAAAATGAACTCTGGAAATGTTGGAACTTGGCACGGTATCATCATTTCACCTGCATAGCATGTGCAAAAGAGTAGAGAGGGTCATGGCAAAAACTGGACGCAGCTCGTGTACGAACTGGACAATCTCTTTCGGAGTATCAGGCTTTTCGGACGAGAACTCATCTGTTACACGGGCAATTGAATGTTTTATAAACTTATTTGAACTCCAGCCTATTTTTGCGTTCAGTATGCATCATTCAAAGCGACGTTATCAATTTCCAACACGTTCTGACATCATTTGCTGTTTTCAGTCATTTACCGATTTCTTTAGAGAGCAAAGTGACGGTGAAATTGAAAATCACAACAAAATGAACTCTGAAAATGTTGGAACATGGCGTGGTATCATCATGTCACCCGCATAGCATGTGCAAAAGAGTAGACAGGGTCACGGCGAAAACTGGACGCACCTCGTGTACGAACTGGACAATCTCTTTCGGAGTATCAGTGTTTTCTGATGAGAACTCATCTGTTACCCGGGCACTTCAATGTTTTTTAACTTATTTGAACTCCAGCCTAGCGTTCAATATGCATCATTCACAGCGACGTCATCAATTTCCAACACGTTCTGACATCATTTGCTGTTTTTCAGTAATTTACCGATTTGTTTAGAGAGCTAAATGATGGTGAAATTGAAAATCACTACAAAATGAACTCCGAAAATGTTGGAACTTGGCATGGTATCATCATTTCACCCGCATAGCATGTGCAAAAGGGTATAGAGGGTCACGGCGAAAACTGGACGCACCTCGTGTACAAACTGGACAATCTCTTTCGAAGTATCAGGGTTTCCGGACGAGAACTCATCTGTTACACGGGCACTTCCATGTTTTTTAAACTTATTTGAACTCCAGCCTATTTTTGTATTCAATGTGCATCATTCAAAGCGACGTCATCAATTTCCAACACGTTCTGACATCATTTGTTGTTTTTCAGTCATTTACCGATTTGTTTACAGAGCTAAATGACGGTGTAATTGAAAATCACTAAAAAATGAACTCTGAAAATGTTGGAAGTTGGCATGGTATCATCATTTCACCCGCATAGCATTTGCAAAAGAGTAGAGAGGCTCACGGCGAAAACTGGACGCACCTCGTGTACAAACTGGACAATCTCTTTCGGAGTATCAGGGTTTCGGACGAGAACTCATCTGTTACACAGCCACTTCAATGTTTTTTAAACTTATTTGAACTGCAGCCTATTTTTGCGTTCAGTATGCATCATTCAAAGCGACGTCATCAATTTCCAACACGTTCTGACATCATTTGCTGTTTTTCAATAATTTACCGATTTGTTTAGAGAGCTAAATGACGGTGAAATTGAAAATCACTACAAAATGAACTCCGAAAATGTTGGAACTTGGCATGGTATCATCATTTCACCCGCATAGCATGTGCAAAAGGGTATAGAGGGTCACGGCGAAAACTGGACGCACCTCGTGTACAAACTAGACAATCTCTTTCGGAGTATCAGGGTTTTCGGACGAGAACTCATCTGTTACACGGGCACTTCAATGTTTTTTAAACTTATTTGAACTCCAGCCTATTTTTGCGGTCAGTATGCATCATTCAAAGCGATGTCATCAATTTCCAACATGTTCTGACATCATTTGTTGTTTTTCAGTCATTTACCGATTTGTTTAGAGAGCTAAATGACGGTGAAATTGAAAATCACTACAAAATGAACTCTGAAAATGTTCGAAGTTGGCGTGGTATCATCATTTCACCTGCATAGCATGTGCAAAAGAGTACAGAGGGTCACGGCGAAAACTGGACGCACCTCGTGTACAAACTGGACAATCTCTTTCGGAGTATCAGGGTTTTCGGACGAGAACTCATCTGTTACATGGGCACTTCAATGTTTTTTGAACTTATTTGAACTCCAGCCTATTTTTGCGTTCAGTATGCATCATTCAAAGCGACCTCATCAATTTCCAACATGTTCTGACATCATTTGCTGTTTTTCAGTCATTTACCGATTTGTTTAAAGAGCTAAATGACGGTGAAATTGAAAATCACTACAAAATGAACTCTGAAAATGTTGGAACTTGGCATGGTATCATCATTTCACCCGCATAGCATGTGCAAAAGAGTAGAGAGGGTCACGGCGAAAACTGGACGCACCTCGTGTACAAACTGGAAAATCTCTTTCGGAGTATCAGCGTTTCGGACAAGAACTCATGTGTTACACGGGCACTTCAATGTTTTTTAAACTTATTTGAACTCCATCCTATTTTTGCGTTCACTATGCATCATTCACAGCAAGGTCATCAATTTCCATCACGTTCTGACATCATTTGCTATTTTCAGTCATTTATCGATTTGTTTAGAGAGCTAAATGACGGTGAATTGAAAATCACTACAAAATGAACTCTGGAAATGTTGGAACTTGGCATGTATCATCATTTCACCCGCATAACATGTCCAAAAGAGTAGAGAGGGTCACAGCAAAAACTGGACGCACCTCGTGTACAAACTGGACAATCTCTTTCGGACAATCAGGGTTTTCAAACGAGAACTCATCTGTTACACGGGCAATTGAATGTTTTTTAAACTTATTTGAACTCCAGCCTATTTTTGCGTTCAGTATGCATCATTCAAAGCGACGTCATCAATTTCCAACATGTTCTGACATCATTTGCTGTTTTCAGTCATTTACCGATTTGTTTAGAGAGCTAAATGACGGTGAAATTGAAAATCACTACAAAATGAAGTCTGAAAATGTTGGAACTTGGCATGGTATCATCATTTCACCCGCATAGCATGTGCAAAAGAGTAGAGAGGGTCACGGCGAAAACTGGATGCACCTCGTGTACAAACTGGACAATCTCTTTCGGAGTATCACGGTTTTCGGACGAGAACTCATCTGTTACACGGGCACTTCAATGTTTTTAAAACTTATTTGAACTCCAGCCTATTTTTGCGTTCAGTATGCATCATTCAAAGCGACGTCATCAATTTCTAACACGTTCTGACATCATCTGCTGTTTTCAGTCATTTCCCGATTTGTTTAAAGAGCTAAATGACGGCGAAATTGAAAATCACTACAAAATGAACTCTGAAAATGTTGGAACTTGGCATGGTATCATCATTTCACCCGCATAGCATGTGCAAAAGAGTATAGAGGGTCACGGCGAAAACTGGACGCACCTCGTGTACAAACTGGACAATCTCTTTCGAAGTATCAGGGTTTCCGGACGAGAACTCATCTGTTACACGGGCACTTCCATGTTTTTTAAACTTATTTGAACTCCAGCCTATTTTTGTATTCAATGTGCATCATTCAAAGCGACGTCATCAATTTCCAACACGTTCTGACATCATTTGTTGTTTTTCAGTCATTTACCGATTTGTTTAGAGAGCTAAATGACGGTGTAATTGAAAATCACTAAAAAATGAACTCTGGAAATGTTGGAACTTGGCATGGTATCATCATTTCACCCGCATAGCATGTGCAAAAGAGTAGAGAGGCTCACGGCGAAAACTGGACGCACCTCGTGTACAAACTGGACAATCTCTTTCGGAGTATCAGGGTTTCGGACGAGAACTCATCTGTTACACAGCCACTTCAATGTTTTTTAAACTTATTTGAACTGCAGCCTATTTTTGCGTTCAGTATGCATCATTCAAAGCGACGTCATCAATTTCCAACACGTTCTGACATCATTTGCTGTTTTTCAATAATTTACCGATTTGTTTAGAGAGCTAAATGACGGTGAAATTGAAAATCACTACAAAATGAACTCCGAAAATGTTGGAACTTGGCATGGTATCATCATTTCACCCGCATAGCATGCGCAAAAGGGTATAGAGGGTCACGGCGAAAACTGGACGCACCTCGTGTACAAACTAGACAATCTCTTTCGGAGTATCAGGGTTTTCGGACGAGAACTCATCTGTTACACGGGCACTTCAATGTTTTTTAAACTTATTTGAACTCCAGCCTATTTTTGCGGTCAGTATGCATCATTCAAAGCGATGTCATCAATTTCCAACTTGTTCTGACGTCATTTGTTGTTTTTCAGTCATTTACCGATTTGTTTAGAGAGCTAAATGACGGTGAAATTGAAAATCACTACAAAATGAACTCTGAAAATGTTCGAAGTTGGCGTGGTATCATCATTTCACCTGCATAGCATGTGCAAAAGAGTACAGAGGGTCACGGCGAAAACTGGACGCACCTCGTGTACAAACTGGACAATCTCTTTCGGAGTATCAGGGTTTTCGGACGAGAACTCATCTGTTACATGGGCACTTCAATGTTTTTTGAACTTATTTGAACTCCAGCCTATTTTTGCGTTCAGTATGCATCATTCAAAGCGACCTCATCAATTTCCAACACGTTCTGACATCATTTGCTGTTTTTCAGTCATTTACCGATTTGTTTAAAGAGCTAAATGACGGTGAAATTGAAAATCACTACAAAATGAACTCTGAAAATGTTGGAACTTGGCATGGTATCATCATTTCACCCGCATAGCATGTGCAAAAGAGTAGAGAAGGTCACGGCGAAAACTGGACGCACCTCGTGTACAAACTGGAAAATCTCTTTCGGAGTATTAGGGTTTCGGACAAGAACTCATGTGTTACACGGGCACTTCAATGTTTTTTAAACTTATTTGAACTCCATCCTATTTTTGCGTTCACTATGCATCATTCACAGCAACGTCATCAATTTCCAACACGTTCTGACATCATTTGCTATTTTCAGTCATTTATCGATTTGTTTAGAGAGCTAAATGACGGTGAATTGAAAATCACTACAAAATGAACTCTGGAAATGTTGGAACTTGGCATGGTATCTTCATTTCACCCGCATAACATGTCCAAAAGAGTAGAGAGGGTCACAGCAAAAACTGGACGCACCTCGTGTACAAACTGGACAATCTCTTTCGGACAATCAGGGTTTTCAGACGAGAACTCATCTGTTACACGGGCAATTGAATGTTTTTTAAACTTATTTGAACTCCAGCCTATTTTTGCGTTCAGTATGCATCATTCAAAGCGACGTCATCAATTTCCAACATGTTCTGACATCATTTGCTGTTTTCAGTCATTTACCGATTTGTTTAGAGAGCTAAATGACGGTGAAATTGAAAATCACTACAAAATGAAGTCTGAAAATGTTGGAACTTGGCATGGTATCATCATTTCACCCGCATAGCATGTGCAAAAGAGTAGAGAGGGTCACGGCGAAAACTGGATGCACCTCGTGTACAAACTGGACAATCTCTTTCGGAGTATCACGGTTTTCGGACGAGAACTCATCTGTTACACGGGCACTTCAATGTTTTTAAAACTTATTTGAACTCCAGCCTATTTTTGCGTTCAGTATGCATCATTCAAAGCGACGTCATCAATTTCTAACACGTTCTGACATCATCTGCTGTTTTCAGTCATTTCCCGATTTGTTTAAAGAGCTAAATGACGGCGAAATTGAAAATCACTACCAAATGAACTCTGAAAATGTTGGAACTTGGCATGGTATCATCATTTCACCCGCATAGCATGTGCAAAAGAGTAGAGAGGGTGACGGCAAAAACTGGACGCACCTCGTGTACAAACTGGACAATCTCTTTCGGAGTATCAGGGTTTTCGGACGAGAACTCATCTGTTACACGGGCAATTGAATGTTTTTTAAACATATTTGAACTCTAGCCTATTTTTGCGTTCAGTATGCATCATTCAAAGCGACGTCTTATTTTTCCAACAAGTTCTGACATCATTTGCTGTTTTCAGTCATTTACCGATTTGTTTAGAGAGCTAAATGACGGTGAATTGAAAATCACTACAAAATGAACTCTGGAAATGTTGGAACTTGGCACGGTATCATCATTTCACCCGCATAGCATGTGCAAAAGAGTAGAGAGGGTCACGGCAAAAACTGGACGCAGCTCGTGTACGAACTGGACAATCTCTTTCGGAGTATCAGGCTTTTCGGACGAGAACTCATCTGTTACACGGGCAATTGAATGTTTTTTAAACTTATTTGAACTCCAGCCTATTTTTGCGTTCAGTATGCATCATTCAAAGCGACGTTATCAATTTCCAACACGTTCTGACATCATTTGCTGTTTTCAGTCATTTACCGATTTCTTTAGAGAGCAAAGTGACGGTGAAATTGAAAATCACTACAAAATGAACTCTGAAAATGTTGGAACTTGTCGTGGTATCATCATGTCACCCGCATAGCATGTGCAAAAGAGTAGACAGGGTCACGACGAAAACTGGACGCACCTCGTGTACGAACTGGACAATCTCTTTCGGAGTATCAGTGTTTTCTGATGAGAACTCATCTGTTACCCGGGCACTTCAATGTTTTTTAACTTATTTCAACTCCAGCCTATTTTTGCGTTCAATATGCATCATTCACAGCGACGTCATCAATTTCCAACACGTTCTGACATCATTTGCTGTTTTTCAGTCATTTATCGATTTGTTTAGAGAGCTAAATGACGGTGAATTGAAAATCACTACAAAATGAACTCTGGAAATGTTGGAACTTGGCATGGTATCATCATTTCACCCGCATAGGATGTGCAAAAGAGTAGAGAGGGTCACGGCAAAAACTGGACGCACCTCATGTACAAACTGGACAATCTTTTTCGGAGTATCAGGGTTTTCGGACGAGAACTCATCTGTTACACGGGCAATTGAATGTTTTTTAAACTTATTTGAACTCTAGCCTATTTTTGCGTTCAGTATGCATCATTCAAAGCGACGTCATCAATTTCCAACACGTTCTGACATCATTTGCTGTTTTCAGTCATTTACCGATTTTTTAGAGAGCTAAATGACGGTGAATTGAAAATCACTACAAAATGAACTCTGGAAATGTTGGAACTTGGCACGGTATCATCATTTCACCCGCATAGCATGTGCAAAAGAGTAGAGAGCGTCACGGCAAAAAACTGGACGCAGCTCGTGTACAAACTGGACAATCTCTTTCGGAGTATCAGGGTTTTCGGACGAGAACTCATCTGTTACCCGGGCACTTCAATGTTTTTTAACTTATTTGAACTCCAGCCTATTTTTGCGTTCAATATGCATCATTCACAGCGACGTCATCAATTTCCAACACATTCTGACATCATTTGCTGTTTTTCAGTCATTTATCGATTTGTTTAGAGAGCTAAATGACGGTGAATTGAAAATCACTACAAAATGAACTCTGGAAATGTTGGAACTTGGCATGGTATCATCATTTCACCCGCATAGCATGTGCAAAAGAGTAGAGAGGGTCACGGCAAAAACTGGACGCACCTCGTGTACAAACTGGACAATCTCTTTCGGAGTATCAGGGTTTTCGGACGAGAACTCATCTGTTACACGGGCAATTGAATGTTTTTTAAACTTAGTTGAACTCTAGCCTATTTTTGCGTTCAGTATGCATCATTCAAAGCGACGTCATCAATTTCCAACACGTTCTGACATCATTTGCTGTTTTCAGTCATTTACCGATTTGTTTAGAGAGCTAAATGACGGTGAATTGAAAATCACTACAAAATGAACTCTGGAAATGTTGGAACTTGGCACGGTATCATCATTTCACCCGCATAGCATGTGCAAAAGAGTAGAGAGGGTCACGGCAAAAAACTGGACGCAGCTCGTGTACAAACTGGACAATCTCTTTCGGAGTATCAGGGTTTTCGGACGAGAACTCATCTGTTACACGGGCTATTGAATGTTTTTTAAACTTATTTGAACTCCAGCCTATTTTTGCGTTCAGTATGCATCATTCAAAGCGACGTTATCAATTTCCAACACGTTCTGACATCATTTGCTGTTTTCAGTAATTTACCGATTTCTTTAGAGAGCAAAGTGACGGTGAAATTGAAAATCACTACAAAATGAACTCTGAAAATGTTGGAACTTGGCGTGGTATCATCATGTCACCCGCATAGCATGTGCAAAAGAGTAGACAGGGTCACGGCGAAAACTGGATGCACCTCGTGTACGAACTGGACAATCTCTTTCGGAGTATCAGTGTTTTCTGATGAGAACTCATCTGTTACCCGGGCACTTCAATGTTTTTTAACTTATTTGAACTCCAGCCTATTTTTGCGTTCAATATGCATCATTCAAAGCGACGTCATCAATTTCCAACACGTTCTGACATCATTTGCTGTTCTTCAGTCATTTATCGATTTGCTTAGAGAGCTAAATGACGGTGAATTGAAAATCACTACAAAATGAACTCTGGAAATGTTGGAACTTGGCAAGGTATCATCATTTCACCTGCATAGCATGTGCAAAAGAGTAGAGAGGGTCACGGCAAAAACTGGACGCACCTCGTGTACAAACTGGACAATCTCTTTCGGACTATCAGGGTTTTCGGACGACAACCCATCTGTTACACGGGCAATTGAATGTTTTTTAAAATTATTTGAACTCTAGCCTATTTTTGCGTTCAGTATGCATCATTCAAAGCGACGTCATCAATTTCCAACACGTTCTGACATCATTTGCCGTTTTCAGTCATTTACCGATTTGTTTAGAGAGCTAAATGACGGTGAAATTGAAAATCACTACAAAATGAACTCTGAAAATGTTGGAACTTGGCATGGTATCATCATTTCACCCGCATAGCATGTGCAAAAGAGTAGAGAGGGTCACGGCAAAAACTGGACGCGCCTCGTGTACAAACTGGACAATCTCTTTCGAAGTATCAGGGTTTCCGGACGAGAACTCATCTGTTACACGGGCACTTCAATGTTTTTTAAACTTATTTGAACTCCAGCCTATTTTTGCGTTCATTATGCATCATTCAAAGCGACGTCATCAATTTCCAACACGTTCTGACATCATTTGTTGTTTTTCAGTCATTTACCGATTTGTTTAGAGAGCTAAATGACGGTGAAATTGAAAATCACTACAAAATGAACTCTGAAAATGTTGGAAGTTGGCATGGTATCATCATTTCACCCGCATAGCATTTGCAAAAGAGTAGAGAGGCTCACGGCGAAAACTGGACGCACCTTGTGTACAAACTGGAAAATCTCTTTCGGAGTATCATGGTTTCGGACGAGAAATCATCTGTTACATGGGCACTTCAATGTTTTTTAAACTTATTTGAACTCCAGCCTATTTTTGCGTTTAGTATGCATCATTCAAAGCGACGTCATCAATTTCCAACATGTTCTGACATCATTTGTTGTTTTTCAGTCATTTACCGATTTGTTTAGAGAGCTAAATGACGGTGAAATTGAAAATCACTACAAAATGAAATCTGAAAATGTTGGAACTTGGCATGGTATCATCATTTCACCCGCATAGCATGTGCAAAAGGGTATAGAGGGTCACGGCAAAAACTGGACGCACCTCGTGTAGAAACTAGACAATCTCTTTCGGAGTATCAGGGTTTTCGGACGAGAACTCATCTATTACACGCGCACTTCAATGTTTTTTAAACTTATTTGAACTCCAGCCTATTTTTGCGTTCAGTATGCATCATTCAAAGCGATGTCATCAATTTCCAACACGTTCTGACATCATTTGTTGTTTTTCAGTCATTTACCGATTTGTTTAGAGAGCTAAATGACGGTGAAATTAAAAATCACTACAAAATTAACTCTGAAAATGTTTGCAGTTGGCGTGGTATCATCATTTCACCCGCATAGCATGTGCAAAAGAGTATAGAGGGTCACGGCGAAAACTGGACGCACCTCGTGTACAAACTGGACAATCTCTTTCGGAGTATCAGGGTTTTCGGACGAGAACTCATCTGTTACACGGGCACTTCAATGTTTTTTAAACTTATTTGAACTCCAGCTTATTTTTGCGTTCAGTATGAACCATTCAAAGCGACGTCATCAATTTCCAACACGTTCTGACATCATTTGCTGTTTTTCAGTCATTTACCGATTTGTTTAGAGAGCTAAATGACGGTGAAATTGAAAATCACTACAAAATGAAATCTGAAAATGTTGGAACTTGGCATGGTATCATCATTTCACCCGCATAGCATGTGCAAAAGGGTATAGAGGGTCACGGCGAAAACTGGACGCACCTCGTGTACAAACTAGACAATCTCTTTCGGAGTATCAGGGTTTTCGGACGAGAACTCATATGTTTCACGGGCACTTCAATGTTTTTTAAACTTATTTGAACACCAGCCTATTTTTGCGTTCAGTATGCATCATTCAAAGCGATGTCATCAATTTCCAACACGTTCTGACATCATTTGTTGTTTTTCAGTCATTTACCGATTTGTTTAGAGAGCTAAATGACGGTGAAATTGAAAATCACTACAAAATGTACTCTGAAAATGTTTGCAGTTGGCGTGGTATCATCATTTCACCCGCATAGCATGTGCAAAAGAGTATAGAGGGTCACGGCAAAAACTGGACGCACCTCGTGTACAAACTGGACTATCTCTTTCGGAGTATCAGGGTTTTCGGACGAGAACTCATCTGTTACACGGGCACTTCAATGTTTTTTAAACTTATTTGAACTCCAGCCTATTTTTGCGTTCAGTATGCATCATTCAAAGCGACCTCATCAATTTCCAACACGTTCTGACATCATTTGCTGTTTTTCAGGCATTTACCGATTTGTTTAGAGAGCTAAATGACGGTGAAATTGAAAATCACTACAAAATGAACTCTGAAAATGTTGGAACTTGGCATGTTATCATTCACCCGCATAGCATGTGCAAAAGAGTAGAGAGGGTCACCGCGAAAACTGGACGCACCTCGTGTACAAACTGGAAAATCTCTTTCGGAGTATCAGGGTTTCGGACAAGAACTCATCTGTTACACGGGCACTTCAATGTTTTTTAAGCTTATTTGAACTCCAGCCTATTTTTGCGTTCACTATGCATCATTCAAAGCAACGTCATCAATTTCCAACACGTTCTGACATCATTTGCTGTTTTCAGTCATTTATCGATTTGTTTAGAGAGCTAAATGACGGTGAATTGAAAATCACTACAAAATGAACTCTGGAAATGTTGGAACTTGGCATGGTATCATCATTTCACCCGCATAGCATGTGCAAAAGAGTAGAGAGGGTCACGGCAAAAACTGGACGCACCTCGTGTACAAACTGGACAATCTCTTTCGGACTATCAGGGTTTTCGGACAAGAACTCATCTGTTACACGGGCAATTGAATGTTCTTTAAACTTATTTGAACTCCAGCCTATTTTTGCGTTCAGTATGCATCATTCAAAGCGACGTCATCAATTTCCAACACGTTCTGACATCAATTGTTGTTTTCAGTCATTTACCGATTTGTTTAGAGAGCTAAATGACGGTGAAATTGAAAATCACTACAAAATGAACTCTGAAAATGTTGGAACTTGGCATGGTAACACATTTCACCCACATAGCATGTGCAAAAGAGTAGAGAGGGTCACGGCGAAAACTGGATGCACCTCGTGTACAAACTGGACAATCTCTTTCGGAGCATCAGGGTTTTCGGACGAGAACCCATCTGTTACACGGGCACTTCAATGTTTTTTAAACTTATTTGAACTCCAGCCTATTTTTGCGTTCAGTATGCATCATTCAAAGCGACGTCATCAATTTCCAACACGTTCTGACATCATTTGCTGTTTTTCAGTCATTTACCGATTTGTTTAAAGAGCTAAATGACGGCGAAATTGAAAATCACTACAAACTGAACTCTGAAAATGTTGGAACTTGGCATGGTATCATCATTTCACCCGCATAGCATGTGCAAAAGAGTAGAGAGGGTCACGGCAAAAACTGGACGCACCTCGTGTACAAACTGGACAATCTCTTTCGGAGTATCAGGGTTTTCAGACGAGAACTCATCTGTTACACGGGCAATTGAATGTTTTTTAAACTTATTTGAACTCTAGCCTTTTTGAGTTCAGTATGCATCATTCAAAGTGACGTCATCAATTTCCAACACGTTCTGACATCATTTGCTGTTTTCAGTCATTTACCGATTTGTTTAGAGAGCTAAATGACGGTGAATTGAAAATCACTACAAAATGAACTCCGGAAATGTTGGAACTTGGCATGGTATCATCATTTCACCCGCATAGCATGTGCAAAAGAGTAGAGAGGGCACGGCAAAAACTGGACGCACCTCGTGTTCAAACTGGACAATCTCTTTCGGAGTATCAGGGTTTTCGGACGAGAACTCATCTGTTACACGGGCAATTGAATGTTTTTTAAACTTATTTGAACTCCAGCCTATTTTTGCGTTCAGTATGCATCATTCAAAGCGACGTCATCAACTTCCAACACGTTCTGACATGATTTGTATTTTTTCAGTTATTTACCGATTTCTTTAGAGAGCAAAGTGACGATGAAATATAAAATCACTACAAAATGAACTCTGAAAATGTTGGAACTTGGCGTGGTATCATCATTTCACCCGCATAGCATGTGCAAAAGAGTAGAGAGGGTCACGGCGAAAACTGGACGCACCTCGTGTACAAACTGGAGAATCTCTTTCGGAGTATCAAGGTTTTCGGATGAGAATTCATCTGTTACCCGGGCACTTAATGTTTTTTAACTTATTTGAAATCCAGCCTATTTTTTGCGTTCAATATGCATCATTCAAAGCGACGTCATCAATTTCCAACACGTTCTGACATCATTTGTTGTTTTTCAGTCATTTATCGATTTGTTTAGAGAGGTAAATGTAGGAGATATGCCCTAGAGGCAATAATAAGTGTTATTGATTATCTCCTTGTTCATAATTATGTTTATGTTCCATGCTATAACTGCAGTGATTCTCGAGTCTGCAATATCCACGAGGCTCGGAGGAAGACTCATATGCACGTGTGGAATAATAAACGGTATGAAGTATTCCTAGTCTGGCCTCTAAGACTAGCTCAAGTGTTGCATGATGGTTCTGTTTTCCTGATCATGGGCATGTTCTATGCCAGCAATTTTGAGGGCACAATGTTAAGAGAACATTTTTGTTGAATCGACCCAGATTGATGTTATGCTAAGAGATTCATTCGTCACAAGTTAATGGTTTATAACACAGAGATAGTTAACGTTTGCATAATTCCTTAGACCATGAGAGTATCGAGTTTCTTTATGCTTGCTTCATGAACTTTGGGGTTTGTTAAACGTCATCCGTAACTGGATGGCTATTACGGCGGCTTACGGGTTCATGGGAAAGTATGTTAAGTAACTTGATAGCTCGAGATTGGGATTTGCTCCTCCGACAATGGAGAGATATACTCGGGCCCACTCGGTGTTACGGTGTCCATCATCGTCTGGCCAGACACTTTGTGATTTGATCACGGGGATGCCGGAACACGAAACGAGAAAAGAGAACAAAACCGGTAACGAGGTAACTTGCATAGTGGACAAAGTGTTGGCCCACGGGGATGCAATAAATCTCACCTCAGGTGTTTGTGATATATCGTGAAGCAACAGGAATAGCTCACCTCAACTGGAGGTTCACTCGAATATTCATTCGTGTGGGTATAGGGGTCAATATGGGTGTCCACGGCTCCGATGTTGATCATTGATCGGAAGGGGTTCCAGGTCATGTCTATACTTCACCGAACCTATAGGGTCACACGCTTAAGGGTCATCTATCTGCTGAATACTAGACAGGGAGTCTGAGAGAAAATCACCGAAAAAGTTTCGGACACCGAAATGTTTCGGACAGCGGAATCGTACCGCAGAGAGAGGTCACGGGATGAGTTTCGGTGAAACCGAAAAAGTTGTTTCGGGGTATGCCATTAAGTCAAAATGGTTTTGGCACATGCCTGATAATTCTTGGAGGGTGCCAAAATCATTCTGGAAACTTTTTGGAATTTTCAGAAATAAAAACTGAAAATGTTTCGGAGCTGCCGGTACCGCTTTGGCTGTTTTGCGCAGATGAAATTCACTAATCTGAAATTGTTTCAGAACGAGTCCAAAATCATTTTAGTGAGTACTGGAATTATTCTAAGACCCAGAGAAATATTTTCGGATTTAGTGGACGCGAAAAATTGTCTTCATGAATAGTGAAAACGCATTCTTGTTTGCTTTTCGCAGATGAAAATCACTAAACCGAAATTGTTTCAGAACGCGTTGCAAATTATTTTAGTGGGTACTGGAAATGTTCTGAGCCCACATAAATATTTTCAGTTCGAACGGACGCTGAAAAATGTCGTCATGAATAGTGAAAGTGCTTTTTGCTTGGCTTCTTCGAGAAGCCACCTTGAGGGCCTTTTTGGTATTTCCCCCCTTGGCTTCTTGGAGAAGCCACCCTTGGGCTTGGCCTATAAATAGGGGTGGAGGGGGCTGCCTAAAGGATCATCCCTTCTCACATACAAGTGCCATGCATGATCTGGCTTCTCTCTCCCTCCCAGCGAAATAGTTTCGTAGAGCCGAAAGGCTGTCTGGGTTCCGGTGGGAACTAGTTCTGGACGGCGAAGCCCTGCCGGATAGATGACACCGTATGTGTGCAACTCTCTAGAGAGATCGTAGTTTCGGTCTTAGTTCGTGAGTGCCTCCCGAAGGGCTGTCCGGTGACCGTCCGAGTTTCGAAGGTCCTCCCGAAGGGCTGTCCGAGTGACCGTTCGAGTTTCGAAGGTCCTCCCGAAGGGCTGTCCGTGATACCGTCTGGGGGGCTGTTCGACCGCCTCTCAGAGGGCTGTCTGAGGAGCAGATGAGGGTATACATCCTCGCGGTTGGGAGGTTGTAAATCCTAGCTGCGGGGATCTGCACCGCCGATCGTCATCGACTCTACTTCCCGCTGCGCTACGAGTCGGTAACGAAAAAGATCAAACCTTGTATGCAGTCTCCATAGTGGTCCTGGGCTGGTGCGTACGTCGGAAATTTTTTTGTTTTCTGCTGTGTTCCCCTACAGTGGCATCAAGAGCCGTGCTATGCGTAGATGCAGGTTTCGATCTAGAATACATGGAGATGTATGGGTATGGCATAATATAATTAGGTAGTAGATGAGATCTATTGCTAAAAATTATTTATGCGGGTGACAGATGAAATCTGTTACCCGACGTTCTTGTTGCTTCCCTAGAATTTGCGTTTGCTCAATCTCGAGACAGCATGGTGGAATTTGATAAAGTTCTGGCAATCCGTGATCCTGATTGATCATGGAAGTGCTATCAGTTCTTTGGGTCCTGCCGTAGTCAAAAGAAAGATGAAATTCGCAGATGAAAGGGCATTGCAGATATTATCTGCACGGGGGTCATGCGTATGACGAAGTTTAGTATGGGGCTCGAGATTTAATTATCCCGTGTTTCATACACCCCGAGATGTTAATCTAGCAACCTGAATAATCATACTTGATGATAAAATGTTGGTAGCTGCGGTTTAAGTCAAAACCTTAGAAGCCACGTAAAATAAATTTTGCATAAACCGATTAGAGGCGTCTAACTTGGTTTTGCAGGATGTGCATGTGATGTGGTATAGCAGTGCTCATATTAATTCAATTATGTATGAGATGACTATATGATGTAATTTGATTAACATGACCTGCGTGTCATGATTCGGCATGATGGCTGGAGCCATATGATTGCACTTTAATGACATGCGTGTCAACCTTGTTGTAATGCATTATTTTGTTAGCTATAGAGATAGCAATATTATCTGGTGCATCGACAAGGTGGGGGCAATCTTCACGAAGGTGAACACCGACGCGAATGCCGAAGACGAAGAAATGAAATACTTCTCCGTCAGAAAGGGCTATACCATATCATGCTATTATGAATTGCCTGAGATGTTTATCCCTTATGATGCACCCTTCTTGATTGCGCGGTAGTCGCTTTTATTAGGGTGATCTCTCACTTAAAATATCAAGTAGTTAGTGTTCTCCCAAGTGTAGCACCGTCACGGCACCTATCTTTTTGGGGTGCGCCATGGATGCATGGGTACGAACGATTAGAGAAGTGTGAGGCGGGTGAGGTCAGACCTCGCAGCAAGATCACTTGGTTGTCTTGACGTTCATGGCAGCATCGTCCTGAGCTCGGAACACACGCATCGAAAGATGAGCAAGAGTCACATAGAGATGTGATCGGCAAGTTGGCCTACCGATTAAAATTCCCGTTATGAGATGATGATTCTATGGCGATGAATTGAAGTCTGGATCTTGTATCACTCAAAATTAATTGTGAGAGATATTGATTTGAGTGGGAGCGCAGTGTTGAATTAACATATTTAATTCTCAGTGCAATTAATTATGAACATTGTCTAAGTGTTTCTTGCATAATAGTTGTAAAATAATGGCTCGCATTTCCACCTTCCCTATTAAAATTGAATAGCTGTTAAATATCTGGTTAAAACTTTACGATTGGTAACGTAACATGAGGATTGTCCTCAAAAGTGCCGAGAAGGACTTTGTCCTATCGCATGCTTTCCGTATCCTCCCGCTAATGCTATGGATCATGTGACTCTCGTCCTTCGATCCAAAAGCTAGAAGTCTGTTATGGTCAAGTGGAATATGTTTGCTTCCATGAAACCCAAACTTCGAAAGTTGGGATAGTTATATGATATTCATGGAACTGAAAATTATTTTCAGATACAAACAAAGCAATGTTTGTTTGCAAGTATTAGTAAAAGTGTTTACTATGCATTTGACTGTTGGGAAAGGGATCCAGAAGAACGCCTGTCATATAATGAAAGGTGAATAAAACAACAACTTAAATAGAAAGGAAGTGTCCGAAGGGTGTTAGTATGACTTACACGCCTAGGAAGTCCGGGGCTAATGCCACTCTTAAGTTGGGTGCTTCTTCTGAGAGTAGGAGAAATACTAAAAGTTAAACTGTTAGAAGTATAAAGGCAAAAGGAAAGAAGACTGGAATATCCAGCTCATGTAAGAATGTCATACAAGTTTTTGATGTATAGAAGGCTGGTCAAAGATATAGTTCTTGCGAATTATGGTTAAACATGTTAATCACTAATTCTTGGGTATTGTGAGTTCATCACAAAAATTCCCGCTCGATTGCATTCTATTGCAACTCGATGTAAGAACTACTATGGCCTGAAAGACTAGCTAGAAATGAGGTTAAGGTATACACAGGGAACATAGTAAATGTTACTATACCTTCCATCGGTGTATTGCCGTCTGTATTTATTTTCATAATTCATTTAGAGTTTTACAAACTCTATCCCATTGCATAAGGTATCTTGCAAGAAGGTTGTTCATAAGAGAACTTTTTATGTTCGATGTTATGAATAACACAAGGGCCATACTTTCATTATGAATGAGATGTATGTTATGAATATTGATAATAATACAATGCCTCTGGGTTTACTTTCATAATTCATTTTAGAGTTTCATACACTCTAGCCCATTGCACAATGTTTGTTGCAGAAGATTTGTTCATAAAACAACAATTGTTGTTAAGTATTATGAATAACATAAGGGCCATACTTCCATCATCGATAGGTCGTATGTTATGAATATTGAGGGTAATATGATACATCCATAACACTGACGCTAAACGTCGCAAGACTAAAAGAATACCACACAAGTGTGGCACTACATTTGGTCACATTGGAGAAACCCGCATGGAAAATTCCATTATGATGGATATTGAAGTCTTTTTGATTTTGAATCATCTGACACTTGCAACTTTCCTCCGAAAAGTGAAGTGACTAAAATACTGTTCACAGGCCATAAGGAACGAACAACAAACTTATTAGTGATCATACATTTGATGTGTGTAGTCCGATAAGTGTTGTTAGTGGTGGATTTATTTATCTTCAGAAATGACTCAAGTAGATATATGGATATTTACTTGATGAGACGTAAGTCTGGATCTTTTGAAATCATTCGAAAGGTTCTCAAAAATGAAGTAGAAGTTATTGTAACAAGAAAATTATGTTTCTGCAATTTGATTGCACAAAGGAATATTTGAGTTACATGTTTAGCGAATGTCTGATGAGTTGTGAAAGGGGTTTCATAACTTGCACCTCCCGGAACACCACTACAAGTGGAAAGTCCGTGGAGATGTAATCAAACCATTTATGACATGGTAAGGTCAAAGATGACATAAATTAATTTGCCATTATCCTTTTTAAAGTGATGCTTTAGAGACTGCGGCTTTTACACTGAAAAGAGTTACATCGGGTCTGTTGAAATGAAGCCATGGTATGGTACGCCCAACCATGTTATATCTTTTCTTAACATTTGGAATATGGGGCTTGTGTAAAAGGTTACAAACCTATTCCAAATCAGACAAGTGCTACTTTGTAGGTTATACCAAAATGTTGGGTATTCCTCCCTCACTATACCGAGGCAAATAGTTTTGCCGCGAAACGGTGTGCTTTTAAAGAGAATGGTTCTTTCAAAAAGGTGAGTGGGAGAATAGTGCAACTCGACGAGATAAACAGTATCTACGTCATCAGATCAAAGGAAAGAGACCTTGGAAGTAATTCCAGAGTTTCCAACTGCGACTGATACGGAAGTCTCTACAATAGAATGTATGAACTTCGGTCGAACTTGCAGCTGAACCACGTAGGCAAGGCTCGTGCAAACCTCTCAGATGCACAAACGAGATATTGTTGTTAGACAACATTATACCTACGATACACAAGGAAGCGTTGATGGGCCCTGACTCCGGAATTGGCTAAATGCCAATACTACCCGAGTTAGTTTCCATATAAGTGATTCAAGATAAAAACCTTGATACACCTTTCGGAAGACTTGGAGTCTAACGAATATTTATGGAACTTAAAACTGATACGGATAAAATGTTTTATCCATAAAGCTCGACTTGTTGAAATAACAAGTTCAAGAGTTGACTACGATGAGGTTGTTTTCATCGTAGCGATGCTTAAAGTCGGTTCGGGTTGAACTAGCAATTAATACATATTTCAATCATGAGATATGAAACATGGATGATAAAAGGATTTCCATCTGATGGAAATGAAAGCTAGGACTTGTATATGATACAGTCCAAAGTAATTTGTCGATCCAGAGGATGCTAGTAGGTATGCAAACTTCAGAGTTCAGAAATGGACAGAAGAGAGCAAAATGGAGCTGGAATCTTCGTGTTTTGATGAAATGGTCAAAGGGGTTTTGACTTCATCAATGGCTAGCGAAGATGCTTGTAATTCAAGAAAGTAAGTGGGAGCGTAATAATATTTCTAAAAACCTTATGTGCTTGGCACATTGGTAATTGGAAATAAATTTATTGACACAAATTAGGACTTCATTTGAAAATAGTTTTTCGATGAAGTGCTTAGGCTAAATAGCCTCAATATTAGGCATGATGATATATGGAGATAGATTTACCTAATGGGGCTAAGAAATGAATACATATTGACAAGATGCTAAAACCTTTTAGCATTTAAAACGCCAAGGATTGATTCTTGCCAAAGTCACATGGAAAGAGTTTTTGCAAGACTCGGTGTCCCAAAACACTGATGAGTAAAATACATGATGCAGATTCCACACACTTTTGTGTTTGGATTAATCATGTATTCCATGGTATGTAAAACAACCAGATATGTCCGATACTCCCAAGGTGTTGCGAGTATGGATAACAAAGTGATCAAATTACTGATCATGGGACAACAGTGAAAGATGTCACAGAGTACTAGAGTAAGTACTGATGACATGGTTTTCTCGCAAGCAGAGATCATGAAGAGTTCGTTGTAAAATGTTACATCGATACAGTCTTCATCTTTTCTCCATGCGATTTTCGATTTAAATTAAGGGTTTTGTGTAACACACAATGTGGTGGCACAGTTAGTTGGAATTTTTTCAAACTAGTTACTGTGGCGAATTCTATAACAAGGGCTAAGTATGTTGACGCTTTAGAAGCGACAAAGAAGATGTTGAATCATATAGTTCATTCATGAACTTAGTATAGTTCCAAGATGGCTTTTGACAATGGGACACTACTGCAGGTAGTTGCTCCATAACTCAGTCTGAGGAATCCAGGTTCGACCTGTGATTCACATACATACAAAGCCAAGTCCACACAAAATATGAATTTTGTGAAAACGTGAAAACGCGAGGACATGCAAAGATACACACGGAACTGAAGTCGTCTGATCCGTTGGACATCAGGCTATACCACAAGCGAAGCATATTACACCGGTGTGCCACAGGTGTGAAGTGCATTAGCATAAGCTAGATTATTGTCTCTAGTGCAAGTGGGAGTCTGTAGGAGATATGCCCTAGAGGCAATAATAAATGTTATTGATTATCTCCCTGTTCATAATTATGTTTATGTTCCATGCTATAACTGCAATGATTCTCGAGTCTGCAATATCCACGAGGCTCGGAGGAAGACTCATATGCACGTGTGGAATAATAAACGGTAAGAAGTATTCCTAGTCTGGCCTCTAAGACTAGCTCAAGTGTTGCATGATGGTTCTCTTTTCCTGATCATGGGCATGTCTATGCCAGCAATTTTGAGGGCACAATGTTAAGAGAACATTTTTGTTGAATCGACCCGGATTGATGTTATGCTAAGAGATTCATTCGTCACAAGTTAATGGTTTATAACACAGAGATAGTTAATGTCTGCAGAATTCCTTAGACCATGAGAGTATCGAGTTTCTTCATGCTTGCTTCATGAACTTTGGGGTTTGTTAAACGTCATCCGTAACTGGATGGCTATTACGGCGGCTTACGGGTTCATGGGAAAGTATGTTAAGTAACTTGATAGCTCGAGATTGGGATTTGCTACTCCGACGATGGAGAGATATACTCGGGCCCACTCGGTGTTACGGTGTCCATCATCGTCTGGCCAGACACTTTGTGATTTGATCACGGGGATGCCGGAACACGAAACGAGAAAAGAGAACAAAACCGGTAACGAGGTAACTTGCATAGTGGACAAAGTGTTGGCCCACGGGGATGCAATAAATCTCACCTCAGGTGTTTGTGATATATCGTGAAGCAACAGGAATAGCTCACCTCAACTGGAGGTTCACTCGAATATTCATTCATGTGGGTATAGGGGTCAATATGGGTGTCCACGGCTCCGATGTTGATCATTGATCGGAAGGGGTTCCAGGTCATGTCTATACTTCACCGAACCTATAGGGTCACATGCTTAAGGGTCATCTATCTGCTGAATACTAGACAGGGAGTCTGAGAGAAAATCACCGAAAAAGTTTCGGACACCGAAAAGTTTCGGACAGCGGAATCGTACCGCAGAGAGAGGTCACCGGATGAGTTTCGGTGAAACCGAAAAAGTTGTTTCGGGGTATGCCATTAAGTCAAAATGGTTTCAGCACATGCCTGATAATTCTTGGAGGGTGCCAGAATCATTCTGGAAACTTTTTGGAATTTTCAGAAATAAAAACCGAAAATGTTTCGGAGCTGCCGGTACCGCTTTGGCTGTTTTGCGCAGATGAAATTCACTAATCTGAAATTGTTACAGAACGAATCCAAAATCATTTTAGTGAGTACTGGAATTATTCTAAGACCCACAGAAATACTTTCGGATTTAGTGGACGCGAAAAATTGTCTTCATGAATAGTGAAAACGCATTCTTGTTTGCTTATCGCAGATGAAAATCACTAAACTGACATAATTATTTTAGTGGGTACTGGAAATGTTCTGAGCCCACATAAATATTTTCAGTTTGAACGGACGCTGAAAAATGTCGTCATGAATAGTGAAAGTGCTTTTTGCTTGGCTTCTTGGAGAAGCCACCTTGAGGGCCTTTTTGGTATTTCCCCCCTTGGCTTCTTGGAGAAGCCACCCTTGGGCTTGGCCTATAAATAGGGGTGGAGGGGGCTGCCTAAAGGATCATCCCTTCTCACATAAAAGTGCCATGCATGATCTGGCTTCTCTCTCCCTCCCAGCGAAATAGTTTCGTAGAGCCGAAAGGCTGTCTGGGTTCCGGTGGGAACTAGTTCTGGACGGCGAAGCCCTGCCGGATAGATGACACCGTATGTGTGCAACTCTGTAGAGAGATCGTAGTTTCGGTCTTAGTTCGTGAGTGCCTCCCGAAGGGCTCCGGTGACCGTCCGAGTTTCGAAGGTCCTCCCGAAGGGCTGTCCGAGTGACCGTTCGAGTTTCGAAGGTCCTCCCGAAGGGCTGTCCGCGACACCGTCCGGGGGGCTGTTCGACCGCCTCTCGGAGGGCTGTCTGAGGAGCAGATGAGGGTATACTTACTCGCGGTTGGGAGGTTGTAAATCCTAGCTGCGGGGATCTGCACCGCCGATCGTCATCGACTCTACTTCCCGCTGCGCTACGAGTCGGTAACGAAAAAGATCAAACCTTGTATGCAGTCTCCATAGTGGTCCTGGGCTGGTGCGTACGTCGGAAATTTTTTGTTTTCTGCTGCGTTCCCCAACAGTAAATGACGGTGAATTGAAAATCACTACAAAATGAACTCTGGAAATGTTGGAACTTGGCATGGTATCATCATTTCACCCGCATAGCATGTGCAAAAGAGTAGAGAGGGTCACGACAAAAACTGGACGCACCTCATGTACAAACTGGAAAATCTCTTTCGGAGTATCAGGGTTTTCGGACGAGAACTCATCTGTTACACGGGCAATTGAATGTTTTTTAAACTTATTTGAACTCCAGCCTATTTTTGCGTTCAGTATGCATCATTCAAAGCGACGTCATCAATTTCCAACACGTTCTGACATCATTTGCTGTTTTCAGTCATTTACCGATTTGTTTAGAGAGCTAAATGACGGTGAATTGAAAATCACTACAAAATGAACTCTGGAAATGTTGGAACTTGGCATGGTATCATCATTTCACCCGCATAGCATGTGCAAAAGAGTAGAGAGGGTCACGGCAAAAACTGGACGCACCTCGTGTACAAACTGGACAATCTCTTTCGGAGTATCAGGGTTTTCGGACGAGAACTCATCTGTTACACGGGCAATTGAATGTTTTTTAAACTTATTTGAACTCCAGCCTATTTTTGCGTTTAGTATGCATCATTCAAAGCGACGTCATCAATTTCCAACATGTTCTGACATCATTTGTTGTTTTCAGTCATTTACCGATTTGTTTAGAGAGCTAAATGACGGTGAAATTGAAAATCACTACAAAATGAACTCTGAAAATGTTGGAACTTGTCATGGTATCATCATTTCACCCGCATAGCATGTGCAAAAGAGTAGAGAGGGTCACGGCGAAAACTGGACGCACCTCGTGTACAAACTGGACAATCTCTTTCGGAGTATCACGGTTTTCGGACGAGAACTCATCTGTTACACGGGCACTTCAATGTTTTTTAAACTTATTTGAACTCCAGCCTATTTTTGGGTTCAGTATGCATCATTCAAAGCGACGTCATCAATTTCCAACACGTTCTGACATCATTTGTTGTTTTTCAGTCATTTATCGATTTGTTTAAAGAGCTAAATGACGGTGAATTGAAAATCACTAGAAAATGAACTCCGAAAATGTTGGAACTTGGCATGGTATCATCATTTCACCCGCATAGCATGTGCAAACGAGTAGAGAGGGTCACGGCAAAAACTGGACGCACCTCGTGTACAAACTGGACAATCTCCTTCGGAGTATCAGGGTTTTCGGACGAGAACTCATCTGTTACACGGGCAATTGAATGTTTTTTAAACTTATTTGAACTCCGGCCTATTTTGCGTTCAGTATGCATCATTCAAAGCGACATCATTAATTTCCAACACGTTTTGACATCATTTGTTGTTTTCAGTCATTTACCGATTTGTTTAGAGAGCTAAATGACGGTGAAATTGAAAATCACTACAAAATGAACTCTGGAAATGTTGGAACTTGGAATGGTATCATCATTTCACCCGCATAGCATTTGCAAAAGAGTAGAGAGGGTCACGGCAAAAACTGGACGCACCTCGTGTACAAACCGGACAATCTCTTTCGGAGTATCAGGGTTTTCGGACGAGAACTCATCTGTTACACGGGCAATTGTATGTTTTTTAAACTTATTTGAACTCCAGCCTATTTTTGCGTTCAGTATGCATCATTCAAAGCGACGTCATCAATTTCCAACACGTTCTGACATCATTTGCTGTTTTCAGTCATTTAGATTTGTTTAGAGAGCTAAATGATGGTGAAATTGAAAATCACTACAAAATGAACTCTGAAAATGTTGGAACTTGGCATGGTATCATCATTTCACCCGCATAGCATGTGCAAAAGAGTAGAGAGGGTCACGGCGAAAACTGGACGCACCTCGTGTACAAACTGGACAATCTCTTTCGGAGTATCAGGGTTTTCGGACGAGAACTCATCTGGTACACGGGCACTTCAATGTTTTTTAAACTTATTTGAAATCCGGCCTATTTTTGCGTTCAGTATGCATCATTCAAAGCGACGTCATCAATTTCCAACACGTTCTAACATCATTTGCTGTTTTTCAGTCATTTATCGATTTGTTTAAAGAGCTAAATGACGGTGAATTGAAAATCACTACAAAATGAACTCTGAAAATGTTGGAACTTGGCTTGGTATCATCATTTCACCCGCATAGCATGTGCAAAAGAGTAGAGAGGGTCACGGCAAAAACTGGACGCACCTCGTGTACAAACTGGACAATCTCTTTCGGAGTATCAGGGTTTTCGGACGAGAACTCATCTGTTACACGGGCAATTGAATGTTTTTTAAACTTATTTGAACTCCAGCCTATTTTTGCGTTCAGTATGCATCATTCAAAGCGACATCATTAATTTCCAACACGTTCTGACATCATTTGCTGTTTTCAGTCATTTACCGATTTGTTTAGAGAGCTAAATGACGGTGAATTGAAAATCACTACAAAATGAACTCTGGAAATGTTGGAACTTGGCATGGTATCATCATTTCACCCGCATAGCATGTGCAAAAGAGTAGAGAGGGTCACGGACAAAACTGGACGCACCTCGTGTACAAACTGGACAATCTCTTTCGGAGTATCAGGGTTTTCGGACGAGAACTCATCTGTTACACGGGCAATTGAATGTTTTTTAAACTTATTTGAACTCTAGCCTATTTTTGCGTTCAGTATGCATCATTCAAAGCGACGTCATCAATTTCCAACACGTTCTGACATCATTTGCTGTTTTTCAGTCATTTATCGATTTGTTTAAAGAGCTAAATGACGGTGAATTGAAAATCACTACAAAATGAACTCTGGAAATGTTGCAACTTGGCATGGTATCATCATTTCACCCGCATAGCATGTGCAAAAGAGTAGAGAGGGTCACGGCATAAACTGGATGCACCTCGTGTACAAACTGGACAATCTCTTTCGGAGTATCAGGGTTTTCGGACGAGAACTCATCTGTTACACGGGCAATTGAATGTTTTTTAAACTTATTTGAACTCCAGCCTATTTTTCCGTTCAGTATGCATCATTCAAAGCGACGTCATCAATTTCCAACACGTTCTGACATCATTTGCTGTTTTCAGTCATTTACCGATTTGTTTAGAGAGCTAAATGACGGTGAAATTGAAAATCACTACAAAATGAACTCTGAAAATGATGGAACTTGGCATGGTATCATCATTTCACCCGCATAGCATGTGCAAATGAGTAGAGAAGGTCACGGCAAAAACTGGACGCACCTCGTGTAAAAACTGGACAATCTCTTTCGGAGTATCAGGGTTTTCGGACGAGAACTCATCTGTTACACGGGCAATTGAATGTTTTTTAAACTTATTTGAACTCCAGCCTATTTTTGCGTTCAGTATGCATCATTCAAAGCAACGTCATCAATTTCCAACACGTTCTTACATCATTTGCTGTTTTCAATCATTTACCGATTTGTTTAGAGAGCTAAATGACGGTGAATTGAAAATCACTACAAAATGAACTCTGGAAATGTTGGAACTTGGCATGGTATCATCATTTCACCCGCATAGCATGTGCAAAAGAGTAGAGAGGGTCACGGCAAAAACTGGACGCACCTCGTGTACAAACTGGACAATCTCTTTCGGAGTATCAGAGTTTTCGGACGAGAACTCATCTGTTACACGGGCAATTGAATGTTTTTTAAACTTATTTGAACTCCAGCCTATTTTTGCGTTCAGTATGCATCATTCAAAGCAACATCATTAATTTCCAACACGTTCTGACATCATTTGTTGTTTTCAGTCATTTACCGATTTGTTTAGAGAGCTAAATGACGGTGAAATTGAAAATCACTACAAAATGAACTCTGAAAATGTTGGAACTTGTCATGGTATCATCATTTCACCCGCATAGCATGTGCAAAAGAGTAGAGAGGGTCACGGCGAAAACTGGACGCACCTCGTGTACAAACTGGACAATCTCTTTCGGAGTATCAGGGTTTTCGGACGAGAACTCATCAGTTACACGGGCACTTCAATGTTTTTTAAACTTATTTGAACTCCAGCCTATTTTTGCGGTCAGTATGCATCATTCAAAGCGACGTCATCAATTTCCAACACGTTCTGACATCATTTGTTGTTTTTCAGTCATTTATCGATTTGTTTAAAGAGCTAAATGACGGTGAATTGAAAATCACTACAAAATGAACTCCGAAAATGTTGGAACTTGGCATGGTATCATCATTTCACCCGCATAGCATGTTCAAAAGAGTAGAGAGGGTCACGGCAAAAACTGGACGCTCCTCGTGTACAAACTGGACAATCTCTTTCGGACTATCATGGTTTTCGGACGAGAACTCATCTGTTACACGGGCAATTGAATGTTTTTTAAACTTATTTGAACTCCAGCCTATTTTTGCGTTCAGTATGCATCATTCAAAGCAACGTCATCAATTTCCAACACGTTCTGACATCATTTGCTGTTTTTAGTCATTTACCGATTTGTTTAGAGAGCTAAATGACGGTGAATTGAAAATCACTACAAAATGAACTCTGGAAATGTTGGAACTTGGCATGGTATCATCATTTCACCCGCATAGCATGTGCAAAAGAGTAGAGAGGGTCACGGCAAAAACTGGACGCACCTCGTGTACAAACTGGACAATCTCTTTCGGAGTATCAGGGTTTTCGGACGAGAACTCATCTGTTACACGGGCAATTGAATGTTTCTTAAACTTATTTGAACTCCAGCCTATTTTTGCGTTCAGTATGCATCATTCAAAGCAACATCATTAATTTCCAACACGTTCTGACATCATTTGTTGTTTTCAGTCATTTACCGATTTGTTTAGAGAGCTAAATGACGGTGAAATTGAAAATCACTACAAAATGAACTCTGAAAATGTTGGAACTTGTCATGGTATCATCATTTCACCCGCATAGCATGTGCAAAAGAGTAGAGAGGGTCACGGCGAAAACTGGACGCACCTCGTGTACAAACTGGACAATCTCTTTCGGAGTATCAGGGTTTTCGGACGAGAACTCATCTGTTACACGGGCACTTCAATGTTTTTTAAACTTATTTGAACTCCAGCCTATTTTTGCGTTCAGTATGCATCATTCAAAGCAACGTCATCAATTTCCAACACGTTCTGACATCATTTGCTGTTTTCAGTCATTTACCGATTTGTTTAGAGAGCTAAATGACGGTGAATTGAAAATCACTACAAAATGAACTCTGGAAATGTTGGAACTTGGCATGGTATCATCATTTCACCCGCATAGCATGTGCAAAAGAGTAGAGAGGGTCACGGCAAAAACTGGACGCACCTCGTGTACAAACTGGACAATCTCTTTCGGAGTATCAGGGTTTTCGGACGAGAACTCATCTGTTACACGGGCAATTGAATGTTTTTTAAACTTATTTGAACTCCAGCCTATTTTTGCGTTTAGTATGCATCATTCAAAGCAACATCATTAATTTCCAACACGTTCTGACATCATTTGTTGTTTTCAGTCATTTACCGATTTGTTTAGAGAGCTAAATGACGGTGAAATTGAAAATCACTACAAAATGAACTCTGAAAATGTTGGAACTTGTCATGGTATCATCATTTCACCCGCATAGCATGTGCAAAAGAGTAGAGAGGGTCACGGCGAAAACTGGACGCACCTCGTGTACAAACTGGACAATCTCTTTCGGAGTATCAGGGTTTTCGGACGAGAACTCATCTGTTACACGGGCACTTCAATGTTTTTTAAACTTATTTGAACTCCAGCCTATTTTTGCGGTCAGTATGCATCATTCAAAGCGACGTCATCAATTTCCAACATGTTCTGACATCATTTGTTGTTTTTCAGTCATTTATCGATTTGTTTAAAGAGCTAAATGACGGTGAATTGAAAATCACTACAAAATGAACTCCGAAAATGTTGGAACTTGGCATGGTATCATCATTTCACCCGCATAGCATGTTCAAAAGAGTAGAGAGGGTCACGGCAAAAACTGGACGCTCCTCGTGTACAAACTGGACAATCTCTTTCGGACTATCATGGTTTTCGGACGAGAACTTATCTGTTACACGGGCAATTGAATGTTTTTTAAACTTATTTGAACTCCAGCCTATTTTTGCGTTCAGTATGCATCATTCAAAGCAACGTCATCAATTTCCAACACGTTCTGACATCATTTGCTGTTTTCAGTCATTTACCGATTTGTTTAGAGAGCTAAATGACGGTGAATTGAAAATCACTACAAAATGAACTCTGGAAATGTTGGAACTTGGCATGGTATCATCATTTCACCCGCATAGCATGTGCAAAAGAGTAGAGAGGGTCACGGCAAAAACTGGACGCACCTCGTGTACAAACTGGACAATCTCTTTCGGAGTATCAGGGTTTTCGGACGAGAACTCATCTGTTACACGGGCAATTGAATGTTTTTTAAACTTATTTGAACTCCAGCCTATTTTTGCGTTCAGTATGCATCATTCAAAGCAACATCATTAATTTCCAACACGTTCTGACATCATTTGTTGTTTTCAGTCATTTACCGATTTGTTTAGAGAGCTAAATGACGGTGAAATTGAAAATCACTACAAAATGAACTCTGAAAATGTTGGAACTTGTCATGGTATCATCATTTCACCCGCATCGCATGTGCAAAAGAGTAGAGAGGGTCACGGCGAAAACTGGACGCACCTCGTGTACAAACTGGACAATCTCTTTCGGAGTATCAGGGTTTTCGGACGAGAACTCATCTGTTACACGGGCACTTAGATGTTTTTTAAACTTATTTGAACTCCAGCCTATTTTTGCGTTCAGTATGCATCATTCAAAGCAACGTCATCAATTTCCAACACGTTCTGACATCATTTGCTGTTTTCAGTCATTTACCGATTTGTTTAGAGAGCTAAATGACGGTGAATTGAAAATCACTACAAAATGAACTCTGGAAATGTTGGAACTTGGCATGGTATCATCATTTCACCCGCATAGCATGTGCAAAAGAGTAGAGAGGGTCACGGCAAAAACTGGACGCACCTCGTGTACAAACTGGACAATCTCTTTCGGAGTATCAGGGTTTTCGGACGAGAACTCATCTATTAAACGGGCAATTGAATGTTTTTTAAACTTATTTGAACTCCAGCCTATTTTTGCGTTTAGTATGCATCATTCAAAGCAACATCATTAATTTCCAACACGTTCTGACATCATTTGTTGTTTTCAGTCATTTACCGATTTGTTTAGAGAGCTAAATGACGGTGAAATTGAAAATCACTACAAAATGAACTCTGAAAATGTTGGAACTTGTCATGGTATCATCATTTCACCCGCATAGCATGTGCAAAAGAGTAGAGAGGGTCACGGCGAAAACTGGACGCACCTCGTGTACAAACTGGACAATCTCTTTCGGAGTATCAGGGTTTTCGGACGAGAACTCATCTGTTACACGGGCACTTCAATGTTTTTTAAACTTATTTGAACTCCAGCCTATTTTTGCGGTCAGTATGCATCATTCAAAGCGACGTCATCAATTTCCAACACGTTCTGACATCATTTGTTGTTTTTCAGTCATTTATCGATTTGTTTAAAGAGCTAAATGACGGTGAATTGAAAATCACTACAAATTGAACTCCGAAAATGTTGGAACTTGGCATGGTATCATCATTTCACCCGCATAGCATGTTCAAAAGAGTAGAGAGGGTCACGGCAAAAACTGGACGCTCCTCGTGTACAAACTGGACAATCTCTTTCGGACTATCATGGTTTTCGGACGAGAACTCATCTGTTACACGGCTAATTGAATGTTTTTTAAACTTATTTGAACTCCAGCCTATTTTTGCGTTCAGTATGCATCATTCAAAGCAACGTCATCAATTTCCAACACGTTCTGACATCATTTGCTGTTTTCAGTCATTTACCGATTTGTTTAGAGAGCTAAATGACGGTGAATTGAAAATCACTACAAAATGAACTCTGGAAATGTTGGAACTTGGCATGGTATCATCATTTCACCCGCATAGCATGTGCAAAAGAGTAGAGAGGGTCACGGCAAAAACTGGACGCACCTCGTGTACAAACTGGACAATCTCTTTCGGAGTATCAGGGTTTTCGGACGAGAACTCATCTGTTACACGGGCAATTGAATGTTTTTTAAACTTATTTGAACTCCAGCCTATTTTTGCGTTCAGTATGCATCATTCAAAGCAACATCATTAATTTCCAACACGTTCTGACATCATTTGTTGTTTTCAGTCATTTACCGATTTGTTTAGAGAGCTAAATGACGGTGAAATTGAAAATCACTACAAAATGAACTCTGAAAATGTTGGAACTTGTCATGGTATCATCATTTCACCCGCATAGCATGTGCAAAAGAGTAGAGAGGGTCACGGCGAAAACTGGACGCACCTCGTGTACAAACTGGACAATCTCTTTCGGAGTATCAGGGTTTTCGGACGAGAACTCATCTGTTACACGGGCACTTCAATGTTTTTTAAACTTATTTGAACTCCAGCCTATTTTTGCGGTCAGTATGCATCATTCAAAGCGACGTCATCAATTTCCAACACGTTCTGACATCATTTGTTGTTTTTCAGTCATTTATCGATTTGTTTAAAGAGCTAAATGACGGTGAATTGAAAATCACTACAAAATGAACTCCGAAAATGTTGGAACTTGGCATGGTATCATCATTTCACCCGCATAGCATGTGCAAACGAGTAGAGAGGGTCACGGCGAAAACTGGACGCACCTCGTGTACAAACTGGACAATCTCTTTCAGAGTATCAGGGTTTTCGGACGAGAACTCATCTGTTACACGGGCAATTGAATGTTTTATAAACTTATTTGAACTCCAGCCTATTTTTGCGTTCAGTATGCATCATTCAAAGCGACATCATTAATTTCCAACACGTTCTGACATCATTTGTTTTTTTCAGTCATTTACCGATTTGTTTAGAGAGCTAAATGACGGTGAATTGAAAATCACTACAAAATGAACTCTGGAAATGTTGGAACTTGGCTTGGTATCATCATTTCACCCGCATAGCATGTGCAAAAGAGTAGAGAGGGTCACGGCAAAAACTGGACGCACCTCGTGTACAAACCGGACAATCTCTTTCGGAGTATCAGGGTTTTCGGACGAGAACTCATCTGTTACACGGGCAATTGAATGTTTTTTAAACTTATTTGAACTCTAGCCTATTTTTGTGTTCAGTATGCATCATTCAAAGCGACGTCATCAATTTCCAACACGTTCTGACATCATTTGCTGTTTTTCAGTCATTTATCGATTTGTTTAAAGAGCTAAATGACGGTGAATTGAAAATCGCTACAAAATGAACTCTGAAAATGTTGGAACTTGGCATGGTATCATCATTTCACCCGCATAGCATGTGCAAAAGAGTAGAGAGGGTCACGGCAAAAACTGGACGCACCTCGTGTACAAACTGGACAATCTCTTTCGGAGTATCAGGGTTTTCGGACGAGAACTCATCTGTTACACGGGCAATTGAATGTTTTTTAAACTTATTTGAACTCCAGCCTATTTTTGCGTTCAGTATGCATCATTCAAAGCGACGTCATCAATTTCCAACACGTTCTGACATCATTTGCTGTTTTCAGTCATTTACCGATTTGTTTAGAGAGCTAAATGACGGTGAAATTGAAAATCACTACAAAATGAACTCTGAAAATGTTGGAACTTGGCATGGTACCATCATTTCACCCGCATAGCATGTGCAAAAGAGTAGAGAAGGTCACGGCAAAAACTGGACGCACCTCGTGTAAAAACTGGACAATCTCTTTCGGAGTATCAGGGTTTTCGGACGAGAACTCATCTGTTACACGGGCACTTCAATGTTTTTTAAACTTATTTGAACTCCAGCCTATTTTTGCGTTCAGTATGCATCATTCAAAGCGACATCATCAATTTCCAACACGTTCTGACATCATTTGCTGTTTTTCAGTCATTTATCGATTTGTTTAAAGAGCTAAATGACGGTGAATTGAAAATCACTACAAAATGAACTCTGGAAATGTTGGAACTTGGCATGGTATCATCATTTCACCCGCATAGCATGTGCAAAAGAGTAGAGAGGGTCACGGCAAAAACTGGACGCACCTCGTGTACAAACAGGACAATCTCTTTCGGAGTATCAGGGTTTTCGGACGAGAACTCATCTGTTACACGGGCAACTGAATGTTTTTAAACTTATTTGAACTCCAGCCTATTTTTCGTTCAGTATGCATCATTCAAAGCGACGTCATCAATTTCCAACACGTTCTGACATCATTTGTTGTTTTCAGTCATTTACCGATTTGTTTAGAGAGCTAAATGACGGTGAATTGAAAATCGCTACAAAATGAACTCTGGAAATGTTGGAACTTGGGATGGTATCATCATTTCACCCGCATAGCATGTGCAAAAGAGTAGATAGGGTCACGGCAAAAACTGGACGCAGCTCGTGTACAAACTGGACAATGTCTTTCGGAGTATCAGGGTTTTCGGACGAGAACTCATCTGTTACACAGGCACTTCAATGTTTTTTAAACTTATTTGAACTCCAGCCTATTTTTGCGTTCAGTATGCATCATTCAAAGCGACGTCATCAATTTCCAACACGTTCTGACATCATTTGCTGTTTTCAGTCATTTACCGATTTGTTTAGAGAGCTAAATGACGGTGAAATTGAAAATCACTACAAAATGAACTCTGAAAATGTTGGAACTTGGCATGGTATCATCATTTCACCCGCATAGCATGTGCAAAAAAGTAGAGAGGGTCACGGCAAAAACTGGACGCACCTCGTCTACAAACTGGAAAATCTCTTTCAGAGTATCAGGGTTTTCGGACGAGAACTCATCTATTACACGGGCAATTGAATGTTTTTTAAACTTATTTGAACTCCAGCCTATTTTTGCGTTCAGTATGCATCATTCAAAGCGACGTCATCAATTTCCAACACGTTCTGACATCATTTGCTGTTTTTCAGTCATTTACCGATTTGTTTAGAGAGCTAAATGACGGTGAAATTGAAAATCGCTACAAAATGAACTCTGAAAATGTTGGAACTTGGCATGGTATCATCATTTCACCCGCATAGCATGTGCAAAAGAGTAGAGAGGGTCACGGCAAAAACTGGACGCTCCTCGTGTACAAACTGGACAATCTCTTTCGGACTATCATGGTTTTCGGACGAGAACTCATCTGTTACACGGGCAATTGAATGTTTTTTAAACTTATTTGAACTCCAGCCTATTTTTGCGTTCAGTATGCATCATTCAAAGCAACGTCATCAATTTCCAACACGTTCTGACATCATTTGCTGTTTTCAGTCATTTACCGATTTGTTTAGAGAGCTAAATGACGGTGAATTGAAAATCACTACAAAATGAACTCTGGAAATGTTGGAACTTGGCATGGTATCATCATTTCACCCGCATAGCATGTGCAAAAGAGTAGAGAGGGTCACGGCAAAAACTGGACGCACCTCGTGTACAAACTGGACAATCTCTTTCGGAGTATCAGGGTTTTCGGACGAGAACTCATCTGTTACACGGGCAATTGAATGTTTTTTAAACTTATTTGAACTCCAGCCTATTTTTGCGTTCAGTATGCATCATTCAAAGCAACATCATCAATTTCCAACACGTTCTGACATCATTTGTTGTTTTCAGTCATTTACCGATTTGTTTAGAGAGCTAAATGACGGTGAATTGAAAATCACTACAAAATGAACTCTGAAAATGTTGGAACTTGGCATGGTATCATCATTTCACCCGCATAGCATGTGCAAACGAGTAGAGAGGGTCACGGCGAAAACTGGACGCACCTCGTGTACAAACTGGACAATCTCTTTCGGAGTATCAGGGTTTTCGGACGAGAACTCATCTGTTACACGGGCAATTGAATGTTTTATAAACTTATTTGAACTCCAGCCTATTTTTGCGTTCAGTATGCATCATTCAAAGCAACGTCATTAATTTCCAACACGTTCTGACATCATTTGTTTTTTTCAGTCATTTACCGATTTGTTTAGAGAGCTAAATGACGGTGAATTGAAAATCACTACAAAATGAACTCTGGAAATGTTGGAACTTGGCTTGGTATCATCATTTCACCCGCATAGCATGTGCAAAAGAGTAGAGAGGGTCACGGCAAAAACTGGAAGCACCTCGTGTACAAACCGGACAATCTCTTTCGGAGTATCAGGGTTTTCGGACGAGAACTCATCTGTTACACGGGCAATTGAATGTTTTTTAAACTTATTTGAACTCTAGCCTATTTTTGTGTTCAGTATGCATCATTCAAAGCGACGTCATCAATTTCCAACACGTTCTGACATCATTTGCTGTTTTTCAGTCATTTATCGATTTGTTTAAAGAGCTAAATGACGGTGAATTGAAAATCGCTACAAAATGAACTCTGAAAATGTTGGAACTTGGCATGGTATCATCATTTCACCCGCATAGCATGTGCAAAAGAGTAGAGAGGGTCACGGCAAAAACTGGACGCACCTCGTGTACAAACTGGACAATCTCTTTCGGAGTATCAGGGTTTTCGGACGAGAACTCATCTGTTACACGGGCAATTGAATGTTTTTTAAACTTATTTGAACTCCAGCCTATTTTTGCGTTCAGTATGCATCATTCAAAGCGACGTCATCAATTTCCAACACGTTCTGACATCATTTGCTGTTTTCAGTCATTTACCGATTTGTTTAGAGAGCTAAATGACGGTGAAATTGAAAATCACTACAAAATGAACTCTGAAAATGTTGGAACTTGGCATGGTACCATCATTTCACCCGCATAGCATGTGCAAAAGAGTAGAGAAGGTCACGGCAAAAACTGGGAGCACCTCGTGTAAAAACTGGACAATCTCTTTCGGAGTATCAGGGTTTTCGGACGAGAACTCGTCTGTTACACGGGCACTTCAATGTTTTTTAAACTTATTTGAACTCCAGCCTATTTTTGCGTTCAGTATGCATCATTCAAAGCGAAATCATCAATTTCCAACACGTTCTGACATCATTTGCTGTTTTTCAGTCATTTATCGATTTGTTTAAAGAGCTAAATGACGGTGAATTGAAAATCACTACAAAATGAACTCTGAAAATGTTGGAACTTGGCATGGTATCATCATTTCACCCGCATAGCATGTGCAAAAGAGTGGAGAGGGTCACGGCAAAAACTGGACGCACCTCGTGTACAAACTGGACAATCTCTTTCGGACTATCATGGTTTACGGACGAGAACTCATCTGTTACACGGGCAATTGACTGTTTTTTAAACTTATTTGAACTCCAACCTATTTTTGCGTTCAGTATGCATCATTCAAAGCGACGTCATCAATTTCCAACACGTTCTGACATTATTTGCTGTTTTTCAGTCATTTATCGATTTGTTTAAAGAGCTAAATGACGGTGAATTGAAAATCACTACAAAATGAACTCTGAAAATGTTGGAACTTGGCATGGTATCATCATTTCACCTGCATAGCATGTGCAAAAGAGTAGAGAGGGTCACGGCAAAAACTGGACGCTCCTCGTGTACAAACTGGACAATCTCTTTCGGACTATCATGGTTTTCGGACGAGAACTCATCTGTTACACGGGCAATTGAATGTTTTTTAAACTTATTTGAACTCCAACCTATTTTTGCGTTCAGTATGCATCATTGAAAGCGACGTCATCAATTTCCAACACGTTCTGACATCATTTGCTGTTTTCAGTCATTTACCGATTTGTTTAGGGAGCTAAATGACGGTGAATTGAAAATCACTACAAAATAAACTCTGGAAATGTTGGAACTTGGCATGGTATCATCATTTCACCCGCATAGCATGTGCAAAAGAGTAGAGAGGGTCACGGCAAAAACTGGACGCACCTCGTGTACAAACAGGACAATCTCTTTCGGAGTATCAGGGTTTTCGGACGAGAACTCATCTGTTACACGGGCAACTGAATGTTTTTTAAACTTATTTGAACTCCAGCCTATTTTTCGTTCAGTATGCATCATTCAAAGCGACGTCATCAATTTCCAACACGTTCTGACATCATTTGTTGTTTTCAGTCATTTACCGATTTGTTTAGAGAGCTAAATGACGGTGAATTGAAAATCGCTACAAAATGAACTCTGGAAATGTTGGAACTTGGCATGGTATCATCATTTCACCCGCATAGCATGTGCAAAAGAGTAGAGAGGGTCACGGCAAAAACTGGACGCAGCTCGTGTACAAACTGGACAATGTCTTTCGGAGTATCAGGGTTTTCGGACGAGAACTCATCTGTTACACAGGCACTTCAATGTTTTTTAAACTTATTTGAACTCCAGCCTATTTTTGCGTTCAGTATGCATCATTCAAAGCGACGTCATCAATTTCCAACACGTTCTGACATCATTTGCTGTTTTCAGTCATTTACCGATTTGTTTAGAGAGCTAAATGACGGTGAAATTGAAAATCACTACAAAATGAACTCTGAAAATGTTGGAACTTGGCATGGTATCATCATTTCACCCGCATAGCATGTGCAAAAAAGTAGAGAGGGTCACGGCAAAAACTGGACGCACATCGTGTACAAACTGGAAAATCTCTTTCAGAGTATCAGGGTTTTCGGACGAGAACTCATCTGTTACACGGGCAATTGAATGTTTTTTAAACTTATTTGAACTCCAGCCTATTTTTGCGTTCAGTATGCATCATTCAAAGCGACGTCATCAATTTCCAACACGTTCTGACATCATTTGCTGTTTTTCAGTCATTTACCGATTTGTTTAGAGAGCTAAATGACGGTGAAATTGAAAATCGCTACAAAATGAACTCTGAAAATGTTGGAACTTGGCATGGTATCATCATTTCACCCGCATAGCATGTGCAAAAGAGTACAGAGGGTCACGGCGAAAACTGGACGCACCTCGTGTACAAACTGGACAATGTCTTTCGGAGTATCAGGGTTTTCGGACGAGAACTCATCTGTTACACAGGCACTTCAATGTTTTTCAAACTTATTTGAACTCCAGCCTATTTTTGCGTTCAGTATGCATCATTCAAACCGACGTCATCAATTTCCAACACGTTCTGACATCATTTGCTGTTTTCAGTCATTTACCGATTTGTTTAGAGAGCTAAATGACGGTGAAATTGAAAATCACTACAAAATGAACTCTGAAAATGTTGGAACTTGGCATGGTATCATCATTTCACCTGCATAGCATGTGCAAAAAAGTAGAGAGGGTCACGGCAAAAACTGGACGCACCTCGTGTACAAACTGGAAAATCTCTTTCGGAGTATCAGGGTTTTCGGACGAGAACTCATCTGTTACACGGGCACTTCAATGTTTTTTAAACTTATTTGAACTCCAGGCTATTTTTGCGTTCAGTATGCATCATTCAAAGCGACGTCATCAATTTCCAACACGTTCTGACATCATTTGCTGTTTTTCAGTCATTTACCGATTTGTTTAGAGAGCTAAATGACGGTGAAATTGAAAATCACTACAAAATGAACTCTGAAAATGTTGGAACTTGGCATGGTATCATCATTTCACCCGCATAGCATGTGCAAAAGAGTAGAGAGGGTCACGGCAAAAACTGGACGCACCTCGTGTACAAACTGGACAATCTCTTTCGGAGTATCAGGGTTTTCGGACGAGAAACTCATCTGTTACACGGGCAATTGAATGTTTTTTAAACTTATTTGAACTCCAGCCTATTTTTGCGTTCATTATGCATCATTCAAATCGACGTCATCAATTTCCAACACGTTCTGACATCATTTGCTGTTTTCAATCATTTACCGATTTGTTTAGAGAGCTAAATGACGGTGAAATTGAAAATCACTACAAAATGAACTCTGAAAATGTTGGAACTTGGCATGGTATCATCATTTCACCCGCATAGCATGTGCAAAAGAGTAGAGAGGGTCACGGCAAAAACTGGACGCACCTCTTGTACAAACTGGACAATCTCTTTCGGAGTATCAGGGTTTTCGGACGAGAACTCATCTGTTACACGGGCAATTGAATGTTTTTTAAACTTATTTGAACTCCAGCCTATTTTTGTGTTCAGTATGCATCATTCAAAGCGACGTCATCAATTTGCAACACGTTCTGACATCATTTGCTGTTTTTCAGTCATTTATCGATTTGTTTAAAGAGCTAAATGGCGGTGAATTGAAAATCACTACGAAATGAACTCTGAAAATGTTGGAACTTGGCATGGTATCATCATTTCACCCGCATAGCATGTGCAAAAGAGTAGAGAGGGTCACGGCAAAAACTGGACGCACCTCGTGTACAAACTGGACAATCTCTTTCGGAGTATCAGGGTTTTCGGACGAGAACTCATCTGTTACACGGGCAATTGAATGTGTTTTAAACTTATTTGAACTCCAGCCTATTTTTGCGTTCAGTATGCATCATTCAAAGCAACGTCATCAATTTCCAACACGTTCTGACATCATTTGTTGTTTTCAGTCATTTACCGATTTGTTTAGAGAGCTAAATGACGGTGAAATTGAAAATCACTACAAAATGAACTCTGAAAATGTTGGAACTTGGCATGGTATCATCATTTCACCCGCATAGCATGTGCAAAAGAGTACAGAGGGTCACGGCGAAAACTGGATGCACCTCGTGTACAAACTGGACAATCTCTTTCGGAGTATCAGGGTTTTCGGACGAGAACTCATCTGTTACACGGGCACTTCAATGTTTTTTAAACTTATTTGAACTCCAGCCTATTTTTGCGTTCAGTATGCATCATTCAAAGCGACGTCATCAATTTCCAACACGTTCTGACATCATTTGCTGTTTTTCAGTCATTTATCGATTTGTTTAAAGAGCTAAATGGCGGTGAATTGAAAATCACTACAAAATTAAGTATGAAAATGTTGGAACTTGGCATGGTATCATCATTTCACCCGCATAGCATGTGCAAAAGAGTAGAGAGGGTCACGGCAAAAACTGGACGCACCTCGTGTACAAACTGGACAATCTCTTTCGGAGTATCAGGGTTTTCGGACGAGAACTCATCTGTTACACGGGCAATTGAATGTTTTTTAAACTTATTTGAACTCCAGCCTATTTTTGCGTTCAGTATGCATCATTCAAAGCGACGTCATCAATTTCCAACACGTTCTGACATCATTTGCTGTTTTCAGTCATTTACCGATTTGTTTAGAGAGCTAAATGACGGTGAACTTGAAAATCACTACAAAATGAACTCTGAAAATGTTGGAACTTGGCATGGTATCATCATTTCACCCGCATAGCATGTGCAAAAGAGTAGAGAGGGTCACGGTGAAAACTGGACGCACCTCGTGTACAAACTGGACAATCTCTTTCGGAGTATCAGGGTTTTCGGACGAGAACTCATCTGTTACACGGGCACTTCAATGTTTTTTAAACTTATTTGAACTCCAGCCTATTTTTGCGGTCAGTATGCATCATTCAAAGCGACGTCATCAATTTCCAACACGTTCTGACATCATTTGCTATTTTTTAGTCATTTACCGATTTGTTTAGAGAGCTAAATGACGGTGAAATAGAAAATCACTACAAAATGAACTCTGAAAATGTTGGAACTTGGCATGGTATCATCATTTCACCCGCATTGCATGTGCAAAAGAGTAGAGAGGGTCACGGCGAAAACTGGACGCACCTCGTGTACAAACTGGACAATCTCTTTCGGAGTATCAGGGTTTTTGGACGAGAACTCATCTGTTACACGGGCACTTCAATGTTTTTTAAACTTATTTAAACTCCAGCCTATTTTTGCGTTCAGTATGCATCATTCAAAGCGACGTCATCAATTTTCAACACGTTCTGACATCATTTGTTGTTTTTCAGTCATTTACCGATTTGTTTAGAGAGCTAAATGACGGTGAATTGAAAATCACTACAAAATGAACTCTGGAAATGTTGGAACTTGGCATGGTATCATCATTTCACCCGCATAGCATGTTCAAAAGAGTAGAGAGGGTCACGGCAAAAACTGGACGCACCTCGTGTACAAACTTGACAATGTCTTTCGGAGTATCAGGGTTTTGGGACGAGAACTCATCTGTTACACGGGCAATTGAATGTTTTTTAAACTTATTTGAACTCTAGCCTATTTTTGCGTTCAGTATGCATCATTCAAAGCGATGTCATCAATTTCCAACACGTTCTGACATCATTTGCTGTTTTCAGTCATTTACCGATTTGTTTAGAGAGCTAAATGACGGTGAAATTGAAAATCACTACAAAATGAACTCTGGAAATGTTGGAACTTGGCATGGTATCATCATTTCACCCGCATAGCATGTGCAAAAGAGTAGAGAGGGTCACGGCAAAAACTGGACGCACCTCGTGTACAAACTGGACAATCTCTTTCGGAGTATCAGGGTTTCGGACGAGAACTCATCTGTTACACGGGTACTTCAATGTTTTTTAAACTTATTTGAACTCCAGCCTATTTTTGCGTTCAGTATGCATCATTCAAAGCGACGTCATCAATTTCCAACACGTTCTGACATCATTTGCTATTTTTCAGTCATTTACCGATTTGTTTAGAGAGTTAAATGACGGTGAAATTGAAAATCACTACAAAATGAACTCTGAAAATGTTGGAACTTGGCATGGTATCATCAGGGTTTCGGACGAGAACTCATCTGTTACACGGGCACTTCAATGTTTTTTAAACTTATTTGAACTCCAGCCTATTTTTGCGTTCAGTATGCATCATAAAAATAGATAATAAATAAAACAGAAAAGACAAAACCTATATAAAAAATTACTCAAAAATAAATCGCCAAAAATAAATAATGCAGAAAAGAAAAAACTATATAAAAAAATTTATATTCACAAAGAAACTAAATACAGCAAAAAAAACTACTCAGAAATAAATAGAAGAAAATTAGATAAAAATTTCTTGGGGCGTTGCCGAGTGGGCCTTCCAGACCTAGGGTTTGCAAATACAAGCCCAGAAGGGCCAGCAGGCTCACAGGGCAGCGCGCCGAAGTTAGGCCAGAAGCCTGCTATATAGAGAAGTTCGAAGGAGCAGCTGCGGCTGGGTTTATAAACCAGTGCGGCTGCCCTTCGCTCGGCGAGGTGGGACTAAACAATGTGCACCGCCGGTGGCAGTGCACAACCATTAGTACCGGTTGGTGGCTCCAACCGGTACTAATGAGTGGGCCTTTAGTACCGGTTGGAGCCACGAACCGGTACTAAAGGGGCAGTTTCCCACCCCTTGGCCTGGCGAAAATTGGCCTTTAGTACCGGTTGGTTGCTCCAACCGGTACTAAAGGCCCCTCCTATATATATGGCACTTACGTAAAATTCATTTCCATCGACCACCACTTCTTCTCCAACTACTTCGCGCGACATCGCTGCCGCCGCCGCGCCGTCGCCCATCGCGCGCCGCCCTCGCCGCCCCCGCCGCGCATCGTCGCCCCCGCCGCCCGTCGTCGCTGTCACCGTCGTCGCCCCCGCCGCCCGTCGTCGCCGTCACCACCGTCGCCCCCGCCGCCCGTTGCCGCCGCCCCGTATTACGTCGTCGTCTCGATCGCGCCATCGCCCCCGGCCCGCCGCTCGTCGTGGCGCCGTCCCCGTCGCATCGCCGTCTCGCGCCGCCGCCCGTACGCCGCCGCCCCCCGCTCGTACACACACACACATACACACACACACACACACACACACACATATTGTTTTTACTTATTTTTGCTTTTCTGTTGTTTAGATTAATGTTAGATATATTACATAGATAAGAATGTTAGAATGTTAATGTTAGATTAATTATATGGAAAAGATGTTAAATATTAATGTCAATTTTATAAGATTTGGCTAGATATTAATTAGGTATATATATATGAGATTTGAACTAGTTGAATTAATATAACTAGTTTATTTTTAGTATGAAAATTAATAGAACAAGTTTATTTTTAGTAAGAAAATTTAGGTATATGAGATTATTTGAACTAGTTGAATTAATAGAACTAGTTTATTTTTAATAAGAAAATTTAGATATCTGAGATTTGATGATCTAGTTAAAATAATACTAATAGAACTAGCTACTTTATTTTAGTAAGAAAATTAATAGAACAAGTTTATTTTTATTAAATGCTTAGTTGAATTAGTTGAATTAATAGAACTAGTTGAACTAATAGAAGTAGTTGAATTAGTTGAATTAATAGAACTAGCAAGTGTTTAATGTTTCACCTATATGAACATAGGAAATGTCGTCTGACGACGAAAAAGATTTCATTAAGTGCGAATACTGTGAAGACCAGCACGGCCTGTGCGACAGAAATTTCCTTGTTGATGATAGGCGCTTCAGCATCAAGCTGGATGAGACCTTCGAAGTGGATACAGTAAGTCACAACGACAAGTCTTTTTTCGTAATTAAGCATGACTTATATATGCTTCATTTGCTTCAACTTATAATTTTAAATTTTCACTATTCTACTAGCGCATCCCCTGCCATGCAAGAATTTTTGTCTTGGATAAGATAGGTTTCAGTGCTATGGAAACTATGGAGGTAAAGAGAGTTTACCTGAAGACCGAGCATGGTTATACTTTCAACGTCAAATTATACAATGCAGACACATACACCTATTTTGAATGCAAAACTTGGCAAGCACTATGCAAGGCTTATGCATTTGAGCCTGATATGGTTATCACCTTTGATATTCGTCCGGAAGATGATATTGAAGGTAATAGAGACATCTGGGTCGATGTGTAGACACCTCCAGTTCTACCATTATGTGAGTTTCTCAACCATATTTATGTCTTTGATATTGTTTATTCAAAAATAGTTGACAACTAATTTCTATTGACAGCTTATTTCCATTCAAGCAAACATATCCGGTGCTTGGTAGACAGGACCTACTACTGTCCCGGAGCTGAACTAAACTGCGAGTAGATAAGTCATTATGTTTCATGGCTTGAGGATCTTCATACTATTAAGACAAATTTTCTTCCTGCACTTAGAAATGTTAGTTCTCAAAACGCTGCGACCAATAGTGATCGTATTGAACTACGGTCACATCTATTTACGAAAGATGGTAAGATTTTTACTATTTGTCCTCAGTGCATCTTTTGCATACATTATTTTTTTTGCTAAACTTTCATTGCTAAGTATATTAATTACTATACGATGTTCTTCAACAGGGACTCCCGATGACAGTTGTGCCTCAGTGGATCGAGACTAAAGGTCGCATGTCAATGGTTAGCTTACGGCCAAGATATCCTACATTGCACATGAGTGCATTCAGGATTCCTAAAAGTGATGAATGCTTAATAGTGAAAGATTGGAGCAAAATTGTTAACGATCCCAGCAGAGAAGTACTAGGGGGCAGCAATGAGAAGCGCAGCCCACGATTAGGAGACAGGTTCATCTGCATGCTCCATTATGATGAATCAGGAGAGCTATACACGTTCTATGCTATTTTACCTGAGAGAGAGCAGCAGGAGTAATTTAGCTAGTTCATGCTCTTAGTACTTTTGTCCTCTCATGTCTGTGTTCTTCGTCCTGAACTTAATCTCAAAGGGTGATTTGCTTTTGTGGTGTTATGAACGCTTATAATATGATGACCATGTTGAACTAGATGATATCTTTGCTTCTGGTACAAGTGAATGTTTTTTCTTAAGCTAGTGTTGGTGCTGATTAGATAGCGGTAATGACTATGATGATTAAATAGTGGTAATGACGACTATGATGATTTTTAGCTAGCTAATTTACTGTTGTTGATGCTATGATGCAAGAGTTTTTATATTAATATGATGGTGATGATGATGAGTTATTATATCATTTATAAAAGAAACCGCAGATTAGTTTCAGCTAGATGGATCCTAGCTAAGTGATCAAGTATATGCCATATCCATATTATACTTGATCACTTAATTATAGGTGATCAAGTATAATATGGATATGGCATATACTTGATCACTTAGCTAGGATCCACATGCATCCAGTCGAAACTAATCTGCGGTACTTTCACCTAATGATTTAACAACTAAAATAGTCAGTAAATTAAATTGAAAACACAAAATTAAAGGAAAAATAAAAAATAATACCAAAACACCCCCAAACATTTAGTACCGGTTGGTGTTACCAACCGGTACTAATGTCCTACACGCACCCGGGCCTGGCTCGTGCCACGTGGTGGCACTTTAGCGCCGGTTCGTGATGAACCGGTACTAAAGGGGGGGGACCTCTAGTCCCCACTCTTTAGTGCCGGTTGTGGAACCGGCACTAAAGGCCCTTACGAACCGGCGCTAAAGCCCAATTCTGCACTAGTGTGACCAGGTCCAGGGGCGCCCAGTCTGGCCCAAGAGTCTCACAGACAAAACTCTAAAGTAGTCTAGCCATCGTGCAAGAGAAGAGGATGTGATTCCCTATCTCCGGGACACCGGCCAGGCACTGGGCACAACCCATACCCCCGGTTGTGTCTCTTGATCACCTACGTCCCAAATGGAAGGTGATCCCTCAACAACTGGCAAACTTTTTTTTTCAATCGTAAAGGCACTTTCCAGAACGGAGATGTCCAGGCCATAGAAAGCCTTTGGCACAAAGCATGGTATGCTGAGCCAAGAGAAAAGACTTCTGAAGTGGCGAGCCTCCATGATACGGTGTCGGGATTGCTGGATTCTAAAAGCACATTCGAGTCCTACATGATTTGCATTTGTTTGATTGCATCAAATGCATTTTTAAGGAAGTTGAAGTGGATGTTAGATTTTCTATGAAATCTATTACAAATGATACTTTAGAGGAAAATTCTATTGGATCAAATGACGAACGTAAGAAAATTCCTAAGCATTATAATCCTCTCCCAAAATCCTATGAAAATCCTTTGAATCAAAAAGGCCCCAAGGAATGCTCTTTATTTTTGAGGGTCCTAATGAATGGAACATATAAACCCTCATAGACTCCTAGGCAGAACCGTTGCCTCCACGTCGCTCTATAAACGCTGCTGCCATCGCCTGTAATTTTCATGCCCCGCCAAGGGCATCTTAGTAATTTCATGTACATATGTATAAAAGCCAGCCGCCTGTGGAGAAGACCTAGCCGCCCGCCACTCTCCTCTTTCCGCTGCCTCCCGCGTCTCCCCCACTCCCCCCCCCCCCCCCCCCCCCCAAGCGTCACACCCCCTCCTCCCCTCCCGCATCTCGTCCACCCTGGGATCCGAGCGCAGAGTCAACCTTCCCCGGCGGCGGCGCTCCATTCAATCTGCAAGAGAGAGAGAGATCGAGACCGAGAGAGAGAGAGGATGAGAGGGAGAAGAAGGAAAGAGAGGAGGGAGAAAGAGAGAGGAAAGAGGAGAGGGAGGCGTGGCGTCGGATGGGAGAGGGTGACCGCCGGCGTCCGCCTGCACCGACGAGGTCGGGTCCTCGAGCCATGGAGGCACTCATCGCTGGTCCCTCGCCGTTGGCCTCCCGTGCGTCACACCACCCCTCCTGCCGCCTCGGCTCTCTCCTCCCGCCTCGGCAGATTGGATGGAGGGTGCTACGCCTCCGTCGCCGACTGGATTTGCTCCTCCATCGCCGCCGCGAGTCAACTCCACCGTTGTCGCCAGGAATCCGTCCCCCTGCTGCAGCCTGCTCGTCTTCCGGTTGGTGCAGTCGGCATCGCGGCCCTGCAGAGGGCGTTGAATAGGTGAGCTCCCATCCTCTCCTTTTTCTCTTCCCCCGGTCCTCTTCTCTTCCTCAATGCTGCTCCTCCAATCTCTCACATCCTGGCAGGATGGAGACGTGACTTGAGATCCTCCATCTAATTCATGTCCACCTAAATTTAATTTTCTTATGCACCTAGGGTTTGGGTGGGGTTGACTCCTATAACGATGGCTGGCTACATCAACCAGCAGCTGCACCTCCTTCGACTTCCACAATATCGCCCACCGAGCTGCGTTGCTGTACGAAGACCTTCTGTATTTCGGTGGTGCCATGGTGTTCCTCTCAAGGTGAGCTGCCACCTTCTTCCCCCATCATTCCCCATAGTTGGTCTGATCTTTTTCTACGAGGCAGAACCAATCCTAATTTATGTTGGGTCTTTCATGTGCAGGTTAATGAGTGTGCTCCCAGCGGCTCCAGTGATGCGGGGTGATTGCGCCCGGTCCATGCTCCGGTGTCTTTGTTGGCTGAGCTGAACAAGCTACAGAGAGTGGCTTCTTTCGAGCTGGTATATTGAGATATTTATGCACTCATAGGTCACACCTCATGAAGCTACTACCGTGCATTGATTCTGTCGAGATTGATTAAAAGAACATTTTATTAGTTTCCTATTGCCATTTCCCATGAAACATGATGATTATGTTCAGTGAGGTTCTCAATTTAATAGTCTGAATGCGCATATGTTCGATATTAAATTTGATAACAAAGACCAATAGTTTTTGGCCCTTTGCATGGGGTATTCCTTTCTTTGAGAAACATTTTTGACTAAAGCTTCTTCGATGCCCCATGGACGCTCAGGTTTGCTTTCATAGATGCAGCAAATATCTAAAATGTATTGCAGTTCATGAGTTATTTAGCAATGATAAAATGTTCTCTATCGTTATTTGCTTTTAGTATGTAATAAGCTCCCCGGGTAGTGGTGGATCTTTATATTAGCACATGACTGAGCAGTTCGACAACGTTTATAATTTATCGTTGTCAAGTCAGCCTTTGCGTGATTCAAAAAGAACACACGGACTGCTGCACGCTACTAAATTATTTTTTAGCTGGGGTTGTTCAATAGGATTTAGATTTTAAGCAGAATAGGATACAGATCAGCGGTCCATGTTTACAGACACTGGCATAAGAATTTGTTGTGCGGCAAGGATTTGTACAGATTTAAAGGGGAATTAGTAGCTAACATCTTCGTAACGGCACATTGTTCCATGATTCTTCTTGTAAGATACTAAGATCTCTTGATGATGCTTTGTTTGATGTTCTGTGTGGAAGTTATTTGCATTGCACTTCAGTTCAGAACATGGAGGCTAAGAGGCTCACCAATTGGTGCCTATTTCTTGTGTTTATGCAAATGGTATCCTGTAATGAATACCTTGAGCTATACGATTCCTATTGGCAGACTTCATATAGCTATTGTCTAATACGCATTAGTATGTATGATTTATCAGTCCGGTTGCAAACTTCTCGTGCGATAACCTTCTTTTTATCAGTTCAGTTTAACTATATTTTAGAAAAGAACATCCTTACCAAGCCTGCACATTTTAAGGTCGTGAGGCTTCAGTTTACTCTGTTTGCCTCACTACAGGAGAACATTCAGGTACTTATTGAACGATTTCACCTCTGCTATTCCCAAGATATGCTCTGCCATTTTGTACTGGCACTGTACTAATTATTCTGGCTGTTATCCATGTTACTGTCATTTATCATGATAAAAGTCGACTCACAGCTGTGCCAGGTTAAGTTAGTTCAATTTTGATATGCCTAGAGTTTAGATGTTGGGCTATAATTTTGATATGCTTTTGGTTATGTAGTTGCAGAAAAAACAAATTACAGCCATATTTTGTAGCGATCATATTATTGTGATGCTGGTTCTCAAATTTATGCGGGTACTTCTCGTGTTTTGTTAATAGCTCACCAGTTTCATTCCCTTTTGGTTTTTTAATATACATCCGTGCCCCTCTTTTATATCTTCTTGGTTATTTCTTATCTTTTTAGTTCTCATTTGTACATAAGTAATACTAGCATCAGTCTGTGTGTTCTTACATAACAGTTAGTCTCTAAGCTACCGATTCAGTACCAAGCTTACGTTGTATTATCTTTTAGGCTGAAAGCAAAAGGCAAAAACAATGAACAATGTAAAAGCCCTCAACACTGAAGTACAGTCTAAGAAGAAAATTACAAGGAAGAAAATGAAAAAGCAGCAAAAATCTGATAATATGCAAAATCCCATTTAGAGTATGAACCATAGTGAAAAATGATTCAGTTTAGTTATTAAAAGTTCTTTACATGCAGATCACTTTCTACATGTTTCTGCAATTCTCTCCTATTATATGGTTTGGTGTTTGTCCCGGTGTGCCGTGTTTGGTATCCCATTTCATCATCTTTAAGTCGAATGGACACTATTTTGTTTATCAATCACTTTTGAACTACTATTCTTTCAGCACTTCTTTTATACATAAAAAAACTTAACTGGAATTTAAGAAAGTTGACACTGCATCTCTGGTTCGTTCAATGAAATTTTCTGCTCTCCAATTTAACTGTCTATGGCTGATTGTAATAGTGAAGGTCGATATTCTGATTTCTAATAGAATATACATCTTAGTTTTCCTCTATCTATGTAGAGGGCTCAAGAAAGAGACAAGAACTTGTGCTTCAAGCAGCGAAGATAGCCAGCCTAAATGAATCGAAACAAGAACAAGCATCGGGAAATTACAGATGAGGAACTGCAGCTGGTATGGTCACTTCCTTTTTGCCCCAAATCAACCACAGAAAAATCTGCTTGACAATCATCTTCTTGCCAATTTATAATTGAATTCCTACTATGTTTCGCTTCCTAAAAGAAATAGCAATCATCTTGAAAAAAGTAATTTATCTAGCTACAAATGCTTATTCTATACTGATTATGTTGCCTCCAATTGCGGACAGTGGTTTATAGTTGACACTTTAGTCTACATGTCTGCTAATATTTACATGTCTGCATGACCAAAAAAATCAGATAGTCTACTTAAACTTTAGTGATGGGCAGTTATTCTACTTCTTTTGGCTAGATGTTCAGCAAGGGTCGCACATCTGAAACAAGTAACTGGCTTGCTTTTGGTACACGTTCCCTGTATATAACTCGTTTTTCTATTTCTTGAGGACAACACCATATAGAGCTTTTAGAGGCTGGTCCTGGTTTTAGATACAAAGCGCCTGATTGTTCTCTGTAAATTTATTCTGCTCCTTACATGAGGGTCTGTGCTACTTTCAACTCGAATGCAGATTTTACTGTACAATGTAAATTAAATCGTTCGTTTCTACTGCATGTTAAAGGAGCTGGCCAATATTGGCATGAAGCTATAAAAGCTAGCTGGCTATGGAGAATTTTGCCACTGGTGATGAATTGCCACCTTTTCCTTGCTTGCCATCATGCCATGATTCGAAATTTAGTTGTCAGGCTAGGTAAAGCACGCTGAGACTACCAAAAAGGATTACGTGCGCTGCCATCATGCATTTGCACCTCTAAACTTAGTTTGTTGACTAAATTGTGTAGTTCCCTTTTGCCGAAGAATGTTCTGGACTAGATAGCCAGCTTGCTGTTGCTGTTTCTAAGTTTTCAGTAGGACTCTTTTGTTAAAGCGAAAACCACATATATGTAATGTGCGCGGTGGTTTGTAGGACTTCATAGGTGTTGTACTAAAATTCAGTTTTAATGGAGTTCGGTTCAGTGATGTTCTAGACTTGATATCATTCAAAAAATGGCCACACGTGGATGTAGGGTCATAAAAGAGTCAGGGAAGAGGGAGGTACCTTGGTAGATTGCCCAGGGGCATTGGCAATGTAAGCGACAGGGCACCCCTCTGCCTGCCTTGCTCATTCACACTTCTTTTTTGTTTGGGGAGGGGCGGGTTGCAATCTGGGCCAGGCGGGACACTGGAAACTGTGAGCAAAAGTTAATCCGACCTGAGCTCCAAATGAAATTAGATGATTTTTTTTCCAAAACTACTGTATGAAGCGAAAACAAGTATGTACATGAGTCAACCAGACAATGGACAAAAATCCGGCCTGAACCGAAATAAAAAATAGATATCTGTTGATTAGACACTCCAATAATACATGCGAGGAATGTGTTTTCATATTGTTCATTTTGTGGATATTTGATATAAGCGTAATTGTATCCCGATATTTGGCTTGGTACTCCATTGTATAACTAATATAACTGAGTTTCAGAGAAGGTCAGACTATGCCTTGTCTACTGGTGATGCTTATATCGGTTGTATAGGCTAATATAGGTCTTGCAATGTGCATGTCAGGGACAGAAGTTGCTAAAGAAAGCTCCGACATTATAATCTTAAGATGATGACTTCACATCTATTGTGAAGGTTAGTGTCTTCTACGTTTTTTTGGAACAGATCTTTGTTATGAAGGATAACCATTCTCACCAATCATGATGGGAGTTTTTTATCGGATGTACAGGGTCATTGGAATGGACCAAGGTATGAATGTTCCTGAAATGCGATACTAGAATCTTTGTACGTCAACACTCTTTGATGCTTATCTTGATGATCTTTCCTCTGTTCTACATACATTTGTGTTGTTAACTCACTTTCATGTTCTTGATTGGCATGTAATCATCTTAGAAAAAGTTATTTGAGCTGAGGGCGTTGAATAGAGTAATAAAAGCTGCTTCCTTGGAGAGTTTTTTGTGCAGAGTGGTGCATGCATAATATTATCCTCATTATGTTCTCTTTGCATGTTCTATTGTAGGAAGCGGATGTTATCAAGATCATCCCAAGGGCAGAGCGTGCCAACGGCGATGCTCATTCCCGTTCTTAGTGAAATGCGTTTACTCGATGCAAAGTATGAGCATTGCAGACTCTCGCGAGCTGCTGAAGGTCGACGAGGAGGGCGCCGCCACCACCGTCATCAGGCTGGTCCACATCCACGCGCTGCTCGGCGTCACCAGGTCACCGGCACAACTCCTCACGCCCAGGTCGTTCAACATTTTCTTCCGCTTTTGGTGTGTCACATTTAGAGTCTTTCTTTCCCATTTTACCGTGTTTGCATGGTAAGATGTTTGGTTGGATTTGAAGGTTTGTAGACTTGGCTCCAAAGCTTCAAGCTCTTGTAGAAATTAGAACTGAGGGCCTTTTAAAATGAGTCCTGCATAATAGTGTTGTTCAGTGGGATGCAGAATTTTTGTTTGTACTGATTTACGTACTGATTTCATCATCATATGACTATAATGAAGAAGCTGTGTGTATAAGTATTACTAACTGATGATACCCTGCATCAGTGATTTCAATTCTGTTGGCCCTCCTTCAGATTGCATGGGAATGTGAGGCTTAAAAGTTTCAACCCTGTGCAATGTGCTTCTCGGGTGTGGATTTGTGTCTGACTAATTAACGGTTCTGTTAATACTGATATGTCCTTGTACATTAAATGGGTATTGCATTGCTTGTACTTATAGTAAGTGAAAAAAATTCTCATATGTTTCAATATGTGCCCGAATAATATTAATGTACACTCTTTCAATACATGGCTTACTCTTGGCCTTTACGCCATTGGCGCAACTGGTCATCTAGTACTATTAAAACTGTAAGGAAACAATTCTGTTACTAGCTTTCGTAAGGAACACATGGTTAGAAAAATACCCCCGAGAAAAAAGATGTACCCTACCATCTTACAATATTCTAAAAAAAATATCAATATTTTCCTGGTGCTTTGATTCCCCATTTTGATCTCCTTGCTCCTTGCGCTATTTTCAAATTCCTTTGAAGGGATTTCCCCTCGGTATGTGACTCCTCCATTTATCCAGGTAGTTTTTTAATAATGCTCTACATCATTCTATTTTTGCTACTACTGGTGACATGGAAAATGAGCTGGCATGTTGATTTTAGTTTTTTGTATGTAGCTTTGATGCATGATATAATCACTATATGCTTAGTAGTGGAGTTTCTCACAATTTTTATGTGCAAATTTCACTTTCTATGAGATTTTTAGAAAATTCATAATATGAAGAGGATAGCAAAGAACTTTGTGAAATTTGTTTTTCTTCCCACAACAAGGAAGACAAAGGGCTTCTTCCTCTTGTAAAGAAAGAGAAGGATGAGACTAAGGAAACTACCGTCCCCTAGATCCATTTGCTGTCTCTCTCTCTCTCTCCAACATTTTTTTATGTAGCCAATTTTAACGGTATGGAAAGTGTTTTTTCCGTAGGTGTGCCAACCACATGTCATTGATATATTCTTTCTTTATTGTTGCATTATCGTTACCAAGGAAGGTTTCAAATGGCGGGGGGAATGGGGATTTCTAGTAGTCATGTCTCAGCTTGCTCTTGACATTGCATTGTTTCAATTTGATATTAATAATGAAAAAAAAAGAAAATACCCTCACGAATCTCCACATAAGATCAACGACAGAGCACTTAGATGTGCAATACTTACGATACATCTAGATGTGCTTTAGCCAAACTAATTAAATATATTATCTTATAAAGAAAAAGTAATAGTGCTCGAACAGTAAACTTGCATCAGTTTCCATGCGTAACTATCACATTTCAATAAAATGTGACAAAAAATGACAATGGTGTTTGAGTAACAACAGAAAAGGGCACATGAATGAACTGTGCAGTTGGATAAATAAAATTGCGGCCCCTTATTTGACTACACAATCACACAAGTGTGCACGGCGGGGAGAAAATGACTGAGACATGCGAGAGTAGACTTGAAAGTTAGAAAAGAAGATATACTTGTGTAAATTGCCAAGTCATCTTGTCGATTTGAGGGAGGGGAGGAACCGGTTGCCCCCTATTTAAAGGGAAGGGAGTGAACTAGCATGAAGACTTTTGCCCCTAAGCAATCTATGTCTTCGGCCCCAACCACACCATCCCGCTGGTGCAACTTGTTATATTTTTTGTGCCCCCCCCTAAGACATATTTAAAAAGTAAATAAACAGGATTGAAAAACATTGTATTGAGTAATATATAATAAGTTCTACAGGGTTGTATACATGGTTCATCAAACCCAAATCCATCACTATTTATAATAGCTTGAGTTCAGAACAGCTTCATTCCCATGGTTTGCCAGGAACATTCAACTTAGGGTTTCTTGTATTTAGATATGCCACGAGTGTTATAAATATCCGCAGCCAGACAACTCATTGTAGAATTAAATGATCACAACAGTTGGCATGTGATGCTTGGTGAAGCAATGGTGATGTACTAGTCACACTACAATGTTGATCACTCCGTGGCCTCCTATATAAACTAGCTTATTCCCCGTGTAGAGGGATCACATTTAGTTGGTAGAGTGGCAGAGGATGAAAAATCGTGGGAGGAGAGCACTAATCACGAACAGGGTGAATGGCACCACCGGTCAGATAGCACGGTCTGGTGGAGGAATGAGATGTGTTGGGAATTAGAGGTAGTGGCACATATAGAAGCATAGTCCTTCCATGATGTATGTAACTAGAAGATATTGAACAATTCGCGGCTCTTATCACTCTACAGCCAAACAAATTGCGATTTTTTTTGCTATCAAATGTACGCGATTAAAGCCTAACTGACAGCAGTATGTAGATAGCATCAGTCAAGTCGGTCTTCTACATCCTCTGCCCATGTAATATCGGATGATGTCCCGACTCCCGTGATTCATACATGGATCAGGTATTAACAGTGACACAACATAATTCTTTTTTTCTTTTTCCTTTTGCGGGTGGAAGGGATATTTATTTCATCAGTTAGGACCTAGGTCCTTCTTACACAGTTCAGAGACCTCACCAGGTCCCGATCACAACCACGCAACTGTTCGACCTTCAGTTCTACCAAACTGAGCTAAATAATGGCTAACTCCGTTTTGCTCTCTCCGCACGTGAACTAACTTAACAGCTCTCCCTTCCCTCATCAGTCTGTTTATCTGATGAATTAACATAGCATGTCTAGACCTATCTCTATCAGGTGCATTAATCATGTTGATAGCTGTGAGGCAGTCCGTCTCAATCTCAATAGGGAGCTGGGTCCACTGTAGTGCGAGGTTGAGCCCCTCCATGCATGCAGCTAGCTCGGCCTCCAATGGCTCAACACATGTCCGCAACTCCCTGCAGGAAGAGAAGATGATCTTTCCGGAGCTGTCAAGGAGAATCATTCCGGCGCCGGCCGTCCGGGAGTTCGCGCAGAAGGTACCATCCACACTAAGCTTTGTCCAACCTTCCACTGGCGGCATCCATTTTGGTGGCTGGCTTTTTTTTTCGAAAAGGGGGGTTTCCCCGGCCTTTGCATCAGAGTGATGCATACGGCCATCTTATTAAAGAAATAAAAGGTTCCAACAAGGTTTCAAAGTCTCCGACTAAAAAGAAATAAAAAGCCAGCTCACACAGAGCTACAGAGGCTGGACACACAGACTAGCCAAGGTAAGACGTCACAACCGGCTGGCTAAAAAAAGATAGGTAAACTAATTGCCTATCCTATTACATGACCGCCATCCAAACCGGTTGAAGATATCCCGAGCTACCATCTCCCAGCGGATAGATCCAGTAACCAAATGCTCCCTGGCCTCCATCGGAGTGAGTCGCGACCACGAACGGATCACAGCCGTGGCTCGGAAGATAACCTGCAAAAAGTGAATACGTGATGTTCTGTTAAAAACCAAATCATTTCTGCAAGTCCAGATAGTCCACAACAAAGCGCAAACTCCAACACGAATATGTCTCGCTAATTCAGGCTCAATCCCAGTGAGCCATGTCCCAAATAACGTAGTGACAGAATTCGGTGGAGTAATATTAAAAGCAATGTGAACCATCCGCCAAAGTACTCGGGCAAACGGGCAATCAAAAAAGAGATGCTTGATCGTCTCGTCCCGATCACAGAAGCTACACCTCGTAGGTCATGTCCAATTACGCTTAATCAAGTTATCCTTGGTTAAAATAACCTGCTTATGGACAAACCACATAAACACTTTTATCTTCAAGGGAACTTTGACAGCCCAAACATGTTTGGAGGTAGGAATGGAGCTCGAGTTAATTACATCAATATACATTGATTTAACCGTGAATACTCCAGACCTAGTCAGTTTCCAGCGTAATTCATCGGGTTGTTGAGAAAGATGGACATCCATTAGCCTCCGAACTAGACGGAGCCAATCTTCCCAGCGATTGCCCACTAACGACCGTCTGAACTGAATATTAAGGGGGATGGATTGAAACACCGTAGCAACGGAAACCTCACGTCGTTGAACAATGCGATATAAAGACGGATATTGAATGGCCAAGGGTGTCTCGCCGAGCCAAGCATCCTCCCAGAAGCGTGTACTAACGCCGTTGCCAATGACAACCTTTGTCCTATTAAACAAAGATTGTTTAACTTTCATCAGGCCTTTCCAGAAAGGCGAGTCAGTTGGCCTGACTGTGACCTGGGACAAGGACTTAGTCTGGAGGTACTTGCTGCGAAGGATTTGTGCCCACATGGCATCAGTCTCAAAAGAAAGCTTCCACAGCCACTTGCTGAGAAGACATCTGTTCTTAACTTCAAGATTCTCAATACCAAGACCCCCTTGGTCTTTCGGTCTACAGATGATATCCCATTTTGCAAGTCTGTATTTTCTTTTTAGATCATCACCCTACCAGAAGAAACGCGATCAATAAAAGTCCAGTCTTTTCCTAACACCTACTGGGACTTGAAAGAACGATAAGAGAAACATAGGCATACTTGTGAGCACCGAATTAATCAGAATTAATCGGCCTCCATATGACATGAGCTTGCCTTTCCAACAACTCAGTTTCTTCTCAAACCGGTCTTCGATGCACTTCCATTCTCTATTCGTCAGCTTTCTATGGTGGATTGGAATACCTAGGTAAGAGAAAGGTAATTCCCCCAAATCGCACCCAAACAATTGCCTATAAGCCTCCTGTTCGTCTTTGGCTCTACCAAAGCAGAATAGCTCGCTCTTATGAAAGTTAATTTTTAACCCGGTCAATTGTTCGAAAAGGCATAACACCAGCTTCATATTTCTCGCCTTGGCCAGGTCATGCTCCATAAAGATGATTGTATCATCAGCGTACTGAAGGATGGATACACCTCCATCAACCAGATGAGGTACCAAGCCACCCACTTGACCATGCTCCTTAGCCCTTCCTATCAAGATGGCTAACATATCAACCACAATGTTAAACAAGATAGGGGACATCGGATCTCCTTGTCTAAGGCCTTTATGTGTCTGGAAGTAATGACCAATATCGTCATTCACTTTAATTCCCACACTCCCTTTTTGCGTAAATGATTCAACCTGGCGTCGCCAGGCTTCATCAAAACCTTTCATACGCAGTGCCTGCTGGAGAAATGGCCATTTAACCTTATCATACGCTTTCTCGAAATCCACCTTAAAAATGACACCATCTAACTTCTTGGAGTGGATTTCATGGAGCGTTTCATGAAGGACAACCACCCCTTCAAGGATGTTCCTGTCCGGCATGAAGGCAGTTTGGGAATGCTGCACCACAGAATGCGCAATCTGTGTGAGCCTATTAGTCCCGACCTTGGTGAATATTTTAAAACTAACATTGAGTAGGCAGATCGGCCTGAACTGCTCAATTCTCACAGCATCCGTCTTCTTAGGAAGCAGTGTGATAGTTCCAAAATTCAAGTGAAATAATTGAAGCTGTCTCGAGAACAGATCATGAAACATAGGTAGCAAATCCCCCTTAATAATATGCCAACACTTTTTGTAGAACTCTACCAGAAATCCATCCGGTCCGGGAGCCTTATTATTTTTCAACTGTGCTATAGCATCAAACACCTCCTTCTCCGAAAACGGGGCAACCAGAATATCGTTGTCAGCAGCCGAGAGTTGAGGCACATCCTCAGTTCTGGACTCATCGAGAGAGACACAACTGTCCTCCGGAGGTCCAAATAGTTGCCTATAATACTCGGTTATATAAGTTTTTAGGTTATCCTGTCCTAAAATAGTGCCCTCATCTTGTTCAAGCTGAAATATTCTCTTCTTTCTGTGCTTACCATTAGCAATCAAATGAAAGAATTGAGTATTTGCGTCCCCTTGGACCACTTTGCGAACCTTAGCCCGCAAAGCCCACTTCAATTCTTCTTCACGGAGAAGTTCTTTCAACCTCTTCTCTGCTTCAGTGTTAACCTGGAGCTCAGCAGGCATCAAAATCGTGGATTCGGCCTTGACGTCCAGATTCTGAATAAGAGAGAGAAGCCTGTCCTTCTCAATCTTATATACCCCACTAAGGTGCTTAGCCCAGCCCCGTAAGAAGCTTCTCAAACTCCTAATCTTGTTTTGCCAACGCTCGACCGCGGTCCTACCGCCTACACCCTTCGCCCATTCCCGAGCGATCAGGTCTAGGAACCCTTCGCGTTCGAACCAGGCCATCTCAAAAGAGAAGGTGTTTTTATTTCCCACGTGGTTCGGCTCCCCTGAGTCAACAAACAGGGGTGTGTGATCGGAAAAACCCTGGGAAAGAGCTTGAACCGGCACAAGCGGGAACTTCTGTTCTCACTCCACACTCGCAAGAACACGATCAAGCTTTTCGTACGTCGGGTTGGGCAAGGAGTTAGCCCAGGTGAACTTTCTACCAGAAAGCTGTATCTCCCTCAGATCCAGGCGTTCAATGATAGTATTGAACATGAAGGACCATCTGCCGTCAAAGTTATCATTATTCTTCTCCTCTCTCCTCCTAATGATGTTGAAATCTCCCCCAACTAAGATTGGAAGCTGCTCGGACCCACAAATCCGAACAAGATCCGCTAAAAAATCCAGTTTAAGCTCGGGCTGTGCGGCACCATAAACCGCCACCAACGCCCAGTTGAAACCATCAACCTTAGACCTGACTCGAAACTTAACCGCGAAGTCGCCCATGACTACGCTCCGGACTTCAAGCGAATCGCATCTCACACCCAGCAAGATACCACCCGATCTTCCTCGCGGAGGGAGACAATGCCAATCAAAATCAACACCACCCGCCAGAGAGGAGAGGAACTGGGGCGCAAAGTTATCTCTACCAGTTTCCGATAGAGCAATAAAATCTAAACGATGCTCCAGAGATGCCTCAGCAAGAAACCTTCTTTTAGCCAAGTCTTTTAGACCTCTGCTATTCCAAAAAATTCCTTTCATCACTCATCATGAAATTTTTTAGTAGTCCGAGTCCTAGCACTCCTACTAACTGCAGAATCGGGGTAAATTTTCCGTTTCCACTTACGCTTGGGTTTGCTAGGTCCTGACTCCCGATCCTCATAACCGGGCTCAGCGGCACAAACAACTGCATTCTCAATAGGCATATCATCGTCCTCTGTCTCATGATTGGATGGTGCTAAATCCACACACATATTGTTGAGCACGCTAACCGCTAATGCATCAATTTCATTGTCATTCATGGGTTTAACTGCTGCAAGATTACGAATAGTTTCTAAGGCACGCTCCGCCTCCAAATCTAACAAATCATTCACCGAACTGGAAATCTCACTATCTGTAGCCCCGAGAGAAACTCCCAATTGGTTTGCATTATTTATAATCTCCTCATTAGAAAAATGCAATAAAGAGTTAGATATGTTGACGGACATACCAGTAGATATTGCAGCATCCTGAAGCTTAGCCACCCTCATGGCACATCGCTGCTGAATGTCGTCCACTGCCGGCTGTGTCTGGAGACGGGCACTCACCCGTCGTCCCTCAGACATCGGATCCGGTATCCCACCGAACGCAATCACCTCCTCCCGAGAGATCATGGTCGGAGTAAGGCCTCCTGCCCCACTCCAGCTGTCAGGCCGGTCCGTCAGGACGGACTGGCTCTCCCCATGGGACTGCACCGGTGGCGAACAGGGGGACGGGAGTACCAGGGCCGCCTGCCCTAACCCCCCCCCCCCCCCCCCCGGACCGCAGAAGTCACCAGTATAGGCGCCTTAGGAGAAGGAGGCCCCGAGGCTGCCTGCCCCGACCCCCCCCCCCCCCAAAGGCACCGACGCCATCATCATAGAGGAACAAGCGACGGGAGGGGATGTATCCGTGGCCACCTGCCTCAGATCCCCTCCCAACGCAGAGAGGGTCACGGGAGCCACCTACCCCGCGTCCCCTACCTCGGCCGGAAAAGAGCCACCGGAGGCTGCCTGCCCCGGGGTCCCTCCCGACAGCCCATCCACGACCACTGGCGCCTCGACCTGAGAATGGACACCATGCTGAACAGGAGAGAGAGTGGCCACCTGCCGACTCACCTCTACCCCTCCGCTGCCCGAGATCGACGACACCTCAGTAACCACAGGCAGCGAACAGACCGTATCCTCAAACCCCAAAGCAGGCAACGCAAGTTCAAAAGCCTCGTCAGACTCGACCCGATCACTCCAGAGCCTCGGGGGTGCAGAAGCGGGCTCAAAAGACCCAAATCTCAGTGATGTCACAGGCAGCGAGGAGGGTGGCTCCGCTCCCTTCTCGGTCATCGCAGTGTCGGGCCCCAGTCCCTTGGACATCTGTCGTCCAGACTCCTCGACCGGCGGCTCCCTCGCTCCTGCGCTGCCCTCACCCTCGTGCATATCCACATCGGACCCGTGCGACGCCGCAACCAAAAGGCTCTCATCCTCAAACTCAATAACCAAATCATAGATCCTGCCTTGGTAAGCCCACTTAACCACCTCCGGCACATACTCAACGTTCAGAATACTAACCAAAACCCGAGCAATCCCATGAGCCCTGGTGAACGCCATATCCACTCGCTCAGGCTTCCCAATCAAAATACCCAAGCTGGCCACAACGCGAGCATCCTGCAAAGGCTTGGATGGGGCCCCGGAAAAACGCAACCACGCCTGAGTAAGCGGCGCACCCTGAGGCTCCACCAGCTTCCATTCGTGGAACTCAAGGATGCCCTCAGTTCCCGGAACATTACACATCCCAAAACTCAGCAACCTCTACAGGTCCTCAACCGAGGGAAACTCAACTCTGAACATCTTATCATCGAGACTGACGAGGTCCCACTGGAAGTCCCCAGGGACAAGCTCCCGAAGCCTCTGCACGATCTGCGTCTCAGAGACCTCCCCTCTGGCGACCTTAACAATCCCCGTAGTCATGTTCGGTGACTCATCAGTAACCTCTCGCTCATATGGAGACTCAAGAAACGTGAGCTCAGCACAGTAAACACCATACATCATAAGTGACGGTGCCTGCTCTCGCAGAATCGGGCAGTCTCCGGAATCATGTGCCGGTTTGCCGCAGGTGTCGCATAGCCGAGCCACACACTCCGCAATGAACTGGCCCTTGTCGCCACAACGATAGCACATCATCTTTTCCTTCTTACGCGCCCATTTGGACGCCCTATCTGACTCAGCCCTTTCCGTCGTTTCCGCAGACACATCAGTCATAACCTCATTCTCAGGGACCTGGACAGTAGCAAGAGCCGCTACCACCTCCATAGCGTGCCCGGTCAGAACTGGTTCCTTGGCAGCCCCGGTAACTGCTCCGTGCTCGACAACAACAGGAGGGGGTGGTTGACGAGGACGGTACCGGCCCCCTCGGCCTCCCCGACCCCCCCGATGGCCACGGTAACCACCACGCTGCCGATTATCCGGACCCGACTGCCCCTCGACAAAGCCACCGGACGGACCCAAGAACGGCCTCTCAGCTGTACCATCGCTCTACCAAGCGTAACCTCGACCTCCACCCGTTGACGATGAACCGCGGTGTTGTCCAGTCCCATAGACATCGTAGCCGTCATCCCCCCATTGACCCCGGGGCACAGCCACAGAGCCACCCCCGTTCTGCATCGGCGGAGATGGGCGAGCAACTACATGTGGAGGAGGGGCCGGCCTGGGCATCGGAACCGACGACGCCGGCGCCTTCGGGAGAGGAGCCCCCCGGCCAGCAGCAGGCGTCATAGCCCCATTGGCGGCCATGGGACGGGGACCAAACGCCGGCCCGCCTCGCCCACCCGCCGACAAGACGGGAACCGGCGACTTCCCGGCGGGTGGCACACCAACGCCCCCAGCCCCGCGACCCGCCAGAACCTTAGGAGGCGCCGCTCCGCCCCGTCCAGCATGAGGCGCCGGATCCGGCGACACACCTCGGCCACCTCCTTGGCCCTGCAGCGGCGGCGCAACGACCCGTGCTGACCCGCTCGGGGCCGGCGGCCTCTTGCCCGGGGGAGGCGCACCGGCAGTGGCAGGCGGCCGCTTGCCCGGAGGCGGCGCACCACCAGGCGCGGCCATCGCGCCGAGAGGGAGGATGCGGCGAGCTCGGCCCGGCCCCACCAAACGGCGATGCGGCGCCCTACGCAACAAAACCCTAGGCCGGCGCAGCGATTGGGAGGGAGACGACGGACGTAGCGTGCATGTGCCCCCCTCGTTGGTAGTAGTAGGACTCGGCTCTGGCTGGGCCTCATACCCACCGGAGCTCGGCCCACTCGTACCACCCGGCCCAGTAACTTGCGGCTCGCCTTGGCCCAGCAAAAAATTCAAACGCATCATACGAGCGTCTCTGATCTGGATCGCCGTGACCGGCTGCGACGCAGCAGCGGTCACCTCTGGCGCCGATCGAGCGCTCGTCCAGCGCGCAGCCATCCGTCCCAGCTGCTGCTTAGAAGCCCCCACACAATGCTTCTTTTTCTTCCACGATACTCTCGTCCAACCATCCGAAAAATAATCTGACAAAGTATGAGGCGGCAAAATTACCCTGGGAATAGGTCCTTTCCACGGCTTGATCTTCGTCGTCGGGGATTTACCGTGTCCCTCCGGTTTGCCCTTGGGAACCTTCTTCACCTGTAAATCCTTAGACGGAGCCCGTATCATGCCCGAAAGGATCGCGTTGGGCTAAGTCTCGTCGGACAAAATGCATCCGCCCTCACCGTCTTCGTCTGCATCGGTATCATCCACCAGCACCCAAAATCGTCCTCCGATGATTGGTTTAGGTGCTGCACCCTCGGAATCCGACGCGAGATCGACTAATTTAATCGAATCCTCCACCAGCGAACTCACCTGCACACACTCGCGAACGACAATTTGAAAATCATCAATAACAAACCACGCACCTGCTTGGATCTGTTCATCCACATCCAGATAACGTCCCGCGAGAATGTCATGATCTCGATCTCGAATTGTCGTCCATCTAGATGTCGCATGGTAGTAGAGAAACCCATCTGTACCCGATCCATACTTATGACCGTCGCTGAATTGTATCCTCCATCTGATGGAATCAGCCTGAATCACCACATCTCCCTCCAATCCGGCCGGCCCCCTCCGAACTGTCCGCGCCGGCGGCGGCGGAACCACGTTCACCAGGACCGGCAACGAAGGAACCGGCCCCCCCTGTGTTGCCAGCGCTGCCGGCGACAAAGCCGCGGTCACTAGTGCCGGCGACGGTGGATCTGGAGGCCGTTGCATTTCCGGCGTAATTTCCGCGCATGCAGGTGATGCCGGCGGCGGCGGCCCGACCACCACCCCCTCTCCATCCTCCTCACATACCTGCGCGATTAGCGGAAATGAATCCGGCGGCGGCGTCCGGTCCCGCCGCTCCTTGCCAGACACCTCGCGCAACACGATCGGCAGCGCGGGCGGTGGCTCCGGCGGCGGCGGCACGGTCACCGCAGTCGCCTCAGACGTCGCCTCAGCCATCCGTCCCAGAGTAATTCTATATTAACCACCAGCTACGTCGCCCCAGAGTCACTGTCTAAAAATGGGAGAGATTTTCACTTCCCGGCCTCTGCACCGGGATGCATACGGCCATTTTAGTATGAGTACCAAGATAAACACGGTCCTCAGAATTTTTTTTAAATGAGTATCAAGATATTTCTTGATGAGGTTCTACCACACACCAAGCTTGATCCTCAATAAACGGGGAAAAACCCCTGTGCATCACCTGTCAATTCTAGGAATTGAACTCGGGTCGCTAGGCTGCACAACCACATGCCCAACCACTGAGCCAAGGCTCTCTTTGGTGGCTGGCTAGCAACAGGAGTAGTCACTATAGGCTTGCATGGCAAGATGACATCAACTAATTGCTTGCCTTTCACCAGGTCTGCATTAGGGTACTTCTGGATGCCAACCAAGGAGTCAACATAGCTCATTAGAAACCTTTTGGACACCTCAACAGGAGGCGGCCGCTTGTGGTGCGTCATCTCGTTTCGAACGCGCCAACACCTCCACAGAGTCATCATGAGCTCCATCCTCTCTATGTCAGGGAGCTCACAAAGAGTTTGAGCGAGCCATTCAGGGCCCGTCCGACGGAAGGTCACTGCATCAGGTATCCGCTATTGCTTCACCATCGCTTGCCACAACGTCACTGCCCTCGGACACCTGCAAAAAGCGTCCTCCGGCTCCGTCGCACAAAGAGGGCATTGGTCAGACACTTCAAGACCTCGGCGCTTTTTATTAACCCAAGTGGGGAGACAGTCCGTAATCAAGCGCCAAATGAAGGTGCGAACCACGACATAATTCAACCACACGAGAATACAATCCATCCACTCAGTGACATGAAGTTATTATTTACAAATAAACATATGTTAACCACCACACCTCCAAATTTATAGGACACTACCATATACTACCGGCCACAGTTCGTCGATCCATTGTTGTATTATTGGGTTGTAGTTGGTTCCCATGAACCTTTAATTTCAAGTTAAAACAATGATTTCAGATGTTCGAGAGACATAGGATTGAATCCATGGCTCACCTTCCCAGCAGGAAAAAAGAGGTTTGTCAACAGTATGTATATCCAATCGAGTTACTTTACCGTAAAGTGGTTGATCAGCAGTATGCATCCGGTCGAGCTACTTTACCGTATCAGCAAGTGTTTATGTTGAGCTCGGGCCCGACTTGTATGGAGCAGCCTGGTAAATGGTGCCCATACAAACCATTTTTTCTATTAGAGAAAAAAGAGTTCTAAAGTAGCAGCAGAGGGGGAGAGCAGAGCAGCGCAAAGCCATCATGGACCACCGAATCAGCCGGCCGTCTCTGTTGCCATTGCCACAGACTCGCTCTACAAGGTCCGCGCAGTTCCTCTGCACACTCATCTGAACTATGGTTTACCCCTCCCCCTCCTCCATCCATACATCCATCTGTCCTCTGTTGGTGCCCCATCATGTGGTTGTCCTCGGGGGAAAGATGTCTGAATCGCGTTGCTTGGTTGGATCCTCTCTTGCCTCGATGTACTTGAAGAATCCTAGAATGGGTGGGACTGGCCGACTGATTGATTGGTAGAGTAGTTTTTGCGAAGAAGCAACATTCGCCTTCCCTTGGCTACTGTGGCTAGAATCGTAGCATGTACTCCCTCCGTTTCGAATAACTTGTCGCACGTATGGATGTATCTAGATGTATTTTAGTTTTAAATACATCCATTTCAGCGACGAGTAATTTGGAACGAAGGGAGTACTATGGTCTCCTTGTACCATACAAAATGGTACGCGGATCTCGTTGGACACTGTTTTTAGCCCCTCACTGATCGAATTTTGGTTCATCAATAAAACTAGCGGATTTTCTGAAGTTTATATATACTGACAGGCCAAAAAGGAGTGCTAGCATCCTCGCCCTTTTGAATATCCCCCCACCAACCCCCCCCCCCCCCTCCCCCCCCCCCCCATTACTCCATCAATCGATTCGCTGTTTAGTACTCCGTCGTGTGTTAGGCATACCGTTGATCATCCGAGGACCAAGCAATCACACGAGCACGACACCGAGATTTGTTAACGAGGTTCACCAATATGGCTACATCCCCGGGGCTTGACTACGGGCGCTACTTCCCGTGACACCGTCACAATACCGCACCCGGTCGCCCTGGAAACTGGCACATGCCGCCGGCTTCCCCTGCGTTCCGGTGCGATTATGTTGGCATAGGTTACATCATGTGTCTACCCCCGCTATATATGAGAGGCCTAGGATACAAGTGTCCTAATAGGACACGACTCCATATCCTATCTAAACACAATACAACTACAAGTCCAACTATAACCTACTTTGTACACAATATTCGACACAACTCCAACAGGTCCTCGTGGGGAATGAGATCAGTCATGTTGGTAGTTCACACACGAAGGGTTCTCATATTTACAAATGCCATGAGTGGTATGAATGTCAGCAACGATCAAAATTGTTGGCATGTGATGTTTGGTGAAGTAATGATGATGTCCTGGCCACACACAAAGTTGATCGATCAGTGACCTCCTATAAATGGCTAGCTTATTCCCCATGTAGATGGATGGCATTTTAGGAGACTGCTAGAGGATGGAAAAGCATGGGAGGTGAGCTCCAATAAGGAGTAGGGTGATTGGCAACGCCTCATACAACATGATCTAGCGGTGGAATGGGATGTATTGGAAAATTGAGTCAGAAGCTCACGAAGAAGCATTGTAACTAGTACCTACTGAACAAGCCACGACTCTTATTACTTTCCGGCCAAACAGATTGGGGCTCTATGTTTCCGAGTTAGTAGGCGTGTATGAGTCTTCGATATCATCGTGCTATCCATCTAACCGTAGTGGAATGGTCGGTACCTGTACTCTGCGAGTCAGTAGGTTCAGAAAGTACCAATGCGTCCTAGACCCATTGTGCAGAAGGAACTTTTAGTTAACTAGTTGTATGCCAGAAATAAATAAAAATGTACAGACACACTAATGTGGGAGGTTAGTAGGGACGGCCAGATCTGGAACAAGCAAAAAATACAACAATCATAAGATTTGGACATTTCAGTTCCAACAATCATAGGTTTACGCCACTAACGACATGCTGTAGCTCTTTGCTTTACTCAAAACAGCAATCATCGCCATCTGGAAGGTCTTCTACTTCCTGGCTTGGTTGAAGGCCATAAGATCACCCTTTTTTACATAACATCACAAAAGATGGGAGATGTTGCAATAGAACAAAATAACCTTGGCTAATCTGTTATCTCAAAAAGATAATATGACCGACCCTTGGAAATAGCTACCCTCAAGCTTAGGATAAAAAACAGTAGCACAGTTCCATGCAAAGGGAACAGATGAATACAGGGAAAATGGATACTAACCTGATACTTCAGAGAAGAATGGTCACCATTTAGCTTTAGAAGATGTCAATCTGTGTTGTGATTCATTCAAAAGCTCTGAATCATCGGTGACAGCGATATGCCAGTGACTTTTCTCTGATTTCAGAGGTTCAGAGGTAATGGTTGGAAAATTTACAATGTCTTTTCAGATAAAGAACAGAGGGCTAGATGAACCAGATCGAAGCAGTGAAAACAACAGAAGATCTTGTTTCTGTAATGCAACCATTATATGTCCGATTAGTTCTTGGCAGTTAAAGGTCGAAGCTAAAACTACAGATCTTACAGCTGTACTGCATAAAAGACCAATTCAACATGAGATTCTCAGCCTTGCTAAACGTTGATATCTCATGATCTTAGATAATAGACAGTGATAGATGCCTCGTCATAGTGAAGAGATCGAGATAATAAATCGGACAAATCAAACAGCTACAGTTTGGAGTTTCGAGTAATGGAATTGGTTCACTTAATTCTTCAATCGCCGACAATGTCGTTAACTGACTTAATCATACTCCTCCCCTGCCAGCAGCCTAACACAGTAACACCATTATCAATCGTCTTTGGGCACGACACTCGGACGGCCACCAATTGGTGATCCAACATGTGAAATACCCCTGTATGGTGCCACCATCTCGTCAACACGCCGGTCCTTGGGCACGACACTCGGATCAGCTCGCTGCTTTGCACTAGCTCCACTGCGGTCATGCTAAATGGCATCCCTGGCAGATGGATTAGGTGTAAAAATGGACCCCGTCAAGGGGATCCACTTTCATCCTATATCTTCATCATCATCGCAGACATTTTGCAGCAACTGGTTATCAAAGCTAATAGCGATGGCATGCTCCTGCATCCCCTTAACACCGCCTTACCGTGTCCTGTCTTACAATACGTTGATGATACTCTCATCATCGTCAAAGCTAGCCCCGAGTCGGCTATTCACTTGAAGCAGATCCTCAACAATTTCACTGCCCCCACTGGGCTTCAGATTAATTTTAATAAAACCACTTTCATCCCTCTTAATGTGGACACGGACCAGGCCGCTAAGATGGCCTTTGACTTGGCCACAGACATTTCTTCCTTCCCTCAGACCTATCTAGGGCTCCCTCTCTCCCCTCACAAGCTGCCTCCGTCTGCGTTCCAACCAGTCATTGATAGGTGTGATGTTTATCTTTCTGGTTGGTTTGCACTTCTTCTCTCTCGTGGAGGTAAATTAGTCCTTCTACCAGCTGTCCTCGATAGTCTCACCACTTACTTCATGTTGTGGTTTTATCTTCCTGTTCAACTCCTCGACGCCATTGGTAAACATAGACGCACCTTTTTCTGGTCCGACTATGAGGTTTTGTCTGGGGCAAAATGCCTGGTGGCTTGTGACAAGGTTTGTACGCGTAGAGAAGCTAGTGGTCTAGGTGTCAAAAACTTACATGCATCAAAAATTTGTCTACTACTCAAATTTTCTTATAAATTCTTACACTTAAACAACCTCCCTTTGAAAGACTTGATCCTACACGTACCACTCCCCACTACACATTGGTCATGTAGGAATAGCTCCTTCCTGAGCCTCTAGCTATAATTTTTCCTTCTCTTTTCTCTCACCACACAAAACAAAATGCCATGGTAGCCACTATTTTGCAGGAAAAGGTCAAGCTTGCTCTTGGTAGTCGACTAACCACTACTGTGGTCGCAGAACTTGCCTTTCTAAACTCTTTGTTGCACGACATCACTACCTCCCATGAACCGGACACGCGGAGACTTCTTAATGGTGAAAATTCACCACACGCAGGGCCTACGCGGCGCTTAATGACCAGCTCACCGATCCCATTCTTGCTCTGGTATGGGACTCTAGGGTGCCGAAGAAAGTCATGATCTTTGGGTGGTTATTCTACTTGGACCGCCTGAACACTAGGAAGAATCTATGCAGGAAGCACATTCTGAACTCAGACACTTGTGCAAGGTGCAACAACGCTATGGAGGACACTGATCACTTTTTCTTCACTTGCCCGGCGGCTCGCAGAATTTGGCGCGCTACCGACATTCGGCCTGAGTGCAACCCTATCGCAGAGTTCTTCACCACCACCTTACCAGCTGCTCTGCCTACTTCGGTTCACCCTTTTATGCTCCTCCTCACTCTTTGGAAAATATGGGACGCAAAGAAAAAAAAAAGGTTTTCCAGAGTTTGGAAGCCGATGCTAGATGTTTGGTTAAAGCTATTCTCAAGGATCTTATTTTTTGTTCACACCGTTTCAAGATGGAAACACAAAAGGATCATGTCGGTCTGTGGCGTCATTTCCTCTCTTCACTCAATATGTGAATTCTATAATCATTCACCCTTTTTGAAATATATTCAGGTGGGGAGCCTTCATGGTGGAAAATATGGAGATATTCCCCCTGATGCATGTCCCATCAGCAGCCAATCATGCAACGCTCATCCTCGGACAAAGGAGGATGCGGGGGATGCGCCGAGGATGACGGCGTTGGTGGCGTACTTGCGAAGGTCGGTGTCGGAGGAAGCAAGGAAGGGCGCGGAGGGGATGCCCGGAGAAGGGGAGACCATGGTGCGGAGAGCGGCGGCGGCCACCGCGCCAGATCGGGATCCATGCTTGGTGGAGGAGGTAGGGAAGGGATGGCCGGATGGGGCTGCATGGAGAAATGAAGGGGTTTTGTGCAAATGGAGCGTAGTGGCAGGCGTCTTTTTGTAAAGCGACACAGATGGCCTCACATGCATTATATATGGATCCAACAGTTGAAATTGATGGACGGCAGAGACACCATCACCACCAAATCAGTCTTTTATAGGACTAGAGATGTTTATTCTAATATAATTTTTTAGAGAAATATAAAGATCTTCTGAATTTTGAAATGGATTGAAACATGTGGCTCACCTTACCAACAACACAAAAGAGAATCGGCCAATCGTGTTCATGAACGCTCGGTCTCTGGTCTTGTTGTGTTTTTTTAGCAGATGGTCTTGTTGTGGTTGGTCTTTTTAGGCAAACCAACAAAGCTTTATTCAACCGTCACACAGTTTACGGGGACGAACAAAAGGTTTCCAGGGTGATCTAACCAAACATGGCGGCCAACCTCAAGCGTTAATGCATGCTTTGCTAGTTTGTGAGCCTCGACATTCAAGGTTCTGAATTTATGCCTAAAGATACAAGAATGAAAAGATGTAGCTCGTGCCTTGATTTCATGCACAATAGCTTCATAAGATGTTTTTGTTCCTCCCTTGATAGCTTCAACAGTCATCCTACAGTCCTAGGCCACTTGAATTCTCTGAATATACAGATCCACCGACAAAGCTAATGCTTGTCTGACAGCCATAGCTTCCCGAACTTCTGGTTCATCAATATATTTCTAAGGATTAACACGGATGCTCCCTGAAAAAATCCCGAGGAGTCACAGCACACAATACTGTCAGTGGGAAACGACACCTATATTATCACGGTAATCCCTTCTAGTAGCTAGCACAGCGAGATTTTACCCAGGTTCGGGCCGCAGAGATGCGTAATACCCTAGTCCTGCTTTTGTGTATATCTGAATGTTCTTGAGCTCTTGAACTAGCTACGGTGGGTATCTCCTCCAAAAGATCCGAATCCTCCCTCAGTACGCCTCGGGCCTCCTTTTATAGTCAAAGGGGCTGCCACAGTGGCACACAGGAGGTGGAAAGGTATGTACAGAGTACAAGCTTATCGCCTATCATTACAGGACATAGCGCATTAAATGCGCTACTTAGGTGTCCTCTTGCTTTAGCGGGGACTGTAACGAGGCCCGTCCCATCCGTCGCTGCTCCGCCTTGCTCCGACACGTGTCTAGGCCAACGAAGCATGCAACGCCATGTAGGCTGGCAGGCCGCTGAGCTGGCATGGTGGTAGGGTCTTCACGAAGATCTGCATCCCACCACGCAGGTGCTTGACTAGTTGGATTAGGAGCCACGTACTGCCATGTGGGTACTTGCTTTAGTTGGTGGGTCGGCCGCTGAGCTGGGGCGGCGATGGGGCGGCAAGGCCTTGCCGCGGTCTCGTGGATATTCCCGGCAAGAGTCTTGTCGGGGCCTTGTAAGCACCCTCGGCAAGAGCCTTGCCAGGGCCTTGCGGGTGTCTTCGGCAAGGAGCCTTGCCGGGGCCTCGTGGGCATCCTCGGCAAGGAGCCTCGCGGTTGTCTTGCCTTCTGGTTCTCATCTGGGCTTCGTAGGCTCTTTGTCTTCACAAAGATCTGCATGCCACCATGCAGGCGCTTTCCGAGCCTTGGTTCCAACGTTGTCGATGCTCAGGCTTCAAGGGTGGCTGTGATGCTGGTGTTGGGTGAGCTGCCCCCAGCAAGACTCTTGCCTGGGTTGCGTAGGTTGTCCCGGCAAGGGTCTTGCCGGGGGAAAGCCCATCTTGTTGCTTGACCTTCTTGCGCCTCTGTCTTGGCACTGCTCTGGTAGTCTTGTATTTCTGCTTCCCTCCTCTGCCCTGCTAAGTGTGGCCGCAGCTGCGGCTCTGACTGCCCGTGCACAAGTAAAGGGGTATAAAAGAGAGCCCCTACTTTTGTACACCGACAGGAGCCCCCGGCCCTGGGCCACACATAAGCGCAACACGTTGTTGGGCTGGGCCCAGAATGGTGCGCGGGCATGCGGGGCAGAGTTTTACCGCAGTAACTTCTCCGCTGGTTGTGCTTCGCCACGACCCGCGTTGAACGCGCGACGTGGGGGTCTTGCATGACGTGGGGGTCGTGCGTGGAGCGGTTGCTGTGCGCGTGCGTCACATCGTGGTAAATGGTAAAGAGGCGGCCCGCGCCTTCCCCATAAAAAATAGAGGAAGCCACAGGGGCGCGGCTCATTTACTAAGTGGACTCGGGTCGTGGCCATTATGGCACCCGCGCCCAATGATCACGGGGCGCGAAACGGCCATTCCACTTGCCATCTGAGTCCTGGCTCGCCCGCCACGCGTCATTCATGCGTCGATAAGGGCAGACGGTGGACACAGAAGGCATGGGCTTTAACGCCGGAGCGGGGGGCCGGGCGCCGCTGATTGGGGCAGCGGCTCGGTCCCGTCTCCTTGTGCCTTTGGCGGCTGGATTGGCTGATTGGAGCGGTCGCCTTCAAGCTCGCTCGGCCTCGTCCCCCTATAAAAAGGGAGAGGGACAGCGTTCTCTTGCATCCATCTTCTTCTAATCTAATCCCTTCCTTTCCCTTGTCATGGCGAGAGGCAGTGGTCGGGGCCATCCTTCAGTGGAGGCGACCAGGTCTTCCTCCCGCCTGAGAGCCGTGGCGGTCAAGGAAGAGCCGGACGCTCAGGGCGAAGGTCATGCCCAAGGCAGAGGCGCCGGCCGGGGCCGCGGTCGGCGAGGCAGTCGAGGCAGAGGCGGGCGTGGACGGGGGACACCCGCGTCGTCGTCATCTCCGTCTCCATCTACTCCGACGTCCCCTCCTGCTTCGTCGAGCGGCCATGTCGGGGACACGGCGCTGGAGTTCATTCTGAAACTGCGAGAGCTGCCGCGCAGCCGCCTTCGTCTCCCCGAAGCGTTTGCGAGTGTGCTGGAGGTCGAGCAGCCACGGAGGTTGAGGCTTCACATGAAGGGGTGTTGCAAGGGCGACATGTGGGCGAACAAAAGGTTCCCCGCCCCTCATGTGGTGTTCCTCCGTCGGGGTTGGAAAACCTTCGCGCGTGCCCACTGCTTGATGAAGGGGCACGTCCTCTGCTTCAAGTTTGCGGAGAGCGACCTGCTCTCCGTCAAGGTCTTTGGGCGCTTGGGGTACAGGCTAGGGTGCTGTGTGGAGAGCTCGACTGATGACGAAAGCTCCTCCTCGAGCGACAGTGACTGGGAGGACAGCGACAGCGGCGACGAGGGCAGCGAGCGGGAGGAGGACGGGTCCGACTAGGCGTCGGACATACCGTCCCTGGGCGACGCCGGCAGCACGATTATCTGCATCGCCAGCTCCTTGAACTTCTCGGGGTCGCCTCCTTGGGCGGCTGGTGTGCGAAGGCCAGAGAAGACAAAGAAGGCGGGTGGCGGGCCGTCAAGTCGGAGTACGCGGGCACCGACGCCTTCATCGCGTATTGCCGGCCCGCTGCCTGATCTTTTGGCTCTTCTCCCGGCACCATCATCACCAGCCCTCTTCTGGACGGCCGCCGGGATGTTCTTTTGGTGTCTTCTGCTGCTCGTACCTCGCCTAGGCACTCCTTTTGCCCTTTTGCCATCTTGTTCCATTTCCTGAGGAGAGGGACAAGAAAGGGATTACGGGCACCTTATCTTTTTTTTAGTTTTTAAGCCTATGGGCCTTTGTAAGATTTAAACCTTGTAACCCCCCTTGCTCATGTATGCATTCCATATGAATTGTACTTGTTAACAATGTATTAATGAAGAGAAGGGTGTTTGCCGGGTTTGGTTTGTGTGTGGGCGAGGCCCACACCAAGGAATGAATCCTCGTTATCTTAAGATAAACATTGTAACCCGGCAACTGACCTTGCCGTCTTCCTGCTCTATAGCTCGACTACACTCACACCCTTGGCGGAGGTAGGGGAAAAGTAGGATTAGGCACTCCGCTCGTTCCCTTCCCACTGCACTACGACCAAGTTCCGGCCCAAAGTAAGGTTTTTTGGGCACGAGAAAGAGGGAGCAAGATGGTATAAGAGTGAGCGAAGTATCGTACGTTCAAGTTTCATACAGAAATATAGAGTGGGGGAAGAAAGACTTATCTGATTCTGCAGCCCCCAGCAACCCTGGCTTGCCGTGGTCGGATCTTTGGATCTGCAGCCCCCGGTAACCTTGGCTTGTCGGGGTCGGATCGTCGGCCTGTTCTCTTTCTTCCAAACAGCTCAGCAGAAATGTCCATGCACCCTGCGAACAAAAGAGGACGGAAAGGAACAGAGAGACGCATGCTCGACCTCTATGCTAGGGGTTAGTCGCCGCTAAGCACCATCAACCCTAACAGAGAGAGACTCAACCTAGCATGCATGCTAAGACTTAGGGCGCCAGCGCTTCATTTATTTATGCTCAGGGTCTGCGCCTGGCTTTGTACAAAGGGTTACATGCCTTGCCGGCAAAGCTTGTACAAAAAGTGGTCTGCCGAGGAGCCCGGCAACCGCGCCTTATGGGTAAAACTTGCGAAGATGTTCGATGTTCTAAGAGTTGCTTACTGCGCCAGGCCTGGTGACTCGGATTACCTGATTAGGGCCTTCCCACTTTGGCGTCAACTTGTTGGAATTCTTGGCCGACTGAACGTGCCGAGGAACAAGGTCGCCTTCCTCAAAGCTTCGGGCATGAACCTTGCGGCTATGGTAGCAGTGCTAGGCTTGCTGGTAGTGCGCTGCTCGCACAGCCGCCCGAAGACGATCTTCCTCGAGGAGCATTGCGTCATCTTGCCACAATTGCTCTTGCCCAAACTCGTCATAAGCGAGCACTCGGGGTGACCCGTATGTGAGTTCTGTGGGGAGAACTGCTTCTACCCCGTAAACGAGGGAGAAGGGTGTCTGGCCGGTGGCTCGATTTGGTGTCATTCTGATTGACCAAAGAACCGCCGGCAATTCATCAATCCAGCGTCTTCCGCACTTGTGTAGCCTGTCAAAAGTCTTTGTCCGGAGGCCTCGCAGTACTTCACCATTTGCCCTCTCTGCCTGGCCGTTGCTCCGCGGATGTGCAACAGAGGCAAAACAGACCTTACTGCCGAGGTCTTGAATGTATTGCATGAAGGTGCGGCTTGTGAACTGCGTGCCGTTGTCGGTGATGACTGACCGAACGGCACCTCAGGTCTTTCTCCGCTTCTTCCTGCTCCTCAGGGAGCTCCCCTGTTTGCAGAAATCGAACGGTATGTTGTGCCCATGCCGGAGCCTAAGGCTCGACGACAAGGACTAAAGGCATCTCTTCTGCCATGGGAGCGGCTGTCTCCACGGCCAAGGCTTGACGCCCTACTGGAGTCTGTCGCCCCATGGCAGGCTCAGTGTCCTCGGCAACATCTTTGCCGGCGGCTCGTGGGAGCTCGACGGGAAAGTACTTGCCGGGGCCTGATTTCCTCCGCTTGTTCTGCTCTGCCGATGGTTCAACGGATGGTTGAGTTAATCGAAGCACAAAGGTACCTGGTTCCACGGGCAGTTTGAGGGAGCGCGTTTTGACAAGTAGTCGGCGATGCCGTTCTCCGCTCGGGGAACATGCTTCGCTTGTATACCGTCAAAACGCTCCTCCAACTTCCTCACTTCATCTACGTATGCCTCCATCAACGGGCTCTGGTAATCCTTGTTGACTTGCTTGACGACAAGCTGTGAATCACCCCTGACGATGAGCTTCTTGATTCCGAGGTCTGCCGCGATCCTGAGACCGGCAAGAAATCCCTTGTACTCTGCAGTGTTATTTGTTGATCTCTCCCGGGGAAACTGCATCTGGACTACATACTTGACGTGCTCTCCGGTGGGTGTGACAAGTAGCACGCCGGCACCGGCGCCTTGTTGCGAGAAGGCCCCATCAAAGTACATAATCCAGTTGCGACTTGTTTCTTGCCGGGGAGAGTAGTCTCTTGAATCTCTTTGTCGGCCGTTGAGGTCCATTCTGCAATGAACTCTGCCAAGACTCTACTCTGGATTGTCGAAGTACTTTCAAACTTCAAACCAAAGCTCGACAGTTCCAAGGCCCATTCCACAATCCTCCCGGTTGCATCTGGGTTATGCAAGATCCGTTGCAAGGGGAGGCGGGTGACGACGGTGATCTCATGTGCTTGGAAGTAATGACGCAGCTTCCTCGAGGCCATAAGGAGGCCGAAGAGCAATTTCTGCACGCCAGAGTACCTTGATCTAGCCCCTACAAGAGGGAGCTGACAAAGTAAACTGGGTGCTGCATCATCTTCTTCTTCTGCACCATTTCATTTGGTTGCGCCGCCTCTGCCCCAGTGGCGTCAGATTCTGTCGGGCGCCCTGCCTCGCCATCTGTCAGCTCTGCCGTTGCTACCACTTCAGCATCCACCTCCCTCTGCGCCACTAGCGCAGCACCGACCATTTGATTTCTTGCCGCTAGATATAGTAGGAACAGCTCTTGTGGTTTAGGTGCAACCAGTATTGGCGTAAAGGAGAGGTATTTCTTCAAATCATGCAGCGCTGCTTCGGCCTCTGGGGTCCACTCCATTGGGCCCGCCTTTTTCAAGATTTTGAAAAAGGGAAGGGTGCGCTCAGCGGATTTGGAGATAAACCTGCTCAAGGCAGCGACACAGCCAGCAAGCCGACGCACATCCTTGACTCGCCTTGGCGCCTCAATCTGCTCAATCGCTTTGATCTTGTCGGGGTTCGCCTCGATCCCGCACTGTGACGGAAAGAACCCGAGAAGCTTGCCGGATGGAACACCAAAGACGCACTTCTCAGGGTTCATCTTGAGGTTGATCTTGCGCAAGTTGGCAAATGTTTCTTCTAAGTCTTGTATGAGTGTTGCCCTGTTCTTGGTTTTGACCACTATGTCATCCATATAGGCTTCCATATTTCTATGTAGCTGAGGCTCAAAACCAATTTGGACTGCTCTTGCGAACGTTAACCAGCGCTCTTCAACCCGAAAGGCATTCGTATAAAACAATACGTACCACATGGGGTGATAAACGCGGTCTTTTCTTCAACTTCTCTTGTCATGAAAATCTGGTGGTAGCCTGAGTAAGCGTCAAGGAATGACAGCAAATCACACCCGGCCATGGAGTCCACAATCTGTTCGATGCGTGGCAAAGGGAAAGGATCCTTTGGGCAAGCCTTATTGATGTCTGTGTAATCAATACACAGCCTCCACTTCACATTTGCCTTGCGCACCACCACCGGATTGGCCAACCACGTCGGGTGGAGCACTCCCCTGACCAAGCCTGCCGCTTCCAACTTCCTGATCTCCTCTGTGATGAACTCTTGTCGTTCCAAAGCTTGCTTCCTGACCTTCTGCTTAATGGGTCGCGCATGAGGGCGGACAACAAGTTGGTGCTCAATCACCTCCCTGGGAACGCCGGGGATGTCGGATGCTCGCCATGCAAACACATCGACATTCGCCCGCAGGAAGGTGACGAGCGCGCCTTCCTATTTGTTGTCGAGGGTGGAGCTTATGGTGAAAGCCCCTCCCGTGCCATCCTCCTTGACGGACACCTTCTTGGTCTCTGGCGGTGCAGCTCTGGATTTCTTGCTCTTACCAGTGGAGCTCTCTGGCACGTCCTCGACGGGAGCACAGCACTCCGAAGAGGTGCGCTTGCCGGAGTGGGTGCGAGAGGTCTTGCCGGTCTTCTTCCCTCCCGAGGCTTCAGCGGCAGGAGCAAGTGCCTTAGCGGCAGTTGCTGCAACTACCTCCCAGTAGAGTTGGTCGGTGTAGATCAACGCGTCTTTCTTGTCGGAGGGGACGGTGATGATGGTCATGGCCCAGGCATCTTCAGCGTGTTGTAAGCGTAATGTGACGCCGCCATGAATTTGGCTAGTGCTGGGCGGCCGAGAATCCCGTTGTAGGGCAAGGGGATCTCGGCAACAACAAAAACAATCCTCTCTGTCCTATAGTTCAGCTCGCCTCCAAATGTAACGGGCAGCATGACCTTACCCTTTGGCTGACTTCTTCCCAGATTGACCCCTTGAAACGTGCCCGTCTCTTCGAGGTCTCCATCAAGAATCTGCAGCCTTTTGATCACAACAGGCGAGATCAAGTTCAGACCAGCTCCGCCGTCAACCAGCATTTTTGTCACCTTGAGGTTGCATATTGTTGGTTAGACCAACAAAGGCAAACACCTGACCGTAGTTGTGCGATCAGGGTGATCCTCTATGCCAAAAATGATAGGCGTGCTGGACCACTTCAGTGGCTTTTGAGCATTGAGCGATGGCTCCGCTGCTGTGATCTCACGCGCCCACTACTTGAGCTGGCGTTGAGAGGTGTGCAGCGAGGAGCCACCGTCGACGCACATGGCCTCTGTGGCTTTCTAGAACTCATGCTCGCCGGACTCGTCGTCCTCGTCACGATCGTCGTCTTCCTGCTTCTTGTCGCGGCCTGAGCGGGCCTTTCTTGTTGATTATCTTTGCCGCAGCGGCCAGCTTGGCCGCCACGCTTCTTGCCGGATCCCTCAGCACCATCCTGGCCCTTCTCCTTGTCTCGCCTTTCATATTCGGCTTTTTTCTTCTCTACGAGCTGCTCGACTTGTCAGCAGTTCTGGAGGTCGTGGCCCTTGGTGTGATGGATCTTGCAGTACTGCTTGTCGAAGCCTCCTGGCTTGTCGGCAGTCGCCAAGGCCCGGCAGGCGGCGCACCCGGCAACTTCCTTGCCGGGGCCGTTTGCCTTGGTCATCTTGCACTACTAGACAGGGCTTTGGTTCGGGCCTCGCCAGCCCATTAGTCCCGGTTCTTCACAAACCGGGACCCATGGGGGGCATTAGTCCCGGTTCATGAGCCCAGGGGGCCGGCCGGGGCCTCGTGGGCATTGGTCCCGGTTCGTCTGGATCCATTTGTCCAGGTTCTAGGCACGAACCGGGACCAATGGGCCGCGCTCCTGGCCCACAGCCATTGGTACCGGTTCGTGCCTAGAACCGGTACAGAAGGGGGGATTTAGCTCCGGTTCCTGCCACGAACCGGGACAAATAAGTTGCCTATATATACCCCATCGCCGCAGTAGAGCACTCCACAGTGCTCTGTTTTTTGCTGGCTGGCGAGGGGGAGGGCATTGGGTGCTCTAGCTCACCTCCTATGCACATGAGGTGTTCGATGAAATGCCCGAGCCACACTAGTTAAGCTTTCTCCTCTCGAAGCTCGACCTCGGAGCTCCATTTTTCCCGAGATTTGTCTAGGTTTAGCGGTCTGTCACGCCCCGTCCCCGTTTTCACCACCGTCGATCGCCCGCGCCGATCTCGTCGCCAGCACCACCGTGGTGAGCCGCTTGTTCTTATCTTCTATCTGATTTTCTTACTTTAGATAGATACTTGTCTGATTTTCTTACTTTAGATAGATACTTGTCTGATTTTCTTACTTTTGACACACATAATTATATATAATGCACGCAGATGAACCGGCAATGGATGTACGGTGACAGACACACCTCCGAGTACATTAAGGGCGTGCAGAATTTTTCGAAGTGGCTGAGGCAAACAAGCAGAATGGTTTTATGTGTTGTCCATGCCCTAAATGTGGGAATACGAAGTCTTACTCTGACCGGAAAATCCTTCACACCCACCTGCTTTACAAGGGTTTCATGCCACACTATAATGTTTGGACGAGGCACGGAGAAATAGGGGTTATGATGGAAGACGGCGAAGAAGAAGAGGACGATGACAACTATGTGCCCCCTGAATACGGTGATGGTGCAACGAGGGGAGCTGCTGAAGATCAAGAGGAACCAGACGATGTGCCCGATGATGCTGCAACGGGGGAAGCTGCTGAAGATCAAGAGGAACCAGACGATGTGCCCGATGATGATGATCTCCGCCGGGTCATTGTCGATGCAAGGACGCAATGCGAAAGTCAAAAGGAGAAGCTGAAGTTCGATCGCATGTTAGAGGATCACAAAAAAGGGTTGTACCCCAATTGCGAAGATGGCAACACAAAGCTCGGTATCGTACTGGAATTGCTGCAGTGGAAGGCAGAGAATGTTGTGCCTGACAAAGGATTTGAGAAGCTACTGAAAATATTGAAGAAGAACTTCCAAAGGATAACGAATTGCCCGACAGTACGTACGCACCAAACAAGGTCGTATGCCCTCTAGGATTGGAGGTGCAGAAGATACATGCATGCCCTAATGATTGCATCCTCTACCGTGGTGTGTACGAGGATTTGAACGCATGCCCGGTATGCGGTGCATTGCAGTATAAGATCAGACGAGATGACCCTGGTGATGTTGACGGCGAGCCCGCAGGAAGAGGGTTCCTGCGAAGGTGATGTGGTATGCTCCTATAATACCACGGTTGAAACGACTGTTCAGAAACAAAGAGCATGCCAAGTTGATGCGATGGCACAGTGAGGATCGTAAGAAAGACGGGAAGTTGAGATCACCCACTAACGGGTCGCAGTGGAGAAAAATAGAGAGAGAGTACTGGGCTGAGTTTGCACGTGACCCAAGGAACGTATGGTTTGGTTTAAGCGCGGATGGCATTAATCCTTTCGGGGAGCAGAGCAGCAATCACAGCACCTGGCCCGTGACTCTATGTATGTATAACCTTCCTCCTTGGATGTGCATGAAGCGGAAGTTCATTATGATGCCAGTTCTCATCCAAGGCCCTAAGCAACCCGGCAACGACATTGATGTGTACCTAAGGCCATTAGTTGAAGAACTTTTACAGCTGTGGAATGGAAATGGTGTATGTACGTGGGATGAGCACAAACAGGAGGAATTTAACCTGCACGCGTTGTTGTTTGTAACCATCAACGATTGGCCCGCTCTCTGTAACCTTTCAGGACAGACAAACAAGGGATACCACGCATGCACGCACTGTTTAGCGGACACCGAAAGTATATACCTGGACAAATGCAGGAAGAATGTGTACCTGGGCCATCGTCGATTTCTTCCGACCAACCATCAATGTCGAAAGAAAGGCAAGCATTTCAAAGGCAAGGCAGATCACTGGAAGAAGCCCGCCATGCGTACCGGTGATCACGTACTTGCTATGGTCAATGATTTACACGTAATCTTTGGAAAGGGTCCCGGCGGACTAGCTGTTCCGAATGACGCTGAGGGACGCACACCCATGTGGAAGAAGAAATCTATATTTTGGGACATACCCTACTGGAAAGACCTAGAGGTCCGCTCTTCGATCGACGTGATGCACGTGACGAAGAACCTTTGCGTGAAGCTGCAAGGCTTCTTGGGCGTGTATGGGAAGACAAAATATACAGCTGAGGCACGGGAGGACCTGCAACGTTTGCACGAAAAAGACGGCATGCCTCCAAAGCAGTATGAAGGTCCTGCCAGCTACGCTCTTACCAAAGAAGAGAAGGAAATCTTCTTTGAATGCCTGCTTAGTATGAAGGTCCCGACTGGCTTCTCATCAAATATAAAGAGAATAATAAATATGCCAGAGAAAAAGTTCCAGAACCTAAAGTCTCATGACTGCCACGTGATTATGACGCAACTGCCTCCGGTTGCATTGAGGGGGCTTCTACCGAAAAACGTCCGATTAGCCATTGTGAAGTTATGTGCATTCCTCAATGCAATCTCTCAGAAGGTGATCGATCCAGAAATCATACCAAGGCTAAGGAGTGATGTGGTGCAATGTCTTGTCAGTTTCGAGCTGGTGTTCCCACCATCCTTCTTCAATATCATGACGCACGTCCTAGTTCATCTAGTTGACGAGATTGTCATTCTGGGCCCCATATTTCTACACAATATGTACCCCTTTGAGAGGTTCATGGGAGTCCTAAAGAAATATGACCGTAACCGCGCTAGGCCAGAAGGAAGCATCTCCATGGGCCATCAAACAGAGGATGTCATTGGGTTTTGTGTTGACTTCATTCCTGGCCTTAAGAAGATAGGTCTCCCTAAATCGCGGTATGAGGGGAGACTGATTGGAAAAGGCACGCTTGGAGGGGACTCAATAATATGCAGGGACGGATATTCTTGGTCTCAAGCACACTACACAGTTCTACAGAACTCTACCTTGGTGACCCCGTATGTCGATGAACACAAGAACAGTCTGCGCTCCAAACACCCGGAGCAGTGCGACGACTGGATTACATGTCAACACATCAGGACTTTCAGCAGTTGGTTGGAAACAGTCTCAGAGGTGACAACACTGTTTGTGATGAGTTGTACTCGTTGTCCAGGGGACCATCTTCGACTGTATTGACTTACAAAGGATACGAGATAAATGGGAATACATTTTACATGATCGCCCAAGATCAAAAGAGCACCAACCAAAACAGTGGTGTCCGCTTTGATGCAGCAACCGAGAGGGGAAAGGACAGATATTATGGTTACATAGTGGACATATGGGAACTTGACTATGGACATGATTTTAAGGTCCCTTTGTTTAAGTGCAAATGGGTCAATCTGTCAGGAGGCGGGGTACAGGTAGACCCACAGTACGGAATGACAACAGTGGATCTGAATAATCTTGGGTACACTGACGAACTATTCGTCCTAGCCAATGATGTGGCACGGGTTATCTATGTGAAGGACATGTCTACCAAACCGAGAAAAAGATAAGATAAGGAAGCGAATACATCATACGATGAGCCAAAGCGCCACATAGTTCTTTCAGGAAAAAGGGACATCGTGGGAGTGGAGGGCAAGACAGACATGTCCGAAGATTATGAAAAGTTTCATGAAATTCCTCCCTTCAAAGTCAAGGCTGACCCAAGCATCCTGATAAATGATGAAGATTATCCATGGTTATGGCGCAATAAGGAAAGGACACAAGCGAAGAAAAAGTGAAGACTTTCTCTCCATAACTATTATGATGATACCATGCCAACTTTCAACCTTTTCGTAGTTCATTTGAAATGCCTGTTGTAACAGACGAGTTTCCGTATGAAATCCTGATACTTCGAAAGAGATTGTCCGTTTTGTACACGAAGTGCATCCAGTTTTTGCCGTAACCCTCTCAACTTTCTTACACATGCTTTTCAACCTTTTCAGACTTAATTTGAAATGCTTTTCAATTTCAGGGTCTTATAGCTCAAAATAATCAGTAAATGCATGAAAAATAACAAATGAAGTCAAAAAGGGTAGAAATTTGATGATGTGGCTTTGAATGGTGCATTTTGAACATTGAAGATAAACCTCTAATATTATTGAAACTAAAATTATATAAAATTGATGCAACTAAAATTATCAAAGTATTTTCTGTTCAAAATCATTAAAAGCGAAAATAATTTTCATAAAGAACTTTTTTATTATAAACTTTAATGGAAAAAAGAATTATCATAAAATAAAATAAATAAGTAATTAGAAACAAAATAATATAAACTTTAATAAAATATATAAGTAGAAACAAAATAAAATAAAATAAAATAAACTTTAATAACATAAATAAAATTTATGAAACTAAAATTATCAAAGTATTTTCTGTTCAAAACATTATAAGCAACCTCTAGTATTATTGAAACTAAAATTATATAAAATTGATGCAACTAAAATTATCGAAGTATTTTCTGTTCAAAATCATTAAAAGCAAAAAGAATTTTTGTAAAGAACTTTTTTTGTTAGAAACTTTAATAGCAAAAAGAATTATCATAAAGTAAAATAAATAAGTAATTAGAAAAAAAATAAAATCAAATAAATAAGTTTTTTGTTGTAAGTAGAAACAAAAAAATAAAGAAAAAAAGAAAACAAAAAACAGGGAAAAAATAAAAAAATATGCCACCTACTGGGCCACCACGGCCTGAATACGACTAGAAACCCATCCATGGGCCAGGATTCAGGCGCGCAGAAGGCCCAGTAGGCCCATCACGCATAGCAGTGACAATTAGGCCCGCATAGCTCGAGAGGGGTGTGGCAGTGGGGCTTATAAACCACTACGCACCCCTCTCAGCTAGCGAGGTGGGACTAAACATTTGGGCACGGGCAGCACGAGGCCTTTGGTCCCGGTTGGTGCCACCAACCGGGACTAAAGGGTGGCATTGGTACCGGTTCATAGAACCAACCGGGACCAATGCCCTCCTTTAGTCCCGGTTGGTGCCACCAACCGGTACCATTGACAGCTTATTTTGATTGTTCAAACAATGTGCGGAACATGGTAGATAGAACCTACTACACCGATGGCTCTGAGTTAACTTATAAGGAGAAAACTCATCTGGTCGGATTTTGTACTGATATTGAGAATTATAATATCTATTGTAAAACTCCTCCACATTATGGTCAATACGTGCCACTAGTGCACGTGTTGAACTCCGGTAACTACTATGGAGATACCCTGGTAAGTTTTTTTACTATTACGACATCTGTGCATCTTTTGCATACTTCTAAAACTAGTACATCATTGCTAACTATGAAGTTATTACTATGTTTTTCAACAGATAATCCCAAAGGATTGTGTGCCTCATCTGATGTATCAGAGTGGTCGCCTTGATGTTTTGAACATACGTCCAGGTCATCCTACGAATCTGAACTGTCCATACTGGATTTCTAAAAGAAGTGGAGACATGAAAATCAAGGAATGGAAAAAATGTATGGACAGTCGTAAGGAGGTTCTTGGAAGCAAAAGGAAGCGAAGCGCAAGAATTGGAGACAGGATGATCTCCATTCTTCATAATGGAGAGTCAGGGTCTATATTGTTTTATGCTATTTTACCTTAAAGAGGGTATTTAGGTCCTACCTAATACTGATGAACATGTGCCTAGAACAATTAAGTAGGGTTGGTTCGATGACTATGAGGATGATGATCGTATGACTTGTTATTAATAACGAGTAGAAGTTGTATGATGATGATTAGTAGGGCTTGTTATTATGATGATGCATGATGCGGGCATGAAGAGTTATTATATATCAGTGGGTGAAATGAACATGGATTGGATTGAAGTGAAGGCAACAAGCATGTGGTGCATGTCGAAAGTAGTACTAATCCAAACTTGATCAAGTTAGGATTAATATTACTTTCGACATGCACCACATGTTGCCTTCACTTTAATCTAAGCCATGTTTAGGCATAGCAGTAGCATTGGTAGACCAAGCACAGAAATAAGAGAGGACACTTCTCTCTGTTAGCTAGCTTACACACCCTAAATTACCCACTAAACCACCCCCTTTCAGAAAAAAGAAAAACCTCCGCTCCTGCCACTTGCTGACGCGTGGATGCCTATTGGTCCCGGTTGGTGCCACCAACCGGAACTAAAGGCCCTCCTGCCTGGGCTCGCTGCACCGGCCACGTGGAGGTCCATCTGTCCCGGTTTGTGTAAGAACCGGGACTAAAGGCTTTGGGCATTAGTAACGACCCTTTAGTCCCGGTTCAAAAACCAGGACAGAAGGGCCTTACGAACCGGGACAATAGGCCCTTTTTCTACTAGTGTTGGCAGCGCCGGCGTCGTCGGATCCCTCGACGGCAAGCACGGCCTTGCCCTTGCGCTTCCTGTTGCAGCGTTGGCCCTTCTTTGCCAGGGCGACGGCATCTTCGTCTGAGGAGCCGGTTTTTGCACCGGCGTCTTCGCCGGGGTACTTCCTTCCCTCTTTAGCCCGAGCACATCTATCGGCTAGAACATAGAGTTCTGCCACATCCTTAACCTTGTTCATCGCCAGCTCTTCACGCATCTTACGGTTACGCACATTCTGATGGAATGCACTGATGATAGCGGCGGGATGAACATCCGGGATGTTGTATTGAAGTCGGTTGAACCTCTGTATGTACTTGCGCAGGTTTTCGCCTTCTTTCTGGGGGATGACATGCAAGTCGGTTGCCTGGCCATGAGCTTGGTGGCCTCCCGTAAAGGCGCCAACAAACTCATGGCACAAATCCGATCAAGAAGAAATAGAATCCACTGGCAAGTGCATCAACCATGACATGACGTTGGGTTTGAGTGCCAACGGGAAGTAATTGGCAAGCACCTTGTCGTCGCGAGCTCCGGCAGCTTGCATCGCGATGGTGTAGATGCTAAGGAACTCTGACGGGTGAGTCTTGCCGTTGTACTTCTCGCCGACGTCAGGCTTGAACGTGCGAGTGGGCCACTGGAACTGCCACAGCTCACGGTTAAAGGCTGGGCAACCCACCTCGTAAGGTAGGCCACCAGAGCCTCCCGGTGCTGGGTGGTCCATAGTGGGCCCTGCCCGCCTATCTGACTGATGGCGCGCTTCGCGCCGGCGCTTGATGGTCGTTCGAGCGTCTTCGTGGGCTCGTTCCTGAAGAACTTGGCGCTGATCGTGGTGGGTCCGAGGGTCGGACGACGCTATGGAAATGTTATCACAAACGTCGTCCCGACGGACCGCCACCCGTGGAAACTGGCGTGGAGGAGGAGAGTGCACCGTGGCTGCAGCACCTCCGGTCCTTCCACCACTGGCATGCGGTGGCTCGACAGAGCGTCGGCCTAAGGGCCCAGCTGGTCGCGGCTCATCTTTGTTGGTGATGCTGACAAGGCTCCGGATGGTGGCTCTCCACTCGTCAAGCTTTTCCGCAGCAGGAGGGAAGTCGAGGAGCAACTGCGCGCGCGCCAAAGCTTCTGCTAGTGTGGGTGGCGGCGAAAGCTACGTAGACCGTGACGCGCTCCGACTCCTAACCACGTTAGAAGGAGCTCTATCACGGCCTTGCGGCCGCGCGCCATTTCGCCAGTGTCTCGGCATGCATGCTGGTCTGATGCGTCCCGTGAGTGGTGCACAGGACTCTTCCCGCGGCGGCGCCCGGGGTCAGTAGCGTGGTGGCGCTGCTCATCGCGCACGGCCTGGGAAGAGCGCGTTGCGGGCGCCGGCGTAGGCGTCTTGGAGGTCGTCGTGCCACCTGTATGCGGCACGACGGTGCCTTTGGAGGGCCCCGTGCCGCCTACGGGGGGCATGGCTCCGCCTTTGGATTTAGCGGTGCGCCGCTCGTCGTCTCGTGCGCGGACGGCACCGCTCGCCAGGCTCTGGCTGCTAGAACGTCGTGGGTGGCCGCGGGCCGCGCCTTGGCCTCCATCCGCGACCGCCCCGTCACCCGCCCGTAGTGGTACGGGCGGCTCGGCTCCAGATGAACCGACCGCGGTGATCGTCTTCTTCTTGGGAGCCATGGTGATGAAGAACTGCTATACTAACTGCTAGGATGGATTCTCACAACTGCGCCCCCCTACCTGGCGCGCCAAAGATGTCGGTGGGAAACAAAACCTATGGGATCACGGGAATCTCTTCTGTTGGCGGGCGCGAGGTTGTGCAAAGAGCGGGTCTAGTAGCTAGCACAGCCAGATTTTACCCAGGTTCGGGCCACGGAGATGCGTAATACCCTAGTCCTGCTTTTGTGTATATCTAAGTGTTCTTGAGCTCTTGAACTAGCTACGGTGTGTGTCTTCAACAAAAGATCCGAATCCTCCCTCAGTACGCCTCGGGCCTCCTTTTATAATCAAAGGGGCTGCCACACTGGCACACAGGAGGTGGAAAGATATGTACAGAGTACAAGTTTATCGTCTGTCATTACAGGACAAAGCGCATTAAATGCGCTACTTAGGTGTCCTCTTGCTTTATCGGGGACGGTAACGAGGCCCGTCCCGTTCGTCGCCGCTTCGCCTTGCTCCGACACGCGTCCAGGCCAACGAGGCATGCAGCACCATGTAGGCTAGCGGGCTGCTGAGCTGGCGTGGTGGTAGGGTCTTCACGAAGATCTGCATGCCACCACGCAGGTGCTTGACTAGTAGGATTAGGAGCCACGTACTGCCATGTGGCTACTTGCTTTAGTTGGTGGGTCGGCCGCTGAGCTGGACCCAGACGCTTCATGACATAGTGCAGTCCAGTAACGAATGCCTCCAACTGTCTTCTGCTCTGAAAAGTGCACAAACATGAGTTGATGACATGTTACGATGGTGTAGTACGTCGCTCGTTGGCAAGAAGTGTTGCACGAGGCGCCGGGTGAATACTTTGAGCTTCGACGGGACGTGCATGGACCAAATAGAGGACCACCCCTTCTTCTCAATTGAACCATTGGACATATTCCCCCCCCCCCCCCCCCCTAACCATGCCTCCCTGCTCGCCTTAATGCGGGATATCATCCCGTACCCCGCAGATACAGAGAAAAGACAACGAGGCTCCTCCGCCCAAGCCCAGAAATCGTCCACTTGCCTTTTACATAGTGGTATCTTAAGAATAGACTCTTCATCCATAGGTATGAAGACTTCTCTTACCAATTCCTCCCACCATGTAGCATTCGTGCCATTGATTAGTTCAGAAACATACCGCGGGGGGTCTGCTAGCCTTGACATGATTGGCCACATCAGTCCATCTCTGGGTAACCAGTTGTGAGCCCATACATGTGTTGTAGTGCCATCGCCCACTCGACAAATAATTCCGTTGAGCTTAATATCCCTACCATCAATAGTGGCGCGCCAAATATGGTTGGCGGCGAGCCTAGCTCTGTCTCAATGATCAAAATGTCCAGATAGTAAATTGCTTTCAGAATGCGAGCGATCAAGGACCCCAGTTCTTGAAGTAGTCGCCATGCTTGCCGTGAGAGGAGAGGAAGGTTGAATAATTCCATGTTCCGGAAGCCCAAACCGCCTAGGTTCTTTGGTTTCCTCTTCCCATTCTTGCTTCCTCGCCAGAATTGATGAATAAGAGAAGTCACACATTCACAGAGACCCCTTGGTAATCTGAAACAAGACATAGAGAATATCGGATTAGCTTGTGCCATTGACTTTATTAGCACTTCCATCGCCACAGCTGACAAGAGCTTTTCCATCCACCCATTAATCCTCTCCCATACCCTATCACGAAGGTATTTGAATGTTCCATTCTTTGACTGGCCAACTTCTGTCTTTGAGTGTCAGGACATCCCTTGCTGCAGACATAACAAGATATTTCTCACTTAGGGACTCATTTTGCACATTTAGGATGCCTTTCACCTCCTGTCTTTGAGTGTCAAGACAACCCTTGCTAGAAAATATGGAAGTTTTTTCATTGTGTACTCTCTGTCAAGAAGCTCCACAATAAGTGTCCAACAAGTTTGATACCCGAGTTGCACCCTCCGCACTAGACTAAAAAAGCAGCAGACTATCATCTGGAGTCCATAAGAGTGAGTAAGGACCATGTACGGATCCATGCGGTATCTCTGAAGATGACCTGCAAGAAAGTTAAAGTATGTTATCTGTTAAAAATCATATCATTCTTGCAATTCCATATTGCCCATAAGGGCGCACATATTCCAATCTAAATACAAGCCGCAGTAATATGCTCAACCCCAGCTAACCACGTTCCAAACAACGATTCAATGTGAACTGGAGGAGTAATGTTAAAGGCTATATGGATCGTTCTACAAAGCAATTTGGTGAGTGGGCATTCTATGAATAAGTGTTATATTGTTTCATCATGATTACAAAAACAACAACGTGAACTACCTACCCACCGCCTCTTTATTAAGTTATCTTTGGTGAGGATTACTTGCTTGTGGACGAACCACATAAATATTTTAATACGCAAGGGAACCTTAACCTTCCAAATATGTAACGATCTCGAGATTGGGCCAGAATTAACCAGATCCATGTAGAAAGATTTCACCGTAAAAACCCCATTTCTAGCAAACTTCCAACGCGTCGAATCAGGTTGGTCGGATAATTGAACATGTATCAATCTCCGGACCAAATGCATCCATGCAGTCCATCGCTCACCAACTAACGCACGTCTGAACTGAATATTCAAGGGAGTCGATTGAAATATTGTGCCTACGTAATCCTCCTTACGTTGCACGATATTATATAGTGTGGGATATTGTAGGGCTAGGGGTGTCTCTCCTAACCACGTATCTTCCCAAAATCTTGTTGACATCCCATTGCCAACCAAGAATTTGAAAGAACAAATCTTTCGTTCGCATGAGTCCCTTCCAGAATGGCAAGTCAGTTGGTCTCACGGTAACCTGGGCAAGCGTTTTCGACTGTAAATACTTATTGCGTAGTGTATGTGCCCACATACCTTCCGGCTTTGTCTCTAACCTGTAGAGCCATTTACTCATAAGACATTTATTCTTAATTTCCATGTTCTCAATACCGAGACCCCCCTGTTTCTTGGGTCGGCATAGAATATCCCATCGAGCGAGCCGGTATTTCTTCTTGGCCCATCTGACTGCCAGAAGAACCGAGATCTAAAGAAATCAAGTCTCTTCCGCACCCCTTTCGGTACCTCCAAGAAAGAAAACAGGAACATCGACATACTAGTAAGTACTGAGTTTATCAACACTAGCCGACCTCCATATGACATTAGCTTGCTCTTCCAGCAACTAAGCTTTTTTTTAATTCAATCTTCTTTGGCCTTACCAAAGCAGAACAACTCGCTCTTGTGGTTTGTTTTTAAACCGGACAATTGTTCGAAGATACATAATATAAGTTTCATATTTCGCGCTTTTGCAATGTCATGTTCCATGAACAGGAAGTTGGACATGGGGTGCCTCTATAGCTCGGCCTCTCGGTTTGTGCATCATTCGTAGCTCAGCCAAATAACAAGTGATGAAGTTGTGTCTTGCAAAAGGTGTCTGGAAGATCCCTTCATGAATTACCTTGTGGCCGGCATACCATATCGCCCACAGAATAACAATTAGGGTAGTAAACTCATCCAATGGGAGAGATACACTCATTGCAAAAAGCCACCTCTTGGCGTTATCTTCTCTGTTCGAACACACGTGTTGTACCATCTCCTCCTTGGACCCAGACGCGTCATGACATAGTGCAGTCCAGTAACGAATGCCTCCAACTGTCTTCTGCTCTGCAAAGTGCACAAACAGGAGTTGGTGACATGTTACGATGGTGTAGTACGTCGCTCGTTGGCAAGGAGTGTTGCACGAGGCGCCAGGTGAACACTTTGAGCTTCGACGGGACCTGCATGGACCAAATAGAGGACCACCCCTTCTTCTCGATTGCACCATTGGACATATTTTGTCCCCCCTCTAACCATGCCTCCCTGCTCGCCTTGATGCGGGATATCATCTCGTACGCCGCAGATACAGAAAAAAGACCACGAGGCTCCTACGCCCAAGCCCAGAAATCGTCCACTTGCCTCTTACATAGTGGTATCTTGAGAATAGACTCTTCATCCACAGGTATGAAGACTTCTCTTACCAATTCCTCCCACCATGTAGCATTGGTGGCATTGATTAGTTAAGAAACATACCGCGGGGGGTCTGCTAGCCTTGACATGATTGGCCACATCAGTCCATCTATGGGTAACCAGTTGTGAGCCCATACATGTGTTGTAGTGCCATCGCCCACTCGACAAATAATTCCGTTGAGCTTACTATCCCTACCATCAACAGTGGCGCGCCAAATCTGAGATGGCGGCAAGCCTAGCTCCGTCTCAATGATCGAAATGTTCAGATAGTAAATTGCTTTCAGAATGCGGGCGATCAAGGACCCCGGTTCTTGAAGTAGTCGCCATGCTTGCCGTGAGAGGAGAGGAAGGTTGAATAATTCCATGTTCTGGAAGCCCAAACCGCCTAGGTTTTTTGTTTTCCTCTTCCCATTCTTGCTTCCTCGCCAGAATTGATGAATAAGAGAAGTCACACATTCACAAAGACCCCTTGGTAATCTGAAACAAGACATAGAGAATATCGGATTAGCTTGTGCCATTGACTTTATTAGCACTTCCATCGCCGGACAAGAGCTTTTCCATCCACCCATTAATCCTCTCCCATACTCTATCACGAAGGTATTTGAATGTTCCATTCTTTGACTGGCCAACTTCTGTCTTTGAGTGTCAGGACATCCCTTGCTGAAGACATACCAAGATATTTCTCACTTAGGGACTCATTTTGCACATTTAGGATGCCTTTCACCTCCAGTCTTTGAGTGTCAGGACACCCCTTGCTGGAAAATATGGAAGATTTTTCATTGTGTACTCCCTATCAAGAAGCTCCACAATAAGTGTCCAACAAGTTTGATACCCGAGTTGCACCCTCCGCACTAGACTTAAAAAGCAGCAGACTATCATCTGCAAAGAAAAGGTGCTTAACAGCAGAAGCTGTGGGTGCCACCTTGGTACCGTTGAGCACTAATGACTGAGTTAGATTTTAATAGGCACAAAAGGCCCTCTGCTGCTAGTTAGAATAGTTAAGGGGAGATGGGATCTCCCTGTCGAATACCTATCGTAGGTTTAAACTGTTCCGGTTGTTCCCCATTGAATAATACTGAGAAAGAAACAGACCTGACCATTGACATAACAATGTCCACCCAAGTAGAAGCAAACCCAAGTTTGATCATGATTGCCTGTAAGTAATCCCATTCCAATCTGTCATAGGCCTTCATCATGTCCAGCTTCAAAGCACATAGACCATTAGTTTTTGATATGTTCCTCTTCATGAAACGTAGGCATTCATATGCACAAATTATGTTATCAGTGATAAGCCTACCAGGCACAAACACCGACTGCTCTTCTGAAACGATGTCCGGCAATATTTGTTTTAGTCTATTCGCTACCACCTTGGATGCTATCTTATATAGAACATTACAAAGACTAATAGGCCTGAACTGAGACAACAATGTGGGGCTTGTTACCTTAGGGATCAATACTAGCACTGTGTCATTTATGCACTCTGCACTTTCATCTCCTTTTATGATGCGTAGAACCACGACAATGATCTCATCTCCACAAAGATCCCAATGCCTCTCATAAAAAATGTCCTAGAAAATCATCAGGGCCCGGAGCTTTCGTCGGGAACATCTGGAATAGTGCATGTTTCACTTCCTCATTGGTGTAGGGAGCACATAAAGTATCATTCATTGTCAGGGTCACCATTTGAGGTACATGTTGTAAAAGACCCTCGACCCCATAAAGACCTTCGGAAGTGTAAAGTGTCTCATAAAATTCCCGTACCATGTTTCTCAGTTCGGTCGGGTCTTCTATGTGAACTCCAAGTGTGTTATACAAAGCTCTGGTCATATTTTTCTTCCGCCTCATGCTAGCTCGCATATGGAAAAAACTTTTGTTTGTATCCCTGGCAGACAGCCATTCCAACCTAGACCTTTGACGCCACATAAGCTCCTCCATGTGGTACAACTCCACCAATCTTTCATTCATCTGGAGCTCTACATGCGCTGGACTGGTGCGAGCTGGATCATTTCTCAACTGTTCAAGCAAGGCTTTGAGCTCTTTTATCTCCTTCCGGACGCTGCCAAATGAGTCCTTGTTCAATGTTGAAAGTTGCTTGGATACGCTACCAAATTTAGCGTACGATAGCATGAAGGAAGTTGAGTATGCTTACTCCCAGTTTGTGCTCACAAACTAGCACATAATATGCAATGGTGCACATCCGATGAGGTGTCGTGGGCTGAAAACCTTGATGATCATTGTCGTCATCGTGGTGTTGCTTATATCCTGGGCAGGTTAGTACACCTGGCTATAATTCTCCAAATATGAGCCTAAACCAAATACTACAATGCTAACTCAAATAATTACAGGAGCTCTGGCGAACCATAGAGGCAGCAAGAAAGCACCCCCTTGAGCTCACGCCATTGTTGTAGTCTTCTAGTTTTTTATGATGTTTATGAACTTTGTATGTTAATTGTGATGTATGCTTTTGACTAGTTAATTATGCGACTTCAACATTCGCAAACTTATGTTATTGGTAACTTCCGGTGTCCATATGTGATGCAATTTCCATTCCAATACTGTGAGCAGATGTAGATATATATATATATGTGTGTGTGTGTGTGTGTGTGTGTGTGTGTGTGTATGTATGTATGTATGTATGTATGTATGTATGTATATACGTATGTATGTATGTATTTATTCCAACGCAGGGCTGCCAAAAATATATTTTTAAAAACAAATATGCTCTTTGCCGAGTTTAGAACTCGACAAAGAAACAATTTGCCGGTCGGTTGTCAAACTGCACCGAGTGTGGAACTTGGCAAACATACAATTTGCCAGTCAGCTGTCACATTTTCACCGAGTTCACGTGGCTGAAAAACTAGGTATATCGACAGATGTCTGCCCAGTTTCGTTCCTGACAAACTCGGCGAAATGTGGCATTGGTAATGATGAAGTGCCACGCGGTGTGCCCTTATTGGATGGTGACTGCCGAGTTGCAAACTCGGCAAACTATTTGCCCAGTTTCTGTTTTTAAGAATTGGGCGAAGTTTCGCACTGGGTAATAACGTTGGGCCACGCGGCGTGTCCTAATTGGTTAGTAATTTTTCGAGTGTGGAACTCAGCAAACAAATTGCCCAGTTCTGCTGAATAAAGAACCCGACAGATATTTTGTACTGGGCAATGTGTTCTGCCACATGGATTATTTCTATTGGTCAGGCTTCGCCGAGTTTAGCTGAACAAAAGTTGGTAAACGGTTGTGCCACGTGGCACCTCCGTCAACGGCCCATCCAGTGTGACGGTGTGGTTCGCCGAGTTTTTTCTAGCAGAAACTCGGCAAACATTGTTTATCTATTCACTGAGTTCTTGATAGAATGCACTTGGCAGTATTAATGATTGTGGGGCCCCGTTCAGCCGAGTGCGTAGCACCGAGTTTGGCACTTGGTGAAGATTTCGCTGAGTTTACTATGTGCTATGCTGAGTTTCTTTGAAACTCGGCATAAACAGTGATTCTAGTAGTGTAAGACATATTTCATATAAGAATTCACTTCTTAGCAATGCATGAAGGCGTTGCCCCTAACTCACGGTCAGCCTCGGATGAATAGTTGTAGAAGGAATTACACCCTCTCTTAGTAATACTTATTGTCCGTTAATAGCCATTTGCTATCTGATTATATCTCCAAGAACAACACATATATGATGAGTTACTATTTTCATGGTCAGCTGCACTTTGTTCTTACTGTTCTCTACCGTCTTGCAGCCTCAATGGCAGTAACATACAGGTAACTTAATTTGCGTGTTCTATTTTACTTTCAGCACAATTGCATAGTTGTGATATTTCGCAATTGTAACTGAGTTGGTGAAATGATCTACTTCCTACTTGCTAGCCCTGTCAACCTAACTTTCATCTTTATGAATCCCTGAAGAAGACAGCTAATGTCCGAAGCGTACAGGTTCTGAAATGCTTTTTAACAAAGTTACTTTTTTGAACAAAGAACATCCAGCTATCCAAGTAACTGAATCTCACTAGTAGAAAAACGATCCAACGTTCACCTCATTAGTCCCGGTTCGATTACGGCCTGGTACTAATGATACCATTAGTCCCGGTTCAAACAGCTATGCATTAGTCCCGGTTCATTTGTGACCTATAGTCCCGGTTTGTGTCACAAACCGGGACTAAAGGGGAATGGGTGGTGGCAGGCTGGCATCAGTCCGAGGCCCCACGAGCCCCTTTAGGTTAGAACTTTAGTCTGGGTTGGAGCCATCAACCAGGACTAAAGGGGTCTAACATTTTAGTCCCGGTTGGTGGCTCCAACCCGGACTAAAGTGGTTCTGCAATTTTCAAACTCTACCCCACCACCACCACCACCCCCCCCCCCCCCCCGTGTATCGCAGAAAATGATAAAAAATTCAAAAATTAAAATCTTATGTTACTACATCTACTAGTTAGGGAAATTTTAAAACATAAATTTTGACATGTTCTGCAAAAAATGTTATGAAAAAGTAAAACGACCATAACTTTTGCATACGATGTCGAAAAAACCCGTATGATATATCAAAATGTTCTGCATGAAAAGCCGGTTCCGACTTCGACCGCTATAGGACGTTTGCAAATTTTTAGAATCCTCAAATTCTGAAAGAAAAAAAAGTTATGCTCAAATTTCAGTTTTTTTGAATTTTGGTCAAACTACTTATTCAAGAAATATTAGTGTTAATAAATAATTATTGCTTTTTACAATAATAGTTTCAAACTCAAACGGTGAAACGTGTGACTTCATGCTCAAGCTAAACTCCTAAGGGTTAATAGGATCGACATCTTACTATCATCAGGACAAACAACAAGTGCAAACTTGGAAACTAGCACTAGTAGAAAAAGGGCCATTTGTCCCGGTTCGTAAGGGCCTTCTGTCCCGGTTTTGGAACCGGGACTAAAAGGTCGTTACTAATGCCCTTGGCCTTTAGTCCCGGTTCTTACACGAACCGGGACAGATGGGCCTCCAGGTGGCCGCTGCGGCCAGCCCAGGCAGGGGGGCCTTTGGTCCCGGTTGGTGACACCAACCGGGACCAAAAGGCATCCACGCGTCAGCAACTGGCTGAAGCTGAGGGTTTTTTTTTGAAAGGGGCTGGTTTAGGGGTTTTGGGGGTTAATTTAGGTTGTTATTAGCTAGCTAATAGAGAGAAGTGTGCTCTCTTATATCTCCGTGCTTGGTTTACCAACGCTACTGCTATGCCTAAACATGGCTTAGATTGAAGTGAAGGCAACAGAGAATCAAGTTTGGATTGTACTACTTTCGACATGCAGCACATGCATGTTGCCCTCACTTCAATCCAATCCATGTTCATTTCACCCGCTGATATATAATAACTCTTCATGCTTGCATCATGCATCATCATATATAATAACAAGTCCTACTAATCATCATCATACAACTTCTACTCGTTATTAATAAAAAGTCATACGATCATCATCCTCATAGTCATCGAACCAACCCTACTTAATTGTTCTTAGCACATGATCATCAGTATTAGGTAGCACCTAAATACCCTCTTTAAGGTAAAATAGCATAAAACAATATAGACCCTGACTCTCCATTATGGAGAATGGAGATCATCCTATCTCCAATTCTTGCGCTTCGGTTCCTTTTGCTTCCAAGAACCTCCTTACGACTGTCCATACATTTTTCCATTTTTTGATTAGCATGTCTCCACTTCTTTGAGAAATCCAGTATGGACAGTTGAGATTCGTAGGATGACCTAGATATGTGTTCAAAACGCGAAGGCTGCCATTCTGATACATCAAATGAGGCACACAATCCTCTGGGATTCTCTGTTGAAAAACATAGTAATAACTTCATAGTTAGCGATGATGTACTAGTTTTAGAAGTATGCAAAAGATGCACGGATGTCGTAATAGTAAAAAATCTTACCAGGGTATCTCCATGGTAGTTACCGTAGTTCAACACGTGCACTAATGGCACATATTGACCATAATGTTGAAGAGTTTGATTGTAGATATTGTAATTCTCAATATCAGTACAAAATCCGACCAGATGATTTTTCTCCTCATAAGTTAATTTGGAGCCATCGGTGTAGTGGGTTTTGTCTATCATGGTCCGCACATTATTTGAACAATCAAAATAAGCTGTCAATGGAAATAAGTTGTCAACTATTTTGAAATAAACAATATAAATTAGCTAATAACTATGTTTGAGAAACTCACATAGCGGTAGAATTGGAGGCGTATCAACAAGGACCCAAATGTCCATATTGTCTTGCTCGATTTCAGGATCACCAAAATCCATGGTGACAAATATACCCTCATCAAAACCATACATCTTGCAAAGTGCTTCCCATTTTTTTGCAACCAAAATGGGTTACGCTCTCAGAATTGTACAGCTTTACTTCAAAATCCACACCATGATGGGTCCTTCGGTGAATTTTCTTTGTTTTGAAACTTTCATGGTCTTCAAAACCCATCCTCTCCAAGACATAGCGTCTTGCATGGCATGGGATAAGCTAGTCGAATTGTAAAAGATGAAAAGTACACATTGAAATATTTGAAGTCGTGCTTAATTACGAAAAAATAACACTTGCCGTTGTTGCGTACCGTTTGAACATCGAAGGTCTCCACCAGCTTAATGCTGAAGCGCCGATCTTCGTCCAGGTGAGGCCTGTCGCACAGACCTCGGTCGTCGTGGCACCAGTCGCACTCCCCCGGGAGACTTTCGTGGTCCGAGTACGACATTTCCTATGTTCATAATTCAAATATTAAACATCTACAATTAAATATATGTACTAAAAAACTAAGTTAGATCATTATTATTCATCACGGGTTGACTATCGTTCTGTCGAGTCTTTTCTTGAAAACTCTCAGCTCATGTGGTGTATACATTCGACCGTTGGTGATGGTCGCTCCTCCTTTCATCCCCGAGTGCATTACACCAAAATGTCTAGCACACGGGAATGAAGGAGAAGCGACCCCCACGACAACAGTCGGGATTTCTTCGTCCTCTCATATATATATGGTGGAACTCTCCCTCACTGATTCATCTCTGACATTTGCGACCTTCGGTGATGGTAGCTCCTCCTTTCGTTCCCGAGTGCATTACACCAAATTGTCTAGCACACGGAAATAAAGGAGAAGCTACCCCCATGACAACAGTCAGGATTCTTCGTCCTCTCATATATGGTGGAGACTCAACAGACTTAAAGTCAACCCGAAATATCGTTTAATTATCTTTCTAAAACCGGTTCGTGGCTGGTCTCACCTCGAGGTCGGAGGGGGTCGGTGACGGGGACGACGGCGGGGATGATGGAGGGGGGCTCCTAGATTTCTGCGAAAACAAAAACCCTATAAGCTATCAACTAATCATATGCATACGCCTTGCATAGTGCTCTCCAATTTGAGCATTCAAAGTAGGAGTAGTTTTCCAATTTGAGCATTCAATAAGCAAAATCAAATCACAAAATAAAGTAGTATTCAAATTAGGATGCATTCAATTATAAGCAAAACTACATCATCTCCATGCGTCCGTACATCATCGAATATTATCACTAATACACCTTGAATACATATAGTACAGCTAGAACCGTAGCGCCCGACGGGTATCGGCGCGGGCGGTGGACACCCAAAGAGAAGGAACCATCACAGGATCATAGCTCCAGCGAGATCCCTGAAGAACCTGCCATGTATTGTCGAACCTGCCCTCCAACGCAACCATGTAGCGACGGACGTGCTCGTCCTCCTCGCTGACACGGCGACGTACCACCTCCGCGGTGCCCGGAAGCCTCGGTACCGTCACTGGCCCACGCGACCGCCACCAAACATGGATCGGGTCAACGATGGGCTGGCTCCTCACCAACCTACACCCCCCGGAAGGTAGCACCTCCCAAAACCAGCCCGGCGGAGCCCAGTCCCGGACATGGCCCCTCTGATCAAGCCGGCCTCCTCTGCTGAGTCGACGACGAGGATGCGGGATTGGCATCGTCGACCTTGATGCGGGAATAATTGCTTTAACTAAAAAAATAAACTAGTTCTATTAATTTTCTTGCTAAAAATAAACTACTTCTATAGTAAAATAAACTAGTTTTATTAAATCAACTAGTTCAACAACTAAGCACTTACTATAAAGAGAATAAAGTAGTACTTACTAAAAATAAACTAGTTTAACTAGTTCTATTATTTTTCTAACTAATTCTATTAAAAAATTTCTCTTCTTATTCTATGAACAAAATTACAACAGAAAAAAATCATAAAAAATCTATGAACAAAATAAAAATTATATGAACAAAATTACAACAGAAAAAAATCATAAAATTCTATGAAAAAAATTGACATATTCTTTGCATATATATGAACACACAAACATTCCATTATTCAACAATAATATCACCTAAAAAATCTAGAACAGAAACAAAATTCTAACTTTTGCATATTCATTTATGAACAAATTACAACAACTCAACTAACTACACGTCTAAACTACACATCTAAATTAACTACACATCTAAATTAGGAAAAATCATATGAGCTCGTACTGCGCAAGGGGGCGGCGATCGACGAGGAGGCAGGGCACGGGGGCGACGGTGAGGGGCGCGGCGACGGGCGACGAGGAGGCAGGGGGCGGCGGCGACGACGGTGAGGGGCGCGGCGACGGGCGACGAGGAGGCAGGGGGCGCGGGGCGGCGACGGCATCTGGACGGCGCAGGACGGCGTCGGGGCGGCACGGGACGGCGTCGGGGTGGCGCGGGACGGTGTCGAAGGCAGGGGCGACGACGGCGATGGCGAGGCGCAGAGGGGCAGCCTCGCGGCGTCGTCGGGGCGGGGAAAGACGAACTGAATGGAAAATTTCACAAGTGCTAGTTATATAGACGAAGCATTGGTCCCGGTTCGTAACAGCAACCGGGACGAATGCGACCTTTAGTCCCGGTTGGTGCCACCAACCGGGACAAAAGGCCTCTTTTCAGCAGCCCAAAGGGCGGGAAGCGGCGGCCTTTGGTCCCGGTTGGTGGCACCAACCGGTACTAAAGGGGTGGCATTGGTCCCGGTTGGTGCCACGAACCGGTACCAATGCACCCCTTTAGTACCGGTTGGTGCCACCAACCGGGACCAAAGGCCTTGTGCTGCTGCGCCCACGTCGAAAGTTTAGTCCCACCTCGCTAGTTGAGAGGGGCGCAGTGGTTTATAAGCCCCACTATCGCACCCCTCTCGAGCTCCTCTCCATTGCAGGCTTACGGGCCTAATTGTCACTGCTATGCCTGATGGGGCTACTGGCCTTCTGCGGGCTTGAATCCTGGCCCATCGATGGGTTTCTAGTCGTATTCAGGCCGTGGTGGCCCAGTAGGTGGCATATTTTTTATTTTTTTGCATGTTTTTTGTTTTCTGTTTTGCTTTATTTATTTTGTTTTGTTTCTACTTATAACAAAAAACTTATTTATTTTATTTTATTTCTAATTACTTATTTATTTTACTTTATGATAATTCTTTTTGCTATTAAAGTTTCTAACAAAAAAGGTTCTTTATGAAAATTCCTTTTGCTTTTAATGATTTTGAGCAGAAAATACTTCGATAATTTTAGTTGCATCAATTTTATATAATTTTAGTTTCAATAATACTAGAGGTTGCTTATAATGTTTTGAAGAGAAAATACTTTGATAATTTTCATGCATTTACTGATTACTTTGAGCTATAAGACCCTAAAATTGAAAAGCATTTCAAATGAACTCTGAAAAGGTTGAAAGTTGGCATGGTATCATCATTTCATCCACATAGCATGTGCAAGAAAGTTGAGAGGGTTACGGCAAAAACTGGATGCACTTTGTGTACAAAACGGACAATCTCTTTCGAAGTATCAGGATTTCATACGGAAACTCGTCTGTTATAAAGTGGTTTCAAATGAACTACGAAAATGCTGAAAGTTGGCATGGTATCATCATAATAGTTGTGGAGAGAAAGTCTTCAGTTTTTCTTCACTTGTGTCCTTTCCTTATTGCGCCGTAACCATGGATAATCTTCATCATTTATCAGGATGCTTGGGTCAGCCATGACTTTGAAGGGAGGAATTTCATGAAACTTTTCATAATCTTCGGACATGTCTGACTTGCCCTCCACTCCCACGATGTCCCTTTTTCCTGAAAGAACTATGTGGCGCTTTGGCTCATCGTATGATGTATTCGCTTCCTTATCTTTTCTTTTTCTCGGTTTGGTAGACATGTCCTTCACATAGATAACCTGTGTCACATCATTGGCTAGGACGAACGGTTCGTCAGTGTACCCAAGATTGTTCAGATCCACTGTTGTCATTCCGTACTGTGGGTCTACCTGTACCCCGCCTCCTGACAGATTGACCCATTTGCACTTAAACAAAGGGACCTTAAAATCATGTCCGTAGTCAAGTTCCCATATGTCCACTATGTAACCATAATATGTGTCCTTTCCCCTCTCGGTTGCTGCATCAAAGCGGAGACCGCTGTTTTGGTTGGTGCTCTTTTGATCTTGGGCGATCGTGTAAAATGTATTCCCATTTATCTCGTATCCTTTGTAAATCAATACAGTCGAAGATGGTCCCCTGGACAACGAGTACAGCTCATCACAAACAGTGTTGTCACCTCTGAGACGTGTTTCCAACCAACTGCTGAAAGTCCTTATGTGTTGACATGTAATCCAGTCGTCGCACTGCTCCGGGTGTTTGGAGCGCATACTGTTCTTGTGTTCATCGACATACGGGGTCACCAAGGTAGAGTTCTATAGAACTGTGTAGTGTGCTTGAGACCAATAATATCCGTCCCTGCATATTATTGAGTCCCCTCCAAGCATGCCTTTTCCAGTCAGTCTCCCCTCATACCGCGATTTAGGGAGACCTATCTTCTTAAGGCCAGGAATGAAGTCAACACAAAACCCAATGACATCCTCTGTTTGATGGCCCATGGAGATGCTTCCTTCTGGCCTAGCGCGGTTACGGACATATTTCTTTAGGACTCCCATGAACCTCTCAAAGGGGTACATATTGTGTAGAAATACGGGGCCCAGAATAACAATCTCGTCAACTAGATGAACTAGGACGTGCTTCATGATATTGAAGAAGGATGGTGGGAACACCAGCTCGAAACTGACAAGACATTGCACCACATCACTCCTTAGCCTTGGTATGATTTCTGGATCGATCACCTTCTGAGAGATTGCATTGAGGAATGCACATAACTTAACAATGGCTAATTGGACGTTTTCCGGTAGAAGCCCCCCTCAATGCAACCGGAAGCAGTTGTGTCATAATCACGTGGCAGTCATGAGACTTTAGGTTCTTATTCCCTTTATATTCGACGAGAAGCCAGTCGGGACCTTCATACTAAGCAGGCATTCAAAGAAGATTTTCTTCTCTTCTTTGGTAAGAGCGTAGCTGGCAGGACCTTCATACTGCTTTGGAGGCATGCCGTCTTTTTCGTGCAAACGTTGCAGGTCCTCCCGTGCCTCAGCTGTATCTTTTGTCTTCCCATACACGCCCAAGAAGCCTAGCAGGTTCACGCAAAGGTTCTTCGTCACGTGCATCATGTCGATCGAAGAGCGGTCCTCTAGGTCTTTCCAGTTGGGTAGGTCCCAAAATATAGATTTCTTCTTCCACATGGGTGCGCGTCCCTCAGCGTCATTCGGAACAGCTAGTCCACCGGGAACCTTTCCAAAGATTACGTGTAAATCATTGACCATAGCAAGTACGTGATCACCGGTACGCATGACGGGCTTCTGCCGGTGATCTGCCTCGCCTTTGAAATGCTTGCCTTTCTCTCGACATTGATGGTTGGTCGGAAGAAATCGACGATGGCCCAGGTACACATTCTTCCTGCATTTGTCCAGGTATATACTTTCGGTGTCAGCTAAACAGTGCGTGCATGCGTGGTATCCCTTGTTTGTCTGTCCTGAAAGGTTACTAAGAGCGGGTCAATCGTTGATGGTTACAAATAGCAACGCGTGCAGGTTAAATTCCTCATGTTTGTGCTCATCCCACGTACGTACACCGTTTTCATTCCACAGCTATAAAAGTTCTTCAACTAATGGCCTTAGGTACACATCAATGTCGTTGTCGGGTTGCTTAGGGCCTTGGATGAGAACTGGCATCATAATGAACTTTCGCTTCATGCACATCCAAGGAGGAAGGTTATACATACATAGAGTCACGGGCCAGGTGCTGTGATTGCTGCTCCGCTCCCCGAAAGGATTAATGCCATCCGCACTTAAACCAAACCATACATTCCTTGGGTCACGTGCAAACTCAGCCCAGTACTCTCTCTCGATTTTTCTCCACTGCGACCCGTCAACGGGTGCTCTCAACTTCCCGTCTTTCTTACGGTCCTCACTGTGCCATCGCATCAACTTGGCATGCTCTTTGCTTCTGAACAGTCGTTTCAACCGTGGTATTATAGGAGCATACCACGTCACCTTCGCAGGAACCCTCTTCCTGCGGGGCTCGCCGTCAACATCACCAGGGTCATCTCGTCTGATCTTCTACCGCAATGCACCGCATACCGGGCATGCGTTCAAATCCTCGTACGCACCACGGTAGAGGATGCAGTCATTAGGGCATGCATGTATCTTCTGCACCTCCAATCCTAGAGGGCATACGACCTTCTTTGCTGCGTACGTACTGTCGGGCAATTCGTTATCCTTTGGAAGCTTCTTCTTCAATATTTTCAGTAGCTTCTCAAATCCTTTGTCAGGCACAGCATTCTCTGCCTTCCGCTGCAGCAATTCCAGTATGGTACCGAGCTTTGTGTTGCCATCTTCGCAATTGGGGTACAACCCTTTTTTGTGATCCTCTAACATGCGATCAAACTTCAGCTTCTCCTTTTCACTTTCGCATTGTGTCCTTGCATCGACAATGACCCGGCGGAGATCATCATCATCGGGCACATCGTCTGGTTCCTCTTGATCTTCAGCAGCATCATCGGGCACATCGTCTGGTTCCTCTTGATCTTCACCAGCTCCCCCCGTTGCAGAATCACCGTATTCAGGGGGCACATAGTTGTCATCGTCCTCTTCTTCTTCGTTGTCTTCCATCATAACCCCTATTTCTCCGTGCCTCGTCCAAACATTATAGTGTGGCATGAAACCCTTGTAAAGCAGGTGGGCGTGAAGGATTTTCCGGTCAGAGTAAGACATCGTATTCCCACATTTAGGGCATGGACAACACATAAAACCATTCTGCTTGTTTGCCTCAGCCGCTTCGAGAAACTCATGCACGCCCTTAATGTACTCGGAGGTGTGTCTGTCACCGTACATCCATTGCCGGTTCATCTGCGTGCCTTATATATAATTATGTGTGTCAAAAGTAAGAAAATCAGACAAGTATTTATCTAAAGTAAGAAAATCAGACAAGTATCTATCTAAAGTAAGAAAATCATAAAGAAGATAAGAACAAGAGGCTCACCATGGTGGTGCCGGCGACGAGATCGGCGCGGGCGATCGAGGGCGGTGAAAACGAGGACGGGGCGTGACGGACCGCTAAACCTAGACAAATCTCGGGAAAAATGGAGCTCCGAGGTCGAGCTTTGAGAGGAGAAAGCTTAACTAGTGTGGCTCGGGCATTTCATAGAACACCTCAAGTGCATAGGAGGTGAGCTAGAGCACCCAATGCCGTCCCCCTCGCCGGCCAGCAAAAAACAGAGCACTGTGGAGTGCTCTGCTGCGGCGATGGGGTATATATAGGCAACTTATTTGTCCCGGTTCGTGGCAGGAACCGTAACTAAACACCCCCCCCTTCTGTACCGGTTCTAGGCACGAACCGGTACCAATGGCTGTGGGCCAGGAGTGCGGCCCATTGGTCCCAGTTCGTGCCTATAACCGGAACAAATAGATCCAGACGAACCGGGACCAATGCCCACGAGGCCCCGGCCGGCCCCCTGGGCTCACGAACCGGGTCTAATGCCCCCCATGGGTCCCGGTTCGTGAAGAACCGGGACTAATGGGCTGGCCAGGCCCGAACCAAAGCCTTGTTTTCTACTAGTGTAGGGGGAATAGAACTCGAAAGTTAAGCGTGCTCAGGCTGGAGTAGTGAGAGGGATGGGTGACCGGCCAGGAAGTTAGACGATTTGGATTGAGTGCTCCACACTTGAGCGGTGATGGGTGGTGATTAGAGATTAAATTTTCAAATAGTTTAGAAATTTGGAAATCGGAAACAAATTCAAAAGAAAATTCAAAAAAATTCCTTTAGTCCCGGTTGGTGTAACCAACCGGGATTAAAGGTCCCCCAGTCCCCGACGCGGGCTCGTGCCACGTGGTGGGCCTTTGGTCCCGGGTCATGTTGAACCGGGACTAAAGGGGGAGACCTTTAGTCCCCACCCTTTAGTGTCGGTTGCAGAACCGGGACATAAGGTCCTTACGAACCGGGACTAAAGCTCGATTCTGCACTAGTGTATGTATGTTGATTACATTGCTAGGTCAATTGTGTAGCTGTGATGTTCCACAGTTGTAACTTAGTTAGTGAAATGATCTATTTCATGTTCCTGTCAAGATCCTAACCGCGTCTCTCTGAATACCTAAAGAAGTCAGCTACTGTTCCAAAATAGGTTCAATTATTGAACTAAAAAAACCGTATAAAAATATTATATGTATAGAAATTTCAAAATCGTATAAAAATATTATATGTATAGAAATTTCGTTGTGCATATTTGAAGTCAGCTACTGTTCCAAAATAGGTTCAATTATTGAACTAAAAAAATCGTATAAAAATATTATATGTATAGAAATTTCGTTGAGCATATTTTCCTGTCAATTCACTAGAACAATACGTTTTGTTTACAGAGTTAATTTGGAAACGCTAATTAAAATACGTTTCAATAGAATTTAATAAAGAAACCTTCTACCTAGATAAGTTATGGTTGAGGGACTATTGAAATGATGTGGTTACTACCTCACATGTTTAAGTTTGACATATCTCTCTTGATGTATACAAGTCTTGGAGATCAAGGTAATTAAATCACATATTTAAAAAGTAACTAAACACGATTGAAAAACATTGTATTGAGTAATATATAATAACTCCTACAGGGTTCTATACATGGTTCATCAAACCCTAATCCATCCCTATTTATAATAGCTTGAGTTCAGAACAACTTCATTCCCATGGTTCACAAGGAACATTCAACCTAGGGTTTCTCATATTTAGATATGGCCTGAGTGTTATAAATGTCGGCAACTACATGACTCATAGTAGAATTAAATGATCACAACAGTTGGCATGTGATGTTTGGTGAAGCAATGATGATGTCCTGGTCACACTACAGCGTTGATCACTGCATGACCCCCTATATAAACTAGCTTATTCTCCATGCAGAGGGATCACATTTAGTTGGTAGACTGGCAGAGGATGAAAAGCGTGGGAGGAGAGCACCAATCACGTGCAGGGTGAATGGCACGACCGGTCAGATAGTACGGTCTGGTGAAGGAATGAGATGTATTGGGCATTAGGGTTAGGGGCATATATACAAGCATAGTCCTCCCATGATGTATGTAACTAGGGGATACTGGACAATTAGTGGCTCTTACCACTCTCCAGGCAAACAGATCACGCATTTGTGTTATCAAATATATGTGTTAAAGCCTAACTGACATCAGGACGTAGATTGCATCAGTCAAGTTGCACAAGATCGAGTGGATCTAATCACGCCTCAGTATTCTACATCATCGTGTGCATGTAATATCGGATGATCTCATGTGATTCATACACAGATCAAGCATTAGCAGTGAAACGATGTAATTCAACTACACGAGAGTACGGTCCGTCCACTCGATGTCATGAAGTCATTATTTATAGATAAACATATGTTAACCACCACACCTCCTAATTTACAGGACACTACCATATACTACCACAGTTCATCCATCTATTGTCGTATTATTGGGTTGTAGTTGTTTCTCATGAACCTTTTATTTCAAGTCAAAACAATGATCTCAGAGGTTGGACTAATTTAGGATTGAATCCATAGCTCACCTTCCCAACAGAACAAAAGAGGTTGGTCAACAGTATGTATCCAATCGAGCTACTTTACCGTAAAGCGGTTGGTCAGTAGTATATTTCCGGTCGAGCTACTTTACCGTACAGAGAATATGAGCAAGTGTTTATGTTGAGCTCGAGCCCGACTTGTATGGAGCAGCCTGGTAAATGGAGCCCAGCCAAACCATTTTTCTATATTATAGAAAAAAGAGTTCTAAAGTAGCAGCAGAGGGGGAGAGCGGAGCAGAGCAGTGCGTCGACCACCGCATCAGCCGGACATCTCTGTCGCCGCTAATTTTTTTTTAAATAATACATTTTTTTAAATTACAGAAATAATACGCAGAAAAAAGAATTTACAAAAATAATACACCGTCGGCCCACTGCAGGCCGACTGAGCCCAGTCGGCCCACTGCAGGCCGATTGGCTAGCAGGAGGCCGACTGCAGGCCGGGCTGGCACGCGGCGGCCTGTGGTTGGTCGGGCCACGTCGCGAGGGGGAGGCAGTGGCCTGTCGGCGTGGTGCGCCCCTGTCGGCCTGCCACCCGCCGATCGGCCACCTGGTGGCCGACAGGGTGCTGCCGACCTGACGCGCGCTGGCCGGCCCGCCCTTATCCTCTCATTCCTCTCCTTCCTCCATTATTCTTCTCCCGTGGCTCATTTCTTCTGTGTTCTTCCTCCTCCTCTCTCTACAGAAAAATGGCACACATTTGTACACCTAAATGAGCTACATTTTCGCGATTTTGGCACCGTGAATGGGTTCAACTCATTTAGGGCAGCCAAAAGAGGTGTCGATCTACTGACGGGGTAGCTCGTGGTGGCCGTGGTGAGCATTTTGGTGGAGGTGGTGGTGGTGAAGTTGGGGCAGTGTGGTGCTGGTGAAGTTGGGGCAGTGAGGTGGAGGTGAAGCTGTTGTTCGTCGTTCTTCGTTGGAGCCGAAGCAGCGGCAGTTTCTCGTTCGTCGTTCGCCGTTCGTCGTTCGTCGTTCGTCGTTCGTCGTTCTTCGTTCTTCGTTCGCACGCACGCTTCAAGGGTATATTTCAGCCCACATTTTATTTTTCGTAGGTGATCCGGTAGTATACGTAAATATTGTTATTTGCCGCGGTAGTATACGTAAATATTTGTGTGCCATTATTGTTATTTGGCCCGGTAGTATACGGAAATATTGTTATTTTCCCCGGTAGTATACGTAAATATTATTCGTTCGCACGCACGCTTCGTTCGATGTGAAATTAAATTTGTGTGCGATTATTGTTATTTGCCCCGGTAGTATACATAAATATTTGAAGTTGCTACGGCAAATATTCGTAATATAGTTGTAGGTGTGTGAATTGTATTAGTTGTTAGTGGGGATAATAAGTTGTTGCTTAATACTTGACACGTACACAGGTGCGGGATAAGAAGTTGGAAACATGAATAAAAAGTTGGAAAGAAGAGACAAGTTTTTTTTAAAGAGTTGGGGTCGACATGTGCATAGCATGTCAGTGTGATGGAAATTTAACAAGCAAACAAAAAATGGGAAAAGTAGAACTACATGTTAAAAAACGTTTCAGTCCGTACCCGATGCCAATATGAAGCGGATTACCTGCTAACCTTTATTATGCGTATTTTCTAAAGTTTAACCCATAACAAGCAATGCCACACTGTTTTTTTAAACGGCCACGCTGTAGTTTAACAAAAAAACTTCGGATAAAAACTTCTTGAAAGGAAGAATTTTACATGATCGTAGAAATAAGACGCATGCATTTTTCTAAATTATTCTTAACATAGATTAAAATAAAAAATACATCAACATGGGCCATATAATTCAAATAAACTGAATTATCATATTTGTCGGTTATATTATTATTATTATTTGAGGCCTATTTATTATTAGTAAACATGGGCCTATTTATTATATTATTATTAAAACAAGAGTCAAGCAACTCATCATAATCGTCCACATAGATTAAATTATATTGATCGTGAAATTTACTATGGTCCTGGTAATATATATATAGACATGTCTAATACTTGTATTTCTATGTTGAAAAAAAATAGGTGAGTCGAGATGTCCGATGTAGTGAAGTTCAGATTTTACTATGGTCCTGGTATTGTCCAAACAAATGAGTTGGGAGCAGATCTGAGTGAATTTACTCACATAGAGGTGGCAATCAGCGCACCACAAACATGGTCTGTTAGTCAGTTGAAAGAATGGATTGCGGCAAGTTTAGGTCTTGATACTGAAACACACACCGTCGGTGTTCATGCATTGTGGACACGGTCAAGTTCAAAAATTTACTTTTATTTGAGGCCAATAGAGGGAGACTCCGATTGGGTGCGGTGGTTACAAGGTTGTGAACAAAGGGGATGCAATCCTGTTGCTTTAGTGCTTCCCGTCGTGAAGGAGGTCACTGCACATGAAGGGGAGGGTGGCTACGAAGGACAGAGCAGTCATGTAGAAGGAGGAAATGCTTATGGTTACGAACAAGGACAGAGCAGTCAGGTAGAAGGAGGAAATGCTTATGGTTATGAACCAGGGCAGAGTAGTGAGGTAGAAGGAGGAAATGCCGATGGTGATTACAATGGCGAGGTGGACGCTGACGAGGTAGATGGGCACATGCAGAACCAGATGGAAGAAGAAGACACCGATGTTGAAAGGGGTCATGCCGATGATTCTGACGAGTCAGATGAAGAAGAAAATGCAGAGGAGGTCCCAAATCCTGCATGGTGGAATCATGACTTATCATCTGCAATGACCGTGAATGATGGACATGATTCAGCCTGGCAATATCACCAGAACAATATTGCGACGGGTGCTATGTATCCGAACAAGCAAGCCCTGAAGGATGCAATAATTAATTGGGCAATGTCCACGCAAAGGGTTTTCAAAGCTGAGGTGTCCAGTCAGAAATTCCTCACAATGGTATGCAAGAACGCAGATTGTCCCGCAAGGGTGCACGGCTTTCTCCCTAAGTACGGCACAAGTTGGGTGATAAGTGACTTAGTTAATCACACTTGTCTTATTCCCTGCATCCCTCAAGATCATGCCAACCTTTCATCCATGCTTATTGCTCGACTGTTTTACGATGAGATAGTGCAAGGCAAAGCTATGGAAGTGAAGGCAGTGCAGACAAAAGTGTTCGCCAGGTTGAAGTACAGAATTTCTTATGGCAAGGCTTGGAGGGCTAAGCATGCAGCGCTTGAGAGGAGATTTGGTTCTTATTTTGATGCATATGACTCTGTTGTCCACCTCCTCCACACCCTGCAGCAGCGGAATCCAGGCACCTATATCGATATCCAAGACATGTTCATGCCAGAGTTCCCAACTGTGAGGGTTTTGCATCGTCTCTTCTTCTCTTTCGGTGTATGCATCGAAGCTTTCAGGCATTGCCGACCGGTGATATGTGTTGACGGTACTTTTCTCACAGGCAAGTACAAGGGTCATATCCTGACAGCCATAGGTCAAGACGGCCAAAATCAAGTCATCCCACTGGCATTTGCTTTTGTGGAGAGTGAGAACATTGAAAGTTGGACATGGTTCTTCAGGCAGTTGAAAATATCAGTTGTGAAGGAGAAGCCCAATGTGTGCATCCTTCATGACAGGCATGCAGGTATACTCAGTGCGATAAGGACACTGACAAACCCAGGCCCTGAGGAACAAGTTCCATGGCAGGACTTGCAGAGCCGTTGATGCATGCGCCATCTCGGGGCTAATTTCTTCTCGCAGTTTAGAAATAAGAACCTGATGAATCTGTTCAAAAAACTCTGCAAGCAGAACCAGTTATGGAAGTACAATTTGATACGCAACAGACTTAATGTGTGCACGCAGAGACACGTGAGGGACATGAAAGCTGCAAGAGATGCAGCGGTGAGGGCACATGTTGAAGCAGTAGCTGCACAGTTGGCAACAGGAACAGCGGCCGTGGAGGAGGAGGCTGTTGGGCTATGTGACCTGCCAGGCTTTGACCCACCTGGTACTAGGAGAAGGCTCGGGAGGTCGATTAAAACCTTCGAGCAGTGGATAGAGCATGAGCCTCTGGAGAGGTGGTCTTTGCTACATGACACACATGGAGCAAGGTACGGTGTCATGACAACGAACCTCGCGGAAACATACAACTTTGTCCTCAGAGGAAACCGGGCATTGCCACTTACAGCCATCGTTGAGGGTATTTTCTATGGCACCGTCAAGTATTTCAGAGACAGACGTCAAATAGCAGAGCAGCATATCTTGAACAACCCAAATACACGGTACTGTGAAAGAGTCACGAAGTACATGGACAACAAGATGCAAAAAGCTAGGTCACACACTGTAGTCGCCATCGGTAATCAAGAAAGAAGGTTTGAGGTCCGCTTAGCCAACAACAAATTCGGATGTGCAAATGAGTTGAGGACGCATGAGGTGAAAATTGGCAATGAAGCCTGGCCAACGTGTGAGTGCACATGCAATAAACCGAAATTGCTTCACCTACCTTGCTCACATGTACTTGCTGCTTGCGGGCAGCTTGGAATGGACGGAATATCGTTTGTGTCTCCATATTTTCTGAAAGAGGCTGTCCTCAATACCTGGACAGGTGAGCTGATGGGTTTTCGATCAATGGGTAATTTCAACAGCGTCAACCCCGCCGAAAGGCGTTACATTCCAAACCCAGAGCATATGCGTACAAGTAGAGGCAGACGGCAGTGTCAGCGCATCCGAAATGATATGGATGAATCTGAAGCAGGAGGTCCGACTAGGCAATGCATTCTATGCAATGAATTTGGCCATAGGGACACTAATTGTCCCACTTTCGTCACTGGGCGTGGACGAGGCAACCGGGGAAGAAGAGGAGGTAGAGGCAGTAGAGGAGTAAGGGCGACAGGAAGAAGCTAAGCTAGCACTAGTTTGTTCTGAATTTGTATTAAGTGTGGTGTGGCACTATGTTCTGAATTTGTATTAAGTGTGGCACTATGTTCTGAATTTTTATTAAGTGTGGCACTATGTTCTGAATTTTTATTAAGTGTGGCACTATGTTCTGAATTTGTAATAAGTGTGACAGTATGTTCTGAATTTTTATTAAGTGTGGCACTATGTTCTGAATTTTTATTAAGTGTGGCACTATGTTCTGAATTTTTATTAAGTGTGACACTATGTTCTGAATTTTGTATGTGCAGAAATGTCGGGATTGTGGTTGCTGAATGGGGACATTGATAGGGGTCATCGTGCTGCGATATGGTATGAGCGCAAGCTTGAGCCTCTGGTCACTCGCACTCCTAAGGAAAACTGGAAGATACACTCAGGATGGATTCAGCGGTACGTGCTTTATTAATTTGCACACTGACATGCATATTAATGGTTGAAATGGGAGACACTAACTGAAAAGTTCTCTGATGAAGGTTGAAATGGGCCGGCCTTTTACCTTTCGCGCATCTGGTTGAGTCTATCCCGGGTGAGAAACGCGTCGCCATCGATGGGTCTTTGCTGAGCTGCTTAGTCGACCGTTGGAGGCCAGAGACCCACACGTTTCACTTCAGATGGGGAGAGATGGCTCCTACTCTGGAGGATGTGTCACTTTTGCTTGGACTACCGTTGGCAGGTCATGCCGTAGGACCGTTGGACGCACCGGCTGGTTGGGAGCGAGCTCTTACAGAACATTTTCACGGTGTTTTTCCGGATGCTCCGGATCCAGTATGGGAGCATCACGGACCTAAGTATGAGTGGTTGCTAAATTTCCGGGTAATTTCCCCTACCTATTATCTTCAAGTTATCGCGCATAAAGTTTTACAGAAAATAATTGCGGCTTACTAAAACTTTCTCTTCACTTAATGCAGATCCAGAACTTCCGGGCGCCGTTGACTGCGGAACAGATCACTCGGAGCCTCGAGGCCTACTTACTGTGGCTTTTCGGCAAGGTGATGTTCACGGAGAACCATGTCACCACTATTAGCGCCCTCTACATCCCTATGGCACTCGAGATAGCGAGCGCTCAGACGGCGGATCAGATCAGACAGAGGAGTTGGGGTTCGGCGGTGTTAGCGGCTACATACCGAGGTATGTGCAACGGTTGCCAGCTTACATCGAGAAAGCCAGCCCTTCTTGGATGCCCTCTATTCCTCCAGCTGTGGTCGTGGGAGAGGTTCTCTATAGGGCGACCAGATGTACGTGTTCATGAGCCTATAGACGCCATGTTTGATGTTGACGGCATCGACATGCCTACTTTCGGTCTGTGTTGGACTCGTCGCAAGGTATGCACCGTGTTGTAGTTTAATGCAACTTTTTCTGCACAAGAGATCGTTCGATGCTAGCGGCTACTAACTTTTATTCTCTGCAGAGACGCTTTGCTAGTGATCAGACCAGGAAGGCATACACAGCATTGAACGAGCAGTTCAATGCGTACACCGGGGTCATCTGGCAGCCCTACACGGAAGCAGCCATACAAGCGAGATACCCTGCTGGTATGTCTGTGCTATGCACAAGGGACCGAGATTACTGGATGACAAAATCGAAGATCATCTTCGATGTCTTCGTCGAGGAGATGGCACAACAGAGGGTTATGAGGCAATTTGGTCTTCTGCAGTTGGAGCTACCTCCCCCTATAGAGAACCCGGTGCCAGCACACATCCACAGGTATTAACCAGTTTTTCAATGTTGCATTTTCTTTCATAGTACTCCATTCGAAGCTTTAGGTAATTGTTGAACACACACCACAATTTTAGGACGACAAGGAAGGGCATGAACAGGACAACTGCTGACTGGCTAGTTAGACTAGAGCCGTATGTTATAGAATGGGAGACAGCAAACACAAAACTATGGCACGAGAATCACAATTTTGATCTCGATGAATTCAATCTCTATTTGCGGCGCTACATGACCGGAACACGGTTACGCATTGTTGAGTACTCCCACCCAGAGGAGTTACCGGATCCTACTCCGTCGGATATGTACCCGAGCTATGATACTTCGGGCTCTAGGCAGTACGCGGTAAGATATTTTTTCTTTACGTAATGTTGTCACATACTTTGACGTGCAAGAGACAGACATTATTAATCGTCATGGAAATTTGCAGGCTACCTTGACACGCGAACTGTACGACGACGTGACCACCTTTGGACGATCACTATCGTCTAGACCTACGTGACCACCTTTGGACGATCACTATCGTCTAGACCTCTTCTTCATCATCGTCCAGTGGTACAGCCCTTCTTGGAAAGAATTCAGAATAAGATACGGACTGTGTACGAGGCTATCACGTGCACCCGGAGAACCGATGTTGTTCAGCACGAGCAGGAGCAGCCGCATCACTCCATGCACCGACATCAACCACGTCCACGTCTAGCACAGCAGCCGACAACCAGGCCACCCCGTCCTGACCAACCTGGCAGTTCTACGTGGCACACGCAGCACTATGGTCCCACGTCGAGCTTCGTGTTTTCTCCACAGCCACAGCAACACGATCCCTCGTCGAGCTTCGTGTTATCTCCACAGCCACAGCAGCACGGTCCCTCGTCCAGTTTCGTGTTTCAGCCAGAGCAGACGTCACACCCAGCAGGTATGTGTCTTCATATTTATTGTTTTCAATATTAATTGACGCGACCTCATTCTTCATGATGAAACGTTCCATCGCGTAGGGGCCTATGGATATCAGGCGTCTATGTCGGCATCACATGATACGTGGGGGAGCGATCAACATCCCGAGGACAACATACAGGCTCAGATGTCGCAGCACACCCAGTGGATGAACATGTTTTCGACTCCTCCACCAGGCCCCACACAGGATACACAGCATGACCAGGGAGAGTCTGAGATTCCTCCTCGTCACATTAGGGCACCCGACAGGTTGGGATGGTCCCCGATTCCAGATCCGCCTCCCCGCCAGGCCAGACGTCGTCACTGACGCTTCTATGTATCAGTAGAGACATTACCATCTATTTCTGTGTAAGACTTATGTCTATTCTATGTATGAGACAAATGACTATGTACTTATGTACGAGACATATGCCTACTCTATTTTAGTACTCTGTTATCGGAAGTACAAGATCATATTTAGATAGAACATAATATTCATACAACGAGACATTGCAAACAATTAGATAGAACTACATCTAAATTAAATGGTACGTAACTGAACTCACAACATACAGCATAAAAACTACATGAAGTCATCATCGTCATATGTTCGCGCCAACTTTTTCCCGCCATATGTTCGCGCCAACTTTTTCCCGCCACCTGTTTCCCGCCACCCGTTTCCCTCCTCCCATTTCCCGCCCCATTTCCCGCCACCCGTTTCCCTCCTCCCATTTCCCGCCAACCCTTTCCCGCCATACCGCAGTCGTTCTTTCCCGCCATTTTCTCCTCTCTACCTATAAAACCCCCTTCAGACGGAGCTGGATAAGCATTGCAGTGTGCTGGTGGTGAAGTTGGGGCACTGTGGTGGAGGTGAAGCTGTTGTTCGTCGTTCTTCGTTGGAGCCGGAGCACCGGCAGTTTGGTGGCCGCTGTTCGTCATTCTTCCTTCGCACGCACGCTTCAAGGGTATGTTTCAGCACACATTTTATTTTTCGTAGGTGCTCCGGTAGTATTTGTTAATATATTTACATGTCAACTAATTAGTTGTGTAAAAATGTGTAGTTGCTCCGGTAATAATCCGTCCTATATGTGGATGTCAAGTATTTAGGAGTGTCAGTATATGTAGGAGTCCAGAAAAAAGGTCCGTAATATAGGCAGTCCAGTCAAATATATTAATCTGTCAATATTTGTAGTTGCTACGGCAAATATTCGTAATATACTTGTAGGTGGGTGAATTGTATTAGTTGCTCCGTTAATATTCTGTAATATATAGCTTCGTAATATATAGACATGTCTAATATTTGTTAGTGGGGATATTAAGGGGTAGGTTAGGTACTCAATGCGATTTGTGTGTTGCAGATGGCTGAGGGTACTCAGTGGGTGCTTAGCCCTATTGTTCATGTCCAAGGCTTGTCTCCAAGTGTTGTGCAAGTTAGTGAAGTGGACCTCACTTTTGATTGGTTGAAGACTAAATTCATGTTGAAGCAAGGGTTGAAGGAAGACGATTTTGTGTACTACGTCAGCAGGAAGCATTCAGATGGCCCTGGGGAAAGAAAATTGATTGACATAACTGATGATGGCAAGATTCAAGAAATGTTGAGCGAATGGGAATGGAAAAGGGTTGTTCAGTTGCATTGCTATAGGAAACCGAGTTATATGTGATGAATTTGTCATTCGAGATCCGCCTCCCCGGCAGGCCAGACGTCGTCATTGCCGCTCCTATCTATCAGTAGAGACATTACCATATATTTCTGTGTGAGACTTATGTATATTCTATGTATGAGACAAATGACTATGTACTTATGTACGAGACATATGCCTACTCTATTTTAGTACTCTGTTATCGGAAGTACAAGATCATATTTAGATAGAACATAATATTCATACAACGAGACATTACAAACAACTAGATAGAACTACATCTAAATTAAATGGCACGTAACTGAACTCACAACATACAGCATAAAAACTACATGAAGTCATCATCGTCATCCTCGATCGATGCAGAACTCTTGCCCTTCGACGATGAAGAACTCTTGCCCTTCGACGATGCAGAAACCTTGCCCTTCGATGATGAAGAACTCTTGCCCTTCGACGATGCAGAAACCTTGCCCTTCGATGATGAAGAACTCTTGCCCTTCGACGATGCAGAACCCGGAAGCGGCGGCATGAAGATATCATCTTCGTCCTCGCTCTCCTCAGTCCATAAACATGGATTATTTGCTGCAATCCTTCTGAAAGTTTCACTCTTCGGCACCACTACCTTCTTCCACCTGTCATGCAACCTAAGAAGTTCTTTACGTACCTCCTCATAGGTCCTTTCAGGCCACCCAGACCTACGTAATTGGTGAGCCAACTCATTCATTATGGTGTCACTACCGGTGAGTTCGTCCCATGGAACTATCATATTATCCATCCTAAAATCGGTAGCTAGCCTCAGAAGAGTCCTGCTCATCCCAGGGTGAAAACTACGATCGAAAGGATAATGGGACATCTCAACTACACTACACTGCAATGCTTATCCAGCTCCGTCTGAAGGGGGTTTTATAGGTAGAGACGAGAAATTGGCGGGAAAGAACGACTGCGGTATGGCGGGAAAGGTTGGCGGGAAATGGGAGGAGGGAAACGGGTGGCGGGAAACGGGTGGCGGAAAATTGGTTGGCGGAAAATGGGCGGGAAATGGGTGGCGGGAAAGGGTTGGCGGGAAATGGGTGGCGGGAAATGGGTGGCGGGAAAAGCGCAGTTTGGAAATGTCGATAACTTTCAAAACAAATGTTCATCACAATGGAAAAAGGTTCCCGCCTTTCAAAAAATGCATGCAATTTTTTTGGAAAATATGAAAAGAAATGGTTCGTGCCACTAAATGAATGTACGTCACCTTTGCTGGAAATATTCTCATGTTTCCAAAAAATATCCATGACATTGTAACAAATGGTACTCCCTTCATCCCATAATATAAGATGATATTACAATCAATATACTCACATATCACGTGGGTTAACAAATGTTTAGATGGATCATGACATTTTAAGAAAATATTCGCGTGTTTCTAAAAAAAGTTTGTGAAAATTTCAGAAAAGCATTTTAAAAAATGTTGTGTGGTTTAAAAAAATGGTATTTCCATTAAAAATGTATTTGAAGAAATGTTACCATGTATTCATAACGTGTTAAAATATATACTTTTAAAAAATATCATCATGTATTATTAAAAATAGGCATGCACCAGTCGGCCCACAGCAGGCCAACTGAGCATAGTCGGCCCACTGCAGGCCTATCGGTGTACTGCAGGCCGACTGGACCCTGTCGGCCAACTGCAGGCCGACTGGGCTTGATCTGGTGGCCGACAGCCCAATCGGCCAGCAGCAAACTGATGGGCCACCAGTCGGCCTGCCTGCTGTGGGCCGACTGGGCTCAGTCGGCCTGCAGTAGGCCGATGGTGTATTATTTTTAAAAATTCTTTTTTTTTGCGTATTATTTCTGTAATTTAAAAAAAATGTATTATTTAAAAAAAATTAGCTCTGTCGCCATCGCTGTCGCGGACTCGCTCTACAAGGTCTGCGAAGTTCCTCTGCACTCACCTGAACCATGGTTTCCCCCTCCCCTTCCTCCATCGGTACATCCATCTGTCCTCTGTTTGGTACCCCATCCTTTGATTGTCCTCGGGGAAAGAGATCTGAATCACGTTGGTTCTTGGTTGGTTGGATCCTCTCTCGCCTCGGTGTAACTGAAGAATCGTAGAATGGGTGATGCTGGCCGATTGACTGATTGATCGAGTAGGTTTTGCGAAGAAGCAACATTGGCATTCCTTTGACCGGTGTGGCTACAACCCTAGCATGTACTATGGTCTCCCCGTGCCATGCAAAATGGTATGCGCATCTCGTTGGACACTGTTAGCTCCTCACTGATTGAATTTTGGTTCATCAATAAAACTAGCAGATTTTCTGTAGATTATATATACTGACAGGCCAAAAAGGAGTGCTAGCATCATGGCCCTTTTGAATCTCATATTGGCGTTGTTCCTCTACACTCTCACTTGAACGCTAGTTTCCCCCCTTCCCTTACTCCATCAATTGATTCTCTGTTTGGTACTCCGTCGTGTGTTTGTCCTCATGGGGAAAGTGATCAGAGGCACGTTGCTTGTTCACACCAGAAGGGTTCTCATATTTAGAAATGCCATGAGTGGTATGATGATGTCCTGGCCACGATCAAAATTGTTGGCATGTGATGTTTGGTGAAGCAATGATGATGTCCTGGCCACGCACAGCGTTGATTGATCGGTGACCTCCTATAAATAGCTAGCTTATTCGCCATGTAGATGGATCACATTTAGGAGGCTCGTAGAGGATGGCAAAGCATGGGAAGTGAGCACCAATAAGGAGTAGGGTGAATGGCACCGACTGTCACACAACAGGATCTAGCGGCCGAATGGGATGCATTGGAAAATCGAGTCAGAAGCTCACGAAGAAGCATAGTGCATATGCATGCATTAGAGCTCACGAAGAACCTGCTGAACAAGGCACAACTCTTATTACTTTCCTGCCAAACAAGTTGGGGCTCTATGTTGCTGAGTCTATAGGCCATGTACGAGTCTTCGATACAATTGTGCCCATGTAATCTTGAACGGTCTTTGGTACAATTCGTAGAGTACCGGTGACGACCGTTCCACTACGGTTCCTAGACCCATTGTATGAAGGAACTTTCAGCTCATATTTATTCTAATACAAAGATTTTGTAGAGAAATATAAAGATATTTTGAATTTTGAAACGGATTGAAACCTATGGCTCACCTTACCAACAACACAAAAGAGAATGGGCCACTCAGGTTCAGGAACACTCGGTCTCTGGTCTTGTTGTGGTTGGTACACAAGTTATGTACAATGTCGAGCACGAGCCCCATTAGTATGGGCCAGCCAGCTAGGTAGATCCCAACCAGACGGTAGCCCATCCAAAACCGAGTGCCGCATTTTGGAGCACGAGCTCCATGGAGCTCGTTTTTTTTTTGAAAAATTCCAAAATAATATTTTAAGTTTTGAAAAATTCTGGAAAAAAATCATACGCGTTTGCTTGGATGTGTTTTACATGTGTGTAAAGTCTGACAATGAAGTACAATATGGTGAGAGCTACACAAAAAAGACAAATTTGTGCATTTTTATAGTGAAAATTACTTGTACTGTTCACCATTTCAAAATAACAATTTTGACCTTTTTGTGCAGCTCCCACCGCAATGTATATCATCTTCAAATTTCACACACATGTATTAAACATCCATCTGGACGAGTATGATTTTATTTAGATTTTGTTGAAAATTCAAAATGTGATTTTCAAAGTTTTCAAAATAAAGAGCTCCATGGAGCTCGGCCTCCATTTAGCATTTTCGATCGAAACCCCAAATTTTCCAAATGAAGAAAAAGTCCCAAAGTTGCCGATGCTTGGGGAGAACAAAGAGCAGAGTGAAACTATCAATCACGGGGAGGAAAGAGATCACTGCCACCGGCCACCACGTTGTCATCGTCGCTGCCACCAGCTCACTCCACAAGGTCCACAATGTGTTTTTAATTTTTTGAACATGTTTCAAAATTATGTGAAGAAATTATAATATCGCACAAACATTTTTCTAAAATGTAATGAGCATATTTTAAATGCATGCAATATTTCCTAAATTTTATAAATATTTTTTTAAATGGCACATACATTTTTTACAATTTACCATTTTAATCTTTTATATTTAATATATTTTAAACTTATGATCATTTTTCTAAATATGAAGGACGTTTGTTAAATGGTCTGAACATTTTTTTGCGCTTGATGAACATTTTTAATCTCCAGTGAACATTTTTTGAAATTGCGTAAGTAAACTGTTAAAATTGAAACAAAACCGATTAGAAAAATCAACCCAAGAAACAGAAGTAAAAAAGAAAAAAGAAAAATCGCCCAGAAATCTGGGGGAACCTTCTAAGCCAGAAATAATGTGGACCCCGTGTGAGTAAGCCATTACTTAGCGCTTAAGATTTTCCCTGATAAATGATACTATTGTACTTCAAGGTTTCGTTTTTCATATTTTCCAATGTAAACGTGGTTGTTGTCCAATAAAATTTACTCAAATAAGAATGCCATCACATGAACTTCAAAAAAGAGAGTTAACATAATGCTCTTTGCACCCGCACCTATCTTATAGGGAATTTGTTCTGGGCGTGTCTTGAAATGTTAGGTAGTTTTCCTTCAAGAGGATTGCGTTGGGTTTTTTCAAGTTGCCCCTCGAAAACGATTGCTACCATTTTGGGTATGCTAAGAGAGTTTTTTGGCTCATGGGTGTCTCTGATTTTGATTCTTTGTTCTTAAATCACATTTTAAAGTTATGGAAAAAATGGAAAACACGCATATATTAGAGATCCACATGCTTGTCTATTCTACCCAGCACTTGTTTTTATTTGCAAAAAGGCCAAATGCCATACATTAAATAGCATAAACCCCTACAGAAATTAAAATACATCTAAATTCTTTGGGTATCGAAGTCATCTTACCCCCACATCCATCAACGACGCACTGTGAGCAAAGCTCGTTGTCGTCTCTCAGCCTCTGTCTCAGTGGAGAAAACTTGTTTAAACCTATAAGTTTGTAGAAGAACTGGCCAGGAAGTCATTGATGAAAATCATAAGATGTCGGCTGGAGCGATCTACGTAGTATATCGCCTCCTCAGAAAAGAGAACATCGGAGAGGACCTGTTGAACACCCTAGTTCCAGTGAGACGAAGTCAGGGAACAGAAAACGTACACACCCCGAGTGAGCCATCTCGTCAACGCTGAATAGGTACAAACCCTAAATTTATCCTAACTATGCCACCTGTGACGCCCGGGTAATTAAGCTACAGTAACCTTCTACTAATGATGCCACGTCACCACGATTACTGTTGCTAATCTCGCGTTGTTCAAAACGATTCAAATTCAAATTTGAGTTGATGGCAAACATCAAAAAATTTCAAACGTTAAAACTAAAATGCTCGGTTTGCGGAAAATAATCCATAAATTATTTTAGTGAAGTAACCACACTTTTACAAAATGTTTAAATATTTTGAAATAAATAAAACAGTAGCAAAAACAGATAATTAAATGCCCTTTTCAATTAATAAAATGTTAAGCTAATTTATTTAATTGCCTGAACTAATGGGGCAGTGACATATTTGTGAAACTAAATTAGGAACTAGTTTTGTATTTTATCTAAACTATAGCAATGTGAAACTAAAATAATACAGAAAAGGATAAATAAAAACAAAACAAAATAAAACAACAGGGAGAACACCCAGGTGCACTTGGCCCATCAACTCCACTGTACCAGGCCCAGCCCACCATGCCTTTCCCCCACCTCTGTACAGAGGCAGGCAGGCCATAGCATTGTACACGCGCACACGCCGTCCACGTCGCCGATTGTCGCTGTGGCAATCATCCGGAGCGCACCTGGAGGTTAAATGCATCCCCGCGACCCCCTGACGAAACCCTAACCCTCACTTTCCCCTCCCTGGCTCGCTCTCGTCCAAGTGGTCGCCGCCCGTCCTCCGCTCGTCACGGTTGTCGTCGTCACCACAGCCACCGTGCTCCCCGGCGCACGGGAACACGTCCAGGAGGACCGCCACCCTCTCCTTCGTCCGTCCAGGGGGCCAGCCCAAGCTAGGGAATCGCGTAGCCTCGCCATCGCTTCTTCTTCCTGCCACGGTCGCCGCGCGTCCCCACCATCGATCTCCACCACCGGGCCTCCCCGACCATCTCGAGCTCGCCTACAACTTCCTGGTGAGCTGCTCTTTCATTCCCCCCTAATACCCCCCCCCCCTTGATTTGTCGCCGTATCGTCGTCCCCGTGCTTCGGCCGCCATGGCCGGGGGCTGAGCTTCTGCGTGCATACTCTGCTGCTCGTGCCGCTACCGTGCTGTTCCTAAGCTGCTGCTGCGTGCTACTACTAACTGCTACTCTTTGCTGCTAATGCCGCCGCTAGCTGCTGATTCCTTGCCACTGCCCGCTCCCTGCTCTTCCCCTGCTTCCGTCGCCGCGCGCTGGCCTCGCCCGGCCACCGCCCCCCGCTCGCGTCACACGCTCGTCGCCGCCCGCCGCCGCATGCGTCCTCCGCTCCTTGGCCTGACCCAGCGCGCCCACGCCTCGATGGCCGTGCGCTGGCTCACCCCATCGCACGCCCGCCGGGGCCGCTGCAGCCTGGGGTCGCGCCGTGCTCCCCTCTGTGCGTCGTGCGCCGGCCGCCGACGCCTGCGTGCGTTCGTGCGTGCCCAAGCACAGCCTTGGCCTCTGTCGGCCTGGGTTACTGCCCAGTGGGGCCGGCCCCTTAAAAAAGAGTAAATAAAATAAATATTAGTGAAATAATAAATTAGTTTAGTTAATTAGTTATTTAGGCTAATTAGTCTAACTACCCTATGACAGTGGCCCCCTCACTTGAATACCCTGTTAAAATAAATGATAAGTCATTGTGTCAATGACATGTAGGCCCCGCTGACCCTTTTGACCAGTCAATGTTGACTGGTCAATTGCTGAGTGTGCATGCTGACTGGACCCCCTAGCCCACTGTCATACACTCTGGCTATTTTAGTACTAGGTGACAAAACTTTATTCTGCTTATTATTCGAATTAAACAATTTCAGAAATTCTAGAAAATCATTAAAACTTTGAAAAATCATATAAATTAATCCGTAATTCGGATGAAAATACTTTGTACATGAAAGTTGCTTAGAACGACGAGACGAATCCGGTTACGCAGCCCGTTCGCCCGCCACACATCCCTAACCTATCGAACATGTAACAATCCCCCTCCATTTCATCTGTCCGAAAATGCCAAACACCGAGAACACTTTCCCGGATGTTTCCCCCCTTCGCCGGTAGCACATAGTACTGCGTTAGGTCACCCCTAGCACCGCGTATTGCCTTGTTATGTTTTGTGATGCTGTGTTTGCTCCATATTTACTGTTTCTTCCCCCTCTTATTCTCCGGTAGACTACGAGACTGACGCCGCTGCTGCCCCGATCGACTACGTTGTTGACGACCCCTTCCTGCCAGAGCAACCAGGCAAGCCCCCCCCCTGATCACCAGATATCGCCTATTCTTCTCTCTATTGCTTGCATTAGAATAGTGTAGCATGTTACTGCTTTCGGTTAATCCTATTCTGCTGCATAGCCTGTCATTGTTGCTACAGTTGTTACCCTTACCTGCAATCCTAAATGCTTAGTATAGGATGCTAGTGTTCCATCAGTGGCCCTACACTCTTGTCCGTCTGCCATGCTATACTAATGGGCCGTGATCACTCGGGAGGTGATCACGGGCATATGCTATATACTTTATACTGTTACATTACTTATGATATTGTTCGGAGATGGGGGCTGAAGGGGCAGGTGGCTCCATCCCGGTAGAGGTGGGCCTGGGTCCCCGACGACCCCCGACTGTTACTTTGAGGCGGAGCGACAGGGCAGGTTGAGACCACCTAGGAGAGAGGTGGGCCTGGCCCTGGTCGGCGTACGCGGTTACTTCAAAATAACACGCTTAACGAGTTCTTGGAATTTGATCTAAGTCTGGCCATTTGGTCTATACGCACTAACCAACTACGCGGGAACAGTTATGGGCACTCGACGTCGTGGTATCAGCCGAAGCCTTCGTGACGTCAGCGACTAAGCGGCGCGCGCCGGATTGGACTAGAACGCCTGCTAGGCTAGGTCTGCTTTCGGCCGCCCACGCAACATGCAGGTGTGCAATGGGCGATGGGCCCAGACCCCTGTGCCATAGGATTTAGACCGGCGTGCTTACCTCTCTGTTGTGCCTAGGTAGGGCTGCGACGTGTTGATCTTCCGAGGCCGGGCATGACCCCGGAAAGTGTGTCCGGCCAAATGAGATCGAGCGTGTTGGGTTATGTGGTGCACCTCTGCAGGGAAGTTTATCTATTCGAATAGCCGTGATCTTCGGTAACAGGACGACTTGGAGTTGTACCTTGACTATGACAACTAGAACCGGATACTTAATAAAACACACCCTTCCAAGTGCCATATATAACCCGGTGATCGCTCTCCAATAGGGCGACGAGGAGGGGATCGCCGGGTAGGTTTATGCTATGCGATGCTACTTGGTGAACTTACCATCTACTCTCTTCTACATGCTGCAAGATGGAGGTGGCCTGAAGCGTAGTCTTCGACAGGATTAGCTATCCCCCTCTTATTCTGGCATTCTGCAGTTCAGTCCACCGATATGGCCCTTTACACATATACCCATGCATATGTAGTGTAGCTCCTTGCTTGCGAGTACTTTGGATGAGTACTCACGGTTGCTTTTCTCCCTCTTTTCCCCCTTTCCTTTCTACCTGGTTGTCGCAACCAGATGCTGGAGCCCAGGAGCCAGACGCCACCGTCGACGACGACTCCTACTACACCGGAGGTGCCTACTACTAGGTGCAGCCCGCTGACGACGACCAGGAGTAGTTTAGGAGGATCCCAGGCAGGAGTCATGCGCCTCTTTCGATCTGTATCCCAGTTTGTGCTAGCCTTCTTAAGGGAAACTTGTTTAACTTATGTCTGTACTCAGATATTGTTGCTTCCGCTGACTCGTCTATGATCGAGCACTTGTATTTGAGCCCTCGAGGCCCCTGGCTTGTATTATGATGCTTGTATGACTTATTTATGTTGTAGAGTTGTGTTGTGATATCTTCCCGTGAGTCCCTGATCTTGATCGTACACATTTACGTGCATGATTAGTGTACGATTGAATCGGGGGCGTCACAAGTTGGTATTAGAGCCGACTGCCTGTAGGAATCCCCCTTCCATACTCCTTGGCCGAAGTCGAGTCTAGACATTGCAAAACTTTTACTAACATGGTTGTGCGGCCCATGGGCCCACGTCACCATTGGGTGGTATTAGGATATTTTACTCCTCGATCTTTACTCCGGGATTCCGAACTCTCTTCTATTCGGGTTAAACGATTTTTACTAAAATCTAACTTTAGGTTCTCGAAAATACTTTCTCCCGGAGAGCCCCTTCGGTCCAGATGATCGCCGGCTGCACCACAAGATTTCGAAGGTACTCTCCGATATTCTCTCGAGACCTTGTGCCCATTGCTTTTGCAATTCCCTTCCACCGAAATACCCCTATGGATAAATACTTACACCTGTCGTGCTTACTTTTATTCCCAGTCGATCTTGTTATTACAAGATACCCCGAGAATATTTTGTGCCTACTGCCTTGAAGTTTTTGCCACCTGAATACCCCTAAGAATAATTTCTCGCACTTTCCGAGTATCCGCTCATCCCCAGTTGTTCAGGTGTTTCAAAGAAGTCTTTGAAATACTATTCAATCCTCCGAAAATCCTTAGCAGCTTTATTGCTCTGCAAATACTTGTCTACTTGCATTATGGATGCTTCCCATATATCTGGCAATATTCATTAGTCTCCTTTGACACCGTCATTTTGATCCTGTTGATTCAACATGAGTGTGAATGCACGCAATCATCGGTTGATCCTTTTAAATTATCTATCCGGCTCAGATGTCATTTTGAACATGAGCTGGTTCTCAACCAATCCAATTGTCGTCGATTGTACCCCTAAGACTATTCAACTTATCCATCCCTAATCAGAACATTGCTTCTGATCCCTTGATTTGAAAATCATAATTCCTTTGCATTTGAGCTCTGGATTAGTCAGTTGTTTCTATAATCCAATGCCTTTGCATTGTTAATTCCTTCTGATTGAGTACTGATACTCACATCAGATTCCTTGTGGTCCGCGAGACCAATTGCTTGGTTATTATCCGACGGTGTCCTTCATATCCAATAACCTTGTCAGTTCTTCCCCTGATATATAATGCCTTTTGTAAATTGTATCCTCTGTTTTTGTTAACCATGCTCTGCATTCGAGCTTGAGTTATTTTACTCCTGAAGTTTGTGGTATATGTTCCTAAGAGGCCCCGATGGGTTGGACATATGCCTTTTTCGAATCCGTGTGAACCCGGAAACTACTACGGGTCATACTCTACTGGTGTTATGTCAGATAAAATTTCAACACCACAACTTCGTTGAAGACGAGAAGTGAATGAAAGGTTGTGCATTAAAGAAGTGGGAGTCGACCTTGAACTTTGTGTTCATGCCCATGGACCTGATGTGGAACTTATCATGGAAGCTTCTTGCAAAATATTTAATCCTTTGGGCAATTCTTCCGGTGTCATTAAATTGGATCCCTTGCAGCTATGGTTCCGACCATATTGTTCTTCTTTGATCACATTTCTCGGGCAAGTTTAAGCATTTGTCTTCTGCGGATCAATACCCCACTCCAACCTCTACTTTGATATGTCGTCGAGTATTACCCCCCTGGTATCTCGATAATATCACAGAACCATATTACTTCTTATGAGTTCTTCTTCAAGTATTATTTCTCATCAATTCCAATTTTCCCCGGGTTCTGAGTTGTTAGACACTCAGGGACACCGATAGTGAATCGAGTCTGTAATCCGATTCATTAACTCTAAGTAATTTTTGTTGCTTATGAGTTTAATAATCCTTCAAGTCATTCCTAGCCTGATTGTCTATTCCTTACCGTGCTAAATTTTAACTGTGCTACCTGGTCCTTCTTCCCGGAGCACCATTTTTTATGATGAGCTAAGCTTACGTCGATCTTCCTCATCATATCATTTCGCCTTGAACAACAAGCTTGATTTCAAGTTTGTGTCGTACCCATGGTTCCAATAACCTTTCGCTTCATCATTCCTTTGACTTGATGTCGTCGCCGAGCGATTGCATCTTCATGGAGACACTCGACAAAATTTGTCGTGATCATCATCAACATTTTAACTCCTTCTAGGATATCAATCGAATTCATGATGAGAAATACCATCCTTGCCCTCGATGATTTGTATTATCACCGACCACTTTATTGCCTTCCGTTCAACACAAACTTGTTCGTGTTTTGTGTTATACCTTGAGATCCTTGCTATCCAGCATTTGTTCGTCTTTACCTTGGAGTATTACCATCTTTTATGTCAAGAATGTCGTGAGAATTTCACCACCTCTTAAGAATTCTTGATACAGGTGATACCTTTTGCCATATCCGTTCATTCCTTGGTCCCCGTGTTATTTCTAACCGGAAAACCGACAATTGAACTATGATGTGCGACCTCAAAACTTCTAGCAACCCTATTGCTTCGACGTTAAGGGTCGATATTTCATTCTTAGACCATTGGTTATCGAACCACCATTCTAACATTGATCATGCTACTTAAGCCCATATTTCGGGTGCACCTTTCAACCAATGTTTAACTGTGTATGTTTTCCTCGAGCATACATCATTATATCATTGATCTGACTAATGTTATCTCCTTGTTCACATAATTGTGGAAACCCATCTTTTGGAAGTCTCGATGAATTGTTGCTGAGTTCATTAGCTACCACCTTATCCCTTCATTGGTTCAATGATGAGCTCTTATTTCGGAACTCGCTTCCGTAGTAAATTTCCCGAGAATCTTACAATGTTGTCTCGTCAATTTGTTTTGCACCTTTTCATCTCAGGCATCCTGAGTCTGAGGTATCCTAACACCGATCAGATCTGAATCTCAGTCAGATATGATGGTTGGAACATTTTTCCAAGAGTTATAACACTGGTCTTTTATGACCCGATAAGGTGATGGCATGTCCAGCACACCTGGCCGGATGACCTGCTGTTATAGTTTACTTATTAGCAAGGTTATCCATTCTTCCATGAGGAAATTGTAAGACTAATTCTACAAGTTGTTCCTGATGGATCCTTCCTGTATCCAAAGTCTGACCTTTGCTTGAAGACCATGTCAATGCTATCTCGAAGCATGTCTGTGGTAATCCGATTTTCAATAAGAGCATTTGAAGCACAATGCTAAATTTTCTTTATCATTTATCCTAACACCGTTGTATGGGTAATATCATGAGATTCCTCCCCACTTACCTAAATGGTTTTCTACTTTCTATCCTGTCATGGATATCATGCTCCGCTTGTCCTTAGGAAGGATATACCCCTGAAGTATGTGTTTAAACACATTTCCCTTTCCGTTGTTCTGATTAAAACTGATAACCATTTTTCCTTCCCATTGGTTTGTTTAAACCCTTATTGTGATCTGTATGATATAAGCAGTAATATTCCCTGCTTATGTAAACACCTCGTTGTATAACTCTGGCTGTAAGACCCTGTTACTATTGTTGATGACATTCCGGTAGCCACCGATGGACGAGAACCTTGCCTATTGGTCCGCCTCGTTCAACGAGCAGGAAAATGGTTCTCCTCGTCCCTCGCCCTTGGTACCGACGTTGAAGCCGACATAACTGACAGGCTATTCCTTGACATGCCTTGCTATCATGACCATGCAAGATGTCGCTGCCCTCTTACTTTAACCCACATGGTGGGCCCATAACCCACAGTTCCTCAGGATCAAAACCTGACTCTTCTGTATATCCCTGTCTCCAAAGATAATTCTCGGGCCTGGCTACATATGTAATTGACGGGTCACCTTCCTAGTGATCTATTCTGGTATCAGACGCAATACTTAATCTCGTTGCCTTGAAACCCTTTCACCTTCTGATTAGGCATCAAACGATTGCCTATCCGTTTGAAACTTCTCATGGTACCTTCTTACTTTGCTCTCGATATCTTCTTAAGTTTCAATTCGAGAGATACTTTCCGCCACCTTCCCTGATGTTATCTACCAGGTAGTCAACCTTGCAAGGGTTCGTTCTCACGAAATACCCCTCTTATTTTTTTCATAAGTACGATGGAGCTCCCGAAGAAAGGATGTCGACTTCATCATGATGACCTGAAGCAGAGAAATGAAGACATCAACGTAATGGATCGACCTCTTCAAGAAGAGCATCCAAGACCGAGAAGACTCGTTAGAATTTCGTAACCAGAACTCCCCCCCCCCCTACACAACCTCTTAAATCTCGGGACGAGATTTCTTGTAGTGGAGGAGAATTGTGGCGCCCGGATAATTAAGCTACAGTAACCTTCTACTAATGATGCCACGTCACCACGATTACTGTTGCTAATCTCGCGTTAGTTCAAAACGATTCAAATTCAAATTTGAGTTGATGGCAAACATAAAAAAAAATTCAAATGTTAAAACTAAAATGTTCGGTTTGCGGAAAATAATCCATAAATTATTTTAGTGAAGTAACCACACTTTTACAAAATGTTTAAATATTTTGAAATAAATAAAACAGTAGCAGAAACAGATAATTAAATGCCCTTTTCAATTAACAAAAGGTTAAGCTAATTTATTTAATTGCCCGAACTAATGGGGCAGTGACATATTTGTGAAACTAAATTAGGAACTAGTTTTGTATTTTATCTAAACTATAGCAATGTGAAACTAAAATAATACAGAAAAGGATAAATAAAAACAAAACAAAATAAAACAACAGGGAGAACTCCCAGGTGCACTTGGCCCATCAACTCCACTGTACCAGGCCCAGCCCACCATGCCTTTTTCCCCAACCTCTGTACAGAGGCAGGGAGGCCATAGCATTGTACACGCGCACCCGCCGTCCACGTCGCCGATTGTCGTTGTGGCGATCATCCGGAGCGCACCTGGAGGTTAAATGCATCCCCGCGACCCCCTGACGAAACCCTAACCCTCACTTTCCCCTCCCTGGCTCGCTCTCGTCCAAGTGGTCGCCGCCCGTCCGCCGCTCGTCACGGTTGTCGTCGTCACCACAACCACCGTGCTCCCCGGCGCATGGGAACACGTCCAGGAGGACCGCCACCCTCTCCTTTGTCCGTCCAGGGGGCCAGCCCAAGCTAGGGAATCGCGTAGCCTCGCCATCGCTTCTTCTTCCTGCCACGGTCGCCGCGTGTCCCCGCCATCGATCTCCACCACCGGGCCTCCCCGACCATCTCGAGCTCGCCTACAACTTCCTGGTGAGCTGCTCCTCCATTCCCCCTACTACCCCCTTGATTTGTCGTCGTATCGTCGTCCCCATGCTTCGGCCGCCATGGCCGGGGGCTGAGCTTCCGCGTGCATACTCTGCTGCTCGTGCCGCTACCGTGATGTTCCTAAGCTCCTGATGCGTGCTACTACTAACTGCTACCCTTTGCTGCTAATGCCGCCGCTAGCTGCTGATTCCTTGCCACTGCCCGCTCCCTGCTCTCCCCCTGCTTCCGTCGCCGCGCGCTGGCCTCGCCCGGCCACCGCCCCCCCGCTCGCGTCACACGCCCGTCGCCGCCCGCCGCCGCCGCCTGCGTCCTCCGCTCCTTGGCCTGACCCAGCGCGCCCGCGCCTCTGTGGCCGTGCGTTGGCTCGCCCCGTCGCACGCCCGCCGGGGCCGCTGCAGCCTGCGGTCGCGCCGTGCTCCCCTCTGTGCGTTGTGCGCCGGCCGCCGACGCCTGTGTGCGTTCGTGCGTGCCCAAGCACAGCTTTGGCCTCTGTCGGCCTGGGTCACTGCCCAGTGGGGCTGGCCCCTTAAAAAAAGAGTAAATAAAATAAATATTAGTGAAATAATAAATTAGTTTAGTTAATTAGTTATTTAGGCTAATTAGTCTAACTACCCTATGACAGTGGCCCCCTCACTTGAATACCCTGTTAAAATAAATGATAAGTCATTGTGTCAATGACATGTAGGCCCCGCTCACCCTTTTGACCAGTCAATGTTGACTGGTCAACTGTTGAGTGTGCATGCTGACTGGACCCCCTGGCCCACTGTCATACACTCTCGCTATTTTAGCACTAGGTGACAAAACTTTATTCTTCTTATTATTCGAATTAAACAATTTCAGAAATTCTAGAAAATCATTAAAACTTTGAAAACTCATATAAATTAATCCGTAACTCGGATGAAAATACTTTGTACATGAAAGTTGCTTAGAATGACGAGACGAATCCGGTTACGTAGCCCGTTCGTCCGCCACACATCCCTAACCTATCGAACATGTAACAATCCCCCTCCATTTCATCTGTCCGAAAATGCCAAACACCGGGAACACTTTCCCGGATGTTTCCCCCCTTCGCCGGTAGCACCTAATACTGCGTTAGGTCATCCATAGCACCGCGTATTGCCTTGTTATGTTTTGTGATGCTGTGTTTGCTCCATATTTACTGTTTCTTCCCCCTCTTATTCTCCGGTAGACTACGAGACTGACGCTGCTGCTGCCCCGATCGACTACGTTGTTGACGACCCCTTCGTGCCAGAGCAACCAGGCAAGCCCCCCCTGATCACCAGATATCGCCTATTCTTCTCTCTATTGCTTGCATTAGAGTAGTGTAGCATGTTACTGCTTTCGGTTAATCCTATTCTGCTGCATAGCCTGTTTGTTGCTACAGTTGTTACCCTTACCTGCAATCCTAAATGCTTAGTATAGGATGCTCGTGTTCCATCAGTGGCCCTACACTCTTGTCCGTCTGCCATGCTATACTACTGGGCCGTGATCACTCGGGAGGTGATCACGGGCATATGCTATATACTTTATACTGTTACATTACTTATGATACTATTCGGAGATGGGGGCTGAAGGGGCAGGTGGCTCCATCCCGGTAGAGGTGGGCCTGGGTTCCCGACGGCCCCCGACTGTTACTTTGAGGCGGAGCGACAAGGCAGGTTGAGACCACCTAGGAGAGAGGTGGGCCTGGCCCTGGTCGGCGTCCGCGGTTACTTCAAAATAACACGCTTAACGAGTTCTTGGTATTTGATCTGAGTCTGGCCATTTGGTCTATACGCACTAACCAACTATGCGGGAACAGTTATGGGCACTCGACGTCGTGGTATCAGCCGAAGCCTTCGTGACGTCAGCGACTGAGCGGCGCGCCGGATTGGACTGGAACGCCTGCTAGGCTAGGTCTGCTTCCGGCCGCCCACGCAACGTGCAGGTGTGCAATGGGCGATGGGCCCAGACCCCTGCGCCATAGGATTTAGACCGGCGTGCTTACCTCTCTGTTGTGCCTAGGTAGGGCTGCGATGTGTTGATCTTCCGAGGCCGGGCATGACCCCGGAAAGTGTGTCCGACCAAATGAGATCGAGCGTGTTGGGTTATGTGGTGCACCTCTGCAGGGAAGTTTATCTATTCGAATAGCCGTGATCTTCGGTAACAGGACGACTTGGAGTTGTACCTTGACCTTATGACAACTAGAATCGCATACTTAATAAAACACACCCTTCCAAGTGCCAGATATAACCCGGTGATCGCTCTCTAACACGGCGACAGGGAGGGGATCGCCGGGTAGGTTCATGCTATGCGATGCTACTTAGTGAACTTACCATCTACTCTCTTCTACGGGCTGCAAGATGGAGGTGGCCTGAAGCGTAGTCTTCGACGGGATTAGCTATCCCCCTCTTATTCTGGCATTCTGCAGTTCAGTCCACCGATATGGCCCTTTACACATATACCCATGCATATGTAGTGTAGCTCCTTGCTTGCGAGTACTTTGGATGAGTACTCACGGTTGCTTTTCTCCCTCTTTTCCCCCTTTCCTTTCTACCTGGTTGTCGCAACCAGATGCTGGAGCCCAGGAGCCAGACGCCACCGTCGACGACGACTCCTACTACACCGGAGGTGCCTACTACTAGGTGCAGCCCGCTGACGACCACCAGGAGTAGTTTAGGAGGATCCCAGGCAGGAGGCATGCGCCTCTTTCGATCTGTATCCCAGTTTGTGCTAGCCTTCTTAAGGCAAACTTGTTTAACTTATGTCTGTACTCAGATATTGTTGCTTCCGCTGACTCGTCTATGATCGAGCACTTGTATTCGAGCCCTCGAGGCCCCTGGCTTGTATTATGATGCTTGTATGACTTATTTATGTTGTAGAGTTGTGTTGTGATATCTTCCCGTGAGTCCCTGATCTTGATCGTACACATTTGCGTGCATGATTAGTGTACGATTGAATCGGGGGCGTCACACCACCATTGGACCGAAGCCCTGGGGTCCCCGCCCACTCTTGTCGCCGGAGCGACGGACGGAGGGAGAGGGGCCCCTTGACTTACATGTACATAGTTAAGGCTCAAAGATTGTAAATTTCATTGTGGTGAAATTTTCAGATTGTTCTGAAACTTTATAAGATCCAAAAATAATAATTGAACTACAATAGTCCCGATCCTTTGGCCTCTCCGAAAGGAAAAAAGACAAGATCAACACGACGCCGTCCAGTAGCTCCTTCCCCCTGACTTACTCAACGACAGCGATTGGAGGCGGCGGACTAAGACCCGCCGGTGGACCTACCCTAGGCGTCGGCGCGGCCGAGATCGGAAGCTGGCAGCTGCTCAGGTTCGTCCTCCCTCCACAGGATCCGCCGTTATACTAGTTTAGGCCTCCTTTGATTTGAAGGAATTTCATAGGAATTCTAGAGGATAGGATTATTATAGGATTTTTTTCCTTTAGAGCCCTTTGGTTCATAGGAATGGATTCCTATTCCTACATAGGATTGGTTCCTATCCTCCATATTTCATAGGAAAATAAAAATGAGCCTAGACTTAATGAAAAAATTCCTTTGGTGTCAACCAAATGACATCTCGTTTCCTATTCCTACTCATAGGATTAGATACATGCCATCTCATTTCCTACAAAATTCCTATTCCTACGATAATCCTATCCTATGAACCAAAAGAGGCATTACTAGTATTTGTTTCCTTGTGGATCGTTCAGGATCTGCACTATACTACTGTTTAAACCTAGAAGTTTATAGAAGAAGCTGGCCAGGAAGTCGTTGATGTAAATCAGAAGACGTTGGCTGGCGCGACCTACATAGCAAATCGCCTCCTAAGAAAAGAGAGCACCGGTGAGGGCCTGTTGAACGCCCTAGTTCCAGTGAGGTCAAGTCGGGGAACACAAAATACACACACCCTCAGTGAGTGAGTCTAAGGTTGGCCAACCTTTGTCAGTCGGAACTAGAGGTGGAGCTGGAGGATCAAGACATGCAAAGGTGTTATATGCTCCGCGGGACAGCGTGACCGAGACAAATCTGCAGAAGAAAATGTCAGACCCGAAGGACCATATATGGGGACACGGCATCTTTCACACATGCCTCCCGACAATATAAAGTAGCACCACTAAACGAGGGCAAGACGAGGAGACCTTATATCATGCTGACGACAATACCACCATCTCGTCAATGTTGAACAGGTATAAAGTATAAATCCTAAATTTATCCTAATTCTGTCACCACTGGACCAAAGCCATAGGGGCCCCGCCCACTATTTTCTCCCCGAAGTGATAGTCATAGGAAAGGGGCCCCTCAAACTCTCTTGGGAGTAGGTGACTTACACGTACATAGTTAAGGCTCAAAGAGTGTAAATGTCATTGTGGTGAAAATTTCAGATTATTTTAGAACTTTATAAAGTCCAAAAAAATTGTACTATAATAGTTCCGGTCGTTTGGCCTCTCGAAGGGAAAAAGACAAGATCAATGACGCCGTCAACTATCCCCTGGCCCCTGACTTGCTCGACCAAGAGCGCCTCCGAGGGGTGGCCGTCGATTGATTTTATAATAATAGGGAAGAAAGAACAAAAAGAGGAAAAAAAAACATCCGGAGAAGTCAGCCATTGTGCAATTTGTGCTGACCAACTCGCTTTCCCTCCTTCGTCCCTTGGCAGCTAAAGCAAACTCTTATCTCCATACTTTGTTGGCGAGGCCGTGGATTCGCCTCCCCTCTGCCTGCTGCTCTGGCAGCCAGTGATAGGGAAAGGAATCCTGATGCCTTCGCTTTGGTTAGTTGTTTAGGTTATGTTTTCTTAGTCTTTACAGGTGCGGCGCTTGAATGGATGGCGACGCTTTTTCTTCGAATTTGTCTTTCGGGCTTCAATTCTTCTCGAATTCGTCCATCTAGATAGAGTCGACAAAGCTCCAGTATAGATTCCTGCCGTCTTCTTGGGACGGTGAGGTTAAGGTTTCTTCTCGTGTGGTGAGATTTGGTGTCAGGCTGGTCCTTTGGGGCATGTGCACGAAGACTTCCCGGCTGTGATCGACAAGGTCGAGCCGGCTTCAATAGGGGAGCGGCGATAACAGCACGTCGATGACTCGTTATGGCGGTGGTAGTGATCGTTCGGTATCTCGGTATCTTGATGTAGTTTTTATTATGTTGAGGTGATTTGTACTTGCTGTGAAATTTGGTAATAGAACTGATTCTTTTTTGAAAAGAAAAAGGACTGGAAGGATATGGTTTGCTTACGTTGATTGAGAATTGAGAAATAAAAAAGGAAAGCATGACATGTGTGCAGCCAAAAGGCTGTGGTCCATGCGTACGTGTCGTCGCTGGGCACGCGGGCGCACGGTCGGATAGGAAAGCGACGGCCTTTGCTGGGCACGGTCGCCTTCGGGTCCAGCCGGAGGTACAGAAACCAGAGCAGCGCCGGCCGATAGATAACCCCTGCTTCGCTCCCTCGCTCGATCCACGGCGGCGTCTCCGGCTGGCTTGCTGTGGGCGCGCGGATCGGGGAGCCGCGGCCGGTGGCGGGCCGGCAGAGGCCTCAGCTGCGGGCGATTGGAGGCGGCGGGATTGGGGGCCGGACTGGGACCCGCCGGCGGACCTACCCTAGGCGCCGGTGCCGGTGCGTCGGAGATCGGGGGCCAGCAGCAGCTCAGGTTCGTCCTCCCTCCTCAGGATCTGCCGCTACACTAGTTTACCAGCATTTGTTTCCTTGTGGCTCGTTCAGGATCTGCACTATACTACTGCTACCTGATAAGTGATACTACCTCGTAGCCTAATTATGCTCCAGCCTCCATCGGCCTACCAGTAATATTGGTAACACTAACGCATCACTCAAAAGCTACCTCTTTTTACCCACTAGTGTGAGTGTGACAATGACTCTGACAGCGGTAAAATATTTCTTTTCTGCTTTCAGTTTTGAACACCTGCAAGTTAAACTTTATATGTAAGAGGTCATGGATGAATGTAGTATGCTGCTGTATTACGTCGGTATTAATAGCAGTAAAACATTTTCTTTCTGCTCATTCAGTTTTGAACACCGGTAATTTGGGACGCAGGGAGTATGTAAGAGGTCATGCACGTAATGCAGTATGCTATAAAACGTGTGTCGATTTGTGCAGGTCACAAATTGCTCTGTTCTGTATGCAACTTTTCAGGATTACACATTGAACCATACACTGCACAGATGATCTTTTAATTAACTTTTTTTTTTGCAAGAACTTCAGGGTGCATCATAGCAAGACAAGAGCGCACTCTCTTCAGGCCAAAAATCCACTGTGCCTTAATTTTTCTGTATGTTATATAATGTCACATGTTTCTATGCTTAAAACCAGCACCTCAGGAACAATATGTGCATTGTCATGTTTCCTAGTCACCATTCAATCTATCTCATGTTCTTAGCACCTCAATCACATTTATCTAATGTTTGTCTTTGGATTCATAATTTGTTGCAGAGAAGCCGCAACCTGCAAAACCAAGGGCCTTTGTGTTTGTGTCTCTGCCATGTCTAGAGATCAAGGCTGGGCAGACCTGCCAGATGTGCTGCTTCATTCCATCATTGCTCTGGCAAGCTCCTTCACCGACCTCTTTGCCTTCGCTCACACCTGCTGCTCTTGGCGTGCTGCCTTCTTCTCGTATCCATCGAAGTCTGCCTTCTCGATGATCTTCCCGCCTGTGCTCCTGCAACCTGATGCCTCCGTGCACTCTCCATGTCATCGCCCCCTTGGCGATAAGCGTACATGTCATGTCATTGATCCAGCCAGCAAACACTCGCGTATTGGCTACCATATTCCCCTAGTTAATCTTTCTCGAGCAAATAATCACCCCCAAAATTCTCTGGGTAGTTTTTGCTTCCTGGGTGCTTCTTATGGCCATCTCATCTTCTCCAGGAACAGATCATGTCTCATTGTTGATGTGTTTACAGGTGTTAGTTTTTCACCACCACAGATACCGGGCGACGAATCCACCGAGGTCTACTACGGTGCCCTCACGGCTCCTGTAGAGTCACCCAACCCATATCTCATTGCCACCAATGAATCCCACAGTTACTTTTGGCGTGTTGGCAGTCGCTCTTGGTTGAGAGCTTGTCCTTGTGATGGAACTGTCCAGCAGATTGTGACCTTCAAAGGCCAGGTCTTCGGCTTGGACTCTGGTGGCATGCTCTTTGTTGTGCACTTGGCACCTTTGATTCGCGTACGGATGATGGGAGTCAGTTGGGAGGAAATCTCCACGCGTCATCTTGCCAACCTATATCTGGTGGCGTGTGGTGATATGCTTCTCTTGGTCGGGTGTCAGGGGTCGTTTCCGGCAAGAGGGGATACCTTCGAAGTCTTCCGCCTCGACCAGTCGACTGAACATGCAATGTGGGTGAAGGTGGAGGAGTTGGAGAATTGGGCGATCTTCATCAGCACCGACAAGAGAAGCCAGCCATTATCTTTCAGGAACCCGGAAAGGTGGGGAGGGAGGAGCAACTGCGTGTACTACTATTCCCATGATTCCGAACACTGGGCTGCATTTGAGCTGGGGAAGCCTGCCTCCAGCCGAAACAGCTTTGTTTTCATAAGCTCTGGCAATTTAGTGCAACCTATGTGGGTTGTCCCTAGCATGTTCTCCCAGTCCCCGTGATGGTTGATGATGTTAACGCATTCCTTGTTTTAGGCTTCGGCTATTACTGCTGACTGGAGCAACTTCCGCTGTAAGAGTGTGTAAGAATGTTCTGAAACATCGATAAGAATGACTATGTACTATGTTGGCACTACTCTGCTGTTATAATTGGAGTATGGCAATATTTTGTACTCAATTTCTTGCCTGGTGGTTCACAATTCATGGCAGTGCTGTGAGGCACTACCTTTATCTTTGAGCCAGCCAGCTCTATGCTTTGTTGCATGTGCCCAGTTTTGTGCTTCAAATCCTAAACTGATTATTGGAACTGTTGATTTCAGTGTCCTACACATTGCTGATTTTGAATGTTGATTTCAGGTGTCATGCAAGGTATATTTTTAGTGCTCCATTCATGCGCTTTCCTTTCGAACATGCCAATCCTGATTTCTTCAAATTTCGCCAATTCTGAATGTCTTATCTCCAAAGAGTCCCATTTGATAATAAATTGTTTCTTACTGTAGGTCCTAAGCATTGCAGATTTGCATATAAAATATAGTATAATTTTACATGTTTCCTGTGCATTACACAGTTGCATAGAATCTTTTTTTTTATTTCTTGTATTTTCACTTTTATATGTTTACAGACAAAAGGCTTCACTTCCAACTTATTGAAAGGTAGCATAAGGTCACTGGAAGTAAGTAAATACATACTGATTGTTTAGTAAAGGAAAGTGAGAGCCTGTGACATACAGCAAACATGCATGGGATTTATTCTACAATCTAAATAACTGGTTGTCGCTTCTCGAATTGACATTGGCCCAGCTCTGATGGAGAGAGGGAGAGGAGCAAGGGAGATCAATCACTGTGCTTCACCACGTGCTGTCATTGCCGTCCGTTTGGTGTACTCTGCTTTGATCTTCTTCAACCTCACAACCACATCGCTCATCGTCACTCTCTGCTCAGGTGAGTCGCTGCAGGAGAGCAAACCTATCTCGGATACAGGCACCAGAAATTCATCAGCCAAGTTGCATCTGGAAGAACCCTGTAATAGCTGGCCATTCGCAACGCACGCAAGCTAGGTCTCCTTCCTGTGAAGATTTCAAGAAGCATGATCCCGTAGCTGAAAACATCAGTCTTCCGTGATGCTTTTCCAAGAGCGCCATACTCTGCACACAGAACAAGAAGCAGAGAAACAAATATTAGAGTATGTATTGTTAACTGTAATTAAGCAATGATTTAATATCTGCTAGCCAAGTACCTGGTGCCATGTAGCTAACTGTTCCAGGCATGCTCGCACAAATCAGAGTTGTCATCACCTAGGAGCAACCTTCGATGCCAAAGTCTGCCACATGAGCAGTCATGTCCTCGTCAAACAACACGTTGCTCGGTTTCAAATCACAATGCAAAATCTCTGCACACAGAACAAGAAGCAGAGAAACAAATATTAGAGTATGTATTGTTAACCGTAATTAAGCAATGATTTAATATCTGCTAGCCAAGTACCTGGTGCCATGTAGCTAACTGTTCCAGGCATGCTCACACAAATCAGAGTTGTCATCACCTAGGAGCAACCTTCGATGCCAAAGTCTGCCACATGAGCAGTCATGTCCTCGTCAAACAACACGTTGCTCGGTTTCAAATCACAATGCAAAATCACCTCGGAATGGTGCTGATACTCCATTGACATCGACACGTCGAGCATGATGTCAAGCCTCTTGAGGAACCCTAACTGCCGTTTCATTTCCTTCCCCCCACCCCTCTTCTTCCTCCTGCCGCCCGCCGCACTGCCGCCGCCCTCCGCCGTCGCCCGCGTCAGATCCGTCCCCCAAGCACCCCAGCCGCTGGTTCCGCCTTGTTTGGACCGCCGCCGCATGCCACGAATTAGGCGATTTTTTGTCGTGGCCATCGTCGTGCCCACAGCTCGAATCCACCGCCGCACCACCGCACCACCCGCAGCCCCCGCCCACACCACCGCACCGGCCTCCGCCGTCGCCCGCATCCCCGCCCACATCCCGAAGAAGAGGCCGGCCATTGACGTTGGTACTAAATTCTTCAGAATTTCGGAAGAGAAGTTTCCTTTTCTAAGAAACTACTACTCATATAATAGTGAGAGGTTGGTTGTCAAGAACAGTCTATATACTCACAAGGTTTATGAGATCAGCGTCTTGCTCCAAGTCGTAGGGTCGATAACTTCTTCTTCCAGTGAGGATCTCCAAAATTAAAACACCGAGGCTGAATACATCCGACTTGATGGAATACTATCGCAAAATCATCCGAGGCTAAAGATGGAATACTGACCACGCATTGCGTATTCGGGCGACATGTACCCACTGAAACAAGAGGGTAGCTTTTTAGTGCGACAGACCTTTATTACCGGTTCAAAAGTATAATTGACAGATTACTATGCTATCACAGACTATATGTACTATGTTCCAGCAATGCGATGAGTGACAATTTGTGATCGATCGCCTTCAAATATCTTTGCTAAGCTGAAGTCTGAGATCTTGGGATTGTAATAAGAGTCTAGAAGGATATAGCTTTCTTTGAGGTCCCGGTGAACTATCTTCAGTTGTGAATCTTCATGAAGATATTGTAAGCCCCGAATAACTCCATTTATAATCTTGGACCTCCTCCCCCAGTCTAGCTGCTTGGATTTCTCGCCATCCATCACTCAAACAAGAAACATCAATTACCATAGTGTTGTAGCTTAGATTGATAGCATTAGGCACTATCCTAGTAGTGGATGCTTTCCTTTATGAAAACAGAATGCAATGAGAAAATTACCAGATAGAATGGTATCAAGACTTCCATTTGGCATGTACTCATACACAAGTATTTTCTCATGTTCCTCCAAGCAAACACCAATAAGCCTGAGAAGATTCTTGTGGTGCAGCTTAGCAACCAAAATTAACTCAGTTTTCAGCTCTTCTATTCCTTCTTTAGAAGTCTGTGAGAGCCTCTTTACCACTATTTCTTGACCTTCAGGTAGGTCACCCTGCACACTGGTGAAAAAGGATAATTCAAGGCTTTTTTGGAAATAGTATTTTTCTAGAACGCTTTTGGTATGAGAACTAACTAAATACCAATATCTTATAAAGAAGCACAACTGATCTAACAAACGGATATCAATCAATTGAAAAAATCATATTGTGGGACCTAAACCTTGTAAACTACACCAAAACCTCCCTCGCCAAGCCTTTTGTGTTCAGCAAAATCATCTGTAGCAGCTTTTAGTGTTGATAGATCAAGGGGAGAGGCTCGATACTGCGAATAAGTATTATAAGAGAAAACAATAAGGGTAACAATAGAAGCTACTCCCTCCGTAAGTATTATAAGAACATTGGCGGAGCTAGAGCAGAAACGAAGGGGCGGGCCAACAAGAACATATGCAGCTTTGGGGGTGGGGTCGGGGGGGGGGGGGGGGCAGCGGCCCCCTCAGCACTACACATAACTCCGCCACTGATAAGAGCATTTAGATCACTACTTTAGTGATCTCAACGCTCTTATAATACTTTATAGAGGGTGTACCAGGGAATATGTAGGATCTAGCTGAAAATTGCTAAGGATCTTCCCTTTTCAACCTTCTCGATACATGCTGATACTACCTCTTTTAGCAGAATTATTAGGTTATATAAAAAGAATCCACAAATGGCATCCGTTAAAACCACTATTCTCTTCCCTACCCATAAGGTAATTCATTGCGTACTTGCAGTGCTACAGTTTAATAATTCAAAATGGATAAGAGGATTTACTTCGTTCTAATGTTTTTGCTGCTCGTCTCCTCCTCCTCTTCCAAATATAATACCATGCTACAATGGCAGCGAGTGGTGCAGTACTCGTAAGCACGGCAATCGCTACTACTGTAGCTGTATGTATTTTGTGTTTCGGTCCTTCTGCAAACATATACAAAGTTTGTAAGTGCCAAAACAAGAAAATATACCTCAATGCGTAAGTGGTGATGCCGTAGAAAAAGCCATCAAAACACATTTTATTATTGATCTCGGGAAATTCATGTTGAAAATTGAAATTTCCTTTTTCTTCGCCATAGCCCTAGCAAGGCATGACAACACTGACTCACAACCGATATGGCTTGGTAGTAGACCACCACAATACAATAATAATGAAAAATAACATTTATGTATTTGCACGTAACTACAGCTCAGCTTGTAGTTACTGAATTGTCTCCAGCCAAACTTATTTCATAATTAACTATGGAAAATAGCAACAGAAGAAATAAAATGCTAGTTAGCCAAACAGTGAAATAATGGAAAACTAGGTGGGAAATGTGAGTTACCACATTCCATAGACTCAAGGTCGCACGAGCCCCTTTTTTTTTAAACAAGGCAAATATTTTCCATTTTCACTAATTAAGAAGAGGAGTTTGTTACCCAAGAGCCGCAAAGAGGTAAAGCCTAAACAAATTACTTTCATGGCATTACAAGTGGTCTGCTGCAATTTAGTTCTATGTATATATTGGGGGGAGGGGGGGCATCGGCCCTCTCAGCACTACACATAGCTCCGCCACTGATAAGAGCATTTAGATCACTACTTTAGTGATCTAAACGCTCTTATAATACTTTATAGAGGGTACCAGGGAATATGTATGATCTAGCTGAAAATTGCTAAGGATCTTCCTTTTTCAACCTTGTCATGTGCTCATACAACCTCTTTTAGCAGAATTAGGTTATATAAAAAGAATCCACAAATGGCATCCGTTAAAATCACTATTCTCTTCCCTACCCGTATGGTGATTCATTGCGTACCTGCAGTGCTACAGTTTAATAATTCAAAATAGATAAGAGGATTTACTTCGTTCTAATGTTTTTGCTGCTCGTCTCCTCCTCCTCTTCGAAATATAATAGCATGCTACAATGACCGCGAGTGGTGCAGTACTCGTAAGCACGACAATCGCTACTACTGTAGCTGTATGTATCTTGTATTTCGGTCCTTTTGCAAACGTATACGAAGTTTGTAAGTGCCAAAACAAGAAATATATAATTCAATGAGTAAGTGGTGATGCCGTAGAAAGCAAGCCATCAAAACACATTTTATTATTGATCTAGAGAAATTCTCGTTGAAAATTGAAATTTCCTTTTGCTTCGCCATAGCGCTGGCAAGGCATGACAACACTGTCTCACAACTGATATGGCTTGGTAGTAGACCGCCACCGTACAATAATGACCAAAAATAATATTTATGTATTCACACGGAACTACGGCTCAGCTTGTAGTTACTGAATTGTCTCCAACCAAACTTATTTCATAATTAACTATGGAAAGTAGCAACGAAAGAAATAAAATGCTAGTTAGCCAAACAGTGAAATAATGGAAAACTAGGTGGGAAATGTGAGTTATCACATTCCATAGACTCAAGGTCGCACGAGCCCCTCATTTTTTTAAACAGGCAAAAGATTTGCCATTTTCACTAATTAAGAAGAGGAGTTTGTTACCCAAGAGCCGCAAACCGGCAAAATCTAAACAAATTACTCTCACGGCATTACATTACTCAGACGAAACTACTCTACATACAATACTTTATGCGGCCGATCACTGTACGATACTTTAGGTCGTATCTATCCCTATCCCACTCTTTGCCTTGAGTTGGAGGGTTCGAATCCTGCCTAGGCCATATTTTTTTGCTCATCTCCCTTTTTACACTGAAAAAGGGTGCAATAAAAAGGGGGAGGGCGTTACTCAAACTCGCGTCAGAAGAATCGATGGGAAAGCCGGCGCTTACCAGTACAACACCGCTACCTATGTGATCTGTAAGAGTTTCAGCTCTATTTAACCATACACTTTACATTCAAATTCAAAATTTTCAAAATGTTTCAATTTTTTGCTTGGTACATAGATTTCTCGTGGGGTAAAGGGAAACGCGGATACCGCTCGGTATCCGAATACCTCGCTCGGTAACCAAAACCATGGTGGCCACAGACGCGGCAACATCGATGGGCATGGCCAACCTCCCCTTACGTCCAAGGCTTGCTAGACCCCTTGGATAGGCTATTTCACGCTGCCGGGGGTGGTGCATTCTCGGCGCAGGGTCATGTATTGTGGATTATGCGGCCAGGATTCTAGGCCCTCAACCAGCTGTACTCCACAACACACCTACCCCGTCATGTACGCTGGACCCTCTGCGCCTCCAGCACCGTAGTAGTCGTCCTGGGATCCTTACGACCTCTACACCGACATGAACTAGATGTCAATCTAGCAACCCGGCATCGACATCTGGTACCTCGACACCGGGGCATCTTCACATTTGGTTGGCAATGCAAGTATCTTTGCCTCGTCACGTTCAATTTCAAAGCAGCACCCTTTATGTATTGTTGTTGGCAACAGATTGCGCCTCCCTATCATCGCCCTCTCCCTCTCATTCTTTTCACTTAAGAAATGTTTTAGTCTCGCAAAACATTGTCCAAAATTTAACTTGCATTCGCCAATTAACTACTCGTAATTCTATCTACATCGAATTTGATCCAATTGGTTTTTCTGTGAAGGATATGGCGACGGGGATCCCCCTCATGAGGTCCAATAGCCGACGCCCGATGTACCAGTACATCAGCTCCAGTCCCTTGGTGTTTTCCATCTGCACTGATGACCTCTAGCATCGCCGTCCAGGGCACCCTGGCACCGCCTACCTTTCTCGTTTAGGTCAAATTTCTTTCCAGAATGTAACAAAATCCCTACCCCCTCTAGCACTTGTGAGGCTCAATTAGGGAAAACAGTCCCGCCTGCTTTTTTCTGACTCAAATCACATTTACTATTTTTCTGATTAGCTTATTCATTGCGATCGTTGGACCTCGTCAATCCCTCGTTATTCCGCTTGAGTATACTTAATAATACTGGATACCTTTTACTTTGCATGTCAAGTCTGAAGTTTCTAACATGCTTCAACAATTTCATCGGTCTATACTCACCTAATTCCGTGTGTTCATACAGTGTATGCATTGCCATAACGGCAGCGAGTTTCTCAACACCATCCAAAAATATGCCATGTTCTCCAAAGAAGGAAGGAAGGGAGGTGTTGAGAAATTCACCGCCATTATCGCATCGCATACACTGGATGAACACACGAAACTGGGTGACTATAAGCTTATAAAATCATTGAAGCACAATAGAACCATCAAATTTGACACACAAAGGAAATGTCCAAGAAAAATGAGAAAGATCATCCATTATTTTTCAGTAATACTTGTAACCGGAACAACTAGGGACTGAAAAAGTCCAAAGATCACATTGAATAAGCTGAACATGAAAGTAGTAAATGTGCTTGAATAGAAAAAAAATGTATACATGATTGCTTCCCTAGTTGACACCCCCTCACAAGTGCTAAAGGGGTAGAAATTTTATTACATTATGGAAGGAAATTTTGAGCCAAACGACAAAGATTGGCACTGTCGGGTGACCTAAACGGCAATGCAGAGGCCATCAATGCCGATGGACAACCCCGGGAGACTGTATCCAATGTACAGGTAGAGGGGATAATGGCTAATGGACATCATAAAGGGGGGTCCGCGTTGCCATATCTTTCACAGAAAAGGCAACCGGATCAAATTCGATGTAGAATTATCAGTAATTAATTGGCGAATAAAAATCAAATTCGTGCTATGTCTGGTGGTACTAAAACATTTGTTAAGTGAAAAGAACGACAAGAAGAGGGGAGATAGGAGGAGCACATTGGCAACAACAACAATACTTAGGGCGTGTTTGTTTGGACTGCAACTTCTTCGGCTACAGCTGCAACAGCTCCGGCTAGAAGGAGCTGTAGCTGAAAGGTTGAAGCTGAGGTGCAGCCTTTTGGTATTTTTCCTGTAGCAGCTGCGCAGATGCTAAAACATGTTGAAATGACCTGAATGTCCTCTGTTGTTCTGTAGAATGGGTTTAAGTACTAATTAGTGCTAATTATGCCGCTTTAATAGGAAATGACCTGATTAAGAGCTACTTTTACTGTAGATGGTATGTTTCATGGGTTTTAGCTTAAACTAGCAAAAGGGCCCGTGCGTTGCAACAGGAGGAAAAAAACACACAATCTCCAATGACCATGATCACAATCTTCCTACTTTGACCCCTCACTTTCTCAGACATTTTGACAAACACGTTGTGGATGGGACCTCCAGAGCACGCCTGCATCATGAAACAGACTAGCTCGGCAGCGGCCACTCACGTGACGGTGGCGCCCAGTCCGGCCAGCACGCGGCGGCTGCGCCCATCCAGCATGGCCGGCAACATCGGCCAGCTCGGTTGCGTGCACGCATGCACGCCACATGCGGCTCACTGGGCTGCGCGCATGGCCAGCACGGCCTGCAGCGGCGCTATGGCTGCACGCCGGCGATGCTCCCGCGGCTGCGGCGACATCCTAGCATGCCCGCGGGGCCCACAGATACGTCCAACGCACAAGCTAGCACAACAGGCCAGGCCCCAGTGGGCACGGCGGCGGCGAGCTTCGGCTCGTGGTTCGCCTCGGCCGCGGCATGCCCCGGCGCGCTCGCACTCCGTCCCCAGTGCGCAAGAGCTCTGGCCCGGGCAGGTGAGAGCTCTAGTGCGCGAGGGCTTCGGCCCTGGCGCAACACGGTAGCCCCGACGAGCACGAGCTCCACCCCCGATGGGCTCGAGCTCCATCCGCCTCCTCCGCCCACGTCGTTGCCGCTGCGAGGCACCGTCTCCTCCGCTCGTGCCGTTGCCTCGATGGGACAGTCTGAGATGGCTACGACGTGGACTAAGGTGCCTTGGCGTGTCGGGTCACCCTCGTATTGCCCCCAAATCTGGTCTCGCTTTGAGACACGTCGGTCTTTTTTTATTGGACACGGACAATTTCGGGTGTTTAAAGGTGAAATAGGATGTCCGACTATCTCTTCATCCGTGAACCAACCTGTGGTTGGATAGTCAGAGGGACTGTGGTATTCTCAACCCATCAGGGTTCAAATTCTGATGCTCGTATTTATTTCTGAATTTATTTCGGGATATCCGGCAATGCGCATTCAGTGGGAGGAGACGTTTCCGTCGATGACGAGGTGCCTACGGTGACTTTGTAAATTTCAAGATGATATGTCGACTCAGTCTTTCGAAGGTGCTCATAGGGGTAGGGTGTGCGTGTGTGCCTTCATAGGGATGAGTGTATGCACGTGTATATGAGCACTTGTGTGTACTGTGTTGAAAAAAAAACTATCTCTCCATCTAACGCAGCTTCCGGGTCCTTCGGGCCATTTCCTTGTTTTTTTTAAAAGAAAAACTTTTGTGTCACTTGGTGTGGGCACGGGTGCTATGGAGAAACATGTGGATGTGGATGGGATCGGTGGAAAGAAACGACCGGACCGGGAGAGATGAGGTGCGGTGCGGTGCGGTGCGTGGGACCCAGTGGACGCGTGTGTAGAGCTCCCGCAAGTTGGCTAGACGCGTTTACGCTGGATTAGATCAATTCCCCATGTGTAAAACACTCCTTCCAGAGACTTGCAGCGCCCCCTTGCCAGATCCCCACCGCGCGTGAGCGCCTCGTCCACAAAGCAGGCAGCCTCCCACGCGCCCCTCTCCCGCAACTTGAACCAGACACCCCCGCCGGCGATCTGCAGCAGCAACAGGATACCGCCGCCGCCGGTGAGCCAGCTCCTTCCCGTGCTTTACCCTCCCATCCTATCACCGGTCTCCTCTCTCTCCTCACCCTCTCTTCTCTCTCGAACAGGAAGCAGCAGAGCCTCCCCCATCCTACCACCGGCCTCCTCTCTCTCCTTCACCCTCTCTTGCGACGCCCACATGGGAGCTCAGCGTTAGAAGGGAGAGAGAGGGATTGTTGCGGAATATGATGGATGTATTATTGAACCTCGAGGACGAATATATATCGAGTATAAGGCTTGGAGGACAAGACGCCTCTTCTAGAGATAGGGTAGGAGATGAATTACAAATCCTAGACTATCAAACATATGTAACCCAAATATATTTCTAACATCCCCCCGTAGTCGTAGTGGTTGCGTTGCGAACAACAGGAGCGACGTGGACGGTCAGACTGGAGAGAATAGCAGCCGACGGACTGACATCCCCCGCAGTCCTAGCGGGAGCGTCGTGAACGGTGTCGCGTCGCGGACGCGTTGACTATAGAGGAAGACGACGAGTTGCTCAAGTGGATGATAACCCTTTGTGCCGATGTCAATGTAGCCGAGAGCATAGGGTGGTGTAGCCGTGGTCGAGGTAGCCGTGCGAAGAACGCCGTGGTCGATGTCGAGTCGGGGTAGCCAGTGTCGAGGGAGTCACTGTGGAGCCGCGGGTGCAAGAAGGCGCCGAGTTAGTCATGGGCGCAGACGCGCAGTGGTGTCGAAGTAAGGTGCCCCGGGTAGAGGATGATGTTGACGAGGTGTCGCGTCGGGCTTGCCAAACCCGGGGGACACGTAGTAGATGAAGGCACACATCGGTGTTGCCAGCACCGGGCATGCGTAGACGGACGAACACGAAGTTGACGAAGCGTCGACCAGGCTTGCCAGGCCCGGGGACACGTCGTGGAGGAAGGCATGCATCGGTGTTGACAGCAACGGGCATGTGTAGACGAGGGACCTGCACGAGCTATACGCCATGTCGAGGAGTCGGAGAGGCCAGCAGAGAAGGACTCGACGATGGTTGCGGCGTCCATCGACGCGGAGTCGATGTTGCCCGCGGTTGTCGGAGTAGACAAAGTGGTCGGGGTAGATGACGGCGACGCTGGGCTGGTACTTGGACGAAGATGAAAGGGGTGGACGGGCGGTGACGGCCAAAGAAGAGCGGCGGTGGCCTGATGGCGGCGGCGGCTAGGTTATCTGCGCGGCGGCGGTGCTCGAAGTAGGCGAGGAACCCAACAGCGTGAGGAAGACCGGCGCAGACGGTGACGTTCCCGCGCCAAGGGAGGCGGTGCGGCGCATACCACGGGAAGTCAACGCGCGCGGACGGCGGAGTGAACCGCAGGCCGCGATGCTACGGCCCGAAGGGGCGACGCAGCGACGGCTAGCAGGTCGAGGCGATGGCGGGAAGACCTCGAGGCGACGGCGGGGACCGCGTTCCGCAACGCTACAGCCCAAAGAGGCGGTGTAGCGGCGGCTCGCAGGTCGGTGTAACCGCGGGGACGGCCTCCGGTGGCGGCGGTGACCGCATGCAGCAGCGCTGCAGCCCAAAGAGGCGGTGTAGCAGCGGCTCGCAGGTTGAGGCAGCCGCGTGGATAACCACTAGCCGGGGGCGATGGCCCGACAGGAGATGGCGTGGACCACGTGCCGCGGCGCGATAGCCCTAAGGGGCGATGCAGAGGCGGCGGCGGGCTACAGGGATAGCCGGCGGGAGGGTCTCGGGGCGACAGCGTGGACCGCGTGCCGCGGCGCGATAGCCCTAAGGGGCGACATAGAGGCGGCGGCGGGCTACAGGGGTAGCCGGCGGGAGGGTCTCGGGGCGACAGCATGGACCGCGGGCCGCGACGCGACAGCCTGAAGGGGCGTCGGCGGGAGCGGCGCGTGGGTCGTGGCAGCCGACGGGAAGACCTCGGGCGGCGACGCAGCGGTCCGAAGGGACGACGCGACAGCAACCTGTGGCTCGATCTGCGGTAGGCGCGTGCTCGGGGATGTGCTTGGCGAAGACAGGCGTGTGATCGGTTGATCAGACTGACGATGACGCTGTATGTGCCATGGCGGGGACGATGCGCAGATCGAAGTCAACGGCGACGTTGTCGGTGATGTCCCGGGCGATGACGACGAAGATGGACCGGTGATGGAGACCGCGCGGACGAGCGGCCAGCAGCGACGCACGAAGGCGTCTCTTGGGCGGCGCGTCCAGCCTTGCCGCGCGGTTGATGACGAAGCATCCGGTGTAGTCAACGACGATGTCGGAGTAGAGGCGCGGGGGTCGACGGCGGTGGCGGGCGACGCAAACCGGTTAAGCATAGATTGGAAAATCAAAAAGAAAACGCCGATCAAGATAACCAGCGGTAGAGAGAAAAATCCGGAGCAAGGGCTCGGGAAAAAAACTCTCTAGGGCTGACGAACCCTAGGTACAGGCGGCGCGGTCCCCGGGGACGGTCATGGAGGCCGACCTTCCCAGGGGCGGCGCGAAGCGGAAGCAGCGGGCGACGACTAGGGTTGGATCGGTTAGACTGACACCATGTTAGAAGGGAGAGAGAGGGATTGTTACGGAATATGATGGATGTATTATTGAGCCTCGAGAGCGAGTATATATTGAGTACAAGGCTTGAAGGGCAAGACACCTCTTCTAGAGATAGGGTAGGAGACGGAACCTGCGTATATATCAAACATATGTAACCCAAATATATCTCTAACACTCAGAACGCGTTAAGTCGCCGGAACCTGCGCACTGCCGCCTGCCGTTGCGACCCTGCATACCCGCGTCAGCGGGAGCATCTCCCGGACTGGCCTCGACCGCGCCTTGTGGTGTCGACCTCCTTCTCTTCCGGTGGAGATTGGCAGGCCTCCTCTCCCATTAATTGTTGACGCTCACCACTGGATCCACGCCGTAGCAGCCGGATCCACCGACCTGACCACCAAGTGCCGCCTCGCCCTGTTCGTCTGGCACCTCTCCGTCGGCCTCGTGCTCCTCCGCCCTACCGCCTGCTACCTCGTAGGCCGTCGGGAGGAGGACGACCTATGCATACAGGCCCTCACCCCGCTTCTCCCTCGTCCCGATCTCCTTCGCGCAGCCGAGGTAGGGGCTCGATCCCCCGAGTGCCCGTCCGTCGCTCTTGCCGGTGTCCCTCGCCGTCGGCCTGTCCGGACGATTGGACCCCCCCCCCCCCGCCTCTTCTTCCCTTTCTCTCTGTCTGCTTGCTCCTCCCGCCCGCCGTCCAGCGCGTCGTCATCTTCCCTCGTAGAGGCGCCGCCTACCTCTGCTCCTCTCGTGGTCCGACCACCGCAAGCCGCCGCCCCTAAAGTTCCTCCGCACACCATCTCTGCCTCCTGCTCTGCAGTCTGCTGCCAACCCCGCCTGCAACTGCTGCCGCCTGCTACTAACTCGTTCGGGTCGAGCGAAACGTCTTTTACCTACTAACTTACATTTGTAGCGCGGGTTAATTGTTTAAAACTTCAAGGGGCTTTGTCTAAAAAGGACGCGACGGTGAACTCGACAGACTCGATCCATGCTTTATTATTAGGTAATAAAGAGTAAAGATTACACTTGTTTGATGTACAGACACTCGGATATATAGTATAATCTATAACCATACAGATCCTTTAGGAATCTTTATATTCAATTTACAAGAATTTATAAACAAACGTCATAAATAATTTGTAGTATGAGGTTCCATACATTCAGCACACGCTTTCATTCCATCCAGCAAACACATGCATCATCCATCCAGCACACATGCATGACACACGTACGCATCGTCCATCCAGCACGCACGCACACATAGCAACGCACGTACGCGCTGTCGCACGCGCACACCACCACACCTGTCGCCGCGTACGCTGGCAGACTCGACAGTGGGCGAACGACCAGCCAGCACAGCACACAGACGGAAACAACACATTCATACGCAGCAATGGCCACACACATGGCTCGTACGTGCGCGCCACACATAACCCGCACAGAGACGATAGCTACCAGGTGAGCCTGCAGGTGGGCGTAGAGAGACATGAGCGCGTAGAGCAGTGTGGCGAGGTGGGCATGCACGGAGACGAGCGCCCCCAGCTGAAGGTATTGCAACGTCTGTCTGCTCGGTTGCGCGTCGTCCGATCCGTGGGCAGGGCGGCAGCGTCCTTGCGGTCAACATGGCTGGGGATGAGGGAGGGGGAAAGAGTGGTGGGACGGGTTGGCAGCAGCCTTGCGCTCCGGTAATGGAGGTTTCGGTGTGCACCCCATCAGATCCACCGGCCGGCAATGGAGCGAGTGGCTGGTCACCGGGAGACGGGACGGATGGCGGCGGGGAGCGGTAGAGAGGAACCCTAAGGATAGAAACGAACCAGTCAGTGGCATTTGGTGCGTATAATGAACTTTAGTGGGAGGGTAAAACAGTAAAAGCAAGGATTGGAGCCAGCTTCCGGGAAAAGCTCGATTTCCTAGCTGCGACTTCTAGCGGTCTTTTTTTTTTTCAAAAAGCTACTGCTGGAGCCGGGCCAGAAATTGGCTGTTTGTTTGGGCTCTAGCTTTTTTAGGCTAGAGAAGCCATAGAAGCTGCTCCTAGGAGCCCAATCAAACACACCATTAAGGAGGGCTGCTTTGAAACAGAGCTGAGACAAGGCGAGGATACCAGCGTTGCCAGCAACATGGATGATGCTACGGTGTCGAGATACTAGTCGGCGTCACATTCCTGGATCGGCAGCTGGTTCATGGCGGTGTAGAGACTGATGGTTGCTACAATAGTGGAGGCGCAGAGAGTCCAACATACATGATATTAGGCATGCCGAGGGGAACCGCGGGGGAGGGCCGAGAACCCCGACCACGTTGGGAGGGATTCACGGCGCATGGCCCTGCAGCGGGAATGAACCCGCCCGCCCACCCAATGGCGCGAAGGATCTATCTTTTTTAGGACAATTTGTAAGGGCCATGCTATGCGCCGACGGATCTTTTTAAAAAATCCACCGTCTTGACAACCGTTAGATCTAGAGCTCTTCTGCGTCAAATATCATCGTCATCACTGCAACAAGGATGTTGCACAATCCTTTGCAACAAATCTTTTGCATTATAGGTGATGTTCTTTTTTCTTCACTATTTCTGCAACATGTGTGTTATTGTGGAAGAAAATTTTACAACTCAGATGATGTTGCATAAAATGTTTGAAGTATTTTTTTTGCCTTATTTTTTTGCAACATATATGTTGTCGTTTTTTAAGAGAAACTTTCAATCTATACATCTTCACATGAGTGTTGTTGCGGAAGGCAATTTTGCAACACATATGATGTTTCCCTAAAAAAACACACACATGATGTTGCAGAAAAGAGACACGCAAAGCGCACGCGTCACACCAAGAAGGCAATTGATCGTGATCCGCCGTCTGAAGGCAAGTGTTTCTGGTTTATAAGGATCTAGCAATACTTATGGCACATCAAGATGTGCTTTAGCAAAACTGTAAAATAGACTACCGTGGACGATTGGAACATGGTAGGAGTAAATAGCATAAACTACTTTATAGGCTAGGGTTCCAATAAACTACTGATTTTTAATTTTTCGTTGATAACTACCAACTCGGGGTCGGCTGTTTCAAAAAAACCAAATGTCCGTTGCTTAAAAATTAAACCTGTTTATGACAGGTCAGGCCGGACCTAAACATTCCGCCTATCTGACCGTGTGTTTGACTGTTAACTGACATGTAGGGCCCACATGTCAGTGTCTGGAATCCCTGGGAATTTTCTGAAAATGCAATCGGGTCCCTGAAAGTTTTCAGAAAAAAAAAAGCAATCAGGTTCCCAGATCCACAGGAGGCGCACCCGCCATGGCAGGAGCTCGATCTCGAGCGCTCTGCTTGGAACCACGATGCCATCTCCTCCGGGCCGACGCCGTGCACCGCCTGCAGCCGGCGAGCCGTGCCCGTAGCGGCCGGATCCACGCCGCCCCTCGCCTGTGTGCGCCGACCACCACGCCCTACCTCGCCTGCGCCGGCAGCCACGCCCTGCCTCGCCTGCGCCGGCGGCCACGCCCTGCCTCGCCTGTGCCGGCCGCTGCCCTGCCTTCCCTGCCTCGCATGCGGCCACCGCAGACGGCCTGCGCGTTGCTGGAGTGCGCACCTCCCTCCACCAAGGTCGAGGCCGGCCTCTGGAATGCCTCCTCGTCGCCAACTCCACCACCATGAGCTCCGGCGAGCACCTCCCACAACCATGGGGAGGTTGGGAAGGGGAGGGAAGAAGAGGGAAAGAGAAGAGGAAGACGAATCTGACATGTGGGCCTCACATGTCAGTTAACGGTCAACACACTGTCAAATAAACTGAATGTTTAGGTGCGGACGCGACCTGTCATAAACAGGTTTAATTTTTAAGCAACGGGCATTTGGGGGGTTTTTTGAAACTGCCGACCCCCCGAGTTGATAGTTATCAGTAAAAAATTAAGAACCGGTTTTTTTTTTTGAAATCCTAACCTGTAAAATAGTATTTTTATGCTATTTACTCTGGTAGAAGAGGGCCCGAAAAAGAAAACGTATATGGTTTCTTTGTGACGGGAAGTAAAAGACACAATGGAGATGACCGATGACGCCTGCAGCCTAAAAGACAGTGGACACCGTGGGTGCGTGTCGTCACGAGTCACGACACGAGGGCGCACGGTCGCCTTCACCTATCCCTTTACGTTGGTGTGGGGCCAACAAGAGCCTGCAGTGCCAATCTCTTCGGTCTCTCCCAGCAGAAAATAATAAAAGGAAAGAAACAGAAACCAGAGCAGCGGCCGGCCGATAACCCCTGCTGCCCGTCTCCCTCGCTCCACGACGGGCCGGCGGATCTGGGACTGGGAGACGCGGCTGCGCTGGCGGCGGTCCGTTGGTTGGTGGCGGACCGGCAGAGCCTCAGCGACCATCGATTGGAGGCGAGGGGATTGGGGGCGAGGAATCGACGGCGAAAACAGAGGGACGATCGGCGCGGCGGAGATCGATCGGGGGCCAGCAGCAGCACCTCAGGTTCGTCCTCCCTCCCTCCTCAGGATCTACCGCTATACTGCTACTGCTTGATTCCTTCCTTCCTAGTCGCTGTTGGCTAGACTGCATGGAGAAGCTCCGGCCTCCATTGCTGCTAGTAACTAGTATGTACTAGTAACCAGTGTTGACTATAACTCTGCTTGCATAGTCAGTGCCAGTGCATAGTGATTGCTGTATTATGTTGATATTAATAGCTCCCGAACAATACATTTGCTCCTAGGATCATAGTATATATGTTTCTGTTTTCAAAATCTGAAACTTGTTAAAGATGTACTCCCTCCGTTCCTCCTAAATATAAGTAGTTGTAGAGATTCCACTATGGACCACATACGGATGAAAATGAGTAAATCTACACTCAAAAAACCCGTATGTGGTTCATAGTGGAATCTCTACAAAGACTTATATTTACGAACGGAGGTAGTATGTAATAATTACAAGTCGTGGATGTAATGTGGTATGCTATACAAGTTCCAGGATTTTTTTTTTATGTAATAGCATGCCAACCTGCAAAATTTGACCCAAACATATGTCGATGTCAACCACAAAAAAAGAACAAACTTTGCATGATTTTTTTTTTCCAGAGCAGGACACAAATTGTTGTCGTTTTTTGTATGCAAGTTTTCAGGATTACATGTTGGGCCATACACTACACCATGTTTTACCTCGGAGTAAGATAAGAGCACACACTCTTCTCTTGCAAAAAATCAACTGTGTAGCTATGCTAGCTAACAGCGAGAAGCAACTGTTCTAACAGTTTATTACTGCCTCTGCCAGTGGTGCATGCAGTCTAATCTCATCAATATGTTGATAATTTAGTTTTGAACAATGTTTTTGACAATTGATCGAGTAACTGAAATTTCGTATGTTGAAATGTAGCCTGTTTCTGTACTTACAACCAGCATCTCAGCAACCATATGTGCACTGTCTTGTTTCTTAATCAGCACCCATTCTGTTTCCTTTTTAATTAGCATCCAGTTCATTCTTGTAATGTTTCTCATTGAATTCATAGCCTGTCGCAGATCAGAAGCTGCGATCCGCAAAACTAAGAAAGGCCTGTTGTGTTTGTGCCTCCGCCATGTCTGAACATCAAGGTTGGGCAGATCTACCAAATGTCCTGCTTCATTCCGTTATTGCTATGGCAGGCTCCTTCTCCGACCTCCTTGCCTTCGCTTGCACCTGCCGCTCTTGGCGTGAGGCCTTCTTCTCTTTTCCATCAAAGTCTGCCTCCTCGACGATCTTCCCGCCTGTGCTCCTGCAACCTGATGTCCCCGGCCGCTCTCCATGTCACCACCCCTTTGGTGATAAACGTTCATGTCAATTCATTGATCCAGCCAGCCAACACTCACGCCTTTGTTGTCAGATTCCCCTAGTTAACTTTTCTCATTACCCCCAGAGTCCTCTGGGTAGCTTTTGCTTCCTGGGTGCTTCTTATGGCCATCTCATCTTCTCCAGAAACAGATCGTGTCTCGTTGTTGATGCGTTTACAGGTGTTAGTTTTTCACCACCACAGATTCCGGGTGACGAATTCACCGAGGTCTACTACGGTGCCCTCACGGCTCCTCTAGCGTCACCCAACCCACATCTCCTTGTCACCAATGGATCTCACAGTTACTTTTGGCGTCTTGGTAGTCACTCTTGGTTGAGAGCTTGTCCTTGCGATGGAACGGTCAAGCAGATCGTCACCTTCAAAGGCCAGGTCTTTGGCATGGACTCTGGTGGCACGCTCTTTGTTGTGCACTTGGCGCCTCGGATTCGCGTGCGAATGATGGGAGTCAGTTGGGGGGAAATCTCCATGCGTCATCTTGCCAACCTATACCTGGTTGCCTGTGGCGATATGCTTCTCTTGGTCGGGTGTCGGGGGTCGTTTCCGGCAAGAGGGGATACCTTCGAAGTCTTCCGCCTCGACCAATCGACTGAACATGCAAAGTGGGTGAAGGTGGAGGAGTTGGAGAATTGCGCGATCTTCATCAGCACGGACAAGAGAAGCCAGCCATTATCCTTCATGGACCCAGAAAGGTGGGGAGGGAGGAGCAACTGCGTGTACTATTATTCCCATGATTCTGAACACTGGGCTGCATTTGAGTTGGGAAAGCCTGCCTCCAGCCGAAACAGCTTTGTTTTCATAAGCTCTAGCAATGTAGTGCAACCTATGTGGGTTGTCCCTAGCATGTTCTCCCAGTGCCGTGATGGTTGATGATGTTAATGCATTCCTTGTTTTAGGCATTGGCTATTCTGCTGGCTGGAGCAACTTCCGCTGCAAGAGTGTGTAAGAATGTTCTGAAACATCGATAGGGATAATTATGTAATTATGCTTATCATTACTTGCTGGTATAATTGGAGTATGGCAAATATTTTGTACTCAATTTATTGCCTGATGGTTCACAATTCATGGCAGTGTTGTGAGGCACTAATGCTCTGTTTATCTTTGAGCCAGCTCTATGCGTTGCTGCTTGTGCCCAATTTTGTGCTTCAAATCCTGAACTGATTACTGGAACTGTCAATTTCAGTGTGCTACACATTGCTGATTTTGAATGTTTGATTTTGGGTGTTCCATTCATGTGCTTTCCCTTCGAACATCTGAATCCTGATTTCTTCGAATTTTGGCAAATCTCCAAAGAGTCCCGGGTGTTAATGAATTGTTTCTTATTGTTGGCCCTAGGCATTAAAGATTTGCATATAATAAAGTATACAATTTTAGATGTTTTCTGAGCATTACACAGTTGCATAGAATCTTTTGTCTTTATTTCTTGTATGTCCATTTTTATATGTTGCACGGACAAGAGGTAGCATATGTTCACTGAAAGTGAGTAAATACATACTGATTACTACTTCTGTACCGAAATACTTGTAGTTGAGGGAACTTGTGCTAGTTTCCCCCAGCTACAAGTATTGTGGTACAGAGGGAAACATGCATTGGTTGATTGGTTGATGTGCAATGGCTGTGAGTTGTCCCCACTCCCCAGCATGTTCTCCTGGTGTCTGTGTTTGCGGAAGGTGTTGACGCATATGGGTGCTGTTTGGTTATCTGGAGCAGAGCAACTTCTGCTGCAAGAATTTTCCGAGGATGCTTTTGAGTGTAGAAGAGCAAAAGTTATGTATGGGGTAATTATCTTAGCATTACTAGAACTGTTAATTCGTATTATTCATTTATTTTGGAAGATGACCGCTAGTTCAAAATTTGCTGATTTTTGGTGTTAATTTTTTGGTGTCTGCAGTTATGATTTTGGGCCTAGCATTTGGTTTGAATGTGCATTGCATCCTCTATCCCAATTCTAATTTCTTTGATTCCAGCGCTGAGCCTATGAGCCAGGTTCCGGCATTGTTAGCCTTTACTGAAAGCTAACGACATGACACTATCATCTTGTTTCTTGATATCAAACTGATTATCACTAGATCAGTAAGCAGGCAAGTGAAGTTTTTTTGTTTTTTTGATAGGACAAGCAAGTGAAGGTTACTCCTACTGATTAGCAGCAGTGAACTGAGAGCTTTTTGTTACAACAGAATTCGAGAGATGCATCCATGGGACTTATTCTAGCTGTTAATTCTACCACGGTGTCTGGCAGTCTGAAACTACAGGCATGCAGCTACTTGCACCAGCAGCTTTTTTTTGCTAAAGGAGAGAGCTCTCTCTCCGATTTCTATTAAAAGAAATCACCAGGTCTTCTTACAGCTAAAAAGAAAAGCAAAGTACGGGCAAGGCTATCGAGGAGCAAGGAGAGCCATCCCTCACCTTCCCACAGAGCACAGACCCTCAAGCAGGAACCCCCCAGGGAAAGATTTAAGGCCTGATCTCAAACCGGTCCCAGTACCAGCATTACAAGGTTCACAAGAGCAGAAAGAAATCAGTTTAACATCATACAATAGCTAGAGCATCCCCATACAAAAGAGCTCAAAAGAGACGGGGTGAGAGCAGGGCAGCAAAGGCCTCATTAAGCGTCCACCACAGCAGCATATGGCAGAGGAGTTGTAGCTTATCCCACAATTCTTCTGGCCATCCATGGACTGCCTTGAACACTTCTTCAGCTACCTCGCCGATCTGCTTCACTCCTGCCTCCATCATCTTATTTCTTACGGGATTTTTCTGCAAGATGTTCCAATCATAGAAGTTCTTGAGTAGTAAGCTGACAGGTATACAAGGATCATTTACCCTGTTATTATCAAAAACAACACTATTTCTCAATTTCCAAATAGTCCAACAGATAGCCGAAATTCCTATCAAAACTAAGCTCCTCTCATCTTTTCCAAAGTTTTTTGCCCAATTTTTAACCACCAGTTCTAATTCGTCTGGTATATTAGTTAAGTTGAAAGCACATTTCAAAATATTCCACAAAAGCCTAGCTACTGAACAGGTCAGAAACAAATGATTAATACTCTCTCTACGCCCACAGAATGGACAATTTTCATCACCTTTCCAACCCCTACGTAGCAGGTTATCTTTAGTGAGAATGTTGTTTCTAAGAGCCAGCCACATGAAGACTTTAACTCTAGGTGGCATTTTAATTTTCCACATATACAAGCGTGGGTATTTGATCCCATTCTCTACAAGAAGTCTGTAGAAGGATTTTACTGTATAAATCCCATTTTTTGTCAGAGTCCATTTCACTTTATCTTTTGTATCTCTCAACACCACCGAACTGCATACCTCCTTTATATGTTCCCGGAGCTCTTTTGAGTCCCATATCAGGGCCCTTCTAAAGCATATGTTATTAAACCCTTTCTCAAAAATTTCTTTAACTGTTTTCTTTTTATCAAAAGAGATATTATATACCCTGAATTTTTTTTACAAAGTAGTGCAGATCCAATCCACCAGTCTTCCCAAAATCTGGTGTTACCTCCGTCTCCTATTATGAATTTACATAAAGAGGTAAAATGATCCCTATGTTTCAATAACTCCTTCCAAAATTGGGAGTCTCCTTGTTTAGCAGTTATATTTCCAATAGGCTTGGATCCTTGTTTAGCAGTTATTGCTGCCGCTGTTGACATCGGTCAGGTCCATGGCGGGCCTCTCCACGTCCTCCATCTCCTCCTCCCGGACGAACACCGCCTGGTCCAGTACCGAAGCCAGCCTGCCCACGCCTCCGTACAGGTGCGGTGGGGCCGGATGCGCGCCCCCGCAGTGGTCATCAGCGTCGGCGTCGGCATCGGCGGGGACGAAGACGCCCGTGTCTTGGTCGGGCACCCACGACGCTTCCTCGCCGCCATCCAGCGCGCCGCCGATGGTCTCGTGGCGATGTGGCAGCACGGTGCCCGTGGCAACGTGCTCCTCCTCGTCCTGGAGCACCTCGACGTTCTTGCGGTTCAGCGCGGCCTCCACCTGCGCCCCGGTCATCGCCGCCGCCGGGCCATGGGCGTCCCTGCGGTCCTCCTCAGGCTGCGCGCTGGCCGAGGAGTGGTTCCTGGCCCTACTGCGGAAACAGAGTCGATGCTGCCATGAGTGAATGCTAGTTCAAGACGGCCAAACGCAAAGCAAAGCTGGTTGCCTGCAGGAGGCAAGAAGAGACGTCGGCCTGGTCTGGCCGGTCACTAGGCGCCCGGCGGCGGTCAGTGCTCGTGCAGGTGCAGCCATGGCCGAAACAGCCGAGCAGCTTCAGATCGATGGAGTTCCTTTCCCTCCTTGTGTGAGCTCAATTGATACAGAGAGGACAAAGCAGAGGAGGAGCAGTACCAGTTTGAGCTTATCCTGTCTGTGGACTGTGGTCTGAGCCTGAGATCGAGTTCTTCTTCTGTCTCCTGAACCTAGGTGAGCGGTGGCCTATTTATTTACTGCCCCCAATGCAGGGGCGGTGCCGGTGCGGGATGAGCACCAGGAATGGCGTGGCGACACGCAGCGCGGCGCCATTGACGAGACAGGGGAGGGCAGAGCAGAGGGACGGTGATGGATGCGGTGGAAGGAAAAGGAGATACGCACGCACGCAGCTGCATGCCACCGCCCTTTTCGTCGGACAAAGACACGTAAAATCTCTGCTTTTATTCCAGCACCAATACTTTCCCATTGACGTTTTCAGCATCTTCTTCTTTCCTCTTCCCTCGGCTCAAAAATAAAGGATGTATTAATTATTTTTAAATCAAATTTGTGTATGCTTGATCAAGTTTTTTCAAAAATATTACCCCCTCCGTCCCATAATATAAGAGCGTTTTTTATACTACACTAATGTAAAAAACGCTCTTATATTATGGGACAGAGGGAGTAACATCTGTAATAGTACTACCAAATTTGTAGCATTAGAACGGTCATGAAAAGTATTTGTATATTTTATTTATTTTGTATTGTGGACGTTGACATTTTATTTTAAGGAAAAATATATTTTTTGTCCCTCAACTCTTTCAAGAATATAGACATAGTCCTTCAACTTTAAAACCAGCAAAATCTAGTCCCTCAACTTTCAAAACCGGATAAGTTTAGCCCCTCTGCCATTTCAAGTGGTTTCCTGACGTGGAGTTGTTTTGACTCGAGCTGACAAGTGTGGGCCCCACCTCATCTACCTTTCATCTAAGCGAAGGTGCCAACAGCCAACTCCGTATGGGCTGCCACCCTCGACCTCGTCCATAGCAAAAATGCCAGCACCATGCGTGTACTCTACCTGCGAACAACATGCCATGATGCGAGCGGGTTCCTAGTCCGTAGCATCAAATGAACAGCCTTGTCATGTGTGAAGTCGCGGCGCTCGAGGAGTGGCCTTCTGGAGGTTCCAAAGCTCGCCACAGTGCGCGCTGCGGGTTCATAGCACACACACCGTCATGCCGCTGAGCTCGCGTCGCGTGGCAGGAGCTCCAGCGCCACCAGAACTGCCACGGCCGGAGCACGCAGCACGGACGAACGGGCGGTGCTGCCGCTCTACTTTTGCGCTAGTGAGGCAGCTGCATAAGCGGCGGACCATGCAGCTCCTCGGTCAGCTCAACGAGTGAACCGGTTGCGGCCGCAGCGAGCACAAGCTGCAGCGGCAACACGCATCATGAAGGTACACTTGTGTTAGAAAGAAGAGAGGGATTGGTGGAATAGTTTATTGTATTGATTGAGCTAGTTAGAATAATATCCTACACTATCTTAGCTTTTCTAATAATCACGATACTCAACACCCCCCACAGTCACAATGGTAGTGACGCGGACGGTGAGACTGGAGAATAATCCGAATGTAAGCCGACGGACACCCCCCTCCCACAGTCGTAACGGTTGATGCATCGCGGAAGGCGTAGCTGGAGTGTAAACCGACGAGGTTGCTCAAGCAAGGCGGTGGCCCTTTGTGCCGTTTGTCTAGGTAGCCGAGAGCGTAGGTGGTGTAGCCGTGGTCAAGGTAGCCGTGCGAAAAATGTCGTGGTCGATGTCGAGTCGGGGTAGCCGATGTTGAGGAAGTCACCATTGACCGGAAAGAAGAGCGCCGGCGGCGGCTAGGTCAGAAGTGCAGCGACGGTGCTCGAAGTAGGCGAGGAAGAACCCGGCAGCATGACGAAGACCGACGCGGACGGTGACGTTCCCACGCTATGGGAGACGGCACGGCGCATACCATGAAAAATCGACGCGTAGTGACGGCGGAGTGGACCACCGGTCGCGGCGCTACGGCCCGAATATTATCTTATATCAAATGGATGTGAGGCTAGACTTGAGGCTATTCGCATATTGCTTGCTTATGCTAACCATCATAATATTATCTTATATCAAATGGATGTGAAAAGTGCATTCCTCAGTGGTAAGCTTGAGGAAGAAGTATATGTTGCTCAACCCCCAGGTTTTGAAGATCCAAAGCATCCTGACAAAGTCTTCAGACTCAACAAGGCCCTCTATGGCCTCAAGCAGGCCCCTCGGGCGTGGTATGATATTTTGAAGGAATTCCTCATGAAGAAAGGCTTCAAACCCGGTTCACTTGACCCAACTCTTTTCACCAAAACCTATGATGATGAATTATTCGTGGCCAAATATATGTTGATGATATTATCTTTGACTGTACTGACCAACGTTACAGTGATGAATTTGCCTATATGATGAGTGAAGAATATCAAATGTCTATGATGGGAGAATTGAAATTCTTCTTAGGTCTTCCGATACGTCAACAGCGCAACGACATCTTCATATCTCAGGAGAAATACCTCAAGGATGTATTGAGGAAATCCTGCATGCAAGATTGCAAAGGCGTCAAAATTCCTATGCCCACAAATGACCATCTATACACTGATGAAAATGGTATTGACTTTGATCAAAAGGTATACCGCTTCATGATTGGCTCCTTATTGTATTTATGTGCATCTAGGCCAGATATTATGCTTAGTGTTTGCATGTGTGCCGTTTTCAAGCTACACCGAAGGAATCACACCATAAGGATGTGAAGCATATTCTTCGCTATCTAGCTCACACTCCAACACTTGGATTATGGTATCCCAAGGGCTCGGCTTTTGATCTCATTGGATATTCTGACTCTGATTATGCTGGTGATCGTGTGGACCGTAAGTCAACATCAGGCACATGCCATTTCCTTGGACGATCCTTGTTATTTTGGTCCTCGAAGAAACAGAACTGTGTATCACTTTCCACTGCTGAAGCTGAGTACATTGCTGCTGGTTCGTGCTGTGCGCAATTGCTATGGATGAAGCAAACCCTCAAGGACTACGACATCAATGTGAAGAATGTGCATCTGTACTGTGACAATGAGAGTGCCATCAAGATTGCTCATAACCCAGTTCAGCACTTGAAGACAAAACACATTCAGATTTGTCATCATTTTCTTCGTGATCATGTGTTGAAGGGCGACATCTCCATCGAGCACGTGAAGACTGAAGAACAGCTAGCCGATATCTTCACAAAGCCCTTGGATGAGAAGAGATTTAGCAAGTTGCGGTGTGAGCTAAATATCTTAGAATCTTCGAATGTCCTTTGAAAATGACATACATTCTAACACTTATGCAAAATTGATGACTTAGATGTGCAACACATGTAGTAACGTTTTTCTTCAATCAATGAAGACTAACCCTCTAAGTGTGAAGAAATTAACGAAGAATTTGATTCTCAGAGCCCTACGACAATTGTACGCGGCGTCTGAAATCATCATTCTTATACGGTGGGTTACGCCTCCAACAAAAGTTGAAAAACATCAAATTGAGTTTTTTTAGCATTGAAATTGCTCAGCCTGTGGCCCCTGAGACTGTGATTTAAGAGGCAGTGAAGACATTGACTGATACACCTCAGCCCAAGCCAAAGAATCCCTTCTCAAAGAAGCCGAAGTTCAAGGCTGGTGATTTCTTCCATGAACACATGTTCTTCACGGAATACAACCCGTATGACTCTACTCGTCTTTGACGCAAGCGTTTCTGGACAGCAAGTCAGATGAATTTCTATTCTTCTCTGCTTTTCGACAAAGACAAGATCTTCAATCATGAGCATATACCTCATGTTGATATGGAGTCGCTGCCTTGCTTCACCCCAGTCCTCAGTGTTCTTCATGACGCTGGGCTACTCAATTTTTGCACTGATATATGTGATTGCAATGAAGAGCTAATTCTTCAGTTCTGCGACGCTGCACATTACCGGCAATGCTGAAGATGTGAATTCATGGGTGTTGGACTGGATGACTGAGAACACTCACTTCAAAGCTCCGGCCTCTGCATTACTTCATGCCCTACCTGTTAGTCCTCCCCTTGAAGGTGCACGTCTCATCTACCATGAATCTGAGCTATCAGATCACTACATGCAAGTATTGATGAAGCCGCTGAAGCCTGGTCAAGCCCGCAGAACCAAATTCCTCGTGAAGGAATTGCTCTATGTGCCAAGAACCGTCTACAGAATTCTGACCAAAACCCTGAGTCATATCAAAGGCCACGATTCTAATGAAGAAGAAGTCGTTGGCATCATGAAGAATTTGCTATTCAACATCATTCATGGTGTTCCTGTCAACTATCATGATTTCTTCATGAGGACTATGGCCAATGTTGCTCTTTCTCCGTTTGAATTGAAGCCTTATGCTCCCTAGATCATGAGATTCATCAGATTAAGGTCTTCAATCAACTACAAGGCTGATACACTTAACCATGATAGCTACTTGCCCCCATTCAAGTCCTCAAGCATACTATTTCCTCAGCTGATGCGAAGGGCAAGGCCACTATAATTGATGAAGGCATTCGTCCATTGGATGGACAGTTTCGCAAAGCTGCATCCTACTCCACCAATGATGACTCTGCTACTCATGACTCTGCCGCTAATGCTTCAAATCAAAATCCTCAAGGCACAGCTCCAAAGGTGATGACTGATCGTGAGCTTCTCCTCAGTCTTCATCAGAAGGTCGATCGCAATCACAAATGGGTCAAGCATCAGTTTGGTTCAATTCTTCATAACATGACTGCTACACACAATTCAGTGAAGAAGAACCATTATTACCTCCATGAAGTATTTGATCGCACCTGGGCTGTTCTGTCTCATCTTTATGGTGAAAAAGATCTTAAACAGATGGGCTTCAAGCAGGACTTTGACTGGTCTCAGCCACCTTCGAAGAAATTCAAGAAAGTCAAAGTTCCTTCCTTGGTGGCCAGCTCTTATTCTTCCTCGCGCGAAACTGATGGAAATGAAGATTTGGACGACACTGCGGCAGGCCCTACTTCAACAACCGACCCCAACAACGCTGGCGCTCCTCCATCGACTTCGTGATGATATTCTTCAGGGACGTTAGTCCTCATTTTTCATCCCTTTTGGTCATTCGATGACAAAGGGGGAGAAATTTGAGTTAGTCTTCAGTCGGGTCTATATATGGGCTTTTTTTAAGTTACAACTCTCGTTCTTCTGAAGTTTTATTGGATCGAGTTGTAAACTTAAAGCCGATGGTGGTCTGATAGTTTTGCTATGTTCTTCTGCATGCCATTTCCTCATTTATGTTAATGCACACATGCTGAATTACATCAGTCACCATATTTCACCATGCATTTCAAAATTTTCATATCATATTTCAAATGCGTGTATGAATTACAAGATATAGGGGGAGATCTCCATGATTTTACTCTTCAATGTGCATTGCTTCACAAGAGCAATTTCCTCACACATGCACATCTTCAGGGGGAGTTCTTTTATATCTTGCAATCAAATTCCTCAATATCAGTATTTACACTTCATATGTTTATCCCCGTTAAAAACTTAACCTATATTGTCATCAATCACCAAAAGGGGGAGATTGTAAGTGCATCTAGTACCCCTTAGTGATTTTGGTGTATTTAAGACTTATAGGTTAAGGGACTAATGTGTTTGTGAGTGTACACAGGTCTATAAGTCTATGTGGAGTTTGATATTTACAGACAAAGTCGACGCCTAAAAATGAATGTCTTCAACTGAAGACTTTGGCTTTCTGAAGACTTTGAAAGTGAAGAAATTGGTGTGACCGTGAAGACTTGATATTCATGCAATGGACATGAAGCGTGAAGACTTTTGTTTTCGTAGTTTCATTTTCTCTTTCTTGAGTCATAGGAAACACCGTACTGTTAAAGGGGGTCGAGGAAAAACTAAGGAAAAGTTTCCAAGTGATGCTCATCTCAAAATCCTACACCTACCAATCCTTTCGAGTCAAGCCATTGGAATCATACACTACAGTCAATTTGTTCAATGACAGAGACGGAGTTCTTCTATTCTCTGAGGAATTTGTTCTAACTGAGGAGTTAGGAATTCGCCAGTGCGGATTACCTACAAGTGAGGAACATGATAGCCCTGAGAAATTTGATAGTCAAATTTCCGACCGTTGCTGTGCTATGCGCCAGCGGTCCCAAAATATCTACCCACCTAACGGTCATATTATTGAAGGGCATTTATGTTTTATCATGCCGGGCTGCTCCCTAGGCTATAAATAGCCGCCCCCCACAACCACTAGCTGGTTGGCTGCTCCGAGAGAAACTGACACTTGTCATTGAGAGCATCCCATTCTCCGAGGACTTTGAGCGAAAATCATCAAGTGAGGAAAAGCCAAACCCACACCTACAAACCCAAAGTGAGAGCATCACTGATGAGATTGTTCATGGTGGATCTGACGCTTGTTACCTTTGAAGACTGTGCATCTTCCAGACGGTTAGGCGTCATGGTCTAGAGCATCCAAGAAGAAATTATGGATCGCCGAGTGACCGAGTTTGTGAAGGTTTGGAAGTCACCTGAAGACTTACCATGAGTGATTGGGCGAGGTCTGTGTGACCTTAGCTCAAGGAGAATACGGTGAGGACTGTGTGTCGTCAGGTTTAAATACCTAGCCGCTCCAACCAGACATACAACTGTCGCAGCAGTTGGAACTGGTCTACGAAATCACTGTCTTCACCGAGCTAGCTGGTTCTATTGTTGGGGAACGTAGTAATTTCAAAAAATTTCCTACGCACACGCAAGATCATGGTGATGCATAGCAACGAGAGGGGAGAGTGTTGTCCACGTACCCTCGTAGACCGACAGCGGAAGCGTTATCACAACGCGGTTGATGTAGTCGTACGTCTTCATGATCCGACCGATCAAGTACCGAACGCACGGCACCTCCGAGTTCTACACACGTTCAGCTCGATGACGTCCCTCGAACTCCGATCCAGCCGAGTGTTGAGGGAGAGTTTCGTCAGCACGACGGCGTGGTGACGATGATGATGTTCCACCGACGCAGGGCTTCGCCTAAGCTCCGCAACGGTATTATCGAGGTGTAATATGGTGGAGGGGGGCACCGCACACGGCTAAGAGATCTCAAGGATCAATTGTTGTGTCTATGGGGTGCCCCCCTGCCCCCGTATATAAAGGAGCAAGGGAGGAGGAGGCCGGCCCTAGGAGGGGGCGCACCAAGTGTGGAGTCCTACTAGGACTCCCTAGTCCTAGTAGGATTCCACCTCCCATATGGAATAGGAAAAGAGGAAGGGAAAAAGAGAAGGAAGGAAGGGGGCGCCCCCCTTCCCTAGTCCAATTCGGACCAGACCAAGGGGAGGGGTGCGGCCACCCTTGAGGCCCTTTTTCTTCTTTCCCGTATGGCCCAATAAGGCCCAATACGTATTCCCGTAACTCTCCGGTACTCCGAAAAATACCCGAATCACTCGGAACCTTTCCGAAGTCCGAATATAGTCATCCAATATATCGATCTTTACGTCTCGACCATTTCGAGACTCCTCGTCATGTCCCCGATCTCATCCGGGACTCCGAACTCCTTCGGTACATCAACATACATAAACTCATAATAAAACTGTCATCGTAACTTTAAGCGTGCGGACCCTACGGGTTCGAGAACTATGTAGACATGACCGAGACACGTCTCCGGTCAATAACCAATAGCGGGACCTGGATGCCCATATTGGCTCCCACATATTCTACGAAGATCTTTATCGGTCAGACCGCATAACAACATACGTTGTTCCCTTTGTCATCAGTATGTTACTTGCCCGAGATTCGATCGTCGGTATCTCGATACCTAGTTCAATCTCGTTACCGGCAAGTCTCTTTACTCGTTCCGTAACACATCATCCCGCAACTAACTTATTAGTCAGAATGCTTGCAAGGCTTATAGTGATGTGCATTACCGAGTGGGCCCAGAGATACCTCTCCGACAATCGGAGTGACAAATCCTAATCTCGAAATACGCCAACCCAACAAGTACCTTTGGAGACACCTGTAGAGCACCTTTATAATCACCCATTTACGTTGTGACGTTTGGTAGCACACAAAGTGTTCCTCCGATAAACGGGAGTTGCATAATCTCATAGTCAGAGGAACATGTATAAGTAATGAAGAAAGCAATAGCAACATACTAAGCGATCGGGTGCTAAGCTAACGGAATGGGTCAAGTCAATCACGTCATTCTCCTAATGAGGTGATCTCGTTAATCAAATGACAACTTATGTCTATGGCTAGGAAACATAACCATCTTTGATTAACGAGCTAGTCAAGTAGAGGCATACTAGTGACACTCTGTTTGTCTATGTATTCACACATGTATTATGTTTCCGTAATACAATTCTAGCATTAATAATAAACATTTATCATGATATAAGGAAATAAATAATAACTTTATTATTGCCTCTAGGGCATATTTCCTTCAGTCTCCCACTTGCACTAGAGTCAATAATTTAGTTCACATCGCCATGTGATTTAACATGAATAGTTCACATCACCATGTGATTAACACCCGTGGTTCACATCGTCATGTGACCATCACCCAAAGGGTTTACTAGAGTCAGTAATCTAGTTCACATCGCTATGTGATTAACACCCAAAGAGTACTAAGGTGTGATCATGTTTTGCTTGTGAGATAATTTTAGTCAACGGGTCTGTCACATTCAGATCCGTAAGTATTTTGCAAATTTCTATGTCTACAATGCTCTGCATGGAGCTACCCTAGCTAATTGCTCCCACTTTCAATATGTATCTAGACCGAGACTTAGAGTCATCTAGATTTAGTGTCAAAACTTGCATCGACGTAACCCTTTACGACGAACCTTTTTGTCACTTCCATAATCGAGAAACATATCCTTATTCCACTAAGGATAATTTTGACCGCTATCCAGTGATCTATTCCTAGATCACTATTGTACTCCCTTGCCAAAATCAGTGTAGGGTATGCAATAGATCTGGTACACAGCATGGCATACTTTATAGAACCTATGGCCAAGGCATAGGGAATGACTTTCATTCTCTTTCTACCTTCTGCCGTGGTCGGGCTTTGAGTCTTACTCAATTTCACACCTTGTAACACAGGCAAGAAACTCTTTCTTTGACTGTTCCATTTTGAACCACTTCAAAATCTTGTTAAGGTATGTACTCATTGAAAAAACTTATCAAGCGTCTTGATCTATCTCTATAGATCTTGATGCTCAATATGTAAGCAGCTTCACCGAGGTCTTTCTTTGAAAAAAATCCTTTCAAACACTCCTTTATGCTTTGCAGAATAATTCTACATTATTTCCGATCAACAATATGTCATTCACATATACTTATCAGAAATGGTGTAGTGCTCCCACTCACTTTCTTGTAAATACAGGCTTCACCGCAAATCTGTATAAAACTATATCCTTTGATTAACTTATCAAAGCGTATATTCCAACTCCGAGATACTTGCACCAGTCCATAGATGGATCGCTGGAGCTTGCATATTTTGTTAGCACCTTTAGGATTGACAAAACCTTCTGGTTGCATCATATACAACTCTTCTTTAATAAATCCATTAAGGAATGCAGTTTTGTTTATCCATTTGCCATATTTCATAAAATGCGGCAATTGCTAACATGATTCAGACAGACTTAAGCATAGATACGAGTGAGAAACTCTCATCGTAGTAAACACCTTGAACTTGTCGAAAACCTTTCTGCGACAATTCTAGCTTTGTAGATAGTAACACTACTATCAGCGTCCATCTTCCTCTTGACGATCCATTTATTCTCAATTGCTTGCCGATCATCGGGCAAGTCAACCAAAGTCCACACTTTGTTCTCATACATGGATCTCATCTCAGATTTCATGGCCTCACGCCATTTTGCGGAATCTGGGCTCACCATCGCTTCTTCATAGTTCGTAGGTTCGTCATGGTCTAGTAACATAACATCCAGAACAGGATTACCGTACCACTCTGGTGCGGATCTTACTCTGGTTTACCTACGAGGTTTGGTAGTAACTTGATCTGAAGTTACATGATCATCATCATTAACTTCCTCACTAATTGGTGTAGGAGTCACAGGAACAGATTTCTGTGATGAACTACTTTCCAATAAGGGAGCAGGTACAGTTACCTCATCAAGTTCTACTTTCCTCCCACTCACTTCTTTCGAGAAAAACTCCTTCTCTAGAAAGGATCCATACTAAGCAACGAATGTCTTGCCTTCGGATCTGTGATAGAAGGTGTACCCAACTGTCTCCTTTGGGTATCCTATGAAGACACATTTCTCCGATTTGGGTTTGAGCTTATTAGGATGAAATTTTTTCACATAAGCATCGCAACCCCAAACTTTAAGAAACGACAACTTTGGTTTCTTGCCAAACCACAGTTCATAAGACGTCGTCTCAACGGATTTAGATGGTACCCTATTTAACGTGAATGCAGCTGTCTCTAGTGCATAACCCCAAAACGATAGTGGTAAATTGGTAAGAGACATCATAGATTGCACTATATCCAATAATGTACGGTTATGACGTTCGGACACACCATTATGCTGTGGTGTTCCAGGTGGCATAAATTTGTGAAACTATTCCACATTGTTTTAATTGAAGACCAAACTCGTAACACAAATACTCTTCTCCACGATCAGATCGTAGAAACTTTATTTTCTTGTTACGATGATTTTCCGCTTCACTCTGAAATTATATGAACTTTTCAAATGTTTCAGACTTCTGTTTCATTAAGTAGATATACCCATATCTGCTCAAATCATCTGTGAAGGTCAGAAAATAATGATACCTGCTACGAGCCTCAATATTCATCGGACCACATACATCTGTATATATGATTTCCAACAAATCTGTTGCTCTCTCCATAGTTCCGGAGAACGGCGTTTTAGTCATCTTGCCCATGAGGCACGGTTCGCAAGCATCAAATGATTCATAATCAAGTGATTCCAAAATCCCATCAGTATGGAGTTTCTTCATGCGCTTTACACCAATATGACCTAAACGGCAGTACCACAAATAAGTTGCACTATCATTATTAACTTTGCATCTTTTGGCTTCAATATTATGAATATGTGTATCACTACGATCGAGATCCAACAAACCATTTTCGTTGGTGGGTATGACCATAAAGGTTTTATTCATGTAAACAAAACAACAATTGTTCTCTAACTTAAATGAATAACCGTATTGCAATAAACATGATCAGATCATATTCATGCTCAACGTAAACACCAAATAACACTTATTTAGTTTCAACACTAATCCCGAAAGTACAGGGAGTGTGCGATGATGATCATATCAATCTTGGAACTACTTCCAACACACATCGTCACCTCGCCTTTTACTAGTCTCTGTTTATTCTGCAACTCCCGTTTTCGAGTTACTACTCTTTAGCAACTGAACCAGTATCAATTACCGAGGGGTTGCTATAAACACTAGTAAAGTACACATCAATAATCTGTATATCAAATATACCTTTGTTCACTTTTACTAGTCTCTGTTTATTCTGCAACTCCCGTTTCGAGTTACTACTCTTAGCAACTGAACCGGTATCAATTACCAAGGGATTGCTATAAACACTAGTAAAGTACACATCAATAATCTGTATATCAAATATACCTTTGTTCACTTTGCCATCCTTCTTATCCACCAAATAGTTGGGGTAGTTCCGCTTCCAGTGACCAGTCCCTTTGCAGTAGAAGCACTTAGTCTCAGGCTTAGGACCAGACTTAGGCTTCTTCACTTGAGCAGCAACTTGCTTGCCGTTCTTTTTGTAGTTCCCCTTTTTCCCTTTGCCCTTTTCTTGAAACTAGCGGTCTCGTCAACCATCAACACTTGAAGTGGTCTCGTCAACCATCAACACTTGATGTTTTTCTTGATTTCTACCTTCGTCGATTTCAGCATCACGAAGAGCTCGGGAATTACTTTCGTCATCCCTTGCATACCATAGTTCATCACGAAGTTCTACTAACTTGGTGATGGTGACTAGAGAATTATTTCAATCACTATTTTATCTGGAAGATAAACTCCCACTTGATTCAAGCGATTGTAGTACCCAGACAATCTGAGCACATGCTCACTAGTTGAGCGATTCTCCTCCATCTTTTTGCTATAGAACTTGTTGGAGATTTCATATCTCTCAACTCGGGTATTTGCTTGAAATATTAACTTCAACTCCTGGAACATCTCATATGGTCCATGACGTTCAAAACGTCTTTGAAGTCCCGATTCTAAGCCGTTAAGCATGGTGCACTAAACTATCAAGTAGTCATCATATTGAGCTAGCCAAACGTTCATAACGTCTGCATCTGCTCCTGCAATAGGTCTGTCACCTAGCGTTGCATCAAGGACATAATTTTTCTGTGCAGCAATGAGGATAATCCTCAGATCACGGATCCAATCCGCATCTTTGCTACTAACATCTTTCAACATAATTTTTCTCTAGGAACAAAAAATAAACACAGGGAAGCAACAAGGCGAGCTATTGATCTACAACATAATTTGCAAAATACTATTAAGACTAAGTTCATGATAAATTTAAGTTCAATTAATCATATTACTTAAGAACTCCCACTTAGATAGACATCTCTCTAATCATCTAAGTGATTACGTGATCCAAAGCAACTAAACCATGTCCGTTTAACACGTGAGATGGAGTAGTTTCACTGGTGAACATCACTATGTTGATCGTATCTACTATATGATTCATGCTCGACCTTTCGGTCTCTGTGTTCCGAGGCCATATCTGTATATGCTAGGCTCGTCAAGTTTAACCTGAGTATTCCGCGTGTGCAACTGTTTTGCACCCGTTGTATTTGAACGTCGAGCCTATCACACCCGATTAACACGTGGTGTCTCAGCACGAAGAACTTTTGCAACGGTGCATACTCAGGAAGAACACTTTTATCTTGAAATTTTAGTGAGAGATCATCTTATAATGCTACCGTCAATCAAAGCAAGATAAGATGCATAAAGGATTAACATCACATGCAATCAATATAAGTGATATGATATGGCCATCATCATCTTGTACTTGTGATCTCCATCTCCGAAGCACCGTGCTCGTGATCTCCATCTCCGAGGCACCATCATGATCACCATCGTCATCGGCGCGACACCTTGATCTCCATCGTAGTATCGTTGTCGTCTCGCCAACTAATTGCTTTTACAACTATCGCTACTGCTTAGAGATAAAGTAAAACTATTACATGGCGATTGCATTTCATACAATAAAGCGACAACCATATGGCTCCTGCTAGTTGCCGATAACTCGGTTACAAAACATGATCATCTCATACAACAAATTATATCACATCATGTCTTGACCATATCACATCACAACATGCCCTGCAAAAACAAGTTAGACGTCCTCTACTTTGTTGTTGCAAGTTTTACGTGGCTGCTACGGGCTTAGCAAGAACCGTTCTTACCTACGCATCAAAACCACAACGATAGTTTGTCAAGTTGGTGCTGTTTTAACCTTCGCAAGGACCGGGCGTAGCCACACTCGGTTCAACTAAAGTGAGAGAGACAGACACCCGCCAGTCACCTTTAAGCAACGAGTGCTCCGAACGGTGAAACCAGTCTCGCGTAAGCGTACGCGTAATGTCGGTCCGGGCCGCTTCATCTCACAATACCGCTGAACCAAAGTATGACATGCTGGTAAGCAGTATGACTTATATCGCCCACAACTCACTTGTGTTCTACTCGTGCATAGCATCAACGCATAAAACCTGGCTCGGATGCCACTGTTGGGGAACGTAGTAATTTCAAAAAAATTCCTACGCACACGCAAGATCATGGTGATGCATAGCAACGAGAGGGGAGAGTGTTGTCCACGTACTCTCGTAGACCGACAGCGGAAGCGTTATCACAACGCGGTTGATGTAGTCGTACGTCTTCATGATCCGACCGATCAAGTACCGAACGCACGGCACCTCCGAGTTCTACACACGTTCAGCTCGATGACGTCCCTCGAACTCCGATCCAGCCGAGTGTTGAGGGAGAGTTTCGTCAGCATGACGGCGTGGTGACGATGATGATGTTCCACCGACGCAGGGCTTCGCCTAAGCTCCGCAACGGTATTATCGAGGTGTAATATGGTGGAGGGGGGCACCGCACACGGCTAAGAGATCTCAAGGATCAATTGTTGTGTCTATGGGGTGCCCCCTGCCCCCGTATATAAAGGAGCAAGGGAGGAGGAGGCCGGCCCTAGGAGGGGGCGCACCAAGTGTGGAGTCCTACTAGGACTCCCTAGTCCTAGTAGGATTCCACCTCCCATATGGAATAGGAAAAGAGGAAGGGAAAAAGAGAAGGAAGGAAGGGGGCGCCCCCCTTCCCTAGTCCAATTCGGACCAGACCAAGGGGAGGGGTGCGGCCACTCTTGAGGCCCTTTTTCTTCTTTCCCGTATGGCCCAATAAGGCCCAATACGTATTCCCGTAACTCTCCGGTACTCCGAAAAATACCCGAATCACTCGGAACCTTTCCGAAGTCCGAATATAGTCATCCAATGTATCGATCTTTACGTCTCGACCATTTCGAGACTCCTCGTCATGTCCCCGATCTCATCCGGGACTCCGAACTCCTTCGGTACATCAACATACATAAACTCATAATAAAACTGTCATCGTAACTTTAAGCGTGCGGACCCTACGGGTTCGAGAACTATGTAGACATGATCGAGACACGTCTCCGGTCAATAACCAATAGCGGGACCTGGATGCCCATACTGGCTCCCACATATTCTACGAAGATCTTTATCGGTCAGACCGCATAACAACATACGTTGTTCCCTTTGTCATCAGTATGTTACTTGCCCGAGATTCGATCGTCGGTATCTCGATACCTAGTTCAATCTCGTTACCGGCAAGTCTCTTTACTCGTTCCGTAACACATCATCCCGCAACTAACTTATTAGTCAGAATGCTTGCAAGGCTTATAGTGATGTGCATTACCGAGTGGGCCCAGAGATACCTCTCCGACAATCGGAGTGACAAATCCTAATCTCGAAATACGCCAACCCAACAAGTACCTTTGGAGACACCTGTAGAGCACCTTTATAATCACCCATTTACGTTGTGACGTTTGGTAGCACACAAAGTGTTCCTCCGGTAAACGGGAGTTGCATAATCTCATAGTCATAGGAACATGTATAAGTCATGAAGAAAGCAATAGCAACATACTAAGCGATCGGGTGCTAAGCTAACGGAATGGGTCAAGTCAATCACGTCATTCTCCTAATGAGGTGATCTCGTTAATCAAATGACAACTTATGTCTATGGCTAGGAAACATAACCATCTTTGATTAACGAGCTAGTCAAGTAGAGGCATACTAGTGACACTCTGTTTGTCTATGTATTCACACATGTATTATGTTTCCGGTTAATACAATTCTAGCATGAATAATAAACATTTATCATGATATAAGGAAATAAATAATAACTTTATTATTAATGCCTCTAGGGCATATTTCCTTCATCTATTTCCTCAACCCTTTCATTTCCTCATTACTGTGTTGTGTACTTGGTCGTTACTATTTGAAGACTTTGACTGAAGACTTTCTCAATTTCCTTAGTTCAATTTCTTCAGTCAGTTTGTCTTCAGCCTGCTTATCCTGTGTTACACTTTCTGTACTCTGTGTTCGCTTTCATTTCATCATGATGTCTATGCGTCTGTTCTGTTATGTATGCATCTAAGTACTTATTCCGCTGCTAGTAGTTCTTTGCTTAGGAATTGTCTCACCCTGAAATTCCTCAGTGAAGAATTCATAAAAATCGCCTATTCACCCCCCCCCTTCTAGTCAACTTAACGCACTTTCATTTCTGAATACACACATATCCACCAGAGACCAAAACCGGCCGAATCCTAGAAAACATGCCGAAGACACATGTGTTGGGGAACGTAGTAATTTCAAAAAATTTCCTACGCACACGCAAGATCATGGTGATGCATAGCAACGAGCGGGAGAGTGTTGTCCATGTACCCTCGTAGACCGTAAGCGGAAGCGTTTTGTCAACGCGGTTGATGTAGTCGTACGTCTTCACAATCCGACCGATCCAAGTGCCGAACGTACGGCACCTCCGAGTTCAGCACATGTTCAGCTCGATGACGTCCCACGAACTCACGATCCAGCAAAGTGTCGAGGGAGAGTTTCGTCAGCACGACGGCGTGATGACGGTGATGATGAAGCTACCAGTGCATCTAAGCAACCATATGTGCACTGTCTTGTTTCTTAATGAGCACCCATTCTGTTTCCTTTTTAATTAGCATCCAGTTCATTCTTCTAATGTTTCTTATTGAATTCATAGCCTGTCGCAGATCAGAAGTTGCGATCCGCAAAACTAAGAAAGGATTGTTGTATTTGTGCATCCGCCATGTATGGACATCAAGGTCGGGCAGACCTACCAGATGTGCTGCTTCATTCCATTATTTCTATGGCAGGCTCCTTCTCCGACCTCCTTGCCTTGGCTTGCACCTGCCGCTCTTGGGGTGAGGCCTTCTTGTCTTTTCCATCAAAGTCTGCCTCCTCGACGATCTTCCCGCCTGTGCTCCTGCAACCTGATGTCCCCGGGCGCTCTCCATGTCACCACCCCTTTGGTGATAAACGTTCATGTCAAGTAATTGATCCAGCCAGCCAACACTCACGCCTTTGTTGTCAGATTCCCCTAAATAACCTTTCTCGTTACCCTCATAGTCCTCTGGGTAGCTTTTGCTTCCTGGGTGCTTCTTATGGCCATCTCATCTTCTCCAGCAACAGATCATGTCTCATTGTTGATGCGTTTACAGGTGTTAGTTTTTCACCACCACAGATTCCGGGTGACGAATTCACCGGGGTCTACTACGGTGCCCTCACGGCTCCTCTAGCGTCGCCCAACCCACATCTCTTTGTCACCAACGGATCTCACAGTTATTTTTGGCTTGTTGGTAGTCACTCTTGGTCGAGAGCTTGTCCTTGTGATGGAACGGTCAATCAGATCGTGACCTTCAAAGGCCAGGTCTTTGGCATGGACTCTGGTGGCATGCTCTTTGTTGTGCATTTGGTGCCTCGGATTCACGTACGGATGATGGGAGTCAGATTGGGGGAAATCTCCATGAGTCATCTTGCCAACCTATATCTGGTGGCCTGTGGCGATATGCTTCTTCTAGTCGGGTGTCGGGGGTCGTTTCCGGCAAGAGGAGATTCCTTTGAAGTCTTCCGCCTCGACCAGTCGACTGAACAGGCAAAGTGGGTGAAGATGGAGGAGTTGGAGAATTGGGCAATCTTCATCAGCACTGACAAGAGAAGCCAACCATTATCCTTCATGAATCCAGAAAGGTGGGGAGGGAGGAGCAACTGCGTGTACTACTATTCCCATGATTCTGAAGTTGGGAAAGCCTGCCTCCAGCCGAAACAGCTTTGTTTTCATAAGCTCTAGCAATATAGTGCAACCTATCTGGGTTGTCCCTAGCATGTTCTCCCGGTGTCCGTGATGGTTGATGATGTTAATGCTTTCCTTGGTCTGTGATGGCTGGAGCAACTGAGCAACTTCCGCTGTAAGAGTGTGTAAGAATGTTCTGAAACATTGATAGGGATAATTATGTAATTATGTTTGTCATTACTCTGCTGGTATAATTGGAGCATGGCAATATTTTGTACTCATTTTCTTGCCTGATGGTTCACAATTCATGGAAGTGCTGTGAGGCACTAATTCTCTGTTTATCTTTGAGCCAGCTCTATGCTTTGTTGCTTGTGCCCAGTTTTGTGTTTCAAATCCTGAACTGATTACTGGAACTGTTGAGTTCGGTGTGCTACACTTTGCTGATTTTGAATATGATTCCGTTTTGGTCTTCCATTTATATACCTGATTTCTTCAAATTTCAGCAATTCTGAATGTTTATCTCCAAAGAGTCATGTCTGATAATGAATTGTTTCTTATTGTAGATCCTAAGCATTGCAGATTTGCATGTACAATATATAATTTTAGATATTCTCATTTTTATATGTTTATTACAGACAAAACGCTTCACTTGTTCCAACTTCTATTGAAATGTAGCATAAGGTCACTTAAAGCAAGTAAATACTACTATTATGGGACGAAGGGAGTACGTACTTATTATTAGTGAACTAGACTGAGAGCCTGTGACATACAGTAAACATGCATTGGTTCGAGCTAGGCAAGCCACTGCAGAGCGATGATCCTGATGGTGTTCCTTGAAGGTGTTGATGCATATGGCTGCTGTTTAGTTAATGGAGCGGAGCAGCTTGCGCTGTAAGAATTTCCCAAGGATGATTTTGAGTATAGAAGAGCAAAAATTGTGTAATTATGTTAGGATTACTAGAACTGTTAATTCCTACAATTATTTATTTATTTTGGAAGATGACAGGTAATTCTAGGTTAGCTGATTTTTAGTGTTGATTTTTTGGAGTTGCAGCAGTTTTGATTTTGGGCCTTGCATTTGGTTTGGATGTGAATTGCCTCCTCTATCCCAATTACAATTTATTCGAATTTTTCGCCCATTCTGAAGATGGTGTCTGCAGAGTCCCACCTGTATGCATCAATTGCAGTGCTGAGTGCTCGACTAACAACATGACACTATCATCTTATTTATTGATAGCAAACTGATTATCATCATTAGATCAGGAGGCAGGCAAGTGAAGGTTACTCCTACTGATTAGCAGCAGTGAACTTAGAGCTTTTTTCTATTAGTACAGACTTCGAGAGATGCATCCATAGGATCTATTCTAGTTAATTATTACTAATTCTACCACGGAGTCTAAAATGCTACTGGTCTCTGATCGATGCAGCTACCTGCACCAGCAGCTTAGTTGTTGCTGCCGCCGTTGGCATCGGTGAGGTCCATGGCGGGCCTCTCCACGTCCTCCATCTCCTCCTCTCGGACGAACACCGCCTGGTCCAGCACCGACGCCGACCCGCCCACGCTTCCGTACGGGTGCTGCGGTGGGGCGGGATGCGCGCCCCGCCGTGGGCGTCAGCGTCGGCGTCGGCATCGGCATGGGCGGGGACGAAGACGCCCGTGTCCTGGTCGGGCACCCATGGCGCGCCCTCGCCGCCATCCAGTGCCCCGCCGACGGTCTCATGGCAATCTGGCAGCACCGTGGCCTTGGCGACGAGGTCCTCGCCTTGGAGCAATTCAACGTTGTTAGACCCACAACCCCTACTGTTACATATACTGGACCAATTACTAGAGCTCGCGCACGCCAATTAAATTATCAGGTATTTTCGTTTTTTGGTAATAATTCTAATGTTCATGAGAATATGATGCTGCCTAAATTGGATACATTTGTTTTGCTTACAAATGAAAGGCCTGGCATGGATAAGAGGGATGAACACTGAAGCAAGACCAAGCCTGGAGATGATGGCATGCGCAAGCGGAACAAGAACGAAGTTACAAGTGATGATTTCAAGACTTTGAAGCCACCATAAAGAGTGCATGAACCCTTGGACGAAATATACAATATGCCACTTCATAAATTTCGTCCAGAGGCTATTCTAGGTGCTGCATCACCTTATTATTGGGCCAGGCCCATGTAATTTCGAAATACTTAAGTATAGGCTGTTTTTAGAGTCCGTATCTGTGGGGAAATAAGAGTTAGGGTTGGTTTCGGACCCCTCCCTCAAGGGCCACGAATTCCCCCCTTCCTCCATATATACAGCCCTTAGGGCGTCGTTTAGACTTTGGGTTTCGTTTAGATTAAAGTTCGCCATAGCTGCAACTTAGCGTACTTCGTTTGTGTTCAACGACCAGACAAAGACATTACAGAACTCCACCTTGATCAATAAAGCTTTCCTCTTATATTTGCAATATCCAGATTGCAATCTTAGTTTCTTGCTTGTTCTTCGTTTGCATGCAGGAAACAGACCTTCGTGGTCAGGTTGATCGTGCTCCGACGTGGTCAATAACCTCTCAGAGTTGGTTTAGCGATTGCTAAGGCGCGACGTCCTCGCACGTTCGTAGTCGGATCGTCAAAGTCGACTTCCTTCAAAACGATAGCCACCATCTCATCGAAAGACGGGACACCTTCGCCTCTATCACGCGGCATCCACCTGCGCCCCGGTCATCGCCGCGGCCTAGCCGTGGACGTCCCTGTGCTCCTCCTCATGCTGCCCGCTGGCCGAGCAGTGGTTCATGCTGGCCCCGCTCCTGAAACACACAGGATTGATCGATGCTGCCATGAATGAGTGGTACTTCTACTTGTAGGCGGCAAAAAAAGAAGGTGGCAAGTGGCAACGCCGAGCAAGGAACAGGATGAAGCTGGTTACCTGGAGGAGGCAAGAAGAGGCGTGGACTTGGTCTGGCTCTGGCTGGCCACCCGGCGGCCGGCCGTGGTCAGTGCTCGTGCAACCATGGTCGAAACAGCAAAGCAGCTCTCTCTCAGATCGGTGGACCTTGTAGCTCAATACAGAGAGAGAGGGGACAAAGCAGAGCAGGAGCAGTACGGGTGCGAGCTTATCCGCTCTGTGGTCTGAGCCTGAGATTGAGTTCTCCTCCCTTCCCTGAACCTCGGTGAGCGGTGGCCTATTTATTTACTTCCCCCGATGCAGTGCCGGTGCCGGACAAGTAGTGGCAAGAGAGCGCGGGGTAGGGCGCGGCAACACGCGGCGCCGCGCCATTGATGAGACAGGGCAGAGCTGATGGTCGGCGTTGCATGCGGTGGAAGGAAAAGCTACTGAGGTGGGATAATTAGAAAGGAGACGGTGGCTTGTACCTTTTCAATGCATTTTCTTACTTCATATTTAATATGTTTTAAAATTTCTATATTTATATTTATTCATGAACGGAGGGAGTATGCTTGATCAAGTTTTAAAAAATATTAATATTAATAATATCAAATTTGTAGTATTTGATCCATCATGAAAAGTATAGTTGTATTTATTTTATCTATATTGCGGATGATGATATTGTATTCTATAATCTTGGTCAGACATATACTCCCCCGTTTGTAGTGTTTTTAGAGGTTTTAATATAAACTACATAGGATGTATATAGACTTATTTTAGAGTGTAGATTCACTCATTTTACTCCGTATATAGTTCATATTGGAATCTGTAAAAAAAGGCTTATATTTAGGAACAGAGAGAGTATTTGACTTTCACAAACTGATGCACCTAATATTATGGAATGGAGAAAATATAACAAACACACTGGACCCTGCCGATTAAAAACCCGAGAACGAATTTTGAAAAATGAGAACACATATACCAATTTAAAATTGATGAGATCTAACCGACTAAACTTCAGTCGTATATCCAACATATTTGCATCTATAAGTTTATGGCATACTATCCGATTGCATTGGTTACTTCACCACGACACATTCTATCGAAGAACATACGTAAGGAGCAAATATACATTTTTTAGAAATGGAGGAGGACCCCGGCCTCTGCATCTGGATGATGCATGCAGCCACCTTATTAATTATTCACACAAAACTTTACAAAGTCATACAACAGTAAGACTAAAGCCCACCGTCTAGGCAACATCTGTCGCTATTCCCATCCAGTTGATGTAGGGATGTTGATAGTCTGGGCCTAATACCAAACAGACATCGCAGCCAAATCTAACATCTAAGACCTGAGATCCCAACCAGGACTCCTGCCGGGTATGGGGCACCCACCAGTCCGGCGCACTTCTCAACCAGGACGCCTGCCGGGTATGAGGCCGCCGCAGCCACCTGCCACCAATCCATCTTCAGTGATGTACTGTTGCATGTACCTTGCCCGGTCTAACTACCGTCGACGTCACCACGACGTCAGACAACGCCACCATCCTGCGCTCGTCCATCATCACACGCCCATCGGCGAGACCCCGCTGCTCCATGCCGCCGTGACCCGCCGTCGTCGACGCGAGAGAAGACACGCCACACCACCTCACGCCTCTTCCATCCGGCGCCGCTCCACAAACGATGCCCCCAATAGGGAACACGACACCGCAGCACCGCCATCATCCGATCCGGAGATCTTAGGATTTCTCCCGGAGCGGCACGAGCAGCTTGACGATAGTTGCATGACGATGCCTTCATCAAGGTAACGACGTAGACGCCGCCATCGCCCGCCATGATCGGAGTCGGCTCGGTTTTCACCGGCGACTATGTCTCCCCAACTTGCCGCCGGTGCTAATAGTGGGATCCAAGATCCGTCACTACCAGCCTAGCCAACTGCCTTCGGTGGAGAAGGCAGCCACCACCACCATACCCGGATCAAGAGAACCGGAAGTCCTCGTGCCGCGAAGATTACCCAGGGGGATGTCCTCTTGCCGTTATCGAGACGAGGCGCAGCCGCAGTGGATCTCGATCTAAACCCCTCGGGCCCAGATCAGATCTCATCGCAACCAAAATCTCATCCGCCAAACGGCCGCCGGAGATCTCCTGGTCACCGCCAACCCGCTGCGCACTGCCGTTGGAGGAAGAGGGAGATGGAACGCCGCTGCCCCCACGCGTTAACACCGGCCGAGGACTGTGCCGACGCCGCCGCCTCACCACAGGGGCTTCACCCCGCGGCCTCATCAGCGACGGCGGCGGTAGTGGGAGGTGATGGAGGGGGAGGGCTGACGGCGGTGTGAACAGAGACTCCAGGGGTGTGGCGCGGCGCCGCCGCCTCGGGGGAGACAGGTCGGGGGTTGGGGGAGAGAACTTGTGTCCTGCGACCCAATTGTCTAGCCATCAAAGGTATTTGAAATCATCATTTGTACCTCCATAAATTTGCGAGGAGCACCGCACTTAAGTTGATAAACTAAGCCAAGGAATTCGTGACTACCCCTAGATTTGAGTGAAGTGCATGTGAGACAAATATACGAAACACAAGTGAGGAGCTCCTACCTCCGAAGTACCACTCCACATGTTTAAGTTTATCAAATCTCTCTCAATGTAGATAACTCTTGGAGATCAGGGTAACTAAACTTAATATTTAAAAGAAGACAACTAAATAGGGTAAATACAAATCTGGAATGAGCAATATATATACATGTGGCTCTAATGGACCCTAACCCATCACTATATTTTCCATTAAAGAAGCCGATAAACTGAGTTTGGAATAGCTCCATTTTTCATGGCAAGCGCCAAACATTCCGCTTAGGCTTTTCTTATATTTACATCTGCCATGTGTGCTACAAATGTCTACAACTACACCACTCGTGGTAGAACTAAATGATCACAATAGTTGACATGTGATGTTTGGTGCAGCAATGGTGATGTCTTCGGAAGAAAAGCACGATGTTGGTAACTGGTCGACCTCCTATAAATAACTAGTTTATTGGACAGGTAGCGGATCATATTTACTTGGTAGGGGGTGGGAGGAGGATGAAAAGCGTGGGAGGAGAGGACCACTCACATACAGGGTTAATGACAAACTCAGTGTCATAAAGCGATCTAGTGGGGGAATGGGATGTATTGGAAATTCAAGTAAGGGACACATCAATCAACCAAGCCCTATGGGCCGATTTCCAGAACCTCTATACTCTGGCTGTCAACCCGGAGATTACAGTTGCCATGGCTCTTGCCTCTTCCCCGCCGGCATTACATTTCCGGAGAGAGTTATCACAAGTAGAACAAGCACTCCTAACGGCATTGCTTGATACCATTGCGCCGGTTTCGCTGTCGTCGACGGAGGACACAGTCACCTGGGCCCTCACCCCGTCTGGCAAGTTTTCGGTCAAGTCTCTTTACCGTAAGCTGTGTCAGGGCCCATCCTTCCAGATGCCAAATGGCTTGTGGAGCGCGCGCCTTCCGCTTAAGATTAAGGTGTTTTTCTGGCAACTGTTCCGTAATAGACTACCCACTTCGGCTAACGTCGCCAAACGCAATGGGCCGTCGACCGGCCTGTGTGCGATATGTAACGTCCTGGAGGACGCGACCCATGTTTTCTTCCGTTGTCCTCTGGCACGTTTTGCTTGGAGCGCCGTTCGTGCAGCGGCCAACACCTCCTGGGATCCCCGGTCAGCGTCTGACCTCGCTACCATAGCAGACTCGATTCATGGTGGCAACAACCGAGTGCTCTGGAGCTGTATCGGCGCCTTGACCTGGGCAGTCTGGCTCACTAGGAACAAACTAGCTATCGAGGGTATCTTCCCATCTCACCCTGCTAACATAATCTACAAATGCAACCTTCTTCTGCAGCAGTGGAGTCCGTTGGCGAAGCGCAAGGATGCTGAAAAACTGAAACACGCCCAAGATCGCCTCCGTCAGATCTACGTTTTGGCTAGGGAGCCATCTGCCACCTCTGCGCCGTGAAGTGGCCCTTTTGTCTTGCGAGCGAGCCTGCGTGCTCTATGCTCTGCCTCCGGGCCTGTATTTTGCATTGCTGCGTGCTTCTGTTGGCCTGGTCTAAACTTGTGTGCCTTCGAGTCGTCGTGGTCTAAGCCTTCGTGCTCCTGTTCGAAACATATGTCTGAGCCTCCGTGCTCGTGTTCGAGGTCCTAACAATGTCTGTTACGCTGCCTATGTTGTGGGCTTTATTAAATTAAAGCCGGACGCTCCTAGCGTCTTCGTTTAAAAAAAAAGTTCAACAGGGAATAGTGAAACTAGATAGAACTCTCACAGTTGTGTCTCTCATTACTTTATGGGGTAACACTCACAGGGTTTATGCTCAGTCAGTGCTATCCAACTGAGCACGAGTGTGTAAGAATGTTCTGAAACATCGACAGGGATAATTATGTAATTATGTTTGTCATTACTCTGCTGGTATAATTGGAGTATGGAAATATTGTGTACTCAATTTATTGCCTGATGGTTCACAATTCATGACATTGCTGTTATCTACTAATGCTCTGTTTATCTCTGAGACAGCTGTATGCTTTGTTGCTTCTGCCCAGTTTGTGCTTCAAATCCTGAAACTGATTATTGGAACTGTCAATTTCAGTGTGCTACACATTGCTGATTTTGAATGTTTAATTTTGGGTGTTTCATTCATGTGCTTCTCTTTCGAACATCCGAACCTAATTTCTTCATTGTTTGCCAAATCTGAATGCCTTATCTCCAAAGAGTGCCGTATGTTGATGAATTGTTTTTTCTTTTTTTTGAAAAACTGTTGATGAATTGTTTCTTATTGTAGGCCCAAGGCATTACAGATTTGCATATAGAGTATATAATTTTAGATGTTTTCTGAGCATTACACAGTTGCATAAAATCCTTTGTTTTATTTTCATTTATATATGTTGTACAGACAAAAGGCTTCACTTCCAACTTCTATTGAAACTGGGTAAATAGATACATACTGATTATTAGTGAAGTAAACCGAGAGCCTGTGACATACATGAAACATGCATTGGTTGATTGGTTGATGTACAATGGTTGTGGGTTGTCCCCACTCCCCTGCATGTTCTCCCGGTGTCTGTGTTTGCTGAAGGTGTTGATGCATGTGTGTGCTGTTTGGTTATCTGGATTCTGGAGCAGGGCAACTTCTGCTGTAAGAATTTTCTGAGGATGCTTTTAAGTGTAGAAGAGCAAAAATTATGTACGGAGTAATTATTTTAGCATGACTAGAACTGTTAATTCCTACAATTATTAATTTTTTTGGAAGATGACCGGCAATTCTTTTTTTTTGAGAATCAACCAGGGGGGGGGGGGGGGGGGGGGAGCTCCCCACCTGAATATATTACTCAAAAGCCGCCGGGGCAGCAAGCATAGAACTACAAAGGCATGGCGCAGCGTGCAGAGAGGTAGGAACGCCACGAGTAGACGTCCTCCTTGTCACATGTTGCCATGAGACGATGTGACCAGAGGTCTAGGTCAGAGATGAGAGCTCGGAGGGTTATTACAGAATGTTGATCAATGTTTCTAAACAGCATGTCATTGCGCGCAGCCCATATCTTCCAGAGCAGAGACATGAGAATAAAGGGCCAAGCCTTGTGTGGCAGGTGGTGAGGTAGTGGGACGTCCCAAAGGTCGATGATGCCCTCCACCTGAGGTAGGATGCCCAGCCGTTGCCAGACTCGGTTGGCAAGAGGGCAGGTGAGGAAGAGATGCGTGGAGTCCTCGGGTAGCGTAGCACAGCGAGGACAAGAGTCCATGGAGATGATCTGCTTGTGGGCCAGGTTGACCCTGGTGTTGAGACGATCCTTGAAGAGGAGCCAGGCAAAAAAATTTATCTTGCGTGGCACCCTGGAGTGCCAAATGAGGGGGGCGAGGAGATCGCAGTCCGGACGTGCCATGAGTGTGCCGTATGCATGCTTGGTGGAGAAGGCAAGACCCCGTAGAAGGAACCTTTGGTCTTCCTCAGCCGAGGGGACGAAATCCTGCAAAACAGCCAACAACGCAACAAGTTCTTGCTCTGCCAGGAGGGAGAGACGGTTACGGAGGTTAGCTTCTAAACCGTATCGTAGCACATTAGCCACCTTAACCAGCTGGAGAGTGGAGTGTGAGTATAGGTGAGGGAAGGCGCGAGCTAGAGGTTTTGGGGTGAGCCAAGTGTCGTGCCAGAAGTAAGTATGCGTCCCACTGTTTGTTAGGACGAAGGAGATGGACTGTAGAGTGGGTATTTGTTGTGCAATGGTACAACAGAGGAAGGAGTTTTGGGGTGGGGGTGAGACTAGAGCATTTGGGTGTATAAGATCCAGCCAATCCAGCCTGGGGGTGGAGGAAGAAGTGAGGGCCTTGGCTGCAAATTTCATGAGCAGGCAATTATTCTGAAGATGCAAGTTTTTGAGACCTAAACCACCATATTTTTTGGGAATGCAAACGTTTTTCCATGCAATAAGGCATTGAGCACCTGAAACTGAATCCTCCCCTGCCCAGAAGAACGCTCTACGAATGGAGTCTAGGGTTTTTAAAACTTTTTTGGGGATACGGAAGACAGACATGAAGTAGGTGAGTAGGGAGTCTAGGACTGCGGAGATAAGAACGAGGCGATCGCCTTTGTCAAGCAGCTTAGCGCGCCAGCCGGCCAGTAGCTTTCGTGAGCGTTCTAGGATGGGATCGAAGGCGTTGGAAGGAGGTTTAGTAGGGGAGAGGGGGAGGCCAAGGTAGGTTTGGGGAAGGAGGCGCGCGAGCAGCCCATGGCAAGAGCGGTGTCGTTAGCAGCATTGTCATCCATGTGTAGGGTTGCAAGTGTGGTTTTGGAGAAGTTGATGGTTAACCCAGTGGCGTTGGCGAAGTTGGTTAGAATAACTTTTAGAGCTGCAGCGGCAGCAGGCGAGGCGGCGGCAATGATCAAAGCATCGTCTGCGTCTGGAGGACAGTGGGGGGTAGATGAGAGAAGATGGGGTGGTGGAGCGAGGTGTGTATGTTTCTGAAGATAAGCTGTTGGAGCAGGTCTGCTACGATGAGGAAGAGGTAGGGGGAGATGGGATCGCCCTGACGTAGGCCATTTTTGCAGTCTATCCAGTTTCCTGGGACACCATTCAAGAGAATGGCGGTTTTGCCTGTGACGAGGATGTTCTGGATCCAGCTGCGGAAGATGTGGGAGAAGCCCCGGGCGAGGAGGATCTTGTCAAGTGCCGGCCAAGCGACGGAGTCGAAGGCTTTCCGGAAATCAAGCTTGAAAACCATAGTAGGCTTTTTCTTAGTGTGGCATGTGCTGATAAGGTCGGCACCGAAGATGTAATTCTCCGTGATATTCCTCCCTGGTATAAACCCTGTCTGATTGCCATGCACTAGCAAAGGGATGAAGGGCTTGAGAGGAGAGGTCAACACATTGGCAACAGCTTTGATTGGGCCATTTTGAAGCGAGATGGGCCGGAAAGCGTCACGAGAGGTGGGCAGATATTTTTTTTGAAAGAAGAACAATGTGAGCCTGGTTTATATGTTCCATGTCGGTCGTGCCTTGATGAAATTGGGAGAAGAAGGGGAGAACGAGGCTTTTAACGGTGGGCCAATATGTACGGTAAAACACAGGCCCAAAACCATCTAGGCCAGGACTGGCCTGAGGGTTCATTTGAAAGAACGCATCTTTTATTTCTGGTTCTGAGAAGTTTTCATGCAAGACATGAAGGCCAGGAGTGGGGTTAGGATAGATCTCAGAAAGGTCAAAAGCCTATGATGTATTGATAGGAGTACCAATTAGGGATACAAAAAAGTCACAGAGGATCTTGACCTTTTGGTGATGAGAGGAGAAATCGTGGCCATTGTGAGTGAGACTAAAGATTTTGTTTTTTCCTAAGGCGTTGTGAGGCTGAAACGTGAAAGAATTCGTGTTTTCTCCCCCATTGATAGCACGGGAAACCTTGGCGCGCCACCGCCAATACATCACCTTTTCTTGGATAGTGCATTTGAGGAGGGAGATGACACTAGTAGAAAAAGGGGCTTTCGTTCGGGCCTGGCCGAACCAGGACCAATGGAGGCATTTGTCCCGGTTCGTGAGCCCAGGGGGCCGGCCAGGGCCTTGTGGGCATCGGTCCCGGTTCGTCTGAGCCCATTTGTCCCAGCTCGTGGTATAAGAACGCGTCGCGGCCACGTGGAGGCCCATCTGTCCTGGTTGGTATAAGAACCGGGACTAAAGGCCTAGGGCATTAGTAACGACCCTTTAGTCCCGATTCCACAACCGGGACAGATGGGCCTTATGAACCGGGACAAATGGCCCTTTTTCTACTAGTGTGATGATCTTGCGAGTGAGGACCTTGATTTGCGAGAGGGGCCTGCGTTCTTCAGCATGATCCAGGGCTGAGATGGCTGTTTTGCAGCAGGATTCGCAGAGAGGGGTGGGAGTGCGAGAGCGTGCTCACGACTTGAGTTCGGATCTTGATTTTTTGAGAGTTGCAGCGAGGAAAGCAGCCGAGTTGGTTGAAGAGGAGGGTGAGGGTGAGCAGCTTCTTGAGACGATGACGTTGCATGGCCAAAATTTGAACCAACCAGGTTTAAATTTGAAGAAGTTGGAACGTGGAATCGTGGTGGTGACGTGTACGAGCAGGGGAACATGATCAGAGATGAAGCGCATGAGGGAGGACAGGGAGGTATTATGGAAAGCATCTGCCCACGCGAGATTAAAGAAGGCACGATCGATTCTTTCCAAGGTGGGCGAGGAGCGGTTGTTAGACCACGTAAATTGTCGGTCGAGGAGCGACAGTTCAATGAGGGCCAGGGCGTCGATAATGTGGTTGAAAGTGTTAGCTTTTGATTGTCGAAAGGTGGAGTTGTTTTTGTCTGAAGGGAAGCGTAGGAGGTATAAGTCGCCAAGAACGTGTTAGGGAACGTAGTAATTTCAAAAAATTTCCTACGCACACGCAAGATCATGGTGATGCATAGCAACGAGAGGGGAGAGTGTTGTTCACGTACCCTCATAGACCGACAGCGGAAGCGTTATCACAACGCGGTTGATGTAGTCGTACGTCTTCACGATCCGACCGATCAAGTACCGAACGCACGGCACCTCCGAGTACTACAAACGTTCAGCTCGATAACGTCCCTCGAACTCCGATCCAGCCGAGTGTTGAGGGAGAGTTTCGTCAGCACGACGGCGTGGTGACGATGATGATGTTCCACCGACGCAGGGCTTCGCCTAAGCTCCATAACGGTATTATCGAGGTGTAATATGGTGGAGGGGGGCACCGCACACGGCTAAGAGATCTCAAGGATCAATTGTTGTCTCTCTGGGGTGCCCCCTGCCCCCGTATATAAAGGAGCAAGGGAGGAGGAGGCCGGCCCTAGGAGGGGGTGCACCAAGTGTGGAGTCCTACTAGGACTCCCTAGTCCTAGTAGGATTCCACCTCCCATATGGAATAGGAAAAGAGGAAGGGAAAAAGAGAAGGAAGGAAGGGGGCGCCCCCTTCCCTAGTCCAATTCGGACCAGACCAAGGGGAGGGGTGCGGCCACCCTTGAGGCCCTTTTCCTTCTTTCCCGTATGGCCCAATAAGGCCCAATACGTATTCCCGTAACTCTCCGGTACTCCGAAAAATACCCGAATCACTCGGAACCTTTCCGAAGTCCGAATATAGTCGTCCAATATATCGATCTTTACGCCTCGACCATTTCGAGACTCCTCGTCATGTCCCCGATCTCATCCGGGACTCCGAACTCCTTCGGTACATCAACATGTAGGGGAACGCAGCAGAAAACAAAAAATTTCTGACCTACGCACCAGCCCAGGACCACTATGGAGACTGCATACATGGTTTGATCTTTTTCGTTACCGACTCGTAGCGCAGCGGGAAGTAGAGTCGATGACGATCGGCGGTGCAGATCCCCGCAGCTAGGATTTACAACCTCCCAACCGCGAGGATGTATACCCTTATCTGCTCCTCAGACAGCCCTCCGGGAGGCGGTCGAACAGCCCCCCGGACGGTGTCGCGGACAGCCCTTCGGGAGGACCTTCGAAACTCGAACGGTCACTCGGACAGCCCTTCGGGAGGACCTTCGAAACTCGGACGGTCACACGGACAGCCCTTCGGGAGGCACTCACGAACTAAGACCGAAACTACGATCTCTCTACAGAGTTGCACACATACGGTGTCATCTATCCGGCAGGGCTTCGCCGTCCAGAACTAGTTCCTGCCGGAACCCAGACAGCCTTACGGCTCTACGAAACTCTTTTCGTGGGAGGGAGAGAAGAAGCCAGATAATGCATGGCATGTGTATGAGAGCAAGGGATGAGTGTGGAGGGCTGCCCCTCCACCTCTATTTATAGGAAATCCCAAGGGGGTAGGGTAGTTTCACAAAAAACCCAAAATGCACATGAATGAAGTCCTTCCACAAGGACCTAGGAGTGAAACCAAGGAACTAGAGTGTCCCCAAGGGGGGATACCCCATGTGGCCGGCCACACCCCCATGAGGGGCCCCAAAAATGGCTCCTATCCATCCATGTCATCCCCAAGATCTTTTGGAGCAAAGCCCCAAAAGGTGGCTTTCCATAAAGTAACCATAAAGCTGATTTTCACTATTCACGACGACATTTTTCAGCGTCTGATCGAACTGAAAATATTTATGTGGGCTAAGAACATTTCCAGTACCCACTAAAATGATTTTCAACGCGTTCCGAAACAATTCCGGTTTTAGTGATTTTCATCTGCGAAACGCATCTGAAGTGGCTCCGGCAGCTCCGGAACATTTCCGGTTTTTATCTCAGAAAATTCCAAAAAGCTTCCAGAATGATTCTGGCATCCTCCAAGAATTATCAGGCATGTGCCGAAACCAATTTGACTTAATGGTGTATCCCGAAACAACTTTTCGGTATCATCGAAACTTATCCGATGACCTCTCTCTGCGGTACGATTCCGCTGTCCGAAACTTTTCGGTGTCCGAAACTTTTTCGGTGATTTTCTCTCAGACTCCCTGTCTAGTATTCAGCAGATAGATGACCCTTAAGCGTGTGACCCTATAGGTTCAGTGAAGTATAGACATGACCCGGAACCCCTTCCGATCAATGATCAACATCGGAGCCGTGGACACCCATATTGACCCCTATACCCACACGAATAAATATTCAAGTGAACCTCCAGTTGCTGTGTGCTATTCCTGTTGCTTCGCGATATGTTACAAATACCCGAGGTGAGACATGTTGGCATTCCCGTGGATCAACAACTTGTCCACTATGCTAGTTACCTCGTTACCGGTATTGTTCTCTTTTCTCGTTATCGTGTTCCGGCATCCCCGTGATCAAATCACAAAGTGTCTGGCCAGACGATGATGGATACCGTAACACCGAGAGGGCCCAGAGATATCTCTCCATCGTCGGAGGAGCAAATCCCAATCTTGAGCTATCAAGTTACTTGACACACTTTTCCATGAACCTGTAAGCCGCCGTAATAGCCACCCATTTACGGATGACGTTTAACAAACCCCAAAGTTCATGAAGCAAGCATGAAGAAACTCGATACTCTCATGGTCTAAGGAATCATGCAAACGTTAACCATCTCTATGTTATGTACCAATAAACTTGTGACGAATGAATCTCATAGCATAACATCAATCCGGGTCGATTCAACACAAATGTTCTCTTAACATTGTGCCCTCAAGGTTGCTGACATAGACATGCCCATGATCAGGAAAACATAACCATCATGCAACACTTGAGCTAGTCTTAGAGGCCAGACTAGGAATACATTTTACCGTTTATTATTCCACACGTGCATATGAGTCTTCCTCCGAGCCTCGTGGTTATTGCAGACTCGAGAACCATAGCAGTTATAGCATGGAACATAAACATAATTATGAACTCGGAGATAAATAATATCATTTATTATTGCCTCTAGGGCATATCTCCTACAGACTCCCACTTGCACTAGAGTCAATAATCTAGTTAATGCTAATGCACTTTACACCTGTGGCACACCGGTGTAAATATGCTTCGCTTGTGGTATAGCCTGATGTCCAACGGATCTGACGACTTCAGTTCCGTGTGTATCTTTGCATGTCCTCGCGTTTTCACGTTTTCACAAAATTCATATTTTGTGTGGACTTGGCTTTGTATGTATGTGAATCACAGGTCGAACCTGGATTCCTCAGACTGAGTTTTGGAGCAACTACCTGCAGTAGTGTCCCATTGTCAAAAGCCATCTTGGAACTATACTAAGTTCATGAATGAACTATATGATTCAACATCTTCTTTGTCGCTTCTAAAGCGTCAACATACTTAGCCCTTGTTATAGAATTCGCCACAGTAACTAGTTTGAACAAATTCCAACTAACTGTGCCACCACATTGTGTGTTACACAAAACCCTTAACTTAAATCGAAAATCGCACGGTGAAAAGATGAAGACTATCGATGTAACATTTTACAACGAACTCTTCATGATCTCCGCTTGCAAGAAAACATATCATCAGTACTTACTCTAGTACTCAATGACATCTTTCACTGTTGTCCCACGATCAGTACTTTGATCACTTTAGTATCCATACTCGCAACACCATGGGAGTATCGGACATATCTGGTTGGTTTACATACCATGGAATACATGATTAATCCAAACACACAAGTGTGTGGAATCTGCATCATGTATTTTACTCATCAGTGTTTTGGGACACCGAGTCTTGCAAAAACTCTTTCCATGTGACTTTGGCAAGAATCACTCCTTGGCGTTTTAAATGCTAAAAGGTTTTAGCATCTTGTCAATATGTATTCATTGCTTAGCCCCATTAGGTAAATCTATCTCCATAGATCATCATGCCTAATATTGAGGCTATTTAGCCTAAGCACTTCATCGAAAAACTATTTTCAAATGAAGTCCTAATTTGTGTCAAGAAATTTATTTCCAATTACCAATGTGCCAAGCACATAAGGTTTTTAGAAATATTATTACGCTCCCACTTACTTTCTTGAATTACAAGCATCTTCGTTACCCATTGATGAAGTCAAAACCCCTTTGACCATTTAATCAAAACCCGAAGATTCCAATTCCATTTTGCTCTCTTCTGTCCATTGCTGGAACTCTGAAGTTTGCATACCTACTAGCATCCTCTGGATCGACAAATTACTTTGGACTGTATCATATACAAGTCCTAGCTTTCATTTCCATCAGATGGAAATCCTTTTATCATCCATGTTTCATATCTCATGATTGAAATATGTATTAATTGCTAGTTCAACCCGAACCGACTTTAAGCATCGCTACGATGAAAACAACCTCATCGTAGTCAACTCTTGAACTTGTTATTTCAACAAGTCGAGCTTTATGGATAAAACATTTTATCCGTATCAGTTTTAAGTTCCATAAATATTCTTTAGACTCTAAGTCTTCCGAAAGGTGTATCAAGGTTTTAATCTTGAATCACTTATATGGAAACTAACTCGGGTTGTATTGGCATTTAGCCAATTCCGGAGTCAGGGCCCATCAACGCTTCCTTGTGTATCGTAGGTATAATGTTGTCTAACAACAATATCTCGTTTGCGCACCTGAGAGGTTTGCACGAGCCTTGCCTACGTGGTTCAGCTGCAAGTTCGACCGAAGTTCATACATTTTATTGTAGAGACTTCCGTATCAGTCGCGGTAGGAAACTCTGGAATTACTTCCAAGGTCTCTTTCCTTTGATCTGATGACGTAGATACTGTTTATCTCGTCGAGTTGCACTATTCTCCCACTCACCTTTTTGAAAGAACCATTCTCTTTAAAAGCACACCGTTTCGCGGCAAAACTATTTGCCTCGGTATAGTGAGGGAGGAATACCCAACATTTTGGTATAACCTACAAAGTAGCACTTGTCTGATTTGGAATAGGTTTGTAACCTTTTACACAAGCCCCATATTCCAAATGTTAAGAAAAGATATAACATGGTTGGGCGTACCATACCATGGCTTCATTTCAACAGACCCGATGTAGCTCTTTTCAGTGTAAAAGCCGCAGTCTCTAAAGCATCACTTTAAAAGGGATAATGGCAAATTTATTTATGTCATCTTTCACCTTACCATGTCATAAATGGTTTGATTACATCTCCACAGACTTTTCACTTGCAGTGGTGTTCCGGGAGGTGCAAGTTATGAAACCCCTTTCACAACTCATCAGCCATTCGCTAAACATGTAACTCAAATATTCCTTTGTGCAATCAAATTGTAGAAACATAATTTTCTTGTTACAATAACTTCTACTTCATTTTTGAGAACCTTTCGAATGATTTCAAAAGATCCAGACTTACGTCTCATCAAGTAAATATCCATATATCTACTTGAGTCATTTCTGAAGATAAATAAATCCACCACTAACAACACTTATCGGACTACACACATCAAATGTATGATCACTAATAAGTTTGTTGTTCGTTCCTTATGGCCTGTGAACGGTATTTTAGTCACTTCACTTTTTGGAGGAAAGTTGCAAGTGTCAGATGATTCAAAATCAAGAAGACTTCAAAATCCATCATAGTGGAATTTTCCATGCGGTTTCTCCAATGTGACCAAATGTAGTGCCACACTTGTGTGGTATTCTTTTAGTCTTGCGACATTTAGCGTCAGTGTTATGGATGTATCATATTACCATCAATATTCATAACATACATGCCATCTTGGATGGAAGCATGGCCCTTCATGTTATTCATAATACTTAACAATAATTGTTGTTTTTATGAACAACTCTTTTGCAACAAACATTGTGCAATGGGCTAGAGTGTATGAAACTCTAAAATGAATTATGAAAGTAAACCCAGAGGTATTGTATTATTATCAATATTCATAACATACATCTCATTCATAATGAAAGTATGGCCCTTGTGTTATTCATAACATCGAACATAAAAAGTTCTCTTATGAACAACCTTCTTGCAAGATACCTTATGCAATGGGATAGAGTTTGCAAAACTCTAAATGAATTATGAAAATAAATACAGACGGCAATACACCGATGGAAGGTATAGTAACATTTACTATGTTCCCTGTGTATACCTTAACCTCATTTCTAGCTAGTCTTTCAGGCCATAGTAGTTCTTACATCGAGTTGCAACAGAATGCAATCGAGCGGGCAATTTTGTGATGAACTCACAATACCCAAGAATTAGTGATTAACATGTTTAACCATAATTCGCAAGAACTATATCTTTGACCAGCCTTCTATACATCAAAAACTTGTATGACATTCATACATGAGCTGGATATTCCAGTCTTCTTTCCTTTTGCCTTTATACTTCTAACAGTTTAACTTTTAGTATTTCTCCTACTCTCAGAAGAAGCACCCAACTTAAGAGTGGCATTAGCCCCGGACTTCCTAGGTGTGTAAGTCATACTAACACCCTTTGGACACTTCCTTTCTCTTTAAGTTGTTGTTTTATTCACCTTTCATTATATGACAGGCGTTCTTCTGGATCCCTTTCCCAACAGTCAAATGCATAGTAAACACTTTTACTAATACTTGCAAACAAACATTGATTTGTTTGTATCTGAAAATAATTTTCAGTTCCATGAATATCATATAACTATCCCAACTTTCGAAGTTTGGGTTTCATGGAAGCAAACATATTCCACTTGACTGTAATAGAATCCTAGCTTTTGGATCGAAGGACGAGAGTCACATGATCCATAGCATTAGCGGGAGGATACGGAAAGCATGCGATAGGACAATGTCCTTCTCGGCACTTTTGAGGACAATCCTCATATTACGTTACCAATCGTAAAGTTTTAACCAGATATTTAACAGCTATTCAATTTTAATAGGGAAGGTGGAAATGCGAGCCATTATTCTACAACTATTATGCAAGAAACACTTAGACAGTGTTCATAATTAATTGCACTTAGAATTAAACATGTTAATTCAACAGTGCGCTCCCACTCAAATCAATATCTCTCACAATTAATTTTGAGTGATACAAGATCCAGACTTCAATTCATCGCCATAGAATCATCATCTCATAACGGGAATTTTAATCGGTAGGCCAACTTGCCGATCACATCTCTATGTGACTCTTGCTCATCTTTCGATGCGTGTGTTCCGAGCTCAGGACGATCCTGCCATGAACGTCAAGACAACCAAGTGATCTTGCTGCGAGGTCTGACCTCACCCGCCTCACACTTCTCTAATCGTTCGTACCCATGCATCCATGGCGCACCCCGAAAAGATAGGTGCCGTGACGGTGCTACACTTGGGAGAACACTAACTACTTGATATTTTAAGTGAGAGATCACCCTAATAAAAGCGACTACCGCGCAATCAAGAAGGGTGCATCATAGGGATAAACATCTCAGGCAATTCATAATAGCATGATATGGTATAGCCCTTTCTGACGGAGAAGTATTTCATTTCTTCATCTTTGGCATTCGCGTCGGTGTTCACCTTCGCGAAGATTGCCACCACCTTGTCGATGCACCAGATAATATTGCTATCTCTATAGCTAACAAAATAATGCATTACAACAAGGTTGACACGCAGGCCATTAAAGTGCAATCATATGGCTCCAGCCATCATGCCGAATCATGACACGCAGGTCATGTTAATCAAATTACATCATATAGTCATCTCATACATAATCGAATTAGTATGAGCACTGCTATACCACATCACATGCACATCCTGCAAAACCAAGTTAGACGCCTCTAATAGGTTTATGCAAAATTTTATTTTACGTGGCTTCTAAGGTTTTGACTTAAACCGCAGCTACCAACGTTTTATCATCAAGTATGATTATTCAAGTTGCTACATTAACATCTCGGGGTGTATGAAACACGGGATAATTAAATCTCGAGCCCCATACTAAACTTCTTCATACGCATGACCCCCGTGCAGATCATATCTGCAATGCCCTTTCATCTGCGAATTTCATCTTTCTTTTGACTACGGCAGAACCCAAAGAACTGATAGCACTTCCATGATCAATCAGGATCACGGATTGCCAGAACTTTGTCAAATTCCACCATGCTGTCTCAAGATTGAGCAAACGCAAATTCTAGGGAAGCAACAAGAACCTCGGGTAACAGATTTCATCTGTCACCTGCATAAATAATTTTCAGCAATAGATCTCATCTACTACCTAATTATATTATGCAATACCCATACATCTCCATGTATTCTAGATCGAAACCTGCATCTACGCATAGCACGGCTCTTGATGCCACTGTAGGGGAACGCAGCAGAAAACAAAAAATTCTGACCTACGCACCAGCCCAGGACCACTATGGAGACTGCATACATGGTTTGATCTTTTTCGTTACCGACTCGTAGCGCAGCGGGAAGTAGAGTCGATGACGATCGGCGGTGCAGATCCCCGCAGCTAGGATTTACAACCTCCCAACCGCGAGGATGTATACCCTTATCTGCTCCTCAGACAGCCCTCCGGGAGGCGGTCGAACAGCCCCCCGGACGGTGTCACGGACAGCCCTTCGGGAGGACCTTCGAAACTCGAACGGTCACTCGGACAGCCCTTCGGGAGGACCTTCGAAACTCGGACGGTCACACGGACAGCCCTTCGGGAGGCACTCACGAACTAAGACCGAAACTATGATCTCTCTACAGAGTTGCACACATACGGTGTCATCTATCCGGCAGGGCTTCGCCGTCCAGAACTAGTTCCTGCCGGAACCCAGACAGCCTTACGGCTCTACGAAACTCTTTTCGTGGGAGGGAGAGAAGAAGCCAGATAATGCATGGCATGTGTATGAGAGCAAGGGATGAGTGTGGAGGGCTGCCCCTCCACCTCTATTTATAGGAAATCCCAAGGGGGTAGGGTAGTTTCACAAAAAACCCAAAATGCACATGAATGAAGTCCTTCCACAAGGACCTAGGAGTGAAACCAAGGAACTAGAGTGTCCCCAAGGGGGGATACCCCATGTGGCCGGCCACACCCCCATGAGGGGCCCCAAAAATGGCTCCTATCCATCCATGTCATCCCCAAGATCTTTTGGAGCAAAGCCCCAAAAGGTGGCTTTCCATAAAGTAACCATAAAGCTGATTTTCACTATTCACGACGACATTTTTCAGCGTCTGATCGAACTGAAAATATTTATGTGGGCTAAGAAAATTTCCAGTACCCACTAAAATGATTTTCAACGCGTTCCGAAACAATTCCGGTTTTAGTGATTTTCATCTGCGAAACGCATCTGAAGTGGCTCCGGCAGCTCCGGAACATTTCCGGTTTTTATCTCAGAAAATTCCAAAAAGCTTCCAGAATGATTCTGGCATCCTCCAAGAATTATCAGGCATGTGCCGAAACCAATTTGACTTAATGGTGTATCCCGAAACAACTTTTCGGTATCATCGAAACTTATCCGATGACCTCTCTCTGCGGTACGATTCCGCTGTCCGAAACTTTTCGGTGTCCGAAACTTTTTCGGTGATTTTCTCTCAGACTCCCTGTCTAGTATTCAGCAGATAGATGACCCTTAAGCGTGTGACCCTATAGGTTCGGTGAAGTATAGACATGACCCGGAACCCCTTCCGATCAATGATCAACATCGGAGCCGTGGACACCCATATTGACCCCTATACCCACACGAATAAATATTCGAGTGAACCTCCAGTTGTCGTGTGCTATTCCTGTTGCTTCGCGATATGTTACAAATACCCGAGGTGAGACATGTTGGCATTCCCGTGGATCAACAACTTGTCCACTATGCTAGTTACCTCGTTACCGGTATTGTTCTCTTTTCTCGTTATCGTGTTCCGGCATCCCCGTGATCAAATCACAAAGTGTCTGGCCAGACGATGATGGATACCGTAACACCGAGAGGGCCCAGAGATATCTCTCCATCGTCGGAGGAGCAAATCCCAATCTTGAGCTATCAAGTTACTTGACACACTTTTCCATGAACCCGTAAGCCGCCGTAATAGCCACCCATTTACGGATGACGTTTAACAAACCCCAAAGTTCATGAAGCAAGCATGAAGAAACTCGATACTCTCATGGTCTAAGGAATCATGCAAACGTTAACCATCTCTGTGTTATGTACCAATAAACTTGTGACGAATGAATCTCATAGCATAACATCAATCCGGGTCGATTCAACACAAATGTTCTCTTAACATTGTGCCCTCAAGGTTGCTGACATAGACATGCCCATGATCAGGAAAACATAACCATCATGCAACACTTGAGCTAGTCTTAGAGGCCAGACTAGGAATACATTTTACCGTTTATTATTCCACACGTGCATATGAGTCTTCCTCCGAGCCTCGTGGTTATTGCAGACTCGAGAACCATAGCAGTTATAGCATGGAACATAAACATAATTATGAACTCGGAGATAAATAATATCATTTATTATTGCCTCTAGGGCATATCTCCTACACAACATACATAAACTCATAATAAAACTGTCATCGTAACTTTAAGCGTGCGGACCCTACGGGTTCGAGAACTATGTAGACATGACCGAGACACGTCTCCGGTCAATAACCAATAGCGGGACCTGGATGCCCATATTGGCTCCCACATATTCTACGAAGATCTTTATCGGTCAGACCGCATAACAACATACGTTGTTCCCTTTGTCATCGGTATGTTACTTGCCCGAGATTCGATCGTCGGTATCTCGATACCTAGTTCAATCTCGTTACCGGCAAGTCTCTTTACTCGTTCCGTAACACATCATCCCGCAACTAACTTATTAGTCAGAATGCTTGCAAGGCTTATAGTGATGTGCATTACCGAGTGGGCCCAGAGATACCTCTCCGACAATCGGAGTGACAAATCCTAATCTCGAAATACGCCAACCCAACAAGTACCTTTGGAGACACCTGTAGAGCACCTTTATAATCACCCATTTACGTTGTGACGTTTGGTAGCACACAAAGTGTTCCTCCGGTAAACGGGAGTTGCATAATCTCATAGTCATAGGAACATGTATAAGTCATGAAGAAAGCAATAGCAACATACTAAACGATCGAGTGCTAAGCTAACGGAATGGGTCAAGTCAATCACGTCATTCTCCTAATGAGGTGATCTCGTTAATCAAATGACAACTTATGTCTATGGCTAGGAAACATAACCATCTTTGATTAACGAGCTAGTCAAGTAGAGGCATACTAGTGACACTCTGTTTGTCTATGTATTCACACATGTATTATGTTTCCTGGTTAATACAATTCTAGCATGAATAATAAACATTTATCATGATATAAGGAAATATATAATACTTTATTATTGCCTCTAGGGCATATTTCCTTCAGTCTTCCACTTGCACTAGAGTCAATAATCTAGTTCACATCGCCATGTGATTAACACCCATAGTTTACATCTCTATGTGATCAACACTCAAAGGGTTTACTAGAGTCAATAATCTAGTTCACATCGCTATGTGATTAACACCCAAAAAGTACTAAGGTGTGATCATGTTTTGATTGTGAGATAATTTTAGTCAACGGGTCTGTCACATTCAGATCCGTAAGTATTTTGCAAATATCTATGTCTACAATGCTTTGCACGGAGCTACTCTAGCTAATTGCTCCCACTTTCAATATGTATCTAGACCGAGACTTAGAGTCATCTAGATTTAGTGTCAAAACTTACATCGACGTAACCCTTTACGACGAACTTTTTGTCACTTCCATAATCGAGAAACATATCCTTATTCCACTAAGGATAATTTTGACCGCTGTTCAGTGATCTACTCCTAGATCACTATTGTACTCCCTTGCCAAAATCAGTGTAGGGTATACAATAGATCTGGTACACAGCATGGCATACTTTATAGAACCTATGGCCAAGGCATAGGGAATGACTTTCATTCTCTTTCTATCTTCTGCCGTGGTCGGGCTTTGAGTCTTTACTCAATTTCACACCTTCTAACACAGGCAAGAACTCTTTCTTTGACTGTTCTATTTTGAACTACTTCAAAATTTAAGGTATGTACTCATTGAAAACTTTATCAAGCGTCTTGATCTATCTCTATAGATCTTGATGCTCAATATGTAAGCCGCTTCACCGAAGTCTTTCTTTGAAAAACTCCTTTCAAACACTCCTTTATGCTTTGCAGAATAATTCTACATTATTTCCGATCAACAATATGTCATTCACATATACTTATCAGAAATGCTGTAGTGCTCCCACTCACTTTCTTGTAAATACAGGCTTCACCGCAAGTCTGTATAAAACTATATCCTTTGATCAACTTATCAAATCGTATATTCCAACTCCGAGATGCTTGCACCAGTCCATAGATGGATCGCTGGAGCTTGCATATTTTGTTAGCACCTTTAGGATTGACAAAACCTTCTGGTTGCATCATATACAACTCTTCTTTAATAAATCCATTAAGGAATGCAGTTTTGTTTATCCATTTGCCAGATTTCATAAAATGCGGCAATTGCTAACATGATTCAGACAGACTTAAGCATAGATACGAGTGAGAAACTCTCATTGTAGTCAACACCTTGAACTTGTCGAAAAACCTTTTTGCGACAATTCTAGCTTTGTAGATAGTAACACTACTATCAGCGTCCGTCTTCCTCTTGACGATCCATTTATTCTCAATTGCTTGCCGATCATCGGGCAAGTCAACCAAAGTCCATACTTTGTTCTTCATACATAGATCTCATCTCAGATTTCATGGCCTCAAGCCATTTTGCGGAATCTGGGCTCACCATCGCTTCTTCATAGTTCATAGGTTCGTTATGGTCTAGTAACATAACCTCCAGAACAGGATTACCGTACCACTCTGGTGCGGATCTTACTCTGGTTTACCTACGAGGTTTGGTAGTAACTTGATCTGAAGTTACATGATCATCATCATTAACTTCCTCACTAATTGGTGTAGAAGTCACAGGAACAGATTTCTGTGATCCAATAAGGGAGCAGGTACAGTTACCTCATCAAGTTCTACTTTCCTCCCACTCACATCTTTCGAGAGAAACTCCTTCTCTAGAAAGGATCCATACTTAGCAACGAATGTCTTGCCTTCGGATCTGTGATAGAAGGTGTACCCAACTGTCTCCTTTGGGTATCCTATGAAGACACATTTCTCCGATTTGGGTTTGAGCTTATCAGGATGAAACTTTTTCACATAAGCATCGCAACCCCCAAATTTTAAGAAATGACAACTTTGGTTTCTTGCCAAACCACAGTTCATAAGGCGTCGTCTCAACGGATTTTGATGGTGCCCTATTTAACGTGAATGCAACTGTCTCTAATGCATAACCCCCAAAACGATTAGTGGTAAATTGGTAAGAGACATCATAGATTGCACTATATCCAATAAAGTACGGTTATGTAGTTCGGACACACCATTATGCTGTGGTATTCCAGGTGGCATGAATTTGTGAAACTATTCCACATTGTTTTAACTGAAGGCCAAACTCGTAACTTAAATACTCTTCTCCATGATCAGATCGTAGAAACTTTATTTTCTTGTTACGATGATTTTCTGCTTCACTCTGAAATTATATGAACTTTTCAAATGTTTCAGACTCTTGTTTCATTAAGTAGATATACCCATATCTGCTCAAATCATCTGTGAAGGTCAGAAAATAATGATACCTGCTACGAGCCTCAATATTCATCGGACCACATACATCTGTATGTATGATTTCCAACAAATCTGTTGCTCTCTCCATAGTTCCGGAGAACGGCGTTTTAGTCATCTTGCCCATGAGGCACGGTTCGCAAGCATCAAGTGATTCATAATCAAGTGATTCCAAAATCCCATCAGTATGGAGTTTCTTCATGCGCTTTACACCAATATGACCTAAACGGCAGTGCCACAAATAAGTTGCACTATCATTATTAACTTTGCATCTTTTGGCTTCAATATTATGAATATGTGTATCACTACGATCGAGATCCAACAAACCATTTTCGTTGGTGTGTATGACCATAGAAGGTTTTATTCATGTAAACAGAACAACAATTGTTCTCTAATTTAAATGAATAATCGTATTGCAATAAACATGATCAAATCATATTCATGCTCAACGCAAACACCAAATAACACTTATTTAGTTTCAACACTAATCCCGAAAGTACAGGGAGTGTGCGATGATGATCATATCAATCTTGGAACTACTTCCAACACACATCGTCACCTCGCCTTTTACTAGTCTCTGTTTATTCTGCAACTCCCGTTTCGAGTTACTACTCTTAGCAACTGAACCAGTATCAATTACCGAGGGGTTGCTATAAACACTAGTAAGTACACATCAATAACATGTATATCCAATATACCTTTGTTCACTTTGCCATCTTTCTTATCCACCAAATACTTGGGGTAGTTCCGCTTCCAGTGACCAGTCCCTTTGCAGTAGAAGCACTTAGTCTCAGGCTTAGGTACAGACTTGGGCTTCTTCACTTGAGTAGCAACTTGCTTGCCGTTCTTTTGAAGTTCCCCTTCTTCCCTTTGCCCTTTTCTTGAAACTAGTGGTCTCGTCAACCATCAACACTTGATGTTTTTCTTGATTTCTACCTTCGTCGATTTTAGCATCACGAAGAGCTCGGGAATTACTTTCGTCATCCCTTGCATACTATAGTTCATCACGAAGTTCTACTAACTTGGTGATGGTGACTAGAGAATTCTGTCAATCACTATTTTATCTGGAAGATTAACTCCCACTTGATTCAAGCGATTGTAGTACCCAGACAATCTGAGCACATGCTCACTAGTTGAGCGATTCTCCTCCATCTTTTAGCTATAGAACTTGTTGGAGCATTCATATCTCTCAACTCGGGTATTTGCTTGAAATATTAACTTCAACTCCTGGAACATCTCATATGGTCCATGACGTTCAAAACGTCTTTGAAGTCCCGATTCTAAGCCATTAAGCATGGTGCACTAAACTATCAAGTAGTCATCATATTGAGCTAGCCAAACGTTCATAACGTCTACATCTGCTCCTGCAATAGGTCTGTCACCTAGCGGTGCATCAAGGACATAGTTCTTCTGTGCAGCAATGAGGATAATCCTCAGATCACGGATCCAATCCGCATCTTTGCTACTAACATCTTTCAACATAATTTTCTCTAGGAACATATCAAAAATAAACACAGGGAAGCAACAACGCGAGCTATTGATCTACAACATAATTTACAAAATTACTATCAGGACTAAGTTCATGATAAATTTAAGTTCAATTAATCATATTACTTAAGAACTCCCACTTAGATAGACATCCCTCTAATCCTCTAAGTGATCACGTGATCCATATCAACTAAACCATGTCCGATCATCACGTGAGATGGAGTAGTTTCAACGGTGAACATCACTATGTTGATCATATCTACTATATGATTCACGCTCGACCTTTCGGTCTCCGTGTTCCGAGGCCATATCTGTTATATGCTAGGCTCGTCAAGTTTAACCTGAGTATTCCGCGTGTGCAACTGTTTTGCACCCGTTGTATTTGAACGTAGAGCCCATCACACCCGATCATCATGTGGTGTCTCAGCACGAAGAACTTTCGCAACGGTGCATACTCAGGGAGAACACTTATACTTTGATAATTTAGTGAAGGATCATCTTATAATGCTACCGTCAAACAAAGCAAGATAAGATGCATAAAGGATTAACATCACATGCAATAAATATAAGTGATATGATATGGCCATCATCATCTTGTACTTGTGATCTCCATCTCCGAAGCACCGTGCTCGTGATCTCCATCTCGGAGGCACCATCATGATCACCATCGTCATCGGCGCGACACCTTGATCTCCATCGTAGTATCGTTGTCGTCTCGCCAACTAATTGCTTTTACAACTATCGCTACTGCTTAGAGATAAAGTAAAACTATTACATGGCGATTGCATTTCATACAATAAAGCGACAACCATATGGCTCCTGCCAGTTGCCGATAACTCGGTTACAAAACATGATCATCTCATACAACAAATTATATCACATCATGTCTTGACCATATCACATCACAACATGCCCTGCAAAAACAAGTTAGACGTCCTCTACTTTGTTGTTGCAAGTTTTACGTGGCTGCTACGGGCTTAGCAAGAACCGTTCTTACCTACGCATCAAAACCACAACGATAGTTTGTCAAGTTGGTGCTGTTTTAACCTTCGCAAGGACCGGGCGTAGCCACACTCGGTTCAACTAAAGTGAGAGAGACAGACACCCGCCAGTCACCTTTAAGCAACGAGTGCTCGCAACGGTGAAACCAGTCTCGCGTAAGCGTATGCGTAATGTCGGTCCGGGCCGCTTCATCTCACAATACCGCTGAACCAAAATATGACATGCTGTTAAGCAGTATGACTTATATCGCCCACAACTCACTTGTGTTCTACTCGTGCATAGCATCAACGCATAGAACCAGGCTCTGATACCACTGTTAGGGAACGTAGTAATTTCAAAAAAATTCCTACGCACACGCAAGATCATGGTGATGCATAGCAACGAGAGGGGAGAGTGTTGTCCACGTACCCTCGTAGACCGACAGCGGAAGCGTTATCACAACGCGGTTGATGTAGTCGTACGTCTTCACGATCCGACCGATCAAGTACCGAACGCACGGCACCTCCGAGTTCTACACACGTTCAGCTCGATAACGTCCCTCGAACTCCGATCCAGCCGAGTGTTGAGGGAGAGTTTCGTCAGCACGACGGCGTGGTGACGATGATGATGTTCCACCGACGCAGGGCTTCGCCTAAGCTCCGTAACGGTATTATCGAGGTGTAATATGGTGGAGGGGGGCACCGCACACGGCTAAGAGATCTCAAGGATCAATTGTTGTGTCTATGGGGTGCCCCCCTGCCCCCGTATATAAAGGAGCAAGGGAGGAGGAGGCCGGCCCTAGGAGGGGGCGCACCAAGTGTGGAGTCCTACTAGGACTCCCTAGTCCTAGTAGGATTCCACCTCCCATATGGAATAGGAAAAGAGGAAGGGAAAAAGAGAAGGAAGGAAGGGGGCGCCCCCCTTCCCTAGTCCAATTCGGACCAGACCAAGGGGAGGGGTGCGGCCACCCTTGAGGCCCTTTTCCTTCTTTCCCGTATGGCCCAATACGGCCCAATACGTATTCCCGTAACTCTCCGGTACTCCGAAAAATATCCGAATCACTCAGAACCTTTCCGAAGTCCGAATATAGTCGTCCAATATATCGATCTTTACGTCTCGACCATTTCGAGACTCCTCGTCATGTCCCCGATCTCATCCGGGACTCCGAACTCCTTCGGTACATCAACATACATAAACTCATAATAAAACTGTCATCGTAACTTTAAGCGTGCGGACCCTACGGGTTCGAGAACTATATAGACATGACCGAGACACGTCTCCGGTCAATAACCAATAGCGGGACCTGGATGCCCATATTGGCTCCCACATATTCTACGAAGATCTTTATCGGTCAGACCGCATAACAACATACGTTGTTCCCTTTGTCATCGGTATGTTACTTGCCCGAGATTCGATCGTCGGTATCTCGATACCTAGTTCAATCTCGTTACCGGCAAGTCTCTTTACTCGTTCCGTAACACATCATCCCGCAACTAACTTATTAGTCACAATGCTTGCAAGGCTTATAGTGATGTGCATTACCGAGTGGGCCCAGAGATACCTCTCCGACAATCGGAGTGACAAATCCTAATCTCGAAATACGCCAACCCAACAAGTACCTTTGGAGACACCTGTAGAGCACCTTTATAATCACCCATTTACGTTGTGACGTTTGGTAGCACACAAAGTGTTCCTCCGGTAAACGGGAGTTGCATAATCTCATAGTCATAGGAACATGTATAAGTCATGAAGAAAGCAATAGCAACATACTAAACGATCGAGTGCTAAGCTAACGGAATGGGTCAAGTCAATCACGTCATTCTCCTAATGAGGTGATCTCGTTAATCAAATGACAACTTATGTCTATGGCTAGGAAACATAACCATCTTTGATTAACGAGCTAGTCAAGTAGAGGCATACTAGTGACACTCTGTTTGTCTATGTATTCACACATGTATTATGTTTCCTGGTTAATACAATTCTAGCATGAATAATAAACATTTATCATGATATAAGGAAATATATAATACTTTATTATTGCCTCTAGGGCATATTTCCTTCAGAGCGAGCCACGGAGTATCATCTGGTTGTGTGATGGAGAGGAGCTCAATAAAGAAAGCCTGTTTGAGGGCATGGGTAGAGGGGGCGTAGATGTTAGTGATGGCGATGTTGAGGGCACATGCAGTTGATCTTAGGGTTACGGTGGAGGAGAAGTTTTGGTGTGAGTACGAGATGACCTGGAGAGAGGAGGAGTTAACGGCGGTGATGGTGCCGCCAGCCGTGCCAATGACGGGTCGTGGAAAGGCTTCGTCGAGGTGGAAGGGTAAGAAGGAGCGGAGTTTGGCGTCAGTGTAAGATTGTAGTTTGGATTCCTGCAAGAGGGCAATGTGAGGGTTGATCGCTACGAGTTCAGAAAGGACCGCGGCACACTTATCGTCATCACCCAAACCACGGACATTCCAGGAGCAAATAGAGATTACATCATTATTACTCATAAAAGTTTTGTTTGACACCACAGACGGACGACACAAAGCGCGGAGGAGTACATGAGACCTACTACAGCAGAAGAGGCAGCAGAGTACCAAACAAAAGGTAGAACGTACATAGTCCAAAAGGGCAGCGAGGCATGACACACGTAGCAACTAACAGACACGGACGTCAACTTCCAGTGGGCCCACAACATCCGGGGGCCGTGCATGGCTGGGGCAGCAATCATGGCTCGGCATCATCACCAGAGGCAGCATCCTCAGAGGAGAGGATGGCGTCGAGGTGGCCGTCGTCCGCGCCACAGAGGAGCGCAATGGTGGCCAAGTCTTCAGCAGAGGCAGGGGGGCCATCGGCAGCGTTAAGGCGGGCATCCTGGATAGCACGGCCAATGGCCGAGTGGACGTCGGAAGCGGAGAGGCGAGCAGCCTTGGCCTTGATAGCCCTGGCGAGCATGGGGGAGTACTTGGTCTCCTTGCCAGCAAGGCGCGCGCTACGCCGTAGCTTGTCCTTGGAGACAGAGTGGTCGCGAGCAGACCTGCGGCGCTCCTTGCGAACAGTGCTCTCATGGGTGTCAAGATCCTGGAGAGGGAGAGCTGTGTCCGTCGCAGCAGGAGTCGTGTTAGAGGCTATAACAGGGAGAGGGGTTGAAAGAAACGACGATGGGAGGGGAGGTGAGTTACCGTTGGCACGTGAAGATTCTCCGGCGGAGAACGCGAAGGTGGACGGCGTGGGGAGTGCAGCTGCGGGCGGAGCGAAGGCGGCAAAGGCAGACGTGTCAGAGGGCAGCTGGCCAGCCGTCACGCTAGCCCCCACGTCAACGGTGAGAGCAGGAGGGTCAACCGCAGCCACCCTGGGCAACGCGCGGATGACAAGTGGGGCCATGGCAGTCACCACGGGTGCATGCACCGCGTCCAGGGAGTCCGAGGTGACAGCATGCAGGAGGGGGACGTGCATGCCTTCTGCGCCGACCGAGTCGTCGTCAGAGACGACCAGCGGGTCACGTGCAGTGCCAGGGGGTGGAAGGACAGCTGACAAGGCAGGGTCACTATTGTTGCCGCCAGGAAAAGCATGACGAGCACGTGCATCAGTGGTAAGGCGGCGGGCGACCGGCCTAGTGCCGCCGTAGGTGGGGTCTGCACGCCACCCAGCCCTGAAGGCAGAAACCACCGGAGCGAAGTGATCAGGGGAGAGCGGGCGTGGTGAGCCGCGCTGGGAAAGAGGGGCAGAGTCTCCGTCAGAAGAGTTGCCCCCGAAGGGATTGGCGCCGTCACCGTGGTGCCAGCGTGAAACCTCGACAACCTTGGCTATCTTGATCTCGTTGATGGGCGGGAGCTGGATGACTAGGCCAGGAGGAGCCGGCTTGCCGGACTGGAGCAGAATGAGAGCACGGACCGAGGTGTAGTCGATGCCGTGGAGACAGAAGTCATCCACGGCACAGACGTCACCAAGGAACGCGAGTGCGAAGCGAATGCCATCGTTGTGCCAGAGTTCGTGTGGGAATTCTGAAACCTCGATCTCAGTGAGGTCGGTGAAAATGGCAATGGAGCGGTCGGCGTGCTCTACTGGTTCGATAGTAACAACATTGCCCTCGAACTCAATGGGGCTGTGGCGGATGACGTTGTTGCGTGCAGAAGGGGTGTGGAAGGTGATGCAAGCGACCCCGCGCCAAGATCGGCCCAAGATGAAGGTCGAGTTGCCGCAGGTGTGCTGGATAGCGCGGCGGATGAGAGGGGTGGGGTTGGGGTCGGTGGTCTGGAGGTGTGCGAACGCATAACGGCGAGGGCAGTGGACAAGGCATGGCGGGGCGGCGACGAGTGGCATGTCGCCATAGGGCGGGAGCAGGCCGGCCTCCCGCTCCGGGCGAGGCAACTCTTCGTCTGTCTCCGAGTCCGAGACGTGGGATTCAGCCCTAGCGAACCGAGAGGCAGTGAGAATGTCGGAGAGGCGGACCCGAAGGGCGTGGGTGTCTAAAGGAGAGGAGGTGTTGTGGCTGAGGTGGTGGTGTGGGGTGGTGGGGGATGGGGGTGCGGACGTGCGTGGTGGTGAGGGAGGAGGCGGGGGGACCCGTCGACGTTGACGGGAATGTCGTGGAGGACGAAAGGGGAGGGGATGCAGACCGCAGGGAAAGGCTCGGATAGGATGATGGGGACTTCTCCGATCATGAGGGTGCGTGGAGCGCGAGCCGTAGTCGAGGAAGAGCTGCCGTGGTCCATGTTGGGACGACAGAAAGCTAGGTTAGGGCATGAGGGAAAAATGTCGGGGAGAGGAGGAAAGAGAGGCCATATCCGGAGATACCTGCAGTCACGGCTACGGTGCCCGTTCCTCTAGCAGCGAGCGTAGCGGACGGGGTCGCGGCAAGCCTCGACGCGGTGGTCAAGAGCGAGGCATCGGAAGCAGCGTCGCTTCTTGAGTGAGGAGTGTGGTGGATGAAGATGGCGATGGAGAGGGGAGAGGGGCCGGCGTGGTATATATATGGGGCGTAGCTGCGGGTGACTATGGGCACGGGGGGGGGGGGGGGGGGCGTCTCAATATGGGGTCGTCGTGGCGCTGTTGGACCGCGTGTGCAGCGTATCTTGTGGCAGGGAGGCGTGGTCTAATGCGTGCATCAGTGGTTAAGGCGACTTGGGGTCATGGCTTGGAGACCGAGCGGGCGGATTAGGCTGCAGAGGTGAAGTAGGAGAGATGATGATAGCTAGATGCTGGCCTGGAGTAGGTCGAGGGGTCGGCGTGGGCGAGCGAGTGCATGACCTCGTAGTTTCGTCGGTTCCCAATGCAGCATCCTGACACGGCGTGGCAACAGTGGCCAGGCGGGGGGAGACAGGGGGCGGCGCAGCGCCGTCCGGACAAGACGTGGGAAGGAGGGGTGGGGGAGCCCGATTTGGCACAGACAGAGAGACAAAAGGGGGTGTCTGGGTTCTAGCGAGAGGGACGCACGCATGCATATCCTCGAGTGGTGCGTACGGATCTTTGGGAGGATTTGGTCTGCTGACGCCGCCGCGCAGCCATCATTGTGCATGGGGTGCCTGGGTTCTAGCGAGGGGGACGCACGCATGCATATCCTCGAGTGGTGCGTACGGATCTTTGGGAGGATTTGGTCCGCCTGATGCCGCCGCGCAGCCATTATGTGCATGGGGTGGGCCCGGCTAGGCTGCATGGGTGAGGGGACTTACGGGTGACCCATGAGGGCGGCTGGGGTCGGGCCGTGCATGCCTGGGCTGGGTGGCACGAAGGGGCCCAGAATAGAGACGGGGTGTGGCTGGAGCGGGGTATAAGAAAAGGAGCGATAGAGAGCTAGGTGGCGGCCGCAATGAGAAACCGCCTCGTCTAGTTGGTCAAAGAGAAAGAGACGAAAACCCCAGAAGTCCAAAGACCCGGACTTCAGAATTTGAATTTTTGCCAAGCGGGAGAAGATGCCAGTTTTGAAAACGAGATCATCTACCTTGATTGCATGAAAATCTTGTTTGACCGAAAAACAGTGGTTTAGAGCAGACTCAACAAGCACTTCATTAGGACTAACAGCTAGTGGCATAAAGGTAACCCAGAAACAGTGGATGTGAGAGGTGTAATGCATATGTGGCGGTAGCTGATTAGGGTGATTAGCATGAAGCATACGATAAAAAAAGCTAATACCAGGCCGAGCGCGTCTAACCTTGGGCAGGTCAAGGACTGTTGACGGTGAGGGCGGTGAGGCAGAGATGTTCGTCGTCGGAGAGGTAGCCGTGGAGCCATGCACGGGGAGCTTGGCCCTTCCAGCGAGCAAGCGTCCAGGGCCACACAGTGTAGGCGGACGAGGGAAGCGGATCAACATGCCTCGTTTGCGGAAGTCGCCCATGGCAACGATGAGGTTGGCAACCTCGGGGTTGGCGACGGTGAACGAGAAGCAAGAGTCTCCCTCGTCGACAACGTTGAAGTGGGGGAAGCAGCCACCGAAAAGACGAGCAAGGATGAGGGCCATGGAACCAGCGTTTAGGGCAAACAGAAATTGGATGACGCGAGCGTACATGCGGCAACCATGGAGGTTGTGGCATGGGTCGATGGTGACAGTCGACCGGGGTTGCGTGGAGACCACACCTTCGAAGTGAAGGCAGAGGTCTTCTGGAATTTGCAAGAGGGTGGCGAGCGACATGCATGAGGCGGCCACAGCAGGCGTGGGTGGATTCGAAGCAGAGTTAGGGAACGAGCGAAAGAGAAGGCGTAGTTGCGGTGGCGGATCGGTTTTTGGTCGAGGATGATCTCCGCGACCCGTGGGGAAGCCACATGGAAGCAGAAGACCAGGGGGAGCACAGGGCGACGAAGAAGTCGGCGGTGCAGCCACCAAGGGCAGCTTGGAGCAGAGCAGCTACGGTGATGGCGTCAAGGTGGCGGGTGGAGAACTCGAAGACGATGTAGAGGGGCGACGCAAGGTGCAGCACCGGCGTGGTGACTACGAGACGGCAGTAGTAACTGCAGTTATCTTCGAACTCCAAACCCATGGCATTGCCACAACTCAGGAAGCAGCGGAGCCCCACCTGCCCAGCTTTGACGTAGGGGAGGTCAAAGAAAGGTGATGGTGGTGGCGCAACAGAGTGGAGTAGCGCATCCAGGGGGCTGGTGGTGAGCGTGTGGCCATGGGGAGAGCTTGCGGCGACCAGAGTTGGGCGTAGGTGCGGGGTGAAGGGCCGGTGGTGGGAGGAGGAGAGGAGAGGAGCGGGGGGAGCGGGCCGCCATCCCTATATTTGTCAAGAATCATTCCTCGACCGGCAATTCTAAGTGAGCTGATTTTTAGTGTTGATTTTTTGGTGTTGCAGCAGCTTTGATTTTGGGCCTAGCATTTGGTTTGAATGTGAATTGCCTCCTCTATCCCAATTCTAATTTCTTCGAATTTGTCGCCCTTCTATTTTTAGAATCGTCCCACTGTTCATCAATTCCAGTGCTGAGACTATAAGCCAGGTTCCGGCTCTTCTAGCTATTAACCACTGTGAATTGCTGTTCATCTTGTTTCTTAATATTAAACTGATTATCACTAGATCAGTAAGCAGGCAAGTGAAGGTTACTCCTACTGATTAGCAGCAGTGAACTGAGAGCCTTTTATTACTACAGAATTCGAGAGATGCATCCATGGGATTAATTCTACCACGGAGTCTGGCAGTCTGAAACTACAGGCCTCTGATCGATGCAGATGCAGGCATGCGGCTACTTGCACCAGCAGCTTAGTTGTTTCTGCCGCCGTTGGCGTCGTTCAGGTCCATGGCGGGCCTCTCCACGTCCTCCATCTCCTCCTCCCGGACGAACACCGCCTGGTCCAGCACCGAAGCCGTCGACCCACCCGGGGCGGCGCCTCCGTACATGTGCGGTGGGGCGGGATGCGCGCCGCCGCAGTAGTCGTCAGCGTAGGCATCGGCATGGGCGGGGACGAAGACGCCCGTGTCCTGGTCGGGCACCCACGGCGCGTCTTCGCCGCCGTCCAGCGCGCCCTCGCCGATGTTCTCGTCCGGCAGCACCGAGGAGTGCTTGGATCCGCTCCTGAAACACACAGGATTGATCATCGATGCTGCCATCAGTGAGTGGTAGTTCTACTTCTAGGCGGCAAAAGAAGAAGATGGCAACGCAGAGCAGGCAGCAGGGTAAAAGTGGTTACCTGGAGGAGGCAAGAAGAGGCGTCGGCCTGGTCTGGCTCTGGCCGGCCACCCGGCGGCCGGCAGCGGTCAGCGCTCGTGCAGCCATGGCCGAAACAGCAGACTAGCTCTCTCTCAGATCGATGGAGTTCCCTTCCCTCCTCGTGTGAGCTCAATACAGAGAGAGGGGGGACAAAGCAGAGCAGGAGCAGTACGAGTACGGGTTTGAGCTTATCCGCTCTGTGGTCTGAGCCTGAGATCGACTTCTTCCTCCCTTCCCTGAACCTCGGTGAGCGGTGGCCTATTTATTTACTGCTATCGATGAAGCTATGCCGGTGCGGGACGCCTAGTGGCAAGAGAGCGTGAGGAACGGCGTGGCGACACGCGGCACGGCGCCATTGAGGAGACAGGGCAGGGCAGAGCAGAAAGGGTCGGCGATGAATGCGGTGGAAGGAAAAGAAGGGAGAGGAGACACGCACGGACGCACACACGACTCCAGGGAAAATATCATGTGATACCAGCCCTTACATGCTACCATGATACTGACTTCTAAAATTCAAATTTAAACATGTCAAAAAAACTGAAAAAATTCATGAATGTTGACAACACAAATGTTGGCAATCCCTAAAAAAAGCAGATCAAAATTCAACATGGAAAAAGAAAAAAGACAAATCTATCATGAATAGTGTCAAAAGAAGACGAAAGCAAAAATGACACTATTTACATATGAATTTGTATTTTTTGTTTCTCGATGTGTGTTTCAAATTTTGATCTGAATTTTTTAGGGGTTGTCGACATATGTGTTCTGAGCATCCATGATTTTTTTCAGAATTTTTTGACATGTTTAAATTTGAATTTTAGAAGTTGGTATCATGGTATCATGTAAGGGCTGGTATCACCCGATACTTACCCACGCCCCGAGCTGCATGAGCAATTATACCTGGCCATATCTCGGGCCGGGCCAAAAAAAGCCCGGTGCTGAAAACCCAGGCCCGAGCCTGGCCCGGCGCGACCACCGGGCCTACTAAATCGGGCCCGAGTCCGGCCCGAACCTGGAAAAGCCAGACACGACCCGCTCGGCCTGGCCCGACCACGGCTAAGAACCCATTTTTCACAGGCCTGAACACGGCCTGATCTGCCCGTCGGGCTTGATTTTCAGGCCCGAGCCCGACCCGATGGCATGTTCGGGCTCAGCTCGGCCCGAGATTTTCGGGCCGGGTCGGGTCGAGCGTCCGGGCCGGGCTGCCCATGGCCAGGTCTATGAGCATTGCTACATCTACGGAGAGATTTTTACGTATCTTACGAATGAGATGAGTTGGCAGCCTTTAATTGGATATTAGTGGAGGCTGGGGCCCACCCTGAAAATCAGGAGGGAGGCGTTCGGTTAGGGAAAGGGAGGATTACATAGGATACATAACAGCCTTAGGCAAGTCTACATTTTTGCAGCTGCATGCAACCGCCCTTTTCGTCGGACAAAGACACACGCAAAATCTCCGCTTTTACTTCAGCATCGATGCTTTCCCAGGGACGACGTTTCCAGCATCCGCTTCTTTGCTGCTCCCTTGGTTTTAGAATATAGTGAGTAGTACTATAATTTTTCAAAATTCAAACTTAATTATGTAAGTTTGATTAAGTTTTTTAATGGTAATACTAATGTCAATTTTGTATCATTAGATTCGTTATGAAAAGTATTTTCGTATTTTATCCTTTTGTAAATCGATGCGCCTACTATTCTGAATCGGAGGAAGTGTAATAAACCTCATTGAACCTTGTTGCTAAAAACACTAGAATAAATTCAGAAAAATGTGAGCACATAGACCAACTTAAAATCCGACGTACATGTTCCATCATATAAGAAATCTAACCAACGAAGCTTCAGTCGTATGTTTAACGTGTTTGCAACTATTTTTAGGGGCACACTATCCAATTTTATTGGTTACTTCACCACGGCACATTCTATACAAGAAACTAGAACATACAAGAGGAGCAAAGATACTAATACACATCAAAGGTATTCCAAATCATCAGCTTAGGAATGTAAAGCGGGTTATGCTTAATCCTATTTAAGCCAATTTATGATCAAAAACTTCAATAAAGTTGTTTTTTAGGTTAAATGAAATATAGAGCTAGGTAAAACTAACTAAACAGGCTTTACATGCATTGTTTATTTGCCATTTACATCCCAAAATTAGTTGTACCTCCAGCTTTTAGGACACGGCGATTTGGTGCCCGAGCCCAGATGATCCCGAAATCGCGGGCGTCAGTTCCAGGCTCGGGATCCGAATAATTCGTTCTGACGCGTCTGACGTTGAGCGTGGAAAAAGGGACGTACGATGAAATACGGTACAAAACAGTGGCTATTTCGTGGGCCCAAAGCGTATGGGTGGGACGGCGCTCGCGCACGGGATCTCTGGTCCGTGGACCAGATCGTTACCAGTCCAACCGAGCCAGGGATCAGATAGGTGTACGGCGACGGAAGTGGACGGCTGAGCCGTTTGTCCCTCTCCCCCCACCTCTGTCTCCGTTCTGAGTAGGTCCTTGCGGTGGCGCTCGTTCTGCAACGGCGAGCACGGGGAAATGGAAGATGGTGGGGTTGAGTTCCTGCTTGATGCCATTGACAGGTAAGTGGTCTCAGATCTGCCATTAGTTTTTTGAAGATTTGCTCTTCAGGCTGTTTTTCCTTGAAGAAGAGACCTACCGAACGGGCCCTGGTGGCGGCCATTGATATCTTCTTGCAGGTTCCCATTACGAGAGGAGTTCGCGGACAACCTCGAGCACCCAGATCCGGTTCCCCCGGTTCTTGTTGCCAAACAGCGGAGCCGACCTTGCCGTTCCTACGGACTCAAATACTGGATCTGGTTGCGCTCAACAGCTCGGCGGCCATGGGAATGATATGGCAGGAGTTCGAATCCGCCGTCGTGCGGATGCATCACCGACGAGGTTGGCCCAGTCTACTAACAGAGTAAATCCAGAGGCACCTGGGAGGACAAAAAAGGTGTGAACCCAAATCCTCCTGCTGTTGGTCTGTCACTGTATGTTCGTCACAACTGCACAGGATTTTGTCGGAATTTGTTTACTTCTGTAATCGTTAGAAAAAAAGTCCATATACACCAGAAAGTAAGCTTGGCCATTGCATCCCATCCTTAGTGGTGCCTTGTTTAACAGTCGGAACCACATTCATCGTACTATTAGTATTCTTGTAGTAGGACTATTAGACTGAATATTGTTTTGGTGGAAGAACTCGTAGACTGAATGTGTACGTTGCCAAATTACAGGTTATGGTTGGGCAGTGAGTCGCCAGATGACGATGTACTCTAAAGTCATGGGCTATCACTAGTAGAAAAAGGGTCAAATGTCAAGCACATTAATGCCGGTTTGCTTTTGAGCCGGCATTAATGTCATTAGTGCCGGTTCCAACGGCTAGGCGGTAAGAGCTTTTTAGTACCGGTTTGTGGCGAACCTTTAGCACCGGTTCGTGCCACGAACCGGTACTAATGAGGCTGTGGCCCCACGAGCACCTTTAGTACCGGTTCGTGGCACGAACCGGTACTAGAGTTTCTTACTAAGCTGTTTTTTAGTCCCACCTCGCGAAGAGAGAGGCACTAGGAGCGGTTTATAAGCCCTGAGTGCAGAGACGATGAAGAAGAGGCGCAATGCTCACATTCACGTTGCTTAGCTTCAAGCCTTGAGGAATAGGGTAGACTGCATGGAGCTATGTGCAGTGCAGTCTACACTATTCCGAAAGGCTTGAAGCTAATTAACGAGCATTGCGCCTCTTTTTTATTTTTAATAACTTCTTACAACTCCGGACTTCTTGTGCTACAGCAAAAACTGGACGCGCTTCGTGTACAAACTGGACAATCTCTTTTGGAGTATCAGGGCTTCGGACGAGAACTCATCTGTTACACCGGCACTTCATTTTTTAAAACTTAATTGAACTCCAGACTATTTGTTACAGCAAAAACTGGATGCACTTCGTGTACAAACTGGACAATCTCTTTCGAAGTATCAGGGCCGGTTTCGGACGAAAACTCATCTATTACACCGGCACTTCATTTTTTAAACTTATTACAACTCCAGACTTTTTTTGCGTTCAGTAGGCACCATTCAAAGTGACGTCATCAATTTTCAACACTTTCTCACATCATTTGCTGTTTTTCAGTCATTTACCGATTTGTTTTCAGAGCTAAATGACCGTGAAATTGAAAATCGCTACAAAATGAACTCTGAAATGTTGAAACTTGGCATGGTATCATCATTTCACCCACATAGCATGTGCAAGAGAGTAGAGAGGATTACGTCAAAAACTGGACGCACTTCGTGTACAAACTGGACAATCTCTTTTGGAGTATCAGGGCTTCGGACGAGAACTCATCTGTTACACCGGCACTTCATTTTTTAAAACTTAATTGAACTCCAGACTATTTTTGCGTTCAGTACGCATCATTCAAAGCGACGTCATCAATTTCCAACACATTCTGACATCATTTCCTGTTTTTCAGTCATTTACCGATTTGTTTAAAGAGCTAAATGACCGTGAAATTGAAAATCGCTACAAAATGAACTCTGAAAATGTTGAAACTTGGCATGGTATCATCATTTCACCCCACATAGCATGTGCAAGAGAGTAGAGAGGGTTACGGCAAAAACTGGCCGCACTTCGTGTACAAACTGGACAATCTCTTTCGGAGTATCAGGGCTTCGGACGAGAACTCATCTGTTACACGGGCACTTCATGTTTTTTAAACTTAATTGAACTCCAGACTATTTTTGCGTTCAGTACGCACCATTCAAAGCGACGTCATCAATTTTCAACACTTTCTGACATCATTTGCTGTTTTTCAGTCATTTACCGATTTGTTTTCAGAGCTAAATGACTGTGAAATTGAAAATCGCTAAAAATGAACTCTGAAAATGTTGAAACTTGGCACGGTATCATCATTTCACCCAAATAGCATGTGCAAGAGTGTAGAGAGGGTTACGGCAAAAACTGGCCGCACTTCGTGTACAAACTGGATAATCTTTTTCAGAGTATCACGGCTTCCGACGAGGACTCATCTGTTACACCGGCACTTCATGTTTTTTAAACTTAATTGAACTCCAGACTATTTTTGCGTTCAGTACGCACCATTCAAAGCGACGTCATCAATTTTCAACACTTTCTGACATCATTTGCTGTTTTTCAGTCATTTACCGATTTGTTTTCAGAGCTAAATGACTGTGAAATTGAAAATCGCTAAAAATGAACTCTGAAAATGTTGAAACTTGGCACGGTATCATCATTTCACCCAAATAGCATGTGCAAGAGTGTAGAGAGGGTTACGGCAAAAACTGGCCGCACTTCGTGTACAAACTGGATAATCTTTTTCAGAGTATCACGGCTTCGGACGAGGACTCATCTGTTACACCGGCACTTCATGTTTTTTAAACTTAATTGAACTCCAGACTATTTTTGCGTTCAGTATGCAGCATTCAAAGCGACATCATCAATTTCCAACACGTTCTGACATCATTTGCTGTTTTTCAGTCATTTACCGATTTGTTTAGAGAGCTAAATGACGGTGAAATTGAAAATCACTACAAAATGAACTCTGAAAATGTTGGAAATTGGCATAGTATCATCATTTCACCCGCATAGCATGTGCAAAAGAGTAGAGAGGGTCACCTCGTGTACAAACTGGACAATCTCTTTCGGAGTATCAGAGTTTCGGACGAGAACTCATCTGTTACACGGGCACTTCAATGTTTTTTAAACTTATTGGAACTCCAGCCTATTTTTGCGTTCAGTATGCAGCATTCAAAGCGACGTCATCAATTTCCAACACGTTCTGACATCATTTGCTGTTTTTCAGTCATTTACTGATTTGTTTAGAGAGCTAAATGACGGTGAAATTGAAAATCACTACAAAATGAACTCTGAAAATGTTGGAACTTGGCATGGTATCATCATTTCACCCGCATAGCATGTGCAAAAGAGTAGAGAGGGTCACGGCGAAAACTGGACGCACCTCGTGTACAAACTAGACAATCTCTTTCGGAGTATCAGGGTTTCGGACGAGAACTCATCTGTTACACGGGCACTTCATGTTTTTTAAACTTATTTGAACTCCAGCCTATTTTTGCGTTCAGTATGCATCATAATAAAACAGAAAATAAATAAAACAGAAAAGACAAAAACTATATAAAAAATTACTCAAAAATAAATAGTAGAAAATAAATAATGCAGAAAAGAAAAAACTATATAATTTTTTTATATTCACAAAGAAACTAAATACATCAAAAAAAACTCAGAAATAAATAGAAGAAAATTATATAAAAAATTGTTGGGCGCTGCCCAGTGGGCCTGCCAGGCCTAGGGTTTGCAAATACAGGCCCAGAAGGGCCAGCAGGCTCACAGGGCAGCGCGCCGAAGTTAGGCCCAGAAGCCTGCTATAGAGAGGAGTTCAAGACTGCAGTCGCGCCGGGGCTTTTAAACTGGTGCGGGCGCCCCTCGGCTAGCGAGGTGGGACTAAACTTGCCCGCACCGCTTCTGCGCCAGCGCACCCCTTTAGTACCGGGTCGTGGCTCCAACCGGTACTAAAGGGGATCCGGTACTAAAGGGGCAGTTTCCCGCCCTTGGCCTGGCGAAAATTGTCCTTTAGTACCGGTTGGTGGCTCCAACTGGTACTAAAGGCCCCTCCTATATATATGGCACTTACGAAAAATTCAGTTTCATCGACCACCACTTCTTCTCCAACTACTTCGCACGACATCGCCGCCGCCGCCGCGCCGTCGCCCATCGCGCGCCACCCTCGCAGGCCCCGCCGCCCTCGCCGCTCCCGCCGCGCGCCGCCGCCCGTCGCCGTCGCCCCGTACTACGTACGTCGCCGTCTCGATCGCGCCGTCGCCCCCGGCCCGCCGCTCGTCGTCGCGCCGTCCCCGTCGCATCGCCGTTGAGCGCCGCCGCCCCCCGCTCGTACACACACACACATACACACACACACACATATTGTTTTTACTTATTTTCTGTTTTCTGTTGTTTAGATTAATGTTAGATAAATTACGTAGATAAGAATGTTAGAATGTTAATGTTAGACGAATTATATGGAAAAGATGTTAAATATTAATGTCAATTTTAGATGAATTAGCTAGATATTAATTAGGTATATATATGAGATTTGAACTAGTTGAATTAACATAACTAGTTTATTTTTAGTATGAAAATTAAAAGAACAAGTTTATTTTTAGTAAGAAAATTTAGGTATATGAGATTATTTGAACTAGTTGAATTAATATAACTAGTTTATTTTTAGTAAATGCTTAGTTGAACTAGTTGAATTAGTAGAACTAGTTTATTTTTAGTAAGAAAATTTAGGTATATGAGATTTGATGATCTAATTAAAATATTACTATATATAGCTACTTTATATATTTTAGTAAGAAAATTAATAGAACTAGTTTATTTTTAGTAAATTCTTAGTTGAATTAATTGAACTAGTTTATTTTTAGTAAGAAAATTTAGATATCTGAGATTTGATGATCTAATTAAAATATTACTATATAGAACTAGCTACTTTATTTTAGTAAGAAAATTAATAGAACAAGTTTATTTTTATTAAATGCTTAGTTGAATTAGTTGAATCAATAGAACTAGTTGAACTAATAGAAGTAGTTGAATTAGTTGAATTAATAGAACTAGTAAGTGTTTAATGTTTCACCTATATGAACATAGGAAATGTCGTCTGACGACGAAAAAGATTTCATTAAGTGCGAATACTGTGAAGACCAGCGCGGCCTGTGCGGTAGAAATTTACTTGTTGATGATAGGCGCTTCAGCATCAAGCTGGATGAGACCTTCGAAGTGGATACAGTAAGTCATAACGACAAGTCTTTTTTCATAATTAAGCATGACTTATATATGCTTCATTTGCTTCAACTTATAATTTTAAATTTTCACTATTCTACTAGCGCATCCCCTGCCATGCAAGAATTTTTGTCTTGGATAAGATAGGTTTCAGTGCTATGGAAACTATGGAGGTAAAGAGAGTTTACCTGAAGACCGAGCATGGTTATACTTTCAACGTCAAATTATACAATGCAGACACGTACACCTATTTTGAATGCAAAACTTGGCAAGCACTATGCAAGGCTTATGCATTTGAGCCTGATATGGTTATCACCTTTGATATTCATCCGGAAGATGATATTGAAGGTAATAGAGACATCTGGGTCGATGTGCAGACGCCTCCAGTTCTACCATTATGTGAGTTTCTCAACCATATTTATGTCTTTGATATTGTTTATTCAAAAATAGTTGACAACTAATTTCTATTGACAGCTTATTTCCATTCAAGCAAACATGTCCGGCGCTTGGTAGACAGGACCTCCTACTGTCCCGGAGCTGAACTAAACTGCGAGGAGATAAGTCATTTTGTTTCATGGCTTGAGGATCTTCATACTGTTAAGACAAATTTTCTTCCTGCACTTAGAAATGTTAGTACTCAAAACGTGCGACCAATAGTGATCGTATTGAACTACGGTCACATCTATTTACGAAAGATGGTAAGATTTTTACTATTTGTCCTGAATGCATCTTTTGCATACATTATTTTTTTGCTAAACTTTCATTGCTAAGTATATTAATTACTATACGATGTTCTTCAACAGGGACTCCCGATGACAGTTGTGCCTCAGTGGATCGAGACTAAAGGTCACATGTCAATGGTTAGCTTACGGCCAAGATATCCTACATTGCACATGAGTGCATTCAGCATTTCAAAAAGCGATGAATGCTTAATAGTGAAAGATTGGAGCAAAATTGTTAACGATCCCAGCAGAGAAGTACTAGGGGGCAGCAATGAGAAGCGCAGCCCACGATTAGGAGACAGGTTCATCTGCATGCTCCAGTATGATGAATCCGGAGAGCTATACATGTTCTATGCTATTTTACCTGAGAGAGAGCAGCAGGAGTGATTTAGCTACTTCATGCTCTTAGTACTTTTGTCCTCTCATGTCCGTGTTCTTCGTCCTGAACTTAATCTCAAAGGGTGATTTGCTTTTGTGGTGTTATGAACGCTTATAATATGATGACCATGTTGAACTCGATGATATCTTTGATTCTGGTACAAGTGAATGTTTTTTCTTTAAGCTAGTGTTGGTGCTGATTAGATAGCGGTAATGACTATGATGATTAAACAGTGGTAATGACGACTATGATGATTTTTAGCTAGCTAATTTACTGTTGTTGATGATATGATGCAAGAGTTTTTATATTAATATGATGATGATGATGATGATGATGAGTTATTATATCATTTATAAAATAAACCAAAGATTAGTTTCAGCTGGATATCCTAGCTAAGTGATCAAGTATATGCCATATCCATATTATACTTGATCACTTAATTATAGGTGATCAAGTATAATATGGATATGGCATATACTTGATCACTTAGCTAGGATCCACATGCATCCAGTCGAAACTAATCTGCGGTACTTTCACCTAATGATTTAACAACTAAAATAATCATTAAATTAAATGGAAAACACAAAATTGAAGGAAAAATAAAAAATAATACGAAAACACACCCAAACATTTAGTACCGGTTGGTGGTACCAACCGGTACTAATGTCCTGCACGCACTCAGGCCTGGCTTGTGCCATGTGGTGGCACTTTAGCGCCGGTTCGTGATGAACCGGTACTAAAGGGGGGGCCTTTAGTCTCCACTCTTTAGTGCCGGTTGCAGAACTGGCACTAAAGGCCTTACGAACCGGCGCTAAAGCCCGGTTCTGCACTAGTGTATAGAATTGATTGGCTAAAGAAAGTAAACGGAATAATTGGAAAAGTCGAGCATCAGTTATCCATATGCTCCTAATTTTCCTATTTTCTCCGTGTTGTTGAAGATCAACTTTCAGTTCATGTTCCCGGTGCATTTCATGGATTGCCGGTCATTATATATCCTGGATACCGAGAAGATTATGATGGTGCTTGACCCAACGGAGACAGATCCGTCGGATGAGATGAAGATCAAACATGGGCCGCTAGCAAGGAAGTTTCAGCAGAAGTTATGCACCCTATTCAGTGACATGTTCGGACCCGGTTTGGTTGAGACCACTGGATGGTCGTTTGTGTACCCTTTGGTGGCGCAGCACGAGCCATGCATTAGGCGTGCGTGAGTACCCTAGAACATACCTAGGCATTTCAGGTTGATAAAAGAAAATTGCCTACAAAATTCCTAAGTTCAATGTTGTTTCCTCACAGGGAGAGTAAATTGCAGAAAACCACCAGTTTGAGGGCTAGGTTAGCAGAAATCACTACGTTACAGTTTCTTGGCAAGAAACACCAACTCTCTCGTAAACAATTTGCAAATACCACTGATCGGCGGATCGGGCACCGATAAGTGGATTTATGACAGGTGGGGCTCGGTTTTTGCCGACGTGGCGCTGTCAGCTGGTCGGACAGCCGTTAGACGCTGTTAGACGGCGTCGTTCGTTCTGTTTCCTCTTATCCCCCGTCTTCTTCCCCCGTTTCCCCCTTATTCTCCCCTGTTCCCGGTTGTGCGGCGCACCGTCCCCGCCCCCCGTCGCAGACATGAGTCCGGCGAAGTCGAGCGATGCTGGCGGCGGCGCCCAGCCATCCACTGGCGAGATGTGCGGGAGCTCGAACCCTACGAAGGCGACGGCAGAAGAAGAGGAGGAGGAGGACCCGCAATACTCGGTGGAATTCAGGGCGGCCAGATCATTCGCCGCGGCGGTGAAGGGAAATCCAGTTGGAAGCCAGCACATTGCTTCAGCTTTCGGCGGCGTCTAGTGAGATCCCAGTCCCATTCCCCTCCCCAATCACATTCCCCTTCTGTTGCTAGGGTTAGGGTTAATGTAGTTCTAGGGTTTGTGTGTGTTGTAGTTCTAGGGTTTGTGTGTGTTATAGTTCTGTAATTAGAATGATATAGTTCTTTAATTAGATGCTTACAACTAGGGTTTCTGTAAATAGAAGGATATGAATTGTTGCACTCAAATGATGTTCTGCTCTGGTCTGTACTAGCTTGCTTCAGTTTTCCTTAAGTACTTATAGTGCACTATTGTATTATTATTTGCAGTCTTGAAGATGAGGTTTGGGAATTGAGGATGCATTTTCATGACAGAGATAATATTGAAAGGAGTATGATGATGTCAGACATCACATATTACAATTTGGTAGCACTTATGGAGACAGAAGGGTATGGTTTTAGAGATTATATGTATTATGTGAGGGACCCTGGGCTAGGGATTGAAGGAATGGAAGAAATAGATGATGATGATAAGTTAGAGGAAATTTTAGACCACATAGCAGAGCAGAATAACAAGATATTGAATGTGACAATAGTTAGGGCCAGTGCATGCAAGTTCCCAATATAAATACCAGTGTTAATGTCATTGAGATGCAGACCCCAATAGAACAAATTGGAGAGTCCAAACTGTATCAGATTGATGATGAAGGAGTGTTGTTCAATGCTGAAAATGTGCATGTAGAAGCTGAGAGTTGTGATGCAGGAGGAGAACAAGAGCCAATGCCCTTGCAGTTTGACACACAGCAGAGCAGAATAAATGTGAGCCTGGAACCTGCTTTAGGTGATGCAGTAGTGGAAGAATACCATGTGACTGACAATTCAGAGGAGCAACTGTTAATAGAGCAAGAAATGGAGGAGAAAAGGAGAAATGAAATTGAAATGTTTAGGAAGAACAAGAAGGAAAGAGCGAAGGAGACTTGTTTGAACAGGAAAGCAGCAGTGATGGACAATGAAGAGGATAGTGATGATGATGATCTGGTAGAATAGGTGATATCTTAGCTAGGCTTGAGGAGATGAGAAGACAGAGGAATGACCCAGAACTTCATTTTGAAGGGGACACAGATGTTGAGGAAATGTGTGACTCAGAGGTGGATGATGAGCTGTATGTGCCACAAGGTGAAGAAGAGGATGTAGAGGAGGAAGAGGAGGAGGAAATGGAGGAAGAGGAACAAGAGGATGAGCTAGGGCAAGATGTACCAAACAAGAGAAGGGCCAAGAGACAAAGAAAAGGCCCAACAAGCAATTCACATGGGAGTATAGAAGACATGTTTGAGGAGGACTGGATTCCATCATCTGATGAGGACAAGAAACCACAAGACCTTGGTGTGGAAGATGATGATGGTGCTGAGGCATTGGCATATGTGTTGCCCAATGGTAGAAAAAAGCAGAGCAAAGAAGATGAAGAAGAGGTTATGGTTTGATGAGCACAGAGCTCATCCAGAGGAGCAATTTGTGAAGCATCTTTGCTTCTTAAATGTGTACCAGTTTAGAACTGCACTTCAAACCCTGCACATTGCTCAAAACAGGAACTTTGTCTACCATAGAAACTGTAGTGATAGGGTGATAACACAGTGCATAGATGAGCAATGTCCCTTCTATATAGCAGCTTCTCAGATTGCAAATGAGAAGTCATTTACAATTAGGAAGGTGTATTTAGTGCACACATGCCCTTCTATGTCAGAGAACACTAAAGTCACTGCTAAGTGGGTGTCAAAATTCTGTGAGGAGGCTATCAGAAATGACCCATGCACAACAATCACAAGTATTATTAATACCGCAAAGAGCAAGTATGGTGTGGACATATCAACACACATGGCATACAGGGCAAAGAGGGCAACAAAGGCTGTTGTGTTAGGAGACCAGAAAGCCCAGTACACCAGGATTAGGGATTATTTACAGGCTGTGTTGGATACAAATCCAGGTTCAAGATGCATTGTGACAACAAGATATCTGAAGGAGCATCCAAGCACTAACCCTAGGTTTCATGCACTGTTCATATGCTTGAATGGATGCAAAGAAGGGTTTCTCAATGGCTGTAGACCATTCATAGGTAAGTCAATAGTATTTGTGCTAAGTGCTACTAATGTTTGATTTCATGTGCTAATCAATTGTGATTTCATTTATTTGTTGTAGGTCTAGATGGTTGTTTCATCAAGCTCACTACTGGTCAACAAATTCTAGCTGCAACTGGAAGAGATGGGAACAACAATATTTTACCCATTGCTTTTGGAATTGTTGATAAGGAGGACACTAACTCCTGGACCTGGTTTTTATACCAGTTGAGACAAGCATTAGGTGGAGAATCTGGGAAGTTTGGGAACTACACAATAATTTCAGATAGGCAGAAGGTAATCAGTTGTAATTACTTTCTTTATTTACTTTCTTGTATTTACTTTCTTTATTTACTTTCTTGTATTTACTTTCTTGTATTTACTTATTGTACTATCACACACACAGGGCCTTTTAAAAGCCATTACCAGAGTGTTTCCCAATTGTCCCCAAAGGTTTTGTCTTAGACATATCTACCAGAACTTTCAAAATGCTGGGTTTAGAGGGCCTGAATTAAAGCAACACATGGATGCGGCTAGTTATTCATACACTGAACATGGTTTTAAAACTGCAATGGCTGAATTAAAGAATGAGAGTGAGGCTGCTTGGGAATGACTAAGCAAAATACCTAAACACACTTGGGCCAGACATGCAATGGATATGAACTGCAAAACAGACTTAGTTGTTAACAATCTAAGTGAGGTTTTCAACAAGTGGGTTCTAGATGTCAGGGCTAAACCAATTAGGACCATGGTGGATGGAATTAGGACAAAGTTAATGGTCAAGTTCAATGCAAATAGAACAAAGACTGAGACTGTAAGATGGGAAATTTGTCCAACATATGCTGAGAAATTAGAGGAAGCAAAGAAGTTTGCAAGGAACTGTCATGCTTTGATGGCTGGGCCTAATCTTTACCAAGTCACTAGTGGGGAGAGAACTTATGCTGTGAACCTACAACATAGGACTTGTGGGTGCAAGAAGTGGGATATGACAGCAGTTCCTTGCAATCATGTTGTTTCTGCCATACACAAGGCTAAGCTTCAGCCAGAGGACTTTGTTCATGATTTCTTCAAAAAAAAGATGTACCTGGCAGCTTACAGTCCCATTATATATCCTGTACCTGGACCTGATATGTGGCCAAGGACAGACAGTATGGACATTGAGGCTCCAGTTTTCAAAGAACACAAGGGAAGGGCACAGACTAAGAGGAGAAAGGGCCAATATGAGAAGCCAGCTCCCAAAGACACCTCAAGAATGACCTCGATTACCTGCTCTAATTGCAAAAAGGTTGGCCATAGATACACCAACTGTAATGTTGCTTTGAATCCATCACTGGCAATGAGAAAGAACATGCATGAGGTAACCAATGTCCTAATATTGACTATTTGATGTTGCTTTGAATTCATCTTCCTGTTCTTACACTATTTGATCTTTTTGTAGCCAAGCAGCAGCTCCTATGAACCTGATGCAGCCACACCAGCAAGGAGGGCCTCTTCTGCTGCTGGTGCTGCTGCTACTGCACCATCACCAGCATAGAGGGCATCTTCTTCTTCTGCTACAGCACCTGGACCAGCAAAGAAGAGGGCCTCTTTTGCTTCTGCAACAACACCTGGACCACCAAAGAAGAGGGCATCTTCTGCTTCTGCAACAGCACCTGGACCACCAAAGAAGAGGGCCACTTCTGCTGCACCACCACAAAGGACAGTTGCTGGTAGTTCATCATCTGCTGCAAAGGGTAAAACAGCAGTAACTAGATCTTCAGCTGCTGCAAAGGGAGCAAGGGCATCTTTCTTGCCTCCAAGGACAACTATTGTTTCCCAAAGAATCAGGAAGCCCACCCAGAAAATTAGAGATTACTTGACTGCTTCAGGTGCTCCATGGGAATGATGCATTTTAGGTGTGTGAAAACTCTTGTGATGATGGTCAGTTTGGTTGTGTGTCAAAATACTGTCAATTTGGTTGTGTCAAACTACTATTGAGATGTTTGGTTGTGTCAAAATACTGTCAATTTGGTCAGTTCGGTTGTGATGATGGTCATGTAGTTGAGATGTTTAAGTTAAGTTGTGATACTATAATGCTTTAGATATCTTTTCTGGTATTTTGTGATGATGAGTTTATCATACATTTTGTGATGATGAGGCTAAATGTCAACAAAGCCATCAAAGATGCCAAAAAACCCTAGGTGATGGCTAAATGTCGACAAAGCCATCAAAGATGCCAAAAAACCCTAGGTGATGGCTAGATGTCGACAAAGCCATCAAAGATGCCAAAATACCCTAGGTGATGGCTAGATGTCGACAAAGCCATCAAAGATGCCAAAATACCCTAGGTGATGGCTAGATGTCGACAAAGCCATCAAAGATGCCAAAATACCCTAGGTGATGGCTAGATGTCGACAAAGCCATCAAAGATGCCAAAATACCCTAGGTGATGGCTAGATGTCGACAAAGCCATCAAAGATGCCAAAATACCCCAGGTGATGGCTAGATGTCGACAAAGCCATCAAAGATGCCAAAATACCCTAGGTGATGGCTAGATGTCGACAAAGCCATCAAAGATGCCAAAATACCCTAGGTGATGGCTAGATGTCGACAAAGCCATCGAAGATGCCAAAATACCCTAGGTGATGGCTAGATGTCGACAAAACCATCGAAGATGCCAAAATACCCTAGGTGATGGCTAGATGTCGACAAAACCATCGAAGATGCCAAAATACCCTAGTGAAGGCTAGATGTCGACAAAACCATCGAAGATGCCTAAAAACCCTAGTGAAGGCTAGATGTCGACAAAACCATCGAACATGCCTAAAAACCCTAGGTGATGGCTAGATGTCGACAAAACCATCAAAGATGCCTAAAAACCCTAGTGAAGGCTAGATGTCGACAAAACCCCAAAGATGGCTACAAACCCTATTTGATGGCTCAAATACATAAATTCTAAACATATCAGATTTCATCCAAATACTCTAAATACCATCACATTTAGCATTAATTCAAATCCATACATAATCATAGTACTAGATTAGTACTTTACAGATCCATAGTTCAGGAAATTAAAACCATAATCTCATTATAGCACAGCCAACCACACCCTACAAAAGGTAAGCAAATGCCTAATGATAGTGCCCTCTTCCACAGCCAGGTGATCATTCATTTAGGATGGCCTTGATCCCCTGCAGCTTCAAATTGCTCTCCTGCAGCTTCACATTACTCTCATGCAGCTTCACATTGCTCTCTTCAACACTCTTCTGCAGCTCATCAATTTGGATCTGCAAGTTCTTCCTCTCTTCAGCTAGCTTGAGCTTCATGTTCCTAATGACACTGGCCTGAGCAGCTACCAGGTTCTTCACCATCTCATACTTCTCCTCCAACTTCTTGGTATCATCATCTGTCTTTTCTATCTCTACCCTATGTTGCTGGGCATCCACAAGTGCATTGACATCTTCAACCAGCTTCTCATAGCTGGCCTGCAGCTTTTTCTTCTCTTGTGTCAGGTTATGAACTTCAAAAGAATTCATCAGAGTGTCCTCAGCCCTCTGTCTCTTGTTGTCTTCATACATCAACCATAACTTGTGCAATGCATTCTCAAGGGTATTGGGCCAAGCAGGATCAATCCATTTAACTAGTCCACAGTCTCTACCTTCCTGAAATAAGGTAGTATTGAAAACCATATTAAAACCTTTCATCACAACCAAAGCTAAAGATATTATATTTAAAAACTCCCAAGATAAAGTACATCAAAAAGAAAGCACTGATGTTCTGGTCTCAATTATACAATGATGTGCGGCTATTAGGAATAAACTAACCCATGCATCCACTGTACTTTAATCTAATTAACATTGTTGCCAGAGTAAAAAATGACTGCCTAAACACTCTCCTCAGAGTAAACAATGACTGGCTCAACACTCTCCTAAGAGTAAACAATGACTGCCTCAACAGTCTCCCAACTTAACAATAAATAAACAATGGCCAAATCCTAACAATGATTGTGCTGTCACTTAGAAGCATATACCTTCTCAGCGCAACAGAGAAACCTCCTCCCAGTTAGAATTCCTTCAAAAGCAACGCGCCTCTCTGCTAACTTCCCGTGACCATGGCACAAAACCTGCATTTCAACTTCAGGGCCCTCGAAATGGGAGTCCTCAGTTGAAGCAGGGACCTGGGAGTGCAAAGAAATGCATAACATTTCATCAGCTAACACAGCTAACACACAAGCTCCTTTGAGAAAAATATCCCCAAATCATAGAACAAACCCTAACCCTAGGAAAATATCCCCAAATGCATACCTGCATTCTGCCGTCGTCAGAATCAGAGCTGATGTACTGCCTAGTGTGCTCGCTGCTGTCGTCCCTTTCACTCCAGGACACCATGACGATGCGGCGGCGGCGGCGGCGCGACGCGGAGCTGAGCGGCCGGCGGCGGCGAGCAAGAACAGAGCGAGAGCGAGAGCGTGCGAGAGCAAAGTGAGAGTGAGAGTGAGAGACAGAGGAGCGAATCACTTAAGTTCACGTGCGAGAGCGCCGTCTAACGGCGTCTAACGGCTGTCCGACCAGCCGACAACGCCACGTCGGCAAAAAACGGGCCCCACCTGTCATAAATCCACTTACCGGTGCCCAATCCGTTGATCAGTGGTATTTGCAAATTGTTTACGGGAGAGTTGGTGTTTTTGCCAAGAAACTGTAACGTAGTGATTTCTGCTAACCTAGCCTTCAAACTGGTGGTTTTCTGCAATTTACTCTCACAGGGAAGACAGTGGCGTATATGTCGCTCACTACGTCCTGGAGTTCACCGGTCTATACCTTCGATCAACTATAACCCAGGTATGGAACCGCCTAACCTATTTCTTGACTAGCTGAAACTGATAGGCATATTTGATGAAAGTAATTAATAGTTTTCTCTTATTTTTGCTTCATCACAGGGTCAGATTGAGCACCTACGCAAGAAGATTGCATACGAGATAGTGACCATGAAGGGGACAAGGGAGATACCCCGGAGTTTCTGTACGAGGAGATCATTGACTGACGAGAAAGACATTAGCAATTCCAGTCTGCATGCAGTTTTGGCTGTGCGTGTACTTATCGTTAGATGGGCACGTTTAAGTTCTAGCGTTATTTTGCATCAGAAAACCCTACGAGCATTGTGCATCTGGAAAGCTATGGGCATGGGATGTATTCCTAATGGAGATCTAATTAGAGTAATTTGAACTACGTACGTGTTAGAGATTATGTGAACAGATGACGATCTGTCTGAATATAAATATGCTGCAACTACTTGTGGTTATTTGATTCACTGCTTAACATACATGAAGTGGCTGACCGTGATCAGATGATACGGAAAAGAGAATAATGGGTCAGTTCCAGAGATGTATTTAAGACGGGCTCGTCTGGTAGCCGTCTGTGAGTCCTGCATGGTGAACGGCTCAGGCCGGCTCAGAAATATGGCTGAACCGTGCCTCAACTGCCTGTTCTGCGTGTACAGTGTGACATGCGGTCGCATTCATTGCGCTGCTGAGCAGTGCTAAATATGGAGATATACAATGGTGAAATACAGCAGTGGGCGCGTATCCACATGACAGCCTGCGGTATAGATTTTGGGAGCATCTGAGCTCGGGCTCAGAAACCAATATTCGCAACTTTTAGTTATAATTTCAAAATCGCATGAACATATTACTCTTACTACCCCAACCAAAGAAATGTCTTAATATGATTATCTAAATAATATGTTACCTAAGATAGAAATATAATATTATTTGTTTGTGCTTTATAGATATATTTTCATAGATACTATTCATCAGAATTATATCTCGAGAACCATAATTCAAATAACCAGAATTATATCTCTGTCACCCAACTTAGCAAAAATATACTTTAATCCTTACAGCCGCTGACGTACTTTATTAGACTTGCTCTAAAGAAAATATTAAACTAATAAACTTCTCTGTTCCCTACGAAGCACATGTACTAGCTAGCCGCGTGGAACCTTTGTAGTGGGACACGTGTATTGAGACCGACGTCTTTGACAGATTCCTGTGAAAAGAAACAGCATCTAAACCTCATTTGTCGACACTCACAGCAGACATCCCAGCAAGAAATCCCAGCAAATCACGAAACAACATTGATGCAAAAGCTAATCAGAGCAGAGGCCGTTATCTTGTGCATTTTCTCTCTGGCAAAACTTTACCAAGTGGTAAAAAAAGGAAAGAACAGCATGTCTTTGACAAAATGGCATCAGCCCCAGCAACGAGCACCATCTGTGGAGAAGAAAGAGAAGAGAAGCCTCTGGAGATTAGCCATGAGACCTTTCTGGCTCCCTCCCTGATGATATATAAAAAATAAAAAGATTAGCCATGAGATGCTAGCTATCAAGTGGGCTAAAGGCACAGCAGCTGCAGCAGCTGTACACCAAGAGGACATCTGCACAACAGCTACTCTAGTGCAAAGCTAGAAGAAGGGTCTGGAAGATTCTAAAACATACAAATCCCTTCTTGCAAGGCACATATTCGGACGCCACGACAAGCTCAGAGTGCAAGTTAACACATCATGCCCATCCGTGCTAAGATGGCAAAATATGCTTCAGGTTCAGTTCAGGCAAAATAATAGCACCTGTCCATGTGCTACTTGCTAATTAAGTTCCATCAGGGAATGGAAGGGTATTGTTTGGCTGAGAGATGTGTGCAAATCCGAGCTTCATACTCATCTTAAGCAAACTCTCGGTTTGGTGTCAGCAAACTGAAGGTGTTGTGAAACGGAAGAAACATAGGACGCGTTTGGTAGGCTGCATATACCTTAGCCAGGCTCACGCGAGAAGAAAATGACCCGTTTGGTTACCCCCATAGCACGAACATTAAAGCAACTCTAGGCCTGCATCCAGAGTAACGCTCAAATCAGCCGTTGTTGTAGAGCCAGGCCCGCGCGATGCAACCATAGGCACGTGGGCGTTGGCAGTTGCACGCGTGGGTGCGGTCCCGAGAAGTCGTTGTTTCCAGACGCGTCGTCATAAATTACCCTCATCTCCCTTCCTCACCTCTCTCTCCCCTCTTCCTCACTCACACCGATGGCAGCGACCACCGAAGCTCTAGTGCAAATCGATCCAAGACGGCGGCAAAAACCATAGCGACTACAAACCTCCACCGGAGAGCATCGGCCATGGCGGTAAGTCCTCGTCCTCTCTGTAGATTAACTGCTTTCGACTCGGGCTAGATTAGATTAGAGCGCACGATTGAAGAGTTAGGGAGGGGATTGAACACATCGGGGGCGGAGGATTGCCATTAATCGATTCTGCATCGACGACTACTAGGGTTCATAGGTTATTTTTCGATTACATCAGGGTGGGGATTGGGGGTACAAACTTTCTAGTCTAGCCACGGCTATCCTCATCGTCTTCGTCAAGAACGGTGGGTCTTGTACGGCCGCTTGCTGCCGGCGCCCTAGCCACCAACTGCACCTTATCGTTGTCGGCCTCCGGTGACTCGAACATCCTACTCCAGTACGCCACGACACGCTGGTCTTGAGGTGCCTTGTGCTGACTGTACTTGGTCCATCTTGCCTGTTGTCCAGCGTCGCCAGAGTCTGCCTGATTCATGGCCCAGCGCAGGATGCCCACTGACATTGCGCCCTTGGCTGGGTCCGAAATCAGTGTCTTCAGCCCGTCCAACGTAGCCTTCTTCATCACCGCATCAGCCTGCATCAACCTCCTTGTGCATGTCTTCGATGCTGCTGAAGTTCAAGCACACCTCCATGGTGTGCTTCAATTTCTTGCGGTCATCGAGCGAGTAACTAAGGAAGAAGGCCCTCCATCCAATGCCCCAGGGGAAAGGGTTGGGGTTGGAGTTCATGGTGAGGGAGAGGTGGTGAAACAGAGAGGTGGAAGAGGAGAGGTGGTGAAACAGAGGGGGTTTGTGTGTGGTGCTGGGTTAGTAGGGTGGGTTAGCTTTAGGCCGATATGAATGAATGCTGACCATTGGACTAATTATTGTTCATAATGCGGCTGGACAAGGGCAAGGAGGTCATGCCACCATTGGAGAAGGGCAAGGAGGTTGTGCCTGCATTGGTCGAAATGCCAGTGCAGGATCACCCAAGCCCCAAGCGGAGGAACTATGGCCACTAAAATCAAGAGTCGGGAGCAAACCACTTCTGCAAGGTTATCCTTGCTACAAAGCCGGAGAGTCCCTCGAAGTACTTCCTCGCCATCCCTACAGAGTTCAAGCTCAAGACGAACACCAGCTACGCATGGAGGGTGACGGTGAGGGTGATCAACGGCAGGGTCACCCTTGATTGGGGTTGGGCCACCTTCGTCGTCGTTCACCAGATCATGATCGGGTACATGCTGATGTTCAAGCTGCTGACCCTCGACACCATGGAGGTGATCGTCTTCAACGACGATGGAGTGGAGGTGGTCACCAAGTGCAAGGAGCATGACAACGCCTTCGCCGTGACCGCCTGAGCTCCTGTTGCCCGTTCCTTGTTGGTTCTTGGTTTAAGATTTGGGTTTCGTTTAAAAATTGTGATGCGTGGTTTAGACTTGTTTTTGTGCCTAAGTTTGTACTGTCTAGTTTAGTTCTTTTCATGTATGCCTCTGGTACACCACATCGAGGAGGAGGTTACCACACAACTGTCCTGGATGTAACCAAATAACCGGACTTTTGTTTCCCCTCAAACAAGTCCGCAACCAAGGATGTGTTTGGTTGCTTGCATTGTTTTTGAGGCACTTTGCATACTTGTCCCAACTAGGCCTGGCTAAGCATATGCATGCAAAAAACCAAAATTTGCATGTTGATTGGTTGCCTGCATCCCCTCTAGCCTGCATATGCCAAAACCGAAGGCCTACTGTTTTGTTGCGGACTTGTTTGAGGGGAAACACAAGTCCGGTTGTTTGGTTACATCCAGGACAGTTGTGTGGTAACCTCCTCTTCGATGTGGTGAGGTTACCAAAGACACACATGGAAAAACTAAACTAGACAGAACAAACTTAGACACAAACACAAGTCTTAACCACGCATCACAAGTTTTAAACGAACATAGTACGATAAGTTTTAAACGAAACCCAAGTCTTAAAACAAGAAGCAATACGGAACAGGCAACAGAAGCTTAGGCGGTCATGGCAAAGGCGTTGCCGTGCTCCTTGAACTTGGTGACCACCTCCATGCCCTCGTCGTTGAAGACCATCACCTTCATGGTGTCGGGGGTCAGCAGCTTGAACGTCAACATGTACCCGAGCATGATCTGGTGAACGACGGCGAAGGTGGCCCAACCCTGATCAAGAAGTTTCCCATGGTGTGCTCGAACTTCAGCAGCATCGATGACATGCACAAGGAGGCCGATGCAATGATGAAGAAAGCTATGCCGAACGAGCTGAAGACACTGATTCCAGACCCATCTAAGGACGCAATGTCAGTGGACATCCCACACCTGGCCATGAATCAGGCAGACTCCAGCGACGCTGGACAGCGGGCAACATGGGTCAAGTATAGTCGGTACAAGGCGCCTCAAGACCAGCGTGCCGCGGCATACTGGAGTAGGACGTTCGGGTTGCCAGAGGCCAACAACAACGAGGTGCAGATGGTGGCTAGGGCGCCGGCGAAAGGCAACCGTGCAAGACCCGTCGTTCTTGACGAAGACGTTGAGGAAGAAAAGAAGATGGCTACGCCCCTACCCTCCTGCTCGACGCGACTCTAAGGTCGCCGCGGCTAGACGAGAAAGTTTGTACCCCAATCCCCACTCACGATATAATCGAGAAATAACCTATGAACCCTAGTAGTTGTCATTGCAGAATCGATTGATGGCAATCCTCGACGCCCGATGTGTTCAATCCCCTCCCCAACTCTTCAATCGCGTGCTCTAATCTAATCTAGCCCGAGTAGAAAGCAGATAATCTACAGAGAGGACGAGGACTTACCGCCATGGCCGATGCGCTCTGGTGGAGGTCTGCAGTCACTACGGTAGTTGCCGTCGTCTTTGATCAATTCACACTAGAGCTCATGTGGTCGCCGCCACCGGTGTGAGTGGGGAAGAGGGGAGAGAGCGGTGAGGAAGGGAGGTGAGGGTAATTTATGACGACGCATCTGGAAACAACGCAACTTCTCGGGACCACACCCACGCGTGCAACCACCCACGCCCACGTGCCTAGGGTTGCATCGCGCGGGCGTGGCTCCATAAAAACGGCCGATTTGAGTGTTCCTCTAGATGCAGGCCCAGAGGTGTCTTAATGTTTGTGCTATGCAGGCCCAACAGTGAATGTGGGTCTGGCTGAGGTAAATGCAGCCAGTGGCGGAGCTTCATGGGGGGCAACCTGGGCGGTGGTCCCCCCAGCCAAAGAAAAAATCACCTACTACTTGTTAGTGTTTGTGTTGTATGTTCAGTAAAAACAGGCTAAATCTCATAGTTTTGCCCCTTCTTAGCCCATTGCCCCTTCAAAGATTTGGCCCAAGCTCCGCCACTGTATGCAGCCTACCAAACGCGTCCCAAACAGCAGGCCTTCGGTTTCGGCATGCTAGAGGGGATGCATGCAACCAATCAACATGCAGATGTTGGTTTTTTGCATGCATATGCTCGACCAAGCCAAGTTGGGACAAGTATGCAAAGTGCCTAAAACGATGCAGGTAACCAAACGCATCCATAAAGATTATCACTGTGTTCCCTGTATTGAATAAACTGTAGTAGTAATAATAATTTGAACAATCCATCCAAGTTATGTCATTAAGTTATAGTTTCTATGGAAATGGCAAAATTAATTAGGAGTCATTAGATGTAAGCTAAAGCAACATTCCCAATCATCTTGAGGGTGTAAAAAAGGACATGAAACCTCACTATTCAAAAGTTTGCAACAAAAGGGGAAATTAAACTTGAGCAAATCGAAACCTCCACGGGTCCAAACACACCGGAAACAAGTAGTTCAAACTTAAATATCAGACGGCCCTGAATCACTTAACTTCACTGGAAGGCCCTTACAAGCTAGGTGAATTGCATCGATTTTGGAATCATGAGGGAAGTCAAGCGGCATAACTTCAGCTCTCAGACCATCGCCTCTCAAGGTTCGGACGACCTCCTTGTGGAAAGAGCGTTTCCTTCGGGCGTCGGATGCAGTCCATCACTACAACATGACGACAACAGTTATGTTTCTAGGAAGCTTATGTTCATAGAGCGCTTCTATACACACAATGCACAGCGGACGATTTCTGCCCGACAGAGCACATCAGTGCGTCCACACATATCAGCGGATGATGGATTGGCATCATGCAGCTCTCCTGCAGGCTGTCTATCGTCTGCATAGCCGTTTCGATGTTCATATGTACAGGTAGCAAACAGCCACTTGTCAGGTCTCCAACAACTCTTTTTGAAAAGGAGGAAGACCCTCGGCCTCTGCATCTTGACGATGCATGCAACCACTTTATTAATTATTCACAAAGACCTTACAAAGTAGTACATCCGTAAGATTGAAGCCATCATCTTGGTAACATCTGTCGCTACTTCTGTCCACTTAATGAAGGGAACCTAATACCAAACAGACCTCACACCTAAGCCTAAGATCTAAAACCGGAGGCCCCAGCTAAGCCAAATACATGGTCCGGGGCACACACCGGTCTGGGGCACTCTCAGAGTCCGCCGCCACCGTCTTCCACCGATCCATCTTCAAAGCAGGTACTGACGCCACGACCTTGCCAGGTCTTCCATCCACGCCACCACGACGCCAAACAGTGCCGTCCTCCTGCGCGGGTCCGTCTACACACATCGAACGCCGAGACTCCACTGCGCCAAGCCGCCGAGATCCACAGTCGACGATGCGTAAGATGAAACACCGCTCCAAAGATGTTGTCCGTTGGTCCCTCGGGTCCATGCACACCTCCAAGACTGAAGCCCCCAAGGGTGAAACGATGCAAGAGCGCCGCCGTCATCCGATCTACCGATCTAGGGTTTCCCCCGGAGGTAACAGATAGAGGTCTGGAACTTATCCACGACGATGTCTTCAAGAATAGAACGACACAAAAGAGCACCGCCGTCGCCGGCCTTGGCATCTAGCCGAGCGCAAGGTTTTCACCCAGATCTGTTCGAAAAACCTCCATCAAGTCTTGTGTACGGATCGCCGCCATCTCTACCGGGGACTGGAAGTAGGATCCAGGCCGCCGCCGCCTGACCAGCAGCCGCAGCGTGCGAGCAGCAGGACCGTCCGCAAGCCGCAGCCGCGCCACCGAAGAGCCCTACACCAGACCCCGCCGCCGGCCCAAGAGAGGTCTCCAACAACTAAGATGGTTTGTTGACAACTTTCATTGGAAGGACTTTTAGTTAAACTAAGTTTTCCCAATTCCCAAGTATGTTATCGTAAATCCTGTCAAAAAGGCACAGTAATACGCAACCCTACTACGCATCAAGTTTAGTGGTAGAAAGATATATTAAGGCGAATGATGTGGTTTAGATTTTTTGAGCTAGTTTTGGCAGCCTTGTCTTGTTTTCATGAGGAAAAATGCAACCGATTAAAATCAATATTATTTTCAAATAGAGAACCTGAGTATAAATATATATTTGAAACAAAATCATTTATTCAACAAAAACGATATAGAGAAAAGAAAACGGTAACAGAGAAAAATTATATTTGCACTGGCGTTACACATGTCACTGGTAGAAAATGGGCCTTTAGTCCCGGTTCGCAAAGGCCTTTAGTCCCGGCTGTGCAACCGGGACTAAATATGCGCGACTAAAGACCCCCCCCTTAGTCGCGCCTCTTACGAACCGCGACTAAAGGCCCGTCCACGTGGGCGCCAGGGGTCCGTCGGGGCGGAGGACCTTTAGTCCCGGTTCTTGTGGCTAACCGGGACTAAAGGCCTCCTCCGCAGGTTTAGGGTTTTAGCCCCCCTAAACCTGGTTTCTTTTTAATTTGTAGTGTTTTATTTTTTTTATATTTTATTTTGTGTTTTATTTTAATTTTGATGAAGTTTCAGTACACATATTCTACGCTACTATATACATGCATATGAAATTTCAAACAAGAAGAATTCAAGAGGAATATATAATATATATTCAATCTCGGGTGACCATATACAACTTCGAACAAGTTTCCATACACAATTAGGATGGATGACCATATACAACTTCGAACAAGTTTCAATCTCGGGTATGCATATAAATTTCTTCGTCCTCGGTATAGTGTTCTCCTTTAGGATTGATGACTTCCCTCATGAAAAATCCTGCTAATTCATCTTGAATTGGTCGGAAGCGAGCTTCTGGACTAAGCCTCCTCCGCAAGTTATCCGTCGCCTTCCGCACGCTATCCGATGCCTTCTGCTCAGAGGTGTGTCTCCGGATGTTCTCACAAACATAGTATCCACATAAATTGGTCCCCGGTGGCTGCTTATCCACATTAACTAACCTTCTAAAATCTAGCTCATGTTTGAATTCACCGATAATTTCTTCTGAGAACCGTCTCCAAACCCTACAGGGCAAAGAAAATTAAATGAACAAGGGAGTTATTAGTTACTTGATATTAGGAAATGAACGAAAGAGACCGATCGATATAGAGCTCAAATGATTGAAAATAATTACTTTTGCAGCATTTTTCTCATGTCGGCCCAACGCTTTGGATCCGAATCCATAGAGTCCATGATTAGAACTCTGGAGGTGTGAAGTTCAATATTTAGCAGAATCCAGTGGAACCTGCGGACACATTACATGCACAGTCATGCATAACTCATCGATTAGACATACCATGCATGGAGTAAACAAAAGAGAATGGGCACAAGAGAGAAACACTCACCCAAAATGGTAAGGAAATAGAATATGACTTTTGAGTTGATGCTTTCTAAGAAACTTGTACAAGTCTTTCTCCACGTCTTCGGGGTCATTTTGTAACACATGTCCATTAACGATATGTGGGTCAATGAACCCAACATCATGGATGTTTCTTATTTTGCATTCCCAAATCTTCAATCTGCATAATAGCGTACGCAACAATATAGTTAGGACAATATAGTGCAGGCAATGAAGAACGAGATGAGGTAGAAATAAATCACTTACAGAACGTAGCAACTCAGCATAGATTTGTCGAGGTCACGCAGATTGAACAGCTGGAACAATTCACTCATATGAACTTGTACAGAGTACCGTTTGGTGTGATGCTCCTCTGTAACATCCGCATAAACATATTCTTTGTCGGCCCATGTTATGAATTGCTTGTACCAACGTAGCAGATTTCGCATTTGTGGTGGTAGACTCTTTTCCCGCGCAGGCTCGACGAGAGGCCCATTCCGCACATATTGTAATGCTATCTCACATACTGGCGCATCCTCAAGGCCTAAGAAGGCACGAAGAGTCAAACCCATCTCGGACGCTTGTTTCATGGCACTCGCTACAGTCAATCCAAGTGCTGCCGCAGCTGCTATGATCTTGGGGTCCTCTTCCGGACCGGCTTTCACTATGAGCGGGGGGATCGATTGTTTATTCTGCATCCCGAGCTGGTCAACTTGTTTCCCGCTTTTTTTACTTTCTTCTTTCTCCTCCTTCAATATTTTTGCTTGCCTACGAAGTTCATGTCCATAGTTGTCAGGCATATTCAGCTCGGCTTGGGACGGTGTCGTCAAAAAATCCTTAGCCCACTTCTTTTGCTTCTCAGTGAATACTTGCTTGGGCTCAGGCTCTTTTATCGCCTTCATATCCGCCTTCCATTTCTCATAATGAGCAGACGCGGCCAATTTGGTTTCAGCTTCACTAAGTTCCCAAGGCCTTGGGAGGAGAGGCTTCAGTGATGGCTCCGGTACCCTTGTGGTCTTAGGTACATAAGGGTCCGGGTTAATAGTCCAGGAGCGGGTTTCCTTGCTGTCCGCCTGCTTCTGCTTCTTCGCCGAAGGTGGATTGGGGGGCGTCGTACCCGCCGGAGGTTGTGGATCGGGGGACGGCGTCGAATGGCGTGAAGGAGGTGTAGGTGAACCACCACCGCCACCACCATCACCATCGGAGGGGGGTGGACTTGTTAGCCTTGGCGCCTCGCCTGGAAACACTATGTACTTCTTTTTCCATAGAATGATCTGGCGCTTGACATCTCCAAGTCTTCTCTCCCCTTCGGGTGTAGCTTTGTCAATCTCCAGGTCCTCAAACCCTTGGACTATGTCTTCCACCGTGACACGAGCATAGCCATATGCAATGGGGTTGTTGTGGTGGAGTGCTCCAGGTGTACAGGGTAAAGCACTGCCGCTAGCTACCTTCGTGGAAACGTTCCCCACGGGATAATGCAGATCACATTCTTTCATCTCCTTTACATCATCCACGGGGTAGTGAGGCTCCGGTGCACGAATCTCGATCATCGGTGCACTAGCACCAGGCGGGGCATCCGTGGAAGCCACGCTGCTTCTCCGCTGCTGGCTTCCGCGATCCGCTTCATGATCTTCATGCGGCCCTGCAGCCAATTTTTCTTTTACTAGTTCATGCACGGTCTGCTTCAACTCATGGAGTTCCGATGCAAACTTCGCCATAAGATCTGCATCCCGGTCCGTCTTTCTCTTACGGCTTCTGTAACAGTACGGGTCATTGTCCTGGGAAAACCCTACTTTCCACGGAACTTTGCCTTTGCCTCGTACACGTCCTCCATGTTCATCATTCCCGAGGGCTGTTGTCAGTGCGTCTTTCTCTCTGTTGAACTTGATCAAGCCCTCTTGAGCTTGGGTCATTGCGTCAATAAGGGCTTGGGTGGGAGCAAACTTTTTCTTCCGGTGAACACACACCCCTGTCTCCGGGTCTAGCGATCCCCCATGCCCGTACCACCAGCTTTTGGCCCTTGGGTCCCATCCCTCTGTACCTAGAGGGATTCCTCGCACCCTCAGGTCCTCCTCCATCTTCTGCCACTTATGCTCCGAAAGGAGGTATCCTCCTGGCCCCATAATATGATGGAACTTTTTCTTACTCGCATTATCCTTATTTTTTTCGATATTTCCTTGAAATGCTCCGATTGCTTTTGCCTCACAAATTTTGGCCAATCATCTTTCAGTTTCTCATGTTGTCCATTGAAATCCGGAGTCTTGCCCTTGTTGGCATAGTCACGGGTTAAATTTTTCTTGAAGTTCCGGAATGCTTCGCCCATCTTCTGAAGAGCGAACTCTTTAACTAGCCTCCTCCTCTCACGTCCACCCGGAACCTCGTTACCGAATTCATCGACTTTGTTGTATTCCGGAGGTAGAATGAAATGTTCCATAAGCTTTCTCCAGCAATCCTTTTTCGTTCTCTTGTCAACAAAACTGAAACCAAGACGTGCCTTCTTTGGCTCCTTCCATTCCTGGACGGTGATCGGGACGTTGTCTCTAACAACGACTCCGCATTGGTTGATAAACTTTGAGGTGTGCTGTAGGGGCTTGCCGGTTTCACTGACAAACTCAATGGCATATGTTTCTCCTGTTTTCATCGCCTTGGATTTGCCACGCTTTGTCGTACTCGATCCGGCCGAGGGCTAAAAAAGAAAGGAGTCGCGCGCGTTAATACATATGTATTCACATTTCAGTAAGTTTGTATCACGAGAGGCTCAATGTATATATACCTCGCCGGAGGTGGTTGCTACTTGCAATTCGAGATCGTCGTTTGTTGACGGTTGACCTCCGTCGACAATGTCCGTTCCTTCACCTTCTTGATCATCGACAATGTCTGTTCCACCGTCAAGGTTCAGAAAAGAAGAGACTACATCCTCTTCTTACTCATATTCTGAGCCCGGCACATAAGGAATCTCGTTGTTGATGATGCCCATTAAATAACGTTCAGCCTCCGGATCCCTAAGCGGCTCGGCTCTATCGTCCGCCATATGTCACTCCTGCATGTAGTAAAAATTCTTTAAGTATAAAGAAATTAAAAAATAAGATTAAGGGGACATAGAGGAGGAGGAATTAAAAAAATAAGATTATTGAGCACTAATTTGCATAGAAATTTTTGTTTAGCACTGCCAAGTATTTTGTTTTTCCTTTTCTTTTTTCTTTTCTTTTTCCTTTTCTTATTTTGTTTTTCCTTTTCTTTTTCCTTTTCTTCTTCCTTTTCTTTTTCCTTTTCTTCTTCCTTTTCTTCTTTTGTTTTTCCTTTTCTTCTTCCTTTTCTTATTTTGTTTTTCCTTTTCTTCTTCCTTTTCTTCTTCCTTTTCTTTTTCCTTTTCTTATTTTTTTCCTTTTCTTCTTCCTTTTCTTTTTCCTTTTCTTATTCTGTTTTTCCTTTTCTTATTTTCTTTTTCCTTTTCTTATTTTCTTTTTCCTTTTCTTCTTCCTTTTCTTATTTTGTTTTTCCTTTTCTTCTTCCTTTTCTTTTTCCTTTTCTTATTTTCTTTTTCCTTTTCTTATTCTGTTTTTCCTTTTCTTATTTTCTTTTTCCTTTTCTTCTTCCTTTTCTTTTTCCTTTTCTTCTTCCTTTTGTTCCTCCTTTTCTTTGTTTGAGGAGGACAGCGGCGGGTGGGCGGCGGGAGGCAGGCGGCGGCAGGGGCAGGGGCAGCGGCGGGCGTTGGCGACGGCGAGGAGGAGCGGGCGGCGACGGGGCAGGGCGCGGCAACGGCGACAGTGCAGGGCGTCGGAGCTCACTGGGGGCAGGGCGAGGTCGGGGAGGCATTGACGACGGCGAGGTCGGGGAGGCGTTGGCGACGGCGAGGAGGAGCGGGCGGCGACGGGGCAGGGCGCGGCAACGGCGACAGCGACGAGGAGCAGCCTGGCGGCGTCGAAGCGCAGGGGCGTTGGCGTCGGGGGAGAATGTGGAAAAATCCTAAGTGCCACTTATATAGGAAAAGCATTAGTCCCGGTTGGGGAGACCAACCGCGACTAAAGGTACCCTTTAGTCCCGGTTGGGGACACCAACCGCGACTAAAGGTATCCCAACCGGGACTAAAGGTTCTTTCGCGCCGCTTTCGTTCCCGCGCGGAAAGAGCCTTTAGTCGCGGTTCGTGTCACGAACCGCGACTAAAGGTCCTTTTTCATATAAAATAAAACTAATTCATTTTAAAATCTTAAAAATACAAATAATATATCAAAAAAATCAGAAAAATAAAACTAATTTATTTTAAAATCTTAAAAATACAATTATATATCAAAAAATCAGAAAAATAAAAATAATTCATTTTAAAATCTTAAAAATACAAATAATATCAAAAAAATCAGAAAAATAAAACCAATTCATTTTAAAATCTTAAAAATACAAATAATATATCAAAAAAATCAGAAAAATAAAACTAATTCATTTTAAAATCTTGAAAATACAAATAATATATCAAAAAAATCAGAAAAATAAAACTAATTCATTTTAAAATCTTAAAAATACAATTATATATCAAAAAAATCAGAAAAATAAAACTAATTCATTTTAAAATCTAAAAAATACAAATAATATATCAAAAAAATCAGAAAAATAAAACTAATTCATTTTAAAATCTTAAAAATACAAATAATATATCAAAAAATTTAGTTCATCGATCCCTTGAAGGTTCGACAAAAGGTTTGATACATCATTCAGTTCATCGACCAAATACAAATTATCCGGATTCGCCATCGTACGTTTTAATTCACATGATCCATTCAACAAAGTTTGGTACAATAAATTATTACACATCAATTCTTCCCTTGTGTCCCTGCTTGCTTACGATTGTGCCGTATCCATGGAGCATCCTCATCATTTAACTTAATGCTTGGGTCAGTGTTCACTTTGAAGGGCGGAATTTCACCAAACATATTATAATCTTCTGACATGTCTGTCTTGTCCTCCACTCCCACGATGTTTCTTTTCCCTGAAAGAACAATGTGGCGCTTTGGATCATCGCATGATGTACTGATCGTTTTCTTATCTTTCCGTTTCCTCGGTTTGCTACTCATGTCCTTCAAATAAAAAACCTGAGCGACATCTTTGGCAAGGACGAATGGTTCGTCAAGGTAACCAAGATTGTTGAAATCCACCATTGTCATTCCGTATTGCTCGTCCACCTTTACCCCACCTCCTGTTAGCTTGAACCATTTGCACCGGAACAAAGGGACCTTAAAGGAGGGTCCATAGTCAAGTTCCCATATCTCCTCTATATAACCATAATATGTGACCTTTTGCCCATTCTCGGTTGCTGCATCAAAGCGGACACCACTGTTTTGGTTGGTGCTCTTTTTATCTTGGACGATGGTGTAAAATGTATTCCCATTTATCTCGTAGCCTTGGAAAATCGTTATAGTCGAAGATGGTTTCTTGGCCAACATGTACAGCTGATCTCCAACATCATTGTCATTCATTAAATGTTTTCGCAACCAACTGCCGAAAGTCTCCATGTGGGCCTTTCTAATCCAGGATTCAGGCTTCCCCGGGTTGTCCGAGCGTAAAATATTCTTGTGTTGCTCGAAGAACGGAGCCACCAAGCTGGAATTTTGCAGAACTGTGTGGTGTGCTTCAGTCATAGAATGACCGTCCATACATATCGTTGATTTCCTTCCGATCATGCCTTTTCCACTTAGTCTCCCCTCGTGCCGCGATTGAGGAATACCAATCGGCTTAAGGTCAGGAACATAGTCAATACAGAACTCAATTACCTCCTCATTTCCATAGCCCTTGACGATGCTTCCTTCTGGCCTAGCACGGTTACCGTGGTAGATCTTCTGGATTGATTACCTTCTGTAACCGTGGTAGATCTTCTGGATTGATTACCTTCTGAGAGATTGCATTGAGGAATGCACATAGCTTCACAATGGCTACTCGAACATTTTTCGATAGGAGCCCCCTCAAAGCAATCGGAAGCAATTGCGTCATAATCACGTGGCAGTCGTGAGACTTCAGGTTTTGGAACTTTTTCTCCGCCATGTTTATTATTCCCTTTATATTCGACGAGAAGCCAGACGGGACCTTCATACTGCTCAGGCATTCAAAAAAATGACCTTCTCTTCTTTGGTAAGAGCGTAGCTGGCACGACCTTGAAACCATTCCGGATGCCGGTCATCTGGGTCTTTCAAAAGTTGCTGGTCCTGCCGTGCTTCCTTTGTATCATTTGTCTTCCCATACACGCCCAAGAAGCTTAGCAGGTTCACGCAAATATTCTTCGTAACATGCATCACGTCGATTGCAGAGCGGACATCTAGGACTTTCCAATATTCTAGCTCCCAAAATATAGATTTCTTCTTCCACATGGGTGCGTGCCCGTCAAGTCCCCGCGGAACTGATTGTCCGCCAGGACCCTTTCCAAAGATGACTTTCAAATCCTTGACCATATCAAATATCTCAGCACCAGTACGTTCCGCAGGCTTCGGCCGGTGATCTGCCTTGCCGTTGAAATGCTTGCCTTTCTTTCTTACGTTATGATTTCGGGGAAGAAATCGACGATGACCCAGGTACACGTTCTTCTTACAATTAATCAAACGTACACTTTCAGTCTCATGTAAGCAGTGCGTGCATGCATTGTATCCCTTATTTGTCTGTCCCGAAAGGTTACTGAGAGCAGGCCAATCGTTGATGGTTAAAAAAAGCAACGCTCGTAGGTCAAATTCCTCTCCTTTGTGCTCATCCCAGACACGTACACCAGGTCTGGCCCACAACTGTAAAAGTTCATCAACTAATGGCCTTAGGTACACATCGATGTCGTTCCCGGGTTGCTTTGGACCTTGGATGAGCACTGGCATCATAATGAACTTCCGCTTCATGCACAACCAAGGAGGAAGGTTGTAGATGCATAGAGTCACGGGCCAGGTGCTATGGCTGGAGCTCTGCTCGCCAAAAGGATTCATGCCATCAGTACTTAGACCAAATCTTATGTTCCTTGCGTGCAGCTGCAAAATCTTTGAACACTCTGTCGATCTTTCTCCATTGCGTTCCATCAGCGGTGTCTCTCAACTCCCCGTCGGACTTACGGTCCTCTTTGTGCCATCGCAACGACTTGGCATGCTTTTTGTTCCTGAACAGACGTTTCAACCGTGGTATTATAGGAGCATACCACATCACCTTGGCGGGAACCCTCTTCCTGGGTTTCTCGCCCTCAACATCGTCACCAGGGTCATCGCCTCTGATCTTATAACGCAATGCAGTGCATACAGGTTAATGCATGCATGTATCTTCAGAACCTCTAAACCTAGAGGGCAGACAACCTCTTTGCTTCGTACGTACTGGCGGGCAACTCGTTATTCTTCGGAAACATACTCTTCAACATTTTCAGCAAATTTTCAAATGATGAGTCACCTACACCTTCCTGTGCCTTCCATTTTAGCAAATCCAGTGTGCAGCCCAGCTTTTTCAGACTATTGTCGCATCCTGGATACAACGACTTTTTGTGATCCTCTAACATGCGATCCAAATTCTCCCTCTCCTTGTCAGTTTCGCAGCGTCTCCGTGCATCAGCAATGGTCCGGCCAAGATCATCAGCGGGCTCATCATGTGCCTCTTCTTCACCTTCACCTAACCCTTCCCCACCTTCAGCATCATCCTCCATGAAAGTATCACCGAAATGATCATGATAGTTGTCATCGGTATCATCCCCTTCTTCATCTTCTTCCATTCTAACCCCTCTTTCTCCATGCTTGGTCCAACAATTATAGCTTCGCATGAAACCGTGCCGAAGCAGGTGCATGTGAACGTCTCTTGAGGAGGAGTAACCCTTCTGATTCTTACAGACAGCACATGGACAGATAATAAAACCTTGCTGCTTGTTCGCATTTGCCACTACGAGGAAATCTTTCAAACCCGTAGTGAACTCGCCGGAGAGTCGGGGACCGTACATCCATTGCCGATTCATCTGCATTATTATTATATAAAGTATATAATTAACCATCATGCATTTGTTAAACTAACTAGCTAGAAATAATACAAATTAAACAATGAACTACACACATGCGTATTTTATCAATGACACATGAAAGGTTCAAGTTGCTAACCGCGATCGCGGAGGAAAAATAAATGAGAAAGCTCAAGTGTGGCTCGGACACTTCATATCATGTTTGTTTCAGGCTCTCGGGCATTTCATCGAACACCTTGTGTGCATAGGAGGAACCAAAAGCAAACCCACCACCCCTTTCTGAATATTGTGAAGTGAGCTGAGTGAAGTGAAGTGAGCTGAGTCCTATATATAGGGATGGGCCTTTAGTCCCGGTTGGCCTGGCCAACCGCGACTAAAGGCCTTCGGGGACCTTTAGTCCCGGTTGGCCAGGCCAACCGGGACTAAAGCCCCTCCCATCCGCCAGCTGTCGATCGAGCGCGCTGGGCCCAGATAGTTGGTCGCGGGTCTCCTCCCGAACCGCGACTAAAGACCCCTTTTGTCGCGGTTCGATTATTTTGAGGACTAATGGGGGCGTATGGAAGCCTCTTTTTCTACTAGTGTGTATGCTTAGTCGTTTACTAGTAAGCTACAAATCCAAAACTTCAACTCGCAAATATTTTGAAATCCAGCTTGATTGATACCATGTAGAGAAAACTAAACAAAATCACCATTGAAAAAAGGTAAATAAACCTGAGATAGAATTACCTCAAATATAGTTGCTGCCACCCTTCAACTGCCTGCATCTTTGACGAAATGTCAACACGGTGTACACCAATTTCTTTGGCAAGTTCTATGCATTGACCTGCATAGACACCAGCCATTTCATTTGTCCTTTCTGGGAGCCTCCTTGCATCATATCCGTGAAGTGATCTTGAGGAGAAATCACAAATTATCAACAACTAACAAATTACATGTACTGTGCTCGGTCACTGCACATAACTTGACTAAAAAATAATAAATGAATTATAATATTCTGTAACTCCATTGTTCCCACACAAAAAAGGAACTCCAGTATTTAGTAGATCCAGAAGACAATACAGAGATTATGGCAAATGTAAGCACATCACAAGTTCACAACACAGTACAGCAACCACAAACTGGGCCTAAGTAGAACGTCGAAAAAGTTATTGCGTTTCTTCACTCTCATTTATTTCTCTCAGTCACTAAAGTTTATAGAACAAACATGAATAGTTCAGAGGAGAAATGACGCCAACCGTGCAAATCTTTCTCTTCCGTCTTCATCAACAGGCCGTGGGGTGATAAGCAAAATCACCATGGACTTGGAACAATCCTTTATTGAGATGAAATGTCAGAAAATAATTTGAAGGACTAATACAGCATATTGCCCCAAAAAACACTATTGAAAAATATAGCACTGCAATGGTAGATTCACCTCAGTATGTCTAGTTAAACTAAGACATAACTTACATTCATTTTTTAACAGTGCAGCACAATGGACTGCTGGTATATGAGTATATGACAGACCGAGAGACCTTGAAGTGAATGCTGCTGTAATATACTGTATCATCATTGATTTTTTTGGTTCCAATAGCACTAGTTATTGGGTAAAGGCACCCAAAGACCGATGAGTTAAAAATGACTGGCCATCAACTCCAAACTGGAGGTTCTATAATTTTTGTATGATGCTCCCTCTGTCCCAAAATAAGTGTCGTGGTTTTAGTTCAACTTGGGACCGAGGGAGTAGATAGCAAGCACCATGTAATTACTGCTTCTTAATCTCCCAAGCCCTAGCAATCAGAAGACACTCCAGCAACCGGTGATCCTAAGGATCAATTGACAGTTCCACAGATTTATACCTCCAGCTAAGCACGCAGAGTTACAGCTAGTCTGAAACTGCTTCAAGCCACCGTTCAAAAAGCAAATATATGCAATCCCCTTTGTACACTTATAACTACTACTAGTTCCTTTTGGTCTTCAATTTACCTTGAGATGATTAACTATTGCTCTGAGATTCTCTTTAAACTAAAACCACGGCTCCCCAGCAGCCGGGGCGGAAGGACCACTCGGTGATGGAGTCGCCGAAGAGCACCAGCCGCGGCCGCAGCGCTTCCTGGGCTCCCCCTGCCAAGGACAAAAGCAGGAGGAGCTACGTGAGAGGGGATGAGCCGGATCGGTGGAAGCTAAGCGTGCAAGTGCGTCTAGCGCTTGATGACGGCGGGGGAGGAACGCGGCAGACCACCTGAAGCGCCGGCGAGGCAGACGGGAGGGTGGCGGGCTGCCGGGGCCGCCGTCAACGAGGAAGGTCCCTATAAATGGAGGCAAGGTGATTCGAGGGGACGCCGTCGCTACGGTTTCGGCCGGCGGCGGCCGTCTCGCTTCTCCAGGTGCATTCATTTTTACTTCAATCAATCAAGTCTGTAAATAATAATTTTCTTTTGTTGGCCTTCGTGAAAATGCAGTTTATTTTTTTCCTTAAAAAATGCAACTTTTTCTAAAAGTAACACATGTCTTTTTTATTTTGCGACGAATCACATGTCATTGCAAACACACCGTTAAAAAGGGAAAATTATGTTCAAATGATTAGAGGCGTTGAAGTCTTTTTCCCTTCTACATCTATATAAAAAAAAGGTCCTTTTCCTTCTGTATCCATCAGCAGTGCGTCGTGAGCAAAGCTCGTTGTTGCCTCTGGCCCTCCGTCTTGGCGGAGCAATTTTGTAAACCTAGAAACTTGTAGAAGCAGCAGTCGAGAATTCACCAATGTAGACCAGAAGAAAAAAAACGTCGAAAAGGGCCTGTAAAAACTCAGAAGACAACGAGCGTCGGCCCAATCCAGACAGATCCACCGGACACCTAAACCGGCTAAATCCTAGAAAACCCGCCAGAGCCACACCTCCACATGCTTTTCCACTGGTCCTAAGCACACAAATTAAAATATTTTCGATACAAAATTGTCTAAATCAAAGATACTTACTTTGGGTCAGATGGAGTACTAGAGTGCAAAGTGAGAGAGAAACACGCCTACTTATTTACAACAGTTAGCAAACCTTGATGTATTTTTTTAATCATTTCTAGTATTCTTCATTTTTCCTCAGAGTCTTTTCTTCCGGTTTGCAACTGGTTTTTTATTATTTTCATTCATCTTATTATTCTTTTTTTTCCAGACTTTTTGTTTCTTTCTCTACTTATTTTGAATTGGTCTATCTTAAATGTTTTCTTATAATGTTTTTGTAAATGATTTTTATAAAGACATATTTTTTATTTTTTATTTCACGTATGTCATACATATTTAAATGTTATGATTTTTTATAACAAATGCAAAATTTTAAATGAAAGAATATAATGTTTGTCATACATGATTTTCTTAGCATGGGGAGCTGTTACATTTATACCAACATTCTTTAAAGATAACCCATATTTTCCCTTTAAAATGCATACATATTTTTTTATGATATGAGTATATTTTGTACATGTTAAAATTTGAAAATAATTGTCTGAAATATATACATCGACGAAAGTGGATTTGTTTTGTTTTTTGAAATTGATTAACATATTTTATGTTAAAATAGGAGGTTATTTTTTTTCCGGAAACTAAAAGTCTTGCTGAAAACCAGACATGAATGACCACAAGCACCTTAATCTAAAGGGGCTTTAGACTGAATTGACTATACATATTCTTGTAAATGCTTTCTCTGTTACAAATTATATTTTTAGGATTTTCATAATTCAAACATCTTTACATTTGACCAAATCTATATAACATAATTTTCTAATTCCCCCAAAAAATATAACAATTTTTCTAATTCGAAAAATATATAACATATTTTCTATAGAGTTTATCAAACTTGATGTTTAATACTCCCTCCGTCCCAAAATAAGTGTCTTGAGCTTAGTACAAATTTGTACTAGAGCTAGTACAAAGTTGAGACACTTATTTTGGGACAGAGGAAGTATTTTTTATAGGGCTACTTTGAGTTTAACTTATAATAAACCTAGAACTTCATGGCCGAGGCTTGATGGAAAGAAAACATCTCATCTTAAAAAAACATTATCTCGTTTTTTTAGAACTAAATATTTTCTCGGTTGAGCCCGAGGCTTCTACGGCCCCATAATTTGGAGCCCGAGCCGGCCCAAGTAGACATCCCATCCAGGCCCACATTCCGAGCGCGAGCCGGCCCAGCTACACCGGCCTCTTCTTCTTCCCCACCCGACGCCTTCTGGCTGGCGCATTCCAGAATCTTTCTCCCCTCTCGCTCTCTCCACCAACCAAGAACAGCGAGACCTCGACCTCGGAGCACCAAGGAATCCGCCGCCGCCCGGCAAGGTAACCCCCCCTCCTCCCGCCCTCCTTCTTCCCAGCTAGGTAGCTCCGTCCGCGCGCGCCGAATCTGCAGCATCAAGCTGCTTGCTTTGCTTCCCCGCTCTGGATCTGGCAGCAGCGACCCTGTTTTTTCCTCCCGTCCTTAGCTTCGGCGAGCTGGATCTCTGGGATTAGGAGCTCCGGAAGTCGGGAGACCAGCTTAGGTTTTGCTCTCGCGGGCGGAGACCCCGTCTGGATCGCGCGCGCCGGCTTCCCGTCGGCGGGGAAAAGGCTCGCGGCGTGCGCGTGTGTGCGCCCCGTGCTGCAGCTGTAGGTCGCGCCGCGTGCTGCTGCTTGTGCTCGGGTTTCTGGCTCGGCAACAGCAGATCCAGAGTAGGTTTCGCGTAGCGCGTGCCCCAGGATGGGGAGAGATGAGCCAAACTGGTGCCTTGACTTTTGTGAAGTGGGTTGGGTTGGTGCGTTGCTCCTGCCTGCTGTACGAGGGGCACTGTTGCTGGATCTTGACCGGAGCAGCGTGCAGCTGCATAGCTCCGTAGTTTCCAACTGATGGATGAGGGTGAGATGTTTCTCTCTACGCTGGTCTTCTCCCCCGGCCGGGTTCAAGTGCTGAATGCGTCCCCGGTCTTGCTATAAACTGCTCTCAAGTGAATCCTGTCTCTGCGATACAAGAAATGCCTCTCATTTTTGCTTGTTACAATGAGAACAGCGAGCAGGTAGCCATGTGTTGCTAGTTTGTTGGTTTGGTCTACCATGTTTTCTGCAAGTGCCTCAGTCCTGCAACTGAATGAGCCTAGTTTTAGGTTAGGTCACATTTCCGTGTTATCAGTGACTCATTAGGGTTATGGAGAGCAAGATAACTTCCCAACTCGCTTGGGCATTGTTTGCATTTGGGTTCAGTTTTTGTTAATGTGTGAAAGATAAAAGCCAGAGGGATTTTGCGCACATTCCTATCGTCAAGGACGAATTTGTATACTGAAATGAGCATGGGAAATGCCCATATATATAATTATGATGTATGAAGTATATTAACGGATAACAGCTTTGCCTCATTATTTGCATGGTACTACTATGGTAAAACATCACTTTGGTCATCTGAAGCCTGAAGGGCCTACTGACGGATGTAGTTGGTAGAACCTTCTTATTATTTGCAAATCTTTCATTCCAAGCTTGGCAACTTTGATGATTTAAACCTTGAACAATCTGTACAAGTTTCCTGCCCTCTGTTGCTCACTTTCTGTGTACTGAACTGTGCAGCTCCAATGGCTGGCAAGTACATCGTCGCCGGCCTCGTCGGCTCCTGTGTCATCTCGTACGCTTGTGACTACATCGTTTCTCAGAAGAAGATCTTCGGTGGTACGTTGTGTGTCCTGTCTCTATAGTTCCTGTTGTGAATTCACAGCATAGTCAGCATCACACTCTGGTGCTTCAAAAAAAAAGTGTTCAAAAACCATTTCCGTTTTTGTTAATTATTCTTACCATGCTGTTACTCCTTGACCAGGCACCATCCCAGGGACTGTGTCCGACAAGGAGTGGTTGAAGGCGACGGAGCAGAGGTTCCAGGCCTGGCCCCGGGTCGCTGGGCCGCCGGTCATCATGAACCCCATCAGCCGCCAGAACTTCATCGTCAAGGACCTCAACCCCTGAGGCTCAAGACCTTAAGGTAGAGCAGCCATCTAGACTGAACTCGCTGCCCGCTAAACCTCGTCTCCGCACCATTTTTCATGGCACTGATTCTAGATCTTCCACGCGTTCGTTTCAGGATTGCGGTCGGTTGGAACCTTTACCCTGATGGCGATGCCTGTTGCTAAATCTACCTATATGTGCTGGCTGTACTCTCGAGGCTATTTGGTCTGTCTCAATAATTAAATCAACACTATTGCGTAGGGCACCGTGGTTATATTTCTTCTGAAGAACAGAAGAGAACCTGAGGCATATTTGCTTTGGACTTTTTGTCATCTTTCGTTTGCATAAACATATGTTTACTTTTCAATTTGTGCTTGTCGGAGCATTGGAGTATGTGCCTTGCAAATTCAGACCCTTTCCCTAACTCCAGACTAGGATCCAGATGGCCTTGTTCTCGAGAGGTTTCCTGTGAGTAGTGCTTATTGCTTGTGTTGGTAAACTCTTTTTTGTTAAAAGATTTGGTAAAAAAATTGCCAGAGCAAAAACACCTGGGAGATTGAACTGCTAACTCTAGTCTGGTTAGTTTTTGCATTGGTGTTGATCGGTGATTGGTTGGCAGTTTTTGCCTTCGATGAAGGAGGTTCAGGTGCATTTCCTGGCTTGAAACTTTTTTTAACACAGTACAGATGTAAGCACTCATATAGACTCACTCATCCAAATGAATGCACGTACGTCCCTTACGACCCTACCCCTATGAGCATCTTCAAAAGGTTGAGCTGGCACATTATTTTTCAGTCGTAGTCGATGAAAACGTCTATTACCACAGGTTAGTTTGCGGCTTGAATTTTTTTTAAATGAAATTAGTATTGATGCGAGTTGTCAGCTTGTTAGTGGTACATGTAAAAGATCTGTAATCTACTGTATCACTAAGCTCCCTAGGGGTGGAAACGCTCAGGTTGGATTGACAGCCGAATACATGCACCATGGGCATCAATATTCTGGTGGTTGTATTATTAGATTTTCAGCCGAATACATGCACCATGTTGCGGAGCTGTATTCAAAAGCTTAGGCAAACTGGTCAGTGGTTCTGAAGTCTACATGCCCATCAGAAATAACTAGGGGAGAAGAAATTTAAAAGAGTGCAAATTCTGCTCTGCTATCTCGTGAAATATGTGAAACATTCACCTGTAGGTTGGATCTTGCTACACTGGTTTTTCCAAGTTATTATGTTAGCTCTTCAATTATGTTTTTTTTTTTTAAAAGGAGGAGGACGTCCGGCCTCTGCATCTGGACGATGCATGCAGCCACTTTATTAATTATTAAGACTGAAGCCACCGTCTAGGCAACATCTGTCGCTACTCCTATCCAGTTGATGTAGGGATGCTGATAGTCTGGGCCTAATACCAAACAGACCTCGCAGCCAAGCCTAATATCTAAGAACTGAGGTCCCAACCAGGACGCCTGCCGGGTATGGGGCACCCAGCAGTCCGGCGCACTCCTCAACCAGGACGTTTGCCGGGTATGAGGCCACCGCAGCCACCTGCCACCAATCCATCTTCAGTGCTGTACTGCTGCATCTACCTTGCCAGATCTAGCTACCATCGACGCCAGACAACTTCGTCCTCCTGCGCGAGTCCATCTCCACACATCGGAGACCAAATCTGCACTGCGCCACGCCGTCAAAATCCATCGCCATCAATGCGTAGGATGAAGCACCGCTCCACCAAAGATGCGGTCCGCTGGTCCCTCGAGCTCGTGTACACCTCCAAGAATGACGCCCCAAGGGGGAAACGACACAAGCGCGCCGTCGTCTTCCGATCTACTGATCTAGGGTTTCCTCCGGAGGTAGCAGATAGTGCTCTAGAACTTTTCCACGGTGATGCCTTCAAGAAGGGAACGACACCGAAGAGCGCCGCCGTCGCCGGCCTTGGCATCTAGCCAAGAGCAGGTTTTCACCCAGATCTGTTCGAAGAACTCCATCCAGCTTGCTGTGCATGGATCGCTGCCTTCTCTGCCGGAGACTAGATCTGGGCCAGGGTCCGAGATCTGCCGCCGCCCGCCGCCACGGCCGGCCCCCACGCTGCCCTCGCAGCCGTGGTGGCACAGCCTCCGCCGGAGTTCCCCGGGCCACGCATCGGTGACCAGGGACACGCCAGCCACCGCCACCGCTCAAGCCAAGTCAAGTCGGTTGCAGCACAGGCACCATCGCACCGAGCTACAACACCGTTGCTGGGCCGCACCGCCGTCTCCCGACACCATCGCACCGAGCTACAGCCACCCCCTGCTGCTGAGATCCCATGCAGGGGAAGGAGAGAAGAAGGCCCGCCGCCGCCAGCGCCGCGCACGGGCTTCGCCCGGCGGACGCCGTCCGGCGGCGGCGAGAAGGGGGCTGGGACGAGGAGATCTAGAGGGCCGGCGGCGGATCTGGTCTCCCGTGACGCACGCGGGGAGCGTGTCGCGGGAGTGAGACGAGACGGGAGGGACAACAGAGCGAGATTGTAGATAATAAGTGGCAAGATGACATTATTAAGAAGTATAATGAGAATCCTAAAAAACAAATATAATGAAAAATAAACTTCATGCACAATGGCAAGAAGAAAACGGCGCGGCAAATTAAGTGCGCTTTCCCTTCTAGTTTGTATAAACTGACAACATGTACTTTAGTGTTCTTTTTAGAGTACATGTACTTTTAGTTGATTTGCTTTTCTGTCAGCAAGTCCAAAGCTCACATGTGGGCATGTGGCGTGTTTAGGCCGCATGAAATAAATAAATAAATATGCATTGTTTATCTGATGCCTTACACAGCTATGTGATGAAATTGCAAAAAAGCTTGTGGAAAGAGGGAAGATGGATCAATCTTGTTGATGCATCAGCACGGCCCAAGCGTCACTCGGTAGAAAGGATGAGTGGTGCATCAACATTGCTCTGCTATGTGTAAAAGAGAGAGAATGCAACTGATTGACTGGCAAATGGTGGATACTATTTCAGTGCGGAGAAACAAGATTATGATCTGAAAACACCATAAGCACCAAAATGTATTTCAACTGGTAATGAAGAGAAATACACCCAAAGTTAGTCATTTAGTTATAAATTTTATGACTATATATATCACATAAAGACTTGGATGCTACATGAGCTTAAGCACCCAATGAATTTCAGTCCTACTATAGCTTTTGATTGCGTTGTCATATGGATTTTGCATTTTCCATATGCTAAGGGTTTTTTCTCTAAATCATAGAGAATAGGAACATGTTCTGTAAAGTGGACGGAGCCAATCAAACAATAGCGATAACATCGGTTTTAAGGTCACATTGCTCGCCAAAGGGCTGATGTGCTTCTTCTTGTGGTTTTTCATGTGACCTCAAAAGAACTAGCTCGGTGAGGCCATGTGGTACAACATAGAACTTTCCTGATGTCTCATTTTTCAAAGTATTACTAATTTCAATTACACGATACCAGAAGTTTGTCGAATGTTCTCCATGGGTGAAGGAAGAATGGAGCTTATTATGATGCCTATTTAGGCGAATAGTACAACAACGAGAGGGGTTAGCTTGCCATTCATTTCCATAGATTTCATGCAAGCATGGAAGAACATACTGTTATTTATTGTACATTATGTGCGTGAGTTATCGGTGTATCTTCGTGATCCTCTTACGTGTTTTATGATTATTTTTATTTGTGCCAAAAGGCCAGTGCATATCGTACCTTTGTATGGTTGAAAGTTGTTGTATCATGTACTACAATATTTCTCATATTGAGCCCATATCATACATTTATTGCTTGTAAAGATGATTTCATATACTAGTGTTTTCTTTGCTTTGTGGGGGTCGTATAATGTGTTCAGCGAATATCTGCAACTTCAGTTAGTTCCAGCAGTGTGTTCATTTACTATACGCAAAGCTTTGAAATGTTGATTTCAACTTTAGTCAACGAGTCATCGGAATCTACAATTCATCTCTTTTTAGACAACGTAAGATTTTATTGATTAATTTGCATTGTACAATGCATCTTGTCATTTTCACAAGTACTCAACGTGTTCAACAATACATCTTGGTTCATGCCTTCATACGAACTTCTATAGCTTTGACGTGTAAACACGATTATTGAAAGTGCGTTATATCGACTAGAGGGGGGGGGGGGGGGGGGTGTGAATAGACGATTTTTATGAATTCTTCACTGAGGAATTTGCGGGTGAGGAAATTCCTTAGCGAAGAACTACTTGCAGCGGAATAAGTACTCAAATGTAAACATAACAGAACACAAGCATGGTCATCATGATGAAATGAAGACAAGCACAGAGTACAGAAAGCGTAATCACAGGATAACACAGGATGAAGACAAACAGACTGAAGAAATTGAACTGAGGAAATTGAGAAAGTCTTCAGTCAAAGTCTTCAAACACAGATATGAACAAGTGCACAACACAGTAATGAGGAAGTGAAAGAGTTGAGGAAATAGAACCAGTAAGCTTGGTGAAGACAATGATTTGGTAGACCAGTTCCAACTGCTGTCTCAGTTGTACATCTGGTTGGAGCGGCTAGGTATTTAAACCTGAGGACACACAGTCCTCACCGTATTCTCCTTGAGCTAAGGTCACACAGACCTCGCCCAATCACTCGTGGTAAGTCTTCAGGTGACTTCCGAACCTTCACAAACTCGGTCACTCGGCGATCCACAATTCCTCTTGGATGCTCTAGACCATGACACCTAACCGTCTGGAAGAAGCCCAGTCTTTAAAGGTAACAAGCGTCGGATCCACGCAGGATCAATCTCTTCAGTGATGCTCAATCACTTTGGGTTTGTAGGTGTTTGGGTTTGGGTTTTCCTCACTTGATGATTTTCGCTCAAAGTCCTCGGAGGATGGGATGCTCTCAAATGACAAGTGTCAGTTTCTCTCGGAGCAGCCAACCAACTAGTGGTTGTAGGGGGCGGCTATTTATAGCCTAGGGAGCAGCCCGACATGATAAGACATAAATGCCCTTCAATGATATGACCATTAGGTGGGTAGATATTTTGGGACAGCTCGCGCATAGCACATCAACGGTCGGAAATTTGAGTATCAAATTCCTCAGGGCTATCATTTTCCTCACTGTGTAGGCAATCCGCACTGGCGAATTCCTAACTCCTCAGTCAGAACAAATTCCTCAGCGACCAGAAGAACTTCGTCTCATTCACTGAAGAAATTGACTGAACTGTATGAGATTTCCAATGGCTTCACTCGAAGGGATTGGTAGGTGTAGGATTTTGAGTTGAGCATCACTTGGAAATTTTTCCTTACTATTTCCTCGGCCCCCTTTAACAGTACGGTGTTTCCTATGACCCAAGAAAGAGAAAATGAAACTACGAAAACAAAAGTCTTCACGCTTCATGTTCCTCAAATGAATACCAAGTCTTCAAGGTCACACCAATTTCTTCACTTTCAAAGTCTTCAGGAAGTCTTCAGAAATCCAAAGTCTTCAGTCGAAGAACTTCATTTTTAGGGGTCGACTTTCTCTGTAAATATCAAACTCCTCATAGACTTATAGACCTGTGTACACTCATAAACACATTAGTCCCTTAACCTATAAGTCTTCAATACACCAAAATCACTAAGGGGCACTAGATGCACTTACAATTATGTTGACTCAACAGTTGTCCTAGAAACACATGGTACCGACCAAACTAGCTAGCAAGAATGTGGTTTGCCATGATGCTTTGGAACATAAACATCATGTCATTAGAATGTACAATTCATCTCTTTTTAGACAACATAAGATTTTATTGATTAATTACATTGTATAATACATCTTGTCATTTTCACAAGTACTCAACGTGTTCAACAATACATCTTGGTTCATGCCTTCATACAAACTTCTATAGCTTTGACGTGTAAACATGATTGTGTTGACTCAACAGTTGTCCTAGCAAACACATGTTACTGGCCAAACTAACGCCCCTTTGTCATCGAATGAGCAAAAGGATCAAAAATGAGGACTAACGCCCCTGAAGAATATCAATTTGATGAAGGAGCGCCAGCGTTGTTGGGGTCGTCTGTTGATGCAGGGCCTTCCGTAGTGTCGTTCAAGTCTTCATGCTCATCGGTGTCGCGCGATGAAGAATAGGAGCTGGCCACCAAGGAAGGAACCTTGACCTTCTTCTATTTCTTCGGTGGAGGTGCAGACCAGTCAAAGTCCTCCTTGAGACCCATTTGCTTCAGATCTTCTTCACCATATACATGTGACAGAATAGCCCAGGTGCGACCGAAGACTTTATGGAGGTAGTAATGATTTTTCTTCACTGCATTATGTGTAGCAGTCATGTTGTGAAGAATTGAACCAAACTGACGCTTAACCCATTTATGGTTTCAATCCACCTTTTGGTGAAGACTTAGCAGAAGCTCACGGTCAGTCATCACACGAGGAGCAGTGGCTTGAGGATTTGGCTTGGAGGCATGGGCAGCAGAATCATGAGTGGCAGAGTCATCATTGGTGGAATAAGATGCAGCTTTGCGAAACTGACCATCCAATGGACGAATGCCTTCATCAATAACAGCTGGTGTCTTGCCCTTTTCATCAGCTGAGGAATAGGTCCGCTTGAGGACTTCAATTGGGGGCAAGTAGCTGAGGTGATTATGAAAATCAGCCTTGTAGTTGAGTGAAGACCTTGTCCTGAGGAATCTCATAATCCAAGGTGCATAAGGCTTCAGCTCAAACGGAGAAAGTGCAACATTTGCCAGAGTCCTCATGAAGAAATCATGATAGTTGACGGGTATGCCATGAATGATGTTGAATACCAGATTCTTCATGATGCCAACAATTTCCTCATCAGATGAGTCGTGGCCTTTGATTGGACTCATAGTCTTCGTCAGAATGCGATAGACTGTCCTTGGTACATACTGCAATTCCTTCACGAGGAATTTTGTCCTTGAGGCTTGACCAGGTTTCAATGGCTTCATCAGCACTTGCATATAGTGATCTGTAAGCTCAGGCTCTTGGTACATGCAATGAGCTCCTTCAGGTGGAGGACTGATGGGCAGGGCGTGAAGTAATTCAGAGGCCGGTGCTTTGTAGTGAGTGTTTTCGGTCATCCAGTCCAAAACCCAGGAGTTCACATCATCAGCATCTCCTGTGATGTGCAGTGTTGCGTAGAATTGAAGAATGAGCTCTTCATTCCAATCAACTATGTTTGTGCAAAAGTTGTGGAGGCCTGTGTCATGAAGCACACTGAGGACAGGTGTGAAGCATGGCAGTGATTCCATGTCCAGATGAGGAATATGCTCGTGGTCGAAGACTTTGTCCTTGTCGAAGAGCAGTGAAGAATAGAAGTTGGCCTGGCTGGCGGTCCAGAAGCGCTTCCTTCTAAGACGAGCAGAATCATAGGGATTGTAGTCAGTGAAGAACACATGCTCGCCGAAGAAATCATCAGCCTTGAAATTTCTGCTTCTTTGAGAATGGATCCTTTGGTTTGGGCTGAGGAGTGTCAGTCAATTGCATTATTACCTCAGGAATCGCAATTTCAGGCTCCACAGGCTGAGGAATTTCAGCTTCTTCTTCAGTGACAGCCTGGGTCTTCAATTCTTCATTTACATTTTCTTCAGCACTAGTGGCTGGAATTTCTTCATGGACAGACGGTGTGGCATGTGGTTCATCAGATCCCATTTGAACTGTAGTTACTGGGGACTGAGGAATCTGTTGCAACGTTGTGAACAGTGGAGAGTTGGGGTGCTGACTTTCCCAAAAGTCATCATTCAGCACAGGTGTGGTACAACCAATGTCCACATCCTCATCTTCCATTTCTTCGACGCCGGCCTCTTCAGCAGTACACTGAGGCATAGGCGAGGAAACAACTGGAGTTGAAGGGATTGTATCCACTTCAATTTCTTCATCCAACTGCTCTGATGAAGCAGCAGAAGGATTTTCTTCATCGGATTCGCTAGGAATCACATATTCTTCATCATAAGGAACAAGGTCCTTTGATGGCATGGTTGAGATAGGAACAGCATCAATGGGGTTTGCAAACGAGCTGGTCAAAGACTTCATCTTCTTCGGAGCTGAAGAATCTGATGAAGTTGATGCCTTCCTTTTCTTCACTGCTGCACGCTCTGCAGCCTTAGTCTTCTTCACATCTGAAGCAGATGGAAGGATCGGAGTTGGGGTAGGCGCAGGAGGAGCAGAGGAATTTGGTTGAGTTTCTTCAGGCACAACTGATGCAGTTGCCCTGACCTCTTCATTTTCTTCAGGCGCACCACTAGTGGATGCCCTGGCAATTTCACCAGCGGTTGGAATGCAGTCATCAGCCCTGGAACTCACTTTTTCTTCAGCAGCCTGAATTTCATCAGTGGTGCTGGCATGTTCTTCAGTCGGCTGAGCAGATGCTTCAGCCTGAGGAATTTCTGGTTGCGATGGAGCTGCAACATTTGGAGTGAACTTTTCTGTCAACTTCACAAAACGGACTTTGGCTCCAAGCCAGTCAGCGCGGAATACGTAAAATTCATCACTGAGTTTCTTGATCTCAGATTGAATATTGACAAGTTCTTCAATTGTCATAGAGACAACGTGTTTCTTCAGAAAACGCTCATTCTTGTACTGCGCTTTCTTGATCTGCCTGGCCTTTTCAAATTTCCATTTCTCTTCTTGTATGAAGGCAGTCAGCATATGACTTTGGCCAGGAGTCAACTTGAAATCAGACATAGGAGTGTTTGGGTCCTTGTGCCAGAGATCAATGTAGTCGAGGATCAACTTTGGATCCAAAAGCAGAGGCACATTTGTGCCCTTGGCTCTAGCGGCCCTGACCTGCCTGTCTCTGATGATTTCGGCAAGTTCCTCATCATCAGCTTCGTCTTCATCAGACGGCACTTGGAAGGCGACCTGCTTCTTGTGAGGACTTGGGTGAGAACCTCGTCCAGCAGTGGCCTTTGTCTTCAGCAGAGAGGGGCCAGTTGAAGAATTCGGTGCAGCTGAGGAACTAGCAGAAGCTCCCGAGGCAATAGAGATGCCTGTAGTCCTTTGGCACGTGGCAAGATGCACAGGTGTAGAGGATTTGGTCGGAGCAGCTGAGGACTTGAGCGGAGGAGCTGAGGATTTTGGAGGAGCAGGAGCAGCGTGAGGAATTGGCCGTGAGGGCTTTGAGGATTATGGCCGTGAGGGCATTGAAGAAGAAGCACTTGGCTTGTGAGCAGGCTTCTTTGACATGGCCTTCTTCTGTTTTACAGAGGCCTCAGCAGCAACAACAACGGCAGAGTCTTCGTTGAATTTCCTCACTGCTTCTCTGCCTTGTCTAGCCAACTTGGCCTGGCGCTTGGCCCATTCATCAGGATAATCCTCACCGCGCTTGAGGCTGGTGGGATCTGCTTCTTGGCCAGGTGCCAATGGAGGTCTTCGGCATGGAGGATTGAGTGCGAATTTCTTCATGTATTTGGGAGTAACATATCTGTACTCCCTCCACTCTCTTGCCCATCTCCTCTCTATCCTCTGTATGCGCACCTTGCGCTGATTCTTGTCCTCCGATCCTTACCAAACTTGGCCTCATCAGGAGTGCAATAGTCTTTGTATATGTCATCAGGGATCTCAAAGGCAGTATTGATTTCAGGCCTCTTTCCTCCTTTCTGTGGCTTCTTTCCATCAGCCATTTTCTTCAGCTGAGGAATTTGAACAATGGAATTCTCTGAAGATGTATGCAACTTTTCTTCGAGGAACGCTGCAAATGAGTTAAGTTGTTCAGAACCTAGTGATTCAGCAGCGGACATGAGTACCTGTGAACAGAGTATAGTTGCGAGGAATTTGGAGAGGTCATATGCGTTCTCAGAAGGTTTTGTAAAAAGAACAAGTTTGAGGAATTGACCAGATGAGTCTTGAAGAATTTCACTAAGCGTTCTTTGTCTTAGGTTCCAGAGTTGTACAGATAAAAAAATCCACACAATTGAGGAATCTTGAATAAAAATATAGCTTAGAGAAATGAATCAAGAGCATATGACATGTGAAGTGTTTAGTGTGTGAAGATTTGAAGAAAAACACATTTGAGGATTTTGTAGAAATCATTTGAATCAAAGAGGGCAGTAAAAGTAACTTTTAATTACCCTGGACGAAGAACACGACGAACTGGGATGTGGAGATGTGAAGTCCGTCAGTGCAGATCTTCCACGCCCTAACTCGGCAGAGGAAGACAGCTACGACGGCGGCGGAATGAAGAAATCCGCGGCCGGCGCGAGTACGACGGCGACGAGGTCGAGGCAGTGAAGCTCTTCCTCACCGGCGACGATGAAGTAGCAGCGGCGCTAGGGTTTGAGAAGCTCGAGCTGGAGTGAGGTCGAGCGGAGTAAAAGAGAAGTGAGGAAGGGGAGGGGTATTTATAGCCACGGTGAAAAACGGTTCTCCCGAAGAATTTGGACGAACGTGCCCCTGACCCTTCTCATTCGCTTGACATGTGTCACCCACGTACAGAGAAGTGGAGATCGTGTGAGATCGTGGGTGAATAGATAAGTATTTCGTGGGATGCGGAACGGTTTGAGCGGCAAAGCCGAAAATTTGGATAATATAAGTTAAAAGTTCCGTTCGCAAATTTTTCAGCTGACAAGGACACAGTGAAGATTTTGAACGAGTTTCAAATAGAACGCACATGAAAAATTTGTGAATAGAATGGGTTGAGTTTAGCATAGAGGGGGAAGGGTCCGATCACATTCACTTAGCAGAAAAACCAACTTGAAAAATTAGCCATAAGTGAATGCTGTAGAGGACATAAACTCATATATATATATATATATATATATATATATATATATATATATATATATATATATATATATATATATATATATATATAGCTAATGAAGAAAAACGACGGAAACAGTGAAGACAATGCAAAGTTGAAGAACATGAACAACTAAGGAATTTCAACACTGAGGAAAAACTCAAATTGAAGATTTTCAACTTTTGGTGGTGGCGTGACCCACCGTATAAGAATGATGATTTCAGACACCGCGTACAATTGTCGTAGGGTTCTGAGAATCAAATTCTTCGTTAATTTCTTCACACTTAGAGTGTTATTCTTCATTGATTGAAGAAAAACGTTTCTTCATGTGTTGCACATCTAAGTCATCAATTTTGCATAAGTGTTAGGATGAGTGTCCTTTTCAAAGAACATTCGAAGATTCTAAGATATTTAGCTCACACCGCAACTTGCTAAATCTCTTCTCATCCAAGGGCTTTGTGAAGATATCGGCTAGCTGTTCTTTAGTCTTCACATGCTCAATAGAAATGTCGCCCTTCAACACATGATCACGAAGAAAATAATGACGAATCTGAATGTGCTTTGTCTTCGAGTGCTGAACTGGGTTGTGAGCAATCTTGATGGCACTCTCATTGTCACAAAAGAGAGGCACATTCTTCACGTTGACGCCGTAGTCCTTGAGAGTTTGCTTCATCCACAGCAATTGAGCACAGCAAGAACCAGCAGCAATGTACTCAGCTTCAGCAGTAGACAGTGATACACAGTTCTGTTTCTTCGAGGACCAACAGACCAAAGATCGTCCGAGGAAATGACATGTACTAGATGTTGACTTGCGGTCCACACGATCACCAGCATAGTCAGAGTCAGAATATCCAATGAGATCAAAAGCCGAGCCCTTGGGGTACCATAATCCAAGTGTTGGTGTGTGAGCTAGATATCGAAGAATATGCTTCACAGCCTTATGGTGTGATTCCTTCGGTGTAGCTTGATATCGGGCACACATGCAAACATGAAGCATAATATCTGGCCTAGATGCACATAAGTACAATAAAGAACCAATCATGGAGCGGTATACCTTTTGATCAAAGTCAATACCATTTTCATCAGTGCATAGATGGCCATTTGTGGGCATTGGAATTTTGATGCCTTTGCAATCTTGCGTGCCGAATTTCCTCAGTACATCCTTGAGGTATTTCTCCTGAGATATGAATATACCATTGCGCTGTTGATGAATTTGAAGACCTAAGAAGAATTTCAATTCTCCCATCATAGACATTTGATATTCTTCACTCATCATATAGGCAAATTCATCACTATAACGTTGGTCAGTACAACCAAAGATAATATCATCAACATATATTTGGCACACAAACAATTCACCATCATAAGATTTAGTGAAAAGAGTAGGGTCAAGTGAAGCGGGTTTGAAGCCTTTCTTCATGAGGAATTCCTTCAAAGTATCATACCACGCCCGAGGGGCCTGCTTGAGGCCATAGAGGGCCTTATTGAGTCTGAAGACTTTGTCAGGATTCTTTGGATCTTCAAAACCTGGGGGTTGAGCAACATATACTTCTTCCTCAAGCTTACCATTGAGGAATGCACTTTTCACATCCATTTGATATAAAGTGATATCATGATGGTTAGCATAAGCAAGTAATATGCGAATAGCCTCAAGTCTAGCAACAGGTGCAAAAGTTTCATCGAAATCAATTCCTTCAACCTGTGTGTAGCCTTGAGCTACTAGCCGTGCCTTATTCCTCACCACAAGGCCATTTTCATCTTGCTTGTTGCGGTAGATCCACTTTGTGCCAATGACATTGTGCTTGCGAGGATCTGGACGTTTGACCAGTTCCTAGACGTTGTTGAGCTCGAATTGATGTAATTCTTCTTGTATGGCCTGAATCCACTCAGGCTCCATAAATGCTTCATCTACCTTAGTGGGCTCTGTAATAGAGACAAAAGCATAGTGCCCACAAAAGTTAGATAAATGTGAAGCTCTTGAGCGTGTGAGAGGACCTGGTGCTTCAGTGTCATCGATGATCTTTTCAACTTGCACTTCTTTTGCAACGCGAGGATGAGCTGGTTGTCGTCGAGGAATTTGATCAGCATTTTCTTCAGCACCATTTTCTTCAGCATTTTCTTCAGGTGCATTAGCTTGACGTTCTTCACGTTCTGGAATGAATTCTTCAGCAAATTCTTCGGTAGGAATGACATCCTCAGTAGCCTTGAACTTGATAGATTCCTCAGGTGCTGGTTCATCTATCACAGAAGGTAGGTGCTCTCTTTGCGAGCCATTAGTTTCATCGAACCGCACATCTACAGTTTCAACAACCTTGTGAAGAACGTTGTTGAAGACTCTGTAGGTGTGCGAGTCCTTTCCGTAACCAAGCATGAAACCTTCATGTGCTTTCGGTGCAAATTTAGAGTTGTGATGAGGATCTCTAATCCAGCATTTAGCACCGAAGACTTTGAAATAACTCACATTGGGTTTCTTGTCAGTGAGGAGTTCATAGGCAGTCTTCTTGAAGAATTTGTGAAGATATACTCTGTTGATGATGTGGAATGCAGTATCAATTGCATCAATCCAGAAACAATGAGGCATTTTGTATTCATCAAGCATAGTGCGAGCCATCTCAGCAAGAGTCCTGTTCTTGCGCTCCACGATGCCATTCTGCTGAGGAGTATAAGGAGCAGATAACTCATGAGTAATACCAAGTTCATCAAGATAGTCATCAAGACCAGAATTCTTGAACTCAGTTCCACTGTCACTTCTAATGTGCTTGATCTTCACACCAAAGTTGGTTGAAGCCCTCGAGGAAAATCGTTTGAAGACTTCCTGCACTTCATGTTTGTAAGTAACAATGTGTACCCATGTGTATCGAGAGTGATCATCAACAATAACAAAGCCATATTGAGATGCATCATTTGAAACTGTAGAATAATGGTTAGGACCGAAGAGATCCATATGAAGCAATTCAAATGGACGAGTAGTAGTCATGATAGTCTTCGCTGGATGCTTAGCCTTGGTCATCTTTCCAGCTTCACAGGCTCCGCATAAGTGATCCTTGAGGAATTTGACATTCTCAATGCCAATGACATGCTTCTTCTTTGCAAGCGTGTGCAAATTCCTCATGCCTGCATGACCAAGTCGTCGATGCCATAGCCAGCCTTCTGAAGCTTTTGCAAGTAGGCACACGGCTGGTTGTGGTCCTGTAGAGAAATCAACAATATACAAGTCTCCTCTCCTAAAGCCTTCGAAGACTTTGGAATTGTCAGCTTCCATGACCACAACACAACGATACTTGCCAAAGACAACAACCATATCAAGATCACAAAACATTGAGACAGACATGATGTATCCTAAGGACTCGACAAGCATGACTTTGTCCATGTGTCGATCCTTTGAGATCGCAACCTTACCTAGACCCAATACCTGACTTTTGCCTTTGTCAGCGAAGATGATATGCTTCAGATGAGATGGAGATAAGGGAGCATCCATCAATAGATTCTTGTCACCAGTCATGTGATTTGTACATCCACTATCGAGGACCCACTCAGTGGCTTTGGTTTGATCATCCTGCAGATGAATTAGTGCAGCTTACGAACTCATATACTTCATCAGTTAAGAATATGACATCACAATTCATCAGATCAATTTCATCAAGCAACAGAATAGATAAAGCAATATGAGGACGTGAGAAATGAGAGTTCATTTCTTCATGATTAGCTTGCGTCCTTTCAGGCACTTTTCAGGTCTCCAGCAAATTCTTCAGACGTTTGAGCACATCTGGAGACCTGACCCTGCAGAAGAGATTAGTTCTTTTTCTTCACCACCCTCATCTGAAGGGGTGGCAAAGAGTTCATCACTCTGCGAGCTCCATACGAGAAAGGTGGCATAGAAGCCAATCCATTTCATTTCACATAAGAGAAGTTAGGGTAAGCATATGAATAAGCAGAGAAATTCTTCGAGGACTTATGAACATAATGGTTAGAAGAGTAATGCTCATATTCATAGCCCTTAGCTCTTCCCTGCGAAACAGAGGTGTTAGCACGATGATAATCATATGAGGACTTTGATCCACGTGAGGAATTTGGTCCGTATGAGGACTTGGATCCATATGAAGAATTTGATCTGGGGTTCGTATTCTTCACAGGTGGTGTCATGGGGACATTCACCTGAAGACTTTAAAGGCACCTTTTGGGAACCCAGATTTTCTTCATAGGGGAACCGTTCCTACAGTTAGTGCCAACATATCTAGCAAATACTTCACCATTCTGATTTTTGAACAGTTTATAGTTGGAGTCAAATGACTCATCAGAAGAATGAGAAGATTCACATGTAAAGCCAGATAGATTAGATGGATCAACTGGAGGTCCCTTTGCAGCAACCCATGAGGTTTTGGGGTACTGCTCAGGCTTCCAATATGTACCATCAGCATTGAGTTTCCTCTCAAAGGCAATACCCTCTTTCCTAGGGTTCATGTTGAGGATATGCTTTTTAAGCACATCACAAAGAGTCTGATGCCCTTTGAGGCTTTTGTACATGCCTGTCATGTACAATTCCTTCAGCCCTGCATCATTACTGATACTAGCAATGTCCTCAGTTGAGGAATTAGTGATAGCAGAGACAGTTGAAGAATTTGTAGCATTAGAAGCATTTGAACATTCAGGTGAAGAATTAGCAGATTCACGTTCAATGCATTTCAAACATGGAGGAACAAATTCTTCGTGAGAAGCGCTGATTTGTTGAGCAAGTAATGAATCGCGCTCCTTCTGAAGATCTTCATAACTCACTCTTAGCTTTTCAAGATCTTGCTTTCTTTGAAGAAATTCATAAGAAAGCTTCTCATGATCAGATAAGAGAGTGTTATGATGACTTTGAATGTTGTCAAACTTAGACTGAAGTCTCTGAAGACTCTCAGCCAAAGCTTTTGACTGATCCATTTCTTCACCCAACATATCATCACTCTTGTTTAGCATGTATTGAACTTTTTCCAAAGCTCTTTGTTGTTAGTGGCAAGGGAAGCAAGTTTGACATAACTAGGTCCAAATTCATCACCAGATTCATCATCACTAGACTCGGATAGGTAGCATTCAGTTACCTCAGCACTTTTTGCCATAAGGCATGATGAAGAGGATGATGATTCTGGTTCAAATGTCATCGCTTTGAGAGATTCCTTGAAATCCTCAAACCAAGGATCATGACGAGTTCGATGACCTTCATAGACCTCAGAGAGACGGTCCCAGATAAGCTTCGCATGATCGAGATGCATGATGTTCCTGAACTAATTTTGAGACAGACAGGAGCAGATGACGTCCTTCACCGTGAGATTGAGAGGAGTGTACTTGCGAATGTCATCTGCTTCCGCCATCTTGCATAGATCGGTCAGACCAATCTCAGTGACAGTCCACAGCTCGCTGTTCATCGCCATGAGGCGCTTCTTCATCATGGCCTTCCACTTGGGATACTCGTGACCATCAAAGATGGGGCATGACACAGTCTTCATTCCTGTGGTCGACATAACTAAAACTCCAGGCGGTTAAACCAAAATCACACAGAACAAGGGAGTACCTCGCTCTGATACCAATTGAAAGTGCGTTATATCGACTAGAGGGGGGTGAATAGGCGATTTTTATGAATTCTTCACTGAGGAATTTGCGGGTGAGGAAATTCCTTAGCGAAGAACTACTTGCAGCGGAATAAGTACTCAAATGTAAACATAACAGAACACAAGCATGGTCATCATGATGAAATGAAGACAAGCACAGAGTACAGAAAGCGTAATCACAGGATAACACAGGATGAAGACAAACAGACTGAAGAAATTGAACTGAGGAAGTTGAGAAAGTCTTCAGTCAAAGTCTTCAAACACAGATCTGAACAAGTGCACAACACAGTAATGAGGAAGTGAAAGAGTTGAGGAAATAGAACCAGTAAGCTTGGTGAAGACAATGATTTGGTAGACCAGTTCCAACTGCTGTCTCAGTTGTACATCTGGTTGGAGCGGCTAGGTATTTAAACCTGAGGACACACAGTCCTCACCGTATTCTCCTTGAGCTAAGGTCACACAGACCTCGCCCAATCACTCGTGGTAAGTCTTCAGGTGACTTCCGAACCTTCACAAACTCGGTCACTCGGCGATCCACAATTCCTCTTGGATGCTCTAGACCATGACACCTAACCGTCTGGAAGAAGCCCAGTCTTTAAAGGTAACAAGCGTCGGATCCACGCAGGATCAATCTCTTCAGTGATGCTCAATCACTTTGGGTTTGTAGGTGTTTGGGTTTGGGTTTTCCTCACTCGATGATTTTCGCTCAAAGTCCTCGGAGGATGGGATGCTCTCAAATGACAAGTGTCAGTTTCTCTCGGAGCAGCCAACCAACTAGTGGTTGTAGGGGGCGGCTATTTATAGCCTAGGGAGCAGCCCGACATGATAAGACATAAATGCCCTTCAATGATATGACCATTAGGTGGGTAGATATTTTGGGACAGCTCGCGCATAGCACATCAACGGTCGGAAATTTGAGTATCAAATTCCTCAGGGCTATCATTTTCCTCACTGTGTAGGCAATCCGCACTGGCGAATTCCTAACTCCTCAGTCAGAACAAATTCCTCAGCGACCAGAAGAACTTCGTCTCATTCACTGAAGAAATTGACTGAACTGTATGAGATTTCCAATGGCTTCACTCGAAGGGATTGGTAGGTGTAGGATTTTGAGTTGAGCATCACTTGGAAATTTTTCCTTACTATTTCCTCGGCCCCCTTTAACAGTACGGTGTTTCCTATGACCCAAGAAAGAGAAAATGAAACTACGAAAACAAAAGTCTTCACGCTTCATGTTCCTCAAATGAATACCAAGTCTTCAAGGTCACACCAATTTCTTCACTTTCAAAGTCTTCAGGAAGTCTTCAGAAATCCAAAGTCTTCAGTCGAAGAACTTCATTTTTAGGGGTCGACTTTCTCTGTAAATATCAAACTCCTCATAGACTTATAGACCTGTGTACACTCATAAACACATTAGTCCCTTAACCTATAAGTCTTCAATACACCAAAATCACTAAGGGGCACTAGATGCACTTACAATTATGTTGACTCAACAGTTGTCCTAGAAACACATGGTACCGACCAAACTAGCTAGCAAGAATGTGGTTTGCCATGATGCTTTGGAACATAAACATCATGTCATTAGAATGTACAATTCATCTCTTTTTAGACAACATAAGATTTTATTGATTAATTACATTGTATAATACATCTTGTCATTTTCACAAGTACTCAACGTGTTCAACAATACATCTTGGTTCATGCCTTCATACAAACTTCTATAGCTTTGACGTGTAAACATGATATTGTTGACTCAACAGTTGTCCTAGCAAACACATGTTACTGGCCAAACTAGCTAGCAAGAATGTGGTTTGCCATGATGCTTCGGAACACAAACATTCTGTGTAGTATGTATTATATCGATAAAACGATTTTTCCTTTTGCATATCGCAAGGATGAAACGTTGCAGTTGCCCCTAAAACCATTAATTCCTAGCTAAGTGCCATGGTCCATTATGCTAATTAAAAGATTACGTTAATTAACCAATATTGATTTGTCTATGTGGACGTAGGCGTGCCTAGCTAAGCCATGATTTGTAAGCTCCTAGAGGAACTGTGCACTAGATCTTGAATCCAAAGCAAATCAAATCCACACCCTGTCGTGCTTCCGCATCCTGCTCTTCTCCTTAATGTATGCTAGAGCATTCCACATCAAGCTACACTATACATTACGGATGAAGGCACAAATGCCAAAGTGCGTCTAGGTATGGTGGAAAAAATGGTAGAGGTTTGGAACACATGGTCATGTTCTAGTGACCCACTGCAAGTTACTAGAAGGAAACTTGAAAGGAGGCACAAATGGCAGTTGCTTGAGAACAAGGTATGCGAGGTAGTGTTTATAACAATTGAGCCACCTCACAGTATCAAACACTGGTAGCTCCACATTCTAGTACCACTTTGAAAGGATCGAGAAGAGGTGTCTAGAGGGGGGGTGAATAGACTCTAAGTAAGAAAAGTTGCAGTTTTTAATTTCTTTTAAGTTGAAGTGGAGTTTTGGCACAAGTTTAAACATTCACAATACATATCAAGCAAGCATGACAAGAGTATATGAGCAGCGGAAAGTAAAGCATGCAAGTTGCAAGAATGTAAAGGGATGGGATTGGAGTGTGCAAACGCAATTTGGAGACACGAAGATTTTTTATCGGTGGTTCCGATAGGTGGTGCTATCGTACATCCACGTTGATGGAGACTTCAACCCAAGAAGGGTAACGGTTGCGCGAGTCCACGGAGGGCTCCCCCCATGAAGGGTCCACGAAGAAGCAACCTTGTCTATCCCACCATGGCCGTCGCCCACGAAGGACTTGCCTCACTCGGGTAGATCTTCACGAAGTAGGCGATCTCCTTGCCCTTACAAACTCCTTGGTTCAACTCCACAATCTTGACGGAGGCTCCCAAGTGACACCTAGCCAATCTAGGAGACACCACTCTCCAATAGGTAACAAATGGTGTGTTGATGATGAACTCCTTGCTCTTGTGCTTCAAATGATAGTCTCCCCAACACTCAACTCTCTCTCATAGGATTGGATTTGGTAGAAAGATGATTTGAGTGGAAAGCAACTTGGGGAAGGCTAGAGATCAAGATTTATGTGGTTGGAATGGAATATCTTGACCCCAACACAAGTGTAGGTGGTTCTCTCTCAGAAATTGTATGTTGGAAGTGTAGGCATGTTCTGATGGCTCTCTCCACGAATGAAGAGTGGGTGGAGGGGTATATATAGCCTCCACACAAAATCTAACCGTTACACACAACTTACCAAACTCGGTGGGACCGAATCATCAAACTCGGTCGGACCGATTTAGTTCATAATGTGACCGTTAGGCATTTCGGTGGGACCGAATTGATGAACTCGGTGGGACCGATGTTCTAGGGTTAGGGTAAAGCCTCATCTCGGTTTAACCAATTACTCAAACTCGTGGGACCGATTTGGGTAATAAGCGAAACATAAAGTTTGCCAAGCAAACTCGGTGGGGCCGATTGCATATTTCGGTGAGACCGAGATTATTGCAATAGGCAACAGAGAATTTGCAAGCCCATCTCGGTGAGACCGAGATCCCATCGGTGAGACCGAATTGATTAGGGTTGCTGGCAGTGCCTATGTCAAGAGAACTCGGTGGCGCTGGATAGAAAGTTTTGGTGGGGCCGAGTTTGACTTTTGGTTTGGGACATATGTGGATGTGAGAAAGTGGTTGAGGGCTTTGGAGCATATCACTAAGCACTTTGAGCAAGCAAGCCATTAAGCAACACCTCATCCCCTCTTAATAGTATTGGCTTTCCTATGGACTCAATGTGATCTTGGATCACTAAAATGAAAAAAGTAGAGTCCTGAGCTTTGAGTTTGAGCCAATCCTTTTTCCTTATCATCTAGAAAGGGTTCCACATGCTCTAGTCCATGCCACTCCATTGTTGAACTTATCTGAAACATACTAGGTAAAAGCATTAGTCCAACAACAGATATGTTGGCATTAATTACCAAAATCACCCAGGAAGCACTTGTGCTTTCAATCTCTTCCTCTTTGGTAATTGATGACAACATACATCAAAGCTTTAGATAAAGATATAGAGAATAGCAAGTAAAGCTTTGGAAAGACATTGAACATGCATAGGCTCTCCCTACATGTATGCAATCATGTGAACATGGAATATAGGAGCATGTGAATGCATAAGCATGACAGAGTAAGCAATGTGTTACATGCATCTTGGCTATATGCATCAGAGCAAATGATGTGAGTATAGGAAATGTACCTTCATGCTCATGAGTCCTTCTTGCAAACAGTATGTACATCAGCAGGAAATCCTCATTGTAACATCCCAAATTTTCAATTTGGTATGTTATACATAGATCATCATTGCATATCATGTTTTATTGCATTTTGACAAATCCTCGATAAATCCTAAGCAACTCAAGGACCCTCGGAGAGAGTTGGGGATTTTTCTCGAATTTTCATATTTGATTTTCATCAAATATTAAGACGAGGATTTTGGTTTTAATTATTTTCTCTCCGGAAAAATATTTCATCCTAAAATAAACGAGAGGAGAAAATATGACTTCTCCAAAATAATTGAAATACTGGAGGAAAAATGTTAAAATCATTTATTGGAATTTATTTGGATTTTATTTGCAATTTTTATTGCATTAAAAATATTGCATGTTTTCAGAATATTTATTTTGTGTTAAAACAATGTTCACCCTATTCTAGATTTTCTAACTAGACGGGGAAAATTTATTTTATATTTTTCTGATTTTTATTTATTTTTCTACGAATTATTTTCCGCGGAACTTATTAAAAAAAAACGCGCGCGTCCGCGCTGGGCCAAGCCCAGCCGCGCCAGGCCGCCGGCCCGCCCGCGCGTCGTCCTTCTCGCGCACGGGAGCTGAGTCCCGCCGCCGCACGCCGCCCGGCCGCCCCCTCCTCCAAGCCGAGCTCTCCCCCCTCCCTCCTATTTATACCCCCCCTCTCTCTCCCTCATCTCGTTCGCCGCCGCCTCCCGCCTTGCCCTCGCCGCCGCCGGAAGCCGAGCCGCCGCCGCCGCCGTTCGTCGCCGGAGCCGCGCCCCTCGCCACCCCTTGCCCCCTCGCCCTCCCCCGCACCCCCGCCGCACCCGCCGCCCCACCGCCGCCCCGCCGGAGCCTCGCCGGAGCCGCCCCGACGAGGTAGACCTCGATGCCGTTCGGTTTGCCGGTTTTCTTCAAAAAAAAACCTTTGTTTAAAAAAAAACCCTAGATCGGTATTTTTTCGGTTTTATTATTTTGCGAGCGTTCACCGAACCGTTCGTTTTAACGAACGCGTTCGTCGGTTTTTCTCTGTTAACGAACGTCCGTTCTTTAACCGTTCGTCCGTTTTTCTTTTTCGTCGGATTTTTCTGCGATTATCTCAGATTCGATTTCTGATCGAATCTTCGTTTCTGTTTAACTTCTCGCTCGTTTATCGGAATCAGGCGATTCAAGCGCCTAGAGTTTCGTCTCGAAATTCTCTTTCCGTTTAACCTACTCAAACAAGTTTTGCTACAGTAAAATTTGACCTAGATCCAGATTAGTAAACGAAGCTACTTTCTTTCGCCGTTTGACTTTCGTTGCTTCTTTCGAGTTGATTATTTTTGTAAACCGGAGTTCTTAAGTTGAACTTTCTGGTTGGATCTTTCATTCGAGTTTTACCTGTGCATTAGATGAGTACTGATTGTATGCTTGTTTGTTTGCGATAGAGTACCCGGAGTGTGCCGCTTGTTACTTCGAATCGCTAGGTTTTGCGGATCATCAGCAAGGCAAGTAACACTTTGATCATACTTTTCATACCCAGTTTTATTGCATTAGATCTTTTCCTCAAACACTTGCATGATTAGGATCTAATTAAATTGTGGGTATTGGGAAGTAGTTGAGGTAGAACCTATTACCTGTTTTATTATCAAACCCTTGGGAGTTACTTCCACGTTGCTATTATTATTGCCATGCTATGCTCGTAGACGTGGATTGGGTTTGAGAGATTTCCATGACAGATGTGAGATTGATATTAATGGTTTACTTAAGGTGGCAACTAAAACTCACATCTGGGTGGATTGAGGTACCTGGGTATTCCAGGATTGCCTGTTTTTCTTTTGGACCGCCACCCAGGTTCAAAGGGATCATAAGATTATTCATGCTAGAAACTTCCGTGTGCAGCCGCAAGCTATTATGGGCTCTAGCATAGTTGATTAAGTTGTGTGAACTCTTACAGTGGTAGACTAGCAGATGTAGGGGAAAGTAGGTGTAACTGTCTACCCATACGTAAGGTGCAAACACTTCTGAAAGACTGTGTCTTGGTCATCCGTTACTCAAACACCATGTAGTGCGAGTAATCCAACGGAGGAGATCAAGTCTTGTGGGGAAAAGTGCACAAACCTCTGCAGAGTGTACAAACTAATCATGGTTAGCCGTGTCCCCGGTTATGGACAACTTGAGTATCTAGTACTTGGATTATCATGTGAATCTCATCACTATGTTACTTCTAATTAATTTTGTTGGGTTATTGATGACATTTAATTGGGATTGAGATGCTGTCAACCATCTCAATGTTTCACAACCACCACGATAGTTAAATAAAATTTATTCCTTTGAAGTAGGATAAAATTGGCTTTTCGCAAAAATTGTAACCATAGAGCTTTCCACCAGCCATATATGCATGTAGTATAGCCTTATTATTGTTCATTACTCTCTATGTGTTACATTGCCAGCATATTCTATGTGCTGACCCGTTTTCGGGCTGCAACGTTTCATGTTGCAGACTTTTCAGACGACGAGTAAGGTGCCTTAGGTCGTGGTCTTATACTCAGTGATGCCGCTGGAGTTGATGGACTCACTTATCTTCCAAGTCTTCCGCTGTTATCGTCTTAGATGGCCTTAAGCCATGTTTATCATACTTAATCTCTTCGGAGATATTCGATGTAATAAGTGTGTGATTGCTACTCTGTTATAAATCCTCCATTTGTACTGTGCGTGTCAGCATTACTGATCCAGGGATGACACTGGTGCACAGCAGCACAGACCATTTGAGGTCTGGTCGCTACAAAGTTGGTATCAGAGCACACGTTGACTGTAGGACACGACCACTAAGCTTAAGCCCTAGAAAGCTTCTCTCTTCTCATTTCTGACCCCTCTCAACTTTCTACTCTTTTAGGAATGGCGAATGCAAGGAGCAAGTTCATGCAACCAGATGAAGACACGCCGTTTGGTCGACACTTGAAGGAAGTCACCAAGTACTTGAACATAGGAATACCAAGCATCATCGGAACCTACAGCGCCACATTACCCGAAGAGGAGAGCTGGAAGATTCAAGTTATCATTCCAGGAAGGACGTTTGTGCCAGTTACCGAACCCATAAGATTGGTTTTCGAAGCACCAACCTGGAGTTTAGGGAAGAGCATGGCCGCACACATCGCCATGGGACGCATTGGAGAAGTCTACCACCAGGAGCTTAAGGATACAATTTACCAAATATGTGGACGCCGAGACGCGCAATGGGAGATGATCAGAACCAAGAAGGATGGATCAATTGCAGCTTTCATCCAGGAGCAAAACCAACACATTCGTCGCCAGGAGAACCAGATGTGCACGGACAAGGAAGAACTGAAGAAGGCATTGACGAAGATCAAAGAGCTCCAAGAAGAACTCAAGGCTACACGCGAAGATTATTTGGAGGAAATCAACGCACTAGTAGGGAAGAATGACGACCTTGAGAAGAAGATTGGAATATTCATGGGAAATCCAGTGCCAAAAGCAGAAATCGACGAATGCACTTGTCCGGATAACTACATCATCATCGACGACACCGACTCAGAACCAAGTGAAGACGACTGGGTTGACGAAGCTGGAGCAGACATCATGGAGTCTTCAACGGATCAGAATTTCTAGTAGACCACCATATCAGTAGTAGTTTTCCCCCATTTAATAGTATAGTTCAAGCATTTTGTAACGCTAGTTAGATCGATTGTTTTGCCTTGTTTGAATTGATTGAGTGATATTGATTGTATTTGTCTCATGAGCATATGGGTAGTGTTTTCTCTCTAGACCTCATTCTATTCTTAACTCTCATCTTTTCTAAACCTATCAGATGCCTCCGAGACGCGACACCGGATTTGTTTTCCCGCCAGAGATCACCCAGTTGATTCAACAACAGAATGCCCTGATGCAAGTGTTAGTGCAGAACCAAGGCAACAACAACAACAACAACCCACCGCCACCACCACCTGTTGATCACTTAGCCCGTTTCTTAAGGCTAAACCCGCCGGTGTTTTCCAGTAGCACCGAGCCGATTGTTGCAGATGATTGGCTCCGCAAAGTTGGAAGGGAGTTGACCACTGCAGGATGCACAGATGCGGAAAGAGTGCGTTTTGCCGCACATCAGCTTGATGGACCCGCAGCATCATGGTGGGAGAATTATACAGCCACGCACCCTATTGACACTGTCACATGGGACCAGTTTCAGCAAGCCTTCCGTACAGCTCATGTTTCAGCAGGAGCTATGGCTATGAAGAAGCGTGAGTTTCGCAACCTACGCCAAGGAGGACGCACCGTAGGCCAGTATGTGGAGGATTTCAGTAAGCTAGCACGTTATGCACCAGATGACGTTGCTACAGATGCAGCCAAGCAGGAGAAATTTTTGGAAGGGCTGAATGATGAACTGAGTATGCAGTTGATGGTAGCAACCTTCAACAACTACCAGGAGCTGGTAGATACAGCTCTCATGATTGAAGGGAAGCAACAGCAGATTGAAAACCGCAAGAGGAAGTATGGACAAGGGAAGTACAATTCTGGAGCCCAGCAGAAGCCTCGTTTTGCCCCGAAGCCGGGAGGACAGTTTCAGCATACCCATGGAGGAGGTAGCTCGCACAACCATAATGGCACCAAGAATGGTAATGGGAATGGAGGAGGCAACGGACAGAACCGCACCAACCCATCTACCCCAGCCAAGAGGGACCTGAGCCAAGTCACTTGTTTTAAGTGCCAGAAGAATGGACATTATGCCAATGAATGTCCTGAAGCCCAAAATGGAAATGGCAATGGAAGATCTGGGAAGAAGCCGAACCCGTTCAACAAAGGACACGTGAACCACGTGAGCGTGGAGGAGGTTGAAGCTCAGCCTGATGCAGTAATAGGTAAGTTCTTGGTTAAGTCATTTACTGCAACCGTTCTTTTCGATACTGGTGCATCGCATTCATACATATCAAGGGAATTTGTGAATAAGTTTAAGATGTCCACCAAGGTTCTCAGAAACCCTATGTTAGTAACCTCGCCAGGAGCAAAGTATATGGCCACCCAAGGATGTTTTCAGATACCATTGGCCATTGGTAGGCATGTTTTCCCCTCAGACCTCATTGTTTTGGAATCGCAAGGTTTGGATGTAATTTTGGGAATGGATTGGCTATCGTTGTATGGAGGAAACATCGATTGTGCCAGCAAGACGATTTTGCTTACCACCCCGGAAGGAAAAAGGATCAAGTATGTATCCCGGCATATGCCGAAGAGGACTCAAGTAAATTCCTTATCAGGAGTTGTACAGGAGGAAGTACCGGTGGTGAAGGATTATCCGGATGTATTTCCAGAAGAGTTGCCAGGCATGCCACCAGATAGAGACATTGAGATCTTGATTGAACTTTTGCCAGGCACAGGGCCAATATCTAAGAGACCGTACAGGATGCCCGCAAAGGATTTGGAGGAAATTAAGAAGCAGATCAAGGAGTTACTGGATAAAGGCTATATTCGCCCAAGTTCGTCACCTTGGGGATCACCAGTACTTCTAGTGGAGAAGAAAGATGGATCGCTGAGGATGGTTGTTGATTACCGTGGATTGAATGAAGTAACCATCAAAAACAAGTACCCACTGCCAATGATCAATGATTTGTTTGACCGCCTACAAGGAGCTAAAGTATTTTCCAAGATCGATCTACGATCAGGATACCATCAGTTAAAGATTCGAGAGCAGGATATACCTAAGACGGCATTTACCACCAGATATGGATTATATGAGTATACCGTTATGTCATTTGGTCTGACTAACGCACCTGCCTATTTCATGAACCTGATGAACAAAGTGTTTATGGAGTTTTTGGAGAAGTTCGTCGTGGTGTTCATTGATGATATTTTAATCTTTTCCAAGGATGAGGAAGAGCATGAGGAGCATTTACGATTGGTATTGAGAAGCTCAGAGAACATCAGTTATATGCCAAGTTCAGCAAGTGTGAATTTTGGCTGAAGGAAGTTGGATTCCTTGGACATGTTATTTCTGGAGAAGGAATAGCAGTAGACCCTGCCAAGGTTGACACAGTGACAAGTTGGGAATCACCCACGACAGTTGGAGAAATCCGGAGTTTTCTTGGACTTGCAGGATACTACCGGAGATTCATCGAGAATTTCTCGAAGATTGCTAAGCCCATGACGGAGCTATTAAAGAAGGACACCAAATTCAATTGGACTGAGGAATGTGAAGCTAGTTTCCAGGAGTTGAAGAAACGATTGGTTACCTCACCAGTGTTGATTCTGCCAGATCAACGCAAGGATTATGAAGTTTATTGCGACGCTTCTCGTCGAGGACTTGGAGCAGTGCTTATGCAGGAAGGAAGAGTTGTGTCATATGCTTCACGACAACTTAAACCCCATGAGAAGAATTATGCTACGCATGATTTGGAATTAGCAGCCGTGGTACATGCATTGAAGACATGGAGACATTTTCTCATCGGAAACCATTGTGAGGTGTATACGGATCACAAGAGTTTGAAGTATATTTTCACGCAGAAGGAGTTAAATCTCAGACAGAGGAGATGGCTGGAGCTCATTAAAGACTATGATATGAGATTGCATTATCACCCCGGAAAGGCTAACGTAGTAGCAGACGCGTTGAGCCGCAAGAGTCATGTCAACACCCTCATGACAGGAGAGATACCCCAGGAGTTAGCCGAGGACCTTCGCGAGTTATGTTTGGAGATAGTCCCAAGAGGCTATCTAGCGACATTGGAGATTCAGTCTACCTTGATGGAAAGGATCAGAGAAGCTCAGAAGACAAACAAGGAGATTGAAGAGATAAAGGAGAAGATGAGCAAAGGAAAATCCAAGGGATTTCGTGAGGATGAGCACGATACCTTATGGTTTGAGGACCGTGTATATGTGCCAAATAATCCGGAGATCAGGAAGTTGATTTTGCAAGAAGCCCATGATTCACCGTACTCGATTCACCCAGGAAATACGAAGATGTATTTGGATTTGAAGAATATTTTCTGGTGGACCGGAATGAAGAAGGATATTGCAGAGTATGTAGCAGTTTGTGATGTATGTCAGAGAGTGAAGGCAGAGCATCAGAAGCCAGCAGGATTGCTACAACCATTGCCGATACCCGAATGGAAGTGGGATAAAATAGGCATGGATTTTATCACCGGATTACCCAGGACTCGTTCAGGCTATGACTCAATATGGGTTGTAGTCGACCGTTTGACGAAAGTGGCTCATTTCATTCCAGTGAAGACCACTTACACCAGTGCTAAGTTGGCAAAGATATACATGACCAGGATCATATGTTTGCATGGAGTTCCGAGGACCATTGTATCAGACAGAGGAACCCAATTTACCTCGAAGTTTTGGAAGCAGTTACATGAAACATTGGGAACCAGGCTGGAATTTAGTACAGCTTTCCACCCACAGACAGACGGACAGACCGAGAGAGTCAACCAAATTTTGGAGGACATGTTGAGAGCATGTGCACTAGATTATGGATCCAGTTGGGACGACAATTTGCCATATGCGGAGTTTTCTTATAACAACAGTTATCAAACCAGTTTGAAGATGGCCCCTTTCGAAGCTTTGTACGGAAGGAGGTGTAGAACACCGTTGTTATGGGACGAAGTTGGAGATCGTCAGTTGTTTGGAACAGACTTGATTAAGGAGTCTGAACAGAAAGTGAGGATGATTCGCGATAGGCTCAAGGTAGCCCAGTCCAGACAGAAGAGTTATGCTGATTCTAAACGAAAGGAGACAGTTTTCGAAGTCGGAGACCGAGTTTATCTTCGAGTATCACCACTTCGAGGAGTGAAGCGCTTTGGAGTTAAGGGAAAGTTAGCGCCCCGTTTTATCGGACCATACAGAGTTGTGGAACGTATGGGAGAAGTTGCTTACAAGCTGGAATTGCCCGAAGGATTGTCTGGAGTTCATGATGTATTTCATGTTTCTCAGTTGAAGAAGTGCCACGCAGAGATGGCTGAGATACCACTGAGAGATACTGTACCGTTGGAAGCGATTCAGCTGGAAAGTGATTTGACCTATGAGGAGAAACCAGTTAAGATACTTGAGTATGCCAGTCGAGTTACCCGCAGCAAGGTTATCAAGTTTTGCAAAGTTCAGTGGAGTCACCACACGGAGGATGAAGCCACCTGGGAGCGAGAGGAAGATCTACGGAAAGACCACTCCCACTTGTTTTCTAGCCAACCCGAATCTCGAGGGCGAGATTCATCTTAAGGGGGGTAGGTTTGTAACATCCCAAATTTTTAATTTGGTATGTTATACATAGATCATCATTGCATATCATGTTTTATTGCATTTTGACAAATCCTCGATAAATCCTAAGCAACTCAAGGACCCTCGGAGAGAGTTGGGGATTTTTCTCGAATTTTCATATTTGATTTTCATCAAATATTAAGACGAGGATTTTGGTTTTAATTATTTTCTCTCCGGAAAAATATTTCATTCTAAAATAAACGAGAGGAGAAAATATGACTTCTCCAAAATAATTGAAATACTGGAGGAAAAATGTTAAAATCATTTATTGGAATTTATTTGGATTTTATTTGCAATTTTTATTGCATTAAAAATATTGCATGTTTTCAAAATATTTATTTTGTGTTAAAAAAATGTTTACCCTATTCTAGATTTTCTAACAAGACGGGGAAAATTTATTTTATATTTTTCTGATTTTTATTTATTTTTCTACGAATTATTTTCCGTGGAACTTATTAAAAAAACGCGCGCGTCCGCGCTGGGCCAAGCCCAGCCGCGCGAGGCCGCCGGCCCGCCCGCGCGTCGTCCTCCTCGCGCATGGGAGCCGAGTCCCGCCGCCGCACGCCGCCCGGCCGCCCCCTCCTCCAAGCCGAGCTCTCCCCCCTCCCTCCTATTTATACCCCCCCTCTCTCTCTCCCTCATCTCGTTCGCCGCCGCCGTTCGTCGCCGGAGCCGCGCCCCTCGCCACCCCTTGCCCCCTTGCCCTCCCCCGCACCCCCGCCGCACCCGCCGCCCCACCGCCGCCCCGCCGGAGCCTCGCCGGAGCCGCCCCGACGAGGTAGACCTCGATGCCGTTCGGTTTGCCGGTTTTCTTCAAAAAAAAACCTTTGTTTAAAAAAAACCCTAGATCGGTATTTTTTCGGTTTTATTATTTTGCGAGCGTTCACCGAACCGTTCGTTTTAACGAACGCGTTCGTCGGTTTTTCTCTGTTAACGAACGTCCGTTCTTTAACCGTTCGTCCGTTTTTCTTTTTCGTCGGATTTTTCTGCGATTATCTCAGATTCGATTTCTGATCGAATCTTCGTTTCTGTTTAACTTCTCGCTCGTTTATCGGAATCAGGCGATTCAAGCGCCTAGAGTTTCGTCTCGAAATTCTCTTTCCGTTTAACCTACTCAAACAAGTTTTGCTACAGTAAAATTTGACCTAGATCCAGATTAGTAAACGAAGCTACTTTCTTTCGCCGTTTGACTTTCGTTGCTTCTTTCGAGTTGATTATTTTTGTAAACCGGAGTTCTTAAGTTGAACTTTCTGGTTGGATCTTTCATTCGAGTTTTACCTGTGCATTAGATGAGTACTGATTGTATGCTTGTTTGTTTGCGATAGAGTACCCGGAGTGTGCCGCTTGTTACTTCGAATCGCTAGGTTTTGCGGATCATCAGCAAGGCAAGTAACACTTTGATCATACTTTTCATACCCAGTTTTATTGCATTAGATCTTTTCCTCAAACACTTGCATGATTAGGATCTAATTAAATTGTGGGTATTGGGAAGTAGTTGAGGTAGAACCTATTACCTGTTTTATTATCAAACCCTTGGGAGTTACTTCCACGTTGCTATTATTATTGCCATGCTATGCTCGTAGACGTGGATTGGGTTTGAGAGATTTCCATGACAGATGTGAGATTGATATTAATGGTTTACTTAAGGTGGCAACTAAAACTCACATCTGGGTGGATTGAGGTACCTGGGTATTCCAGGATTGCCTGTTTTTCTTTTGGACCGCCACCCAGGTTCAAAGGGATCATAAGATTATTCATGCTAGAAACTTCCGTGTGCAGCCGCAAGCTATTATGGGCTCTAGCATAGTTGATTAAGTTGTGTGAACTCTTACAGTGGTAGACTAGCAGATGTAGGGGAAAGTAGGTGTAACTGTCTACCCATACGTAAGGTGCAAACACTTCTGAAAGACTGTGTCTTGGTCATCCGTTACTCAAACACCATGTAGTGCGAGTAATCCAACGGAGGAGATCAAGTCTTGTGGGGAAAAGTGCACAAACCTCTGCAGAGTGTACAAACTAATCATGGTTAGCCGTGTCCCCGGTTATGGACAACTTGAGTATCTAGTACTTGGATTATCATGTGAATCTCATCACTATGTTACTTCTAATTAATTTTGTTGGGTTATTGATGACATTTAATTGGGATTGAGATGCTGTCAACCATCTCAATGTTTCACAACCACCACGATAGTTAAATAAAATTTATTCCTTTGAAGTAGGATAAAATTGGCTTTTCGCAAAAATTGTAACCATAGAGCTTTCCACCAGCCATATATGCATGTAGTATAGCCTTATTATTGTTCATTACTCTCTATGTGTTACATTGCCAGCATATTCTATGTGCTGACCCGTTTTCGGGCTGCAACGTTTCATGTTGCAGACTTTTCAGACGACGAGTAAGGTGCCTTAGGTCGTGGTCTTATACTCAGTGATGCCGCTGGAGTTGATGGACTCACTTATCTTCCAAGTCTTCCGCTGTTATCGTCTTAGATGGCCTTAAGCCATGTTTATCATACTTAATCTCTTCGGAGATATTCGATGTAATAAGTGTGTGATTGCTACTCTGTTATAAATCCTCCATTTGTACTGTGCGTGTCAGCATTACTGATCCAGGGATGACACTGGTGCACAGCAGCACAGACCATTTGAGGTCTGGTCGCTACACTCATACACATGACTGTGATGCATATACTTACCTTGAGGTCTTGAGTTGGCTTAGGAAGGAATGAACCTGAGTAAACAAGGTTAGATAACACAGATACACCTACTGGCCAGAGCAAACAAAAGAAACCACAAGAGTACCAAGACTGGGATGACATGTAGAGAGTGAGTACTGAGTACTTTATTGGATGTAGACATGTCCCCAAAGATAAAGATATGCAATGAATTCAAGGATTTCCTTCCCTTAGATGTCTTGGTCCCCCTGAATCTAGCATGGGATACCGGGAGAAGATAGGGAACAGAAAATCAGAGCAAAGAAAAATAGAGCAAATGCAAACAACCAAATATGAACATGTCTTTCCCCTCTTAAAGACATGTAACTTCTCTCCTCTTGAACACCAAGCATCTGGGGTCTTTGATGTGATACTTCTTCCTCCTTATTGAAGAATTCTCTCCCCCTATTGAAATGATTAAGCTTTGATGTGATCTCTCTCTCCCCGTTTGACATCAATTTCCAAGAAGGGCTCTTCTGGATTTTGGTTGCAAAATGGGTTTGGTCATTGAGTCACAAACCAAAGCAGCATGTCGAATGTGATGCTGGTAGAGGACAAGAATCATTGAGTGGAGCTGGAGCAGAAGAATGCAGGAATCAAGTGGCAAGTCGTCTTTTCTGCAGTGAAATCGGTAGCACCGAGTTGTGTGCTTCGGTGGCGCCGAAAGGATTCGGTTGGTCCGAAAGAAACAAATCGGTGTGACCGAGTTCATCACAGTGAAAACACTTGTCACCTCAGATCACTAGGCAAGTAAAATCTCACAAGGATTTGCAAGGAATTAGCTGAAAGATTTGCAATGAATTGGATGCAGGGAATGCAGAACAGAATTAAACAGAGAAGAAATCTAGATGAAGTTTTTTTGTGAAAGGGGAAACAAATATGCATGAGACAAATAAAAGAGCACGGAGAAACACAAGAGAACTTCATCTAGAATTGGTCGGCGGCAAAGTCACATATGTTAGAGTATGTTGACTTAGGAGGCAAGTGAGATCACTTGATCATAGGTCATACTCATCGTTTAAGCTCAAAATGGGGTTACCATTTTTTGTTTAAGCATCTTGATGTATTCACATCTTGTTGAGTTGCTTTGACCCATGACTTGGAGTAAAGCTTCTCCAAGATGGAATAACATACCTTGGGTGGTGGTGTTGATCTTGATCATGTAGTTGAACTTGTGTTGCTTGCTCAAGGTTGATGTAGCTCATCAAGAGTTGGGAGCACCACTTGGAATTTGAGTTCATTTACCTACATGGGTTAGTCTTGCAAGGAAGAGCACTTGTGTATCCAAAATGACAATCATAAAACTTAATATAGAATTTGTCAAAGGATATGTTTGAAGGGTTTCGTGCTTCCTTGTCTTCAACCACCATTGTGTAGAAACTTGGTGATGTAGAAATTGCTCAAGATGTGAGTGAGTTGCAATCCCATAGATTTAGACTCATCCAAGTACCTACAAGGGTTAGAGAGCATGCAGAGGTGCAAATATATCCAAGACATATAAATAGCATCATGAAAGAAGTATCAAGGATTAGTCAAAGGCTCATGCCTTGCATGTATCCAAATGGAGCTCCTACTCCAAGTTTGAAGCATCAATGATGTTCAATCCACCTCTGATATGTCTCCGTCGTATCTACTTTTCCAAACACTTTTGCCCTTGTTTTGGACTGTAACTTGCATGATTTGAATGGAACTAACCCGGACTGACGTTGTTTTCAGCAGACTTTCTATGGTGTTATTTATGTGCAGAAACAAAAGTTCTCGGAATGACCTGAAACTCCACGGAACTTATTTTTGGAAAATATTAAAAATACTGGAAGAAGAATCCATGTTAGGGGGCCCACACCCTGTCCACGAGGGTGGGGGCGCGCCCCCTACCTCGTGCGCCCCCTGACGCTCCACCGACCTCAACTCCAACTCCATATATTCACTTTCGGGGAGAAAAAAACCAGGGAGAAGGATTCATCGCGTTTTACGATATGGAGCCGCCGCTAAGCCCTAAAACCTCTCGGGAGGGCTGATCTGGAGTCCGTTCGGGGCTCCGGAGAGGGGAATCCGTCGCCATCGTCATCATCAACCATCCTCCATCACCAATTTCATGATGCTCACCGCCGTGCGTGAGTAATTCCATCGTAGGCTTGCTGGACGGTGATGGGTTGGATGAGATTTATCATGTAGTCGAGTTAGTTTTGTTAGGGTTTGATCCCTAGTATCCACTATGTTCTGAGATTGATGTTGCTATGACTTTGCTATGCTCAATGCTTGTCACTAGGGCCCGAGTGCCATGATTTCAGATCTGAACCTATTATGTTTTCATGAATATATGTGAGTTCTTGATCCTATCTTGCAAGTCTATAGTCACCTACTATGTGTTATGTTCCGGCAACCCCGAAGTGACAATAATCGGGACCACTCCCGGTGATGACCATAGTTTGAGGAGTTCATGTATTCACTATGTGATAATGCTTTGGTCCGGTACTCTATTAAAAGGAGGCCTTAATATCCCCTAGTTTCCATTAGGACCCCGCTGCCACGGGAGGGTAGGACAAAAGATGTCATGCAAGTTCTTTTCCATAAGCACGTATGACTATATTCGGAATACATGCCTACATTACATTGATGAATTGGAGCTAGTTCTGTGTCACCCTATGTTATGACTGTTACATGATGAACCGCGTCCGGCATAATTCTCCATCACCGATCCAATGCCTACGAGCTTTTCACATATCGTTCTTCGCTTATTTACTTTTCCGTTGCTACTGTTACAATCACTACAAAACCCAAAAATATTACTTTTGCTACCGTTACCGTTACTTCCATATTACTTTGCTACTAAACACTTTGCTGCAGATACTAAGTTGTCCAGGTGTGATTGAATTGACAACTCAACTGCTAATACTTGAGAATATTCTTTGGCTCCCCTTGTGTCGAATCAATAAATTTGGGTTGAATACTCTACCCTCGAAAACTGTTGCGATCCCCTATACTTGTGGGTTATCAACCTCTCAAACGGCAAAAGACTTTCTCATCAAGCGGTTTGGTGAGTATGTCCGCCAATTGCTTATCGGTGCGAACATGCTTAAAATCAATGTCCCCTTTGGCAACATGATCTCGAATGAAATGATGACGAACTTCAATATGCTTAGTTCGAGAATGTTGCATGGGATTGTGAGCAATCTTGATAGCACTTTCATTGTCACAAAGCAATGGAACATGTTTCACATATATCCCATAATCCTTAAGAGTTTGGGTCATCCAAAGTAATTGAGCACAACATGAACCAGTGGCAATGTATTCCGCTTCAGCGGTGGATAAGGATACCGAATTTTGTTTTTTGGAAGACCAAGACACAAGAGATCTACCAAGAAATTGACAAGTACGCGAAGTGGACTTTCTATCAACCTTGTCTCCGGCATAGTCCGAATCGGAGTAGCCAACAAGATCAAAAGAAGACCTCTTAGGATACCAAATGCCAAAATTTGGTGTATGAATAAGTATCTCACTATCCTTTTCACAGCCTTAAGATGACATTCTTTTGGGGCCGCTTGATATCGTGCACACATGCACACACTTAGCATAATATCGGGACGAGAGGCACATAGATATAACAATGAACCAATCATAGAGCAGTAAACTTTTTGATCAACCGGTTCACCATCTTTGGTCAAATCAAGATGTCCACTAGTAGGCATGGGTGTAGTCATACCTTTGCATTCTTGCATATTGAACTTCTTGAATAAGTCCTTGGTGTACTTTGTTTGAGAAACAAAGGTACCTTCCTTAGTTTGCTTGATTTGCAAACCAAGAAAGAATTTGAGTTCACTCATCATAGACATCTCATACTTCTCCGACATTAGCTTTCCAAACTTCTCACTAAAATGAGGGTTAGTCGAACCAAATATAATATCATCAACATAAATTTGGCACACAAATAGTTCTCCATTAACCCTTTTAGTGAAAAGAGTAGAATCTATCTTTCCAATTTCAAAGCCTTTTTAATAAGGAACTTGGTCAAGCATTTATACCATGCTCTGGGAGCTTGTTTAAGACCATAAAGACCTTTGTGAAGTTTGTAAACATGATTAGGTTTCTTAGGATTGACAAAGCCGGGAGGTTGCTTAACATACACTTCCTCCTCAATTTCACCATTCAGAAAAGCACTTTTAATGTCCATTTGGTACAATGTGATATCATGGTGATTAGCATAAGCAAGTAAGATGCGAATGGACTCAAGTCTAGCAACGGGGGCATATGTCTCACCGTAGTCCATACCTTCGACTTGAGTGCAGCCTTGGGCGACGAGACGTGCTTTGTTGCGAACTACATGTCCATCTTCATCTTGCTTGTTGCGAAACACCCATTTGGCACCAATGATGTTGTGGTTGTTGTCGGGCTTCTCGACCAATGTCTGATACGTCTCCGTCGTATCTACTTTTCCAAACACTTTTGCCCTTGTTTTGGACTCTAACTTGCATGATTTGAATGGAACTAACCCGGACTGACGCTGTTTTCAGCAGACTTTCCATGGTGTTATTTATGTGCAGAAACAAAAGTTCTAGGAATGACCTGAAACTCCACGGAACGTCTATGGAAATAATAAAAAATCATTGCAAAAGATGAAGACCAGGGGGCCCACACCCTAGCCATGAGGGTGGGGGCGCGCCCTCCCCCCTAGGGTGCGCCCCCCCTACCTCGTGGGCCCCCTGGAGCTCCTCCGACCTCAACTCCAACTCTATATATTTGCTTTCGGGGAGAAAAAACTAGAGACAAGAATTCATCGCGTTTTACGATACGGAGCCGCCGCCAAGCCCTAAAACCTCTCGGGAGGGCTGATCTGGAGTCCGTTCGGGGCTCCGGAGAGGGGGATTCGTCGCCATCATCATCATCATCATCAACCATCCTGCATCACCAATTTCATGATGCTCACCGCCGTGCGTGAGTAATTCCATCGTAGGCTTGCTGGACGGTGATGGGTTGGATGAGATCTATCATGTAATCGAGTTAGTTTTGTTAGGGTTTGATCCCTAGTATCCACTATGTTCTAAGATTGATGTTGCTATGACTTTGCTATGCTTAATGCTTGTCACTAGGGCCCGAGTGCCATGATTTCAGATCTGAACCTATTATGTTTTCATGAATATATGTGAATTCTTGATCCTATCTTGCAAGTCTATATTCACCTACTATGTGTTATGATCCGGTAACCCCGAAGTGACAATAATCGGGACCACTCCCGGTGATGACCATAGTTTGAGGAGTTAATGTATTCACTATGTGCTAATGCTTTGTTCCGGTACTCTATTAAAAGGAGGCCTTAATATCCCTTAGTTTCCATTAGGACCCCGCTGCCACGGGAGGGTAGGACAAAAGATGCCATGCAAGTTCTTTTCCATAAGCACGTATGACTATATTCGGAATACATGCCTACATTACATTGATGAATTGGAGCTAGTTCTGTGTCACGCTATGTTATGATTGTTACATGATGAACCGCATCCGGCATAATTCTCCATCACCGATCCAATGCCTACGAGCTTTTCACATATTGTTCTTCGCTTATTTACTTTTCCGTTGCTACTGTTACAATTGATGGAAATATGCCCTAGAGGCAATAATAAAATGGTTATTATTGTATTTCCTTGTTCATGATAATTGTCTATTGTTCATGCTATAATTGTATTAACTGGAAACCGTAATACATGTGTGAATACATAGACCACAACATGTCCCTAGTAAGCCTCTAGTTGACTAGCTCGTTGATCAATAGATGGTTATGGTTTCCTGACCATGGACATTGGATGTCACTGATAACGGGATCACATCATTAGGAGAATGATGTGATGGACAAGACCCAATCCTAAGCATAGCACAAGATCGTGTAGTTCGTTTGCTAAAAGCTTTTCTAATGTCAAGTATCGTTTCCTTAGACCATGAGATTGTGCAACTCCCGGATACCGTAGGAATGCTTTGGGTGTACCAAACGTCACAACGTAACTGGGTGGCTATAAAGGTGCACTACAGGTATCTCCGAAAGTGTCTGTTGGGTTGGCACGAATCGAGACTAGGATTTGTCACTCCGTATGACGGAGAGGTATCTCTGGGCCCACTCGGTAATGCATCATCATAATGAGCTCAATGTGACTAATGATTTAGCCACGGGATCATGCGTTACGGAACGAGTAAAGAGACTTGCCGGTAACGAGATTGAACGAGGTATAGGGATACGGACGATCGAATCTCGGGCAAGTAACATACCGATAGACAAAGGGAATTGTATACGGGATTGATTGAATCCCCGACATCGTGGTTCATCCGATGAGATCATCATGGAACATGTGGGAGCCAATATGGGTATCCAGATCCCGCTATTGGTTATTGGCCGGAGAGGTGTCTCGGTCATGTCTGCATGGTTCCGAACCCGTAGGGTCTACACACTTAAGGTTTGGTGACGCTAGAGTTGTTATGGGAAATAGTATGTGGTTACCGAAGGTTGTTCGGAGTCCCGGATGAGATCCCGGACATGACGAGGAGCTCGGGAATGGTCCGGAGGTGAAGATCGGTATATTGGACGAAGGGTATTGGAGTCCGGAATTGTTCCGGGGCTACCAGGCTATGGCCAGCATGTCCGAAAGGGGTTTCGGAGGCCCCGGCAAGCGTTGGGGGGCCTTATGGGCCAAGGGGAAGGGGCAATCCAGCCCACTAAGGGGTTCTGCGCCCCTCCCAACCCCTCTCACATAACCAGGAGAGGTGGGGGCGCCGACCCTTGGGCAGCCGCCCCTCCCGGCTTGGGGGGCAAGTTTCCTAGGGGGTGGGGGCGCCCAAACCCATCTAGGGTTTCCCCTTGCCGCCGCCTCCTCCTCTAGATCCATCTAGAGGGGCCGGCCCCCTCTCCCCTTCCCTCTATATATAGTGAGGGAGTGGGAGGGCAGCCATACCCTTCCCTTGGCGCAGCCCCCTTCCTCCTCATAAATCTCCTCCTCCTCCGTAGTGCTTGGCGAAGCCCTGCCGGAGAACCACGAGCTCCATTGCCACCACGTCGTCGTGCTGCTGGAGTTCTCCCTCAACTTCTCCTCTCCCCTTGTTGGATCAAGAAGGAGGAGACGTCCCCGGGCTGTACGTGTGTTGAACGCGGAGGCGCCGTCCGTTCGGCGCTAGATCGGATCTTCCGCGATTTGAATCGCCGCGAGTACGACTCCATCAACCGCGTTCTTGTAACGCTTCCGCTTAGCGATCTTCAAGGGTATGAAGATGCACTCCCTCTCTCTCGTTGCTAGCATCTCCTAGATTGTTCTTGGTGACACGTAGGAAAATTTTGAATTATTGCTACGTTCCCCAACAACAATCACTACAAAACACCAAAAATATTACTTTTGCTACTGTTATCTTTGTTACCGTTACCACTACTATCATACTACTTTGCTACTAAATACTTTGCTGCAGATATTAAGTTATCCAGGTGTGGTTGAATTGACAACTCAACTGCTAATACTTGAGAATATTCTTTGGCTCCCCTTGTGTCGAATCAATAAATTTGGGTTGAATACTCTACCCTCGAAAACTGTTGCAATCCCCTATTCTTGTGGGTTATCAAGACTATTTTCTGGCGCCGTTGCCGGGGAGCATAGCTCTATTCTTTGAGTCACTTGGGATTTATATCTGCTGGTCACTATGAAGAACTTGAAAGACGCTAAGACAACAATTTATCCCTCAACTACGAGGGGAGGTAAGGAACTGCCATCTAGCTCTGCACTTGATTCACCTTCTGTTTTGAGTAAGCTTGCGACACCTAAACCTGCTTCTGCTATTCGTTCTGATATGTCGCATGTTATTGATGATGCCACTTCTGATATGCATGATACTTATGATGAGACTACTTCTATGCTTGATACTACTGTGCCACTTAGTGAATTTCTTGATGAACAAATTGCTAGGGCTAGAGAGAAAGAAATTATTGAAACTGATTATATTGATGAAAGTGATGATGAAGACTTGCCTGTTACTCCTGAGGGTTATGTTTTTGATAAAGAAGCTTCTTTAGCTATTTTAGCCTGCAAAGATAGATATGAGCTCAAGAGGTTATTAGCCAAATGGAATCAGCAATCCCTTAATGCTAGAATGAATCCTGACCCTGCTTTTGCTACTTCACCTATCTGTGTTACCGATAAGGATTATGAATTCTCTATTGATCCTGATATAATTACTTTGGTTGAATCTGATCCTTTTCACGGCTATGAATCTGAAACTGTTGTGGCACATCTTACTAAATTAAATGATATAGCCACCCTATTCACTAATGATGAGAGATCTCGCTACTTTTATATCCTTAAAATATTTCCATTCTCATTAAAGGGTGATGCTAAAATATGGTTTAATTCTCTTGATCCTGGTTGTGTGCGTAGTCCCCAGGATATGATTTATTACTTCTCTGCTAAATATTTCCCTGCTCATAAGAAACAAGCTGCTTTGAGGGAAATATACAACTTTGTGCAAATTGAAGAAGAGAGTCTCCCACAAGCTTGGGGGAGGCTTCTCAAGTTACTTAATGCTTTGCCTGATCATCCTCTCAAGAAAAATGAAATACTTGATATCTTTTATAATGGACTAACCGATGCTTCCAGAGATTACCTGGATAGTTGTGCTAGTTCTGTTTTCAGGGAAAGAACACCGGATGAAGCTGAAATTCTATTGAATAATATGTTGACAAATGAAAATAATTGGACACTTCCTGAGCCAGCTCCTGAGCCAATTCCTGAGCCTATTCCTAAACCAACTCCGAAGAAGAGAGGTGTTCTATTTCTTAGTCCTGGAGATATGCAAGAGGCGAAGAAATCTATGAAAGAAAAAGGTATTAAAGCTGAAGACGTTAAGAATTTACCTCCTATTGAAGAAATACATGGTCTTAATTTACCGCCTGTTGAAGAAACATATGATCTTAATCCATTACCTACTGAAGAACCTCATGGTCTTGATAACCCGACACAGGTAGTAAAGGTAAATTCTCTCTATAGATATGATAAAGCTGAAATCCCTCCTACTAAAATTGCTAGCCAATGCTTGGATGAGTTTGATAACTTTATGGTTAAGCAAGAAGATTCAATGCTTATTTTGGTAGACAATTAAAACAAAATTCTTATATGATTGAACACTTGGGTGATTATATGGCTAATGTTAAAGGTGAACTTAAACTCATTAGTAAACATGCTTCTATGGTTACCAGTCAAGTAGAACAAGTACTTAAGGCTCAAAATGATTTGCTCAATGAAATGAATAGTAAGAAAAATGATTATGCTGTTAGAGTGGCTACTAGAACTGGTAGAATGACTCAGGAACCTTTGTATCCTAAAGGCCACCCTAAGAGAATTGAGCAAGATTCTCAGAGGAATAATATTGATGCACCTAGTCCTTCTAAAAGGAAGAAAAAGAAAAATGATAGGACTTTGCATGCTTCTAGTGAACCTGTTATTGAAACACCTGAGAATCCAAATGATATATCTATTTCTGATGCTGAAACACAATCTGGTAATGAACATGAAACAAGTAAAAATATTAATGAAGATGTTCATGATGATGCTCAACCTAGTAATGATAATGATGTAGAAATTGAACCTGTTGTTGATCTTGATAACCCACAATCAAAGAATCAACGTTATGATAAGAGAGACTTCGTTGCTAGGAAACATGGTAAAGAAAGAGAACCATGGGTTCAGAAACCCATGCCTTTTCCTTCCAAACCATCCAAGAAAAAGGATGATGAGGATTTTGAGCGCTTTGCTAAAATGATTAGACCTATCTTTTTGCGTATGCGATTAACTAATATGCTCAAAATGAATCCTTATGCTAAGTATATGAAGGATATTGTTACAAATAAGAGAAAGATACCGGAAGCTGAGATTTCCACCATGCTTGCTAATTATACTTTTAAGGGTGGAATACCAAAGAAACTTGGAGATCCAGGAGTACCCACTATACCATGCTCCATTAAAAGAAACTATGTTAAAACTGCTTTATGTGATCTTGGAGCCGGTGTTAGTGTTATGCCTCTCTCTTTATATCGTAGACTTGATTCGAATAAGTTGACACCTACTGAAATATCTTTGCAAATGGCCGATAAATCAACTGCTATACCTGTCGGTATTTGTGAGGATGTGCCTGTTGTAATTGCAAACGTTACTATTTTAACGGACTATGTTATTCTTGATATTCCCGAGGACGATAGTATGTCTATTATTCTTGGAAGACCTTTTTTGAATACTGCAGGGGCTGTTATTGATTGCAACAAAGGCAATGTCACTTTTCATGTTAATGGCAATGAGCATACGGTACACTTTCCGAGGAAACAACCTCAAGTTCATAGTATCAACTCTATTGGAAAAATTCCATCGATTATTTTTGGAGGTTTTGAATTTCCTCTTCCTACTGTCAAGAAGAAATATGATATTCTTATTATTGGGGATGTGCATATCCCCGTTGAGGTAACATAGTGCTATTCGAAATTTCTCCGGTTCCATGTTATTCGGAATGAGTTTGTTAACAAGACTTGATCAACCTTGTTAGTGGATTCCTTTTGATGAGCATGAGATGGATGAAACTAGAAGGCACAACCTTCTGTACCCTCTTTCTACTTTCTATTATTTAGTTGAAATAAAGTAAAAATAGTATTTTTCTGTCTGTTTTCTGATTTATCTGTGCAAGATAAAAATACCCCGAAAATAAAAGTTCTCCAAATGCCCTGAAAATGGAATATGATTTTTTCTGGAATATTTGAGAATATCTGGCACTGAGAACACAGCAGGAGGGGCAAGCACCTGGCCACGAGGGTGGAGGGCGCGCCCTACCCCCCAGGGCGCGCCCCCTGCCTCGTGGGCCCACGGTGGCCCTCCTCCACTTATTCCTGCACCCATACACTCCTTCTTCCTCCCACAAACACCAATATCCAGCTCAAGCACGAGTTCTAGCTCATTTTGCTGCGATTTTCGATCTCCTTGCTCAAAGCACCTCTCACAAAACTGCTTGGGGAGATTGTTCCTTGGTATGTGACTCCTCCATTGGTCCAATTAGTTTTTGTTCTAGTGCTTTATTCATTGCAAATTTGTGCAGCCTAGGTGACCATGTTCTTGAGCTTGCATGTCAAATTTATATGGTTCCAAGTAGTTCTAATGCATGATATAGTCTCTAGGCACTTGTAGGAGTAGTTGCTATCAATTTTGTTGAGTTTGGTTTACTCTTATTTGAAGTTACTAAAAATTTCAGAAATTTTTTAGAGGAAGAAATATGCTTAGGAAAATGTTCCAAGGTGGTTCTTCAAGGAAGCAAGGACCCAGGCTTGCAATGCGTGATGCTGACGAGGAGCCACCAAGGGACGCTCCAGTGCGGCCTTGTGAATGGCCCTCAGAAAATTTTATGGATCGAGCGGGAATCAAAGAAGAATTTAACGCATACTTGCGTAAAGCTGATCTTGTGAGCTTTGAGGCAGACAAATGCCGCCAGTACCACTATCTCACTAGTACATTTGTGAGGAGGTTTGAATTTTCATCTTCACGTAATTCTCCAACTGTCCTGTTTGATCTCTATGAAAAATCTTATACTATGGACTTAGAGGATTTTACTTCTGCTTGCAAACTTCCACAATGGGGTAGTGTTAGTGAACCCCGTAAATCTGAATTTAGAAACTTTCTTGCTGGTATAACCATGGGGGAATCTAGAGATATAGCACAAGCTACCATAGGGAGCATTCATTTTCCCGCTATACATTATTTTGCTCTCTTCATAGGTAGGTGCATAAATGGTAAAGATGAAGCATGTCATATGTGTGTCCCTGACCTTAGTATTCTTAGGAGTGCTGTGTTAGGAGACAAATCTTATAATTTGGGAGCCATTGTTGCACGTAGGTTGCATAATAATAGATTTAATGGAGATTTCTTCGGAGGAATTTATGCAACCCGCTTAGCTGATTTTCTTGGTGTGGGCGTTCGTGAGGATGATATTGAGTTGCCTCCTACTTATTTAGACTATAATTCTATGGTCTACCACCAGTTTGTCGAGAGGAATGAATCACCTCTCTGATATCGCTTAATCTTTGACAGACGTCATGCTGTCCGTATTACTCTCCCTGCTCCTGCCTTCTTTGATTATCAGGCAAAAGGAAGACATTTTATCACCAGAGAGGAGGCAGATGAGTACGAGAGGAGGGCCGAGGCAGCTCGCCGCCACGCTGCAGTTCAGGAAGCGATAACCGCTGCATCTCAGTACGACCCTAGCTACACCTACGGGTATCCGTCAGGCCACCCTTGGCAATAAACCAACTTAGGCCAAAAGCCTAAGCTTGGGGGAGTACGTATCTCTCACCGACATTACATTTATGTTCACACACACTCATTGCTAGATGTCGGTGCTCATACTCTTTCACTGTAATATCCATGTTAGTTTATTTTCTTTTTCTTGCTTTCTTCTTGTGTGTTTAATAAACTTTAAGAAAAACAAAAAGAATTAGTGTAACTTTTAGTTAGTTTACTTTTCTTGCTATAGTAGTAATAATTAAAAAGAAAACCCAAAAAGATTTCTTGTTCTTCTTTTGCTTGTTGGGAGTTTTCCCCTGTAAATAGTTTTATTTCTTTTCTTTGGGGGTAGTAGGAGAATACCATGATTAAATTGTTGAAGTGGCTCTTATATGCATTATTGTTGATTTAACCAAGAGCCCATATTTCCTTGTCTTCTCCTGTTTATTGAATGATTGCAGATTCCAACTTAGTCCAATGCACGTGCACTCATACTATTATTCACATCGTTCGGTCGTGCAAGTGAAAGGCAATTATGACGATATATGATGGACTGACTGAGATGAGAAAAGCTGGTATGAACTCGACCTCTCTTGTTTTTGTAAATATGATGAGTTCATCGTTCCTGATTCAGCTTATTTTTAATAAACATGTTTGCAATGACAATTAGAGATCATAGTTACTCGTGCCATGCTTGATTAGCTATGAGTTATAATGGTTTACCTTGCGTGCCAACATGCTATCAAAATGGTTGTGATGTGGTATGATGGGGTGGTATCCTCCTTTGAATGATTTAAGTGACTTGACTTGGCACATGTTCACACATGTAGTTGAAACAAAATCAACATAGCCTTCACGATATTTATGTTCATGGTGGATTATATCCTACTCATGCTTGCATCCAACGTTTATTAATTTTAATGCATGTTCATGACTGTTGTCGCTCTCTAGTTGGTCGCTTCCCAGTCTTTTGCTAGCCTTCACTTGTACTAAGCGGGAATACTGCTTGTGCATCCAATCCCTTAAACCCCAAAGTTATTCCATATGAGTCCACTATACCTTCCTATATGCGGTATCTACCTGCCGTTCCAAGTAAATTTGTATGTGCCAAACTCTAAACCTTCAAATAAACATTCTATTTTGTATGCTCGAATAGCTCATGTATCAACTAGGGCTGCCCTTATCTTCCATGTTAGGTGGGTTATTCTCAAGAGGAGTGGACTCCGCTCCTCACTCACGAGAAAATGGCTGGTCACCGGGATGCCCAGTCCCATGCTTTATGCAAACTAAATCAAAATAATTGCAAGCAAAACTCCCCCTGGGACTGTTGCTAGTTGGAGACACTCGTTGTTTCGAGCAAGTCATGGATTTATGCTTGTTGGTGGAGGGGGAGTATAAACTTTACCATTCTGTTTCGGAACCGCCTATAATGTGTGTAGCATGGAAGATATCGCCATCTCTTGGTTGTTATATTGACAATGAAAGTATGCCGCTCAAAATATTATTTATCTCTATTTCAAAACCGAGCTCTGGCACCTCTACAAATCCCTGCTTCCCTCTGCGAAGGGCCTATCTATTTACTTTTATGTTGAGTCATCACCCTCTTATTAAAAAGCACTAGCTGGAGAGCGCAGCTGTCATTTGCATTCATTAAAATTAATTTATATTGGGTATGACTCTGACAGGATCTCTTTTACCATGAATTACAATGTCTAGTCAGTCCTTGTTACGTCTCAGAAAGGGCTAGCGAGATACCATCTTGTTATATCATATCGTGATTGTTTTGAGAAAGTGTTGTCATCCGAGATTTATTATTATCGCTCGCTAGTTGATTATGCCATTGATATGAGTAAACATGAGACCTGAGAGTTATTGTGAATGTGGTTAGTCATAATCTTTGCTGAAAACTTGAATGGCTTTACATAGTTACAACAACAAGAGCAAACAGAGTTTGTAAAAGTTTTTCTTTATCACTTTCAGTTTATCAACTGAATTGCTTGAGGACAAGCAAAGGTTTAAGCTTGGGGGAGTTGATACGTATCCGTCGTATCTACTTTTCCAAACACTTTTGCCCTTGTTTCGGACTCTAACTTGCATGATTTGAATGGAACTAACCCGGACTGACGCTGTTTTCAGCAGACTTTCCATGGTGTTATTTATGTGCAGAAACAAAAGTTCTCGGAATGACCTGAAACTCCACGGAACGTCTATTTGGAAATAATAAAAAATCATTGCAAAAGACGAAGACCAGGGGGCTCACACCCTAGCCACGAGGGTGGGGGGCGCGCCCTCCCCCTAGGGCGCCCCCCCTACCTCGTGGGCCCCCTGGAGCTCCTCCGACCTCAACTCCAACTCTATATATTTGCTTTCGGGGAGAAAAAAACTAGAGAGAAGAATTCATCGCGTTTTACGATACGGAGCTGCCGCCAAGCCCTAAAACCTCTCGGGAGGGCTGATCTGGAGTCCGTTCGGGGCTCCGGAGAGGGGAATCCGTCGCCATCGTCATCATCAACCATCCTCCATCACCAATTTCATGATGCTCACCGCCGTGCGTGAGTAATTCCATCGTAGGCTTGCTGGACGGTGATGGGTTGGATGAGATTTATCATGTAGTCGAGTTAGTTTTGTTAGGGTTTGATCCCTAGTATCCACTATGTTCTGAGATTGATGTTGCTATGACTTTGCTATGCTTAATGCTTGTCACTAGGGCCCGAGTGCCATGATTTCAGATCTGAACCTATTATGTTTTCATGAATATATGTGAGTTCTTGATCCTATCTTGCAAGTCTATAGTCACCTACTATGTGTTATCTTCCGGCAACCCCGAAGTGACAATAATCGGGACCACTCCCGGTGATGACCATAGTTTGAGGAGTTCATGTATTCACTATGTGCTAATGCTTTGTTCTGGTACTCTATTAAAAGGAGGCCTTAATATCCCTTAGTTTCCATTAGGACCCCGCTGCCATGGGAGGGTAGGACAAAAGATGCCATGCAAGTTCTTTTCCATAAGCATGTATGACTATATTCGGAATACATGCCTACATTACATTGATGAATTGGAGCTAGTTCTGTGTCACCCTGTGTTATGATTGTTACATGATGAACCGCATCCGGCATAATTCTCCATCACCGATCCAATGCCTACGAGCTTTTCACATATTGTTCTTCGCTTATTTACTTTTCCGTTGCTACTGTTACAATCACTACAAAACACCAAAAATATTACTTTTGCTAGTGTTATCTTTGTTACCGTTACCACTACTATCATACTACTTTGCTACTAAATACTCTGTTGCAGATATTAAGTTATCCAGGTGTGGTTGAATTGACAACTCAACTGCTAATACTTGAGAATATTCTTTGGCTCCCCTTGTGTCGAATCAATAAATTTGGGTTGAATACTCTACCCTCGAAAACTGTTGCGATCCCCTATACTTGTGGGTTATCAATGTCCACACTCGATTTCTCTCAAAGTTGTGTAGCTCTTCATGCATGGCTCTTTAACCTTCATAGGTTCAATGCTAGAGATGAATGAATAATGTTCACAAAAGTTATCCAAACGAGTTTTAGAGCGAGTGATTCTCCCGGTTTGGATATCATTGTAGATTTGCTCGACGGGATGGTCTTTGGCGACTCTTGCTCGAACTCGTGGGAGCTTTTGCTTGGCTCGGGGTGGAACATCCTCTTCATCTTGTTCTTCTTCTTGGCCTTCTTCATTGTTGACGTTGTCGTTCTCTTGTCGTGGTGGAGAAGGAGGTTGTTGATGTTCATCTTGGTGTACTTCCTCGTTTTCTTCATCTTGATGTGTCCCACTTGTGGATGCTTCCATATCAATCCTTGGTTCACCTTGTCGTGAGGTGGAAGCTTCCACTTGGACGGACGAGGTACTCTCCTTCACCTCCGTTGGACAAATCTTTCCAATAGACAAGTCTTGGATTGCTTCCGAAGGGTCTTTGTCTCCTACATCAATTGGCAATTGCTCTACTTGCGAGCCGTTAGATTCATCAAACTTCACATCTACCGTCTCTTCAACCTTTCGGGTGAAATTGTTGTAGACACGGTAAGTGTGAGAGTTTGAGCCATAACCAAGTAGGAAACCTTCATGAGATTTAGGAGCAAATTTAGAACGACGATGCTTATCAAGAATGTAGCACTTTGAGACGAATACTCGAAAGTATCCAACTTGGGGTTTGTTACCGGTGAGAAGCTCGTATGCTGTCTTGCCGAGTAGCTTGTGAAGATACAAGCGATTTGTTGCATGACAAGCTGTCTCAACCGCTTCCGCCCAAAAGTGTTTTGGAGTCTTGTACTCATCAAGCATCGTTCTTGCCATCTCAATAAGAGTTCGGTTCTTCCTCTCAACAACTCCATTTTCTTGAGGCGTGTACGTAGCCGAGAACTCGTGTGAGATTCCTTCTTCGTCAAGAAAGGTATCCACATTTGTGTTCTTGAACTCCGTTCCGTTCTCGCTTCGAACCTTCTTGATCTTCACTTCAAATTGATTTTGGGCCTTCCTAGCGAAGTTTTTGAAGATCTTTTGGACCTGCGATTTATCATCAAGAAAGAACACCCACGTAAATCTTGAAAAATCATCAACTATGACTAGACCAAATGAGTTACCACCGAGACTCTTGTAGGCATTGGGACCAAAGAGATCCATATGAAGTAGCTCGAGCGGTCTTACCGTGGTCATAATGTTCTTCACGGGGTGACTTCCTCCAACTTGTTTTCCTGCTTGACAAGCACTACAAAGTCTATCCTTGTCAAATATAACATCTTTTACTCCAAGGATATGATCACCTTTAATAAGCTTATCAAGATTTCGCATACCCACATGACCTAGTCTTCCATGCCACAACCAGCCTTTAGAAGATTTAGCAATTAAGAAAGTTCTAGGTTGAGCCTTTTTAGTGAAATCAACAATGTAAAGATCACCTCTATGTATACCGGTAAAGACCATTTTATGATTGTCTCTTCGAAACACTTGGCAATCTACTTCAGTAAATAGGACATTGAAACCGAAATCAGCAAGTCTAGGGACTGAAAGTAAATTGTACCCAAGAGATTCAACGAGAATGACATTTTGTATGGAGCTATCATGTGAGATGGCCACCTTACCGAGGCCAACTACCTTGCCCTTTGAGTTATCACCAAAAGTGACATACTTTCGAGGGTCGTTGTTTTCAGCAAGCTCACGAAACATATCTTTGTCTCCGGTCATATGATCAGTACATCCACTATCAAGGACCCATTCCTTTCCTCCAGCCATGTAGCCGCGAAGATTAGCCATAAGACCAAAGTGTCTCATCGCATCATCAAGATCATAGTCACTATCATCATCCTCATCATAGTATCCATGTTCAACATCGTCTTGTATTTGATTAATTCCTAGAGAGGGTAATTCATTAGATCAATGATCATCACAATGGTCACCTTTATGAATTCTAATAGTTTCGGAGATGATATTGCTAATGATTCCAACATCTCCTTTGGCACGCATGAGATTGGTAAGCTCAAATAGACAATCACCAAACTTAGGATCACTGGAATTCATCTTACTCAAGGCAATAGACTTATGGAGAATTTCATCTAAGTTTTGCAAGGAATAGTTTGGAAATCTTTCCTCAAGAAATCTCCATATAGTGTAGGCACACTCAAGAGTAGGCAAACATCCAATCAAGTTTCTAGGCAAGCCTCTAGTGATAAGATTAACAGTTCTAAGGTTGCGGATCATGTCAATAGACTCATCAAGGGTAGGATGCAAAGGATCAACATGAGGTGCACAAGGGCTAGTAATGTACTTATTCAAATGATATTCATTGAAAATCTCAAGCATCTCATTTTTTCACTCATGAAAGAACTCTCCATCAAGAATAGGTACTCTACGTCTAAGACTCCCAATGTAGACTCATCTATCTTCCTCAAATGGTGATTAAACCAAAGCAATGGAGACCAAAGCTCTGATACCAATTGAAAGGATCAAGAAGAGGTGTCTAGAGGGGGGTGAATAGACTCTAAGTAAGAAAAGTTGCAGTTTTTAATTTCTTTAAGTTGAAGTGGAGTTTTGGCACAAGTTTAAACATTCACAATACATATCAAGCAAGCGTGACAAGAGTATATGAGCAGCGAAAAGTAAAGCATGCAAGTTGCAAGAATGTAAAGGGATGGGATTGGAGTGTGCAAATGCAATTTGGAGACACGAAGATTTTTTATCCGTGGTTCCGATAGGTGGTGCTATCGTACATCCACGTTGATGGAGACTTCAACCCACGAAAGGTAACGGTTGCGCGAGTCCATGGAGGGCTCCACCCACGAAGGGTCCACGAAGAAGCAACCTTGTCTATCCCACCATGGCCGTCGCCCACGAAGGACTTGCCTCACTCGGGTAGATCTTCACGAAGTAGGCGATCTCCTTGCCCTTACAAACTCCTTGGTTCAACTCCACAATCTTGATGGAGGCTCCCAAGTGACACCTAGCCAATCTAGGAGACACCACTCTCCAAGAGGTAACAAATGGTGTGTTGATGATGAACTCCTTGCTCTTGTGCTTCAAATGATAGTCTCCCCAACACTCAACTCTCTCTCATAGGATTGGATTTGGTAGAAAGATGATTTGAGTGGAAAGCAACTTGGGGAAGGCTAGAGATCAAGATTTATGTGGTTGGAATGGAATATCTTGACCCCAACACAAGTGTAGGTGGTTCTCTCTCAGAAATTGTATGTTGGAAGTGTAGGCATGTTCTGATGGCTCTCTCCACGAATGAAGAGTGGGTGGAGGGGTATATATAGCCTCCACACAAAATCTAACCGTTACACACAACTTACCAAACTCGGTGGGACTGAATCGTCAAACTCGGTCGGACCGATTTAGTTCATAATGTGACCGTTAGGCATTTCGGTGGGACCGAATTGATCAACTCGGTGGGACCGATGTGCTAGGGTTAGGTTAAAGCCTCATCTCGGTTTGACCGATTACTCAAACTCGGTGGGACCGATTTGGGTAATAAGCGAAACAGAAATTTTGCCAAGCAAACTCGGTGGGGCCGATTGCATATTTCGGTGAGACCGAGATTATTGCAATAGGCAACAAAGAGTTTGCAAGCCCATCTCGGTGAGACCGAATTGATTAGGGTTTCTGGCAGTGGCTATGTCAAGAGAACTCGGTGGCGCCGGATAGAAAGTTTCGATGGGGCCGAGTTTGACTTTTGGTTTGGGACATATGTGGATGTGAGAAAGTGGTTGAGGGCTTTGGAGCATATCACTAAGCACTTTGAGCAAGCAATCCATTAAGCAACACCTCATCCCCTCTTAATAGTATTGGCTTTCTTATGGACTCAATGTGATCTTGGATCACTAAAATGAAAAAAGTAGAGTCCTGAGCTTTGAGCTTGAGCCAATCCTTTGTCCTTATCATCTAGAAAGGGTTCCACATCCTCTAGTACATGCCACTCCATTGTTGAACTTATCTGAAACATACTAGGTAAAAGCATTAGTCCAACAAGAGATATGTTGGCATTAATTACCAAAATCACCCAGGGAGCACTTGTGCTTCCACACTTTCTTTTTTGAAGTCTCATATTCCCGAACACATCACACGATTGTTATCTAATTTTCTTCTTCGGGCATGCATCCCCTAGGGCCGTTTCTTATTTTTCTCTCCTTGCTTGTGAACTATTTAATAGCAATAATATAAGTTTGTGTCAACCGGTAGCTCATCAAACTTGCTGGCATAGGGGAGATTTAGCATTATATATGTGCACAACATTATTGATATTAGCATGGTGCGTGCAACATGTTGTTGGGGATGAGTACCATTTTGCACTGATTTCATATCGGTAAGTACTATATTCATGAGCATGGAAGTAACTTTTTATCTGTATTAATTGACAGAAAATGAAATCATGAATTTTAGTCGTGTATCTCTCATACATTTGGTTCAGGTACAGTACATAGGTAGTAATTCGTCCTCTAGATTGCTTTCACTTGGCCACAACTTATAGCCAGTTACATGCTAAAATATAATCGTGAATGACCCAACATGGCTAAGAAACAAGTAAATTTAATACAAGGAAATAATACATACATACTTTCATAAAAAATATGGCGAGCAATTATCATACAATTTCTTGAAGCGGTTTAGAAAAGCAAACACGTTCTATATAGTCACCCTTATTTTGTGAGTACTGTTCAAAAGTCTGCTAACATTTGCCTCAATAATGTTACACCGATAAATAACAACTGGTTTTTAGACATACACCTAAACCTTTCTTAGTTTACGGGAAGGGAATTATTTTTCATTCTCAAGATTCGAACACAACAAGAGTATAGGCAATATCCCAGTAAACACTACAAGTGATGATGACACTTTGTGCCTACCATAGAGATTCGTACTCTCCCTAGCAAGATCTACAAGACATGTTATGCTAGCCGGGGAACACACTTCTTCCTCAACACCTATCATTCCCTACTCTTCCATCATTGACATTTCTAGGATAACTTTATCTGATCATATACAATAAAATATGTTAGACATATGTTTTTGATGGTTTCACATTTGATTTAATTATCCCTATCATGATTGGCTAAGACACATGATTATTGATGCCGACCAGACATGTCTTCACTTGAATTGGTTTCTTCACATCATGAATGGGTGCAAGAGGGTAAAAAGCAATAGCATGACATGAATAGATAAAGGACTAGACTTAGCTTTAGCTACACTTGTTGCTGGCTGCCGTGAACAAAAAAATTATTTGCAGAGCAAGTAGTAGAGAGAATTGGCTTTTGGTCAGGCATAAAGTATGTTGACAATCACCATGACAAAATTGCGGAAAACCTATTATTGCTTTCCAATTTGATTTCGCAGAGAATATATAACAAACATATTACATGCTTGTGCTAAAATGACCCTTCACACTTTGGTGATGTTGTAACATTTGACACTATTTTTGGCACAAATGGCGAGAGCCAAATGTGCATCAAACAGATGACTTGCTAAGTGATCACACCTTAAGAGAAGTGAGGTTCAATCAAGGCATTCAAAGAGGAAGAGAACTTGGATCGTCAACTTGCACAAGGAAAATGTGCAAGCCAACTAAATCCACCAGAAAAAGAAGCTAAGGTAAGTTGCAATCTACACATTTCAATATGCTTTATTTATTTATTTTTGGTAGACTAATAAATTGCATTTTCATTGGTGGTACGTAGCAGAAAGAAAATTATAGTGTACTACAAAGTCAAGTAGACGTGGAGGATGATGGCACATGGCAGCAACAAATGGACATATGGGGAGCTTGAAGGGTGCAATGTCATCGAAGTTTTAGCTAGCTCATGGCAGCACCTACTTGTGACGATGATACTCTTTTTTACGAAGATCGTTCTAGCATTAAGAAGTTGGTAACATGTCATTTTAGAGGTAATTATGGTAGTTTGGGTGCTAAATATGTCATTTTGTGGGCTAAGTACACACTGAGATGGACTAATATGTGATTGTTCGATATTAGCACGTGTTACCATAACATTTCAACACTAGCCCTGCTTCTCTCTTCACTTCTTCAGCCTTGTCTTTTATAATCTGTTTTTGTACTGTCTTCTCCTTAGCAAAGCGTGTTAAATGATGTCTTCTTAGTTTTTGCTTTTTCTTCAAAAAAATGTTGTTTGTAATCTCTTTAATTTTTTCTTCTATAATATTCTGCTCTGTACTTGTAACCTGCTCTTGTACAGTTTTGGCTTTTGTGAGACTTGGCCGTTGGATCTGCTTTGCAGGGTAGAGATGAGAGGCGAAGTTGACCTTGTGACTTAGCAGAGCTAGTTTACTGTGAACCTTAGTGCACATCCCGTGGAGGGCTACAGGAGCGAGACAGCCCGCCGTTGGCTGAATCGAATGTGACGGCGCTCCCTCTACGCCCCCTGAGTCAGTTGCTGGCCTGACGGGCGCGGGCCCCAACAAGCTCCGTTCTGGTTCAGATGCTAGTACCACATTCTTTTCTGAAGTCTCCCATTTCCGAACACATCACACGATCATTATCTAATTTTCTTCTCCGGCCATGCATCCCCTAGTACTGCTTTTGATTTTGCTTTCCTCGCTTGTGAGCTATTTAATAACACCAATAGAAGTTTGTGTCGACTAGTACTCTAGTAGGTCGTCAAGATTGCTGCCTTAGGTATACTATTTAGCATTATATATGCACACAACATTATTGATATTAGCATGGTGCAACATAGTTGTTGGGGATGAGTAATATTCCACACGGATTCTGTATCGATAAGTAGTACATTTATGAGCATGGGAGCGACTTTTAATGTGTATTAATTGATTGGAAGGAAAATCTTGAATTTTAGTAGAGAATTATTGTGTATCTCCGTTACATTTGGTTCAAACGTGTACAATATGTAGTTGGTGATTCATTCTCGAGATTGCTTTCACTTGGCCACAACATATAGCCTATATACATGCTGAAATTGTGGACGACCCAGTATGGCTAGACACAAGTAAATCAACTACAACTAAATAGTACAAACATATATACTTTCATCCAAAATATGAAGAGCAATTAACAAGCAATTTCTTGAAGCGGTTTAGGAAAGCTTAGACGGTCAATATACACAACCTTACACAAGTAATATTTGGATCTTTGAACTTGTACCTTCCTATTAACTGACTAAGCACATGTAAACGCCTGTGCATATTTTAATTTTCTCAATTACCATTTTTACGGAATGAATGATTTGGTTTCAGAAATAAAATATTTCAGAAACGCTGCCTTTTCCGGGGATCTGACGGCCGACTCCGCTCTGATTAGCTTTTGCATCAGGGTTGACATGTGATTTGCGGGGAGACTCTTGCTGAGCTCTGTCATCTGGTCTGCTAGCGCGATGGTGTCCTGCTCTTCTCCTCAATGTAGAAGAGCAGTAGAACGTGAACGTCAACCTAAAACGAATCAAATCCACACCCTGTCGCGAAACTTGAAAGGGGGCGCAAATGGCAGTTGCTTGGGCACAAGGTACGGGAGGAGGACTTTATGTTGGCCTTCAGGGTTGTAAGTGCATGTCTGACTGCGCACCAAGCAATTAAACAAATGGTTCACGTATGGTGGTCTACAGGACATGATGTGTCCACCTACAGCTGAGTTGCGTGACTAGAAACGAGAGGGCAAGGGTTGATTCTTATTCTGCTTTCCTCGCTTGTGAGCTATTTAATATCAGCAGTAGAAGTTTGTGTCTACTAGTAGGTCTTCAAGCTTGCTTCCATAGGGGAGATTTAGCTTTATATATGTGGACAACATATTGATATTAGCATGGTGGAACATGGTTGTTGGGGACGGGTACCATTTTGCACTGATTTTGTTCGGTAGGCAGTACATTTTTTAGCATGGGGGTGGCTTTTAACGCGTATTAATTGACTGGAAGGCAAATCATGAATTTTAGTAGAGTATTATTGTCTATCTCTCGTACATTTGGTTCAGATAGGTACAATATGTAGTTAGTGATTCGATCTCGAGATTACTTTCACTCGGCCATAATTTATAGCCTATGTATATGCTGAAATCACGAACAATACAACATGACTAAGACACACGCAAACTAAATACATACATACATTCATTAGAAATGTGATGAGCAATTAACATACAATTCTGGAAGTGGTTTAGAAAAGCAAACACGACGATATGTATACTTACCTTATTTCGTGACTACTCTTCAAAAGTATGCTAATATTTGCCTCAATAATTGTTGTTCATTCTCGGGGCTCAGGTCTTCATTAGAAATGTGATGAGCAATTAACATACAGTTTTTAGACATATACCTAAACCTTTCTTAGTTTACGAGAAGGGAATTATTGTTCATTCTCGGGGCTCAGGTACGACAAGAGATAATTGCAAGAGTATAAACAATGTCCCAATAAACACTAAAAATGATGATGACACTTCCTAATCTCCATAGCAACATCTACAAGACATGTGTGCTGATTGATGCCATGAGAACCCTCAATCACTAGCAGGGAACACACCTTTTCCTCAACATCAGAAGACATGTGTGTAGAAGTGGTCGTGGAAATAATCCCATGAGAATAAGCCACCCAGTTCTTTTTAGGTTATTTCATTTAGCTTATTTCTCATATGTCTGGTGAATAGTCTATAATACCTTTGGACTTCAATTCCGTTCTGATTAAATGATATGAAGTTATTTTATAGTGTTTTGTCGCACATGTGAACATAAAAGTGATTGCTATGATATCTCAATTATGAGCATCATTGTCTTGCATACGAATATCACACAAAGTGTTAGACACCAATATCACAAAATCACTAATAGAACAATGTTTCTTTATCTCACATTTCAATATCAGCAACAGCATTGTTCACATACAATACATACATGTACATATATCATAACAATTTACTGTCTAGTAGATAAAAACCCTTATTCACAAATACTCAGCAATAGGATACAGAAAATGGATCAATCAATTTGACATCTCAATTGGATGTGCAGAAAGTCAAATCTCAATGTAAATTTGATTGTAAGACAAATCATAGCTTGTAGGCAATAGCCCGAACACCTTGTGGGCGAGGCATTAAGCTTCCGTAAGCCTCAAAAGAACTGGCCCTTAAATGTTGTCTGTGATCTCCTTAGTTTTTGCTTTTTGTTCAAAAAATGGTGTGTGTGCATTCTTTTAGTTTTTTCTTCTATATAATACTCCCTTGGTTCAGTATTATAAGATGTTCTGACCTTTTTTGGTTCAGAGTATATACAGACACATTTTAGTGTGTTTATCCACTCATTTTAGTCTATACACAGTCCATATTGAAATATCCAAAACATTTTATATTTGCGAATGGAGGGAGTACTCTATAGTTTGTTCTTGTACTGTTTTGGCTTTGGTAAAACTATGGCCGTTGGATCTACTTTGCGTGGCAGAGATGAAAGGCTAGGTTGACTTCGTGTTAGCAGAGCTAGTGACTGAAAAGGATGAGACATTGTAATTGTCCCGAAAAGCATTAATTTGTAGCTAAATGCCACAATTGAATGTCCTAATTAACCAATTTTGATTTTTTTTTTCTATGTGGACGTATGCTCACCTAGCCGATCCATGCTTGTAAGCTCCTAGGGCAACTGTGCACTTGAACTTGAAACCAAAATGAATCAACTCCACACCTGCCACACTTCCGCACCCTTCTCTACACTACAAGTTATGCTAGAGCATTCCACGTCAAGCTACACCAGAGATCACTGTTGAAGGCATGAATGTCGGAGTGTTTGCTAGTATGGTTGAAAGCATGACGGAAGTCAAGAGCATGCCGTTAGGGTCCAATAACCCACTCCAAGTCATTGATGAACAACTTGAAAGAAGGTGCAAATGGTAGTTGCTTGGGTAGATGGTATGTGAGACGGTGTTGATGTTGGCCTTTACGGTTGCATACGCATGTCTAACCACACACCAAGTAAGTTAGCAAATGCTTCCTACATTGTAATCTAGAGGACATGATGGGCCCATCTGCAACTGAACTGTGCGACCCAGCAGGCAAGGGCAAGGGATCCCTCAATTAACAACCGAGCCAAATTGGCATATTGAACGCTGGTAGCTCCACATGAAAGTACCACTTTCTTTCCCAAAGTCTCCCATTCCCGAATCATCACACAACCGTTGTCTAATTTTCTTCTTCGAGCATGCATCCCCTAGCTAGGCTGCTTCTTTTTTAGCTTTCCTCGCATTGTGAGCTTTTTGATAGCAGCAATATAAGCTTGCATCAACTGGTAGGTCGCCAAGCTTGCTGCCATAGGTAAGGTTTAGCATTATATATGCGCGAAGCATGGTGCAGCATGGTCCGACGAGGGTATCTACAATCTTGCGCTGATTTTGTGTCGGTTAGTAGTACATTTAGGAGTATGGGAATGACTTTATATGCGTATTGACTATCGACTGGATGGCAAATCCTGAACTTTAGTAGACAATTATTGTGTATCTCTCGTACATTTGGTTCATACAGGTACAATATGTAGTGAGTGACGACTTCTCGAGATTGCTTGCACTTGCCATAATCTATAGCATACATACGTGCTGCAATCATGAACGACCCAGCATAGCTAATACACAAGTAAGTTAAACACAAATAAATAGTACAGAACTAATTTTGTCAAAGAATGACGAACAATTTAACATACAATTTCTCCTCGAGACAGGCTTTCGCCCCGCTTTATAAATAAAGCAACGAACCACAGTACACGGCCGTACGATACAATATGGTGGGGAGGCCCACTTACAAAGCAAATCAAAAGATACACAACATGAGCCTAGAACAAGCCTAACACTTCGCCGAGGCCCGACCAGAGACCCACCGTAAGCCCTGGAACCGGGACGAGATCCACGACGCCGTCCTCAAGAAGCAAGTGGCACTCATGGGCGTCACCGTCGTCGGCGTCAGAGGCGCGGAGCTTTCGCCCGGACACACGTCAGCACCACCAAGAGGAGTCCCGGGCACCACCTCGACGAGAGTATATACAGGCTGGGTCTACAAAAAACTACCATTTTTTTATGTTTCAAAAACATACCACTTTTTTGGTTCCCTGTTCCAAAAAAACCCTAATGGTTGAGCAGTTAAGTTTTAAGCCAGATTATGATAGCTTGGGCCCACTCGTCGGGTTGGGTTGACCGTTGATAGGTTATGACAGGCAAGGCCCAAATAATTTAAAGAAGCAATCAGGTCCCTGTAATATTTTCTAAAAAGCAATTGGGTCCCTGTAAATAGGGCCCTCGACGCCAGGGCCGATGTGCTGGTCTGCCTGCGTTGCTCCGCCTGGGCATTCGGTATAAACCGAAATTTCGGTTAATGTATTTCGGTGTTTTTAAAATTTCGGTTAAACAAAATGCTATCCGAAAATGGCTCAAAAATTAGGAAACCAAAACTTCGGTGAACCGATAAATCGGTTTGGTATTCGGTTTCTACCGTATGCACCGAAAGATTGGCTCAAGGCCGTGCGTGCCTGGTACCTCCTGCAACCTACCCTTTTATAGCCGAGGTTCCTATGCTCCTTCTCGCGGCCAGCCGAGGTGGGACTAAACGGACGACGACTCCACGTCCTGCTAGCTTCCCACTCCCACGTACAGGAAGTCTATATGGGCTGTGCAGTACCCTAAAAAAGCCCCAGATGGGCCACGCCGTGACGGTGCTCGTGCCCATGGTGGAGAAATGGAAGCCGTCGAGCAACGAGGCCGAGGAATACATGGGCATCGACCTGCACCTGCCGCTGCTCCAGATGGTGAAGGGGTGGCAGGAGTCGGAGGCGAGCATGACCGACGGCAGCATCATGAGCCTGAGCCTCGAAGACAGCAAGGGCAGCATCCCCGCCCGGCCCGCCGGGTTCGCCGAGTCCTTCACCTCCGCCGACGGCCGGTGAACCATCATCGCCGTCATCATCATCATCATCGTCATCGCCATGTCTACAAGAAATAAGTACATTGTCTCTCCCGGACCTCCCTCCCCTGTTTCGGCACAGCGTTCGTTTCGTTCTTGTAGGTAAAGTAAAAGGGGTGCGTCGTTCGTCGTCCATGTGCTTGTGCTTCTGCCGCTGTAGATAGACATCTTCTCTCTCTCCAGTGATTCCCCACCGGTGAAATGTTCATGTTCGTCCAATCTCTCTCTCCCCCGAGTTCCTCCCCCCATTTTCTTTGCAAATTCATCCACTGACGGCGCTACCCTGGACCGCAGGAATTGTGGTGTGTTCCCGGTGGAGTCCCAGGATTCCATGACTTCTCCAGCTCTAGAGCTCGAGAAGGGCGACGAAGCACTGGTTGGTGGACATGGGCAGAGATACGAGGTGTGCTCTGAAGCTACTAGCGGCTAGACGAGGAGGTCCGTTTTTTTCTGTTCCCCCGTCATGCTTCATTCGCACCTGTTTAGATTGGGAAATGAATCTCGCAAAGATTTTGGCTGTACACCCCAGTGATACGTTTTTGGCAGCAGCAATTTCAACTAGTTAATTGTATGGAGTAAGTGTGCTGTTGTATGCATGCTCCTCTAAACTGACGCACAGCACAATGTTTCAGGTCGTTCGATTTAGGTTTTTAGATTTCAGAGTGGCACAAACCACTCCACCACTACAATGTTTTCATTTGGATAGTCGTCTGCTCTGGAGTGTGTATTTTTTTGGATTCCAGGATTACCGAGGCCCCCAGCGCACGTAACACACAATCCATGTCTTTTCTGAATTTTTAGGATCATCTGTTGCATTTAGCAGGCTGTTCGTGGATTTTAGGAGGGTGCAAAGTTAGACAATATGCTAATCGGATTATGTAATTAGATCTGTTTTGTGATGGTCAGAGGAAAAAAAATCCGAAAAGGTGTCTGACAGTGAAATATGTATGTGTGAGCTCAACTGTTGCGTTTCAATATTAGGGAAGAGGGAGCCATTCATTAGCTGATGTAAATATAGTTTGATTAACGAGAACGACCCCCCACATGCGCACACAATGTCTGCTTTGTTTTGTATACTATGATGTTCTGTTTAGCTTAGAATAAATAACTACATGTGTATTTAGTTGGATGCGAAAAAGAGGATTATCGTAATTATGATTGTGGAAATATAGAGTTTGAAATTAGAGCTGGATCCCGGTAGTGGCAGAAGAAATGCAAATAAGTAGAAAAATGTATCAAATTGCTAAGTGTTTGTTTTTTGTGTGACACACCGGTACAGGGTGAGGCTAGTGAAGGCACCTGAAGAGAGGGAGATGAACCCTGATAGGAAAAAAACACTTGAGTCGTCTGTCCGTGCTTATGCTGAAAATCGTGAAGGTCATGTCATCAATCCAAAAATTGGCACAGAATTTGACTCACTGGATGAGTTTTACAACCTTTATTCATGGGAAACTGGGTTTGGTGTACGGCTGGCAAAAAGCAGACTCAATGTGCAAAGAACAAGATGTATGCAAGAGATTGTGTGTGCCTGTGCGGTACGTGTGCGGAAAAAAACATTTTTACCATGCATCTTTGCCTCTGATATACTCCGCTAGTTTCCTGAATCTTAGTACAATATCTTAATTGTAGTTAGAATGCATCTGTGTGAAACTTTGTTTGAGCCGGATGGAGTATAATAGGATGTAGTCAAGTATCGGTCGAAATTGTGGTTGACACCTATTTTTTTTCTGCAGGGTTCCCCATTGAAAGAGAACATCCGTTCGTCGAGGTGTGGATGAGTGTGTCGTGCTTGGCGACAGCAATGTCAAGTGCTATGATGTTTTCATGGCCATGATGAAGGAGGTGCATGCAACTCTGCTTCCACTTAGTGTCGATAAAGATGGAATGGGGCTTGCAGAGAGAGAGAGAGAGAAACAGCAGCAGATTGTAGCGCAAAAGGAACATGCATCTGTGGATGGCAATGTTGTGCTGCAAAAAACTACAGGTGATGGTGAATCCAGTTGCTCAGCTGTTGGGCTAAATGAGAAGAAGAGGCAAAGGGGAGGGCCAACGACCAGCAGGGACAAGGCTCCGTATGAGCAACAACTTAAGAGGTCGCGGTTTTGCACGATCTGCAGAGAGCAGGGGCACAAATGTACAACTTGTCGCAGCGAGGTGATTTGCCGAAGACTCCAAGAAGTTGCCGAAATGCACAAACTGTGGTGTCGTTGGACATGGGCGCAATAATTGCGGGACTAAGAAAACCGGCCCATTTGAGCCAAACTTCCTGTAGGCAGTATGAGTTCTTCAGGATCCAACCATTTTCGTTAACTGCCTCCAATGTGAGACAATTTTCTTCCCTTGCATGTGTCCGGTTGAAATATTGTGGTTGGTCAAGTTTTATGTTGTGTGTGCACGAAAGAAATCGATCATATGTGTTAAGGGATTAGGTAATGTTCTTTTAGTAAATCAGCATGTGTGGATCTATGTTGAGGCCGAAAACAAACAAAGATGTCGCTGTTACGTCTTGATTTTTTGCATCTGTTAGTGCCACACAAGTCAGTAACATTGGCACAAGTAATGACATGTATTGATTGGGGGATAACGTGATTGCCGCCTTGCTTTTGGGGGTGCGACGCACCGTCTGTCCGGTCTGGGTGGGGGTGGAGGGTGGGTGGGTTTGCCAAGTGACTGGTGATGGAAGCACTTGTCCCAAAACCTTTCTTTTCCGGTGCGAAGAAGAGAGTGACAAAGAACTAGGTTAGGTGGGGGGAGGTAGATGACAACAGGGTGAGGTTGATGTGAGGGAATAGAAAATTTCGAGATGTGACACGACTCTAAAAGTGGGACACAGAGGGCGGCGTGTAGATCATGAAGAACAAATTAGGGACAGATTTTCATTAGAGCGTGGTCAAGTGCGTGTTTAACTAAATGCTTATAAAAGTTCAAGTATAAAGACGAAAAAAAGTTGCTGACTAATGCTATGACACATGTGCAAAATGATTGATTCAGCTCATTCGGCATAACCTGGCGAGCGGGAGAACTGCTACCAGCAAAAACAAGAACGAACAACGTCATTAACGATGATTAATTAGGTGCACTCTTTGGGGGGGGGGGGGGGGGGAGGATAATTAGGTGCACTCGAACACTACTGAGTGTTTTCGCTGGTCAGGGAAGCGCCACGAATGCACTTGTGCCTCCATTGGCTCTACTGTGGCCACGACTCGACCACGAGGTCCACTTCCGGGTGGTACACAACTGAGATGGCATGGAGCATCGGTGCTGACAAGTCAAAACTTGTGCATACATGTCAGACAGGTTCTAAGACACCCTAGGTGGGTGGGCCAGCGCTGGATCAATACAAGCCAAAAAAATTCGAATACCGCCTCTATACGATGGCAGCGGGAATCTAGATGGTGGTCGGGCGGCAGGGATAGCGCCCTGCCTGATGCTCGGCCTCCATTCGCATTTTTCGGTACATGTTCCCTTTTTTTGTTCGGTTACCAGTCAAAAACCGAACCAATCAAAGTTTGTTCGGTTAACAAAAGTAAAAACCGAATTTTTCATTAGCAGTACTAAAAAACGAAAATTCGGTTGGTTTCGGCTTCGGTTCCTCGGTTTTTATGCCCACCCCTAGTTGCTCTGGCCGTGGCTGCGGCGGCAAGCAACAGCTGCTGCATCTCGCGCCACCCAGGCTGCTGCTCACGGGCGCATGTGGCGCCGCCTGGTGCGGGCTGCTTGCCGCCGGAGCCACCCCGTAGTGCTGCTCACCCTCCAGGCTGTGCTCCCTCCGGCCACCTCCCCGCGAGCTGTCGCCGCCTCCCTGGAGCAGCCACGATGGAGACATGCCCCTGGAGCTCCCTTCGGCCGCTCCATCCTGTGCCCAGCCATGCTCCAGGCGAGCCGCGGCTTCCCTCCGCCCTCGGGTTGCCGTCGGCCATTCCCACGGGAACTTAGGCCGCGGCGCGCCGGCCATGCGGAGGAGCTTAGGCACCATGCCCAGGCACTGTCGGCCATGCGCAGGAGCTTGGGCCGCCGTGCCCACGAGTTTGGCCCGCCGCCTCATCACCCGACCTCCACCAGCCGCGGCGGCGCGACACGACCTACCCAGAAGCTTGGCGGCGATGGAAGCATCACCAGGCGCAGCAGCGGCGGCGGAGCTCCAAGGCCAAGTAGCGGCGGCGGAGCCTTGGTGCCGGCCATGGTGTGTCCTCTCGGGAAGATATAAGGTAAAGGGAGGGAGAGAAGAAAGAAAAGGGGAAGAAGAGAGTGCTGACAGGTGGGCCCTAAATGTAAGTTAATGGTCAAACAAACAGTCAACTAATGGTTTATTTAGGGGAGGGCCCGACCTGTCATAAACCAGATCAATTTTAAATCACATGGTCATTAGGGTTTTTTGGAACAGCCAATCAATTTTGTGGTAGATTTTTGAAACACTAAAAAAAGTGATAGTTTTTTGTATACCTAGTCTATAATGTGGTAGTTTTTTGCTATATACTCCCTCGACGAAGGTCAACTTGTCCACCCCAGATTCCTCTGCTCGCTCATGCTTCTTTCAGTAACGTCTGCTCTAATTGGTTCTCTAATGGCGGCACATCGGTTCTCTGTGTGCCCCCATTCAGGTGCTCTTGGATTGAATGGATCTGTATTTGTGTGCTCTTCGAAACCGTAGGGTGGTTGTAATACCTCCTCTGCTCTAACTACAACTGCCATTTTCCACAAGCTTTCCTGAACGCATTGCATGTAATTGTTTTGGCTGTTCATTATTTGTATTTTCTCCTCAATATCACTACATGGAAAAGATGCAAGGAGACTCTGTGCAGTGCAGGTCAATGCATAGAACTAGCCAAACAAACGGATGTACAGTGTGTTGATATTTGGTCGAAAATGCAAGTGACTGACGGTTGGCAGAAACGTTACTTAAGGTAACGCTTTCTCAGGTTTATTTACCTTCTTAAAATATGATATTTTATTTACATTTTCTCTGGATTTTTAAAATATTTTCACTTGAATCTTTGAACTTATACCTTCCTAGTAACCAACCAAGCATATGTATACGCCTATGCATATTTTAATTTTCTCTGTTACCAAGTTCATCGAGAATGAGCTTTTTTTTGCGGGTGCATCGAGAATGAGCTTGTGGAAGCAAAGAAATGCGAGTGTATTCAGGAATGTGGTGCAGCAACGCAATATCCCCCAATTTGTTAACTTCATTCTCGATGAGGTACAAACTTGGAGACAGGCTGGAGCTAGGTGTTTTCAAACCATTATGACAGAGTAACATGTATTTGAGGGTGGGTGGGTGTTGCTAGCTGGCAGTCCGATTTGAATTACTCTCTGCCTTCTATAAAAATATGGTACCCAATTTGTGTACTCTAGAAAAAAGTATAATCAGTTGCATTTTTTCCCACCAAAGTAAGATAAGGATATTTTTGTAACAAAAATAGCTCAAAAAATTCAGGCTGCAACATCCTCCTTGATATATGTTTGTACAACTATACTTGCTTCGTAGGTTGGTGTATTACTATGCTTCACGATAGATAACATGGGTGTGTTAATCATCTTTCACATACTTGGGAACAGGGAAAACTCTAACTATGGTTCTTGAAAGAAAAAATTGTCAAATCAGCTTAGTCGTTCGAGACCACTTCACAAGTGGTTGTTTGCACCCTGTACATATTGAAAACAGTTTCTTGAGAAATATCCGTTACCGCATGCATGCATTCGTTCTGATAGCTTAATAAAACAAGTGCTTTCATTTCATCTCCAAGTAGTGATGGACTGCATCTGACGCCGGATGGAAACGCTCTGGTCCACATTGCGGTCTTCCAGACCTACGTGCCGGTCTGAAAGCTGAAGAAATGCCGCATGACTTCCCCCATCATTCTAAAATTGATGAATTCACCCGAAAAAAGCCTTCCAGTGTTTTTGGGCCCTGTGATATTTAAGTTTGAACTGTTTGCTTTCCCTTGTCGCCTGGAGGTTTTCGCATTCCTCATGTACTTTCTTTTTTGTTGTGAAAGTTTGAATTGTGAATTGTTTCGGTATTGTTAGCAGGGTAGCCTGGTTGAACAAGAAAAGAAAACCTGAAGCGTATTATTTTGCTCTGGACTTTTTTTGTCATCTTTACAACGCGTTCGCTTTCACCCTGTGCTTGTTGCAGCATATTGGAATATGTTCCTTGCAACTTTTTTAAGGATCTAGTTTTAGACTCTACACTAGTTAGGATTCCAGGTGCATGGCTGGCCTCTGCAGTGTGGACAGCTCCTGATGTGCTCTAGCTCACTCGATACTGATAGCTTAGCACCTCATGGTTCATCCAGAGGCTTCATTTCTCTTTCAATCTCGGCCGATGTTCATTGCTTTCTTAGCCTTTGGTTTTTCCTTTTAGGGTGCGGGGGACAAAGGGCAGGTAAGTTTTGTCAGGCGAGCAGTTTTAACATGGCCCCTCTTACCCTCTCTTTTCACAGGAGAGGTAAGAGTATAAAATAGATCTTAGCCGTTGATCTCATTAATGAATGGCTTGATTAACTCTTACCTTCTTACCTCACATGTAAAAAGAGGAGGTAAGAGGGACCATTTTAAAATTTGCCCAGGTAGAAACACTACCTTTTCCAGGAGATCTGATGGCTGACTCCGCCCTGATTGGCTTTTGCATCAGTGTTGATCTGTGATTTGCGAGGTGATTCTTGCTGAGCTTGGTCATCCCGTCTGCTAGTGCCGATGGCGTGCTGCTCTTCTCCTCAATGTAGAAGAGCAGTAGAACGTGAACCTGAACACAAAACGAATCAAATTCACAGCCTGTCGCGCTTCCGCATCCTGCTCTTCTCCTCAATTTGTGCTAGAGCATTCCACATCGAGCTATACAAGATATTATTGACGAAGGCACGAATGCCAAAGTGTTAGGTATGGTTGAACACATGGCGGAAGTCTGGAACATGCAGTCAGATTCCAGTGACCCACTACAAATCAAAAGAAACTTGAAAGGAGGCGCAAATGGCAGTTGCTTAGGCACAAGGTACACAAGGCGGTGTTTATATTGGCCTTTAGGATTGCAGGTGCATGTTCGGCCACACACCAAGCAAGTAAACAAGTGGTCCCGCCAAGCCATCAAGTACGGTCAGAACAGAATCCCGCCGGCGAGACGAACATGGGTAGCACCACCAGAGGATCATGTAGAGCTCAACACTGATGCAGCTATATCTAGAGATGGAAACTATGGTTCGTTAGCTGTGGTCAGCAGAAATTCCGGAGGAGCTTTTCTAGGTGCATCATGCATTACGGTAAGGAATATTTCATGTCCAGAAACACTTGAAGCTATGGCAATTCGAGAGGCTCTAGCGTTGGCGGAAGATCTTTATGTGCAGAAGATTCAGGTGGCCTCGGATTGTAAGACAGTGGTGGACCGAATTAAGCAGGGCTTTTTCGCGGAATATGGTGCAATAGTACATGAAATCAAAGAACATTCGACTGTGCTTTCGTCTTGTAATATAGTCCATGAGTATAGGAGCTCGAATACCAAGGCTCACAATCTCGCTAAGCATGCTTTAACACTCGGGTTTGGCCGCCATGTTTGGTTTGGTCATCCCGATCTGTTACTTTTACCTGTAAATATTGTGGTGAGTTAAATAAAGCTTAGGGAGAGTGTCCCAAAAAAAATGGTCCATGTATTATGGTCTAGAGGACATGATGTGTCCGCTGCAACTGAGTAGCGTGTCTGCATCCCCTAGGACTGCTTCTTATTTTGCTTTCCTCGCTTGTGAGCTATTTAATAACAACAATACTAGAAGTTTGTGTCGACTAGTAGGTCGTTAAGCTTGCTGCCATAGGAGACACTCAGCATTATATATGCACACAACATTATTGATATTACTAGCATGGTGCAACATAGTTGTTGGGGATGAGTACCATTCCATGCATACTGAATACATATCGATAAGTAGTACATTTATGAGCATGTGAGCGACTTTTAACATGTATTAATTGACTGGAAGGAAAATCATGTATTATATCTCCCGTACATTTGGTTCAGACATGTACAATATGTAGTTAGTGATTCATTCTCGAGATTGCTTTCACTTGGCCACAACTTATGGCCTATGTACATGCTGAAATCGTGAATGACCCAGTATGGCTAGACACAAGTAAATCAATTATAACAAAATAGTACAAACATATATATACTTTCATCCGAAATATGAAGAGCAATTAACAAGCAATTTCTTGGAGCAGTTTAGAAAAGCTTACACGGTCAATATACTCAACCTTACACAAGTAATATTTGGATCTTTGAACTTATACCTTCCTATTAACCAACCAAGCAAATGTAAACGCTGGTGCATATTTTAATTTCTCTATTACTATTTTTACGGAATGAATGACAGCCTTTTTCGGGGATCTGACGGCTGACTCCGCTCTGGTTAGCTTTTGCATCAGGGTTGACATGTGATTTGCGGGGAGACTCTTGCTGAGCTCTGTCATCTGGTCTGCTAGCGTGATGGTGTCCTGCTCTTCTCTTCAATGTAGAAGAGCAGTAGAACGTGAACGTCAACCCAAAACGAATCAAATCCACACCTTGTCGTGAAACTTGAAAGGGGGCGCAAATGGCAGTTGCTTGGGCACAAGGTACACGAGGAGGTGTTTATGTTGGCCTTCAGGGTTGTAGGTGCATGTCTGACTGCGCACCAAGCAATTAAACAAATGGTTCACGTATTGTGGTCTAAAGGACATGATGTGTCCATCTACAACTGAGTTGCGTGACCGGAAACGAGAGGGCAAGGGATCCCTCAATTAACAACTAAGCCACCTGACAGTATTAAACATTGGTAGCTCCACGAACTAGTACCACTTCCTTTTCCAAAGTCTCCCATTCCCGAACACATCACAAGATCATTATCTAATTTCCTTCTTCGGGCATGCATCCCCTAGGGTTGCTTCTTATTTTGCTTTCCTCGCTTGTGAGATATTTAATATCAGCAATAGAAGTTTGTGCCAACTAGTAGGTCTTCAAGCTTGCTGCCATAGGGGAGATTTAGCTTTATATATGAGGACAACCTTATTGATATTAGCAAGGTGCAACATGGTCGTTGGGGATGGTACCATTTTGCATTGATTTTGTATCGGTAGGCAGTACATTTATGAGCATGGGAGTGACTTTTAATGCCTATTAATTGACTGGAAGGCAAATCATGAATTTTAGTAGAAGATTATTCTGTATCTCTTGTATATTTGGTTCAGATAGGTACACTATATGTAGTTAGTGGTTTGATCTTGAGATTACTTTCACTTGGCCACAATTTAGAGCATATGTACATGCTGAAATCATGAACAACACAACATGGCTAAGATATACGTAAACAAAATACAAGGAAATAATACATACATACTTTCATTAGAAATATGATGAGCAATTAACATACAATTTCTTGAAGCAGTTTAGAAAAGCAAACATGATATGTATACTCACCCTTATTTCGTGACTACTCTTCAAAAGTATGCTAGTATTTGCCTCAATAATGTTACAACGACAAACATCAGTTGGTTTTTAGACATATACCTAAACCTTTCTTAGTTTACGAGAAGGGAATTATTTTTCATTCTCGGGGCTCAGATACAACAAGAGATAATTGCAAGAGTACAAACAATGTCCCAATAAACACTAAAAATGATGATGGCACTTTATGCCTACCATAGAGATTCCTAATCTCCATAGCAAGATCTACGAGACATGTGTGTTGGTTGATGCCATGAGGACCCTCTATCACTAGCAGGGAACACACTTCTTCCTCAACACCTATCATTGCCTAGAAAACTTCAACTTTTCAAGAGGCTCTTCCATCAATGACATTTCTACGATAACTATCTTCTTGTATATAATTAAACATTTCAGATATATGTTTTTGATGGTTTCACATTTGATTTACTTATCCCTCTCATTATTAGCTAAGATACATGATAATTGATGGCAAACAAACATGTCTGCACTTGAATTGGTTTCTTCACATTGAATGGGCGCGAGAGAAGCAAAAGCAAGATCTTTTGGGGCTTTTGCTTATTTAGGTAATAAGCTGTTTGTAAGCCTCAAAAGAACTGGCCCTTAAATGATGTCTTGTGACCTCCTTAGTTTTTGCCTTTTTTCAAAAAATAAAAATTGTTTTGTGCAATCTCTTTAGTTTTTTCTTCTATATAATACTCCCTTCGATTCAGTATTATAAGATGTTCTAACTTTTTCTGGTGCAGAGTATATACAGACGCATTTTAGTGTGTTTGTTCACTCATTTTAATCTTTTTTTTACGAGATCAACCATTTCAGTCTGTATATAGTCCATATTCCAAAACATTTTATATTTGCGAACGGAGGGAGTACTCTATAGTTTATTCTTGTACTGTTTTGGCTTTTATAAAACCTAGGCCGTTGGATCTGCTTTGCAGGGCAGAGATGAGAGGCTAGGTTGGCCTGCCTTTATGTTGGCACAGCTAGCGACTGAATCTCAGCGCACATCCCGTGGAGGACTACAGGAGCGAGACGGCCCGCCGCCGGTGGAATCGAACGCGGCGGCGCCCACCCCCAACCCCCCGAGCCAGCCGGCGCGTGCTCCACCGAGCTCCGCCACTCCGCACCGCGAGGCCGACCTGAATCACTGATGACCTGATCAGAGCAGGTTCGATCCGATCCACCCTCACCCTCCTGTCCCCTGATCTAGTTTGCTCTCCGTGTATGAATCTAGGCGTCAACGTTAGATGCTTCTAGATCAACCCGTGCCAGGCAGTAGGAGCCCCAGATCTTCTTCATTGAGCTGGCGAGGGGAGCGGCGGCTCGATTCCTCTGCTCTCCCATGCCTTCCTTCCTTCCTTCAGTAATGGACCTGACCAAGATTCTCCTTCTAGCTGCTAGCTATGAATCAGGATTCATTATTGTGGACTGCTACCTGCAACTCCAAAATGATTTCAGCTTTTGCTTGCATCAAACGTCTAGTATGTAGGTTGGTAGGATCGCAAGCATGTTTGGATTCCTTTCTTCTTTGATGCAACTTGTGTTGTGTGTTTATGTCTACATACACATCTGCTTTAATTGGTCAGCCGGCACAGCAGTTCTCTGTGGGCCCGCATTTAGGCGCTCTCGTGTCGAATGAATTTGAGTCTGTGTGCTCTGCTCACTCCTTTGAAACTGTATGGTGATTACAGTACCTGCTCTGCTCTAACTATAGCTGCCATTTTTCCTCTTGCAGGTTAGGAGCGGAAAGATAAAATTATAGGGGCCCTAGATACTCCTGCCTGCAAATAGGTGCCTAGCCTCGATGGCGGTGCCTGGATCCTGCCCCTCGACGGTGGCTCCGTCTGCTGGCCACCCTCCCATCTGCCTCGCCGATGCTTCAGGTGGTTTGCTGCATTCCTTTCCCACCATCACCGTGCACACTCCCGCCAATTCCAACCCCTCTCACATTGCTCTCCCACTTTCGGCTTTGGCAGGGGGAGCGGGATCCCAAGACATGCTGCGGCCGCATCTGGTGCTCTTCGGTGACTCCATCACCGAGCAGTCCTTCCGCCCCGGCGGGTGGGGAGCGGCCCTCGCCGACACCTACTCCCGCAAGGTCGAACCAGACCCCATCGATTCTCAAATCCCTGTCGTTTCCTGGTGTATCCGTGTCGATATCCAGTGGTTTTTTTCTTCTTTATCAGGCCGATATTGTTGTCAGAGGCTATGGTGGGTACAACTCAAGATGGGCTCTGTTCCTGATCCAGCGCATTTTCCCCCTGGTACGAACGGCTTGCATCCAGCTGCTTAGGTGTTAAATTATGGGATCATCATGCTGATATCTGTGGTAAGTTAATCAATACTCCCTATGCAGGTTGGCTTGCCACCCGTTGCGACCACTATATTCTTTGGTGCTAATGATGCAGCGCTTCCAGGACGAACAAGTCAGCGGCAACATGTTCCAGTTGAGGAGTACAGACAGAATCTCAAAACAATTGTTAATCATCTGAAGGTGAATTTGAAACGAAAAATAGTAATGTACCTAACTAGTTTGAACTGTACGAAAGGGGAAAGCTTATATTTGCTTTCGGAACTCTGACCTGAAGCAGTTTCAGACTAGCTGTAACTCTGCCTGTCTGGAGGTGTATATCTGTTGAAAAGTGGATTGGCTTGCTTAGGTCATAGGTTGCTGGAGTCTTAATTGTGATTTCTACCGCAGGAAGATTAAGAAGCAGTATTCACATCTTGCTTGTCATCTGTCATACAGAAGTTATGGAACCTCCATTTCAGATTGATGCCCAGTCACTTAACTCATTGGTTTCTTGAACTGCCTTTACCTAATAATTAGTATTGTTGGAATAGAAACATCAATGTTGATACGGCAGCATCGACGTCAGGGTCTCCTGATCTGTCATACAGTTAAATGTGTTGCATTGCTTAAAAATATTTATCTTTCTTATGTCTAGTTGAAGTAGGTATGCTGAGATAAATTTACGTCTGCGTATATTTTCAATAGTATTTCTTTAGGGGCAATATGAGGTATCAGTCCTTCAAATTATTTGTATATCTGACATTTCATCACAACACAGGATTGTTCCAAGTCCATGGTAATTTTGCTTATCACTCCACCTCCTATCGATGAAGATGGAAGAGAAAGATATGCACGGTTGGCATCACTTCTCCTCTTGAACTGTTCATGTTTGCTCTCGAAACTTTAGTGACTGACTGGCATGGAAAGAAATAAATGAGAGCCAAGAAAGCCGATACCTTTTCTGTCAATTCTACTCGGGCCCAGTTTGTGGTTTCCTAACATTTGTTGCAGTTTTTTTTTATAATCTGCTGTTGAACAAGTACTAAAATAGGAAAAAGAGGGTCAAACAAGCACTCAGATAAGCAAAAGCGGGTGGGAAAACAAGATTATGATAAATCCATGGCAATGGCAAGCCTTAATCTCTGTCTAGTATTTTGGAGCTACTAAATACTGGAGTTCTTTATTGTGTGGGAATGCTTGAGTTATGGAATATTATAATTCATTTGTTATTTGTCATTCATGTTATCTGCAGTGACTGACACGTTTCATTTTCCACAAGCTTTACTGTATACATCACATGTAATTTGTTAGTTGTTGATTGTTTGTATTTTGTCCTCAAGATCACAGTATGGAGAAGATGCGAGGAGGCTCCCTGAAAGGACAAATGAAATGGCTGGCGTCTATGCAGGTCAATGCATAGAACTTGCCAAAGAAATGGATGTACAGTGTGTTGATCTTTGGTCAAAGATGCAAGCCACTGAAGGTTGGCAGAAACTTTACTTAAGGTAATTAATGCCTGTCGAAATTTTAATTCCCCCTGTTGCCACTTCTAATAGAACGAATGATATGGTTTAATTCCCCCTGTTCCCAGTGTGTTGATCAGTAGCATTTTTTTTCTCACGAAGGCAAGATAAGGCTATTTTACAATACTAATAACTTGAAACTTTTAGACAACGTCATCTGCTTTGGTATATCGTGCATTTACGATGGAATTAAAGATAGCATGGGTGCATTAATCATCTTTTGATACTTTGGAAACCAGGCAAGCTTCAACAATAACTTTTTCCAAGAAAGTTGTCGAATCAGGCTAGTCGTTCGTGACCACCTCACAAGTGGCTGTTTGCAACCTGTGCATATGAACAGAAGCTTGTTAAGAAGCATCCATTACTGCATGCTTTCGTTCTGATCGATCAATTAAATAACTGTTTTCATCATCTCGTAGTGATGGACTGCATCTGACGCCGGAAGGAAACGCTCTGGTCCACAAGGAGGTCGTCCAGACCTTGAGAGGCGCTGGTCTGAAAGCTGAAGATATGCCACATGACTTCCCCCATCATTCCAAAATCGATGGGGTTCACCCGGAAAGGGCCTTCCAGTGAAGTGGTTTCAGGCAGTGTGATGTTCAAGTTCTGAACGGCTTGCTTCCTCGTTTTTTTGCTTTTCCTTGTGTTTTAATTTTTTTTCTTTTGGTGTGGAACTTCTGAACTGTGAAATTTCACGTCCATTTTTCAGCCCATTGAAATAGTTGGGTGTGCCATAGAAAATTTACAAGTAGATGACATGATTTTTCGGTGGATTGCTGCTCAGGTTATCTCTACTACAATTTACAATACAAGGAACACAGTGGCTAATGTTTGATAGTGCCGCGACATAGAGTACCTGCATTAGAAATTGCATTTCTTTGGTGCATTTCTTTCGATTGTCAAAAGCTAACAAACCCCTTCCCCTTGAAGATTGTGTTTTGGATACCTGGGGACAAACGGCCGGCTTGTCGCCTGCACACCTGGGAATGGACACTTGCGTTCTTGTGTGGTTTTCTTTCTTGTGAAGAACACAAGAGAACCTGAAGAGTATTTGCTTTAGACATTTTTGTCATCTTTGATTGCGCGAACATGATTGTTTGTTTACTCCCACTTTGTGCTTGCTAGTCACACTGGAATATGTGCCTTGTTAAAGGATATATATTTTTTCTTTTTTCTTTTTGAGAATTTGCTAAAGGAATCTGTTTTAGACCCTTGTTCTAACTCTACACCAGGACCCAGATGGCCTCTCTCTCAGGGCACAGCTGCTGTGCCTTTTAGCTGCACTTGGCAGCTATCATCTCATGGTTCTTCGAGACGCATCTCATTCTTCAGCGATGCTCGCTGCTGAGGCTTGGCCATTTTGTCAAAGGTTTGATACTCCCTCCGATCCATGTTAATTGCAGCAACAATTAATATGGATCGGAGAGAGTTTTTTTTTTCCAAGGTTTTTGCTAAAAAAATTTTTGCCGAAGAGTTGGTGAAGAAGTATTTTTCCAGATAAAAAGGGCAGAAAATATACATCCCTTTCGGGGAGATCTGGCGGCTGGCTCTCCTCTGGTTAGATTTTGTATATCCTCGTTCATCTGTGATTTGCTTTCTGGTGGTTGGTTTCTTCATGAGCCCGACAGCATCTGCATGCTGTCGTCGACGAATGAGGCTGAGGCCGCTGAAATCTGTTGAAAACTTGGGTCACAAAACACGTCAAGCTCCCGGCATGGCGCGTCTAGCTTAGGCTCTCTTTCGATAACAAAATAAATAAATCTACGTGTACTTGCATTTGTCGAGAGCTTTCCGATACAGGTTTGTCTGAAGCTTGTCTGAGCGACACCTACGACGGTCCATGCGCGGAACTAAAAGTGTGATCCCATGTCGCTAGTAATTATTTGTCCATTGCTTAATTGTTGGTAATCTTCCCTTAGTACACACACGGATGTTTGTACTAGTATACAAAAATGCTACACACAACTATTAGTAAACGAAAAACTCATATTACACGGCCTAAGATTACCAACAATTAAGCAAAAATGCTACACACGGATATTTACGGGGCTGCAACGGGCCCCTTCCATCTTACTACTGAACTCCCCCCTGATTTTCATTCATCTCTTCTTCCCAGTCATACCTTTCCACGTCAGCACGTCCTGTAAAAGTCCGTGAAATTATTCCGTGTGTGTAGCAAAGCTCGGCTGTTAACCCCAAAAATTTTTGTTACAAGTATGTCAAAAACATCACTGGGAAAGCACCTGGAATATTTATATGCGGGAATTTTGTGAGGCCATTGCGTGTCCGTTTCCGACGGAAAGGGCGGTCGCATGCAGCAGCGCGCGCGTGTCTCCGCTCGTCTCCTTCCACCGCATCCATCACCGACCATCGTCCCTTCCCTCCCCTGTCTCGTCAATGGCGCCGCTCCGCGTGTCGACACGCCATTCCCCGCACCCTCTTACCACTGCTCGTCCTGCACCGGGCTTGCGCCTCGGGGGCAGTAACTCATTAATAAAGCCACCGCCCATCCAAGAGGAGAACTCGATCTCAAGTCTCAGCTCCACCCGCGTGGATAAGCTCGCACCGCTCGTGCTCTCCTCTCCCTCCCAGACACACACACACACTACACACTACACACGCTCTCTCTCTCTGCTTGGCGATCTTCTGTACCGAGCTCGCGAGGAGGAAAGCCGCCGCCGCATCGATCTCTCTCGACCATGGCCGCGCGAGCACTGACCGCCGCCGGCCGCCGGGTGGCCGGCCGGACCGGGACGACGCCTCTTCTCGCCTCCCGCAGGTAACTAACCAGCTCTGTTTACCCTGCTAGCTTGTTGTACAACTCTCAGTCATTCATGGCAGCATCGTCCTGTGTGTTTCAGGAACGGAGTCAGCATGAACCACTCCTCGGCCAGCGCGCGGCGGGAGGAGGAGCAGTACCAGGACGTCCGCACCGCCGCTGCGGCGATGACGGGGGCGCAGGTGGAGGCCGCGCTCAACCGCAAGAACGTCGAGGTGCTCCAGGGCGAGGAGGACCACGTCGCCACGGTGCTGCCGGACGAGACCATCGGCGGGTCGCTTGACGGTGGCGAGGACGCGTCGTGGGTGCCCGACCAGGATACGGGCGTCTTCGGCCCCGCCCACGTCGACACCCACGGCGGCGGCTCGGCTGCCGCTCCACCGCACCTGTTCGGAGGTGCCACGGCGGCCACCGCGGAGGGGTCAGCGGCGTCTTCGTCTGATCAGGACACGGGCGCCTTCGTCCCCGCCGATGCCGACGCCGACACTGACACCCACGGCGGCGGCGCGCGTCCCGCCCCACCGCACCTGTACGGAGGCGTGGGCGGGACGGCGTCGGTGCTGGACCAGGCGGTGTTCGTCCGGGAGGAGGACATAGAGGACGTCGAGAAGCCCGCCGCCATCGACATGGGCAATGCCAACGCAGACGTCAACGGCAGCATCAAGAACTACTAGTGCAACTTACTTAGTTCCATCGATCAGTCGGTGCTCTGTAGTTTCAGTAAGCTAGTTAGTACTGCCCCTGCCTCCCTAGTGGAGTAGAACAGAATAAATCACAGGCGAAGCTATTCAGTAACGTTCACGTGCTTGCTTACCTATTTACTCCCTTTGTTTCAGAATAATTGAAGTTCTGGATTTGTCTCAACTCAATCTTGTTTAAGTTTGTCAAGACTACAGAAATATATACTATTATCATCTCGAACGCCAAATTAGTCTCAATAGATTCTTTATTAAATACTTGCAGAACACGGCGTGTGCATTGCAACGGAAGGAAAAAAAATCATAATCTTCTGTGGCCATATCACATTTTGCCCTTTCATCGAGATACACTCCACTCTCAGTTTTGTGAGATCGTGAACAATTTTGAAAGTCATGAACATTCTTTTGAACTCACAAACATATCTGAAATCATGAATATTTTTTATAGCCATGAACATTTTTTTTCAGATTTTCAAACATTTTCTAAAATCATAAACATATTTTCAATGCATGAATATTCTATACTATTTGTAATTTTTTTAAAGAAAACTTGTGAACATATTTAGAAACATTTTTCTTCAAAAGGCAGACATTTCTAGAATCAATGAATATTTTTTGGAAATTGGCAAAACAATTTATGAAATTACCGAACATTTTTTACATTTTTCAAAATGCATGATCATCTTTTGAATCATTGAACATTTTATGAATCAATAAACTACTCCCTATTTTGTAAGTCAAGAAGAGTTTTTGAAATTTTAGAATATTTTTAATTGGTGAATTTTTTTTCAATTTCGTTAACCATTTTTAATACATCAATTTTTTCAAAATCCATAAACATTTTTTGATTTTCCGAACATTTTTCTAAAAATTGCAAACACTTTTAAAAATTGCAAACATTTTCTGAATCCACAACATTTATGAATTATTAGACATTTTTTTAAAATTCTCATTTTTATAATTTTAGAAATTTATTTGAAGTCCCAAATTATTTAAAGTAGAAAAATGAAAATAAAAAACGAAATTGAATAACACGCCATCGAACATGGACCAGCCCAAAGAGGCGCGCTGTGTCTTCTCCCAGCGTGCAGAGGGCAGTATAGAAGGTTGCTACTGCATGGGCAGGCTCAAGCGGGGATTCTCCTGCATGAAATGTTTTTGATCACTTATAGAAGATATCGATGGGAAATATTTTGCAACTTTGGAGGCAATTTCATCGACGTACCCATGAGCTGCAATGGGAAACAAAAATATTACCGCCTAGCCAAATATGTATGGTTCAATACTCTAACAGAATACCCATGCGTTGCATCCTCTATTTTAACATGGTGGCCCGCCATGTTGCCACTTATCTTTCGTCCTATCCTTGCTGATGATGGTTGTGATGTCCATATGATCATAATATATTCGACGTAGTAAATCCCAAGGTTATGAGCTTCTCACTGCACGCCACACTTGTCATTGTGCCGCGCAAACAAATGTTTAAAACTCTGAAAACAAATCTCATCGAGCACGAACTACTACCAACGCCTAGACATATAAAGACTTCCCACAAACTAATCAAACCCTACACATAAAAAACTTCATGAACGCCTACTATGAACATTTCTTATGTTGAGACGACATTTCTTGAAATGCATGAACAATTTTCGAATTCATGAATTTTTTTTGATTCAACAAACATTTTTTGAATCGATTTGCTTTTAAAAATAATTGGGGAACAACTTTCGAAATTCGCAATATGTTTTAGAATTTTTGTGAACATCTTCTAAAATTTCATCGATAGTTTTTCAGATTCATGAATATGTTTTGAATACACGATTAATTTTTTCAAAAGCATGAACATTATTGTATTCCCCGACCATTTTTTCAAATCATTTAAGATTTTTAAAATTTCATGGACATTTATTTTTCAAATTCCCGAATATGATTTGAATACACAGCCAGTTTTAAAAATCATGAGCCTTTTAATTTCGCGAGAAATTTTGGAAATAATGATTTTTTATAATATGCAAATAGTTTTTTAAAATAACAAACATTTTACGGTTTCCCAAGAATTATTTTAGTTCACGAACATATTATGATTTGTCGTTTTTTCTTCAAAACTCACAACTTTTTGAAATTTGGAAAATTTTGAATTCCCAAAATAATTTAAAGAAGGAAAAATAAAAAATAAATGAGAATAGGAAAAGCAAAATGGAGAAACAGGGCGTCATGCGGCGTGCATGGGCCGGCCCATGACCTCGTGCGGCGAGGAGAGAAAAGGCGAGAAAAAGGGTGTGTAGAGCGAGGTATCGAACCCGGTTTCAGGCGTGCAAGATTGAGTGCTTACCCATTGGGACACTTCCATGCTTACGAAATCAGGAGTCATCACTCTATAAGAACCGAACGCCATGGTGTCTCTGAAATAAAATCGAATTGTTTTCAACACTTACGGGTGACATAGTGGGTAATTTATAAAAAACTCTGGGTGCAATTTTCATGACGTACCTCCAGAAGCAATAGCCCCTTTATTATTAGGTGTATATATATATATATATATATATATATATATATATATATATATATATATATATATATATATATATATATATATATATATTATGTTTTAATTTTCTGTTGTAAGTCTTAACATATTTCCCCATAGAGTTGATTAAACTTAAGCAAGTTTGACTTATGGAGAACCTAAAATTTCAACTATTTTGTACTCCCTCTGTACATAAATATAAGACGTTTCAGAGGAAATGTCTTATATTTATTTACAGAGGTAGTAATAATTAGTTTGCTATTAATAAAGAAGATAGCTTCATGTTGTTAGATTTCAGTGGAAGCAAGCTGGTAATGCCAAGAGGGAAAATATCAGGTGATACCACCGTTTATATGATACCACCGATACCTTATCTTTTCTTAAAGATGCATCAGTCTTTTAGTAAAATCTAGGGAAATATTACCCTTAGCCAAAGGCACACTAAGGGTCTATTAGCCCAATGACCAACTCGGCTAGCAACAATTTATGATCTATTAACGGATTAGCTCCAATACTACGTGTATTCATTTGATTCGGAGCTGGTCTTTTAAAAGAATCACCTCAAGTATTCCAAATTTTGAACCAATAGCCTCACCGTTTCGATTTTTAAATATGGTGGTAATCCTATTGCTAACACAATATTGCAATCTGCAACATTCGTTACAAATTGTTAAGTACAAAAACGAACATGGCCGCCGTCATGGGAGTAGCAGTACACGCAATTACTCCTTCCTTCCCACCTCTTTGTATCCATGAAAAATAGGGACTGGTTTCACCCATCGGTACCAATGGAGATCGCCTAGTTATTCAGCCTCTCCACCTTCACCCACCTCGCAGGAGTAGCTTGTCATCGCACGCCACCCGAGGTAGGTTGTCAAGATGTCGTCAATCGGTTCGTCACCCAATTGACCGACCACTCACTGCTCCAGGCTCAGCACAATGCTCAAGCCTCTAGCCACTCCGATAAAGAGATAGTAAGGGCAAACGGGTGGTTGTATTCGAAAAAAGGGATCCGTTTACAATGATTTCAAACTAACTTTCAAATTCTAGAATTATCCAAGTACGATACAGATGTAGCTACAAACATATCTTGAATGATAAGTGTCATTTGTTTGGCTTTTGGATCTTTGTCATTATTATAGGTCAAGGGTACGGTCGGTTCATGCCTTACAAATATTTTTGGTCAATAAAGGTGTACGATCAAGAGTATTGACGAGCTACTTTTTTATTTTATTAACAAAAAGACACCCATAGGGTATTTAATACTTGAATTCCACTCCCGAGGAACTCAGAGAATCAAATAATAGAATAGAAACCAACAACAAGGAGAAATTGCAAGGCCTTCTCCCCTATAAAACCGTAGCCACTCCGCATCTCCCTTCACCACCAACGGTTCCACCACGTTAGGAAGAGAGAATGAGGGGACCAGACAGATTCAGGAACGATCTCAATCGCGCATAAGCTTTTGAAGGTAGCAGTGCACGTCCCTTGAAGCGGGGAAGATACCCCCACGGTCATTTTCATGGAGCATAGGCACAACTTTGCCAGTTGAAGGCACGGAAAGATGAAGATTTAATAAAGAAAGTAACAAAGGCGAAGAGAGTAGAAAAGGTAAAGAAACTAACTTCTCGCAAAAAAAAAAACAGAGGCACAACTGTGCCAGCTGCTCCTTCCATGGAATAGAATCAAAAGTTCAAACCGTGATACTACTCGACCAACACTTAACATTGAAAATAATCATAAGTAAGAAGCGAAAACAGCTAAGGTAACATAACGCGGTTGGCTTTATTAGTGTCTCATTCATTTGTTGCCTGCTATTGCTGAGGCTGGAAACAGAGACGTTTCCAGCTTATTCTGAGCATTTTCTCCAGCATGTACTCTCTTTCATGAACGACTTGAGCCAGGCAATCCAAGAAATAGCTCCGTCTCCACATCCATGACATCATGGTGGTCTTCGTCGGCTGGGAAGGTTGCCATAGCAGAGGCTGCCGCCGCCATCGCAAGGTGGTGCTCCTTCTGGTACTGCACATATTAACGAGGGCAAGCCCATCAGTGGACAGATCATTATATATGTTACGCTTAGTTGAGCTACTTGCTAGATGCATGAATGGGTGGTGATCTCGACTGGGATGCACATGAGGGATGGGATACGTGTTCAGAGTTGGGTTGTTTCATTCATGAAGGCAATTTCATTGTCCATCTTTACCTGGCAATATAGTTCTTCTTTGTGGTGGCTCAACTTCACCACATTCTGCCTCAGCTTAGCGAGCTGCTCTTCCAACCGCCGAGTCTGACATGTAAGAAAATTGAGTAGCATTAAGCTTGCACTGGTAGCATGCTAAGTTTCTATTATCTTTGCACTTAGATATAAATATACTCCCTCCATTTTTGTATACAAGACATTAATACTTGGCACACCTCACTCTCTCACAAAGCTTTTTTGAAGCCAGTGTTTTAGCTTGATGTAACTTTATGGCCCGCTTGTATTCTCCTTTGGCAACTCTTATAACCTGCTTATGTCACCTTATTATACTTCCTCTAAGATAATTAAGAATTGAAGTCACATTAACTATTGTGTAAACTTCCATTGCCCGGCTTGTGTATGATTAAATGCACACATAGATTCGTTATTGCTAAAACTTCATGTAAACTGAGTTAGAATTGGCTAACCTTCATTGTTCGGATGCTAAGAAGGCTTTTTTCAGTTTTGTCCTCTAAGCTTTGCAGTTCTTCAATAGAGCATTCTTCTAAATTAGAACCCAAAACTTTCCTGCATCTCAACAGTATAAGATGGTGCCAACTTATCATTTGTCCGGTAGTACATAAACAGTAGTCTCGTCTCTCGTAGTTGTTACCTTTTGTATGCTTCAAGAGCATGGAGCTTCTTTGACAAGGCCTCTGCATCAGCTTTTATTTTCTGCAGTTGAGATCACATGGAGTTTTTGAAATTGTTGTCACATTTAAAATAAACCAGAAGGTACTACCACAATCCATGCCAAAATACAGTGCATATTAGATTTTTCTGAAATCAAAGTTTATACTGTTTGGCTGAGTTTATAGAGAGAACAATATGAACTTCTGCATACCAATACATACGATATGAAAAATATTTCATGATAAATCTAATGGTATTGTAGATGCTGATGACATTTTCTACAAACTTGGTAAAACCTTACAAAGTTGAGCAAGATAAAAGTAATATGCACTATATTAATTTTAGTAAAGAGGGAGGAGTACTATGTGTATATATGAAACACAGACTATGCACCTCTATATCTTGATGTACTGTCTGGCTGCTGGTTCTATCCTTTGTGCTTGTCTCATTATATCGTCCAATTGTATTCTGCATGCTGAATTTAAATTTAAGATGTAAAATATATGAAAACAACAACAACAGCAGTTAATTACTCTATAAACAGTTAATTAACTCAGGGTTAACAGCCATAACCAAACGCGTAGTACTCCTACGCGGCAAACGATCTCAAGATAAGCTATTGTGAGAAGCATTAGTGCGTCCCATGTAATTCTAGGCTGCCTAGTAGCATTTGGTTATTATTCTATACTAGCACATATGCCTGTGCGTTGCAACAGGAGAGATTTTTTGCGAGAAGCATCGGGAGAGATAATTGATGTGTCCATCAAAACGTTCTCCACAACAGTGGCGCGACAGAGCGGAGAGTTGTGGTGTTCTCGTGGGTCATGTTTGGTCCGCGAGATGTTTATAGTAGTGGGGTTGGTCCGAATGACGGCCACTACCCAACTCGTGCCTTTTTTCCGTTCAGGTCCACCTCCTTATCGAGGTTGTGGTGACCTCCTGATTTTTTTTAAAACATATCAGCATTTTTTTGGAAAAAGCGTTAATTTCTGGAAAAGGCAAAAAAAACTTGAAATAGAAAGATTTTTTTAAATTCACAAACATTTTTTAAAAACAAGACCATTTTTAAGGCGGGGAAACAGACATTTTTCGAATTGGTGAAACATTTTTTAAGGCGGGGAAACAAACATTTTTTAAAATAGAAAGACTTTCAAAACCATTTTGAAATATGTGTTTTATATCACGAACATTATTTTGAATTTGTAAACATTTCAAAAAAAATATTTTTCGAATTACTATTATTTTTAAAGTGAAATTTATTTTGTAAGTCTCGAAAAAATTTGGATTTTTTTTAAATGCGAACATTTTTTGAATTTCGAGCAAAAATTGAACGAAAAAATAAATTTAAAGTTCCAAATAATTTTGAAAATTGGAACAAGTTATGAAAATCTAAGATTTAACGGAAATTATTACAAGAAACGAAATTTTTGAAAATGAAAAAAATAAATTTATGAAAAAGGAAAATATATCTTGAAGGGAAAATTGAAAAATAGAAAAAAAGCACAGAAAATACAGAAATGGGCCGGCCCAACATTGGGCGACAGATGGGAAGCTCCAACTATATGTGGCTCTGTGCGACAAATAGGGTTCCCCAGCAGCGTGCGCAGGATATAAATGTGGGGCTTTTCTGGGCCTTAGCGCGTGCGGCCCACTTACGAAATTCTGCACAAACTGTTTTGTTTTCTTTTCTAGCAGCTGGACCACAAAAATTTAGTACCACCTCGGATATAAAAAAAATATTTTCGGCGGTGAACGGATAAAAAAATTGGCAAAACACACCTTACTTTATTAGTAGGTATAGATATAGATATAGATATAGATATTACTATATTTTTTGCTTTCCTTCCATCCCAGAGTATCCTATTGGTTAAAGAATCTAGGACATAGGGAAATGAGTAGCTTAGATGTACTGACCGTCCTTCCATCTCGAGGCCCTTTTGTTTAAGGTTTAGCTCAAATTGCGGCAATAGCCGGACGTACGGAGAAAGATTTATCTGCTCCTTTTTTGGAGAGAAGTATACGCCAATTTTAAAGCTCGGCAACTCTCACCCAGTCATCAGTAAGCGCTCCTTTGATTCATAGGAATTTTGGAGGATAAGAATCCTTAGAATTTTTTTCTATGCTGGTTATTTGATTCATAAGATTGAATTCAATAGGAATTTTTCTTAAGGATTTCTTTGTACTACTTTCTATAGTATTTCTAGTATCCACTCAAACCTCTTTGAAAAAATCTTTTGTTTTTCCTATGATGCAATCTAACAAACCAAAATTCTGTAGGATTGAGATGAGCATGACATTCTAATCTTGTATTTTCCCTATTCTCAGATTTTTAAAATCCTGCAAATCAAAGAGGCCATAAACCTTGTGAGTGGTGGCCTGAGTTTGTGCGTTGTAATATAAAAATGGATGGAGTACACCCGGTCCCAGATATATAGAACGAGACGGATGTAGTGTAACGGTGGAGTGCAGAGGGCTTCCCTTTTTTTGCGAAAAGGATTAAATCTATTATTAAATTTCACCAGAAGTACAGAGTTCCTTTTTTTCTTTTTCGTTGCAGAGGGCTTTGGGCAAATAGCGAGTTTTGCTGCTAAAATAGTTGCGCGAATACCCATGCCCACATGGATGGGGCACATATTTCTTTCGCCAGCAAGCGAACATAGAGTAGGAAGGAGGGGGTGGTAAAAAATAATACAATTACCCAGCGTTGGCAAATTCGTAGAGCCTGCCGCCTGGGGAGAAGACGACCTAAAAAAGAAAAAAGTATTCTCAAATTGGACTTAGTAAATATCAGGATAAGGGCGATGATAAATAAATAGGTAGTTTTTTGATTAAATTAATCCATGAATAAATCATGAGTATGACATGGACAGCATTAATAACACACTGATTACGATTTAACAGAGCATGTACTACGCACATAGTAGAAACATCTACGCATATCGCTAGTACTGCTACAACAGAAAGAAACACGAGAGGGATAAGCGATGTATACCCTCCAATCGGCCACGCGGCGGCGATGGCGGTCGCAGCAGCCGCGGCATCCTCGGCGGCCTTCTTGTCGGCCTCGGCCTTCTCAGCGGCGGCACGGTCGGCGTCGGTCGACATGGTGATGACGAAGGTGATGCGGACGTAGATGAACAGAAGCGAGCAGTCGCGTAGTCGCTACCCAAAAACCTAATCGCCCCTCTCCCGTACAGGATCCGGAGAGGCGGGGTTTCGGAGGCCTGCTCTCCCGTCAACCGTGTACGCGGTGAACGGGATGGAGTCGCCGGCGGCAGCAGCAGCAGAGGAACGACGTGGGCGTGGAGGCGGAGATGGAAATGCGTTCTGTTTTCGCGGCGGCTAGGGTTGGCAGCGCCCCACATATATATGTGCGGCCGCGCGTGGAGAGACGTGGGCTGAACCCACGTCCAAGTCGGTAGCCCATGATTCGACATCTCAGATCGTGGCCCTACCTGTCAAAGACTCTCCGTTCCTGACCGGCAAAAAGAAGCGCATAGGAGTGAGCTCGGCTCGGCTCAATCAAGCAACCCGCGGCGCGGTGCGGTGCAGCGTGACGAGGCGAGCAGAGGAGGAGGAGTGCGCGAGGGCTTCTTTTCTTCTCAAGCTCCAATAGCATGAGGGAGAGAATCCCTTATAAACCACTCCAATTCTCCTTCCACTAGCGGTATGGGACTAAACTTTCCACCACCTTGTCATGCCACCTACATGGGCCCTTAGAGATTAAATCTAAAATTGTCATATGGGATCTAGGCCCATCTCATATTTCAACAATCCCCCACCAGATCTCAGGGGCCCACTTGTCCTTTGTTCCAAACGCTGTTTTGATATACCAGCATCTCAGTGGAGATCGATTAAGGTTGAGCTCCACCTAGACCAAGAAGTTACAGTCCTTCACAACTGAATAATGGACTATGCCTTGAATTGTCAGTTTGGCATCAAGAAGTTTCACCACAAGTCTCACTGATACGAGGCTGCCGAAGGCCGACCCCTCGAGTGGAGCATATTAGTCACACTCCTGGCCTGTTCATGAGCTTGCTAGAGATCACCCCAATCTCATAGACTGTGACCAGCAGTCGGGCTCATATAGGTGTGTTCCTCCAAAGATCGCTCTGTAGGATAGCATCTTGCTTATACATATAAGCCTTGGAACACATTAGGACAGTAGTCATCCTTCCATACAGTTTCCGAGAGTATTGCATCTCCAACGGAGTGGGTTAGTAAAGTTACTCTCCTCAGTTCACCACTGGCTTGTTTTCCCAGGTCCTACTTCACCGGATCTCCGATCACATAGGTTGGGTTACTACCATGGCAACTCATGTGGGTCTCATACCCATCTCCCTTGATGCGCTATCTATCACAACACGTGATAGCCCTTTAGTAAAGGGATCTGCCAGATTCTTAGCCGTATGAATACAATCCAACGCTATCACTCCGGAGTTCCTCAATTTTCTGACAGCTTTCAATCTCATTCTTATGTGTTTGTTGGACTTCATGTTGTCCTTTGAACTCTTCACCTTGACAATAACTGTTTGATTATCGCAGTTCATAAGGATGGCCGGAACCGGCTTCTCAACCACTGGCAAGTCCATCACAGATCTTGAAGCCATTCCGCTTCGCCACCCGATGTGTCTAATGCTGTTAATTCTGCTTCCATTGTCGATCTTGTTAAGATCATTTGCTTGCAAGACTTCCAGGAAACAGCACCACCTCCAAGAGTAAACATATACCCAGTTGTGGCCTTCATCTCATCAGCATCAGAGATCCAATTCGCATCACTATACCCTTGAAGTACCGACGGGTATCCGGTATAGTGAAGTCCATAGTTCATAGTACCTTTCAGATAGCGCATAACTCTCTCAAGAGCACGCCAATGTACATCGCCCGGTTTGGAAACAAATTGGCTCAGTTTGCTAATAGCAAATGCGATGTCAGGCCTCGTTGTGCTCGCTAGATACTGGAATGAACCAACAATCTGAGAGTATCTCAATTGATCTATAGCTGTGCCTTTAGACTTTCGAATCAGCACACTAGAATCATATGGTGTTTGAGATGGTTTGTAGTCCGAATATCCAAAGCGACTCAACACGTTCTCAACATAATGGGATTGCAGAAGTGTAATCCCACCCTCATCATCTCTTAATAGCTTGATGTTCAAGATAACATCAGCCACTCCAAGGTCCTTCATCTCAAAGTTCTGAGAAAGGAAAGACTTAACCTCCTCGATCAACTTGAGATTAGTTCCAAATATCAGTATGTCATCAACATACAAACATAGTATAACTCCTTCGCCCCCACCATAGCGATAGTATACACATTTGCCGGCCTCATTAACAACAAAGCCAACAGATGCCAACGTTTCATTAAACTTGTCATGCCATTGCTTAGGCGCTTGTCTCAGGCCATATAAAGATTTCACCAACTTACACACCTTTCCTTCCTGACCATCTATCACAAAGCCATCAGGCTGTTGCATATAGATTTCCTCCTTTAGCTCTCCGTTCAGGAAAGTCGTCTTAACATCCATCTGATGAATGAGAAGACCATGCGAGGCCGCCAACGATAGTAATACTCGAGTGGTGGTCAGTCTGGCCACAGGTGAATAAGTGTCGAAGAAATCTTCTTCTTCTTTCTGGGCGTAGCCCTTGGCCACACACCTAGCCTTGTACTTTTCTATCGTACCGTCGGGCCTAAGCTTCCTCTTGAACACCCACTTGCATCCCAATGGTTTGCAACCATAAGGACGTTCAGTAAGCTCCCAAGTCCCGTTAGCCATGATGGCATCCATCTCGCTACGGACCGCATCCTTCCAGTAGTCAGCTTCTGGAGATGCATACGCTTCTGAAATAGAAGTGGGATTATCCTCCACGAGGTATATGAAGAAATCATCACTAAAGGTCTTTACAGTCCTTTGTCTCTTGCCCCTACCAAGGGTTTCCTCATTATCCTCCTCAGGATTTTTATCATGTGTTTGTTTATAATATTCCATCGGAATGACAGGTTCAGGAGTCTCCTTAGGTTCCTGTCTAGAAGTTCTTTGTACATCTCTCATGGGGAAAATGTCCTCAAAGAAAGTAGCATCCTTAGACTCCATAATTGTACCGACCTTCATGTCAGGTACCTCAGATTTCACTACTAGAAATCTATAGCCAACACTATTCATAGCGTAGCCCAAATTAACACAGTCCACAATCTTTGGTCCAAGCTTACGCTTTTTGGGGATCGGCACATTAACTTTCGCCAAGCAGCCCCAAGTACGTAAGTACGAGAGTGTTGTCCTTCTCTTGGTCCACTTCTCATAAGGAGTGATCTCGTTATCCTTTGTCGGAACTTTATTCAAGACATGACATGATGTCATTATAGCCTCCCCCCACCATGCCTTGGATAAACCCGACGTATCTAACATGGCGTTAACCAAATCAGTTAGAGGGTTTTTCCGCTCGGCAACCCCGTTTGACTGGGGTGAGTAGGGAGGCGTCCTCTCGGGAATAATACCGTGTTCCGCACAGAAGGCATCAAACTCTTTTGAGAAGTACTCTCCACCACGATCTGACCGGACTCGTTTAATTTTCTTTTCAAGTTGATTCTCAACTTCTGCCTTATGGATTTTAAAGTAGTGTAGAGCCTCAAATTTAGTATTTAACAGATACACATAGCAATATCTAGTGGAATCATCTATCAAAGTCATGAAATATTTCTTTCCACCTTTAGTCAACACACCATTCATCTCACAAAGATCAGAATGTATGAGTTCCAGTGGCGCCAAGTGTCTCTCCTCTGCTGCCTTGTGAGGCTTGCGAGGTTGCTTAGATTGCACACACGAATGGCACTTAGAACCTTTGGCTAAAGTGAAACTCGGGATTAAATTCGATTTTGCTAGCCGCGTCATAACGCCGAAACTAATGTGACAAAGACGTGAATGCCAGACTTCAGATTCATTAACACTCAAATGAATATTGTTCACGACTTTATTACATAGATCTGCAAGAGAAAGGCGGAACATGCCTCCGCATTCATAACCCTTTCCAACAAATAGTCCATATTTCGTAACAACTAATTTATTAGACTCGAATACCAACTTAAATCCTTCTCTACATAGAAGGGAGCCACTAACGAGGTTCTTCTTGATGGCGGGGACATGCTGCACGTTCTTCAGCTGCACGATCCTTCCCGAAGTAAACTTCAGATCGACCGTGCCAACACCAAGAACAGAAGCACTCGCGCCATTTCCCATCAGTACGGACCCGTGAACTGTGGCCTGGTAAGAAGAAAACAATGAAATGCCAGCACACACATGAACACCTGCACCTGTGTCGACCCACCAATCGGTGGACGGCCAAACTGAAAATACAGCAAATAAATTACCGTACCCAGATGCACCACTCTCATTGTTGCTCACAATCATATTGACAGACTTGGAGTCCTGCCCTGGCTTCTTGTACTTGTTTGGGCACTTGTTGGCCCAATGTTCAACCGAACCACAAGTAAAGCAGCCCTCATCCTTCTTGTTCTTCTTGAAGGTCTTCTTACCCTTCTTCTTAAAGTCGACATTCTGTTGGACACCGTTCTTTCCCTTGGGCTTGTGGGAATTGGAGTTCTTCTGATGCACCATATTGGCCACAGAAGTTCCTTCGACCCCTTTTCCGTGCGAGTCCTTTGCCCTTGAGTTCTGCTCAACACTCAGATGGCCAATGACATCCTCCACAGAGAATTCACGCCTCTGATGTTTCAGAGTGGTGGCAAAGTTCCTCCAGAAATTGGGGAGCTTAGCGATTATGCAGCCCGCGACAAACTTGCCCGGTAACTCGCACTTAAGAAGCTCAAGCTCCTTAACAATGCATATTATCTCATGAGCCTGCTCCAATACAGGACGGTTTTCAACCATCTTGTAATCGTGGAACTGCTCTATAATATACATCTCGCTCCCTGCATCGGCCGCCCCGAACTTAGATTCGAGCGCCTCCCACAAGTCCTTGGCAGACCACACATGCAAATATGCGTCAACCAGCTTATCTCCAATCACGCTCAGAACTGCCCCGAGGAACACGACAGTGGCCTCCTTGAACGCCTTCTCCTGTTCAGGAGCGATCGTTCCTGTGGGAGTCACACCGGCGACCCAGAACACATTCATGGCCGTGAGCCATAAGGTGGTTTTAGTCTGCCAACGCTTAAAGTACGTCCCCGTAAACGGGGACGGTTTCAGTGCAGCAGCAAAACCAGAATTCAAAAAACTCCTACACAATTTAGGTTTTTGGATTGATAAGTAAATAGGCAGTTTTTTGATTAAATTAATCCACGAATAAATCATGAGCATGACATGGACAGCATTGATAACACACTGATTGCGATCTAACAGAGCATGTACTACGCACATAGTAGAAACATCTACGCATATCGCTAGTACTGCTACAACAGAAAGAAACACGAGAGGGATAAGCGATGTATACCCTCCAATCGGCCACGCGGCGGCGGTGACGGTGGCAGCAGCCGCGGCATCCTCGGCGGCCTTCTTGTCGGCCTCGGCCTTCTCAGCGGCGGCACGGTCGGCGTCGGTCAACATGGTGATGACGAAGGTGATGCGGACGTAGATGAACAGAAGCGAGCAGTCGCGTAGTCGCTACCCAAAAACCTAATCGCCCCTCTCCCGTACAGGATCTGGAGAGGCGGGGTTTCGGAGGCCTGCTCTCCCGTCAACCGTGTACGCGGTGAATGGGATGGAGTCGCCGGCGGCAGCAGCATCAGAGGAACGACGTGGGCGTGGAGGCGGAGATCGAGATGCATTCTGTTTTCGCGGCGGCTAGGGTTGGCAGCGCCCCACATATATATGTGCGGCCGCACGTGGAGAGACATGGGCTGAACCCACGTCCAAGTCGGTTGCCCATGATCTGACGTCTCGGATAGTGGCCCTACCTGTCAAAGACTCTCTGTTCCTGACCGGCAAAAAGAAGCGCATAGGAGTGAGCTCGGCTCGGCTCAATCCCGCAACCCGCGGCGCGTCGTGACGAGGCGTGGCGTGGCGTGACGAGGCGAGTGGAGGAGGAGGAGGAGTGCGCGAGGGCTTCTTTTCTTCTCAAGCTCCAATAGCATGAGGGAGAGAATCCCTTATAAACCACTCCAACTCTCCTTCCACTAGCGGTACGGGACTAAACTTCCCACCACCTTGTCATGCCACCTACATGGGCCCTTAGAGATTAAATCTAAAATTGTCATATGGGCTCTAGGCCCATCTCATATTTCAAAAATCCCCCACCAGATCTCAGGGGCCCACTTGTCCTTTGTTCCAAACGCTGTTTTGATATACCAGCATCTCAGTGGAGACCGATTAAGGTTGAGCTCCACCTAGACCAAGAAGTTACAGTCCTTCACAACTGAATAATGGACTATGCCTTGAATTGTCAGTTTGGCATCAAGAAGTTTCACCACAAGTCTCACTGATACGAGGCTGTCGAAGGCCGACCCCTCGGGTGGAGCATATTAGTCACACTCCTGGCCTGTTCATGAGCTTGCTAGAGATCACCCCAATCTCATAGACTGTGACCAGCAGTCGGGCTCATATAGGTGTGTTCCTCCAAAGATCGCTCTGTAGGATAGCATCTTGCTTATACATATAAGCCTTGGAACACATTAAGACAGTAGTCATCCTTCCATACAGTTTCCGAGAGTATTGCATCTCCAACGGAGTGGGTTAGTAAAGTTACTCTCCTCAGTTCACCACTGGCTTGTTTTCCCAGGTCCTACTTCACCGGATCTCCGATCACATAGGTTGGGTTACTACCATGGCAACTCATGTGGGTCTCATACCCATCTCCCTTGATGCGCTATCTATCACAACACGTGATAGCCCTTTAGTAAAGGGATCTGCCAGATTCTTAGCCGTATGAATATAATCCAACGCTATCACTCCGGAGTTCCTCAATTTTCTGACAGCTTTCAATCTCATTCTTATGTGTTTGTTGGACTTTATGTTGTCCTTTGAACTCTTCACCTTGACAATAACTGTTTGATTGTCGCAGTTCATAAGGATGGCCGGAACTGGCTTCTCAACCACTGGCAAGTCCATCAACAGATCTCGAAGCCATTCCGCTTCGCCACCCGATGTGTCTAATGCTGTTAATTCTGCTTCCATTGTCGATCTTGTTAAGATCGTTTGCTTGCAAGACTTCCAGGAAACAGCACCACCTCCAAGAGTAAACATATACCCAGTTGTGGCCTTCATCTCATCAGCATCAGAGATCCAATTCGCATCACTATACCCTTCAAGTACTGACGGGTATCCGGTATAGTGAACTCCGTAGTTCATAGTACCTTTCAGATAGCGCATAACTCTCTGAAGAGCACGCCAATGTACATCGCCCGGTTTGGAAACAAATTGGCTCAGTTTGCTAATATCAAATGCGATGTCAGGCCTCGTTGCGCTCGCTAGATACTGGAATGAACCAACAATCTGAGAGTATCTCAATTGATCTATAGCTGTGCCTTTAGACTTTTGAATCAACACACTAGAATCATATGGTGTTTGAGATGGTTTGCAGTCCGAATATCCAAAGCGACTCAACACCTTCTCAACATAATGGGATTGTAGAGGTGTAATCCCACCCTCATCATCTCTCAATAGCTTGATGTTCAAGATAACATCAGCCACTCCAAGGTCCTTCATCTCAAAGTTCTGAGATAGGAAAGACTTAACCTCCTCGATCAACTTGAGATTAGTTCCAAATATCAGTATGTCATCAACATACAAACACAGTATAACTCCTTCGCCCCCACCATAGCGACAGTATACACATTTGTCGGCCTCATTAACAACAAAGCCAACAGATGTCAATGTTTCATTAAACTTGTCATGCCATTGCTTAGGCGCTTGTCTCAGGCCATACAAAGATTTCACCAACTTACACACCTTTCCTTCCTGACCATCTATCACAAAGCCATCAGGCTGTTGCATATAGATTTTTTCCTTTAGCTCTCCGTTCAGGAAAGCCGTCTTAACATCCATCTAATGAATGAGAAGACCATGCGAGGCCGCCAACGAGAGTAATACTCGAATGGTGGTCAGTCTGGCCACAGGTGAATAAGTGTCGAAGAAATCTTCTTCTTCTTTCTGGGCGTAGCCCTTGGCCACAAGCCTAGCCTTGTACTTTTCTATCGTACCGTCGGGCCTAAGCTTCTTCTTGAACACCCACTTGCATCCCAATGGTTTGCAACCATAAGGACGTTCAGTAAGCTCCCAAGTCCCGTTAGCCATGATGGAATCCATCTCGCTACGGACCGCATCCTTCCAGTAGTCAGCTTCTGGAGATGCATACGCTTCTGAAATAGAAGTGGGATTATCCTTCACGAGGTATATGAAGAAATCATCACCAAAGGTCTTTACAGTCCTTTGTCTCTTGCCCCTACCAAGGGTTTCCTCATTATCCTCCTCAGGATTTTCATCATGTGTTTGTTTATAATATTCCATCGGAATGGCAGGTTCAGGAGTCTCCTCAGATTCCTGTCTAGAAGTGCTTTGTACATCTCTCATGGGGAAAATGTCCTCAAAGAATGTAGCATCCTTAGACTTCATAATTGTACCGACCTTCATGTCAGGTACCTCAGATTTCACTACTAGAAATCTATAGCCAACACAATTCATAGTGTAGCCCAAATTAACACAGTCCACAGTCTTTGGTCCAAGCTTACGCTTTTTGGGGATCGGCACATTAACTTTCGCCAAGCAGCCCCAAGTACGTAAGTACGAGAGTGTTGTCCTTCTCTTGGTCCACTTCTCATAAGGAGTGATCTCATTATCCTTTGTCGGAACTTTATTCAGGACATGACATGATGTCATTATAGCCTCCCTCACCATGCCTTGGATAAACTCGACGTATCTAACATGGCGTTAACCAAATCAGTCAGAGTACGGTTTTTCCGCTCGGCAACCCCGTTTGACTGGGGTGAGCAGGGAGGCGTCCTCTCGTGAATAATACCGTGTTCCGCACAAAAGGCATCAAACTCTTTCGAGAAGTACTCTCCACCACGATCTGACCTGACTTGTTTAATTTTCATTTCAAGTTGATTCTCAACTTCTGCCTTATAGATTTTAAAGTAGTGTAGAGCCTCATCTTTAGTATTTAACAGATACACATAGTAATATCTAGTGGAATCATCTATCAAAGTCATGAAATATTTCTTGGCACCTTTAGTCAACACACCATTCATCTCACAAAGATCAGAATGTATGAGTTCCAGTGGCACCAAGTGTCTCTCCTCTGCTGCCTTGTGAGGCTTGCGAGGTTGCTTAGATTGCACACACGAATGGCACTTAGAACCCTTGGCTAAAGTGAAACTCGGGATTAAATTTGATTTTGCTAGCCGCTTCATAACGCCGAAACTAATGTGACAAAGACGTGAATGCCAGACTTCAGATTCATTAACACTCAAATGAATATTGTTCATGACTTTATTACATAGATCTGCAAGAGCAAGGCAGAACATGCCTCCGCATTCATAACCCTTTCCAACAAATAGTCCATATTTCGTAACAACTAATTTATTAGACTCGAATACCAACTTAAACCCTTCTCTACATAGAAGGGAGCCACTAACGAGGTTCTTCTTGATGGCGGGGACATGCTGCACGATCCTTCCCGAAGTAAACTTCAGATCGACCGTGCCAACACCAAGAACAGAAGCACTCGCGCCATTTCCCATCAGTACGGACCCGTGAACTGTGGCCTGGTAAGAAGAAAACAATGAAATGCCAGCACACACATGAACACCTGCACCTGTGTCGACCCACCAATCGGTGGACGGCCAAACTGAAAATACAGCAAATAAATTACCGTACCCAGATGCACCACTCTCATTGTTGCTCACAATCATATTGACAGACTTGGAGTCCTGCCCTGGCTTCTTGTACTTGTTTGGGCACTTGTTGGCCCAATGTTCAACCGAACCACAAGTAAAGCAGCCCTCATCCTTCTTGTTCTTCTTGAAGGTCTTCTTACCCTTCTTCTTAAAGTCGACATTCTGTTGGACACCGTTCTTTCCCTTGGGCTTGTGGGAATTGGAGTTCTTCTGATGCACCATATTGGCCACAGAAGTTCCTTCGACCCCTTTTCCGTGCGAGTCCTTTGCCCTTGAGTTCTGCTCAACACTCAGATGGCCAATGACATCCTCCACAGAGAATTCACGCCTCTGATGTTTCAGAGTGGTGGCAAAGTTCCTCCAGAAATTGGGGAGCTTAGCGATTATGCAGCCCGCGACAAACTTGCCCGGTAACTCGCACTTAAGAAGCTCAAGCTCCTTAACAATGCATATTATCTCATGAGCCTGCTCCAATACAGGACGGTTTTCAACCATCTTGTAATCGTGGAACTGCTCTATAATATAGATCTCGCTCCCTGCATCGGCTGCCCCGAACTTAGATTTGAGCGCCTCCCACAAGTCCTTGGCAGACCGCACATGCAAATATGCGTCAACCAGCTTATCTCCAATCACGCTCAGAACTGCCCCGAGGAACACGACAGTGGCCTCCTTGAACGCCTTCTCCTGTTCAGGAGCGATCGTTCCTGTGGGAGTCACACCGGCGATCCAGAACACGTTCATGGCCGTGAGCCATAAGGTGGTTTTAGTCTGCCAACGCTTAAAGTACGTCCCCGTAAACGGGGACGGTTTCAGTGTAGTAGCAAAACCAGAATTCGAAAAACTCCTACACAATTTAGGTTTTTGGGTGGATAAGTAAATAGGCAGTTTTTCGATTAAATTAATCCATGAATAAATCATGAGCATGACATGGACACCATTGATAACACACTGATTACGATCTAACAGAGCATGTACGACGCACATAGTCGAAACATCTACGCATATCGCTAGTACTGCTACAACAGAAAGAAACACGAGAGGGATAAGCGATGTATACCCTCCAATCGGCCACGCGGCGGCGGTGGCGGTGGCAGCAGCCGCGGCATCCTCGGCGGCCTTCTTGTCGGCCTCGGCCTTCTCAGCGGCGGCACGGTCGGCGTCGGTCGACATGGTGATGACGAAGGTGATGCGGACGTAGATGAACAGAAGCGAGCAGTCGCGTAGTCGCTATCGAAAAACCTAATCGCCCCTCTCCCGTACAGGATCCGGAGAGGCGGGGTTTCGGAGGCCTGCTCTCCCCTCAACCGTGTACGCGGTGAACGGGATGGAGTCGCCGGCGGCAGCAGCAGCAGAGGAACGACGTGGGTGTGGAGGCGGAGATGGAGATGCGTTCTGTTTTCGCGACGGCTAGGGTTGGCAGCGCCCCACATATATATGTGCGGCCGCGCGTGGAGAGACGTGGGCTGATCCCACGTCCAAGTCGGTAGCCCATGATCCGACGTCTCTGGCCCTACCTGTCAAAGACTCTCCGTTCCTGACCGGCAAAAAAAAGCGCATAGGAGACGAGGCGAGCGGAGGAGGAGTGCGCGAGGACTTCTTTTCTTCTCAAGCCGCAATAGCTTGAGGGAGAGAATCCCTTATAAACCACTCCAACTCTCCTTCCACTAGCGGTATGGGACTAAACTTCCCACCACCTTGTCATGCCACCTACATGGGCCCTTAGAGATTAAATCTGAAATTGTCATATGGGCTCTAGGCCCATCTCATATTTCAACAGGCGACCTCGGCGTCGCAGAGCACGGAGAGCTGGAAAGCCTTCCTGTGCAAGCCACTGCGGAGCTTGGAGAAGGGCACCTGCTGGCTCGTCCGGTCCTCTATCAGCTTCACTTGCGTCTTCCCCCGCCCCATCCTCTTCCTCCTCCTCCTACGACCACCACAATGTCCAATCCAAAGGAAAACTAGCTAAGCTAGGACGGCATGCAAAGTGAGTGAGACTCACCAAAAATGGCAAGCTTTCCCTCTCGGCGAGAGGCCGTTTTATGGGGATGAGCATGCATTGCAAGAGACGACAAGGCCTCTACTCTGTTGTTTCCCCGGAAGAGAAGAGCATCTGTCTTTTTTTCTTTTTCTTAATATGTTGTTTCTTTCTAGACGACTGTTCACTACAATGAAAGAGCCAATATGGGGAAGGGCAGACAACGTCCGTTAGTATATTTTTTGCCTTTCGCCACTAGCTACCTAGGTCCCTGAATCAATTCCCATCATCACCCCTGCACAATTTCTAAATCGACTCGATTCTATATCGTACCATATGCAGGATTGTCGGCTTTGCCCTTTTACTCAAAGTGTTGAGGGTGCACATCACACGATCTATACAACACCGATGTTTAAGGCATGTTCCATTTTGAAAAAGACCATGTTTAAACTTTGTTGGGAGCCCACAGCACTTAACATATAATCTGTCTTGTTTTCTATCTTGTACCTATATTATCTATGTCTCTTTTTTTAAACTCACACTTAAACTTTATTTAAACAAGAGCAGGAATATCATACGATACAATACCCAGAATTCAATCACCCAGAATTCAATCTGGAGGTACTTGAGTCCAGACTCCAGAGGTCGTAGCGAGTACTAACACCTAATGTTGCCAACCCATGTGCTGCGCCATTAGCTGACCGCCGCACCCATGTTACTTTGTAATCTTGCCACGTCCGGAGCATCGCCTTCGGTGTAAGAATATTTATGTGGCCAATGTAAATAATAGTTTGATTTTAATGAAGAGTTCTAGTATGATGGTTACTAGAAATAATAGATTAAAGTCTGGGTTTTAATTCCCTCGTATCTCCCTCTGTTAATCTTCAGAAACTAGAGTGCATATGTGTACGTGTGGCAAAGTCACATGCCTAGTGCATGGACATGTATTAGTGCCTCGCGATGGCTATGTACTGGTGCATGCATCGATTAATCGATATGTGCTAGAATGGACCAATTAGATGCAAGCACATGGATCGGTTTGTTTTGTAACTACGCATGTAGCCAAGCGGTGGCTGTGTACAAGCGCAGCTGGACGCGATGCTTCGTATTAGGGACGCGCCTGTCCCAGCGTAACTGTTGAGTATATGTGTTATGTGCATATTGTTTGTTGGGCCTGTCTCCTAATTTCATGTATAGTTGAGGTCCGTGGTCCATCTTTATAAATCATATATATACGTGTCTATGCATAAACAGCAATACATTGTGCAATTACAACATCTTACATGATACTATCAGTTTTAGGTTTTAATTCTCGCCTTCTGCTGCCGCCGCGCGTCGCCCGCGCCCGCCGCCGCTCCTTCCTTCCTGGCCCGATCGCGCTGCATCGCCAGATCGCCCGCGCGTCGCTCGCTCGCTAGCCAGCTGCAGCGTTGACCGATCCGCTGCAGCCGCGCGCGCCCACGCCCGCTGCTCCACGCCAGCCGCCGCAAACCGCCGCTCGCTAGCCGCCAACCCGCTCGCTCCGTGGCCCGATCGCGCTGCATCGCTAGCCAAACCAAGTTCGTGTACGCACGTTCCTAGCTGTGTGTACCGTGCACTGTTCCTGAAGATCCATCAAGCTGTAGGCGTGAGCGTCTCTGGTTGATTTGAGCCGCCGAGCGCCATGTCGCTGCTGCCGCCTGCCCGACCCGCGTGCCACTCTGGTCACTCGCCAGCCCCGATAGCGTCCACTGGCCCGTTCGCCGCCGCCTTTGCCGTCACGCCGCTGGTGCCCCTGGCCGCCGGTGTCCTACGGTGCGGCCCCGCCGCCGTACGGGGCGGCCGCCACCTATGACGCGTCCGGCGTCGCCCCTCCAGTCCGTCCCGACTTACCATCCGTCTCGGCTCCATTGCTCCCGCTGGCGTATGTCGCCGCCCCACCGTCGGTGTTCTCCGGCCAGTCCGTCGTCGCCCCGCCGCCGGCGTCGACTCTGCCCGTCGATCTCTTGCTGTTGCGCGGGGCATTCGACGCGCCCGTTCCCACGTACGGGAATCCTACGTACGGGGCTCTGCCCGTGTTCGGGTCTCCCGGGTACTGGTGGGGGTCGTCAGCAAGCCAGCACTCGCCCGTTGGGCAGCATCCCGACGGCGCCCCGCACCTGCAGCATCTGTCAGCGGACCAGCAGGTTTTTTCGGCGGGCCATACAGCCTGCCCGGCACTGCAGTCGCAGCCGGGGCTGCTACCCATACCGTATGGAGAGTACCCACTGCCGCAGCCGAACGGCGGCTACGACCTACCCATGGCGTCTCCACCCCACTCGCCGGCCCTGCCGCCGGCGCCCTGGGATCCGGTGCTCCTCCCGCACTGCATGCCGCTCCTACGCCGAACAACTACACTAGAGGTGGTGATTGGTACATGGACACCGGTGCTACGGCTCACATGTTTGCTCATCCTAGTAACCTTGCCTCCTTCACTCCTGTCTCCACCGACCGCCGCATCATTGTCGGCGACGGTTCCACACTTCCTATCACACACATTGGGCACACTTCTTTTCCTTCTAGTTCTACCCCATTATCTTTGTCTAATATACTTGTGTCACCTCATCTTATTAAGAATCTCATTTCTGTTCATTGTTTCACTCGTGAAAATTCTGTTACCATTGAATTTGACAAGCTCGGTTTTTGTGTCAAAGACGCTCGAACCAGGGTGGTACTTGTCACGCCCAAGATGCGACCCTATCCTAAAGGAACACGAAGGTCCCACCAAGGATAGAAGCGCATCTTGAAGACGCTTTTGCAAGGTGGATATCATTACATCAACATTACATAATATTTGGGGATACATACAAGGCATACAAATGCCGCAAGAATACGTCAATACATCATACATAAGATCAACATCCGACTACGGATGAAACATAAACAGAAACTCAAACGACATCCACCCTGCTAGCCCAGGCTGCCGACCTGAAACCTATCCCCTGATCGACGAAGAAGCAGAAGAAGAACTCCAAACAAGTAGACATCGCTCTCGCGTCAAGATCATCGCACAACCTGTACCTGCAACTGGTGGTGTAGTAATCTATGAGCCACGAGGACTCAGCAATCCCATTACCATGGGTATCAAGACTAGCAAAGCTTAATGGGAAAGGAAGGGGTAAAGTGGTGAGGTTGCAGCAGCGACTAAGCATTTATGGTGGCTAACTTACGCAAATAAGAGCGAGAAGAGAAGCAATGGAACGGTCGTGAACTAGCCATGATCAAGAAGTGATCTTGAACTCCTACTTACGTCAAACATAACCCAGAAACCGTGTTCACTTCCCGGACTCCGCCGAGAAGAGACCATCACGGCTACACACGCGGTTGATGCGTTTTAATTAAGGTCAAGTGTCAAGTTCTCTACAACCGGATATTAACAAATTCCCATCTGCCACATAACCGCGGGCACGGCTTCCGAAAGGTAATACCCTGCAGGGGTGTCCCAACTTAGCCCATGATAAGCTCTCACGGTCAACGAAGGATATTCCTTCTTCCGGGAAAACCCGATCAGTCTCGGAATCCCGGTTACAAGACATTTCGACAATGGTAAAACAAAACCCAGCAAAGCCGCCCGATGCGCCGACATCCCGATAGGAGCTGCACATATCTCGTTCTCAGGGCAACACCGGATGAGACATCCTACGAGTAAAACCAGGCCTCGAGTTTCCACGAGGTGGCCCCGCAGTCTACTCAGTTCGGACCAACACTTAGAGAAGCACTGGCCCGGGGGGGGTTAAAATAAGATGACCCTCGAGAGAGCGACTCCCTAGGGAAAAGAAATAGGCCGGACAAATGGTAAAACCAAGGTTGGACCTTGCTGGAAGAGTTTTATTCAAAGCGAACTATCAAGGGGGTCCCATAAATCACCCAACCGTGTAAAGAACGCAAAATCCGGAAACATAACACCGGTATGACGAAACTAGGGCGGCAAGAGTGGAACAAAACACCAGGCATAAGGCCGAGCCTTCCACCCTTTGCCAAAATATAGATGCATTAATAATATAAGAGATATTGTGATATCCCAACATAAACATAATCCAATAAGGAGCAATCTTCATCTTCACCTGCAGCTAGCATGCTATAAGAGGGGCTGAGCAAAGCGGTAACATAGCCAAACAACGGTTTGCTAGGAAGGGTGACAAAGGTTAGAGGTTCATGGCAAAATGGGAGGCTTGAGGAACAAGTGAATAGGTAGCGCAGCAAAGCGATAGAACGAAGCAACTAGCATAGCAATGATAGTAATGAGATCCAAGGTGACGGTCATCTTGCCTGAAATCCCGCAAGGAAGAAGAACGAGTCCATGAAGAAGATGAAGCCACGAAGACGAACGAATCCTCACGAACGCAACGACAGAACTATCGAGAAGAAGCACACAACAAGGTAAACACACCACACATGAACGAGGTATGATGCTCAATCAAGAATGATGCATGACAAAGCTACGTGAAGCTACTCGTGACAAGAGATGATGCATACAAGAACAACACATCAAGGCAAGTTTAAATGAGGCCGGAAACAACATATAACAATTCCGGTAAGTCCTCATATGCATATTTTGAAATTGGTCCAGAACTGAATAAACCTTATATTCAAGTTGTTAAACAGCAAGTTAAAGAGCACCATGATGATGTACCCGAAATTCTAGTCAAGTTACATATAAAGTTCATTAGATTCGGAGCTACGGCCTATAAGATATGAGCAAGACAAGATAAACATGGCATTGATGCAAAATGCATACAAACATCAAGCAAACACCTCAAAACAAGGATGCAACATGATAATATGAGACTACATGCAAAACTAAGCAAGTTATATAAAGAGCATGCTCAAAACGGAGCAACGGTGCAACACATACACTCCAAACAAAACATAGCAACAATCTGTCCAAAACAGCAACTAGGCATCTAGCAAGCATCAAAACAATATGCTACAGCAACTCAACATGAAAACAAAAGGCATGGGCATGATGTACGGGTAAAGCACAACAAAACATGAACACTGAGCTATCTCCAGAAATCACTAGAACATGCTCAAAAGGACATGGCAAGATTGCAAATAATAACAGGTTCACAGACTTAACAGAAATTACTGGACATGACAGAAACAGCATCAGGTAGCAATGTTCAGAGCACGAAATCAATATGCTACAGGAACTTAACATAGCAAAACAAGGCATGGCATGAATCTACTCAAAGCATATAACAAATGTCCCTTACTGACCATAAGCCAAAAAGGACCAGAAGATATGATGGCAAGCATGTAAACATAGCAAGTTTCGTTATCAGGTTTTCAGACAGCAGAAAACAGAGCATGGCAGAAATAATAATATGTAGGCCTCTTTGTGAGCTTGATGCACTCACTACAAGGCAATGCATAACAAACCAAGCATACCTACAACAAGATGGCATGTTTATGAAGCTAACCGTGGCAAGAGAAATAGCATAGCATGTATGGATCAACTATAACAAGCTTGGCAAAAATGAATATCATGTTAAGAATCTGCCAGAAATAATTTATAGCAAAAGTAGAGCAAGATTGAGTCATGCTATGGCACTCCATAATTTCAAAGAAGGGCAGTAATGGATCAATTACAACAATAGCTACAAAACATCCTTACTGAACATCTCCAAAATATGCATGGATCTCTCTGTAGCATCAAGTTTACATGGCAACAAAATTACAGCAGACAAGGACTTAGAGAAATCACTAAGTCCCTGAAATCAGAAACATTACGGAGCCTACTTTGCATGCTTGTGCTAGTCACCACAGATATCACAAAAATACACTGACTACACCACTGGAAAGATGGCATGGCATACTTCAAAACACATATAGAGCTCATGCTCAAAAGATGCACAGAATAAATGATACGAAAATGACAAATCTCCAAGTTCTGTTAAGGACCAGAGAATAACAGCAACTAGCCCTCTTCCAATAGAGATTTGGGCATCAAGATGACCTTTAATGAACAAGGTTCAATTGAACAAAATGAAGAGCATCACGAGACGAACAATTTGACGTATTACACGCGCGAAATAGAGCTACATGCACGAAGTTACACATAGTTGAACATACACACATATTAATAAAAACTGGGGACTTGGGAATATTTTCGGGGTCAACCTGCGGGAACTGTAGATCTGGATCGAGGGCACCGCTCGAGCACGGGCTCGGCTCGCCGGGGGTTTGCCGGAGGAGAGGGAGAGGGCGAGGTGCGGTGCAGGAGGGGGAACGCCGCCGGCGGCGGCGGCGCGCCGGCGACCGGACGGCGGGACGCGGGCGGAGGCAGAGGGAGGAGCTACGGGCGGCGGCCATGGCGGCTTGGGCAAGGCGCGGCCGGGCGGCGAGGAAGCTCGGGAGGCGCGGCGGCGCGCCGGCGAGCTCCGGGCGGTGGGCAGAGGAGGCGAAGGCGGCGGGGCGGCGAGGCTCCGGCGTGGCGGCGCTCGAGCGCGCTCGGGCAGAGGCGGGCGCCTCGGGCGGCGGCGGCGACTCGGGCCCGCGCGGGCCCCGGATGGGCTCCGCGGGCCGCGGCGGCGGAGGAGAGAGAGGCCCGGCGGGGCTGACGTGGCGCCTCCGGATTGGCCGGGAGCGGCGGCGCGGACGTCCGGCGGCGGGTCGGACATGTCCGGCGCGGAGAGGGGAGGATTTTAGGGTTCATCTGCGCGAAAATCTCGGGAGACACACATATATAGGTAGAGGGAGCTAGGAGAATCCAAACGAGGTGCGGTTTTCGCCCACGCAATCGTGATCGAACGACCGAGAGCATGGCGGAGACTTAGAGGTGTTTTGGGGCTGTTTGAAGGGGGGTTTTGCTGCAACACCCAAACGGACTTTGCGGTTACCCGGTTAACCGTTGGAGTACCAAACGACCTCCAAATGGAACGAAACTTGACCGGTGGTCTCCGGGTGGTATACCAAGGACACTTGACAAGACTCGGTCCATTCCGAGAACGTTCAACACCCGCACACGAAAAACAACAAGAGGGGTATGCCGGAGGAGATAGGAGCGCCGGATTGCAAAACGGACAACGGGGAAAATGCTCGGATACAAGAGACGAACACGTATGCAAATGCAATGCACATGGTGACATGATATGAAATGCAGATGATGACATGGCAAAATGCAACACGCAAGCAAATGACATGGCAACGACAGCGAATAACTGGCAGACACGTGGCGCATCGGATCCGGGGCGTTACAGTACTTCACCGATGTGACAGCCCCGAGGAGCTCTATCCGGTGCACTCGCCTTCATCCACCACCACCGCACCGGTTGCTCTCTCCGCTGGAGTCGATCTCTGGCACGCTCGCTTGGGTCATCCCAACCCTGTCACACTTCGTCATATTCTTAGGAGTTTCAGTTTCAGTTTCAATAAGATCGAGGATCACGCTTGTCATGCCTGTCGAGTCGGCAAACATGTTCGCCTGCTGTTTAATAATTCCACCATCCTTGCTTCTTTTCCTTTTCAGTTGATTCATAGCGATGTGTGGACCTCTCCGGTTCCCAGTAACTCGGGCTATTTATATTATCTGGTCATTTTTGATGATTATTCTCATTACATGTGGACTTTTCCTTTGCGCAGAAAGTCGGATGCACTCTCTACCTTGACGGCTTTTTACTCCTATGTCCGCACGCAGTTTGGGCGTCCCATCCTTGCGCTTCAGACGGACAATGGAAAAGAGTTCGACATTCTCGCTTTCCGCACCTTTTTGTCGCATCACGGCACAGTTTTCCGTCTCACATGCCCGTACACTTCACAGCAGAACGGTCGAGCCGAACGCGTCCTTCGCACTCTGAATGACTGCGTTCGCACGCTCCAGTTTCATGCCAACGTGCCGCCTCGTTTCTGGCCGGACGCACTCGCCACTGCATCACTTCTTCTTAACATTAGACCCTGCCGCCCACGGTGGAACTACGCACCTCACCATCTTCTCTTTGGTACGCCCACGTCTTATGACAACTTGTGTATTTTTGGGTGCCTTTGCTATCCCAGCATTACTGACACTGCTTCTCACAAGCTTGCACCTCGATCTATCGCTTGCATCTTCATCGGCTACCCCTCTAACTCCAAGGGATATCGGTGCTACGATCCCGTCTCCCACCGTGTGTTCACCTCCCGACACGTTTACTTTGATGAGCATGTGTTTCTATTTCAGCAGGTACCCCCGGCCGTTCCTCCCGTCGCTGGTGATGCGGGAACCTCGACGCCCCTTCCGGGAGGTTCGCGCGCCGCCCTTGGCCCGCCCCTAGCTTTGAGGCGCGACCCCCGTATGCGGCGCCTCCTCCAGCAGCGGCGCTGGCGCCCCAGGCGCCCCCGCGGCTCCCTCGGGCCCCCGGGTGCCCACGCCCCCCCGGCGCCCGCGGCCCCCCGGCGCCTGTGGCCGGTCCGGTCACCCGCGCCCGTACATGCATTTTTCGCCCGAGCTCACGCTACGCCTCGGATGACTACGTCCATGCGGCGTCCACCTCTGAGCCGTTGCCGTCCTCCGTTCGAGCCGCTCTTCGTGACCCGCTCTGGATGGCTGCAATGCAAGAGGAGTTTGATGCCCTGTTGCGCAACCGGACGTGGCAGCTTGTTCCCCGTCCCGGCACGCCAACGTGATTACCGAGAAGGGGGTCTTTAAACACAAGCTCCGTCCTGATGGTACCCTTGATCGCTACAAAGCGCGCTGGGTCGTTCGTGGCTTCCGACAGCATGCTGGCATCGACTTCACTGACACCTTCGCTCCAGTCGTCAAGCCCGGCACGATACACACGGTTCTCCACCTTGCGGTCTCCCGTGCTTGGCCGGTACACCAGATGGACGTCTCCAACGCCTTCCTCCATGATCACCTCGAGGAGCAAGTCTTCTGCCAGCAGCCCACCGGGTTTGTTGACCCGGCGCTTCCCGACCACGTGTGCCTGCTTTCGCGGTCCTTGTACGGACTCAAGCAGGCTCCGCGCGCTTGGTACCAGCGCATCGCGGCGTTTCTTCACCAGCTTGGGTTCCGCTCTACCCGCTCGGACGCCTCGCTCTTCGTCTATCATCAGGGCTCTGACACGGCCTACTTGCTGCTCTATGTCGATGACATCATCCTGACGACATGTACGGCTAGTCTCCTCAGTCAGCTCACAGCTCGTCTTCGCGCTGAGTTCGCCATCAAGGACTTGGGTCCTTTGCACTACTTCCTCGGTGTCGAGGTGGTGCGCCGTCCGGATGGCTTCTTCCTTCATCAGCGAAAGTACGCTCATGAGCTCCTGGAGCACGCCGGCATGCTTAACTGCAAGCCCGCCGCTACGCTCCAAGCTTTCTGCCACGGATGGTTCTCTTGCTTTGGATGCTGCTTTCTATCGGTCTATCGTTGGTGCTCTCCAGCACCTCACTCTGACTCGACCGGAGATCCAGTATGCCGTGCAGCAGGTGTGTCTTCATAGGCATGTTCCTTGAGACGTTCACTGGGCTGCCGTCAAGCGGGTTCTCCGCTATATCTGTGGCACTATGGATCTCGGCATCAAGCTTCACGCCTCCGCCGACACCGCCCTCACCGCCTACTCCGATGCAGATTGGGCGGGCTGTCCTGACACTTATATTGATCGGGCTATTGTGTCTACCCTGGACCCTCACTTATCTCGTGGTCGTCCAAGCGACAGCCTACGGTCTCCCGTTCCAGTGCTGAGGCTGAGTATCGTGCAGTGGCCAACGCCGTCGCCGAGTGTTCGTGGCTCCGCCAGCCGCTTCAGGAGCTCTCTTGCCCTGTTGAACGTGCCACGGTGGTCTACTGCGACAACGTCTCGGCGGTCTACCTCTCCGCTAACCCGGTGCATCATCGACGGACCAAGCATATTGAGTTAGATATTCATTTTGTTCGGGAACAGGTGGCCCTTGGGCATATTCGTGTTTTACACGTCCCTACTTCCCAACAATTTGCCGATATCATGACCAAGGGCTTGCCTATGGTGTCATTTGAGGAGTTCCGGTCCAGTCTTTGCGCCAGCCGCGGTGCTGCTTCGACTGCGGGGGGTGTTGAGTATATGTGTTATGTGCATATTGTGTGATAGGCCTGTCTCCTAGTTCCATGTATAGTTGAAGTCCGTGTCCCACCTTTGTACATTATATATACGTGCCTATGCACGAAGAGCAATACATCGTGCAATTACAACATCTTACAGTAACATCGCGTCCGCATGTGTTTAGCAAACATTGTGTCCGCTGGGTGATGCAAACATCGTGTCCGCTGGGTGAGAATCGACGCGCCTGTTTGGAAGAGACGCATTTTTACAGAACCTATAAAAGGGCCACTCACACTGCCGGATATGTGTGATTCTCTAAGGTCATTTACGCCGCGCTGGAGAGTAGACGCTGCTGCATTAGAGAAGGCACATTACAGTGCATGCATACACCTAAGTAAAAGGCTAGTTTTTCATCCATCGGAGGAACACCTGAAGGGAAGAGGTAGAGATAAGAAGAACGTAGGACAACGACGGATCGACTTCGTAAGGCTTCATGATGGAGCAAGGTACACTCGGATCATGAACAAAAAAAAAATCTCATGCATGTTTTGTTGAATCATTTGTATTGCAAATGTTCCGCACTCAAAGAAATTTTGCTTACATTCAGCTCCTCCACAACCTGTCCAGCAGAAGAGAGATTCTTTGATTGATCATTGAGCATATTAACAACATTCAGGCAGTCCATCTCGACATGGATCTTCTGGTAGTTTAATTCCATTGCCAGCTGAACCGCCCTCCTGCATGCCAGCAGCTCGGTCGTCTCAGCGCATGCGATCGATGGAAAAAACGAGCATGCAGCTCCTCTGAATGCGCCTGTAACATCCCTGAAGATCAGACCACCACCCCCGCCGTCGCCCATTTTTTGTCCGTGCTCCATCGAAATTGGCTTTCATCTAATCTTGCTCCGGTGGAGTCCATCTTTCCTTCTGCTTAATCTTTTGCTTTGGTTGCTTATTCCCATGCGCCTTGTGCCACTCCTCCAAGTAACAACACACCGATTTCGCCAGTACATGTGGCTCCTCCATTTTCTTACCTTCACGTGTTTCGTTCCTGGCTAGCCACAGCATATAGCCCTTGAATCAGTACTGACCTCTCTCCATCTGACGCTTCAGCAAACCATTGTAGCAGCCAGTTTCTGAGCGAGCTCTGGGGGCTAACCGAAATGGGTGGGATCGCCACCGCCGCCCCCAACTCCGAGCTCAACACTTTCCAAAATTTTGCTGCATGCGAACAGGTCCAGAATCGGTGATACACCGTTTCTTCTGGTTCACAAGCTGGACAGAAGACTCCGGCCTTGATACTTCTTCGCATCAATTCAACACCCACCGCCAGACCATTCTTCATCAAGCGCGAAGTATGCATTTTTGCCTTACCCGGTGCATTTGAGCCCCGCAGCGCCAGCCACCGTTGACGAAGACTCCGGCCGTCCCGACTTCGCTCGTTTTTTGTCCATGCAAAGATGATATGCTGACCACATATTGAATTGCCCATTTTTTGTATAGTTCCATGCTTGTTAGTCATCTGTTCCATTACCCCCAATTATAATCTGCATAATATCTTGTACGTCATCCTGGGAGAACATGGCTTCGAGTTTGTTTCTGTCCCAAGCATCCCCATCCGCTGAAAGGAGGTCACTCACCCGTGTAATACCATGCATATAATCTTGGCCCAGTGGCCTAACGCTGCCTCTCCTTGGAATCCAATTGTCATGATGAATCCTAACCTTAGTGCCATCTCCAATTCTCCAAACAAGACCATCCAACAGAAGCTCACGCCCATGCAAAATACTGCGAAAAGTATAAGATCCTCCAGCTGGGCGTGTCACATCACTACTGGAAATTTGGTATACACCGGGTGTTAGGGTCTTCGCCGAGAGCCAAAACACGGGCACTCGGCAAAGTCACAGACGCCGAGAGGGACTCTTGGCAACAGGCAAATCTCGGCAAACACAGGATATTGCCGAGAGTAAACCTTGGCAAAAAGGCAACACTCGGCAAAGGCACTATTTGCCGAGAGCCAAGTGGCCTGCCACATGGCACATCTGGCGGCGAATAACGGCACGGTCACGGTTGCAACTCTTTGCCGAGAGAGGCTCTCGGCAAAGATTTAGTCCCACCTCGCCTACCGACAAGCAGAAAGACCTGTTTAAATAGTTCAATAGTCCAATCTCATTAACCTTCGGTCTTCATTATTAAGAATATGTAGTCACTATAAATCTTCATGTTCCGGACAGAGAAAGTTCATATTGATACTCCGTATTCTAAACAATGGATGCTTGCTTTTTTTATAAATTTATGATACAACCACACCTTTACCGAGCGCAGCTCCCGGTAGAGCAATAGTTACCGAGAGGACCTCTCGGTAAAGATCAGGCTCTCAGCAAACTTTAGTCCCACCTCGCTCAGAGACAAGCAACATGACCTGTTTAAATAGTCAGATAGTCCAAATAGTCAGATAGTCCCGTTGCAGCAACATGACCTGTTTAAATAGGCGAAAGTACCTCAGTGGCATTGCCTGATGCAACCGTTTAAATCCTCGGAAAATCGTACGATGCCGAAATTCCTCGGGAGATGGCACGGTGTCATTACATGGCCCCTGTAGGGTGTGGTAAAAGTTTGGGTGCGATCGAATAAGCCTCCCCAGAGGCCGCTTGTAAACCTCACCGTCTCCGAGCTAGTCTCTGGGTACCGAGAGGGAACGTGTCCGGTTTGTGCAGGAAGTGCGGGTCATGTTGCTCCGTTGGCCTCGAAACTTCTCGTGCTCTCAAAGGAGGCAATCGCATGACACATGCCACACCCCCGCATTTTTCGGGCATGCATGCAATATTCGATAAATTTATTGCTTTGCTAGGATTTCATTGCCGAAAGTTATAGATCAGCAAGGCGGCACATGAAATCATGCCCTGTAGCGGCACGGGAAATCCTTTGTGATGTCCTTGTGGCATGCCTAGGCCTTGCACAGACGAGGAGGACTGTCATTTCCGATATCTGCTCTCGGTATTTGTGATTTTTCCGAGATCTGCTCCTTGACGGCGATACACACGGGCAAAAAAGACGATCGTGCCCTTCGTTTCGAACCGTTTTTGGTTAATCCTGGCCGTCCTTGTGTTTCTCCCCCTCGCGTTCAGCCCAGGGGGAGCACCGGAGCAGAAGCGGCTCTAAAGATGGTTTGATGGAAAACGGCAGCGACGACCTATGAGTGCGTCGGACCGGTTTGTGCCCCAGACCCGGTATGTGGCTTAGTCGGGCCCTTCGGCTTTAGATGTTAGGCTATGTGAGAAGTCTGGGTATTCGGCTCACACTTCTGCACCCCTTCGTCAATGGATATGAGTAGCGATAGATGTTGCTAAGATGACGGCTTCAGACATGTTGATGTATTACTTTGTAAGGTCTTTGTGAATAATTAATAAAGTGGCTGCACTGCATGCATTTCCCAGATGCAGAGGCCAGGGGTCATCCTCCTTTAAAAAAAATGAAAATTGTTGTGGCATATACCTTGCAGTTAAGCGATTGATTTCCAGCTATGCGCTGTTTAAGTTTGAGCTACCTCCATCCTATGGTGTCCGTAGGTTTTTGCTTTCCTCGTGCTTTACCTTTTCTTTTGTTGTGAAATTTCATGTCCATTTTTTCCCCATCAAAATAGGCGGACGTGCATGTTGATGCGGCCTCGGGTGGGTCGGCTGCTGGATTGTTTCGGTATCAGATTCCGCGACGCTGATTACCTTCCGCTTCGTGGTTGATGCTGAAGGCTTGTGTGCGGGGCTAGAATGGCCACTTCTGTTGCGACGATCTACTCCCTATCTGTGCTGCAATCTTTACCCAACACTATATTTTTTTTCTCAGTAATAAAAACAATACTCTTGGTCAGGCAGGGTACAGTGGCTGAAGAACTGAACTACTGAAGAGAACCTGAAACGTGTTTGCTCTATACTTTTTGTCATTTCACCTTTGCATGAGCATGACGTGTCTCCTTCCAATTTTCGCTCGTCGCAGCATCGGATATGTGCCTTGCAAGAAAGGATTAGCTTGTTTTAGACCCTGACTCTTAAGTCTAGACTATGAGATCCAGATGGCCGGCCTCGCAGTGTACAGCTATCATGTGTTTTTAGCACTGATGGCTATGCCATCTCATGGTTCATCAAAGGTTTCTTCTGTTTTTTGGGGTCTGAAGAGTAGGTAAATATTTGTCAGATTAACTTTTGCATCATTGTTGATCTGTGATTTACGGGGAAACGGTGTGCTGTCGACGAATGAGCTTCAGGTGCAGCTTCTTTTGGGCTGGAATATGTCCAAGACTTGTTTTGCAAAACACGGGTCGGCCTGTGGTTACATTTGAAGGTTGCATGGGGCTAGTTGGTACTCCCTACATTCTATCGTATAGTGTACTCCCTCCGTTTTTATTTACTCCGCGTATTAGGTTTGGTCAAAGTTAAGCTTTATAAATTTTGACAAAGTTTATAGACAAAAATATTAACATATACAATAACAAATCAATACTAGTAGATTTATTATTGAATGTACTTCCACTTCATATAGATTTGTTATGGTAAATATTTATATTCTTTTGTATAAACTTGGTCAAATTTTAGTAAGTTTGACTTTAGTCAGCACTAATATGCGGAGTAAATAAAAAACGGAGGGAGTATATAGATTTCTTTCAAAAGTCAGAATTTGCAAATTTAGACCAAGTTTATGGAGAAAAATGGAGAATGGCAAATACATACCTCCATTAGGTACGTTGTTGCGTCATTTTCATATTGTATATGTAAGGTATTGTAGATATAGATAATTTCCTCTCTAAACTTGATAAATTCCAAAATTGAGTTTTGTAAATATCTACATGTATTACATTATATAAAACAGAGGGAGTATATGGTCTGCTGCTTCACAGGAACAAACAAGGTTAATTCCAAAGTATCATCGCAAAATATACCCTGCGCTTTGGAACATCAGAGACTACAAGTTTTCTACTATCCTGGCATTAAACTTGGAACTAACCCTGCGCTGTAGTAAAATGTGGTCATGCAACTGACATAAAATTCGATATAATTTACATAAACCGGACAATAATTCGTTTGTTCAACTAAAACTTACTGGCGGCCGGACAGGAGCCCCTCGACTTCCTCCTGTGTTGTGCCTTCACGGTCGCTAAGGGCACCTGCACCTTCACACCCTTCTTGATGACATGTGTATCCACCCATGCGATCTATGTTTGGTGGACTTTATTCATGTATTGAAAAATTGTTGCGTTTTCAATGATCTTTCCATAAAATTCTTTCGTTAGGTTGTCGGCGTGAGCTTTACATACTTGGCCCTAGATTGTAGTTGTGGTGGATGATCACATTGACCATATTTAAATTGATTTGGCAATGAACTCATAACCAACCTTCCTCCAAGAAGCCCCCTGAAGCAAACATCAGCGGCTTCGACGAGTTGCCCTCAGGGCTGGCCCTAGGGCATGGCAAAAAGTGTGACAACATAATCCCATATAAGGATCATTTAGGGGGGGGGGGGGGGGGGGGGCAAAAGCCCCCTTCCCCCCACCCGTGCACGATACCGCAAATTTTTCGCAATAATTCTTTATGTTGAGTAGATGTATCTATACTACAATTAAAAGAGGAAACATTATCTTTCCTAAACGTACCCGCCTAATGAACACACAATTACATGAAGCAATTAGAGTCTCACGGTTAGGCCCACTCGTTTAGATCTAACCGTCAACATAAGAACTATATTCCTCGCCAATAGTACGTTTAGCAATTTGAGGCGCAGGCGAAAACTCTGCAAAGGACGTGCGCAAACTCTTCTTCCCGCCACCCACCCCCTTTTTTCTCGACCCTGTCCTCTCGGATCCAATCTCAGCCCCTCCCATCCTCTCGAAGATGGTGATTTTTGTGCTACGTTCTCCCATCTTCGTACGTCTCCTGAATCAGCCTTCCATCCCTCGATTTCGTGTGTACTGTTAGCCGCCGCGCGTGTTTAGAACACAAATTGAGGGCAAGCTGGGCGGTGACGGAGGCATGCCTCAAGAAACCTATGCAGCAGGGAGGCGACGGAGGTGCATTGCCATCGGCAACATCTTGGCGTGGTCTTTGGTTTGCTCCCCAACCATCGATGGTCTTGAAGTTGTTCACGATGAGCTCATGGTTTTCTTTTCAAGGATATGTCAAAGGTTGACGCATCGAGATCATAGATGGAAAGGTGCCAAGAAAGGCAGAAAGTTGGTTACTTGTTATGGATGGCTAACATAGGCAACGCCTCGACATGCTAACTACTCACTACTAGCTCACACATCTACTCTAATCGGAAGCGATCCTGTCTCGCACAGCAACGTGGCCGTCCTCCAGTCTTGTCCCTCCAAGTCAAATTTCTTGAGCACTTCACTAGCGGATGGGGACACTCCGTTGAACACAATGTCATTTATGTGTTTCCACAACATCCATGCCACAAGTGTAATGATGGTCCATGTCTCCTTCCTGAGTTGTTTTTGTGGGTTTATGGACGTCCACCATTCCACTGGATTTGCATCCGCGCTTGGTAGCCAGTTTTGTTTATTCTAGTTGTCGATGATTGGGCGCCATACTTTCCTAGCCAGAACACAACCTAGCAAAATGCGGTTTATTGTTTTTGGTGCTTGATCGTAGAAGGGGCAAGCTGTAGGGTGCCGTAGTTGTCGGCGCTCGAGTCTGTCCGCCGTCCAACACCTTTCCCTGGCCATCAGCCATGTGAAAAACTTGCAAGTCGCCGGCGCCCTTGATCTTCATATTTGCATGGCACCCTTGGCCTCCACTCTACAACAAAGAAAGTCCGGTACGCCGATCTTGCCGAGAAGGAGCCGTTTGTCTCCCAATACCAAGCGAGTTTGTCTTCAGTGCCGTCCAGCAGCTGAATGTGATTGGTCCTATCCACGAGCTGTAAGAACTCGCGCAATGCTTAGAACACATGTTAGGTGATACATCTTGCCGCCATTCGTCGGTTATCGCTTGCTTGACTGTTCTCTTCTGCGCTCGTTTCTTGACGGCGGCGAATAATTTCGGCATGAGGTCTTTGATTCGCCCGTCCTACAACCACCAGTATGTCCAGAACAGTGTCACCTCACCATTTCCTAGCGTGCGCTTGACCACCGACTTGTAAATGCTCATGGATTCCGGTGAGACCTGTAGGTTGAACTCACTCCACGGGCAATCTTGTTCCGTTCTGGTTAGTCAAAGACATCGTGATCTGAGAGCCGCTTTAGAAGACGCAAGTTTGGAATGCCGAGGCCACCATTCTATTTGCCTTGCAGAATGCCATGAAACAGAAAGAAATAACTTCATAGCACCACCAACAAACATACATCACGTAACATCTATGGGCAACACAAGCAGACGGGAGAAACCTAAGCTTATGACGAGATGAACTGGTGATGGCATGCCTTCTAAGAGAGTGTTGTCGGCGAGCTCGCCCGGGATGAAGAGGTGGACGGAGGTTGCAGCCATGTTGGGGGAGGGGAGAAACACTAGGCAAGGGAGAGGAAAGGGGTGGGTAAGGGAGGTGGCATCGGTGAGATACCTTCGGCAATAAGGCTAGCTTGGCCAGGGAAGAAGAGGAAGCAGGTGTCGTGGAGGCGTGGTGGCAGCGGCGGGTTCCGTCTCATGGTGGGGCAAAGCCGCGAGGGTACCGTCGATGCTCAGAGACCCCGTGAATTGGAGGGGAAAGTGAGGGGGTAGGAGGGGTTGGCCCTTAAAAACGGGTGCCCCAATATCTCGCCTTCAACGAATCCAACTTCTGACTCGCTGAAGGGGTGAGTAAGAGGAGCCGACCCACGCGCGCGGCAGCCACAATGTTTTTTTTTTTACATTTTCTGTTGATGTTTTTTGCTTTATTTTTATACTTTTGTTTATACTTTAAAATATTCTATATATATATATATATATATATATATATATATATATATATATATATATATATATTACAAAAAGCACTCTACAAAACACATTTGAAAAATGTTATCAAGCATTCGGAAAAATGTTGAATGTGTATAGATTTTTTTAATCATGGATTAGTTTTTCTAAAAAATTATCATGTATAATAAAATGTTAATCAAGAATTTTCAAAAAAATGTTGAAAAAGTATTTGGAAAATGTCAATCAAGCATTCTGGAAATGTTGAATGTGTACACAAAAAATGTTGACCATGTATTAAAAATATATGAAAAAAATTGATGCTGTATATAAAAATGTCAAGTGATTTAAAAAATATTGAAAAAGTATTTAAAAATTGTTAATCAAGCCATCAGAAAATGTTAAATGTGTATATAAAAAATGTTGACCATGTAATAAATAAACCATGAATTTGTTTTGATCATGTATATATAAAATTTTAATCAAGTTTTTAGCAAAAAGTTGAGCAAGTGTTTAAATAATATTCATCAAGCATTTGGAAATATTAAATGTGTATAAAAATGTTGAAAATGCATTAAAAATATTAATATTTTTATTTGAACACTATTCATCAAATTCGAAGAAATGTATAGACAAAATGTTGATTCCATATATAAAAAATTTAATCAAGTATTTAAATTTTTAAAAAAGGTGTTTAGATAAAAATTTATCATATATGAAAAAAATGCTAAATTTGTATTGATTTTTTAAAAGTCTATTAGGATTTTTCTTGTTGAAATATACAAAAAATGAAGAATGAAAACCGAAAAAAGAAACAAGGATAAACCAAAGAAAAAATAAAACCAAAAAACAAATAAAATAATAATAAAAAAAGGAAGAAAAAATGATATAAAAGAAAACAAAAAATAAAAAGAACCATAGAAAACCGAATAAAACAGTGAAAATGGAGAAAGGACAAAGAAAAACCGCGAAAAACAAAAACACAAAAAAACCCAGAAAGCCTTATGGTTAACCGGCTGTATTCTCTTAAAGTAGACCACGCCTTGCAGCATCCCCCGAGCCCGCCGCTAGGTCACTAGTTAGGAGCTCAAGCTGCCATCTCGCATAACCCGGGATCGAATCCCGGTTGCTTCCTTTTTCAACTCCGTTACTCCATTTCTTTCAAAGTCGTTGTTGAGTCGGCACATAACTGTACATGCTTTGCTTGCAGCGAGACATTCTACATACTCGCTTAAGGCGAGATATAGTCGTCGCGCTTGAAAAGCTCATGTACCAAACATTGCTTTGGGTATTTTGTGGGCTTTTGGGTCCAAACATTGGCCTGCGAACCAAACGAGGCCGAAAGGGGCGGTTGCATGCGACGCCATGCGTGTCGCCGTTCGTTTCCTTCCGCGGCATCACCGACCCTCTGCTCTGGCCGCGTCTCGTCAATGGCGCCGCTCCGCATGTCGACTCGCCATTCCCCGGACTCTCTTACCACTACTTCTCCTGCACCGGCCTTGCAATCTTGAATAATCATTAACTAGCATAGCCCGCACGGCGGCACGCCAAGCCCGTCGATACGGTGTGTTCATATGGATTGTATTTACTATTTACAATTAAAGTTATCAATTTAAGATAGCAGATCATTGTACCTAAAATTGTGAACGTAGGAAAAAAGTTAGAAAGAAGCAAATTTAGGCATCATGCATGTTGGATGTTGCTAAAGAGGAAAACACATGTTCATACATCTCTGATAGGGATGATCTATTTTTACCGAACATGGCACGACTCCACTATAGTAAAATGAAAGAAACATATTGCTAGATTAGGGCATGTACAATGGTTCTATCTTAATATTGCCATGTAGGATAAACAATGAGGTGGAGGAGAGAAAAATCATAAGATAAGGCTTGTCTTCTCTTATTTATGAGAAGACAAGAGATGATCTCTTAGCACAATATGTCTCCCCTTGTTTTTAGAAATAATTAATTATTGAAGATAAGGCTAAGAGATGACCCATTGTAGACATATTTTTATGTCATCTCTAAATTACATGCAAGACTTAAGATAAGACAATCTTATCAACCATTGTACATGCCCTTAGATCATTCTGGTGTAGCCTCCTGCAGGATTAGTGCCCGTGATGAAGTGATAAAAATCTTCAGTGAATTGTTTCCTCCGGCCCACAAATGGCTAGGCGCCTAATGATAGGATCTTTACTATATGGACGCTAAGGATATATGCAGAGCGGTATCACATTAGAGAAGTTGTCGCACATTTTTGCTAGAATTCTTGTTTGCCTTGCACATTCATTCTGCTAGGTGGTTACCTGCTAGCGGGCCATGCTAAACTGTCATTGTTTTGTTTGTGCTTTCTCCTGTGTTGTAAGGAGCTTCTCTTTTGCCACTTCAAGTGGATGATAGTTATGGGCGTTCATGGTGATATTGTGGTTACCCCAAATGTACTCCAGGGCCACTTGAGCAGCCTTAAATCAGCTAATGGGTGGCTGCAACATTTATTGATTAGATACGGGACATTCCTTCTCCTTCTACATGGGATGCATGCTTTCTGTCTAATTTGACTACGTCCTCCTTGGCAGTCTTCTATTTGCCTTTATCTCTACATGTGGTGGTCTGCGTCCTTTGTTGTTTGGATTTCTCTTTGCATACGACAGTCCTGTGCTTCACCCGCTGTCTGCTTTCCTTTAGAAAATTGGTTTGCATATGTGTTTGTCAAAGATTGTTCGTGTGACAGATGATGGATATATTGATTTTGTTCATGGCCGGCTTCCTCTTTTCTGTTGGCCTATGCAGAGGTATTGCACAATCAGTTATACCAAGTAATACAATATTATTATGTGAGAATTTAATACTTAGTCAACAAGATCCATGAATGTTTACACCAAATTAGAGATTAGATTCCGATTTGGGGGAAAACTGCATCTAAAAACAAAGTTTTATACCCATTTCTTTAACAAAGACCATATGTGTCGAAGATTGTCTATTCCTCAAAAAATTTCCTCTTTGTGCTACACCTAAATCGAGTTCATAGTCCAAAATTCTGAAGTTAATCATCAGCAATGGGGAACTACTTGTGAAATTACACATGTCAGTAAAATATCATGGCATACTAACTCCAGATGTTTGTACTTGTGCGCTGCACAACACAAAACCAAATCAACATAACAACATAGGTATATTTGAATGAGTAGCTAGAAGTGAAAATCTATGTAAACCTGAGAGAGAGGCCCCAGTTAAGGACACAGTGCTTATGTGTATCATCTGCTCATCTTGTCAAACAAACAAAAGAAAAAAACATCATACTGCTTTTTTAGGGGCACTTCCTAAGAAGACAAGCATTTATATATTCTAAACAGTTTTGCTAAGTCTCGCTCGACTGAGACCATGCTATATTCCTTTGATTTTGCATGAAGATTCATACAAAAAAATCAGTTTTTTTTCTTCTTACATACTATATCAATTGACTAAGACCTGGACACGCCCTATTCTAAATTCATAATACACATGCAAGTCGAAACCGGCTGCACCGTATCTATAATACCTAAATAGTTCATCCCCACTATGCTATTTTTCTAGACATACAGCCTATCCACCTCAGCAAACTGCCACATCAGCGATTATTTTCCTTTTTAGCCAATTTTTATTGACATTTTTATATGCCACTTCGTCGCTCCGTTTCCAAACTTAAAGTGCATACCGAAGCCCAATGGTCTCCAAACGCAAACATAAGAAAGAAGCCCAACTGTCTGTCCCCACGGCATACCCTTCGTTTCCACCTCCCGGCCTTAATGTCAAAACAGCAGCCGCACCGGTACCGCCCGTGAGGGCTGAGGGGGCGGCGGCCTGCCCGCGCCGGCGGAGGCGCCGCGGCCGTACGAGCTGGTGGTCGCGGCGACGGTTTGTAGATTTTGATAATTTTTCTACAAACTTGATGAAAGCTTACAAAGTTTGAGAAGGAACACAAACTATGCACCTCTATATCTTGATGTACCGTCTGGCTGCAGATGGTACTGTCCTTTGTGCTTGTATTATTATAACGTCCAATTGTATTCTGCATGCTGAATTTGAATTTAAGATGTAAAATATATGATAATATTAAATTTAAATACTCTAAAAAAGAAAAATTAACTCAAGAGTTACCAACCATAGCTAAATATGAGTTGTACTACGCGGTAAATGATCTCAAGGTTAGCCTGATATAACCATACAGGTGCATTAAGGCCCATTACAGCCACACGCACGGGGCTCCTGTTCCCAACCCTAGTCGCCACCACAATATTGGTCCGCCTCCTCTCCGCCATCCAAATGCTTGTCGGCGGTAAGAGGAGTGTGGATCGGTCTGTTTTGTTTATCTTTTCCTTAGGTTTTGTTTCCCCGGCGGCATAGACGAGGTGGTGGCGAAGATGACGCCTTTGAATAAGATCTCTCCAAGCTCTCCCTACCTCAACGACGTTTGATATACTGCTGACGAAGGGCTTGTGCAATTTTGTGTTTCCAAAATATGTTTGCTCTCTTCGAATCTTGACAGTTGGTGTGTCTATGAAGGAGAGCAATTGACTGACAATTGGTGGGGTGACTTCGACATCTTCTTCCATGTTGGTTTGCGGCATGTCCCATTTTCTCCAACTATCTGGACCTATACTGCATGGGGTCATGCTCCAACCAATGTTTCTTCAGCGACTTATAGTATAATATAGATCATGTTTCAAGCAGCGAGTGAATATTTAGGTCCTTAAAGCATGGTATGACGAAGGCATTTGCAGGTGCCCTATTTACTGTTGATTTAGATCAATCTTCATTCGCCGACGGGTGGCAATCATACGGAGGAAGAAGAATGCTAGTATGATTTTCAATGTAATTTTGTTTCTTGTTAGTCATTTCGCTTCCGGTTCTCGTTCCATTGTACTGACAATTTTCCTTCATAATTATCAGTCTTACGACACTCCAGAAAAAAGTTAGGCTGATAAGCTATTCAGACAAGCATTAGTGCGTCCCAGGTAATTCAATCCTGGATAATAGCAATGGGGATAACAACAACAACAACAACAACAACAACAACAACAACAACAACAACAACAACAACAATAATAATAATAATAATAATCATCATCTTTGCTTTCCATGCATCCCAATTATCCTACTGGTTAGAGAATCTAGGCCATAGGGAAATGAGCAGCCTAGATGAACTAATCGTCCTTCCATCCCGAGGCCGTTTTGTTTAAAAATTAGCTCAAATTGCATCAATAGCCGGATGTACAGGAGATGGTCTGGAGGAGTTGGAAACTTGAAATCATCGGCCATTAGACCCAGCCAAGTACTTACTCCTTTGGATTTGTAAACGTATCATAAGATTGGAAGAAGGAATAACCTATGACAGAACCTTACGTTCTTTTTTAGAATGATAACAATTTTCCATGTGCAATTAACTCATCTCCTTGCATGCGCACAGTTAACACATCTTTCTTTCTGTCATGCCTCTCTCCTTTATCGACCAATTAACACACGTGAGGAAGCCAACAAAAAGAGGGGGGTGTACAATTAACTGGAAATGGAGGTATGGTTGGAATCTAACATAAAGAATGGGTCTTTTTTCCGAGAAACACAGTACAAACATATGCTCATCCCTATGAAGGCACCGTTGAGAAAAAAGCAAAGCACCGGAGAACCTAAAATAAATTTAGAAAACATGTGAGCATTTGTGTCAATTCTTGGATTTGAACTCTAGTGGGCTGACTATGCTTAGTTCGCCGGGAATGCGGTAGATAATGTTGTGCTGAGTTGTCGCGAAGATCCATGCATATGGGTTTTTTCTTTCGGGAAGGAGGGGGGTGGTTAAATAATTACCCTGCGTTGGCGAACTCGTAGAGCCTGCCATTCGAGGAGAAGACGATGAGGGCGACCTCGGCATCGCAGAGCACCGAGAGCTGGAAAGCCTTCCTGTGCAAGCCACTGCGGCGCTTGGAGAAGGCCACCTGCCGGCTCGTCCGGTCCTCTATCAGCTTCACCTGCGTCTTCCCCCGCCCCATCCTCTTCCTCTTCCTCCTTCCACCACCACCACTACAAAGGAAATCTAGCTAAGCTATGACGGCATGCAAAGTGGGTGAGTGAGACTCACCGAAATGGCAAGCTTTCCCTGTGGGCGAGGAGGCCGTTTTATGGGGATGAGCATGCAATGCAAGAGACGACAAGGCCTCCCATATACTATGAGGTCAAAAGAGGGTTTATTCCTCTGAGGCCAAGAGCATATGTCCTCTTTTCCTTTTCTTATTATATCTTGTTTCTTCCGAGATGAATGTTCACTACAATGAAAGAGCCAAATTGGGGAAGGGCAGGCATCGTCAGCTACTATTATATTTTTGCCTTTGGCCACTAGTAGCTAGCTAGGTCCCTGAATTAGTGTCAAAGAGGAAAAAAAAAGCTAGGTACCCTGCATCAATTCCCTTCACCTGCATGCAGCCGTGCCTTGCTGTCCTACTAGTTGTATCGTGCAGAATTTCTATATCCAGTCGATTCTATATCGTACCATATGCAGGATTTGTGGGCTTTGGCCTTTTACTCAGAGTGTTGAGGGTGCACATCACACGATCTATGCACAACACAGATGTTTAAGACATCTCCCCTTTTAACAAAAACAAGACCATGTTTAAACATTGTTGGGAGCCCATAACATTTTTTATATATATCGATCTGTCTTCTTTTCTAGCTCGTACCTATATTATCATTGGGAGTCATATAACTTGCGCTCAACTTCAATTTGGTTTCAAAACTTACAAAATACATTATTGTGGTCACATAACTTCTCCCTCCGTGCAAATACGGTGCTTCCTCTCATATTTGGTCGTATGATCTGCCCACGTGGCAGAGGCCCACCTGTCAGTGGTTGCGAGTGCACGACGCGTTGGGTGACCCGTGCACGCCATATTGTTTTGCAGAAACACCCTCGCAATCTATAGTTACACACAAAAGCCCTCAAATAAATGAAAATGGCTGGGGCGGATGGGGTTCCAACCCCCAACCTGCTAATAATACACTCGCATGTACATCCACCCCAAAAGATTGACGTTTAACATGCACAACTATTTTTTACTATTTAATTACGCACAAAACCGCCAGTAATAGTTGTGTATCATGTACTGTTGCTTACATGCTTATGGCGACTGGTTCTTATACCATCAAAGGTGTTGGTCATTCTTCATACACCCCCCCCCCCCCCCCAAAGGTAAAAAAGGTTACATTGAACATCTTTGGGTGAGGGCGAGCTAGGCGGGGGAGCCGCGGGGCCGGTGACGTCTTTGTTGACCTGTTCGGTGATACCTTTCTCTTCGCTGAGTCCCCACCTGATCCTTGCCTCTACTGTTGCCTACTTTTCATTTTGCTCAGTTGTTGTTGCCTCGGATGGCTTCCTCCTTGACACACCGATCCAAACGGTGGCAACAACAATGGCGTCGATACTCAAGCGCACCAGTGTCTCCACCTATAACTGGTTCGTCTTCTTCAGACGGTTAGCTGCTTCCTCCCAACTTTGAAATCTCGACACCCTTTCTTGTTGATGGACTCGTTGAATGATTTGTATGTGTGTGGATGCAGGGTGTAGGTCCTCTACTATGCGCTGCTCCGGATGGGTCACCTTGACATATACGTCGCCAGTCGAGAGGCCGCTGCAGCTCGTGCAGACAACCGTCTGGCTCTATCATCGATCAGTTATCTGTAACTTGCCGACCTATTTTCTAGGCCGCTAGTTTTGTATTTTTCCTATAAGTGCATGACTCATTCTTGCTTAAATGACATGATTTAGCTTTTAGTTCTTCTGACCAAACATTTGTTTTAGCTTTTCGCCTTTGCGTATCAACATATGTGGTGCTTATTTTGAGCTACTGCCATTTTGAGCTGCTGTAGGCTTGTAGTTATTTATTACAAATGAACTTATATATTGCATCGTTGAACCAATCGATTTCCAGTTCAGATTTACTGTCATATGGAGTGGATAAATTTGCAGCCAGCTTACTAGTAACCTGACCACTTATTAGTTTAGTCAGGTAGGGGATTAGAGTGAAATGATCCTGTAGGAAATAGGTACCATAAATATATCAAAGGCTACAATCCTTGAGAGAACCTGGCTCTACTTCTGCAAATGTTCAGTGTACTCATGATATGGTTTCTGTAGCTATGTGACGCCACATACTTATATATTAAACATATGTTTGATGTAAATAGTGGTCTCAGTTGCTCAGTTTTAGTGCATCAGGTTGATGCATTGGCACAGGTGAGTTGTTGAGGATATGGTCTCCTTTTTGGCGCACTAAGCAATTGGATTAGGCAAGGTCAGTTGTGCAATGTCTTAGATATTATTTTTGGTTCTTCTATGATGATTTTAGCAACTCTAAAAAAATATTGGGTCGCATATTTTGTGATTGCGTGCAATTCAATCATTGTCAGCACATTCTTGCTAGCAAATGTTCTCAATAGAGGTTAGAAACGCAGAAATTCTTACGTTGTGCTGCGGATTGCATGTTATTTGGTATTTAAATTTTATTTATTTGACGTATTTGAATTCAGGCCCTCTGATATGAATGTCCATATCAAAATATAGACATCCATACTATTTCAAAACGGCGAGACTTTTTGTCTTCAGCTTAGAAAAATAGAACTCGAGACTTTTATGCTCATTTCAATGTGCTACACCAGTAGCACCTTTGTTCCATAGTGTATTTTGTTTACCACCACTGTTGGCTAGGAGTCGTATTAGCTCGACGCGTAAAGTTTCTTTTTAAGATAGGTTGTGATGAGAATTACTTGTTGTCGTGCCATTTTTTTTATAAGTTCTTGTATTGTAGCTCTTAATTAAAAATGTGACGATTTCTCTTTTACAGGACCTTCAGGCCTAAATGAAAGTTAGAAGTGCGAAGTCATGAAGCCTTCTTCAGCAAAGAGTAGCATATTATTTATTGTAATAATAGGCATATATCGGTTCTAATAGATTGTAAAGATTGTAATAGACTAACTTAGTGTTGTTTTGCACGAATTTCATGTGCTCTCTAGTCTATTGATATTTAAATATTAATTATGTATGTGAATTGGAAACCTGACTAGGGGGACCTACTTCTGAAAATGGTTTGACAAATTTCAAAAAAATTAACGTGTGTGATCAATTATGAGATGAACATGACAAGTGGGACCAACTGACCAATTTGACTAGCACCCAAATAAAATGACCGAAAATACAAAATCAGTAGATTATAAAAGACTGAACTGGATTGGGTTGATTCTGATCTACGACTATTTCATTTGGTCACAATTTTGTCATGTTGTATTTGACATGGTCTAGGCAGATTGCGAGTGACCAAAACAATTGGTCGTAGAATTTAAGGCCTTGTATTTTTTTATAACAGTCTACAACTATTTTAAAGGTCTTCGAGTTTTATTAACGATACTCAGCTTTTGACCAATGGTTTCGGCCACAAAAAGGTTACAAATGAAAAACAACGACTATTCAGGGACTAATATGGAGGGTTATAAGATAAAATATTTGTTTCGGTGGTCAGGATACTAAACTTATAAGGAAACTAAGGGATGAAGTGCAATGTAACAAATGTCGTCACAGATATCACACATGGGAGTACATGCGATACATATTTGTATTAAACTTTTTTACTTATTTATTAATTGTCACATTAATATAAAATCTTGATGAAGTATACTTTCAATCATTCTTAGGACAATAAATCACATAAGATGTGAGTAGATATTAAATATTTTGTGTATTAGTTGCGATGTCTGTCGTTGCAAATACGCTTACGTGAAATTGCTTATGAAAGTAGCCGTTCAATATAAACTCTCGTAGATCTAAAAATTAAACATAAAACCACAAAACTCACACTACTTATGAGATTTATACATGGGGTTGGATGAGTTTGTAGTGTACTTATATGTATGAGCATCCAGTTTTGTATCCTTAAATATCTTGATAGAGAGCTGTTGAGTGTCTAGAGTGTATGTCTAGATGTAAATAAATATAAAATCATAGTGTATAGTTTGTGTACATGTGTCCATAGAAGGTTTGGAACTGCTCATTGCATCTTTTCTTTCATCGAGTATAACTTTCCTATTTTCGCAGGTCAATGTGCCAAAATAGAAGTATTCGTGAATCCCGCGTGTAACTCAAAACACAATATAGCTTCATATATATATGTGATGGTCTGCATGTGGTTTGGTTGTAGCTTCTTCGAAGTAAGAGTATTGATCCCACATGGAGCACATGAAATGGATTTTGTCTCTTGTAGAGATTTATAATATTATGCTTGCAAATTAGTTGTAGGTCGAAGCAAAAGTGTAAACGGTGCTATGAAATATTGCGAGAGAATTCCGACTACAGAAATAAAGTGCAAGATTAAAATAAAAGGGAGCAAGGGAGAAATGAAGATTGTTTGGAATCAATAGGGCTAAGGCGGTCTTAGTGAGTGTGGGATTTCTCTCTAGTATTTAAAGACATTATAACTGAGCACTATTGGAGCCCTCTCAGGCCATTATCGCTTTTGGTCGTCAGATGTTAAGTTGTGGGCGTTTCTAGCGGTTGGATTTCCCTCTAATCCGGTCCAGCCTTCCTCTGCTGTGCAAATCGGGCTGCATGGGCTGGGTTGCTTCTCCCGTAACAAAATACACAATCTCCTGTTAATTGGGCCTAACAGGCCTTCAGTTTGTCGTAATCGCTTTCCCGTCCGTCACAACTTTGGAAGGGCGAGAAAAAAATTGTGGAGCGCACTCGCTCTCTCCTCCCATGTAGCGTTATGTGGTGCGGCTCGTTTGGAGCGGAAGAGGAACTTGCTTCGTCGAGAGGAGTAGAGACAGTTGGTCGCTTCTCTCGAGCAAAAAAAAGTGAGTCGCATGGTTGCTGGTGAGAGGCGAGTGTTGGCGATGCGGTTCGGACGGTTACTGGTCGAGGACCGAGACCATGCGCCCGTGTTGGTTCGAGCCTCCCGACGCGCACGCCAATGCAGGTAGAGGCGAAGCGTCGCTCAACTATTCGGTGAAGCGGAGGGGTGAAACTGACTATAGTTGAAGCATTGAGGCAATGAATTATCAGTTCTAGGGAGCATTCACCGTGAGCGATGTGCGCCACTTACGGGCGGCGACTAATGGAGGTGTGCGTTTTCCCCAACCTACAGCCGCTTCAGTTCCTGCGCTCCCATATAGCTTTGTCTCCTGGTGCTCTCCCTCACCCTTCGTGCTCCAGCAAACGGATTGCCTATCACGGGAGATTGAGTTGATTAGCCGATGGCCACGCGCTAGATCGTGAAGCTCTGACCAGGCTGTAGAGGCGGCGATGAAAAAGCTACGAGCATCTTGGGTGACGACTCCAGTTCAAGTAGCTCCTCCTCGACACCTCAGTTGCTCGCACCTTTTATAGATGGTCGATGGGGGATTCCTCGAACGCCACCGCCGCCTTCGTGGACAATCACACTCGCCGACGACACGTGCCCCCGACGACCATATCCCTCGACTCCCACTTATTAGAGATAGATGAAGATTGGTTTCTCCCGCAATTCGTGCTACAAGTTGCATCAGCAAGCAAGGTCGAATCCTGAGCTCCAACTGCCGCGAGGATCCTTTAGTGAAAAACTGATCAATGCCTTTTTTTTCCCTCTCCATATGCTGCTAAAGCCCCCACTCCCCTTCCCCAATCTGCATTTTTTTTGCTCAGATCTTGCTACTGATGGTAGTCGGTGTTTATGGATGTTTGTAAACAAGACTCCTAATTAGATTTGTGTTGAAAATTCTGCGTAACCATTTTGTAATTTTGATGATTGCTATGGACAAGTTGTTGATTATATATTTTGTTTGCAGCAGGCAATCTATAAATTGAGGTTTTCTCCCCATTGTTTGATCATCTCCATCACACTGTGTTATATGTTTGTGTTAATTCCTCATATTCAGGAATGATCTTCCCATTATTTTACTGCAAGTTTGTGTTTGTGCGAACGCCTCAATGAACTTGGTATTGATCCTTTTGTATCAATTCTCTAGCAATGGATTTATTCAGGTGAGGTGCTACCACAAAGGATGACATTGAAACTTGGTTTACAGTAGAATGAGCGGATCTTCGCAGCTTATTTGAGGCAGGGATTTTTTGGGTTTTGTTGATTCATAGTTCCCTTTATCTTCATATACTTTTTTTATGGGTTGTCTCATTCTGATATCAAGGTTTCTTATTCGTATATGATTATTAAAAATTGTATCATCGCATGCATGAAAGATTGACCTTCTTACAAAGGTTTCTATAAACATGGATCGACCACCACATGGCTGAAAGAGATGGGCAGTTCCTAGGTACACAAGTAAGCAGAATCACTATCCTTAAAGATGTGAAGCCTTGTTGCATATGGATTTTTTCGTGTTTGCTCTTGTCACCGACGCAGTGCTGGTCACATCAAAATCTTATGAGAATTACTAACAAGGTACTTTACTATTTTTACCTTGATTTTAGAGTACTCAATTCTGCATACATATAATTTATATATCTTATAAGATAAGAGGAACAATGTGGAGATCCACAGTATAGAGAGATCCATGTGCTTATAATTCAAGTACTCCATGTTAGTAAAAAAAAGCATCTGTCATATTGTCGGATTAACATATCTTGTGTTTCCACATTAGATGTTTCTTTGTTATTTCTCTGAAAATAATATCTCATATTTATACGGTGAGATGTGAAATTGAGGTCTCCACTACAGGACCCATGATGAGCAACACTTTGGGCTGAAAGGAGTGGAGAGAAGAGACAAATTTGTATACTCACATGGGGGCAAGTTAATAAATAGTATTTTTTATAATTCTAATTACTTAGTGCATAACAGTACACTGTTTTCTTAGGTTTGTGTTATGAAAAATCAGTGTAACCAAACTATGGACAGGAGTTAAAGTACGAGGAAGGCCTGAAGTTATACCAAGTGTTTTCAATAAGGGTTAGTAAAATTTATCTGTAGGTGGTCTTAATGATTAGATAACTTTGTTGCCGATTTACCCTTTTCTTTTAATACCATGTTCCAGCTTCCTCCCTCGCTTTTAAGTTCAAATGTGTTTGTGTCTTCATCACCGGAAATGTGGTTTATCTTACTCAAGTCTACTTTGTGCGCATGTTTTAACATATATTATTTTTATGCTTCTAAGAAATGCAACATGGAAGAAATGGTGTGCTTCTCATTCGAGAAGATTCAAAATTACTAGGAGAAAAAAGGAGACATGGAACGTGCGCACTTGATTTCCTAAAACAATGAAACCAAGTGTTGATAGCATGGACTAAACAAGAACTAGGACTACACCTGGGGGATGGTTATCCGGGTTGTGGTAGATATGTCGAGTACACCAATCGTTGTGTTCCAGCAATTATTCAATATTTTCTTTGAACATTAATATTCAATATTACAAACAGACGGGCGCAGCAACGCGCGCCTTCCATGATCTAGTGTATCTAACAAGTGGGCGGATGCATAGTTCTAGGTTTAGATTCTTAAGCCAATTTATATGTTTCTACAAGTGGGCGGAGCCAAGTATAGATATATGGATACATGCACCATTGCCGTATCACATACGCCACCACCATTCCTCCTCACTCTAGTTTAGAATGGTGATTATGGGTTTCCCCATGGATGCAGCCAAAGGCTGCCACCGTTAATTCCCTACTGTAATGATCAAGGAAGGAAGGAGATAAGTGCCATCACTATGAACCTTCGCAAACCCACGTTCACACCAATAGTAATGAGCTTTCGTCCAAAAGAGGCATATGTTGGATGGACGACTTCACCCAACATTGAGAAGATCATTAACTTAAACATCCAAAGAGGATGTGAAATCCTATCATCGTTCAATGCATATATTTCTTGAGGTCAACTTTTTATATGGGTTAATTAGATATTTGTGGATCGATGTTGGACTTACCCATGCCTACTAAGCGAGGATTTGTTATAGATTTTTATAGAGTGACATCAGACTTGCCTACAGACCGATGATGAAAACATGATAACCAATAGTGCTATATCTTTCTCTTTTCCATTTGTACAACATAGATGGGCAGTTCTGAGTCAATTTTCTAAAAGATGTGCAAGGCTATTATCTCAAGTACCCACATTCAATATGATCTCCCGGTTCACTTGAAGAGGCTCTGAAGGTTTTAGATGAATCATCAGTGGCTCCTTCTTCTAAATATGAAGAACATGGAGTTGTTCATGTTTAGAAGAATCACGAGTCTCTCGTGAGTCTTAGGGATTTTTGAGGTTTTTTTTATGTTTGCAGGTAGAGTATGTCGAATACTGGCGTTAATATGAAAGTCTTACCGAAAGTTTACCGAATGGATTCAGAGTTGCTCATCTATGTTGTGCTTGAAGCTTGGCAATATATATCACTGTTGCATACCTTTTTGACCTACTAAAGGTGTTGTATCTTTCAATTCAAATTTGTTGATAAATAAGTTCAAACACTTAATTATGTGTGGAAAGGTGTATACGCGTTTTAGGTATAACATAGGTCCTCTATATTTCCTGAGTTCAATGTTTAAACTTTCAATTTTATAGATCTGTATATCATGAAAGCATGAAACTAGAGTGTGCAACTTTAATTGAGAGACAAGTTTCTGTTTGACATGTGTGTGCATGAAGTTCATTGACATCTGAACAGGTTTATGGTGTGAATATGGACCATGAACCCCGATGAGCACTTATGTACATCTCCTAATTCTTATTTCAACTGATTATAACTACCTTTTGTACGGACATCTTTACAATGGAAGACGCTGCAATTTACGGGGGCAAGGTTTGATTCATCTGTTATAAAGTACATATTGTGCAATTGCATAAAATTGCTAATAACATGAACTTCATGTATGTAGGTCCATGTAACAGGGTCTCAACCCACTCTTCTACTATTCGCTGATATATAAGGACTCGAATAAAGTAGTTTATGACATACACATTTAAGCATGAAGGAGGGCATAATATGGGTATTCATCTTCTTCAGGAATGTCAACTACCCAATTGTCCTTCACCTGGAATGGTACACCATCTATCGTGATGGCTTTTCAGTGTCAAATATTTGTACCTTGCTACTTGTATTGGTAGACAGATGTGATCAATGATCATTCTATAAATACACACAATGCTATATTACATTGACTTATATGAATTGTGTTGTGTGCCTACGTTCAAATACATATTCCGACCTTTGATATGAAATGCATGTATTAAATATTAAATTGTGGTAAAAAACTGATGCGTTGATCATTGAGCTTTGGTCATGGTTTGAGAAAACAAACCATATGCAATGGATGTGGACACTACAAACGACTGAAGAAAAGAAATTGCCTACGATGGTATGATTACCGCACACGATTTTCAAAAGATACGCCAGAGATAATGTAACAATCTCACACGTTACGAAAGAAAGAACTTGTGTGCGCCGACAACAAAAGCATCACACATGATTTTCTATCAAATAGCTGCCAGAGATATCCTAACAATCGCACACGTTTCCAGAAAGTCATCATGAGTGACCACAGAGACTATCACACACGACAGCGGTAGAAAGTATGTGCGGGTTTGGATGCCCCACCGCACATGATTACTCCTTCGTAAGCGATGGACCCCCCCCCCACACACACACACACACGCACAATCGCCAACCCACTCAAGCACACGGTTCAGAATACTTTGTGCGATTGGGGGTCCGAACTATCTCCTTAGCCCCATCGGGTACTATTGATAGGCAATGGCGAGGAATGGCTAGGATTCGAGATTTTTGGGTGGCGTAATGAACCTTAGACATAGTTGAGGGGGCTAATCTTGTGTATTATGCCTAATTTAGGCCAAGTAATAAATAGTAATTCGAGAGAAAAGGCCCTTTTATTGAATATATTTTAAAGGGGTATTTTTTATGAAAAAACATACAGTTTATTCATTGGAGATAACAGTTACATCATTTATTATAAGGGGTACAATTTCACTCAAAAGGCTCCTCAAACCAACCAAATTTCAATGAAATTCTAGCGAACGTATCAAATTCAAGAGCAATCTTATTAGCCTCTCTATTACAATGTTCCAAACAATTCATAGGAAAATCATAAGCAATAGAATAACATCCATAAAAAACTAATGCATGTGACCATTAAGTACATCAGATTTAAGTCTATGTGACCAAATAGTGAGATCCCCAACAATAATAGAGAATACCACGCGAGTGCTGGGGAATCGATTGCAATATATTGCAGTTATTTGATTGTCTGTAACATTCATAGTTGAATTAATACAATATGCACTAAAATTTAAAATAAATATTATATATTGTATTTGATTATTGTTTAGTCGGAAGATATTTTGAATATAAGTGGCATAATATAATTGAAAAATAATTCATGCATGTTGAGTGGACCTTTGATGAGGTGGCATGTGTGGTGAGGTGGGATGTGTGCATGTGATCAAGTAATAATGAAAAACTTTTTCTTATGCATGTTGTTGTGGCCTTTGATGAGGTGACATGGTGCGTGTTCAGATAATAGAGATAGTCGGGATGAACTATTTAGGTATAAAAGATATAAGATTCCGGTGGCGGTTTGAATGTCAATCTTGATACCTTGAAAATATTTTTTGTTAGGTATTATTTATGACACAAAATTTTAATATCATTCTATACTTTTATTTGTTTAATTTGCTATGTTTTGGGCTTGTTACCACATAGTTTTCAAGAAAAATATCCAAATGCCATGTACATAACCTGCCTACAAGGTGCACGTCTATATCTTGCAGGAGCTTCTATATCTCGCCTCACGCAAGAGAAGCTTGCGACTCTCTGAAGCACCTTTTTAGCCATCTCTCTAAAGCACCTAGTAGTCGCGCTACCGTATGGGCCGGCCCCGTACGCGGGAGGACAATGCCTCAGTTGTTCTTTCTTTTTCACATTTTTATTTCGTTTTTTGACTCCTTTTTTTAACTTTTGTTTACGCTTTCAAATATTCTAAACACATATATTACAAAAATATACTTCAGATAGTGTTGAAAAAATGTCAATCATGCAATTGTAAACAAATGTTAAATGTGTATAGAAAGATATTGACTACATATAGGAAAAATGTATACACAAGATATACAATGCGTGTGACAAAAGTTGATCATTTATTTAAAAAATGTTATCAAGATTTATAAAAGTTTAAACAAGTATTAGAAAAATGTTAATCCAGCAATCGAAAAATGTTAAATCTGTATAGAAAAAATGTTAAACTTGCATTAAAAATGTTAAATATTTATAGAAAAATGTTGACCATATATTAAAAAAGATTAAACTTGCATTGAAAATAGTTAAATGTGTATAGAAAAAATATTGACCATCTATTAGAAAATGTCAAACTTGTATTTGTAAAATGTTGACCAAGTATTAATTTTTTAAACTTGTATTCAAAAAATGTTATTCAAGAATTTGAAAAAAATTGTTGAATGTATATAGAAAAAATGTTCATGACATATTAAAAAATTGTTAATCTAGAATTTGAAACATGTTAATCAAGCATTTGAATTTTTCTAAATATGTATCAAAAAATGTATTAGATATATACCAAATATGTGAATAGAAAAACAATGAAACCCAAGAGAAAACAAAGAAAACCTATTTAAAATGAGAAACAAAACAAACAAAACCGAAGAAAACAGAATAAAAAAGAAGTACAAGAAAAGCCCAGTGAAACCCGAGAAAGTAACGAAGAAAAACGAGGAAAAAAATAAAAAATAAAGAAAAGAATCCCCAGAGGAAATAGAGAAAACCTAGTGAAAAAACAAAAAAAAACCTACGAAAAACAGAGAAAACCCGGCTCATTCAGCCTGAAGTGTGTCGCACCCTTAGACTGGATTGCCAGCCTGACACTGTCCGACTGGCTAGCAGCGCTACAAGATTCGAACCAACGACCGCCTATTCTATAGGAAGAGGTGAAACCACTGCACCACCGAGCCAGATCTGGTTTACTCGAACCTTTCCACTCTTTTATTCTTTCTTTTCCGTTTTCTCCTTTTTTTTCTTTTTCTTTTACTTCTTTTCTTATCTATATTTTTTCTTTTTCTTCTTCCTGGGTTAACGAATTGTCTTGCAAATACGTGAACTTTTTCTTCAAATCGATGAACTTATATTGAAATTCGATGAACTTTTTCAAATTCAATGAATTTTTTTCAACTTTTTGTGTAATGTTTTAAAAAATTCATGAACTTTTTTAAAGTTTTCTGATGAACTATTTTCAAAATTGATGAACTTTTTTTTTCGAATCCGCTGAACTCTTTTCAAAATCAATGAACTTTTTTCTAATTATGATGAACTTTTTTCACATTCGATGAACTTTTCTCAAATTCGATGAACTTTTTTTCAGATTCGATGAACTTTCTTCAAATTTTGATGAACTTTTAAAAAACCAATGAACTGTTTTCAAATTTGAAGTTTTTTTAAGTTTTAATATTTTTTAAGAAAAGTGCAAGCATTTAGCAAAAAAAAAGGGAAGAAAAAAGGCAAACAAAACCGTTACAGAATAAAAAAGACGGTTTTGGAAGCTTCTAGACCGGGGTCTTTGCGAGGTGGAGGAAGAATAAAATAGAACAAACGACTGTACAGAGCACAAGTTGGTCAATGGTGTAGTGGTTCGTGCACAAGTTGGTCAATGGCGTAGCTGTAGGTTCAGGTACCGAGTTCAAATCTTGCTCTTCGCGCATTTTTTGCTCTTTACACAGAAAGAGGACAAATGGGCCGGCCCGCTACACGCCCTGCGAGCGCCAGAATCATTAATCGGCACCGTGAGCGCGGACTAGGAGCTCCCATCCCCGCGAGCACCAGGTTTCTTCCACTACTTCCTACTGTCTCGCTGTAATTGAGATATTCGCGGCCAACCCTCTTTGACGCTTGCCGGCCCACTTTAAGCGTTAAAGCAGTGCCTGGCAAATATTTTTGTTATTTTATTTCACTGGTTTTACTGGTTTTCCGGTTTTTCCTTTTTTTTGGTTCTATTTTTTCTTTTTTTTCTACTCCTTTTATTTTAACTTTTCTTTCCTTTTATCCTTTTTCGTTTTCATTTTTATCCTTTGTTTTAGAGAATGTTTGAAATTCCAAATTTTGTGCATGATTTAAAAAAATGTTCATGGTTTATAGAAAAAGAGTTCTTTTAGAAAAATTTACAATTCAAAAATTGTTGAGAGAATATTACAAAAAAGGTTCAATGTATATTTAAAAATTGTTCATCATATCACAAAAATGTTCGATGTGTATTTCAATATTGTTCATCTTATATCACAAGAACATTCTATGTGTAGTTCAAAATGTTCGTCCTGTTATTACAGAAAACAATTAATGTATATGTAATGAAATGTTCAGCGTATACCACAAAATATTCAATGTGTATTAGAAAATTATTAAGCATATATCAAAAAAATGTTCAATGTGTATTTCAAAATTGTTCGTTGTATATTTATAAAAAAAATCAGTGGTCGAAATATTTTGATTTTTTCTGGATCTACCAACACATTGAGTTCATAAATATTTGGGGCCACCTACTATTCACGAACACCTAGCAGCTCAACTGATGAAGAACGCTGACAGCCAGGTTATGAGTTCGAATCCTCGTTAGAGATTTGTTTTTCTTTTATTTTTAGTAGCGGCTTCGCGATGACGCCCATTCAGAACGCCCTGCACGAAAGCTCGCCCTTTTGACGCTAGTTTGCGTCAGCTAGGGACTCTGTGTTTCACGTGAGATCGGTCGTAGCCTCGTGTCAACCTATGCCCAAGTGGGTCGGCCCAAACGCATGCTCCTTCGTTCCATAGTTAGTTATGTTCTTTTTTCTTTTTTGTTGCTTTCATATATATTTATTTAGATTTAAAAATAATCAAAATGTACATATTACAAACACTATGATTAAAATGTTCACTATGAAAATGCAGTGTAAAATTGTGTATATGCAATTTTTAAAGAATTGTTTTACTATTCAAAAGGACGTGCATCCATTAAAACAATGTTCGCACATTTTCAATTTTATTATTCTTTTAAACAAATGTTCAACACACATTTAAAAATCCAGTGTCAAAGGTTGTTTATGTATTTTTTTAAGTCACACCATTAAGGAATATTCATGACCTTAAAAAATGTCACATTTTAAAAATTATTTCGTACATATTTTAAATAAAATTCTTTAAAATTTAAAATTTATTAACTTGTGTAAAAATGGGCATATGTTTTTTTCATGTCATTAAAAAATGTTGCCGTATTTAGAAATATGTTTTGTCGCATTTTAAAAATATTTTCATGATAATGTAAAAACAAATCCATACAAATTTAAAAAGGTATTCAATATGATAATGCAAAAACTCTAATTTAAAATGTTTGACGTACAACAAGTATTCTGTTAAATATTTAAGATTTATTTAGAAAATGTTCAGCTTATATCTAAAGAATATTCGACCTATCTATAAGAAAAATGTTCAATGTTTATAAACGAAGTTAACTTGTATTTGAAAAACGAAAAAAAGGAAGAAAGAAATCCGGTTATAAAAAGCAAAAGAAAAACCAATAAAAATATATAATTCAAGTTAGTTTTCTATATTATATTATATTCAACATGATTATTATTCAACATGATTATATATAATTAAATTTAGTTTTTATATTATATTCAACATGATTATTATTTAGTTTTTTAAATATTATATTCAACTCGTGAGAGCAAAAGGAGAAAAGAAAAGAAATCAACGGCACTTTTGGGGACAAGTGTTCTCCAACAAGTTGTCATGAAACAACACTAAGAAAAGGTTTTTATTTATTTATGCAACTAGTTGTGTCCCACTACTCAGTTTTGCCATTAGAAATTACAACTTCTCAAAAATGCCATCATTCCATGAGATGTTTGCTAAAAAATGCCATTAGATATCTAAAAATGCCATCGTTCCATTAGATGTATGCTAAAAATGCCATTAGAATCATTATTGTTAGGTCAAACCCGTTGACCATGTTATATGACAAAAATATCACAACACCCACATGTCAGCTCTCTCTATACCACAATTATAAGTGTGGGCCCTACTTGTCAGAGTAAGCAAGAAAATTTTTTTAGAGAAAAATAAGGGTGTTGTTGGGATCAAGTGGGACCTGCACTTTATTGTAGTGAGATAGAGGAAGAGCTGAGATGTTGATCCATAGGTATTTTAGACATTATAACATGGAAAATGAGAATTGAGATGACAGTAATGGTGTCCAATGGCATTTTTGAGCATGCGTCTAACGAAGCAATGCCATTTTTGAGTAGTTGAAATTTCTAGTGACAAAACTGAGTAGTGGGACATAACCAGTGGCAAAAATGATAAAACCCAAAGAAAAGATGCAATTGTACCTTTTGACAACTTAAAGCAGGCAATTTCATTTCGCCGGGAAGGCAAATGTACGAAGCATGCAGCACACGCAAAGCTTCTATCACACCAAACATGAAACACAACATGATCGTCACCAACTCGAGACACACGAACAATCACGCGTACGCAGCCGGCACGAGCCGCGGCGTGACGACGGCCTTGAGCAGGACGGCCTTGGGCAGTGCCAGCCCGAAGGTCTCGGCCATATCCACCTTTTCCTCGCCGTCCGGCAACCGCCACTCGAACGCGTGCACCAGCGTTCCCAGGAAGTACTGCACAAACACCATTCCGGCCAGCTTCCCAGCGCATATCCTCCTGCCGGCGCCGAACGGGATCAGCTCGAAGTTGTTCCCCATCGGGTCAATCTTGGCCGCCGGCCCGGACAGGGACCGCTCTGGCCGGAACTCCAGGGGGTCCTCCCACGCCGCCGGGTCGCGGCCGATGGCCCAGATGTTGATGAGGAGCCGCGTGTTGGCGGGGACGTGGTGGCCGTCCACCTCGCACTCCTTGAAGGAGAAGTGCGGCAGGCTGAGCGGTGTGGAGGGGTGCAGGCGCATCGCCTCCTTGCATATGGCCTGCAGGTAGGGGAGGTTGGCGATCTCGGATTCCTCGAGGCGGCGGTGAAGGCCGATGACACGGTCCATCTCCTCCTGGGCGCGCCCCATGATAGACGGGTTGTTGATCATCTCCGCCATTGCCCACTCCACGATGATCGATGATGTGTCCGTGCCGGCCGTGAACATGTCCTGCATGCATGCATACACGGGTTTACAATTCCAAGTTCTACTATGTTTTTGCTGCATTTTTCTACAATCTACGTGTGCATGCTTATATGCGTTCGAGAGTGGATTATCCATCATACCCAATGTATGCGTCCACCTTTTCTTTCAATTGTTGAGATTCGTGCCTCAAAATACATGCACATTATTTTCTCTTTCTGTATTATGTATAACCACCTCACATATCGTGCCTCCTTTTCCATGCCTAGTGGGAGGTGACTATGTCATGTAGCAGTTACGAAATGCTTGAGAACACTGTCCTACCCACTGCCTGCCACCACTAGCCCACCACTCTCAGACTCACTTCATCTCTGTCTCACAAATGTCATCACTCTTCTTTTTAGGAAACGATATAAATGGCTAATAATGTTTTGAAGCAGTGGTTGTGTTGTGTGCATCACAATGATTCAGGGGCTGGGAGTTATCCTCGGTCCCTAAACAAAAATATGTTTTGAAGCATAAGTTTGATTGATATTCTGTTTGAACAGTTGTGTTTATTCTAGAGGAGATATTTAGAAAAAGATTAATATTGAATATATTATTGGAATGATTTTTCTTACAACAAAAATACAATTCGTCTTTTGACTATTATTTTATTTAATGCTCTCAAGGTTCACTCTCTTCGGGGGTTTACCACAATGTTTCACTGTTTTTAAATGCACTTTGAACTTGCATCATGCAAATTAGTTTGAGTGTACCATAATATTTCCTTTTGTGTCAGTATGTGCTACCAAACCAACTCAATGTGAATACGCTAGTGAGGGTACAAATCTCCAACTCAATGAATTGCTGATGCAAGCACGAGATATCCTGTGTACGGTACTCCTATGTGTGCATTTCTCCTATGTGTTCTGGGATGAATCACTAGAATGGCAAAGTAGTAATTACTTACGAAAAAGCATGCACTAGAATGGCAAAGTTTTTTTTTCTGGAATACGCACGAGTGTGCGTATCATTCATTAATAGAAGGAAGGGAGGAGAATCCCAATGTCCACAAAGTTACATTTGCGGTGCGTCCACATGTCGGATGAACCGCCGACGACGTCTAATGCATATAAGTGACTACTCCCTAATAGCCCACCTCGACAAGTCTGCAAAGAATCCATCAAGATCGCCTTTGAGCAGCCCTGCATCTCGCCATACTCGTCCTCGGTGTTGATCCGCTCGATGACTGTTGTTGTTGATGGTGCGGCCCCTTCGAAAACGATGCTATTGCGATGTTTCCACAGCTCCCAGAGCGCCAGCAAGGTAATGGCGCGGGTGGTCCTCTTGTGAACTTGCACTTGCTCCTGTCACATGCACCAGTCCTGCAGGGACTCATTGGCCGTGGCCACCACGCCCTGTCTGCCGGTCGCGGATACAACCCACAGCCATATCTGACGAGCAAAAGCGCAAGTTACCAGGAGGTGGTCGATGGTCTCTTCATGTTGGTCGCAAAACGGGCATGCTGCCTGGTGTGGTAGGCCACGCCGGGCAAGTCTATCTGACGTCCAGCAACGGTTCTGGATCGCTAGCCAGTTGAAGAATCGGCACTGCAAAGGGGCTCTTGACTTCCACGTGAAGGCTGCAGTTGGAGAAACCTCCAGACCTGCAAATTTGGCCGCATACGCCGAGCGGACCGAGAAGGTGCCATCTTTCTCCCATGACCAGAGGATGGTGTCGTCCAAGGCAGGGACAAGCTGAACTTCTGCCACAGTTGGCCATAGGGCCATGAACTGATGTATCTCGTTGGCAGTGAGGTTCGGGCCAACGTCGAGCGCCCATGAGTCATGCAGCAGCGCTTCTGCAACCGTCCGTGTTTTCTTGACCCGCGTCGCCACCTTGTCATATATGAGGGGTGCAAGCTCGCAGGCTCGGAACCCATGGATCCATCTATCCTCCCAAAATAGAGTAGTCTGACCGTTCCCTACTTGAGCTCTTGCTGCCGCATTGTAGATTGCCCGGGAGTCAGCCGGGACTGAAATTTTGAACTCGGCCCAAGATTTGGACCTGTCAGTTCTTTGCAGCCATGGCCATCGCGCTTGTAATGCCAAGTTCAGCCATCGAAGGTCCGGAATGCCTAAGCCGCCTGCCCACTTCGGTCTGCATACCTTGTTCCAGGCGACCGCACAATTTCCACTGTTTGCCTCCGAGGTGCTACACCATAGAAATCCACGACAAATTTTGATTAGGGCCTTGACGGTTTTCGCCGGGATATCCATAGCCAACATTGCATGGATGGGTATTGCACATAGAACCGACATGACGAGAATGAGTCGACCACTCTTTGGCAGCAAGGCCGCTCTCCAGTTGGGTAGGCACCCAGCAAGTTGGTCCACCAGCCCCTGTAATTGCGCGGCTGTTTGTTTTCGCAGTGTCAACGGCAGTCCGAGGTACTTGCACGGGAAGGATGAGCTCGCGCATCTGAGAGAGGAGCAAACCAGTTCAACGTCCTCTTGGCAGCACCTGATTGGGACTGCAGCGCTCTTCAACATGTTTACAAAGAGTCCCGAGGAATGGCCAAAAGCTTGTAGGATTGTGTTGCACACGCTGATCTCCGTTGCATTGGGTCGGAAGAAAACCATAACATCATCCGCGAACATGGACACCCTTTGGTGCATGCCGGTGCGAGCAAGGGGCGCGAGCAGTCCCCTTTGTGTGGCCAGGTTGAAAAGCTTTTGCTACGGCTCCATGCACAAGATGAAGATCATTGGGGATAGCGGGCATCCTTGCCGCATGCCTTGGTAGTTGAGAATAGGCTTTCCAGGTATGCCGTTGACCATGATTCTTGTCGAGGAGGTGGCAAATAGACCACATATCCATGATATCCACCGCGGGCCGAACCCCATCTGCCTGAGCACCTCGAGAAGGAAAGGCCATTTTACCGAATCGAAGGCCTTCGAAATGTCGAGCTTAAGCATTATCATGGGCTCTTTTAGTGCGTGTAGACGTCGCGCAGTGTGTTGCACCAACATGAAGTTGTCGTGTAGTGATCGCCCACGAATGAAAGCGCTCTGGTGATGGCCCACTAGCATGGGCAGGTCGCCCGTCAGTCGTGTTGCAAGCAATTTGCCAAAGATCTTGATTGCCCCGTGGATTAGGCTCAACGGCCGAAAATCCTTGATGTCCACAGCGCCATCTTTCTTAGGGAGCAGCGACACAATCGCTTTGTTAATCACTGCAAGGCCCCGCATGTCTCCTTGGAAGAACTGGTCCAGCGCGCGCATGAAATCCCGCTTGATGATCGACCAACAGGAAACGAAGAATCTGCCAGTGAATCCATCAGGCCTTGGAGCTTTGTCCAGCGGCATTGATTTGATTGTCTTTTCCACTTCCTCGGCCGAGAAGGGCGTCTCCAGGTGTGAAAGGTCATGTGAGGGCAGCTCAAGAATATCCAGGTTCAGAGAATGCTGCCTTCAGATGGGGTTGCAAGTAGCGCTGTGTAGTAGTTGTCGACAGCTTCGGCAATGCTCTCGTGTCCAGTGAAAATTTCTTCGTCCTTCTGAATGATGTTGATCATGTTTTTTCTTTGCCGGCGCCTTGCATGCCTATGGAAGAATTCAGTGTTTGCATCGCCTTCCCGCAAGTGGAGAAGTCTGGACCGTTGTCGAGCGATCGTCCGCTCGAGAGAGCTCAGGCCTAGAAGCTTTTTCTTGAGAAGTTTCCGCAGGCCAAATTCCGGATCTGAGAGAGTTCGTGACTCCGCTGCCATATCTAGTCTGAGGATGACCTCCATTGCAAGTGCAATCTGAATCCGCACATTGCCGATCCAGCGGTCGCCCCAGCTTTGCAATGCTTTGGCAGTGGCCCTCAGTTTCGCGTCTAAAGCCACAAATGGGTTTCCCTCTGACGGTATGGAAAGCCACGCCGTTTCCGCTGTTTCATGAAAGCCCTCCGCTTTAGGCCAGAAGGCCTCGAACTTGAATCTACGGCCCATCACAAAATCCGCGTCCAAATCAAGTAGCAGTGGGCAGTGATCGGATACCGCCGATCCGAGCGCCGTAAGAAGGCAAGCCGGGTAAAGGTCCTCCCAGGAGTTTGTGATGAACACGTGATCGATCTTCTCCATGGTTGGGCGCTGATGCTCATTTGTCCACGTGTAGCGCCTGTTGGGGAACGTAGCAGAAATTTAAAATTTTCCTACGTGTCACCAAGATCAATCTAAGAGATGCTAGCAACGAGAGGGGAGGAGTGCATCTACATACCCTTGTAGATCGCGAGCGAAAGCGTTTAAGAGAACGGGGTTGATGGAGTCGTACTCGTCGTGATCCAAATCACCGATGATCCTAGCGCCGAACGGACGGCACCTCCGCGTTCAACACACGTACGGAGCGGGGACGTCTCCTCCTTCTTGATCCAGCAAGAGGGGAGGAGAAATTGATGGAGATCCAGCAGCACGACGGCGTGGTGGTGGAAGTAGTAGGATCCCGGCAGGGCTTCGCCAAGCGCAAGCGGGGAGGAAGAGGTGTCACGGGAGGGAGGGAGGCGCCAGGGCTTGGGGTGCTGCTCCCATGCGCCTCCCCACTATATATAGGGGTGGAGGGGGCTGGTTTCTTGCCCTCCAAGTCCATTGGGGCGTTGGCAAAGGTGGGGGAAAGAAATCCCATCATTTCCCTTCCCCACCGATTGTTATCCCCCTTTTTTAGGGATCTTGATCTTATCCCTTCGGGATATGATCTTATTCCTTCTAAGGTGGGATCTTGGTGCGCCTTGACCAGGGGTGTGGGGCCTTGACCCCACTACCCACGTTCATGTGGGCCCCCCATGCAGGTGGGCCCCACTTCAGAACCTTCTAGAACCTTCCCGGTACAATACCGAAAAATCCCGAACATTTTCCGGTGGCCAAAATAGGACTTCCCATATATAAATCTTTACCTCCGGACCATTCCGGAACTCCTCGTGACGTCCGGGATCTCATCCGGGACTCCGAACGACTTTCGGATTTCCGCATACTAATATCTCTACAACCCTAGCGTCACCGAACCTTAAGTGTGTAGACCCTACGGGTTCGGGAGACATGCAGACATGACTGAGACGACTCTCCGGTCAATAACCAACAGCGGGATCTGGATACCCATGTTGGCTCCCACATGTTCCATGATGATCTCATCGGATGAACCACGAGTCGAGGATTCAATCAATCCCGTATACAATTCCCTTTGTCAATCGGTACGTTACTTGCCCGAGATTCGATCGTCGGTATCCCAATACCTTGTTCAATCTCATTACCGGCAAGTCACTTTACTCGTACCGTAACGCATGATCCCGTGGCTAACTCCTTAGTCACATTGAGCTCATTATGATGATGCATTACCGAGTGGGCCCAGAGATACCTCTCCGTCATACGGAGTGACAAATCCCAGTCTCGATTCGTGCCAACCCAACAGACACTTTCGGAGATACCCTGTAGTGCACCTTTATAGCCACCCAGTTACGTTGTGACGTTTGGTACACCCAAAGCATTCCTACGGTATCCGGGAGTTGCACAATCTCATGGTCTAAGGAAATGATACTTGACATTAGAAAAGCTCTAGCAAACGAACTACACGATCTTGTGCTATGCTTAGGATTGGGTCTTGTCCATCACATCATTCTCCTAATGATGTGATCCCGTTATCAATGACATCCAATGTCCATGGTCAGGAAACCATAACCATCTATTGATCAACGAGCTAGTCAACTAGAGGCTTACTAGGGACATGTTGTGGTCTATGTATTCACACATGTATTACGGTTTCCAGTTAATACAGTTATAGCATGAACAACAGACAATTATCATGAACAAGGAAATACAATAATAACCATTTTATTATTGCCTCTAGGGCATATTTCCAAGAGTCTCCCACTTGCACTAGAGTCAATAATCTAGTTCACGTCATCATGTGATTAACACTCAAAGTTCACATCGCCATGTGACTAATACCCAAGAGTTTACTAGAGTCAATAATCTAGTTCACATCACCATGTGATTAACACTCAATGAGTTCTAGGGTTTGATCATGTTATGCTTACGAGAGAGGTTTTAGTCAACAGGTCTGCAACATTCAGATCCGTGTGTGATTTACAAATCTCTATGTCATCTTGTAGATGCAGCTACCACGCGCTACTTGGAGCTATTCGAAATAACTGCTCTACTATACGAATCCGGTTCACTACTCAGAGTCATCCGGATTAGTGTCAAAGTTTGCATCGACGTAACCCTTTACGATGAACCCCCTTTCCACCTCCATAATCGAGAAAATTCCTTAGTCCACTAGATACTAAGGATAAGTTCGACCGCTGTCATGTGATCCGTTCCTGGATCACTATTGTACCCCTTGACTAACTCATGGCAAGGCACACTTTAGGTGCGGTACACAGCATAGCATATTGTAGAGCCTACGTCTAAAGCATAGGGGACGACCTTCGTCCTTTCTCTTTCTTCTGCCGTGGTCAGGTCTTGAGTCTTACTCAATACTCACACCTTGTAACACAGCCAAGAACTCCTTCTTTGCTGATCTATTTTGAACTCCTTCAAAATCTTGTCACGGTATGTATTCATTTGAAAGTACTATCACTACAGGAATCAGCTATTTTGCCGTCTGCCACGGCGGACAGCAAAGGCACGAACGGCGGACGGCAAAGACCTTTGCCGTCAGCCGCAGACGGCAAAAGGCTCCGGCAAAGTAGGCTACGGTAAAGAGCTACTTTGCCGTGTGCTTCCTGGCGGCTGACGGCAAAGGCCCTTTGCCGTCCGCCGTGGACGGCAAAGAGAGCGGACGGCAATAATTGCGCTGTCAGTCCGTTAAGTGGCTAACGGCGGGCCTTTGCCGTCCGCCGCTGACGGCAAACTATCTAATGTCTTTGTCGTCCACCGTATGATGTCATCTACACGTCACTACACGGCAGGCCTTTGCCGTCCGCCGCTGACGGCAAAGAGCCTGAAGCCTTTGCCGTCTGCCACTGTAGGCAAATTGACCAAATGGGTCAGCTCCCAGGAAGCACAGCTGGATGCCACGTGGCTTCTTTGCCGTCCGCGGCAGACGGCAAAGAGCCCGTTGCCGTCGGTGGCAGACGGCAAAGAGCCTTTATATTGGCTGTTTTTTCTGTTTTTTATTAAATCCAACAATTTTCATCACAAATATATATGACAATATAGATATATTTCACAAGGCCATTACAGAGCAAACATATAAGATATCCAACACATAACTTCATAGTTCAACGATACATGCATAGTTCCATCCAACTACCAAGTTCCATCATACATAGCAAGTTCAACATAGAGGCATCCAACCATATATATTACAATAGTTTCATCCAACGATACATGCATAGTTCAACGATACAAAAGAAACAGAGAAAGGGATAAGGAGCACTCCATCTATGCAAGCTTTCGTCAAGTGAATGAAATCTGCAAAATGAAAAATAAGAAAGTTAGAAATAGGTGACTAGAATAAGAAGACTAGAACAAGAAGAGTAGAACAAGAAGAAGACTAGAACAAGAAGAATAGAACAAGAAGACTAGAACAAGAAGAGTAGAACAAGCTTCGTTTATGAGCTAACTTACGTGAAATGGATCATATATGAGCTAACTAAGTTGAAATGGGTCGTTTATGAGCTAGCTAAGGTGAAATGGATCATTTATGAGCTAACTTAGTTGAAATGGGTCGTTTATGAGCTAACTAAGGTCAAATGGATCGTTTTTGAGGTAACTAAGGTGAAATGGATCGTTTTTTAGCTCACTTAGGTGAAATGGATCATTTATGAGCTAACTTAGTTGAAATGGATCGTTTTTGAGCTAACTTAGGTGAAATGGATCATTTATGAGCTAATTTAGTTGAAATGGATCTTTTTGAGCTAACTTAGGTGAAATGGATCATTTAAGAGCTAATTTAGGTGAAATGGATCGTTTATGAGCTAAATTAGTTGAAATGGATCGTTTATGAGATAACCTAGGTAAGATGTGTCCTTTTGGAGTTAACCTAGGTGAAATGGGTCATTTTAAAGCTAACGTAGGTAAAATGGATCATTTAGGAGCTAATCTAGGTAAAATGGGTCATTTTTTGAGCTAACTTGGATGAACTGGATCATTTATAAGCTAACCTAGGTAAAATGGGTCATTTTAGAGCTAACTTAGGTAAAATGGATCGTTTATGAGCTAACTAAGCTAATTATGCAATTTTTGACATAAGTAAGCTAAGTACAGATCGTTTTAGAGCTAACTTAGGTAAAATGGATGGTTTTGGAGGTCAGTAAGCTTATTAAGTCATTTTGGAGGAGAAGAAGCTAAGTCTAGGTCATTATGGTAAGCATTGGAGGAAATAAAGCTAAGTCTAGGTCTTTATGCATGTGTTAAGCAAAACACTAGATAAACTTACCAAGATCCAGGAGGTGTAGGAGCGGGCTGGCTCGTGTCGGTAGCTGGAGAAGGATCGTGCGATGCTTATCTGGAGTTACGCTGCACCAAAGATCATTTCCAATGTCTTGTTAGCATGATGCCACTCAAATGTTAAGACTAGCAAGTAATGTCCATTCAAATTAAACTCACCGTGGTCCCAGGAGCAATCACTAGCATCGGCGGAGCGGTCTGACCGGTCTTCTCGCACACAGACTGCACATTTGGTTTTGACGACTCAGTCATACTAGTTAGTAATGAGACAAACACTACATCAATGTTTTGGCTAATCTGCAGAACAAACTTACCACAAGGAGCTCGTACATGGCCCTTGCCTGCATGTCATTCTGTGCCCTCTCCTCCTCCATCATCTTTGTCGGCCTCTCCTCCAACTCCCGCTGCCTCTCCGCCGCCTCCGCCAGAAGTTTCTCCGTTCTATCTCTCTCACTCTGTATAGCAGCCTGCAACACCACTCACATGACCATTTGTAATCATTGATGGAAGTGCACACAATGTAATGGAGAAAGAAAACTGAGTACGTATCACTAACCTTGATGGCGAGTTGCACTGGCCGTTCACGAGGCCTTATCTCAGGAGCGGAGCTCGACTGGCGCGCCTTGATCTCCGGGAGAGTGCTAGGACAACGGATAAGTCCATCTCCAATGGCTATGGAGCCATGGGACCTCCCGCCACCAGATATCATCACCAGCTCTGGATCAATGGGACCCTGGCTCGGGTTAAAGTCCTCCCCTTTCCTCGCCTTCCCCTCATCTCTATATCTCACGAGCTTGTTGTGGGAGGAGATGTTGGTGAAGTTGTTTGCATCATCAAGGTCAGACTGAGAGAAAGCCTTGACTTTCTTCAAAGAGGCAGTGTGGGCCATGGCATACAGGTCGTACACCTCTGGCACCTTATCCACCTTATTGTGGCGTGCCTGAAAGAGAGAAACAATGTAAATTAGTAATTAAAGGGCTCAAGCTAGCATGATGAATGAATTGCATGAATCATGAAGCAAACCACATACCCAGTTGCTCCTCGGGCTGATCCGGCCAGGTACCCCATCCGGACGTGTGCTCCTCCGAGGTCTCATGGGCCGAACTCTTGTGGGCCGAAGGCCAGTCGACCCGAGCCTCGTGGGCCCAAGACCCGTGGACCGGAGGCTCGTGGACCGGAGTCCGTGTAGCCTCCTCCTCGGACGAGTCCACCCTAGCAGTCACGTGCTCGGGTGAAACAGCTGGGGGTGGCGGCGAGGAAGGCGCCGTAGCAGTCACCCTACCTCCTCTCCCGCGACCACGTGCCCCACCTCCTCTCTTCCTACCTCGTCCCCTGCTGGGCACCGCGGTCGACGAAGAAGGGCCCGGCGGTGTGGCCATACTGTCCAGCAACGCTCGGCGGAGAGGTGCGTCTGGAATGGAAGACCTCAGACCACGCGCCGACGAAGAAGGGGCCTTGGCGCGCTCCCGACCAGCGCCCACCATCTTTCAACACCTGCCATGACAAACAGTAAACGAAATTAGTACAACATAAAAAAAAGACCGACATGAATAATAATATGTGTATCACTTAAGTGTATCATCATCAAGTACAACATAAAAAAATTTAATACCTGACACTACTAATAATCTCGATCAGTATCATCAATAAATGCATAATCATCATCATCACTATAATCAATGACGGGCTCATAGGGTTCAGTGGCATCAACATGTGGAAGGCCACCTTGACGTAATCGGTCAAGCAATGACAGGTCATCCGCAGCAGTAACCTCTTCTTGTTCCGTCTCTTCTTGTTCCTCCTCTGGGGTGATGTCGGATTCACTGTCGCTGTCTACTTCAATGTTTTGGGGTGAAGTATAGCGGTTCTTGAAACGCTTTTTGGAAAGACGTGTCTCTTGGAAGAATTCTCCTTCATATGTGTCTGGGTTAATGTGAGGTTCATAATCCTCTTCCTTTGGGGGAGATAGTCTAGCACGTGGCGGCACTTCATAAACGACATCCCAACCTTTCAGATTTGGATTAGTTTGGCAGGCCCACGGTAGATAGAATACTTGGGTCGCCTGTTGAGCCGTAATATAGACATCAGGAACATCTAAATGGGTGCTTTGGTTGATTTCAACTAGCCCTATATGTTCATGAGTCATTCTAGTCTCCTTCAGCTGAAACACATAACATTTGAAGACTACGACATTCGGTCGGCCATAGATACTTTTTGCCATAGGTACGAAAGCGATACCCGTTGATATCGTATTTGTCAAATGAACGGACCTTATAGTCAAAACCATTAGCGACTTGTCTCAATTCGGCATCCATAGACTCTGAATTAGCCTACAAGTTTAATATGAAAGGATTGTTGCATACGCACAAATTAGCGAATGAAACCGGGATAGCCGCCTACAAATTAGCCTACAAGTCTAATAGAAATTACCGTTTGTTTGAACCAAGAGATGAAACCGGGATAGCCGCCTCCTTGCTTTGCGAGAAGCTCATACTCTTCGACAGAATCCTTTTGGATCACCGCTCCATACGAGAATAAGGCGACGTATCGACTGTATGAAATATCCAGGAATAAGAGCAGTTCAAAGGAAATAGAAGTTGCGAAACTATGTACCGAGAACTTACTCGATGTACGGCCGCACTTCTATCAGGTTGTTGAAGATATACAACGAAATGGTCCGCCATTGTTCGTTATCCAAAGATACTGGATTTGAAACACTGGCTGGTGCGAGATTCCCTTTGAATAGGCTGAGGTTGGATCCACCCTTTTTAGGGTCGTCAGCATTGTACCGAGGCTTCGGATTATGCAAATGACGATTTTTGGCTTCGTAGTGTGCTGTCACGAAGTTTGCCGCCTCCTCAGTGATGAATGCCTCAGCCATCGATGCTTCAATTCTACGTTTATTTTTACATTTTTGTCGAAGCGTCTTCTGCATCCTCTCAGTTGGGTAGCACCAACAATTTTGCACGGGCCCCCCCAATCTTGCCTCGGTCGGGAGATGCAAAATCAAATGTTGCATTGGATTAAAGAAGCCCGGTGGAAAGATCTTCTCTAACTTGCAGATCAACTCTGGCGCCAACTCTTCCATTTCTTCTAGCACGCCAGGCGATAGTTCTTTCGCACAAAGAACACGGAAGAAATAGCTGAGTTCTGCCAGTACTAGCCATTCATCCTCAGGGATGAAGCCACGCAACACCACCGGCATTACCCGCTCAATCCATATGTGCCAATCATGACTCTTGAGACCAAATATCTTCAATTTATCAAGACTGGCTCCCCTCTGTAGATTCGCTGCATACCCATCGGGGAACATCAACTGCATTTTCACCCACAAGATAATTTCCCTCATAGCTGGCCTTCCAAGATTGAACCATGCCTTTGGCTTCGTCCAGTTTTGCTTTCCTTTCGGTTCTTTCATGTTTTGTAACGGCCTATCACATAGCGCCTCCAGATCGACTCTAGCCTTAGTATTATCCTTTGACTTCCCATCTATGCCGAACAATGTACCAAAAAGTGCCTCGGCGATATTCTTCTCAGTGTGCATCACGTCGATGTTGTGTGGGCAAAGGAGGTCTTTGAAGTAAGGCAGATCCCATAAGCATGTTTTGTGAGTCCAGGCGTGCTTAGAATTATACCCCTTGAAGTACCCTGGACGCTCTGGATCTGGCTCGAGAGCGTTTAACTGATCCAGGGTCTGTTGGCCTGTCAATGCAGGTGGTGCAGAGTTTTTGACAACTCTACCTCTGATGAAGTTCTTCTTGTCTTTCCTGAACTTATGGCGAGGATTCAGGAACTGTCTATGCATGTCGAAGCAAGAAAACTTGTGACCGGCCTGAAGCCAACGAAACTCAAGAGCTCCCTTGCATGTGGGGCACGGGAACCTTCCATGCACACACCAGCCAACGAATAGCGCATACGCCGGCAAGTCATGCGTCGAGTACATGTACCAGACACGCATTATGAAGTTCCGTTTGCTATAGGCGTCGTATGTCTTGAACCCATTATCCCAGGCTTCTTGCAATTCGTCCTTAAGCGGTTGCATGTACACATTCATATTTTTCCCCGGATAGTTGGGCCCTGGAATTATCAACGTCAGGAAAATGTTCTTTCTTTGCATAATCTGTCCGGGGGGGAGATTGAGTGGAAAGACAAATACGGGCCAACAACTGTATTGGGCTGCCGTCATACCAAACACACTGAACCCATCCGTGCTGATGCCGACTCGAGGATGCCTCGGATCTGCCGCTTTGTCACCATGTAATTCATCAAACTTTTTCCACGCAACACCATCCGATGTGTGTACAATCATCAGATTCCCATCTGCATCTAGTTCGGTTCTTTTGCCCGTTTTGTGCCATGTCATCTGTCTGGCCGTCTCTTCGACCATGAAAAGACGTTGAAGTCTTGGTACGATTGGCATATACCGAAGAACACTAACGGGGATTTTGGTCTGTGTCTTCTCACCCATACCGTTGTCTACCACAACATACCTGGAAGACTTGCAAATGGGACAATAGTTCAAGTCCGCATAGTCAAGCCTAAACAAGACACATCCTTTCTCACAGGCATGTATCTTATCATAGGGCATCTTCAGTGCACGGAGGATTTTGTCCGACTGGTACAGGTTTGCAGGCATTACATGGCCTTTGGGTAGAAAGCGTCCAAATACTGTCATCATTGCATCGTAGCATTCTCTGCCCAAGTTGAACTGAGCCTTCAGAGCCATTACTTGTGAGATGGCATCCAACTGACAAAGCTCAGTGTGCTCATGGAGCGGACGTTTTGAAGACTCCAACATTTCATTGAAGGCCTTTGCAGATTCCTCCATCTCCTCGTCCGAATCCCGAGCATCATCAAAGTCTTGCACCATGTTTTCCATCCCGGTACCATGCTCGTCGGTGCGACGACGATCCACCTCAGCTCGGTCACGTTGGGCAGACTCACCATGAAATGTCCACACCGTATAATCGGGCGTAAAACCACTCTTCTGCAGGTGTTTGCCCATTTCAGCCTCTGTCCTCTTTTCCCAATTGCCGCACCGTAAACAGGGGCACCAGGTTTTCCTCTGGCCATTTGCAAATGCGGCTCGCACAAACCCCTTGGTTTTTGTGAACCATTCAGTGCTCCATTTGTTCTGACCAGTGTGACCGGTGTACATCCACGCACGATCACTCATCTTGACTTTCAGAGCTACTAGACACACAACAAATATATATATATATAATTCACCATGTATATATTCATCAGTTGATCTACTTTGTCAATTTTATTACGTCCATGCAACCTACACTCTAATAGGTAATGATAGGTCCTAATCCCACCCGAGTATGTTTAGATTGGGTTCATTTTCCCATGCTATGCTCCGGATCCTACGCAAAATTTCGGCAGCACCTCCCCGCTGTTCTCCTGATACACGTCTCTGCAATAAACAGAGAGGATGTGTATCCGGAGAACAATAGGGGAGGCACTGATGAAATTTATGCGTCGGATCCGGAGCAAAGCATATGGGAAAACGAACCCAATCTAAACATACTCGGGCTGTCCATGGATAGCGTTGGACAATTCGAAAGAATCAAGGTTATAAATATGCAAATGCATGCATATTTATAACTATGACGCTTTCGAACGGGAGACACATATTGGTTACGCATACTGATGATTCAAGACACATATATAGCTAGCTATCAAGTTTCATCGGAATAGATCAAATAATTAATGGGGGAGGAGGACATGTCATTTGTGCTCACCCACGAACGAAGGGGCAGAGCTCGTCAAACGCACGGCGAGGTCGTCGAACACCAAACCTCGCAGCGATGAAACAACTGCACATTTAAAACTACCTGATCAACACAATTATATATGATGTTTTCATAACAAAATCGAAAAATATATGACCTAACTAATAATTCACAAATATATGACCCCGTCGGCTTCTGGAAGGCCAAAGAACACCTTTTCGGGAGGTGTCGGGGGTCGGGGTGTCGTGTCGGTGTCGGGGTGCCGTGTCGGGGTCGGGGTCGGGGTGTCGGGGTCGGGGTGTCGGGTCGGGGTGCCGGGTCGGGGTGCCGTGTCGGTGTCGGGGTCGGGGTGTCGGGTCAGGCTCGGGGTCGGGGTGTCGGGGTCGAGGTCGGGGTCGGGGTCGGGGTCGGGGTCTCGGGGTCGGGGCGTCGGGTCGGGGTGCCGGGGTGCCGTGTCGGGGTCGGGGTGTCGGGTCAGGCTCGGGGTCGGGGTCTCGGGGTCGGGTGTTGGGTCGGGGTGCCGGGTCGGGGTCGGGGTGCCGTGTCGGTGTCGGGGTAAGGGTGGGTGTGGTGTCAGGGTGTCGGTGTCGGGGTGTCGTGTCGGTGTCGGGGTCGGGGTCTCGGGGTCGGGGTGTCGGGTCGGGGTCGGGGTGCCGTGTCGGTGTCGGGGTCGGGGTGTCGGGTCAGGCTCGGGGTCAGGGTGTCGGGGTCGGGGTCGGGGTCGGGGTCTAGGGGTCGGGGTGTCGTGTCGGGGTGCCGGGTCGGGGTCGGGGTGCCGTGTCGGGTCGGGGTGCCGTGTCGGGTCGGGGTTTTTTCCTCTTTTTTCCTTTTCTTCTTCCTATTCTTCCTTTTCTTCCTTTTTTTCCTTCTTCTTCTTCTTCTTCTTCTTCTTCTTCCTCCTTTCCTTTTTCCTCTTCTTCTTCTCCTCCTCTCCTCTTTTTTCTTCTTCTTCTTCTTCCTCTTCTTCTTTTTTCTGCTCCTCCTCCTCCTCTTCTTCTTCCTTTCCTTTTTCCTCTTCTTCTTCTCCTCCTCTCCTCTTTTTCTCTTCTTCTTCTTCTTTCCTCAAATTAAACTAAACCTAAAACTAAACGTAAATCTAAAACTAAAACTAAATCTAAACTAAACATAAACCTAAAACTAAAACTAATAAAACAGAAAAAAAGGAAAAAACTAAATCTAAACCTAAAACTAAACTAAAACTAAACCTAAAACTAAAACTAAAACTAAATCTAAACTAAAACTAAAAAGAAAAAAAAACAGAAAAAACAGAAAAAAGGAGGGGGGCTCACCTGGGGCAGGGCCGGTGGAGGAGGTGGCCGGTGGAGGAGGTGGCCGGGGCGCGGGGGCGGCCTGGGGCGGCGGGGGGCCGGGCCCGGGGCGGTGGGGCGCGGGGCGGCGGGGGGCCGGGGCGCGGGAGGGCCGGGGCGCCGGGGCGGCGGGGGGCCGGGGCGGGGGGGGGGCGACGGGGCGGTGGGGTGGCGGGGCCCCGGGGCAGCGGGGGGCCGGGGCGGTGGGGCGGCGGGGGCGACGGGACGGCGGGGGCGACGGGTGGTGGGGCGACGGCGGCGGCTGCGGTGGGGTGGGAAGTGGTGGCGGGGCGGTGAGGAGAGAACAGAGTAACGGGCGGGGGGGGTGGTACGGCCGTTAGGTAGGAGCCTCTTTGCCGTCCGCCTCTCTTTGCCGTCCGCCCTTTTGCCTCTTTGTCGTCTGCTGGCAGACGGCAAAGAGGTGGGGCGTTAGGTTTTTCCCAAACGGGCGGGGGGTGGGGGCCACCTCTCTCTTTGTCGTCTGCCAGCGGACGGCAAAGATTCTTTGCCGTCTGCTGGCAGACGGCAAAGAGCAGGCGGATGGCAAAGAGCTTCTTTGCCGTCTGCCATTTCTTTGCCGTCTGCTTTTGGGTAGCTGATGGCAAAGAGCTTCTTTGCCGTCAGCTAGCAGACGACAAAGAGCTGGCAGATGGCAAATTAGCTGATTCCAGTAGTGTATTAAGCGTTTTTGATCCATCCTTATAGATCTTGATGCTCAATATTCAAGTAGCTTAATCCAGGTTTTCCATTAAAAACACTTTTCAAATAACCCTGGATGCTTTCCAGAAATTCTACATCATTTCTGATCAACAATATGTTAACAACATATACTCATCAAAAATTCAATAGTGCTCCCACTCACTTCTTTGGAAATACAAGTTTCTCATGAACTTTGTATAAACCCAAAATCTTTGATCATCTCATCAAAGCGTTCATTCCAACTCCGAGATGCTTACTCCAATCCTTAGAAGGATTGCTGGAGCTTTGCACACTTGTTAGCATCTTTCAGGATTGACAAAACCTTCTGGTTGTATCACATACAACCTTTCCTCAAGAAAATCGTCGAGGAAACAATGTTTTGACATCCTATATGCAAGATTTCATAAATAATGCAGTAACTGCTAATATAATTCTAACATACTCTTAGCATCGCTACGAGTGAGAAAGTCTCATCGCAGTCAACTCCTTGAACTTGCCGGAAAACATCTTAACGACAAGTCGAGCTTTCTTAATGGTGACACTTACCATCATTGTCTGTCTTCCCTTTAAAATCCATCTGTACCCAACCTCCTTACGACCATCAAGTAGTTCTTTCAAAGTCTATACTTTGTTTTCATACATGGATCCTCTCGGATTTTATGGCCTCAAGCCATTCGTCGGAATCCGGGCCCACCATCGCTTCTCCATAGCTCGTAAGTTCATTGTTGTCTAGCAACATGACTTTCAAGACAGGATTACGTACCACTCTGAAGTAGTACGCATCCTTGTCATCCTATGAGGTTTGGTAGTGACTTGATCTGAAGTTTCATGATCACTGTCATAAGCTTCCACTTCAATTGGTGTAGGTGCCACAGGAACAACTTCTCGTGCCCTGCTACACATTAGTTGAAGTGACGGTTCAATGACCTCATCAAGTCTCCACCATCCTCCCACTCAATTCTTTCGAGAGAAACTTTTCCTCGAGAAAGGACCCGTTTCTAGAAACAATCACTTTTGCTTCCAGATCTGAAATAGGAGGTATACCCAACTGTTTTGGGTATTCTATGAAGATGCATTTATCCGCTTTGGGTTCGAGCTTATCAGCCTGAAACTTTTTCACATAAGCGTCGCAGCCCCAAACTTTTAAGAAACGACAGCTTAGGTTTCTCTAAACCATAGTTCATATGGTGTCATCTCAACGGAATTGCGTGGTGCCCTATTTAAAGTGAATGCGGTTGTCTCTAATGCCTAACCCATAAACGATAGTTGTAATTCGATAAGAGACATCATGGTATGCACCATATCCAATAGGGTGCAGTTATGATGTTTGGACACACCATCACAATATGGTGTTCCAGGCGGTATTAGTCGTGAAACAATTTCCACAATTTCTTAATTGTGTGCCAAACTCGTAACTCAGATATTCATCTCTATGATCATATCACAGACATTTTATCCTCTTATCACGACGATCTTCAACTTCACTCTGAAATTACTTGAACCTTTCAATAATTCAAACTTGTGTTTCATCAAGTAAATATTCTCAGCATCTACTCAAATCATCTGTGAAGTAAGAACATAACGATATCCACTGCGTGCCTCAGCACTCATTGGCCTGCACACATCAAATGTATTACTTCCAACAAGTTGCTCTCTAGTTCCATCTTACTGAAAATGAGGCCTTTCAGTCATCTTGCCCATGTGGTATGATTTGCATGTCTCAAGTGATTCAAAATCAAGTGAGTCCAAATGATCCATTTGTATGGACTTTCTTCATGCATATATACTAATAGACATGGTTCGCATGTCTCAATCTTTTCAAAAACGAGTGAGTCCAAAGATCCATCAACATGGAGCTTCTTCATGCGTTTTATACCAATATGACTCAAGTGGCAGTGCCACAAGTATGTGGTACTATCATTACTATCTTATATCTTTTGGCCTGAACATGTGTATCACTACGATCGAGATTCAATAAACCATTCATTTTAGGTGCAAGACCATTGAAGGTATTATTCAAATAGACAGAGTAACCATTATTCTCCTTTAATGAATAACCGTATTGCGATAAACATAATCCAATCATGTCTATGCTCAACGCAAACACCAAATAATAATTATTCAGGTTTAACCCCAATCTCGATGGTAGAGGGAGCATGCGATGCTTGATCACATCAACCTTGGAAACACTTCCAACACATATCGTCATCTCACCTTTAGCTAGTCTCCGTTTATTCCGCAGCTTTTATTTCGAGTTACTAACACTTAGCAACCGAACCGGTATCTAATACCCTGGTGCTACTAGGAGTACTAGTAAAGTACACATTAATATAATGTATATCCAATATACTTCTGTCGACCTTGCCAGCCTTCTCATCTACGAAGTATCTAGGGTAGTTCTGCTTCAGTGACCATTCCCCTCATTTCAGAAGCACTTAGTCTCGGGTTTGGGTTCAACCTTGGGTTTCTTCACTAGAGCAGCAACTGATTTGTCGTTTCATGAAGTATCCCTTCTTGCCCTTGCCCTTCTAGAAACTAGTGGTTTTACTAACCATCAACAATTGATGCTCCTTCTTGATTTCTACTTTCGCGGTGTCAAACATCGCGAGTTGCTCAAGGATCATCATGTCTATCCCTGATATGTTATAGTTCATCACGAAGCTCTAATAGCTTGGTGGCAGTGACTATGGAGAACCATCACTATCTCATCTGGAAGATTAACTCCCACTCGATTCAAGTGATTGTAGTACTCAGACAATCTGAGCACATGCTCAACGATTGAGCTTTTCTCCCTTAGTTTGCAGGCTTAAGAAACTTGTCAGAGGTCTCATACCTCTTGACGTGGGCATTAGTCTGAAATCCCAATTTCAGTCTTTGGAACATCTCATATGTTCTGCGACGTTCCAAAACCGTCTTTGGTGCCACAATTTTAAACCGTTAGCATCACACACTGAACTATCACGTAGTCATCAAAACGTGTATGTCAGATGTTTCGTAACATCTACAGACGACGCTCGAGGTTCAGCACACCGAGCGGTGCATTAAGGACATAAGCCTTCTGTGCAGCAATGAGGACAATCCTCAGTTTACGGACCCAGTCCGCATAATTGCTACTATCAACTTTCAACTAAATTTTCTCTAGGAACATATCTTAGTAAAACTAAAGCGTAAGCTACGACATTATTTGCAAAGACCTTTTGACTATGTTCATGATAATTAAGTTCATCTGATTATTTAATGAACTCCCACTTAGATAGACATCCCTCTAGTCATCTAAGTGATACATGATCCGAATCGACTAGGCCGTGTCCGATCATCACGTGAGACGGACTAGTCATCATCGGTGAACATCTGCATGTTGATCGTATCTACTATACGACTCATGTTCGACCTTTCGGTCTCTTGTTTTCCGAGGCCATGTCTGTACATGCTAGGCTCGTCAAGTCAGCCTAAGTGTTTTGCTTGTGTTCCGAGGCCATGTCTGTACATGCTAGGCTCGTCAAGTCAACCTAAGTGTTTTGCTTGTGTTCCGAGGCCATGTCTGTACATGCTAGGCTCGTCAACACCCGTTGTATGCGAACGTTAGAATCTATCACACCCGATCATCACGTGGTGCTTCGAAACAACGAACCTTCGCAACGGTGCACAGTTAGGGGGAACACATCTCTTGAAATTTTAGTGAGGGATCATCTTATTTATGCTACCGTCGTTCTAAGCAAATAAGATGTAAACATGACAAACATCACATGCAAATCATAAAGTGACATGATATGGCCAATATCATCTTGCGCCTTTGATCTCCATCTTCGAGGCGCGGCATGATCACCTTCGTCACCGGCATGACACCATGATCTCCATCATCATGATCTCCATCATCGTGTCTTCATGAATTTTTCTCGCCAAATATTACTTCTACTACTATGGCTAACGGTTAGCAATAAAGTAAAGTAATGACATGGCGTTTTCATTGACACGCAGGTCATACAATAAATTAAGACAACTCCTATGGCTCCTGCCGGTTGTCATACTCATCGACATGCAAGTCGTGATTCCTATTACAAGAACATGGTCAATCTCATACATCACATATATAATTCATCACATCCTTTTGGCCATATCACATCAAATAGCATACCCTGCAAAAACAAGTTAGACGTCTTCTAATTGTTGTTGCATGTTTTACGTGGCTGCTATGGGTTTCTAGCAAGAACGTTTCTTACCTACGCAAAAGCCACAACGGTGATATGCCAATTGCTATTTACCCTTCATAAGGACCCTTTTCATCGAATCTGATCCAACTAAAGTGGGAGAGACAGACACCCGCTAGCCACCTTATGCATCAAGTGCATGTCAGTCGGTGGAACCTGTCTCACGTAAGAGTACGTGTAAGGTCGGTCCGGGCCGCTTCATCCCACAATGCCGCCGAATCAAGATAAGACTAGTAACGGCAAGAAAATTGAACAAATCATCGCCCACAACTACTTTGTGTTCTACTCGTGCATACACTAGTAGGAAAAGGGGCTTTTACCCCGGTTTGTAAGGGCCTTTTGTCCCGGTTTTCGAACCGGGACTAAAGGGTCGTTACTAAAGCCCTAACCCTTTAGTCCCGGTTCTTACACGAACCGGGACAGAAGGTCCTCCACGTGGCCGCTGCTGCCAGCCCAGGCAGGGGGGGCCTTTGGTCCCGGTTGGTGCCAACAACCGGGACTAATAGGCAGGGCCTTTTGTCCCGGTTGGTGTCACCAACCGGGACCAATAGGCAGGGCCTTTTGTCCCGGTTGGTGTCACCAACCGGGACCAATAGGCTTCAGGGGCTGGGGTTTTTGTTTTTTTTTTTTGAAGGGGGGGGGGGGGTTTGGGGGTTAATTTAGGTGTTTCATATATTGTGTTAGCTAGCTAATTAATAGAGAGAAGTGTCCTCTCTTATCTCCGTGCTTGGTCGACGCTATGTACTATATATGTATGGAGAGGACTAGACACGCTAGCTAGTAATCAAATGAAGGAAACAGAAGATCGTCATGAACATATGCATACAGAGAGAAGTGATATCGACCACCTCTCCTTCTCCGAGAGATTGGTCGAACAACAAGTTCTCGTATATCTATCCGACACTACCGGCTACATATATACAATAATTATCTCTTACAATACAATCTCCTAATTAAATTGTAAGAACACAGGGTCCACATAGTATTCTCCGTTTTCAGCGATCACGTGGTCAAGGAAGAATGCCGCCAATTCCTCTTGAATTCCTCGCATACGATCTGGTGCTAGGAGTTCATCCCGCTTTCAAAACATCTAATTTGAAGAAGGGGGTCAATATATATATATATGAATAAATGAAACTCAACACAAATGATGGTAATAAAATAAAATTGTGAATATTATTGCTTACGCACTTCATATTGTTCTTCAGTGTAGCCCCGCTCACAGATCGTGTAGCGGATGGACTCACAAACGTAGTATCCACAGTAATTATTCCCGGGTTCCTGCCACAACCACTTTACAAGAAATAGAGGTCAATCAAACTGATAAGCAAGCATGCTAAATGGTATTGATGAAACTAGAGCTTGAATCACTAGGAGATGCGCGGAACATGCTACTATAGTACTTACTTTCGGGTGTTTAAATTGCAGCTTCTTCGGCAGTCCCGGAGCTTTTGTGGTGAATTTTCTCCAAACCCTGCCAGACAAAGAAAACAATTACTTGATATCAGGAAATGAACAAAGTTGTTGATATGGTGGATAATGATCGATTTAACTTACTTCTCGAGCATTTGAGTCATGTTCGCATAGTCCTGGGGATCTTTTCGTCTCGAGTCTAAGACGGTTACTACTTCCTGCTCAAGCTTAATCTCTAGGAGAATATAGTGGAAGCTGCGCATGCATGCATAAGTCATCAATTACATTACCATAACCTGGACTAATAAGGGAAGCCGAATATGCACAAGACAGTAACACTCACTTGAAGTTGTAAGGAAAGAGTATTATATCTTTGTTTTGATTTAATACCAACGATTGTAGCAAGTTGGCCTCGGCTTCTTTGGGATGTTTTTCAACCGTATATGCATCTATGAGATTTGTGTTAATGAACCCAATATCACCGATTTGTCTTTTCTTCAATTCGGCGATCTTCAATCTGCATAATATAGTGAGGATAATTATAAATACATGCAATGAAAGAGTTGACCTATATAGAGAGACTTAATGACAGAAGTAGTACTACTTACAGATAGTAGCAAGTGATCGTTTTTTTATCGAGGGCCTTTTGATTGTAAAACTGGGAGAAATCCTCAAATGGAACATTCAGCAGTTCAATTCCAACGAGGTCATGCTCCGGTTTAACTCTCAGCGTCAAAGTACTCGTCCCATCAGACTCTCTGCAGGTTTTCATGTACCAATCATGTAATCTTCACATCATCGTTGTTAGAGATCTTTCATCTTTGACGAGAGGCTTCCCGTAATGGTATTTGTGTTCGTCCACCTCCATGATTTCATAATGTACATCGTCGGGCAGGTAATCTCCAAGATTGCTATAACCGGGTACCATCCTCGGATCATTAGCGACGATGTCTTTTGACACCTTGAGCGGGGGGCACGATTGGTTCGCTTGTTCGCCGAGCTGGGCAATTTTTTTCCCAGCTCGTCGTTCTTTTAACCTTTGATCACTGACAGTACTTCCCGACCGCTCCGCTTCGGCATATGTCTTTGCAAGAATGCGCTCATAGTTGCCTCTCGGCGGAGACTTTGGTGGTTTTGTCAGGGCAGCCAGAGTGCGCTTTGCTTTCACTGGATCTACCTTCTCCTCCGGAGGTGGATGTTTCTTTGCTTTCACCCCTTCAAAGAAGTTTGTCACTTCGGCTCGCACGATCTTCCTGGTTTCCTCCTCGGTCCTCTCGTATGGTAACTTCTCTGGAGTCTTCAGAGAAGGACCGAATCTGTATTGCCTCCCGCCTCTGGCAGCTGTACTGCTAGACACCGGCAGAGCAGACGGAGCGGCTGCGGCTGTCTTCTTTCCTTGCTTACGAGGCGGAGGAGAAGGACTACGACGCGCCGGAGCAGCCGCAGCGGCGGCAGGTCTCTTCCGCCCTTGCTGACGAGGCGGAGAAGGAGGAGGCTGGCTGCTCTGGCGCGCCGGCGCAGGCGGAGAAGGAGGCGGAGTGCCGCCACGCGCCGGAGAAGGAGGCTGAGTGCCCTGATCACTCGCCGGAGGAGGAGGCGGAGTGCCGCCACGCGCCGGAGAAGGAGGCTGAGTGCCCTGATCACTCGCCGGAGGAGGAGGCGGAGTGCCGCCATGCGCCGGAGAAGGAGGCTGAGTGCCCTGATCACTCGCTGGAGGAGGAGGCGGAGGAGGAGGCGGAGTGCCCTTACTCGCCAGAGCCGTCCAGTTCGGAAGCTTGATGAGCTCCTTCTGCCATAGGCATGGAGTCTTCAGAGCAGAACCCAGCCGAGTCTCCCCTTCACCGGTAGGGTGGTCAAGCTGGAGCTCCTCAAATCCCTTCGTTATTTCATCCACCATCACCCTAGCATATCCTTCTGGAATCGGCCGGCAGTGGTAGGTTGCGCCGGGTTCAGGAGGTAAAACAGAGCCAACAGCCGCCTTAACTTTGAAGTTCTGCCATTCCGCCATAAGGTGGCAATGTTGAGACTCCGTGATAGCATCCACGGGGTAGCTAGCAGGAGCCGCATGCTCCAGCTGAAGCAGCTCGGTGGAAGCCACGCTGCTTCTCCGCTGAGATGGCGGTGTAGCTTCGGGGGCAGTTTTGGCATGTCGATTGCCGTCTCGTTCCTCTAGAGCTTGAACCCTTTCGTGTAGCTTCTGAATTTGGATCTGCTCCACTTTTTTCCTCCTCACCTGGCTTTTGTAACCGCCCGCGTCCGGAAAACCAGCCTTCCACGGAACGGAGCCTGGCGTGCCTCGTGTCCGTCCAGGGTGCTCAGGATTCCCGAGGGCCATTGTGAGCTCGTCGTTCTCTCTGTCTGGAACGAACGTCCCTTCCTGCGCTGCATCGATATATTGCTGAATCTTCTTGACTGGTATTCTCAAAAGCTTGTTCGTCCAAACGCACCTCCCTGATACAGGGTCCAAGGTTCCGCCAGCCCCGAAGAACCAAGTCCGGCAACGGTCTGTCCAGTTCATTGTCTGTGGTTCGATCCCTTTTTCAAGCAGATCATTCTCAGCCTTGGCCCACTTAGGTTGGGCTTTGAGGTAGCCACCTGACCCCGTGCGATGGTGAAGCTTCTTCTTCGCAGCATTCTTCTTGTTTGTCGCTGACATCTTCTTACTCTTTTCCGATGTCTTGTGGGTCACAAATGCGGGCCAGTGATCTCCGATCTTCTCATACCGGCTCATGATGCCACTGTTGGGGAACGTAGCAGAAATTTAAAATTTTCCTACGTGTCACCAAGATCAATCTAGGAGATGCTAGCAACGAGAGGGGAGGAGTGCATCTACATACCCTTGTAGATCGCGAGCGGAAGCGTTCAAGAGAACGGGGTTGATGGAGTCGTACTCGTCGTGATCCAAATCACCGATGATCCTAGCGCCGAACGGACGGCACCTCCGCATTCAACACACGTACGGAGCGGGGACGTCTCCTCCTTCTTGATCCAGCAAGGGGGGAGGAGAAGTTGATGGAGATCCAGCAGCACGACGGCGTGGTGGTGGAAGTAGCGGGATCCCGACAGGGCTTCGCCAAGCGCAAGCGGGGACGAAGAGGTGTCACGGGAGGGAGGGCGGCGCCAGGGCTTGGGGTGCTGCTCCCATGCGCCTCCCACTATATATAGGGGTGGAGGGGGCTGGTTTCTTGCCCTCCAAGTCCATTGGGGCGTTGGCAAAGGTGGGGGAAAGAAATCCCATCATTTCCCTTCCTCACCGATTGTTATCCCCCTTTTTTAGGGATCTTGATCTTATCCCTTCGGGATATGATCTTATTCCTTCTAAGGTGGGATCTTGGTGCGCCTTGACCAGGGGTGTGGGGCCTTGCCCCCACTACCCACGTTCATGTGGGTCCCCCCATGCAGGTGGGCCCCACTTCGGAACCTTCTAGAACCTTTCCGGTACAATACCGAAAAATCCCGAACATTTTCCGGTGGCCAAAATAGGACTTCCCATATATAAATCTTTACCTCCAGACCATTTCGGAACTCCTCGTGACGTCCGGGATCTCATCCGGGACTCCGAACAACTTTCGGATTTCCGCATACTAATATCTCTACAACCCTAGCGTCACCGAACCTTAAGTGTGTAGACCCTACGGGTTCGGGAGACATGCAGACATGACCGAGACGACTCTCCGGTCAATAACCAACAGCGGGATCTGGATACCCATGTTGGCTCCCACATGTTCCACGACGATCTCATCGGATGAACCACGATGTCGAGGATTCAATCAATCCCGTATACAATTCCCTTTGTCAATCGCGGTACGTTACTTGCCTGAGATTCGATCGTCGGTATCCCAATACCTTGTTCAATCTCGTTACCGGCAAGTCACTTTACTCGTACCGTAACGCATGATCCCGTGGCTAACTCCTTAGTCACATTGAGCTCATTATGATGATGCATTACCGAGTGGGCCCAGAGATACCTCTCCGTCATACGGAGTGACAAATCCCAGTCTCGATTCGTGACAACCCAACAGACACTTTCGGAGATACCTGTAGTGCACCTTTATAGCCACCCAGTTACGTTGTGACGTTTGGTACACCCAAAGCATTCCTACGGTATCCGGGAGTTGCACAATCTCATGGTCTAAGGAAATGATACTTGACATTAGAAAAGCTCTAGCAAACGAACTACACGATCTTGTGCTATGCTTAGGATTGGGTCTTGTCCATCACATCATTCTCCTAATGATGTGATCCCGTTATCAATGACATCCAATGTCCATGGTCAGGAAACCATAACCATCTATTGATCAACGAGATAGTCAACTAGAGGCTTACTAGGGACATGTTGTGGTCTATGTATTCACACATGTATTACGGTTTCCAGTTAATACAATTATAGCATGAACAACAGACAATTATCATGAACAAGGAAATACAATAATAACCATTTTATTATTGCCTCTAGGGCATATTTCCAACAGCGCCGGCCATTTAGATACAGCTCCTTGAGCTCCAATCTGTTGAGCGTTGTTCGAAATCGAGCCATCATACGTCTATTAATCTGTGCGTTGTTCTTGTCTTCGGGGTTAACGATTAGGTTGAAGTCTCCAACCAATGCCCAAGGGCCGGCATGAAGGTCACGTACGTCCGCGATTTCTTGAAGAAACTGTACCTTTTCTGCGTTTCCTTGGGGTCCATAGACCCCAGTTAACCACCACATGGGGGAACCCGACGGGGCCTCAACCGCGGTGACCAACGCCGTTAGCGTGTTGGCCGTCGTATGGGGGTTAGACATGGAAACCTCCGGCGGTGGGTGCATCCGCGGGGGAGCAGCCAGAGGAGGGGGCGGCGGTGGCGGCGAAGGGGCCCGGGGAGGATGCGCGTCCAGCGCCGGGCGCGAGCGAAGGGCCGGAGGCGGACGGGGGCGTCGATCCAGCGGGGACGTGCTGCGTGGGCGAGTGCACCCGCGCGAGATGTGGCCGTCGCCACCGCAGCGCACGCAGAGTAGTAACTACTTGCGCACATGTAATCATCAACTCGGATTATCACTTGACCAGAGGGCACTACTAACGCATCATATTAAACTATATCATATACTATATATGTGTTTAGATACTACTACAACTTTTACAATGTGTTGTATCTTAATGTTGTACTCCATCCAAAGGTACTCTTATTTAATGTGTTTTGCTTATTTAATGTGTTTTGCGTGTCTAGATTAACATGCAATAGAACTCACTTTCCTCATTCAATAAGCCGCCAGAACATATTTTACCTAGATGGCAAGTTTTTGATATAGCACACCCTGACACATTGGGACTGCCATGAGTGCACTTTGCTTGGCAATCTGATCAGTTTGGTGTACTCAATTATACAATTACCACTAATCCGTTGAGAATGACTTGTGCCTATATCATTTCAAGGGGAACCAAATCAAAAGCAAAAGTACTAGAGAAATCGGTATCACCTTCACTCTTCTCTTCCCAACCCAAGTGACTAAAATCAGTTTTGTTTACATGTGTGAGTGATTGCTATCAAGGGGAAGGGTGAGTCATTGCTACCGACCGATCAAGTGTGGACTCGAGACCGAGAGTGACAGATATGTAACCGTGTTTTTTTTTCTTTTTTATTGAAAAAGGAGGTGTCCCGACCCCTGCGTTTGTTGATACACATAGCACACGGTTATAAAAAGAGGAAACCTTCATTTAGAAAGAAAGAAAAACTTTTGAGACTTGCTACAGAGCCAGTTCTCAAATTTGCTCCATATTTCAAGCACCGCTTTTAGCTCTTGTCTAACTATATGGCACGTAGTGGTTTGGTTGCTTAAGTCATTTCTACGATAGCCTAATTCTTATATAATTGCCGTCGCATTCCACCACCAACAAAAGAAATGTGAAATGTGTGACGGCAATTTTCCAACACCATCTAGCTAGGCTTAAAGTTCACATATCATTGTCTTGATCTAGCTGAAATTGTTGCATCATAGACATAGTAGTACGGATGCTCACACTCTGGACCATCGGCTGTGTATAGCTTGACTGGTTTTGAACGTACTACGATAGCTACTGCTAGCACTCATCATGGTAACGAAACCACTACCCCGACGGCAAATCGTGGTGGTGCATCATTTTTTGAGGGACTGTAGGAATCGTCTCCATCTCTTTCCAACCACTCCACTAGCTATGCTCCGACCCCACAATTATATTGCACCACCACAGCAGCTTCACTCGATTGCATGCATTGGGTGGTTCGATTAGATGATGCGGCCGGTAATTAATCAGAAATGGCAGAGCGAATAAAGTGTGGGAGCTTACGAAGATGAGGCCCTTGATGTTGACCTCGGTGATGGTCTCGCCGTCGGCGTCCTTGTCGCCGTCCTTGCTGCTGGCGCGGAGCCTGTCCACGAAGTCGAGCCGGCCCTCCCGGGCGCGCTCCTCGGCGGTCGCCGCGTGCTCCGCCAGCAGCTTGGTGATGAGCCCGTCGAACTGGCGGTGCACCCGGCGCAGCCTGGCCTGCACCCCCTGCAGGTCCAGCCACGACAGCGCCGGCACGAAGTCGCTGATGTTGAACATCCCCGTGCCGGTCAGCAGCGACACGATCATCTCCTTGTAGCTGCTGGACTCGTCCCCCTGCGCGTCGAACACCCGCTTGCTCACCGTGATCTGCCCCACGATGTTGGCCAGCGCGCACACCAGCACCTCCGGCACCACCACGGCCCGCCCGGCCTCCGCGGCCTCCGCCATGCCGAGCAGGGAGCGGCCGGCCTCGTCGCGGCGCACGCCCGCCCAGTTAGCGACGGCGCGCGCCCCGAGGAGGTGCACGCTCGACAGCTTCCGCATCAGCTTCCACTTGGGCCCGTAGTCGGCGAACACCCTGTTCTGGCGCCCGTACGTGATGTCCACCGCGCTGGCCACCGCCGGCCGGTTCGCCAACCACGCGTCCAGCGCCTTGAGGAACGTGCGCGCGGCCGACGGCGACGACGCCACCACCACGCCGCAGGTGCCCATCCGCAGATACATGATGGAGCCGTACTTGCGGGCAAGCGCCGCGAGGCCGGTGCACGGGGCCGGGCCGACGAACGACAGAGTAAATTGCATAAAACCACCATTTTCTGGGTTAGGTTCGTGAAAAACACTAGGATACAGTTTTTCTGCAGAAAACATCACATCTTGCGCAATTTTTTGTAAAAATCACTAATTGACGAATTTGGCTCGGTTAAGCGCGTTTATGACCGATGAGGCCCTTTTTTGCCTATGTGGCGTAATATTTCGTGCCAGGTCAATTTTAATATAATTTTACAAACTAGTCCATAGATTTTACATAGACACTCCTAAAATCAAAATGAAAAAATGCAATCAGCCCCGTGCATCCTCGCCACTGGTTGGGGCGGTCAACGCAGCCGGCGTCGGGCGCCTCCTCGCGCAGGAGGCGAAATCGTGGGGAGGGGGCGGCACCCCTTGTCGGATGCGGCAGCCGGCATTGGGCGGCCCCTCATGCTGGAGCCAAATCGGGGCCGCGACGCGACATCTCTCGCCGGATCCGGTAGCCCGAGTGGGGCGTCTCCTCGCGGGGGAGGCGAAATCAGGGCGGCGGCACGGCATCCCTCGCCGGATCCGGACGAGGTGGTGGCCCTGGGGTCAAATCGGGTCGACAGCGCGTCATCCCTCGTCGGAGGTGGCAGCGCCTGGAGCACGTGCGCGCACCGACGTCGGCGGCTCACGTGGTGGTGCGCGGCCGCATGTGGTGCATCGAGGGCACCACCACCGTGCTGGAGTGGAGCGGGGAGCGATGGGGCTGGCTCGAGGTGGGCCCTTACCCGCCTAGTCTTGAGGCCGGCACAACGTGCACAGTCGAGCGGCGGCAGCGGCTGCGTGTGGTGGTGACGGGCGCCATCGAGTTCGAGGAACGCTAAGGAGGGCATGCGTTGTGGGTGTTCGACTTCAAGTCCAAGAACTGGACCGTGGTGCACCCTCCTCCGCAGTTCGCCGGCTTCGTCTGCTCCGGCGAATTACTAGTTGCGGCAGTGTGCTGGATCCTCTCCTCGGGCGGCTGCGGGAGCGAGGCTGACAAAGTCCAGGGAGATGGGGGAAGGGCCTGGGCGGTACGAGGAAAGAATGTTGGGGATGTTTCTGCTTTTTGACCCTTCTAGCGCCTCTTTTTGGCAAAACGCTATGCCATGTCAGCGAAAAATGGACCCCATCTGTCATAAATGGACTTAACCGAGTCAAATCCACCGATCAGTGATTTTTGCAAAACAATTACACAAGATGTGGTATTTTCTGCAGAGAAACTATATTCTAGTGTTTTTCGTAAACCTAACCCTTAAAGTGGTGGTTTTATGCAATTTACTCCTAATGGCATCGTGCCGAGAATAGAGACGCCAGGAGGCCCCGGCGGTAGCCGGGAGCTGCGGTGGTTCAGGGAGCGGCGTAGCGCTAGGTGGAGCAGGAGGGTGCAGGAGAGCACGAAGGGGTCGGTGCACAGAGCGGCAAGCTACATGGCGGCGGCGCGCGCTGCAGCTGTGCAAACTGAGATGAAGTCGCTGTTGGAAATTCGACCACAGGATCGATCACATCAAATCATGACAGACACGCGCGCACGATAACGTTTGCCAAAGGCACGTTCGTGCCTCTCTTTTTCCTCTTTTTATTTTTTTCTTTCACCACGTTACAATCTTCACTCAGGGTTGTGCATATATATACGGAAAAACTAACGCCCACACGTGTGGGCGTTTGCACATCGCCCACACGCCTCCATCACCATTTATTTTGCCACGTATAAACAGATGACATCAGCAGAATTTTTTTTGGTTTTCGGCTTAAAAATGTTTTATCTCCTAATTAAAAAGGCGAATTAAAAATCCGTTTTCACCATTAAATCCGTCTCGACGAGATCTTCAAAATTAGACCCCATGTTGATATGTTTCGACGAATTTTTTTTGCCCAAAAGTTGCCATGATGTTTACACTGTAGTTGCCCTAGTGCTTAAACTAAAGTTGTCATGCGGCAATTTTAGTTTGTAGATCATTGCAATTTTAGTTTTTTGGTGATGGCAATTCCAGTACTTTGACCATGAAAATATTTTTTTGTATGAACCATGGCGATTTTAAGTGCATGTATCATGTCAATTTTTAGTTTCGGTGCATGGCAAGTCTAGTTTCTTAATTCTCCGTATAATATGTCAAAATTTAATTTTAAACATAGAGGAAAATAGCTGAAACATATCATGGCAACTTCAGTGTAAACATCATGGCAATTCATGTGCAATAGACACGGCAACTTTTAACCAATTTTTTTTTCGAAATATATTGATATGAGATCTAGTTTCGAAGATCTCGTCGCGAGAGATTTAATGATGAAAACGGATCTTCAATCGGATTTTTCATTTAAGAGATAAAACATTTTAAAAACAGAAAGTCTAAAAAGATTTCTATATGCATGCATGCAAGCGGTGACATGGCATAGTCTGTGTGTTATAAAGCGTGTGGGCGGGTTTAGCTCCCACCACACGTGTGGGCGTTAGCGTTATCCTATATATATGCAACTACCAACCGATTAGACAAAGTCCTTTTCCTATACGTAGACAGCTAACACGGTTACCACATCCTAGCAATACACAGACTACTAATTTGACTACTACTAACTCAGCCGAAGCTAACTACTACTAGGACTCTACACCCAGGACATGTACTGCTACAACGCAAAACTTAGACAAGATTATCTAATATTCTCTCCCTAATCTTGATTCTTTGTCTTCGTGCTTCTCCGGTCTTGGCTCGTTGATGATTCACCCTTTGTCGACTCATCCGCTCATACCACGACAAGTTAAATTGCTAGGCTTCATCGATCGCAACAGTCGCGGTCTCCTCAATGGCAGCAGTCTTAGGCCGCACTAGCTATAGGAAAGCAAGGTGATAAGCTCCATCGGGTAAAGCTTTTGGCATGGCGTTATTGTTATGGTAGACGATCGACGATGCGTTGTGGTTTTGGTGTGGGGCGGGCAGTACATGTTGACTGCTGAGGAGAATGCTATCACCACCTTGCCTTGCACTGCATTGGTAGTGCCGTGTGCACCTTGATCCAGGGGAGTAGGTGAAGGAGAGTGACGGAGAATCCTCGAGCAGTCCACATTGCAGGGAAGGACTACGGCAGATCAATGATGCATCCATGGAGACGGTGTCCTTGTCACGGACTGAGCTTCAGTGACTTAACTGCAGGTGCAGTTCGGTCACTGACATGTGGGCCTTACGTAACTGCAGGTGCAGTTAGGTCACTCACAAGTGGGCCTACAGTTGGGTCACTGACATGTGGGCCTGTTGGGCTCACATGTCAGTGACCCAACTGCACCTGTAGTTACGTCACTGAAGCAGCGTCCCCTTGTCACGGTTCGGTATTGCTCATTGGGAAAAGTTGTGACATTCTTGGGTCTAGAGCCAGTCCAGTCTGACCATTCGCGTCCAGTCTGACCATTCGCGCCCGACAGAATGTACGGTTCATCCACCGTCCGACTCGGACAAGCATATATACATGAGGCGGTGTCTGTTCACTTGTCTCAGCATGCAATTTTTCTGAGGGAAGACCATCATAACTAGAGTTATGGAAAGGACGCCAATATATGTGTGCCGTCCATTGGGGGTTAGCCCCTCCCAGCAAATGATTCTGGTTCATTCTTTTGACCATAGGCATTTTTCATTGCCCAATCACCAATGGGACCAAACTGTATATGACAAAAAATGCATATTAAGTTTGTTAGAAAATGATATCAACAGATTTGTGCATAGTTTAATCCATACGAGTTAAATACTTGGAAAAAAAATCATTGATTAGCCATGGATAATGCGATAGACCAATACACAATGCAATTTGACATGGTAAACTAACACAAGTCCAAAATCATTACATATCATAAAAATAAAAAAATAGTTTAAACACAAAATGGACATTATCTAAATAAATGAAATGGCCATGTTCGGAAGAACAAAAAATGCCATGCTACAAAAAATAAAAGTTCCACGCTCTGCCTACTAAAAATGCCATGGTCTAAGTACTAAAAAAATGGGATATTCTAGAGAAATAAAATGCCATGCTACCTAAATTGGATATGCAATGTATACTTAAACTAAAAATGCTATGGTAGCTACAAAATTACCATATTCTAATTAATAATATTGTGATGCTCTAAAGAATATAAATGCCGTGCTACCTAAAATTGAAATTGTCATGGTCTAATTACTAATTGTTTTGACGTCCGAAAGACATAAAATGCCATGCTACCTAAATTGAATATGTGATGGTATACTTAAACTAAAAATGCCATGGTAGCTAAACCATTACCATAGTCCAATTAATAATATTTCCATGCTCTAAAGAATATGAATGCCATGCTACCTAAAACTGATACTGCCATGGTCTGCTTAATAAATATGTCATGGTTTATTTACTAAAAATATGTGATGTTCTAAAGAAATAAAATGCCGTGCTACCTAAATTGAATATTCCATGGTATACCTGAACCAAAAATGACACGGTAGCGAACAAATTACCATGTTCTTAATTAATAATATTGCCATGCTCCAAAGCATATAAAATGCCTAAAATTGAAACTGCCATGGTCTACTTAACGAAAGTGCCATGATCGAATTACTAAAGTTGCCAAGGTCCCAATAGAAGAAATTGCACGTGGCAAGATTAGGAAAAAATACCCTAAAAGTTCCATGCTCTAAAGAAATTAAATGTCATGCTACCTAAATTGAACATGCCATGGTGTACTTCAACTAAAAATGCCATGGTAGCTAAAATATTACCATAGTCTAATTAATAAATATTGCCATGCTCTAAAGAATATAGATGCCATGCTACCTAAATTTGAAACTTGCCATGGTCTACTTAATGAAAATGCCATGATCTAATTACTAATGTTGACAAGGTCTCTTTAATAAAAATTGCACATGGCAAGTAGGGGTGGGCATAGAAACCGCCGAACCAAAAACCGAACCGATGCCAAAACCAAATAAACCAAATTTTTGGTTTTTCCAGCTGGCACTGAAAAATTCGGTTTTCTAGTCAACTAACCGAACAAAATTTGGTTGGTTTGGTTTTCATCTCGGTTAACCGAATAAAAACCAGAAAACGAGACTCCGCGTTAAATAACCAAAGGTCTCCGGGAGTCACGCGCCCACGTACGCCCACCAAAGCGCATCGTGCACATTCACTCCCTCTCACGTAATGTGGGTCTTAAATGACCAAAGTGCATGCAAGCATGGCAGGCCCAACTCACGTTGGAATGTTTGTGAAGGGTGTGCCCGCGCGTGCTACTCGTTTAGTCCCACCTCGCCCAACTGAGGAGTTGAGGCAGATTTTTTGTCTATATAAGAGGGGCCGCAGCTTCATTCCAAGTGCAAATAGTTAAAGCGTGGTGCTTCGATATAAAACCAAAAACTGTACGAATTTTTGGTTAACTGAATTTTCGGTTACCTCTTTTTAGCTACCAATTTCGGTTTCTAGTTTTCCTAACCGAATTTAGAAGAAAACCGATCGTTAGAAACCAAAATTTCAGTCTATACCGAACGCCCACCCCTAATGGCACGATTTGGAAAAAAAATACTCTAAAAATGCCATGCTGAATGATAACAACAACAACAACAACAATAATAATAATAATAATAATAATAATAATAATAATAAAAATTATGAATTTGCATGTCACAAAAATAGGAAGACACATTTTCTTAAAAGCAATAAAATAAACCATGGCGTTTTCTTATTGACAAAATTAAATAAAAATGCCAGCAAAATGTGTTGTATGTTGCATGGCATTTTTATTGGCTAAACATGACATTTTTTTTAAATGCCATGTTAAGCTAAATAAATGTGGCATGCAACATACAATGAAAGTACCGTGGTGTAGTCTTACCAAATTGCCATTGTGTAATATATTGAAAAAAAATAAGATCAGGAAAAACGTTTGATTTCCAGTGCTAATTGGAAAAAATGCCACGTTAAGTTCAATAAATGTGCCATGCAACATATAACGAAAGTGTCGTGGTGTAGTCTTACCAAATTGCCATTGTGCAATATATTAAAAAAAGATCAGGAAACGTTTGATTTGCCCTGCTCATTGGGAAAGAATGCGATGACGAGTTATGAACCTCACAAAGAAAAATTGCCAAGGTCCATGGTATTTTCGTTTATTGATTAAGCCATAGGTAGTTTCAATATAAGGCTCCATTCCCATGGTAGTTTCATTTCTTGGAATTCCATAAATAACCTTGATTTTCATTTTTTTTAGGATATCACAAAATGTACACAAATTTCAAAAACTATTCACATTTTGTCAAAATTTATTAGGAATTGATGAACTTTTCTCCACATTCATGAACTGATTTCCAGATTTGTAAACTTTTCAAATTCGTGAACTTGTTTCAAAATTCTTGTGTCTTCTTCAAATTTATGAACTTTTCCAAACTCAGGAATAAAAATTGAAATTGCTGCACATATTTTGAAAATTCGAGTATCTTTTTAATACATGAACAATTTTTTAAATGTGATAAATATTAATACATGATGAACATTTAAAAAAATGAGGTTTCATAATATAGATGATTTTTTTAATAATAGACCTTACTATATCGAACTTTTTTATAATACATGATGAACATATCAATATACATATTTAACATTTTTATAATAAATGATGAATATTTTGAGAATACATATTCATCATTTTTTTAATATGTGCTAAATATTTTTATAATACATGCTATTTTTTGAAATACATACGGAACATTTTTATAATGTATGATGAATATTTTCATGATACGCGACGAACATTTTATGAGAACATAAAGCATATCCTATAAAAAACTAAAAGAAAAGAAATGAAGATTTTAAAAAATTATTTATTTTTGAAAGAAAAAGGGAATAAAAAATGAAGAATGAAAAAAGTGAAACAGAAACAGTGAAGAAACGAAAAAGGAAAAAATGTCGAACTGGAACAGTTCGCCAGCCCACCAAGAGGGACCATCCGTGAAAGCTCGTTTATTTGTTGCACACGAGCAGTAAATAGGAATAACCACCGCCAACCCCATGATACTATTTGTATTCCAAGCATTGTGAACTTTGAGTAATAAAGTTTTGAGATTCTCAAAAAAACCCGACTAGTTCAAAAAAAAAATTGACCAGGGTATCCATCCTCAATGGTATTCTATTTATTTAATTTTATATTTTGTGCAACTTCTCAAGACATTGTTTAAAAAATATATTTTTATTGTAATTTAAAAGAAAATAAAAGCTCAAGTTGACTAGATATATATCGAAAGAACTTTTTTCTATAAAGAAAAAGTTGCAACCCGATAATGCAATAATGTAACAAGGGATCAAGGAACTCTAGTAATGTATATCGCAAAAGAGTATGTTATGGGCCAACAAAGGTATAATGATGGGTAACATCGGGTTAACGGAACAGAAGTCTTGGGTTGGCCTCATGCAGCCGCCACCTCCTCTCCAAAAAGTCTAGGGTTCCTCTGCCTCCCGCCGGCGACATCGCCGGTCCGCCTCATCTCTGGTGGCCTTAGAGCCATGGTGGAGGCGTGGTGGATCTTGGCCCTTGTCAGTGGAAGGGCTCCGTTTTAGATGTTTTCTTGAGTTTTTTGTTAGGATTTGTGCCTGTTTAGGAAGGCGAGACAACGACGGTTGCCTAAAGATGGAACAAGGTTCTCGCTGCGTAGCACCCGTCCCGGCGGTCCAGTCTTTGTTCATCTACATTCGTGTATTCTTAGGTTGGATCCTTTCTATGTACGCATCTCTTCATCGACGTCGGTTGTTGTTCTGATACACTAGTCCTATGGGGTCTTAGCACGAGGACTTTCTAACTGTCTACTAGAACAAATTTTGCCTAACTCCCGCGAGGAAGGGGCGGTAGCACAGCTTCAGCTTGCTTTAGTATTAGTAGTCGTCGCTAGATGGTCTACGGATCTGGGACTAATTGTTATTATTTCTGGTGTTCGGTGTTCTGCCATGATTGAAAATAAATAGATCGCAAGTTTTCCCGCATAAAAGACGTAAGTTATGTATGTCAGTGTTCTGTGAACTGGGAGGTGAGAAGATCAAGCATATTATTTTGGGTTTTCACATTAAGCTAGTAATCCATCTGGTTGGTTGAACCATACTCCATGACACTGCGTGGCACTCTGCCACACTTTGCGACTTTTCTGCTTATATTACTGTTCTGTCATGGATGAAGGTTTGGTCCTTATGTGAATCATTGGAAACCATTCAGGATTACATGGGCACAATAACATAGAAGCCTCAGACGTTACTGAATTCACTCTTGTCCTAGTTGACTGATGAAATCTACATCATCATTGTATCCCGGATTGAATTGCACCGGCTTGACAACAATGAGCATCTGTATGTCTTCCCGGGAACTAAGAAGAGCCACCATGTGCTCGGCTCTTCCTAGCTTCACCATTTTTTGTGGAATATGCCCATGTACGTGCCCCCAACTTGAATTTCTAACACATCCCATTCCCCGTTGGACTGTGCTACTTCACAATCCATGCTATTTTCCTTGCTCGTCGTTGTTGCTCTCCTACCACGCTTTGCCATTCTCTAGTTCCCCTACTAACTATGTGATCTCACAACATGGTGAATAAGCTATTTATTTATAGGAGGCTGGCTAGTGACCAGCTATGTGTGTGGCAGGAGATGTATAATCATTGCTTCACCAAATATCGCATGCCAACTTTTGTGATCATTTAATTCTACTGCAAGTGGTGTAGTTGTAGACATTTTGTAGCACACATGGCATATCTAAGTATGAGCAATTTTAAGAGGAATGTTGCTAGTACACCATGGCAAAAGAGCCATTCTGACTCAATCTATTATATGATTGAGGTGCTACAACTACCAATTCACGGCAGCAACCAAAAAACTCCATTGTTTTTATGAAAATCCGAGGTGCCAAGTGCATAGCAACATGACCTTCGAAGGTCACAATTTGCTTGACTGCTCCACCACAAGGACAAGACCTTGGCCACGAGTCACAACCGAAATGCCAAAATTTAACAAAATGTGGGATCCGTCGGCGACAAGGATATGCCGTTTGCGTCAGCCAGAGAAGCCATGAGGGTGCCCAAGTAGAACTTGGTGTATTCACCTCCTGATATCGATTTAGGTTAAACAATAGTACATGTAAACCAATCAACATTAGATGAAGGCAAACTGAATGCTCAGATAGGAAGTAGACTGGGTCCTAAGCAAAAAATGTGGCAGAGCACATTATGGACATATGGTTCATGGAGATAGATGTTGTCTGTAAGAAACTAAGCATAGAAACATGCTACTTCCTCCGTTCCAAAATAATCATCCTGATTTTAGTTCTAATTCGAACTAAAACTACGATAAGTATTTTGGAACTGAGGGAGTACCTTGAAGATAAAATAATCTAGATACAAAATAAACCATATCTATTAAGCATGGAAACAAACAACATTAGAAGATAAAACCAAGTGCATATTGATAAGATTTGATTGAATTCATTTGACATGAATAGTCAAATTTTGGATCAACATTTCACAGGTAGACACCGTAGCATGATTTATTTTTCATGTTGTAGGTGTTCCTTTGAGGATGAAACTACAACATATAATATGCTCTTATAACTAAACGTTGATGTGTATATCAATTCAAGTGACATTCAAATTGTAGTCGTAATTGATGACATATTTATAACATCATCATTTGTGGCCTTATGTTTTTTCTTCAAAAAGAGAGGACTAGCAGTGGTTGCTTTGATTAATTATTACCTTCATGCTTTATGTGGGAATAATTGATGACATGTCGTTGGAGATTTCTGGATCCAATTTGATACTCGTGACAGATGCTCAAGTTTTTCTAGCTGTTAGCTAAAAAATCATGGAAAAGTTGTGGTGGAGCTCAAGCTCCATGGCACCTGTTTTACTGTTCATGTTTGCAGCCACCCTGCCACAGTTCGCAATGCTATTGTGTCCTGCCATGCCATCCAGCTGCCCAACATTTATCTCCAAGCCCTCCATTTTCTTCTCCACTCCAAGTTTAATTTTTTTGACAGTTGTGTCTGCCCTAGGCCTTCGGTAGTACTACCTCTGTAAACTAATATAAGACCTTTTAGATCACTACTTATATTAGTTTACAGAGGGAGTAGTTATTTTCCTCTTATGTTTGACCAATAGTTTTTCTGCTTTTTTGCTATCTCCGGTATGAATTAGTTCGGAAAAATATCATGGCAGAAAGATGTACACAGTGAAAGATCTACCATCTTGCACTGATTTTGTGTCGGTGAGTAGTACATTTATGAGCATCGGAGTGACTTTATATCTGTATTGGCTGGAAGGCAAATCATGAACTATAGTAAACAATTAGTATTGTGTATCTCTCGTACATTTGGTTCAGACAAGTGGAATATGTAGTCAATGCCTTCTTCTCGAGATTGCTTTCATTTGCACTAGTGGAAAAATGGCTAGCGATAATTTTCGCTGGTGGCGCGCCATTGTGAACCAACGCCAGCACTACTTTTTTCAAATAGTGGTGGTGTTGGCATATTTGATACTTCAGCGTTATATGGTTAGTGTTGACGTTAATTTTATTAACACGTCACAAATCTGTTGGCCCAGTTGTACTCACGTATTGAAAGATAGTGGTGACGTCGGATTGTTATGGACGCCATAGTTAATTAGTATTGTTGGCATGTTAACTTATGTCACGCCAGAAACTTCTTTTCATTTTATCAAGTGTTTTAAAGATTTTCTTTTTATATTATTTAAAATAATCAAAAATTTATTATTTTACATTTTAAAATAATAAAAAGTTGGTAATATTTAAAAAAACATCACATGTTTAAAATTTTCAAGTCACTTTATAGCAATAATGTAAAAAAGTCAAATAGTTTGTAAAAATAGTTCATACCATTAAAAAATGTCCATGAAATTTAAAAAATATTTACATATTTAACAATAAGTTTTGTGACATTTTATAAAAAGAATAAGGAAAACTTATAAAAATCCAATGTGTGTTTAATGTTCACTCTGCATTTTGTATACATAATATGTATTTGGACAATGTTCAAAGTGTATCTAAAAATGTCCAACCTATATACTATAAATGTTCAACATGTATTAAACAAACAAATGTGTGTTTTAAAAAACAATAAAAACAATAAAAATAAAATAAAAACCCATAAATAAAATCAAATAATGGAAAAAAGAAAGAAAAACACATAGAACCTTTCCAAACTAGGATGGAACGGGCCCTTGGAAGCTTGCCAAAACTGCCCATGTCGCTGATCGTTGAGGCGAAGCTTGCTACAGTCTCATAGTAAGCGGGACCTAGCATTTGCACTATAGCAATGCCCGGCATCTTGGAAAACTTTATGTTACATACATTATTTATGACATTAACTTGCCATATCATTCTACTTTGTTTAGTACCCTAGCAACCATTTACACTCATTTGCACATAGGGTCTGCATTATCAAAAAAAATATCTAGATGTCCTTGCTATCTTCCAGAGCAACTAACGAGGGGTCCCCCCCCCCCCCCCCCCCCCCCCACCCTGGCCCCTCGTCTTAGCACTTTACTTGGGCCATGAGAATGAGAGCATGCGAGTGCTGCAAGTGATGCATCCAGCTGTTGCCACGTGTCACCATGTTCAACATGTTAAATGAATTTCAGCATAGAAAACTACATTTTTTATCCCTCAAATTTACCTAAAGTCCGACATCTAGTCTATTAACTTTCTTTGGGCTACATTTTCATTCGTTGTGTCTGAAAACCGGACAATTTCATTCAGAACAAGAGTAGAGGGAAAAAGCAGCCACACGCCAGTAGTTTTATCGCTCACTTGCACACTGCTGTGCATTGCAGCACCCGTACCCATGGAGTTAATATTAGGATTTTGCTACAAATCCAACGTCTGATTTTTTAGCATGGAAAATCAGACTTTTTATGAAAAATTATGTTGTATCGAGGATAGCAATTTTTTTAGGAAGCATGGCAAATCCTGGACATGTTTAGTTTTTTGCCAGGATTTGTCATGCTTCCTAAAGAGAATTGCGATCCTTGGTTCAACACAATTTGTCATAAAAAAGTTCGGTTTGCCATGTTTAAAAATCTGACGTGCCGTAATGTTATTGACTTCAGTACAAAAAGTTTGCAATGAATCGATTGCTGAACATAACATTTCAACTGGCTGTTGCACGAGGCTGCATGCAGAGACACGTGAACGGCCACCGGCTGGCTCATGTGCTTGCTCCAAGTCTCGTCGCGCGCACCCGAGCAGCTAGCGTTTTTTTTTCATTCAATTAATATATCAAGGTGATAAAACCGCATTGAAAAAATGTCCGGCCTCTGCATAGCACGATGCACACATCCAATAAGTTCAACAAACCTAAAAATATATACCTTTCGTCACATAATGTAAGGCGTTTTTGCAACCTAACATAGCTTGGAAAAATGTCTTAGGCCTCATTTGGTTTGGAGGAATTTTGTAGGAATTTCATAGGGTAATATTTTTATAGAAAAAATTCCTATAGAGCTCTTTGGTTTGTACGAATGGAATCCTATTCCTATGAAGGAAATCTTCCTATCCTCCATATTTCATAGGAAAATAAACATTAGCCTAGACTCAATGAAAAAATCTTATGATGTGAAACAAAGGACATCTCCTTTCCTATTCCTACCTATAGGATTTGAGATGCATGTCATTTTATTTGTATGACTTTTCTATTCCTATAATTTTCCTACTCTATGAACCAAAGAAGGCCTTATATTATGGGACGAAGGAAGTATATCGTTTTACAACAAAAGTAAATCAGTCCAGCCTAGGATGGAGCAGCCAGCGATTAGTGTCATAGCTTTCGCAATCAGCTAGTGGAGTAAGTACTCAAGGTACACCGTGACAATGACACCGTCGCCATGGATGCATCATCTGCCGTCCTTCCCTGCAATGTGGACTGCTGGAGGAGGAGGATTGTCCATCACTCTCCTTCACCTACTCCCCTCCCGTTGCTCAAAGTGCACACCGCACTACCAATGCAATGCAATGCAAGGTGGTGATATCATATCATCATTCTCAACAGTCAACACTGCCCGCCCCACTCACCACATCCACAACAAGAACGCCATGCCAAAAGCTTTAGACGATGGAGCTCATCACCTTGCTACCTATAACCTATAGCTAGCGCGGCCTAAGACTGCTGCCATTGAGGAGCCCGCGACTTCATCTCACTTTGCAAGGCTGGAGCGCGCGCGCCGCCGCCGCCATGCAGCTCGCCGCTCTGTGCACCGACCCCTTCGTGCTCTCCTGCACCCTCCTGTGCCTCCTGCTCCACCTAGCGCTACGCCACTCCCTGAACCGCAGCTCCCGGCTCCCGCCGGGACCTCCTGGCGTCCCCATTCTCGGCGCCATGCCGTTCGTCGGCCCGGCCCCGCACACCGGCCTCGCGGCGCTGGCGCGCAAGTACGGCCCCGTGATGTACCTGAGGATGGGCACCTGCGGCGTGGTGGTGGCCTCTTCGCCGTCGGCCGCGCGGACGTTCCTCAAGGCGCTGGACGCGCGGTTCGCGAACCGGCCGGCGGTGGCCAGCGCGGCGGACATCACGTACGGGCGCCAGAACATGGTGTTCGCCAACTACGGGCCCAAGTGGAAGCTGATGCGGAAGCTGGCGAGCGTGCACCTGCTCGGGGCGCGCGCGGTCGCGGACTGGGCGAGCGTGCGCCGCGACGAGGCCGGCCGCGCCCTGCGCGGCATGGCGGAGGCCGCGGAGGCCGGGCGGGCCGTGGTGGTGCCGGAGGTGCTGGTGTGCGCGCTGGCCAACATCGTGGGGCAGATCACGGTGAGCAAGCGGGTGTTCGACGCGCAGGGCGACGAGTCCAGCAGCTACAAGGAGATGATCGTGTCGCTGCTGACCGGCACGGGGCTGTTCAACATCAGCGACTTCGTGCCGGCGCTGTCGCGGCTGGACCTGCAGGGGGTGCAGGCCAGGCTGCGCCGGGTGCACCGCCAGTTCGACGGGCTCATCACCAAGCTGCTGGCGGAGCACGCCGCGACGGCCGAGCAGCGCGCCCGGGAGGGCCGCCTCGACTTCGTGGACAGGCTCCGCGCCAGCAGCAAGGACGGCGACGGCGACGGTGAGACCATCACCGAGGTCAACATCAAGGGCCTCATCTTCGTAAGCTCCCACACTTCATCCCCACAGTCATTTCTGATAAATCACCGGCCGCATGCATCATCTAATCGAACGACCACTAGTTTAAACATAGTAGATTCTGGTTCTCCGTCAACTTGTACTGATCGATGCGCATCATCATCTGTACGTGTGCACGACACGGGAACCACCCACCCAATGCATGCCATGCAATCGAGTGAGGCAGCTGTGGTGGTGGTCGGAGCATAGCTAGTGGAGTGGTGGAAAGAGATGGAGACGATTCCTACAGTCCCTCAAAAAATGATGCACCACCACGATTTGCCGTCGGGGTAGTGGTTTCGTTACCATGATGAGTACTAGCAGTAGCTATCGTAGTACGTTCAAAACCAGTCAAGGCATACACAGCTGATGGTCCAGAGTGTGAGCATCCGTACTAGCATGATGCAACAATTTCAGCTATATCAAGACAATGATATGTGAACTTTAAGCCTAGCTAGCTGGCGTGGGAAAATTGCCGTCACACATTTCTTTTGTTGGTGGTGGAATGCGACGGCAATTATATAAGAATTAAGTGATCGTAGAAATGACTTAAGCAACCAAACCACTACGTGCCATATAGTTAGACAAGAGCTAAAAGCAGTGCTTGAAATATGGAGCAAATTTGAGAACTGGCTCTGTAGCAAGTCTCAAGAGTTTCTTTTCTTTCTAAATGGAGGTATTTTTTTCTTTTTATAACCGTGTGCTATGTGCATCAACAAATGCAGAGGCCGGGATACATCCTTTTTCAATAAAAAAGGAAAAAAGAACACGGTTACGTATCTGTCACTCTCGGTCTCAAGTCCACACTTGATCGGTCGGTGGCAATCACTCACCCTTCCCCTTGATAGCAATCACTCACACTTGTAAACAAAACTGATTTTAGTCACTTGGGTTGGGAAAAGAAGCGTGAAGGTGATACCGATTTCTCTAGTACTCGGTTGGTGTAGCGTAGCTTTAATTTGCTTTTGATTTGGTTCCCCTTGAAATGATTACCGATTTCTCAACTGATTAGTGGTAATAGTATAATTGAGTACACCAAACTGATCAGATTGCCAAGCAAAGCACACTCACGGAGTATTAAAAACTTGATATCTAGGTAAAATCTGATGTGGCAGCTTATTTAATGAGGAAAGAGAGTTTTATTGGATCTTAATCTATACTCCCAATACACATTAAATAAGAGTACCTTTAGATGGAGTACAACATTAAGATACTGACACATTGTAAAAGTTGTAGTAGTATATGATATAGTTTAATATGATGCGTTACTAGTGCCCTCTGGTCAAGTGATTATCAAAGTTGATGATTACATGTGCATTTAAATACTACTCCCTGCCGGATTTTTTGTAAGTAATTACCACTTTGCCATTCTAGTGCTTCATACCAGAACACATAGGAGTACCATACACAGGATATCTCGTGCTTGCATCAGCCATTCATTGAGTTGATGATTTGTACCCTCACTAGCGTATTCACATTGAGTTGGTTTGGTAAAACACACTGACACAAAAGGAAATATTATGGTACACTCTAACACTAATTTGCATGATGCAAGTTCAAAGTGCATTTAAAAACAGTGAAACATTGTGGTAAACCCCCGAAGAGAGTGAACCTTGAGAACATTAAATAAAATAATAGTCAAAAGACGAATTGTATTTTTGTTGTAAGAAAAATCATTCCAATAATATATTCAATATTAATCTTTTTCTAAATATCTCCTCTAGAATAAACACAACTGTTCAAACAGAATATCAATCAAACTTATGCTTCAAAACATATTTTTGTTTAGGGACCGAGGATAACTCCCAGCCCCTGAATCATTGTGATGCACACAACACAACCACTGCTTCAAAACATTATTAGCCATTTATATCGTTTCCTAAAAAGAAGAGTGATGACATTTGTGAGACAGAGATGAAGTGAGTCTGAGAGTGGTGGGCTAGTGGTGGCAGGCAGTGGGTAGGACAGTGTTCTCAAGCATTTCGTAACTGCTACATGACATAGTCACCTCCCACTAGGCATGGAAAAGGAGGCACGATATGGAGGTGGTTATACATAATACAGAAGGAGAAAATAATTTGCATGTATTTTGAGGCACGAACCTGAACAATTGAAAGGAAGGTGGATGCATACATTGGGTATGATGGATAATCCACTCTCGAACACATATAAGCATGCACGCGCAGATTGTAGAAAAATGCAGGAAAAACATAGTGGAACTTGGAATTTTAAACCCGTGTATATATGCATGCATGCAGGACATGTTCACGGCCGGCACGGACACGTCGTCGATCATCGTGGAGTGGGCAATGGCGGAGATGATCAACAACCCGTCTATCATGGCGCGCGCCCAGGAGGAGATGGACCATGTCATCGGCCGTGACCGCCGCATCGAGGAATCCGACATCGCCAACCTCCCCTACCTGCAGGCCATATGCAAAGAGGCCATGCGCCTCCACCCGTCCACGCCGCTCAGCCTGCCGCACTTCTCCTTCGAGGAGTGTGAGGTGGACGGTCACCACGTCCCCGCCAACACGCGGCTCCTCATCAACATCTGGGCAATCGGCCGCGACCCGGCGGCGTGGGAGGACCCCCTGGAGTTCCGGCCGGAGCGGTTCCTGTCCGGGCCGGCGGCCAATATCGATCCAATGGGGAACAACTTCGAGCTGATACCGTTCGGCGCCGGCAGAAGGATATGCGCCGGGAAGCTGGCTGGAATGGTGTTTGTGCAGTACTTCCTGGGAATGCTGGTGCACGCGTTCGAGTGGCGGCTGCCGGACGGCGAGGAAAAGGTGGACATGGCTGAGACCTTTGGGCTGGCGCTCCCCAAGGCCATCCCGCTCAAGGCCATCGTCACCCCGCGGCTCGTGCCGGCCGCCTACACATGATTGTTCGTGTTTCTGAAGTTCAGGACAATCAGTGTAGTGTTTTATGTTGGGTGTGACCCAAGCTTTGTGTGCTGCATGCTTCGAACATTTGCCCTCCTCACAAAATGAAATTACCAGTTTTAAGCTGCCAAAACGTACATTTGCCTCTTTTTTTAGTGTTGTTTCATGACAACTGCTTGGAGAATACTAGTTCCTGAAAATGCTGTTGATTTTATTTTTCTTTCTGCTCTCACAAACAGTTGGGATCTCTACTCCTCGAAAGGGAAGTCTCCTTTACTTGCGATTACATAAAATTCAAACTAGGTCATATTTTCAGTTGATGTTTGCCGTACACATTGATGAATTCAGATCGATGTATAGGCTGAGCACTCCAATCGAACTGTATCAAAACATACCTCAAAATTCCATGCTCTAGATAAGAGTTGCCGCAATTGATTCGAATCAAAGGCATTTAGTGGCAAACGAAGAAAGTCTACAAGTAGGAGAATCATTCAGTATATGCCAAAAATATTGCATTTTTGTTGGAACATTTTCATGACCCGTGAATTAGAGCCCAAATCAAAATATATGTGTCCTCGTCATAGCCGTCCCCGTCAGTTTAGGCGAGGACACTCGACTGCTCATTCTGAACTTATATAAAAAAAATTGGATACCCCTTGCCACACTTGGCCCCTCTTAACCTATAGAAATATTGTTTCATCATTTCAGATTTAGTTGGATTATTACGTAGATAAAGTCAATAAGAAACAAATGAAAAATCAACAATACTCAAGTTGAATTTCATAAAAAAATTATCTGGCTTCAAATAAAACTAATGGGCCCACATTATAGGGTGTGATCTCATCGTTCACCTCTATACCGTGCACCCATCTCGCACCTCCACGCCCCCATCCTTGATTTTGTTGTTACTACCTCTCACATCGAAGCAGTCATCATGGAAGCCAAGTCCAGAAGATGGAGTAGGCGCGGTTGCCGAAACTAGACACGGTAGTAACTGGGACGATGGCCTCTGTTGAATATATGGTTTGTGCATGTATATTGTATAGTCCGGTTCACCTTCTAGTCATTGTATAGTTAAGGTTGTGGTCCACCTTGTACTCTATATATACGTGCGCTATGCATCGATCAATACATCGTGTAGCATTGCCAAAATATTCGTTTCCAACATGATATCATACCTGCGATTCTAACCCTAACTCCTGCCGCCGCCGCCGTGTTCCTTCGCCGCCGCGCCGCCGCCCCCGTGTGCCGCCGCCGCCCGCGCTTCCGCCCGCACCCCCCGCGCCGCCACAAGCCGCGCCGCCACCCCCTTGCCACGCTGTCTCCCACGTGCCGCCGCACCCCCTCTCTCGGACTCATGGCCTCCCCCGGTTCCACCGGTACCACCCACAGCCGCCGCACCATCCCGTTCGAAGGCCCCGATCCCGTCGTCATCCGCGATCTCAATATCCTCGCTCGGGTTCCCGTCGTCTTCGATCACCTCACCTCCACCTACTATGCCTGGAAGACGTACTTCTCCTTTATGTTTCGTGAGTACAATCTCCGGGATCACATTGATGGCTCCGTGGACTCCCCCTTCATGGAGGACGATGAGGAGTGGACGTCCATCGACGCCACTCTCATCCGCTGGTACTACACCACCATCTCGAAGGACCTCTTCCACACGGTGGTCTCCGCCGACGATGACGCTCACGCCGTTTGGACTAAGCTCAACGGCCTCTTCACCGACAACGCGCTCCAACGCAAGGTTTTCTTGGACGGCGAGTTTTTTGGGTGCCAGTAGCTTGACTCGTCTGTTGACGATTATTGCATGCGCCTCAAGAAGCTTGTTGACGAGCTCCGTGACCTCGGCGAGAAGGTCTCCGACGAGCTTCTCCTCGGCACCCTCATCGCCGGCCTAAACGAAGACTTCAGGAACGCCGCCTCCAACATCCCTCTCATCACTAACCCGACCTTCCCCAAGATCGTCGCGTACCTGAAGCTGGAGGAGAGGAGGATGTGGATGTCGCGCACCCGGGCCACCCACACGGCCCTCACCGCCGGTACCCGCGGCGGTGCGCCTCCCACCGCCCGGTCCCCCCGCCGCGGCCCGCCCCGTGCCCCTTCCAGGCGCCGCCGCACCCCAGGTTCCCCTACCCGGCGCCGCCGCAGGCCCCCCCGCCGCCCCCCGCCGAGCAGCAGCAGCATCGCCGGGGCGGGCGCCGCGGCCGAGGCGGCCGCAAACAGCAGCAACAGCAGCCGGCTGCCACGTCGGGGCACCGCGCCAGCCGCAGCAGCCGCTCCCGCCGGCGCCCTGGCAGGCCGGCCAGAACCCTTGGACGGGGGTCGTTCACGCGTACACCATGCCTGTACCACGCGCCCCCGTCCCCCGGCTTCTTTGGCGCCCGCCCGGCATCTCATCTGGCGCTCTACGCGGCCCCTCAGCCGTATCCGCCGGCGCCGCTCTACGGCCCCTCTGTGGCCTATGGGCTGCATTCGGCCGGTGGATTCGCGGCGCCGCCGCCACAGCCGCTGCCGTCGGCCCCGGCCCTCCCGCCGGCACCTTGGGACCGCGCGCTTCTAGCGGCCCTCCACACCGCCCCCACGCCACAGCAGTACACTGGCGGTGGCGACTGGTATAGGGACACCGGAGCCACGGCTCATATGGCCGCCAACCCCGGTAACCTTCTTACCGCTCACCCCGTTCACACCGCTGCTCGCATTACCGTTGGCGACGGTTCCTGCATGCCTATTACTCATGTCGGCCATGCTGCTTTTCCTTCTAACTCCATGCCAGTATATCTTTCTAACGTACTTGTCTCTCCTGACATCATTAAAAATCTTGTTTGCGTTCGTTCTCTTACATGTGAAAATCTTGTTACCGTTGAATTTGACATGTTTGGCTTTTATGTTAAGGATGCCCTTACCCGGATGGTGCTCCACCGATGTGACAGCCCTGACGAGCTCTACCCGGTCCACTCATCCACCTCCTCCGTCGCTGCACCCATGGTGCTTTCCGCCGGAGTGGACCTTTGGCATGCTCGTCTCGGTCATCCCAACACCGCCACACTTCGCCATATTCTTCGGAGTTTTTCATTCACGTGTAATAAGATCGACGATCACACTTGTCATGCTTGTCGTCTCGGCAAACATGTTCGTCTTCCCTTTAGCACTTCCTTGCATGTTGCATCATACCCGTTTGAGTTAATTCATAGTGATGTTTGGACCTCTCCTGTTGCAAGTAACACAGGCTATCTTTATTATCTTGTTATCCTTGATGATTTTTCGCACTATGTGTGGACCTTCCCGTTGCGGCGAAAGTCGGATTCTGTTTCCACTCTCACCGCATTCTACTCCTATGTCTCCACGCAGTTTGGTCGACCCATTCATGCGTTGCAAACAGACAACAGGAAGGAGTTTGATAATCTTGCGATCCGCAACCTTCTCGCCACACACGGCACGATTTTTTTGTCTCACTTGCCCGTACACTTCGCAACAAAATGGCCGCGCTGTGCGCGTGCTTCGCACTCTAATGAATGCGTCCGCACCCTCCTCTTTCACGCCAACGTGCCACCACATTTTTGGCCCGACGCGCTTGCCACCGCATCACTACTCCTCAACATTCGTCCCTGTCGCACTCACGGGAATTTTGCACCTCATCACCTTTTGTTCGGCACGCCACCTTCCTACGCTGAGCTCCGCATCTTCGGTTGCTTGTGCTACCCTAGCATCGCTTCCACTACTCCTCATAAGCTCGCACCAAGGTCCGTGGCGTGTATTTTTCTCGGCTATCCCCCCAACACCAAAGGCTACCGCTGTTACGACCCTATCTCACATTGGGTGATCACTTCCCGACACGTTTACTTTGATGAGATGGTTTTTCCGTTTCAGCAGGTACCTTCGGATGACGCGGCTTTGCCCGCTCCCGTTGACGGCCGCTCGCGATCTTCTCTCGGGCCGCCTCCCGGCTTTGAGGGTGCCCCCCGCGCCCCGGGTCGAGTTTCTCCCCGGCTGGCTGCCTTAGGGACTGCACCCCTCCCGGCGCCCGCGACGCCCACCGCGCCTTCGCCCCCTCAACGGCCGCAACGCCGTCGGCCTCCCCGGCGGCCGTGACGGCCTCCTCGGCGTCCCCCGTGTCCTCGCGCGCCGCCTCGCCCGCGGCATCGGCGGTGGCGGGCTCTTCTTCGTCTTCGCCCGTCGCCGGCCCGGACTCGCTGCCCCGCCCGATGACTCGCTCTCGGGCTGGCACTTTCCGCCCGAGTACGCGGTACACTCGCGATGAGTACCTTCTCGCTGCTTCCGTCTCCGAGCCGTCCCCTCTCCCATCGTCAGCTCGAGCCGCCTTTCGGGATCCTCATTGGCTTGCTGCGATGCAGGAAGAGTTTGACGCGCTCCAACGGAACCGCACCTGGCAGCTTGTCCCTCGGCCGCCTCGTGCCAACATCATCACGGGCAAGTGGGTCTTTCGGCACAAGACTCGTCCGGATGGCACTCTCGAGCGCTACAAAGCTCGCTGGGTAGTTCGAGGCTTTCGGCAACGCGCGGGCGTGGACTTCACCGACACTTTTGCCCCGGTTGTTAAACCGGGCACGATCCGCACGGTGCTTCAGCTCGCCGTCTCCCGAGCTTGGCCTGTGCATCAGTTCGATGTCTCCAACGCCTTCTTGCACGACCACCTCGCTGAGCAGGTGTTCTGTGAGCAGCCCACTGGCTTCGTCGACGCCACACATCCAGACTACCTGTGCCTGCTCTCCCGCTCTCTTTACGGGTTGAAGCAGGCGCCTCGAGCCTGGTACCAGCGCATCGCTGCCTTCCTGCAGACGCTCGGATTTACATCGACTTGCTCCGACGCGTCCCTCTTCATGTACCATCACGGAGTTGACACTGCCTACTTGTTGCTCTACGTCGACGACATCATCCTGACGGCATCCACTGTCGCGCTCCTCCAGCGGCTCACTGCTCGTCTTCGCGACGAGTTTGCCCTGAAGGACTTGGGGCCCCTGCACTACTTCCTTGGCATTGAGGTGGTTCGATGGCCAGATGGGTTCTTCCTGCACCAGCAGCGTTACGCCCATGAGCTTCTCGATCGAGCCGGCATGCTTAACTGCAAGCCCGCTCTCACACCTGTCGACACCAAGGCCAAGGTTTCTGCTCTGGAGGGTTCTCCCGCATCCGATGCGGCCTTCTATCGCTCCATTGTGGGTGCTTTGCAGTATCTGACCCTGACACGCCCCGACTTGCAGTATGCTGTTCAGCAGGTCTGTCTTCACATGCATGCTCCGCGTGACTCTCACTGGACCTTGGTGAAGCGTATCCTCTGCTACATACGCGGCACCCCGTCCATGGGACTTACACTGACGGCCTCCGCCTCCACCGACCTCGTCGCCTACTCTGATGCGGACTGGGCTAGCTGCCCGGATACACGGCGCTCCACTTCGGGGTACTGTGTCTACCTTGGGCCGTCTCTGATCTCTTGGTCCTCCAAGAGACAGCCCACCGTCTCCCACTCGAGTGCCGAGGCAGAGTATCGGGCAGTGGCTAACGCCGTTGCCGAATGCTCTTGGCTTCGTCAGCTGCTCTAGGAGTTGCTTTGTGATGTCCACAAGGCCACGCTCGTCTACTGCGACAACGTCTCCGCCGTGTACCTCTCCGCTAACCCGGTCCACCATCGACGAACGAAGCACATTGAGCTCAACATACACTTTGTTTGTGAGCAGGTGGCTCTTGGGTGCATCCGGGTCCTCCACGTCCCGACAGCGCAACAGTTTGCCGATGTCATGACAAAAGGACTGCCTACTTCTGTTTTCGAGGAGTTTAGGTCCAGTCTTTGCGTCTCCGGCGACGCTTCGACTGCGGGGGGGGGGGGGGGGGGGGGGTTGAATATATGGTTTGTGCATGTATATTGTATAGTCCGACCCACCTCCTAGTCATTGTATAGTTGAGGTTGTGGCCCACCTCCTATGCACCGATCAATACATCGTGTAGCATTGCCAAAATATTCGTTTCCAACAGCCTCATCACGATATCGAATTGGTGTGACGCGTCTGCTCATGAGACGTACATCACACTTTCGACACTAAAGCTCCTGTTAGCTTTTTAAGGGTGGGTGAGGTGGTGGTATGGTGAAAGGACATAGATGTCTCTAAGTGATTTTGTGTGTAAATGATGGTTAGAGGACTGACCATGAATGCTCAGTATATGAGCAGGTGTTAGTCCACAAGGTTAAAGAGGCCACAGGAGCCACGAGAGCAGCCCAAGGGCACAACATAGTTGAGGTCGCACCGTCCAACAACACCGAATAATCCTACACACACGGGCTAACAATGGGAGTCTTACGGGGTGCCTTAACACTGATTAACCTCCCCCCTGATTTTCAGGGGGTGGGGCCCATCCTCTCCCTAACCCCAATCAAACTCCGCCACATGTGCCAGCCTGTAAACACTGTAATATTTTGTCCGTGTAGCATCGCTCAACAGCACCACCCGAAGAGCAACATTAGTGGAGACTACACTGGGAAAGCACAAAAAGAGTGTTCTGAAATCCATACCGGACGACAACACCAATGGCGGCAACTTGTCAGTAAGTATTCTTGCTATTGACTCAATTGTTCAATTTTCGAGAATCCAGTACATGCCAAAAAGATTGCATTTTGTCGACTCAAAGGCATTTAATTTTACACTTATATCAAGCAAAGAAAGTCTAAAGTAGTAGGGCCTACATGTGTTCATATTTCCGAGAATCCAGTACATGCCAAAAAGATTGTGTTTTGTCGGAATAATTTCATGGCTCGAAAATTCGAGACCAAATGGAAATCCAATAATAATAGTGTTCAATTTAATACTAACAATAGTTCGATTCAAATCCGAACAAACAAACATATCAGAAAGGAGTAGTACAAACCCTGACAAAAAAGGAGTAGTACAACACGATAATATTATGCGCATGCAGGTTGTAGCTAGCTACATCCTCACCGGAAGCTGTTGAAACTGGCGAAGAGATTGTCGCAGGATGCCGTTGAAGCGGGAGAGGAGGTCGGGGTGACCGCGGAGGAGCTCGTGCACGTGCACCTGGACGGTGGCGACCGGGATCTCGGTGTCGTCCTTGGCGTAGGCCACGACGAGGCGGCAGAACTCGTCACTGACAGACGGATCGGACATAGCTAAGCGTGCCACGACCTCTCTCGCCAAGGAGGCGGCCGCGTGGATTTCTGGTACCGGATAAACCTGCTTCTTCGCCGGATCAACCATCACGCTCCTCGGCGGCCCAACCATGGCGGGCAGCATGGAGGCTAATTAACTAGTATAGCTAAATGCCGTTGTCAATGATGATAATTAACTAGTACCACTTTTTCTGCGACGACGAATGTGCGCCCAGCCGACCTATGCGTGTAAGCTCGTAGGGCAACTATGCACTCAAACATGAACCCAAAGCGAATAAACACCACACACTCACGCGCTTCCACATCCTGGTGTACTGAACCACATCGAGCTACACTAGACAGCACCGATGAATGCACGAATGGCGGAATGCATGCAAGTATGGTTGAGTTCCTAAGGTCGCCACATGCTAGGACAACTCTCTTTCCCGAAGTCTCCCATTCCCGATCTCATCACACAACTGGTATCTAATTTTCTTCTTTGGGCATGCATCCTATGCTACTTCTTTTTCAGCTTTCCTAAGTCGTGAGCTATTTGATACCGGTAATATAAGTTTGTGCCAATTGGTAGGTCGTCAAGCTTGCTGCAAGTTCAACATTATATATGCGTGCTACATTATTGACAAGTACCATTTTGCAATGATTTCATATCGGTAAGTAGTACAGTTATGAGTATTTGAGCGCCTTTATATGCGTATTGAATGGAAGGCAAATCAAGAACTTTAGTAGACAATTATTGTGTATCTCTCGTGCATTTGGTTCAAACACGTACAATATGTAGTCATTTACTTGTTCTCGAGATGCGATAGTCATAGTGAGGAGTACCTTAGACTATGTTGTTACCTTTATAGTCGGGAGTAACATAAAGGTAGTGTCATAGGTGGTTGGACTTACTGGTTTATAGACTCATTTTGTCTTGAGAAGTATCATGTGATGGTAACACATTAGAGCATGGTTATAAAAAGGTGCCATGTCAGTTAGAGCTAACCTAATAGCCGGCACATACAATAGTACTCCCTCCGTTTCAGAATATCAACTTCTCTATCCAAGTGAGCTAGGCTAACTTCTTAAATTAACATCTGGTTCCAAATATCATTAGATAAGTTCGGAGAAGTTACGAAATCTGACATGTGGCATGTTTATTGTCAAATAGTATTGCACTAATTAAATTGCACGTGATCATCTGATACCAAGTAGTAGAAAAGTCGTGAAGTAGCTTAATATTTACTCTCAACTTAGGGCCTTTTTGATTTATAGGATTGTAAGAACGTAGTAATAGGAAAAACAAACTATTGGAATGTCATGCCCATTAGAATCTTACAAGATTTGTGTTTATTTAAGAGAATTTTTACGGTACATTGGAGCTCTTGTGTTCCCGTGAACTCTCTATGAATAGTAAAATAAATAAAAATATCAGGAAAAAAATTCTTTCCAAACCGCAGTCAATTGAACACTCCCTGGGCTATTCAAGCTCGCGTAATTGAAGGAAATATGCCCTAGAGGCAATAATAAAGTTATTATTTATTTCCTTATATCATGATAAATGTTTATTATTCATGCTAGAATTATATTAACCGGAAACATAATACTTGTGTGAATACATAGACAAACAGAGTGCCACTAGTATGCCTCTACTTGACTAGCTCGTTGATCAAAGATGGTTATGTTTCCTAACCATAGACATGAGTTGTCATTTGATTAACGGGATCACATCATTAAGAGAATGATGTGATTGACTTGACCCATTCCGTTAGCTTAGCACTTGATCGTTTAGTATGTTGCTATTGCTTTCTTCATGACTTATACATGTTCCTATGACTATGAGATTATGCAACTCCCGTTTACCGGAGGAACACTTTGTGTGCTACCAAACGTCACAACGTAACTGGGTGATTATAAAGGTGCTCTACAGGTGTCTCCGAAGGTACTTGTTGAGTTGGCATATTTCGAGATTAGGATTTGTCACTCCGATTGTCGGAGAGGTATCTCTGGGCCCTCTCGGTAATGCACGTCACTATAAGCCTTGCAAGCAATGTGACTAATGAGTTAGTTGCGGGATGATGCATTACGGAACGAGTAAAGAGACTTGCCGGTAACGAGATTAAACTAGGTATTAAGATACCGACGATCGAATCTCGGGCAAGTAACATACCGATGACAAAGGGAACAACGTATGTTGTTATGTGGTTTGACCGATAAAGATCTTCGTAGTATATGTGGGAGCCAATATGAGCATCCAGGTTCCGCTATTGGTTATTGACCGGAGACGTGTCTCGGTCATGTCTACATAGTTCTCGAACCCGTAGGGTCCGCACGCTTAAAGCTCGGTGACGATCGGTGTTATGAGTTTATGTGATTTGATGTACCGAAGGTAGTTCGGAGTCCCGGATGAGATCGGAGATATGACGAGGAGTCTCGAAATGGTCGAGACATAAAGATCGATATATTGGACGACTATATTTGGACACCGGAATGGTTCCGGGTGAGATCAGGATAATACCGGAGCACCGGGAGGTTATCGGAACCCCCCAGGAGGTATATGGGCCTTAATGGGCTTTAGTGGAAAGGAAGGGAAAGGAGCAAGGGAGGGGGCGCGCCACCCCCAAGCCCAATCCAAATTGGGAAGGGGGCCGGCCCCCCTTTCCTTCCTCCCTCCTTCCTCTTCCTTCCCTCTCCCTCTCCAAATAGGAAAAGGAGGAGTCTTCCCTGTCGTGGTTCTAAGTCTGATAGTAGAATGGGGGGTAGGGATGTAGAGGCAAGATCCTAGCTATGGAGAAGCTGTACGCATGAGTTTTACGAGTTCAGGCCCTTCTCGGAGGAAGTAACCGCCCTACGTCTCGGAGCCCGGAGGCGGTCGACTGGATTATATGCGTGTGTGTTACAGGGGGTGCGAACCCTTGTGCATGTGGAGGGGGGTGGCTTATAGAGTGCGCCAGCACCCCGGCCAGCCCACGTTACAAGGGATTTAAGGTACATCAAGAGGGGGGCGTTACTGGTAACGTCCGTAATAAAGTGATATAAATGGCTATTAAGTCTAGAAGTTAATGCTCGACCGTTGCTGTGTAGAGTGACTTTAGGTCTTCTGTCCGTCGAGTGTTTCTTGTTACAGTCGAGTGATCTTGATTCCTCCGAGTGGAAATGTTTCTGGTCGAGTGGGTGATGGTAACCCTCGAATGCTTCTGGCTTTAGAGTGATGTCCTTGGGGAGGGTATTTAGGTCAGGCCTGTGACCCTACCCTAGGTACATGTCCTCATCATTAGCCCCTGAATGGATCAGGGTTTGAGTGGAGAAGGAGTTGAAAATACTTCCGACTCATTTTTCGCGCTTCGGGTGTGTCTTGTTTTGGATCAACGAACCGAGGTGGTGACACCAACTTCTTTTTCAGTCGCCTTGACCCATTCCTGGTTTTGTCGAGTGAACTTTTGCTGGAAGGGGTCCGAGTGCTAATGTGGTGGAGATCTTCCGTCTGACAAGTTGTTCTGCTGCCCGTGGATCTCGCGGGATTCGAATTTCGGGAAGCGAGCGGGGCGGAGGAGGCCGCAGTAATCGGGCTAGATAAGGCAAGGCTGCCTCGATTCCCGTGCCGCCTTTTTTGCCACGTATCACGCATGCGACTGTTGCGGGATTTGATAAGATTGCCCGGGCCTACAGGTCAGTCACTCGGAAGCAACCCCATATAAGGCGCCGGACCGGGGTTTTTGAACAGTGCGTCCTCATTCTTCTTCTCTCTTCTCAATTTTCCCCACTGCGCCTGCTCCTCCTCCAGCGCTGCCGCTCCGCTCGAGCTCCGTCCGCGGCGATGGGGAAAGAAAAGACGGTGGCTCTAGAGCGCGCGAAGAAGGCGACGACGAAGGCGAAGGGGAAAAAGTCCAGCCGGGGCGGATCCTCGTCGCGGTCCGGTTTGCCGCGCGGCTGGATCCAGGGCGACTGGATCTGGTAGACGATCAGTCAGGATGACCTCGACGATCTGGCGGAGGAGGGGCTGATTCCTCACGGATCGGCGCGGCTCCCGGAGGATGAGACCGAACCTCGACCGCGGGAGGGTGAGTGCGTCCTCCTCGCCACTCACGTCGACCGTGGGTTTTCTCTGCCTCCGCATCCTTTTTTCCGGGCTTTCTTGAATTTCTTTGGAGCACAACTTCATCACTTTTCCCCCAACACCATCATATATCTTGCTGCTTTCGTGTCTCTGTGCGAAAACTTCTTGGGTTCTCGACCACACTGGGGTCTCTTCAAGCACATTTTCACGTGTCACTCCCAGTCGGTCAAAAAGGCTAATCCGAGTGACGAGAGGACTCAGGTGATCCAGATGTGTGGGGGTCTTGGGATTCAGATGAGGGGTAAGAGCTCTTTCCCAGCCATAACTCTTCCTGAGTCAGTACGAGGATGGCAGTCGACCTAGTTTTACTACAAAGACCAGCCGACTCCAGGTCAGTCGACTGGACTTCCTCCTTTTTCTATGGCTCGCGTAGAGAAGCCCTCTGCCTTGAAAGTGACTCCAGGGGAGAAAGCGGAGGTGAAAGTGCTGGTTGAGCGAGTGGTCTATCTCATCCGTGAGGGTGTAACTGGAATGGATCTGCTGGAAGTCTTCCTCAGACGACGCATTCTGCCACTTCAAGCCCGCGACCATCCTATGTGGATGTATTCGGGCATTGAAGATTCCACTCGGGTGCACCCAGAAGAAGTCGACGAGGATACAGTGGAGAAGTGGTTGAGGAGTATCACTGGCAACAAGGATAACCCCAGAGGAGCCAGGAGAATCCCTCCACTTGACCAATCCTACGAACCAGACAAGGTCCAATTCTGAATTACCGAGTGTCATCTTGATTTAACATGCAACTGTTTATGCTTCACCGACTGACTTTGTCTTGCTTGTTTTCTTCTAGGCCCTTACTGAAATGTATTCGTTGCCCAACGGAGAGCAGGAGCAGGACCCGGAGGGGGAGGCAAGCGGAGGTGAATGCGGCGAGTGGCATTCCGACGGAGAGGGGGACGAGGAGAGCGACGACCCGAGTGACAAAGAAGAGGTCGACTCTCCTCCCCGCAGGGAAAGGCGATCCAAACTTACTCACGACCTGGCGAGCTCCCGTGACAAGGCGACCGTTCAGACCGGGCAGTCGTCAAAGCGTCCTCGGACGTCCTCTCCGGCACCAACTGAAAAAGCTCCAAAGCAATCCAAGGTTGTAGTGCAGAAGACTCGGAAGGCGCTGCCGAGAATCAAAATTGACGTTCCTGTTGCTTCTGCGTGAGTGTTCTTCTTTCGCTTTTACTCGACGTTCTGTGCTGTTTATTTTTCCCTTGGTTTGATCGAATGAATCTTGAAACTGGCAGTGCCGCTACCTCTGGGACCTCTGCTTATAAGACCGAGGATGAGGAAATGGAAGATGCGGTGACCTCCAATCCGGGTACAATCCTCGTGATTTTGTCTTCGATTTGTCGATTGAACGGGGCTATATACAATCGGGTGATGAAACTTTGGCGACTGATCTTTTTATAGCCCTCAACGTCATTGACCTCCCCGACGACGACGAGGATGAGCCACAGAGGCCCTTGGGGAGAAGAAACAGGAAAACGTCCGCTGGCAAGACGCTTCAATCGACACCGGTGGCGGAACCGGTAAGTCAGGACGCCGACGATGCCAATCGGACTTCCGTCTCCTTCGCCATACCGTTGTCGAGTGCTCGGCCTTCCTCGTCAGCAGCACAGACTCCCACCGATCCACCTTCACTTTTTGCTACACATCACGTCCCAGAGGACCAAGTGGGTGCTGCAAAAGAGGCTATACGCCAGGCGGGCATTATGATGGAGAAGATGAAGATGGTGCGGGAAGCCAGCCAAGCTGCTTATGATGCCAGCTCCGCTCTCCAGAGCAACGTCCAGGTTAGTAGATCGTCGACTGACTCTTCTGGCTTGTTCTTGTTAGGATATGGTACCTGAAAACTTTCTTTCCAAGAATCTTTGCATCTATACACCAACTGGGTGTTTTGATTTGTCGTTGAACAGATTCGCACTTTGAGCTGATAATGTTGTTGTCAATTGAATCTTTTGACCAGTGGGGGCACGCTGAGTGCACCCACTGGGTGTAGTCCCCGAGACCATAATTGACTGCGGGCAGTCGACTATGGTCTGAGCATCAGAATTTGAATTTCTTCACTCGGTCTGGTCGGGCCATGTCGACTGGAACTTTGAACTAGTGGGGGCACGCTGAGTGCACCCACTGGGTGTAGATCTTTTGACCAGTGGGGGCACGCTGAGTGCACCCACTGGGTGTAGTCCCCGAGACCATAATTGACTGCGGGCAGTCGGCTATGGTCTGAGCATCAGAATTTGAATTTCTTCACTCGGTCTGGTCGGGCCATGTCGAGTGGAACTTTGAATCAGTGGTTTTTTTTGCACTCGTGCTAGACAGGCCTTGTCGAGTGTAAACTGAACCAGTGGGGGCACGCTAAGTGCACCCACTAGGTGTAGTCCCCGAGACTACTGTTGGATGTTTTATTCGGCAGTAGTCTTAGAATTTGTTGGCTTTATCCTTTTACTGCTCCGAAATAACCAATCTTTTCACCAGTCGACTGACCTGTTCTTTGGTTGCAGAAATCTTGTGATCTTGGAGCTCGTTTTGCTGACCTAGAGAAGCAGCAGATTCAGCTCAACCTCGATTTGGAGCTGGCCAAGACAGAACTGCAGAAAGCCAAGGATGACACCGCTGGTAAGGAAGACCTGTCGACTGAGTTTTCCCTGAACCGAATTTCATTCTGCTTTTTCTGAATCCAACATTATTTCTTTCAGAGAAACTGAACCACGCTCTGGCGAAAAAGGATCAAGATCTGGCGGCTGCGCAGAAAAAAGCTGATGAGAAAACCGCGCTCGCTGAACAGAAGTTGGCTTCAGTCGGCAAGTTGGAGGAAGAAAACTCTAGGCTGAAAACTGCCCTTGACGAAGCCAATAAGGAAGCGACTCACTTGAAGAAGGATAAGGAAAATCTGAACGAGAAGATGGAGGGTATTGCCCGCAAGAGGAACGATCTGGAGAGTTATCTGGGAAGCCTTGCTAACAAGTTGTTCGTCATGCTTGAAGGTGTTTCCTTTGATCCGACTGGTTTGTTCTTGTCGACTCGACATATGATCATTGGCTTACCCTTGAATTGTGTATGCGGAGTTTTGCCGGGACTTCGAGGAAGAGACCGGGCGAATTGAACCAAGCTTGGACCCCATCAATTCTCCAGTGAAGGATGAAGCTGCCATGAACGTGCTCCGACTGGAATCCCGCATCACTAGTGTTGTCGATTATCTCGCCCAACTAAAAGTCGTGATGTCGCGGATTGACACAGCTCTCTGGCCCATGGCAACACTTCAGAATGACCTCGAGTCTATGATGGCTCGGCTCAATGAAGCTCCCAACCGAATTCAAGAATGGAAGAAGTCTTCTGCCCGGTGCGTCACTAATGTGGCTCTATCTCTGGTTCGCGTCCACTGTTGAGAAGCTCGGGAAGAGAAGCTGGCGGCGATTAAAGTTGCTAACACCAAGAGGCACGACTCCCAGTCCTTCATGGAGACTTCCATTGCTGCCGCCACTCGGATTGCTGACGGGATCGACCTGGATGAATTCGTCGAGCCTGCCAGCCCTCCTCCTGCGGAGTGAACAAACTTTTATGCTCTGCCTTAAATTTGCCTCGGAATGCCGAGTGATTTTGTAACCGTTAAACTCCTTCGGGCTGAATGCCCGATTACTTTGATCCGTGGTCTTGAACTTTAGGATTTATCTGAACTTGATTTATCTCTGAATATGCTTGTATTTGTCTTTGAGTGGAATTTGTGCTTCACACGGAATAATCTTTGTGCTTGAGATGCAGCTCTGAGGTTGATGCTCCAGTCGACCCGCACCTCGTCGTCCTTGCGGATAAGGGTGGAGCGCACATTGTACTTGTGGCGCAGCTCCAAAGGAGAAAGTTGCAGTCGACCTACACCTCGTCGTCCTTGCGGATGGGGATGAACTTCGAACGTAGGGGAGTACTAGACTGCAGCTAAGCCCCCGAGTGGCAGGGTTGCTCACCACTCTATAGGATTTTTCAAACTTAGGCGAGCACTGGACTGGAGCTAAGCCCCCGAGTGGGAGGGTTGCTCACCACTCGGTAGGATTTTTCAAACTTAGGTGAAATGGATTCGTGGCTAAGCCCCCGAGTGAGAGGATTGCTCATCACTCGGTAGGATTTTACAAAATTAGGCGAGTACTGGACTGTAGCTAAGCCCCCGAGTGGGAGGGTTGCTCACCACTCGGTAGGATTTTACAAACTTAGGCGAGTACTGGACTACAGCTAAGCCCCCGAGTGGGAGGGTTGCTCACCACTCGGTAGGATTTTACAAACTTAGGCGAGCACTGGACTGTAGCTAAGCCCCCGAGTGGGAGGGTTGCTCACCACTCGGTAGGATTTTACAAACTTAGGCGAAACGGATTCACGGCTAAGCCCCCGAGTGAGAGGCTTGCTCATCACTCGGTAGGATTTTACAAACTTAGGCGAGTACTGGACTGCAGCTAAGCCCCCGAGTGGGAGGGTTGCTCACCACTCGGTAGGATTTTACAAACTTAGGCGAGTACTGGACTGCAGCTAAGCCCCCGAGTGGGAGGGTTGCTCACCACTCGGTAGGATTTTACAAACTTAGGCGAGTACTGGACTGCAGCTAAGCCTCCGAGTGGGAGGGTTGCTCACCACTCGGTAGGATTTGACAAACTTAGGCGAGTACTGGACTGCAGCTAAGCCCCCGAGTGGGAGGGTTGCTCACCACTCGGTAGGATTTTACAAACTTAGGCGAGTACTGGACTGCAGCTAAGCCCCTGAGAGGGAGGGTTGCTCACCACTCGGTAGGATTTTTCAAACTTAGGCGAAACGGATTCGCGGCTAAGCCCCCGAGTGAGAGGCTTGCTCATCACTCGGTAGGATTTTTCAAACTTTAGGCGAAGCGGATTCGCGGCAAAGTCACCCACTGGGGGATTTCAGACGCAAACAAAAGCAACAACAACCATTTAGGAAGACTATAAAGCTCTTGTCTTTGATAAACAAACTACAAAGGTATTTCTTATTACATCTCATCCAAATGAGTACTTAAGTATAGAAGGGGTGGAGCAGCTCCACGTTCCAAGCCCGTGGCTCGTCTTTCTGATGCTCGACATTGTAAAGATGGTATGCTCCATTGTGGAGAATTCTGGCAATGAAGGGACCTTCCCAAGCAGGGGCGAGCATGTGTGGTTTCTGCTGATCCACTCGAAGAACCAAGTCTCCCTCTTGAAAGGATCGGCCCCTCACTTTTCTGGCGTGGAATCGACGCAAGTCTTGCTGATAAATGGTCGACCGGATAAGGCCATCTCTCTTTCCTCCTCTAGGAGATCGACTGCATCCTGCCGGCCCTGTTCTGCTTCATCTTCAAAGAAGAGCTCGACTCGGGGTGCATTGTGAAGCAAGTCACTCGGTAGAACAACTTCAGCTCCATAAACCAAGAAGAATGGAGTTCGGCCAGTTGACCGATTGAGAGTTGTCCTCAATCCCCAGAGAACTGATGGGAGTTCATCGACCCAGACGCCTGCTGCGTGCTTGAGATCACGCATCAGTCGGGGTTTCAGTCCTTTGAGAATCAAGCCATTTGCTCTTTCTGCTTGTCCATTCGACTAGGGGTGGGCGACTGAAGCATAGTCGACTCATGTGCCTTGGGAAGCACAAAAGGCTCTGAACTCATCAGAATCGAAGTTCGACCCATTTTCAGTGATGATGTTGTGCGGAACTCCATATCTGAATGTCAATTCTCTGATGAAGCTGACGGCAGTACTGGCTTCAAGATTCTTGATAGGCTTGGCTTCAATCCATTTGGTAAACTTGTCGACTGCTACAAGCACATGAGTGAAGCCGCTCCTACCAGTCCTCGGGGGTCCAACCATATCCAATCCCCATACAGCAAAGGGCCAGACGAGTGGAATAGTCTTCAGGGCTGACGCGGGCTTGTGGGACATATTGGAGTAAAATTGGCAGCCTTCACATTTGTCAACTATATCTTTCGCCATTTCATTTGCTCGTGGCCAACATCTCGGTATGCTTTGGCCACAAGGTCCGAGAGGACGCATGGTGACCACAGGTCCCCGAGTGGATGTCGTTGAGGATCACTCGACCTTCTTCTGGTGTTATGCATTTCTGGCTGACTCCAGTTACGCTTTCCCTGAACAGTTGTCCTCTTATCACAGTAAAGGCTTTGGATCGGTGGACGATCTGTCGAGCCTCTTCTTCATCCTCTGGGAGTTCCTTCCTAAGGATATACGCAATGTATGGCACTGTCCAGTCGGGAGTGATGACCAAAACCTCCATGATCAGGTCGACCGCGGCTGGGACTTCGACTTCAGTCGGATCTGTGGCACTCTTAGGCTGCGGGGTCTCTTCAGTGAAAGGGTCTTCTTGAACTGAAGGTGTAGGAATGTGTTCCAAAAACACGTTGCTGGGAATGGCTTCCCTCTTGGAACCTATCTTTGCCAAATCATCGGCTGCTTGATTTTTCAGTCGGGGTATATGATGGAGCTCTAACCCCTCAAACTTCTTTTCCAACTTCCTCACCGCATTGCAGTAACCAGTCATAGCTGGGATTCTGACGTCCCACTCCTTCATCACTTGATTGACTACCAAATCTGAGTCGCCGTAGACCATGAGGCGACGGACGCCGAGTGAGATGGCCATACATAACCCATATAAGAGTGCTTCATATTCCGCTTCGTTATTGGAGGAATCAAAGTGAATCTGGTGAACATATATGAGTTTGTCTCCTCGGGGGGATACCAGTACCACCCCATCACCGGAACCATTCAGCATCTTGGAACCATCAAAGAACATAGTCCTGTGCTCCGAGTGGACTTGAGTCGGCAGTTGCTGTTCGATCCACTCGGCGAGGAAATCTGCTATTGCTTGGGACTTGATAGCTTTCTTTGCCTCAAACTTATTATCCAAGGGAAGGAGTTCAATCGCCCACTTTGCCACTAGACCAGTTGCATCTCTGTTGTTCAGAATCTCTGATAATGGAGCGTCGCTGACGACTGTAATGGAGTGGTCAGAGAAATAATGTGCAACCTTCTTCGTGGTCATATAAATCCCGTAAACAAGCTTATGATAATGTGGATATCTTTGCTTTGATGGAGTCAAAACTTCAGAAACATAATATACTGGGCGCTGAACTTTACAGGCTTTTCCTTCTTCTTCTCGCTCGACCGTAAGTACTGTACTGACGACTTGTCCAGTGGCTGCAATGTAAAGCAGTAAAGGCTCTTTGCTGATTGGGGCAGCAAGCACCGGCTGGGTGGAAAGCAGGGCTTTGAGCTCTGCAAATGCTGTATCAGCTTCAGGAGTCCACTCGAACTTATCAGACTTCTTCATCAGTCGGTAAAGAGGCAATGCTTTTTCACCGAGGTGAGAAATGAATCGACTTAAAGCGGCCAAACAACCTGTAAGCTTCTGGACATCGTGCACACACACAGGGCGTTTCATTCGGAGAATGGCACCAACTTTCTCCGGGATGACGTCGATCCCTCGTTCGGAAACGAGAAAACCGAGTAATTTTCCGCCCGGAACTCCGAATGTGCACTTTGATGGATTAAGCTTGATATCATACCTTCTGAGGTTGGCAAAAGTTTCAGCAAGGTCAGCCAACAGGTCGAAACCTTTACGTGACTTGACCACAATGTCATCCATGTATGCTTCCACATTCTGACTGATTTGAGTGAGTAAACACTTCTGAATCATCCTCATGAATGTGGCTCCGGCATTCTTCAGGCCGAATGGCATGGTGACATAACAGAAGCACCCAAATGGAGTGATGAAAGCTGTTTTTATCTCATCGGGTCCATACAGTCGGATCTAATGATACCCGGAATAGGCGTCCAAAAAGGACAAGCACTCACACCCTGCAGTCGAGTCGACTATTTGATCGATGCGGGGGAGAGGAAAGTGATCTTTCGGGTAGGCCCGATTGATATGCTTGAAGTCAATGCACATGCGAAGTGAGTCGTCCTTCTTGGGGACCATGACAACATTGGCTAGCCACTCGGAGTGGTAAATCTCTCGGATAAACTCAGCTGCTAGTAGCCGGGCCACTTCTTCACCAATTGCTTTTCTCTTCTGTACGGCGGACCGTCGAAGATGTTCTTTAACTGGTTTCACTTTTGGGTCGACTCGCAAACGGTGCTCAGCCAGCCCCCTGGGAACACCCGGCATGTCAAAAGGTTTCGATGCAAAGATGTCCCAGTTCTCACGGAGGAACTGGATGAGCGCTTCTTCCTATTTGGAGTCGAGTGTTGTCGAAATGTGAGTCGGAAGAGCATTGGGATCGGTCGAGTGAATATGAATCGGCTTCGTTTCACCAGATGACTGAAATGCTGAATCCATAGCAGGCTTCTTAGCTCGCAACAAATCACTCGGATCTGCATTTTTTTGATACTCCTGCAATTCCACTACTGCCATTTGCGCATCGGCGATCTTTGAGCCCTTCTGGAAGCAATCTTCTGCCTTCTTCCGATTGCCAGTGATAGTGATCACTCCTTTAGGACCAGGCATCTTCAATTTGAGGTAAACGTAACATGGTCGAGCCATGAAACGTGCATAAGCCGGCCTGCCCAGAATAGCATGATAAGCACTCTGGAAATCGACGACTTCAAACGTCAACTTTTCTTTGCGGTAATTCTTGGAATCACCGAAAACCATATCGAGGGCGATCTGGCCGAGCGACTCAGCCTTCTTGCCAGGAATAACCCCATGGAAACTAATATTGCTTTCACTGAGTCTGGACATCGGAATGCCCATTCCTTTCAAGGTCTCCGCATACAGTATATTCAGGCCACTGCCACCATCCATCAGAACCTTAGTCAACCGAGTGCCTTCGGCGACTGGGTCGACCACCAAAGCTTGCCTCCTAGGGGTGGCTATGTGTGTCGGGTGATCAAACTGGTCGAATGTAATGGCAGTCTAGGACCACTTCAAATAACTGGGCGTCGCCAGAGCTACCATGTTCACTTCTCTGTTGATGACTTTCAGTCGACTCTTGCTCTCAACATCAGCAAAAATCATCAGAGTGGAATTGACGTGGGGGTAACCATCATCGTCCTCTTCCTTACCCTCAACTTTGTCCGATTCTTTCTCCTTTTCTTTTGGCTGTTTCTCTCGGAACTACTGGATTAGGAGGCGACATTGTCGAGTGGTATGTTTCGGACAAATGAGATTACCCTCCTCATCCTTTTTGGTGTGAATGTGGCATGGTAAATCCAACACATCATTTCCATGTTGATCTTTTACTTTCCTGGCGTTCCATGGCCCTTTGGGCTTCCCCTTGAACTTTCCTTGAGTCACGGCTAAGGCTTCTCCGGGAGCAGCTGGCTCGGCTTTACGCTTCTGCTTCCGACTGGAGTTCCCTCCCCCGGTTTCGCGGGCGACTGTTTTGTGCTTGCCACTCCGGAGCCGATCCTCCTCTTCACCATTAGCATACTTGGTGGCAATTTCCATCATTCGACTCAGAGACATATCTCCGGTCCGACCGAACTTCAGATTCAATTCTCGATACTTGACGCCTTCCTTGAAGGCACAAACTGCTTGGTGATCAGACACATTCTCCACCGTGTGGTGCAACGTGATCCATCTCTGGATATAATCTCTCAAAGTTTCATTCGACTTCTGCACACAAGACTATAGCTCTGTTAGCCCTGCTGGCCGTTTGCATGTACCTTCAAATGTTCTGACAAACACTCGGGCAAGCTCTTCCTAGCTATAAATACTGCCAGGTGCTAACTGATTCAACCACGCTCTGGCCGAGCCCTCTAACATCAGAGGAAGGTGCTTCATGGCCACTTCATCATTGCCACCACCAATCTGAACAGCCACTCGGTAGTCCTCAAGCCAAGTGTCCGGCTTGGACTCACCAATGAACTTGCTGACTCCAGTCACCAACCTGAAGTTGGGAGGAATCACTGTTGCTCTGATGGCTCTGCTGAAACACTCGGGACCTGAAACATGCACCCTGCTGCTGGTCGGGTAATCTCTCTCGTGGCCATCTCTATGTGCTCTGTTCCTGTCAACCAGACCTTGAACGAGAATGGATCTCGCGTCAAAGCCCGGCTCCCGGGGATTGACTGGAATCCTTCGCCCACCACTGTGAGGGCGCCTGTCATCGTGTTGCCGAGGCGCGTATGACCCACTCCTTGGGGGAGGCGTGGGTACTCGATGACGATCATACTGCTCACGGTTCTGCACTGATCCTGTCAATCTCCACGTCCCTCACGCCTTGGAGGTGATCTTGGGCTGTGAGCCGACTGAACTGTGTCTGCCATTACAGATCTACTATGAATCCTATTCCGAGACTGTGACACTGCTGTGTTCTGCTCCCCCGCCGCCCGGAGCAAACCCCGAATCTGCATCAAACCCCTACCAGCCTCCGACTGGGAAGGCTGAATCGACTCTGCTATTCGGGCAGCAGCTGTGAGATTCTGGATCAGAGTTCGATATACCTGGGTTGGAGGCGGAAAAAGTTGGCGTCGACTGGACTCAAGAACTCGCTGCCGAGCACGCTCATCGAGTGCGTGCTGGAGGTTCTCCAGCCGAGTGCGCTCAGCCAAGTTGGCTAGGCGCACCTCCTCCAAGGCCCGGGCCTCGGGGGTTTCTCCAACGATAGGAGTGTGAAGTGCATCCATGTTACGGCGGCGAAGCTCTTCCCTCTGCTGCGAAGAGAGGGGCTCGGGGCGGTACTCCTCGTGGACACGCGACGGATCGCCTCCACCATCGCCACCGTCGTCACGGGGGAAGCCAGGAGGACTACGCGGTCCGTTGACCATCAGGACTTCCGCCGCGGGGTCACTGCTGTCGCACTCGGATGCGGTCTCAACGGAGCCAGTCGAACAGGGCGTAGAGAGTTTCGTCGGGCTTGATTGCCGCGACTTGGGGGGTGGCCGACTGGCGAGCCACCGCGTGCCTCACCCACCGCTGGAGCCTCGACCTACCGGAACGCTTGTGCCGGCGGGGAGCAGGGAGTGAAGATGCCACCGGAGCCGACCGATACTGGGTCGACGGCTGCCACAGGAGGACGCCGCGGACGCACGCACGAAAGCACGTTGCCCCGCGCACGGGGAGCGCCTCAACGTCGAGTGGAGCTTCTTGAAGCCAAGCGGAGTCTTCGGCGACGAACACGAGCGCGCCAAGACGGATCTCACGGCCCTCGGCCAATCCTCCGCCTGAAACCATGCTGATGGGGATCGGAAAAATTGCAACTTCTCCAACAAGTCGCTAAGACACCTGCCCCACGGTGGGCGCCAACTGTCATGGTTCTAAGTCTGATAGTAGAATGGGGGTAGGGATGTAGAGGCAAGATCCTAGCTATGGAGAAGTTGTACGCACGAGTTTTACGAGTTCAGGCCCTTCTCGGAGGACGTAACAGCCCTACGTCTTGGAGCCCGCAGGCGGTCGACTGGATTATATGCGTGTGTGTTACAGGGGGTGCGAACCCTTATGCATGTGAGGGGGTGACTTATATAGAGTGCGCCAGCACCCCGGCCAGCCCACATTACAAGGGATTTAAGGTACATCAAGAGGGGGGCGTTACTGGTAACGTCCGTAATAAAGTGTTATAAATGGCTATTAAGTCTAGGAGTTAATGCTCGACCGTTGCTGTGTAGAGTGACTTTAGGTCTTCTGTCCATCGAGTGTTTCTTGTTACGGTCGAGTGATCTTGATTCCTCCGAGTGGAAATGTTTCTGGTCGAGTGGGTGATGGTACCCCTCGAATGCTTCTGGCTTTAGAGTGATGTCCTTGGGGAGGGTATTTAGGTCAGGCCTGTGACCCTACCCGAGGTACATGTCCTCATCATCCCCCCCTTGGGCGCGCCTCCTCCCCTTGGCCGGCCCTCTCCTCCCCCTTTATATACGGAGGAGGGGGCACCCCATAGACACAACAATTGATCTCTTGGTCTCTTAGCCGTGTGCGGTGCCCCCCTCCACCATAATCCACCTCGATCATATCGTAGCGGTGCTTAGGCGAAGCCCTGCGTCGGTAGCAACATCATCACCATCAACACGCCGTTGTGCTGACGGAACTCTCCCTGAAAGCTCAGCTGGATCGGAGTTCGAGGGACGCCATCGAGTTGAACGTGTGCAGAACTCGGAGGTGCCGTACGTTTGGTACTTGATCGGTCGGATCGTGAAGACGTACGACTACATCAACCGCGTTGTGCTAACGCTTCCGCTTTCGGTCTACGAGGGTACGTGGACACACTCTCCCCTCTCGTTGCTATGCATCACCATGATCCTGTGTGTGCGTAGGAATTTTTTTTGAAATTACTACGTTCCCCAACAGTGGCATCCGAGCTAGGTTTTAAGCCTCGATGTTATATGCACGAGTAGAACACAAGTGAGGTATGGGCGATACAAGTCATACTGCTTACCAGCATGTCATACTTTGGTTCGGCGGTATTGTTGGATGAAGCGGCCTGGACCGACATTACGCGTACGCTTACGCGAGACTGGTTCTACCGACGTGGTTTGCACACAGTTGGCTGATGGGTGTCAGTTTCTCCAACTTTAGTTGAACCGAGTGTGGCTACGCCCGGTCCTTGAGAAGGTTAAAACAGCACTAACTTGATGAACTATGGTTGTGGTGTTGATGCGTAGGTAAGAACGGTTCTTGCTCAGCCCGTAGCAGCCATGTAAAACTTGCAACAACAAAGTAGAGGACGTCTAACTTGTTTTTGCAGGGCATGTTGTGATGTGATATGGTCAAGACATGATGCTATATTTTATTGTATGAGATGATCATGTTTTGTAACCGAGTTATCGGCAACTGGCAGGAGCCATATGGTTGTTGCTTTATTGTATGCAATGCAATCGCCCTGTAATGCTTTACTTTATCACTAAGCGGTAGCAATAGTCATAGAAGCATAAGTTGGCGAGACGACAACGATTCTACGATGGAGATCAAGGTGTCGCGCCGGTCACGTGGTGATCATGACGGTGCTTCGGAGATGGAGATCACAAGCACGAGATGATGATGGCCATATCATATCACTTATATTGATTGCATGTGATGTTTATCTTTTATGCATCTTATCTTGCTTTCATTGACGGTAGCATTATAAGATGATCTCTCACTAAATTTCAAGGTATAAGTGTTCTCCCTGAGTATGCACCGTTGCGAAAGTTCTTCGTGCTGAGACACCACGTGATGATCGGGTGTGATAGGCTCTACGTTCAAATACAACGGGTGCAAAACAGTTGCACACGCAGAATACTCAGGTTAAACTTGACGAGCCTAGCATATGCAGATATGGCCTTGGAACACTGAGACCAAAAGGTCGAGCATGAATCATATAGTAGATATGATCAACATAGTGATGTTCACAATTGAAACTACTCCATCTCACGTGATGATCGGACATGGTTTAGTTGATTTGGATCACGTGATCACTTAGATGATTAGAGGGATGTCTATCTAAGTGGGAGTTCTTAAGTAATATGATTAATTGAACTTTAATTTATCATGAACTTAGTCCTGGTAGTATTAGCATATCTATGTTGTAGATCAATAGCTCACGTTTAACTCCCCTGTTTTATTTTTATATGTTCCTAGAGAAAACTAAGTTGAAAGATGATAGTAGCAATGATGGGGCTGGGTCCGTGATCTGAGGTTTATCCTCATTGCTGCACAGAAGAATTATGTCCTTGATGCACCGCTAGGTGACAGACCTATTGCAGGAGCAGATGCAGATGTTATGAACGTTTGGCTAGCTCAATATGATGACTACTTGATAGTTTAGTGCACCATGCTTAACGGCTTAGAATCGGGACTTCAAAGACATTTTGAACGTCATGGACCATATGAGATGTTCCAGGAGTTGAAGTTAATATTTCAAGCAAATACCCGAGTTGAGAGATATGAAGTATCCAACAAGTTCTATAGCTAAAAGATGGAGGAGAATAGCTCAAGCAGTGAGCATGTGCTCAGATTGTCTGGGTACTACAATCGCTTGAATCAAGTGGGAGTTAATCTTCCAGATAAGATAGTGATTGACAGAATTCTCTAGTCACCATCACCAAGTTAGTAGAACTTCGTGATGAACTATAAAATGCAAGGGATGACGAAAGTAATTCCGAGCTCTTCGCGATGCTGAAATCGACGAAGGTAGAAATCAAGAAAGAGCATGAAGTGTTGATGGTTAACAAGACCACTAGTTTCAAGTAAAGGGACAAAGGGAAGAAAAGGGAACTTCAAGAAGAACGGCAAGCAAGTTTCTGCTCAAGTGAAAAAGCCCAAGTCTAGACCTAAGCCTGAAACTGAGTGCTTCTACTGCAAAGGGACTGGTCACTGGAAGCGGAACCGCCCCAAGTATTTGGTGGATAAGAAGGATGGCAAAGTGAACAAAGCTATATTTGATATACATGTTATTGATGTGTACTTTACTAGTGTTTATAGCAACCCCTCGGTATTTGATACTGGTTCAGTTGCTAAGAGTAGTAACTCGAAATGGGAGTTGCAGAATGAACAGAGACTAGTTAAGGGTGAAGTGATGATGTGTATTGGGAGTGGTTCCAAGATTGATATGATCATCATCGCACACTCCCTATACTTTCAGGATTAGTGTTGAACCTAAAATAAATGTTATTTAGTGTTTGCGTTGAGCATGAATATGATTGGATCATGTTTATTGCAATATGGTTATTCATGTAAGCTAGAGAATAATTGTTGTTCTGTTTGCAGGAATAAAACCTTCTATGGTCATACACCCAATGAAAATGGTTTGTTGGATCTCGATCGTGGCGATACACATTTTCATAATATTGAAGCCAAAAAGATGCTAAGTTAATAATGATAGTGCAACTTATTTGTGGCACTGCCGTTTAGGTCATATTGGTGTAAAGAGCATGAAGAAACTCCATGCTGATGGACTTTTGGAATCACTTGATTATGAATCACTCGATGCTTGTGAACCATGCCTCATGGGCAAGATGACTAAGACTCCGTTCTCCGGAACAATGGAGCGAGCAACAGATTTGTTCGAAATCATACATACTGATGTATGTTGTCCGATGAATATTGAGGCTCGCGGCGGGCATCATTATTTTCTGACCTTCACAGATGATTTGAGCAGATATGGGTATATCTACTTGATGAAACACAAGTCTGAAACATTTGAAAAGTTCAAAGAATTTCAGTGTGGAGAATCATCGTAACAAAAATAAAAGTTTCTACGATATGATCGCAAAGGTAAAATATTTGAGTTACGAGTTTGGCCTTCAGTTAAAACAATGTGAAATAGTTTCACTACTCACGCCAGCTGGAACACCATAGTGTAATGGTGTGTCCGAACGTTGTAACTGTACTTTATTAGATATGGTGCGATCTATGATGTCTCTTACCGATCTACCACTATCGTTTTGGGGTTATGCATTAGAGACAGCTACATTCACGTTAAATAGGGCACCATCTAAATCCGTTGAGACGACACCGTATGAACTATGGTTTGGCAAAAAACCTAAGCTGTCGTTTCTTAAAGATTGAGGTTGCAATGCTTATGTGAAAAAGTTTCAACCTAATAAGCTCAAACCCAAATCAGAGAAGTGCGTCTTCATAGGATACCCAAAAGAAAATGTTGGGTACACCTTCTATCACAGATCCGAAGGCAAGATATTCGTTGCTGAGAATGGATCCTTTCTAGAGAAGGAGTTTCTCTCGAAAGAAGTGAGTGGGAGGAAAGTAGAATTTGATGAGGTAACTGTACCTGCTCCCTTATTGGAAAGTAGTTCATCACAGAAACCGGTTCCTGTGACACCTACACCAATTAGTGAGGAAGCTAATGATATTGATCATGAAACTTCAGATCAAGTTACTACTGAACCTCGTAGGTCAACCAGAGTAAGATCCGCACCAAAGTAGTACGGTAATCCTGTTCTGGAGATCATGTTACTAGACCATGACGAAACTACGAACTATGAGGAAGCGATGATGAGCCCAGATTCCGCAAAATGGCTTGAGGCCATGAAATCTGAGATGGGATCCATGCATGAGAACAAAGTGTGGACTTTGATTGACTTGCCCAATGATCGGCGAGCCATTGAGATTAAATGGATCTTCAAGAGGAAGACGGACGCTGATAGTAGTGTTACTATCTACAAAGCTAGAATTGTCGCAAAAGATTTTCGACAAGTTCAAGGTGTTGACTACGATGAGAGTTTCTCACTCGTATCTATGCTTAAGTCTATCCGAATCATGTTAGCAATTGCCGCATTTTATGAAATCTGGCAAATTGATAAAAAAAAACTGCATTCCTTAATGGATTTATTAAAGAAGAGTTGTATATGATGCAACTAGAAGGTTTTGTCAATCCTAAAGGTGCTAACAAAATATGCAAGCTCCAGCGATCCATCTATGGACTGTTGCAAGCATCTCGGAGTTGGAATATACGCTTTGATAAGTTGATCAAAGCATATAGTTTTATACAGACTTGCGGTGAAGCCTGTATTTACAAGAAAGTGAGTGGGAGCACTACAGCATTTCTGATAAGTATATGTGAATGACATATTGTTGATCGGAAATAATGTAGAATTATTCTGCAAAGCATAAAGGAGTGTTCGAAAGGAGTTTTTCAAAGAAAGACCTCGGTGAAGCTGCTTACATATTAAGCATCAAGATCTATAGAGATAGATCAAGACGCTTGATAAGTTTTTTTCAATGAGTACATACCTTGATAAGTTTTTGAAGTATTTCAAAATGGAACAGTCAAAGAATGAGTTCTTGCCTGTGTTGCAAGGTGTGAAGTTGAGTAAGACTCAAATCCCGACCACGGCAGAAGATAGAAAGGGAATGAAAGTCATTCCCTATGCCTCAGCCATAGGTTCTATAAAGTATGCCATGCTGTGTACCAGATCTATTGTAAACCCTACACTGAGTTTGGCAAGGGAGTACAATAGTGACCTAGGAGTAGACCACTAGACAACGGTCAAAATTATCCTTAGTGGAATAAGGATATGTTTCTCAATATTTGGAGGTGACAAAAGGTTCGTCGTAAAGAGTTACGTCGATGCAAGCTTTGACATCGATCTAGATGACACTAAATCTCGATCTAGATACATATTGACAGTGGGAGCTATTAGCTAGAGTAGCTCCGTGCAGAGCATTGTAGACATAGAAATTTGCAAAATACTTGCTGATCTGAATGTGACAGACCCATTGACTAAAATTATCTCACAAGCAAAACATGATCACACCTTAGTACTCTTTGGGTGTTAATCACATAGCGATGTGAACTAGATTACTGACTCTAGTAAACCCTTTGGGTGTTGGTCACATGTTGTAACGCCCACGATGCGGCTATATCTCCCACGTGTCAAGGCACGACTTAGAGGCATAACCCCATTGTAGGTATTGTCGCAAGAAGGGTCATCTTCACACAATCCCACGTAATGAACAAGAATGGGATAAAGAGAGTTGGCTTACAATCGCCACTTCACACAATACTTAAATTAATTCATACGTCATCCAAAATCCACACATAGACCGACTACGGTCAAATCCAAATGAAAAGAAGATAACCCCAAATGCTAGATCCCTGATCGTCCCAAGTGGGCTCCACTATTGATCATCCGGAAACGAAACATAGTAACGATCACGTTCCTCGTCGAACTCCCACTTGAGCTCGGTTGCGTCATCTGCACTGGTATCGTCGGCACCTGCAACTGTTTTGGTAGAATCTGTGAGTCACGAGGACTCAGCAATCTCACACCCGCGAGATCAAGACTATTTAAGCTTATAGGGAAGGATGGGGTAATGAGGTGGAGCTGCAGCAAGCACTAAGCATATGGTGGCTAACATACGCAAATGAGAGCGAGAAGAGAAGCAACGCAACGGTCGTGAAGCTAGAGGTGATCAAGAAGTGATCCTGAAACTGCTTACGTTCATACATAACCCAAACCGTGTTCACTTCCCGGACTCCGCCGAAAAGAGACCATCACGGCTACACACACGGTTGATGTATTTTAAATTAAGTCAAGTGTCAAGTTCTCTACAACCAGAAATTAACAAATTCCCATCTGCCTCATAACCGCGGGCACGTCTTTCGAAAGATAATACCCTGCAGGGGTGTCCCAACTTAGCCCATTATAAGCTCTCACGGTCAACGAAGGATAAACCTTCTCCCGGGAAGACCCGATCAGTCTCGGAATCCCGGTTTACAAGACATTTCGACAATGGTAAAACAAGACCAGCAAAGCCACCCGACTGTGCCGACAAATCCCGATAGGAGCTGCACATATCTCGTTCTCAGGGCACACCGGATAAGCGAAGCGTACATGTACCAACGTAACCCAAGTTGCCAAGGGACGGCCCCGCACGGTGCTCTAGTTTGGACCAACACTCAGAGGAGCACTGGCCGGGGGGGGGGGGGGGGGTTAAAATAAAGATGACCCTCGGGCTCGCGAAAACCCAAGGGAAAAGGCTTAGGTAGGCAAATGTGAAACCAAGGTTGGGCCTTGCTGGAGGAGTTTTATTCAAAGCGAACTGTCAAGGGGGTCCAATAAATCACCCAACCGCGTAAGGAACGCAAAATCAAGGAACATAACACCGGTATGACGGAAACTAGGGCAGCAAGAGTGGAACAAAACACCAGGCATAAGGCCGAGCCTTCCACCCTTTACCAAATATATAGATGCATTAATTAAATAAGATATATTGTGATATGCCAAAATATCCATGTTCCAACATGGAACCAACTTCAACTTCACCTGCAACTAGCAACACTATAAGGGCTGAGCAAAAGCGGTAACTTAGCCAAACAACGGTTTGCTAGGAAAGGATGGTTAGAGGCTTGACATGGCAATATGGGAGGCATGATATAGCAAGTGGTAGGTAGCGCAGCATAACGATAGAGCGAACAACTAGCAAAGCAAAGATAGAAGTGATTTCGAGGGTATGGTCATCTTGCGTGAAAGGTTCTCAGAGTTGTCGAAAGCTTGATCCTCGTAAGCGTTCTCAAAAGGTTCCTCGTTCACGAACTCGTCTCCCGGCTCTACCCACAGCAAGAACACAAGCAATGGAACCACAATCAATCACGGTGCAATGCACAAGCAACATGATGCAATACATGCATGATATGCGAGATGTGATATGCGATGCATATGCGTGCTCCGGAAGAAAAAGGATGAACAAGGCATCAACTTGGCAAACCAAGTATGCCACTGGAAAAATGAGATGATTTCGGTTGAAATCGATATAAAGATCACCGGAACAGGATGCACGGTTTGCAAATGGCAAGCAAAACAAGAATGGCACAATTCTGCGATTAACAGCACGATGCCACTTAGTATGCAACAAGAAGCAAAGCTACTGCACTCCAACATAACAACAAAGCATATGACAGTGATTTACTCAAGATGCTTGACAAAAGATGAACACTGAGCTACGGCTAGATCACAAAATAACAGGTTCAAACAAGCATCGCAAAAGTGCAAAAGATATCAGCTTCACAGACTTGGTGAAAATACTAACATGCCAGAAATAACATCAGGAAGCCATGTTTAGAGCAAGCAAACAACATGCTACAGGCACATATCATAGCCAACCAAGGCATGACATGAATCTACTAAATGCATAGAACAAAAGTCCCTTACTGAACATGAGCCAAAATGTCACAGAAGGTACGATGGAACCCATGTAAACATAGCAAGTTCCGTTAACAGGTTTCTGACTGCAGAAAACAGAGCATGGCATTAACAGAATTATGAAGGCATCTTTGTGAGCTTGATTCACTCATCACAAGGCAATGCATGACAAAATAAGCATACCAACGGAAAAAGACATGTTCATGAAGCTATCCATGGCAAGAGCAAGTTCATAGCATGTATGGATCAACTACAACAACCTTGGCAAAATTGAACAACATGTTAACATTCTGCCAGGAACATTTTATAGCAAAAGTAGAGCAATATTGAGACATGCTAGGTCACTCCATAATTGCAAACAGGGGCATGGATGGATAGAGCACAACTATATGTCCAAAACATCCTTAGTGGACATACTCAAAAGAAGCATGGATCTCACTATAGCCACAAGGATACATGGCATCAAAATAACAGCAGGTAAAGGACTTGGCAAAATCCTAAGTCCCTGAAAACAGAAACATCACGAAGCCTAGTTTGCATGCTTGTGCTAGTCACCACATAGATCACAAAAATACATGGCAAGCACCTATGTAAAGATGGCATGGCATATATCAAAAAACATGTAGATCTCATGCTCATAAGATGCACACATCAAATGCAGCAAAAATGACAAAACATCAAGTTCTGATAAGTAACAGCAGTAAACATCATATAGCACTCTTGCAACGATGATTTAGGAATCAAGATGAGCTTAAACAGACATGGCACAATGGAATAAAATGAAGAGCATAACCTGATGAACATTTTGATATATTACACGCGTGAAACGGAGCAGTATGCAAGGAGATATGATGCGATGAACATGGCAACATAAAGTAAGAATTTCGGGACTTGGAGGATTTTCGGGGTCAACCTTCTCCATATCTAGGGTTGCACGCGGATCGAGGCAGGCAGCGGCTCTCGCCGGAGCGCGCGGCTGCCGGAGAAGAGCTCGCAGGGAGGCCGGAGACGGGGCGGCGCCGGATCTGGCTGGAGCGGCCGGGGGAAGGCGCCGGCGGGATGGGGAGGCAACGGGGCACGCCGGCGCGGGGCGGCGCGGGTCCGGCGGCCGGGGCGCACGGCGGCGGCGGCGGAGAGGCTCCTCGGCCCGGCGGCGAAGACGGACGGGCGGCGGGGCGTGCGGCGCGCTCGGGCGCGGGCGGTCGCCCGCGGGCGCGGCGGCGGGGAGGCGGGCCGCGGGGGCCGGCCTCGGGCTCGGGCGGGCCGGCGGCGCGGGAGGCCGGAGGTGCTGACCTGTCGGCCTCTAATTGGCCACGGGCGGCGGCAAATCCTGTCCGGCGCGGACCGGACGCGTCCGGCGGCGGAGAGGGAGCGGGGCTAGGGTTTCGGGACCCGGAATTTCGGAGGGGTGCACATATTTATAGGTAGAGGGAGCTAGGAGACTCCAAATGAGGTGCGGTTTTCGCCCACACGATTGTGATCCAACGACGGAGAGCATGGAAGTGACTTAGATGGGTTATTGGACTGTTTTGGAGGGGTGTTGGGCTGCAACACACAAGAGGCCTTTGCGGTTACCCGGCTAACCGTTGGAGCATCAAACGACCTCCAAATGGAACGAAATTTGACAGGTGGTCTACCGGTGGTGTACCAAGGCCACTTGGCAAACCTCGGTCCATTCCGAGAATGTTTAACACCCACTCACGAAAAGAGACAAGAGGGGTGCGCCGATGCATGTGGGAGTGTCGGATTGCAAAACGGACAACGGGGAAAATGCTCGGATGCATGAGACGAACACGTATGCAAATGAGATGCACATGATGACGTGATATGAAATGCATGACATGAACAAAATGCAAAATGAGAGACAAAACCCGACCACGAAGGAATATCATAACACATAGCCGAAAATGGCAAGAGTTGGAGTTACAAATATGGAAAGTCACATCCGGGGTGTTACAACACTCCACCACTACGAGAGGATCTCGTCCCGAGATCTAGGACTGAAAGAACTCCGGATATTCGGAACGGAGGTGGTCCTCGCGCTCCCAGGTGGCTTCTCGGTCGGAATGGTGTGACCACTTCACTTTCAGGAATTTGATTGACTTGTTGCGAGTCTTGCGTTCAGTTTCTTCAAGAATAGCAACGGGGTGCTCATGATAAGACAGATCTTCTTGGAGATCAATCTCTTCGAAGTTGATGGTGCGCTCAGTAGTCTTGAAGCACTTGCGAAGCTGTGACACGTGGAACACATCATGCACGTTCGCGAAGTTGGAGGGAAGCTCAAGTTGATAGGCGAGGTCGCCTCTTTTGCCAATGATCTTGAAAGGACCCACGTATCTAGGGGCAAGCTTCCCTTTGATATCGAAGCGACGAGTGCCTTTCATTGGAGAGATGCGGAGGTAGACATGGTCTCCGATCTCGAAAGCCAAGTCACGGTGCTTGCTATCATAGTAACTCTTCTGGCGCGATTGCGCGGCTTTGAGATTTTCACGGATGACTTTACACATTTCTTCAGCCTGTGTGATTAAGTCTTTGCCAAGAAGTTGGCATTCACCAGTCTCTGACCAATTGAGAGGAGTACGACACTTTCTGCCATAGAGAATCTCGAATGGGGCCTTGCCCGAACTCGCTTGGAAGCTGTTGTTGTAGGAGAACTCGGCAGATGGGAGGCAATCTTCCCACTTCATGCCAAAGGAAATGACACAAGCCCTGAGCATATCTTCAAGGATTTGATTGACTCGCTCGACTTGGCCACTAGTTTGAGGATGGAAAGTTGTGCTGAAGCGAATGTTGGTGCCCATGGCCTTCTGGAAGGAGTCCTAGAATTTAGAAGTGAAGATGCTTCCACGATCTGAAGAAATCACTTGTGGAATGTCGTGCAAGGAGACAATCCTGGAGGTGTATAGCTCTGCCAACTGAGCTGCTGTGATAGATTCTTTGATAGGGAGAAAATGAGCCACTTTTGTAAGCTTGTCGATGACAAGGAAGATAGCATCATTTCCGCGCTTGGACTTGGGAAATCCAGTCACGAAGTCCATTTCGATATGATCAAACTTCCATTCTGGAATAGCAAGAGGTTGGAGGAGACCAGCTGGTTGTTGGTGTTCTGCTTTCACCCTTCGACAGACATCACATTCGTTCACGAATTGAGCGATTTCTCACTTCATTCGAGTCCACCAATACGACTGCTTGAGGTCATGGGTACATCTTCGTACTTCCAGGATGAATGGAAAGAAGAGAATTGTGCGCTTCGTTCATTATGACCTTCCTTAGATCACCTTTAGGAACCACAATCCGGTCCTCGAAGAATAAAGTGTCTCTGGCATCAATGCGATAGCACTTGTATTTGGAAAGACCCTTGTCAATACCACGTTTCACCTTCTTCACCATGGTATGCAGGAGTTGTGCCTCACGAATTTGATCTTCCAAAGTAGGAGAGACTAGGAGGTTGGCAAGAAAACCTTGAGGAACAACTTGAAGATTGAGTTTGCGGAAAGCTTCACAAAGGTCCGGTTGGAAGGGCTTGAGAATTAAGCTGTTGCAATAAGCCTTCCTACTCAAAGCATCTGCAATGAAATTGGCCTTGCCTGGAGTATATTCAATACTCGGATTGTACTCTTGAATCATTTCGACCCATCGAGTTTGCCTGAGGTTGAGGTTGGGCTGAGTGAAGATGTACTTGAGACTCTTGTGATCGGTGAATATGTCCACTTTCCTTCCCAACAAGAGATGTCTCCATGTTATTAATGCATGAACAACTGCCGCCAACTCAAGATCGTGAGTGGGGTAGTTCTTTTCGTTGGGCTTCAACTGACGAGAGGTATAGGTCACAAATTTCTTCTCTTGCATTAACACAACACCGAGACCTTGAAGAGAAGCATCACAGAAGACTTCGAATGGCTTGGATTCGTCAGGAGGAGTTAAGACAGGAGCTGTGACGAGTTTCTCTTTGAGAGTGTTGAAAGCAACGTCACCCTCAGGAGTCCAGACATACTTCACATGCTTCTGGAGGAGGTTGGAGAGAGGCTTTGCAATCTGAGAGAAATTCTCAACGAATCTTCGGCAATAGCTTGCAAGACCAAGGAAACTGCGGAGCTGCTTGACATTCTAAGGCGGTTCCCAATTCACAATTGCGGACACCTTCTCGGGATTAACAGCGATGCCCTTGGCAGAGATGATATGACCAAGGTAAAGAACTTCATCAAGCCAAAACTCACATTTGGAAAACTTCGCATAGAATTGATACTCTCTGAGCTTGTCGAGCACCAATCGCAAATGTTTGGCATGATCCTTCTTATTCTTGGAGAAGACCAAGATATCATCGAGATACACCAGGATGATTCATTGGTATAGGGGTTGAAGATGAAGTTCATCATTCGAGAGAATGTTGGAGGAGCATTGACAAGGCCGAAAGACATGACAGTATATTCATAAGAACCAAAACTTGTTCTGAATGCTGTCTTGGGAATATCTTCTTCACGAATGCGAATCTGATGATAACCCATACGAAGGTCAAGCTTGGAGAATACTTTAGCGCCTTTAAGTTGCTCGAATAGCTCATTGATGTTGGGAAGTGGATACTTGTTCTTGATTGTCTTCTTGTTCAATGGACGGTAGTCGACACAAAGTCGGTCCGTGCCATCCTTCTTCTGGACAAAAAGAACACCACAACCCCGTGGAGATGAACTCGGTCTGATCAGACCCAGACGCTCTTGTTCATCGAGCTGTTTCTTCAATTCTTTCAGCTCCTTGGGTCCAAGCTTATATGGACGCTTGCAAACGGGTTCCGTGCCAGGCTCAAGATCGATAACGAACTCGACTGGCCGATGAGGAGGCACACCCGGAAGCTCTTCTGGAAAGACATCTTGGTACTCACAAATGACCGGAATTTGAGAAATAGCATCCAACTCGCCCTTCTCATTGAGAGAAAACAACCGAATGGTTTCATCATGAGCGGCATAGATGATAACATCCTCAGAAGAGTGTGTCAATTGAATTTCCCTGGCAGCACAATCAAGTTGAGCCTTGTGCTTAGAAAGCCAGTCCATCCCGAGAATTAGATCAATATCCGAGTCACCAAGGACAATTGGAGAAGACAGAAATTTATAGTCGCCCATCTGGATAGAGACATCAGGAACTATCGAGTTGGCTCTCATTGACTTCCCCGGAGAAACAACACCCAAAGGTTTATCCAGGTAAGACCAAGTAAAATCATTCTTTGCAAAGAACGATCTTGACATGAAACAAAGCGATGCACCAGTATCAAATAAAACTTTTGCAGGAATATCATTAACTGAGAGATTACCCATTATCACATCAGTAGATTCCTCCGCTTGAGCTGCATTCATCATGTTCACCTTTGCAGACTTGGGATTATGCTTGACCACTGCATTGCTTGCTGAACGAACAGGAGGAGGAGGCGGAAGGCGCCTTTGGTTGAAGCACTTGTTCGCATAGTGACCTTTCTGCTGACATTTGCTGCAAGTCACCTCTGAGAGCGGACGATGATAAGGAGCATTAGACCTTGGAGCTTGATTCTGAGACTTGTTCTGATAGCCAGGGTTGGGTGGGTGGGAAGATCCATGGCCATCTTTGTTCTTCTGCTGGAAAGGCTGACGAAACGGAGGAGGAGGAGGCAACCAGAACTTCTGTTGCTTAGCTGCCACTAAGGAGGAAGAAGAAGACTGAACTGCGTCCCTGACTCTCTTCTTAGAAGCCTCACACTTGAGCTGGGCAGCTTCTTGCTTCAGTGCCATGTTGTAGAAATCATCATACTTGGTCGGCTCAAAAAGCACGAGAGGTAATTGCAGATCTTCTCTAAGGCCACCTCTGAATTGATAGATCATACTCTTTTCATCAGGAACGTCTTGCTTAGCGAAGTGAGCGAGTTTCTGAAACTGGGTATTGTATTGATACATGGACATGTTGCCTTGCTTGAGATTGCGGAACTTCTCACGCTTGCTCTCAACAACACATTGTGGAATGTGGTGAGCTTTGAAGTCTCGGCGGAAATCATCCCAGGTAATCACACGACCTCCTCTGGAATCATTGTATTGTTGATACCACTCTCGGCAGCTTGATCCTTGAGTTGAAAAGAAGCAAACTTGACAAAGTCCTCAGGCCTGACATTGCTACATTCAAAATGCTTGTTGATGTCCACGAGCCAATCATCGGCGTCTGTGGCCTCGGCACAGTAGCTGAAAGACTTCGGCTGATTTGCGAGGAACTGGTTGAGGGTAGCGAAGTGAGGCTGATTGTTGCCTTGGCCTTGATTTCCTTGGTTTCCATGCCCTTGGGTGCGCTCTTGCAAGAGTTGCAAAATCATCTGAGCATTGGCGTTGGTGGCTGCCATGATAGCTTGCCATGCCTCCGGAGGCGAAGGTGGTGGCGGAGGGTTCGCCTGACTCCCATCATTGCGTTCCAGATTCTGACGCGTTGGCGGAGCCATCCTGACGAGGGTGACATCCGTTAGCATCTTGATAGACAGATAGACAAGTTGAATGAACGGATAGAAATTGCAACATATAGTCTTCACAATAAACATTCGAACGAGGATGAATGAATGAATTCCATAGTAAATCATCACACTTCCATTAAGGTGAGAAGCCACTTGATAAAGGGTTGATGAATAAAATAACAAGGTACGATTGGAACAAATAAGTGGTAAGGATTACCCAATCACAAACCAAATATCTGCGGGAAGAAATGCTAAGAGCTACTTGAATCCCACCTATAAACTCCCGAAACTTTCTGGTTATGCAATCTGGTGTTGGGGATACAGGGGACACAAAATATATCACCCAAACTAGCAATCCCTAGATCCAGCTGTATCCATCCGTCAACACATAACCAAGAACTCTTCGGAAATCGTGTACCTCAACCTTCGAAAAGCATCCGTTATACGAGTTATGGCAATACTCCCGAACTCCTGCCCCAGTACAGGGTGGCGTCGAGGTGATCTCACCAACAACTGCATAAAAGAGATTTTCGATGTCAGAGAAACTCAGGTATTCCAGAACTGCAACGATAAAATTGTGACGACAACACCTCGGAGCTCAACTCCCTGGGACACTGCCACAACCCCTAAATGTCAGGAGGCACCAAGAACAATGTTCTCGTCACAAAACCATCGGAACGATTCCAAGATACCCGCGTGATCCTAAATTTTTTTAGTGAAATTTGAGGAGAGAAGAGTCAAAACTTCTACGTCAGGGGGCCTCACCAGAGCGACGAAGGGACTGAGGAGTAAAAAGAATCCTACTCTCCGATATATATAATCCTAAGACTCAAAACATTTTTGTTCTAGACTCAACAACGCCAGCGATTCGATCAAGCAGGGGGCTCCTAAGTCGGGGATGGCTCTGATACCAACTTGTAACGCCCACGATGCGGCTATATCTCCCACGTGTCGAGGCACGACTTAGAGGCATAACCGCATTGTAGGTATTGTCACAAGAAGGGTCATCTTCACACAATCCCATGTAATGAACAAGAATGGGATAAAGAGAGTTGGCTTACAATCGCCACTTCACACAATACTTAAATTAATTCATACATCATCCAAAATCCACACATAGACCGACTACGGTCAAATCCAAATGAAAAGAAGATAACCCCAAATGCTAGATCCCTGATCGTCCCAACTGGGCTCCACTACTGATCATCCAGAAACGAAACATAGTAACGACCACGTTCCTCGTCGAACTCCCACTTGAGCTCGGTTGCGTCATCTGCATTGGTATTGTCGGCACCTGCAACTGTTTTGGTAGAATCTGTGAGTCACGAGGACTCAGCAATCTCACACCCGCGAGATCAAGACTATTTAAGCTTACAGGGAAGGATGGGGTAATGAGGTGGAGCTGCAGCAAGCACTAAGCATATGGTGGCTAACATACGCAAATGAGAGCGAGAAGAGAAGCAACGCAACGGTCGTGAAGCTAGAGGTGATCAAGAAGTGATCCTGAAACTGCTTACGTTCATACATAACCCAAACCGTGTTCACTTCCCGGACTCCGCCGAAAAGAGACCATCACGGCTACACACACGGTTGATGTATTTTAAATTAAGTCAAGTGTCAAGTTCTCTACAACCGGACATTAACAAATTCCCATCTGCCTCATAACCGCGGGCACGGCTTTCGAAAGATAATACCCTGCAGGGGTGTCCCAACTTAGCCCATTATAAGCTCTCATGGTCAACGAAGGATAAACCTTCTCCCGGGAAGACCCGATCAGTCTCGGAATCCCGGTTTACAAGACATTTCGACAATGGTAAAACAAGACCAGCAAAGCCACCCGACTGTGCCGACAAATCCCGATAGGAGCTGCACATATCTCGTTCTCAGGGCACACCGGATAAGCGAAGCGTACAGGTACCAACGTAACCCAAGTTGCCAAGGGACGGTCCCGCACGGTGCTCTAGTTTGGACCAACACTCAGAGGAGCACTGACCCGGGGGGGGGGGGGGTTAAAATAAAGATGACCCTCGGGGCGCAAAAACCCAAGGGAAAAGGCTTAGTAGGTGTTGTGGAATAGTCACGGCAGATGTCCTCGTGAAAGGACTTAGTTGTGGAGCCATCGCAACTAGGAAGCTTAAAGGGGTTAAAGCGGGACAAAGGACACGAGGGTTATACTGGTTCGGTCCCTTACGGTGAAGGTAAAAGCCTACTCCAGTTGAGGTGGAATTACTAGGGTTTCGATGACTAGGGAGCGAATCCGCTATGCCTGGCTACCGATTTGATGTTACTTGCCTAAGCCGCCGGCGGGTCATCCCCTTATATACACGGGTTGACGCCCCGCGGCCTACAGAGTCCCGGCCGGCTCATAAACAGTGTTCGGCTCGGTGACTAGTTAATCTTGCCTTACAACACAAGTCATGCCATTACGGCGGTTTATCACTACGGGCCTTAAGTCACCTACGGGCTTTAGGCCCTTTATTGAACCGCCATCTTCAAGCTTGATCTTGGGCTTCATATAATGAATTGTTATAGCGTAACCCGGCCCCTCCTGGGCGGGTTACACCAGTAGTTATATCTATTGGAAATATTCCCTAGAGGCAATAATAAAATGGTTATTATTGTATTTCCTTGTTCATGATAATTGTCTATTGTTCATGCTATAATTGTATTAACTGGAAACCGTAATACATGTGTGAATACATAGACCACAACATGTCCCTAGTAAGCCTCTAGTTGACTAGCTCATTGATCAATAGATGGTTATGGTTTCCTGACCATGGACATTGGATGTCATTGATAACGGGATCACATCATTAGGAGAATGATGTGATGGACAAGACCCAATCCTAAGCATAGCACAAGATCAGGTAGTTCGTTAGCTAAGAGCTTTTCTAATGTCAAGTATCGTTTCCTTAGACCATGAGATTGTGCAACTCCCGGATACCGTAGGAATGCTTTGGGTGTACCAAACGTCACAACGTAACTGGGTGGCTATAAAGGTGCACTACAGGTATCTCCGAAAGTGTCTGTTGGGTTGGCACGAATTGAGACTGGGATTTGTCACTCCGTATGACGGAGAGGTATCTCTGGGCCCACTCGGTAATACATCATCATAATGAGCTCAATGTGACTAAGGAGTTAGCCACAGGATCATGCGTTACGGAACGAGTAAAGAGACTTGCCGGTAACAAGATTGAACGAGGTATTGGGATACCGACGATCGAATCTCGGGCAAGTAACATGCCGATAGACAAAGGGAATTGTATGCGGGATTGATTGAATCCCCGACATCGTGGTTCATCCGATGAGATCATCGTGGAACATGTGGGAGCCAATGTGGGTATCCAGATCCCGCTATTGGTTATTGGCCGGAGAGGTGTCTCGGTCATGTCTACATGGTTCCCGAACCCGTAGGGTCTACACACTTAAGGTTCGGTGACGCTAGAGTTGTTATGGGAAATAGTATCTGATTACCGAAGGTTGTTCGGAGTCCCGGATGAGATCCCGGACATCACGAGGAGTTCCGGAATGGTCCGGCGGTGAAGATCGATATATTGGACGAAGGGTATTGGAGTCCGGGAGTCTTCCGGGGGTACCAGGCTATGGCCAGCATGACCAAAAGGTGTTTCGGGAGCCCCGGCAAGTGTTGGAGGGCCTCATGGGCCAAAGGGGAAGGGGCAAACCAGCCCACTAAGGGGTGGTGCGCCCCCCACACCCTTTCCCATGTTACTTGGGGAGGTGGGGCGCCTCCACCTGGCTTGGGAGGCAAGCCTCCACCTGCTTGGCTTGGGGGGCAAGTCTCCCTAGGATTTTCCCTAGGGAGATCCAATCTGCTTGGGCGCCGCCCCCTAGGGGAAACCCTAGGGCGCCTCCCCCTCTTCCCTTGCCCCTATATATAGTGGAGGGGTGGGAGGGCAGCCACACCTCTTCCCTGGCGCAGCCCCTTCCTCCTCATACATCTCCTCCTCCTCCGTAGTGCTTGGCGAAGCCCTGCCGGAGAACCACGAGCTCCATTGCCACCATGTCGTCGTGCTGCTGGAGTTCTCCCTCAAATTCTCCTCTCCCCTTGTTGGATCAAGAAGGAGGAGACGTCCCCGGGCTGTACGTGTGTTGAACGCGGAGGCGCCGTCCGTTCGGCGCTAGATCGGATCTTCCGCGATTTGAATCACTGCGAGTACGACTCCATCAACCGCGTTCTTGTAACGCTTCTGCTTAGCGATCTTCAAGGGTATGAAGATGCACTCCCTCTCTCTCGTTGCTAGCATCTCCTAGATTGATCTTGGTGACACATAGGAAAATTTTGAATTATTGCTACGTTCCCCAACAATATCCCCAACATTAGGCCCCAGATTGATTTGAACCGGTTCATGTCAATCTTCAATACCTTAAGAAAAAACCTTTTGGCTTCTGTCTGTGCAAAAGTTATAACCCGCCATGACGTCATCTTCTAGATTCATGATAACCCGCCATGACGTCATCTTCCATTAAATTCATTTTTTTTGTCATATCACAACGGATCCTTATCTTAATGACCATCCCGAAAATCGAGGCGTTGGAGTAGCTGGATAACCACGCCTGGCCTCCTCGTTTCTCGCGCCCTCTCTGTCAGTCCTTTCCTTATAAATAAGCACGACCTTTAGGTCTTTCTTCATTCTCCCCCTTTCTGTCGTCTTCCTCCTTTCGCGACTCCGTTGCTGCTCGAGCTCCGCCGCCGCTGCCATAGCAGAGCACCTCATCTTCGTCGATCTTGGCCGCCGCATCAACCTGAATTGACCAGAGAACGGCGGCGATCCTCCGCAGTAGATCTACAGCTGTAAGTCTTCACCTTCCCGCACTTCAGATCTGCATTTAGGGTTTTCTAGTTCTTCCGTGTTCTTCATGGTTCATCACGGTTTCTTCGTAGTTCTTCCACCGCGGTCTCCTTTGATCCAAAAGTAGTATAGAACTCATGCGGTAGTTGTTTTGCGTCCATTTTCCATACTAGCAGACCCCTTTTGCTTGTAAAAAGACTTCATTAGAGTTTACGAACTCATCTGTACCAGTTTTTAGGTCTAGAATATTTTCTTTTCTGAACGACCGTTTGATCCAAAATAACAGCTGCAACCTGTGAAACCTGTTTGTGCGATACTTAGGCAAAAACTGTATCCGTTACCCATGGCGGCTCTTATCGCCGGCTTAAAGAGGCAATGCTCAATGAATAATCCTGACGCCCGTGGTAGATTTAAATAATTTAATTTCTACTGTTTCCCATGGCGGCTTAAACAATCTGACACAATTAGCCATATATCATTAGGCCCCTTCATAAGCCGCCATCTTGAATATGAATTGAAATATTTTCTCTGGCTTAAATTTGAACCGGAAATTTTTATTTTGTCATAGGCTTCCATCCTTCATAATGCCGCCCAAGGCTCCCAAAGCACCCGTCACATGCAACTGGGTTAGATCCACCGTCACTGATAACATCTTAAACGATTTTGTGAAGACTGGTCATCTGCCGAAGAAAGAGATCATGTCTTATCGTGCTCCTGACCCGTCAGAAGAAAAGCCTCAACCCAAGGATGGGGAAGTTGTCATTTTTACTGATCACATGAGCCGGGGCTTTGCTCCACCCGGCTCAAAAAATTTCAGAGACGTCTTGCACTTTTTTGACCTGCGACCTCAAGACATCGGACCCAATTCCGTGTCACACATCTGCAATTTCCAAGTATTCTGTGAGGTGTACCTTGGAGAAGAACCCAGCTTACTACTCTTTAGAGAGTTATTTTATCTGAATCGTCAAAACGAATGTGCCCACGGGCCTAGCTTGGAGCTTGGCGGAATCTCAATTCAGCGACGTAGAGACTGTCTCTTCCCTTATGCCGAGCTGCCCAGTCACCCTAAAGATTGGAACCAGACATGGTTCTAATGTCAATACACTTCTCCGGCTATGAGAACCCTTTGCCCGGCTTTCGCGCCCTAGGCCTGGAGTCAACTCACCCCTTACCAGATAAATTATCTCCAGCTGAACGCCAAACACTTGCCCCCACCATAAACAAGATCAAAGCTCTTCTAGGGAATGGCCTAAATGGCATTGACTTGGTCCGGGTTTGGATTCCCTGGCGGGTGATTCCTTTGAGCCGCCGCCCCGGCTTGATGTGCGATTGCACAGCTAGAAAAATGATCCTCTACGGCACAGTCCTGACGACTTACCTGAGGATGTCATTGATGACATGACCAAGTCTCTTCTTAACGAGAGCCTGGCAGATTGCGGGAAAGCGGGCTTAAGTCCTTTCTGCAAGGCTAACCCGGCTCCAACGGTAAACCATTAACTTGAGCATCTTACTTTCCACTTTGATAATTTCATATTTACTCAAAAACTCTTGCTATATTTTACAGGCTGGTGATAAATTCTGGAAGGTCAAGTATGACCATGAGGCTGCAAAGAAGGCCAGAAAGGCCAAGAAAGCCGCCAGGAAAGCCGCTGCCCGTAAGAAGGGGAGCAAACCTAGCGCCTCGGATATGTTTCAAATGGACGATACCTCCGAGTCAGAGGTAACTCTTGAATCTTTAGGCTCCTTTAACCATCTTATTGACACTGATTATCAGCAGGAGTGTTGAGGATATAGACCTTAGAGTCACCCGCCAGGAAGGGCCGGGTTACTCTAATGGTCATTACCAGAAGCCCGGAGCTAAGCTTGAAGACGGTGGGCCAGAGATGGGCTTAAGACCCGGATATGGCTTAAGGCCCGTAGTTACAATCGTTATTATGGTAGAACTTGTAGTGCAAGGCAAGCATGATTGAGAGTCCGAGCCGGACGCTCTTATGAGCCGGCCGGGACTCTGAGGGCTGCTCGGCGTCAGCCTCCCTATATAAAGGGACGACCCGGCCGCGGTTCAGGAACAAGAACAATCTCATCGAGAGCCGGGCATAGCAGTTTAGCTCCCTGGTGATCGTAACCCTAATCAATACCACCTCAACTGGACGTAGGCTTTTACCTTCACCGTAAGGGGCCGAACCAGTATAAACCCTTGCGTTCCTTGTCCCACATTAACCCCTTCAAGCTTCCTAGTTGCGATGGCTCCACGACTAAGTCCTAGCTCGAGGACATCTGCCGTGACGATTCCACGACAGTTGGCGCCCACCGTGGGGCCAGCGCACGGTGGATTTCAGTTCTTGAAGGGCAGCTTCGAAGGGCTCAAGGGATACGCTGTGGGCCGGATGACCAAGAGTCGTCGCGGCAAGCTCTACATCGACGATGCAAACTGGGGCCCCGACGCCGGCTCAATTGAGTACGGGTACCGGGTCCCCTTCGGCGGAATTCATGTCTTCATTGGCAAGATTGGTGAACCGGGACCTGAGCCGGATCTCCGCGCCGATCTCATCGAAACGGCTCAGCGCGCACGACCCGCCCGGGCCCGGCCTGCCTTATAGCGCGCTTTTGTGGGATGCATCCATGGAGGGCCCTCTGATCCAGTTGGGTCTGGTGATGAGACGGCCGCCGGCTCTGATGGCGAGTCGGCCACCAATGAGTCAAACTCGTTGTACCAACTTCAGGATGGCAGGCTCATGGGTTGTCCGATGGTGACAGTATTCCGGACCTATTTGAGCCGCCAAGTCAGGTTGGAGTTTTTATGGCTGGTACGTAGCCTGTTCAGAACCCTGCTGCTGGAGCGGGAACCCTGGTGCCTTCGCCGGCTCAGGTGCTAATGGATCTCACGGACAAGATGACGGCCCTGTTAACCGCCACGGTTGACCCGACGGATCAAGCTCGGCATGACGCGGAGGTGGCACAGTTAAAATTGGACCTAGTGAAGGCTAAAGAGGATCTTGCAGCGGAAGGGATCAGGCTGGCTGCGGAGAGGGAGGCTCTCGATGCCCGAACTCAGCTGATCCAGGCGTAGTCCTTCCAACTCACGATGGATCAAAACGCGGCCAATGAGGTCCTGAGAAGGAGGCATCAAAAGGCCCAATCTCGACTCCCTCCGGTTTACGATCCACGCAACCTCTTCAACACGCCAGGTGCAGGGTCTAGTAACCCGCCAGGGATCATAGCGCCCGGGTCTGGACCCCTTATTCAGCCACGAGTGATGGGGCCTCCCCAGGTGAACCCTGCCCCGCCTCAGTATGTGCCAATACCCCCGGGTCATTATAATAACCCGCTGGAGAACATGGTCGCTGCGGCAGCACGGCTGGCGGCTCTACCAGTTGACGGCGACTCTCCGACGGCTATTGAAATCCGCCGGGTCAGGGAACTCCTTCAGACAGCACTGGCGCAGCAAGAGGCGTACTCCTACAGCTGGGACAGGATCCACTCGACCCCTCGTCCAGGCCAGAGCCCGAGTTACAACCGGCACATGGTCTCCGCAACCGGCTCAAGTAACGTCCGACGCCATGACCCGCCCCCTGGCCATGGCCCGGCCCATAATGGAGCCTTTTACGCAGCAGACCAAGCGCGGCAAGAGGCGGAGCAAGTGCCGCAATTGACGGCTTACCAGACCCCCCCCCCCCCCCCGACTTATCCGACGGCTTCCATTGATGTGGGTATCCCTACCAGGACCGGGGGTGTCCCTTGTTTAGTGCCAGCTATCCGTAATGAACGTCTACCTAAGGATTTCAAGGGCCCTAGGAAGGTGCCTAATTACACAGCTGACTTACAACCCGCAGCCTAGATCGAGAGTTATGAGATGGCTATGGAGCTGCTGGAGGTCAGTGAGGCGGCCATGGCCAAGTATTTCACCATGATGTTAGATGGGACTGCCCGCACTTGGTTGAAAGGGCTACCACCGAATTCCATTGGGTCTTGGGCTGAGCTGAAGGCCCGGTTCATCCAAAACTTCAAAGATACCTGTAGGCAGTCTATGTCAATTGTGGATTTGACTAACTGTAAGCAGCAGGAGGGTGAGTCTACGACACATTGGGTTCGCCGGGTTAAGGAGATCATACACTCGTCAGACAAGATGGATGCCGGCTCAGCGGTTTTAATGCTGGAGCAAAATTGTCGTTTTGTGCCCCTGAAGATGAAACTCGGGCGGCTTAAGCGCGACTGCAGTGATATGCGTACACTAATGGCAGCTCTTGTCAAGTACGCCGATTCTGATGGTACCAAGGATCCCCCTTCAGATGATGAAAGGACAGGGAAGGGAAAGAAGAACGGCAATGGCAAGGGTCCTCAGTTTAACCCGGGGAACCAAGGAGGAGGCAAGCGCAAGACAGATGGCAGCCTAGAGTTTGTGGCCAACGCCAGCGCACAAGGCAATAACCAGCGGCGCAAGGGGAGGCCCCCTCCCCGAGGCGGCGGGTCAGGACCTTCACTGGAGCAGCAGTTGAATGAGCCTTGTCCGAGGCACGGCTCTAGAGAGAAGCCAACGACTCATCTATGGAAGGATTGTGCAATCATGAAGGCCTTTAAGAACTACAATGGCCCGAGCGGCGGCTCAGGCGCCGGCGGCTTTCATGGCCCGGGTGGCGGCTCAAACACCGGTCCTCAGAACGGTCAAGGGGGCTTTAATCAACAGTCTGGCCAGGGTCATCAACAGCAGCAGGGGGTTATCAGACCAATCCAAAGCAGCTTAGCGGTAGACAGTATCATGTGTTTACCACTAGTTTGTGCAAGCGAGATCAGAAGCTTCACAAGAGGGCTGTGAATGCTGTTGAGCCGGCAGTTCCATGCTATTTGCGGTGGTCTGAATAGCCTATAGTATGGAGCAGGGAGGATCACCCTCCCCGGGTGGATAACCCGGGCCACCTGGCATTAGTGGTGGCCCCTCAAGTTGGAGGATATAAGTTCACAAAGGTGCTCATGGACGGAGGCAGCAGCATCAACATCCTCTACCATGAGACTTTTCGCCGTATGGGGTTGGTTGATAAGAACCTCAGCCAGTCAAACACTATCTTTCATGGTGTAGTACCTGGTAAGTCGGCTTATCCAGTCGGCAAGATCGAATTGGAAGTGGCCTTTGGTGATGAGAACAACTACAGGGTGGAGAAATTGACCTTTGAGGTGGTCAAGATAAGAAGTCCATACCATGCTATATTTGGACGGCCGGCTTACGCCAAGTTCATGGCACGGCCGTGTTATGTATATTTACAGCTCAAGATGCCGGGTCACAATGGGACCATTACGGTCCACGGCAGCCGGAAAGTGGCTCTGGAGTGTGAGGAAGGCAATGCGGCTTATGCAGAGTCTGTGTGTGCTACGGAGGAGTTGAAGTTTTACAAGGACAATGTTGACCCAACAGATATGACCTCTCTGAAAAAGCCAACTACAGAACAAGAGCCGGCAATGAAATTTAAATCAGCCAATGAGACTAAACTTGTTGATTTTGTTCCAGGTGACTCATCTCAGCGGTTTAGCATCAGTGCAAGTCTGGATCCAAAATAGGAAAGCGCGCTCATCGAGTTCATCCGTGAGAATAGGGACATCTTCGCATGGAAAACTTCTGACATGCCAGGTGTACCTACAGAACTCGCTGAGCATACTCTTAATATTGATCCTAAGTTTAAGCCGGTCAGACAGTTCCTTCGGCGGTTTAATGAAGAGAGGCGGAAAGCTATTGGTGAAGAGGTGGCCCGGCTCTTGGCGGCCGGGTTTATTGTTGAAGTCTTCCACCCAGAGTGGTTAGCCAACCCGGTGCTTGTACTCAAGAAGAACGGCACCTGGCGGATGTGTGTGGACTACACGGACTTAAATAAGGCGTGTCCGGCTGATCCTTTTGCCCTTCCCCGTATTGATCAAATTATTGATGCTACGGCCGGTTGTGCGCGCTTAAGTTTCCTGGATGCCTATTCCGGATATCATCAGATTAAAATGGCAATTAAGGACCAGGAGAAGACGGCGTTCATCACTCCCTTTGGAGCCTTCTGCTATGTATCCATGCCCTTTGGACTCAAGTGTGCACAGGCGACTTATCAGCGTTGTGTACAGAACTGTCTTCATAAACAGATTGGGCGCAATGTTCACGCTTACGTGGACGATATTGTGGTTAAATCCATAAAAGAGGAAACCCTGATAGATGATTTAAGGGAAACCTTTGATAATCTCCGGATCTATAAGATAATCCCTCGCAGAAGTCCGTCGCAGCTCTTGGATCCGCTGAGGCAGAACGGCGAGCCGGCGCAGGACTTCTGCCAGGTGAGTCGGCACCTCATTGGATAGGGCCACCACAGCTAAGGCACGCTGTGACCCGGTGTAGAGCTGCTCCACCAGGGTATACACAGCCTTTAGCTTGGTGACCACGCTCTGGTTGAGGTTGGCACTTCTGGGACCTGTTTAACAGAATCACGTAAGTCGGCGACAAGGATGAATCATGAGATATAAACATTCTAACATTGATGAAAGCCGGTGAGGCGACTTACCGAAGATGGCGGCCACCATTTGGGAGACCTGGCGCTTTAGGCCGGAGAGCTCGGCGGTCTTCTCAGAGAGAGCCTTCTCCGCCTGTTCCGCCCGGGTCACCAGTGCGGCCTTTTCTTCGGCCTAGGCTTTCCGCTCAGCATCAAATTCTGTCTTCAGCTTCTCTTGAGCGGCGATGCTAGATACAAACTTGGCGTTTGCCTTCCGGGTCTCCATCTCCTGCGTCTTCAGCCGGCTCTTGAGATCCGAAGGTCCGCCTCTAGCTTCTTGCCAACAGCCTGCATAAATTTCCGGGTTATTAATAGTCATTATATAAGTCCCGAGCGTTTTCCAAGCAAAGACACTTGGCACTTGGGGGCTAATGCATATTGAACGTATCTATCTACATACTGCCGGCTCAATTGAGTAAGCCGGAACCTAAGTCTACAACATATTCACATCATAAGTCGTCGACTTGGGGGCTAGCATGGCAAAGGTAACTATGCAGTAAGTAAGAAGATAGCAGAAGGATACCTCAGATTTTTGCTGGATCTGGTTTACTATGGCGACCTCGGCGTCCCGGCTCTTGTGTACTTGGCTGATGTAGCCAGAGACGAGTTCTCCAATGCTCAGGTTGCTGTAGTTGGAGAGGTCCAGATTCGCCCGGTGGGGCTGCAGCAACTCCCCCTTAGCGGAGCACTTGGCCAACACGGTCGGTCTCCCCGGCTCAACATACTCCGTCCGGGTGATTACCACGTCCGGGCAGCGGGCTTTCATCAGCCGGGGACGTATCTTGGCAGTAGAACCAAGTCATGTTCCAGTCCTTGGGGTGGCTCGGCGGCTCTGCGTAAGGGAAAAGACAGTCCCTACGCCGCTGGATGGAAATGCCACCTAACTCCAGACTTGGCCCGTTGGCGCACTCGTTCTGGCGGTTCAAATAAAAAAGCTCTCTGAAGAGCAGCAGACTAGGTTCTTCTCCAAGGTAAACCTCGCAGAAGACTTGAAAATTGCAGATGTTGGATATGGAGTTGGGCCCTATATCTTGAGGCCGCAGGTCGAAGAAGTTGAGCACGTCCCTAAAAAACTTTGAGCCGGGCGGTGCGAAGCCCCGGCTCATATGATCTGCGAAAATCACTACCTCCCCGTCCTTTGGCTGTGGTCTCTCTTCTGACGGGTCAGGGGCACGGTAGGACATGATTTCCTTCTTAGGCAGATATCCGGACTTAACAAAATTGGCTAGGGTCTCGTTGGTGACGTTGGACCTCATCCAGTTGCAAGTGATGGGAGCCTTGGGAGGCATGATGAAGGTTGGCGGTCTATGATAAAAAGGAAAAATGTCCGGGTTAATTATAAGCCGGAGATCTACAGTAAAAACTAAGGTGGCGGCTTATGAAGGGGACTAATGATATATACTCAGGTACAGTGGGTTATTTAAGCCGCAGGGGCATTCAGAATAAGTTGGTTATCTACGGCCTTACCACAGTTAAGCCGGAGGATTTTACGGAGCATGGTTCTCTTTAAGCCGGAAGGTTCTACGGCGCGTGTTTTCATTAAACCGGAATTGTAAGCCGCCAAGATTCAATGGTTGCAGTTTTTACTAAGTGTGGTAAAACAGGTTTTACATGTTGCAGTAACTTTTTTGGATCAAAATGGTCGGGTGAAATGAAAACTTTCTAGACCTAGAAACAGACGAGCGGATGTTCTTGAGTTCGAATGAAGCCTTTATGCAGTAGAAAGAGATTTATGAGCATTTGAAATGAGTCCTAAACAACCGCCGCACCAGTTCTATACAAGGCTAAAGATCAAACAAGGGCAGAACTATGAGAACTGCCGAAGCTTGCGGGCAATGGCGAAGAACACGGACGAATTATTTGAACCCTACCGCAGATCTGTTCTAGCAGGGCAGAAGAGACTCACCGGAGCTGGAGAAGAACGGAGGTCGCCGCCGTTTATCTGATCCGAGTTAGGGTGATGCAGCGGCCAAGGTTGACGAAGACCGGAGGCGAGACGATGGCGGCGGAGTGCGAGCTCAGTGAGAGAGGCAGCGGTGCGAGGAGGAAGAAGAGTGGCAGAGAAGCCCGTCGGGCCGGCCTATTTATAAGGCGAGCTCATAAAGCGGGCGCGAGAATCAAGGAGACCGTGGCGTGATTATCTCCCCCCACGGCGCCTCGATTTTCGGGGTGACAGTAAAAGCAAAGATCCGTTGCGGATCCGGTGGTGTAAAAAACGGGCTTAATAGAAGATGACGTCACGGCGGATTATCCAGAGTCCAGAGGATGACGTCACGCTGGGTTATGGCCTCACATGAAAGGTAAGCCCATGATTTTTTCTGTCGGAAGAGTTGAAGATTGACATGAGCCGGCTCAAATCAATCTGGGGCCTAATGTTGAGGATATAGACCTTAGAGTCACCCGCCAGGAAGGGCCGGGTTACTCTAATGGTCATTACCAGAAGCCCGGAGCTAAGCTTGAAGACGGTGGGCCAGAGATGGGCTTAAGACCCGGATATGGCATAAGGCCCGTAGTTACAATCGTTATTATGGTAGAACTTGTAGTGCAAGGCAAGCATGATTGAGAGTCCGAGCCGGACGCTCTTATGAGCCGGCCGGGACTCTGAGGGCTGCTCGGCGTCAGCCTCCCTATATAAAGGGACGACCCGGCCGCGGTTCAGGAACAAGAACAATCTCATCGAGAGCCGGGCATAGCAGTTTAGCTCCCTGGTGATCGTAACCCTAATCAATACCACCTCAACTGGACGTAGGCTTTTACCTTCACCGTAAGGGGCCGAACCAGTATAAACCCTTGCGTTCCTTGTCCCACATTAACCCCTTCAAGCTTCCTAGTTGCGATGGCTCCACGACTAAGTCCTAGCTCGAGGACATCTGCCGTGACGATTCCACGACAGTTGGCGCCCACCGTGGGGCCAGCGCACGGTGGATTTCAGTTCTTGAAGGGCAGCTTCGAAGGGCTCAAGGGATACGCTGTGGGCCGGATGACCAAGAGTCGTCGCGGCAAGCTCTACATCGACGATGCAAACTGGGGCCCCGACGCCGGCTCAATTGAGTACGGGTACCGGGTCCCCTTCGGCGGAATTCATGTCTTCATTGGCAAGATTGGTGAACCGGGACCTGAGCCGGATCTCCGCGCCGATCTCATCGAAACGGCTCAGCGCGCACGACCCGCCCGGGCCCGGCCTACCTTCACCGTAAGGGGCCGAACCAGTATAAACCCTTGCGTTCCTTGTCCCACATTAACCCCTTCAAGCTTCCTAGTTGCGATGGCTCCACGACTAAGTCCTAGCTCGAGGACATTTGCCGTGACGATTCCACGACAAGGAGGATACAGGAGCAAGTCATGCAGTAATTGAAGAGGTAACTATAATTTCCTCTGACTCCGAGCCTTTGCCGAGACAGAAAATCCGAAGGGTAACCCGGAAAGTAAGATTTTCACATCCTTTAGCTTATCAAGATCCTCAATTTCTTTTGAAGCGACAGATTCACGAGAGTCGGAGGCAGACCCAGACCAGTAAAGATGCGGACCTTTCCTCCGGCTTACCCGATGTAACCAGAAAACGCCGGACTGAGGTTATCTCTGATTTATACTCTTTGTATCCTTTGGCGGGTTTCACTCGTCAACCATTCAATTCTTCTGACTCAAACTATCAGGGAACTTCACCTTCCTCCGGCGAATCAATGCAGTCCAGCATGCTGGCTTTCAAAACCGCTCCAGGGTAATGATAATCTGCTTATCTTGTGCTTATCTTACTCATGTTTTTGTACTAACCCTTTAATTTTCAGTGTACAAGTAAAGCCCAGCAAGAGGACGAAGAGAAGTAAGCCGGCCGAAGAGCCAATCCTTGCTGAACCGGAGCTCAGAACGGCTGCTCCTGATACTTCCGCTCATGAGCCGCCGCCTGAGCCAGCCCATGATACTCCAACTCTCACCACTGATCCGTCCGTCGAACAAGCTATGGAAGGTTCTGAGAACCCGGAGAACCCTAGCCCGGCCAAGGCGGATGACCCGGACGTCGAAATCATCCGGACTGACTTCGTTGAACCGGGGAGACCCACCGTGCTGGCCAAGTGCTCCGCTAAAGAAGAACTTCTGGAACGCCGCAAAACCCGGCTGGATGTCACTGATTATGCTCATCTAAGTATTGGAGAAATCGTCTCTGGTTATGTAAACCAAGTGCACAACAGCCGGGATCTGGAAATTGATATGGTGAAACAAATACACCAAAAATCTGAGGTATAACTCTTGTTGCTTGTTCCTTAGTTATCCTTACTATGCCAGCCCCCAAGTCTATTACTTATGATGAAATATGTTGTAGACTTAACATCAGCTTAGTAATCACTGCAAGGAAACCGGCTTATCCGGTAGCACCCAAGGGCCGGCTCATACAACATATTTGAACCGGTCTTCACCGTATCTTAACCAAGTACTTGAACAACAATATGCATTAGCCCCCAAGTGCCAAGTATCTTTGCTTGCGAAGTGCTTGGGACTTATTTCCATGAACCGCCACTGTAAATAGAACTCTTTAGCATACATTAGCCCCCAAGTGCCAAGTACCTTTGCTTGCAAAGTGCATGGGACTTAATGTTGCATTATGATAACCCTAACTGTAACCTGGAATTTATACAGGCCGCCATAAGGCAATTTGAATCGGAGATCTCTGACTTGAAGAATCGCCTGAAAACTCAAGAGAGTGAAACCCAAAAGGCGAATTCCAAGTTTGAATTCAGTGTATCCGCACAAGAGAAATTGAAAAAGAAGTTTGAAGCAGAGAGAAAGGCCTAGGCGAATGAAAAGACCGCTTTGCTCAACCGGGCTGAACAAGCGGAGGCCACGCTTGCAGAAACAACCGCCGAGTTATCCGGCTTAAAACGCCATGTATCTCAGATGGTCTCAGCAATCTTTGGTAAGTTAACCTGTAAGTGTTATCTAGTTTAAATCCTTTACAACAAGCATCTCAATTGTCATCAGCTCACCTGACTTTGTAATGCAGGCCCCAGGAGTTCCAATCTCAACCAAAGCATGCTGACAAAGCTGAAAGCCGTTTATACCCTGGTGGAACAACTCTACACCGGGTCACAACGTGCCTTAGCTGTTGTGGCTCTGTCAAATGAAGTTCCCACTCGTCTGGCGGATGTGCTAAGGCGGCTTGCCGTGCTACCTCAACGATTCCAGGAATTGAGACGAGCTTCTGCAAGAGCCGGAGCCATAGCCGCTTTCAGCCGGGCTAAGGCGTGGCTACCGGAGCTAGACCTGGCCGACATCGCCCTTGGGTATCCCAGTTTGAAGGAGGACGGCACCCCATTTGACCAGAAGGATTTCGCCGCTTGCGTGAAGGACATACGTCATGTGGCCACTCTGATCGGTAATGATACGGATCTTACCAAATACCAACCGGGTTATGATGCCGAGAATCAGAGGATTCCAACACCACATTATGAAGCAATCAGCCTGATCCCTCCCCCTCGTAAGCATACCTTCGCCCCTGAAGTTGATCCGGCCGGGTTAATTGATGATGAAGCTGAATTTGAAGCCTTGAGTGGCATTGACTGGAAATCATCAACCTTCCAGGATAGGGAAACAGACGGAGGAGCGGAAAGGGCTGAACCGGAAGCTTCCACCCAACAACACCTTTGATCCCTCAGGCGGCTCATATTTATGTCTTGATAAAAAACAATGCTTCACTATTTGGACTCGGGGAGTCATGTAATAGAGTAGGAAAACACTTATTTTTGCCGTGCCATCACGCACTTGTGTGGCGCTCAACACTGTTTAAGCCGCCATCTTATATTCCCTCGTTTTATGCTGATCCTTTTCTTTCCTTATGTTTAAAGAGCTGCCTTTAACTGTCCTGCATAGAGAACAAATGACAAGTCCCTTGGTGGCTTACCGCATAGAGGGCCATATATTTTACATATAACCCGGAGTATGAATCAAAATCATAAAAAACCGGTTCTCAATTATATCTTTGAGACAACCATAACAACATACCTGTGACCCTTGGATTACACTTCCGGTTTATGTGACCCGAACAATGAGGGTGAGAACCCAACTCTGTAATATGATGGTTATTATATGCGATCATCTTTGTTGATCAAGGTTAAGCCGGTGGAATAGGAACCACCCTTGAACACTTTAGACATGATCAAAAGAACTTCAAATAAAATCCAAAAAATTGTTTACAAAAAAGAAACTTCAAAAATTTGGAGGCTTCTGATTCGAATACGACCAGAAAACCGTCCCAAAGGGGTTAAGCTAAGATTCGAATACGGTCATATAGCCCCCAGTGGCTTTGGCGTTGCCGATCAAGAGGGTACCGACAGCTATGTCCTCTTTGGTTCGAATACAACCTATGTTTGAACAGGAAGCCCCCAAATGACCTTGAGAGTTGTTTAACGACCCTGATTCGAATACGATCCACGTCAGTTCCCAAAGGGGGTTGAGCTATGATTCAAATATGATCAAGAAACTCCCCGGTGAGCTCGGCAGTGTGCCGATCAAAAGGGTATCGACAGCTATGTTCTCTTTGGTTCGAATACGACCTATGTTTGAACAGGAAGCCCCCTAGTGATCATAATGTTTAACGGCTAGATTCGAATACGATCGTATGCCGGATCAGCCCCCAAGTGATCATGTGATATTATAATGAAAATAACAATGACACATTTACCTTTGAGGGGAAAAAAGGACAGAGGTCCTGCTTTATTATTTATCATAATATATACATTGTCACGGAAGTATGTACATTATGAGAGCCGGTGGCTCAAGTGTAATAAGGCCGAAGATGAGCAATATTCCACGGCCGGCGGGTCTCCTCCTCCGACTTACGTGAATCTTTGTGCTCTCGAACATTGATGAGGTAGTATGACCCATTGTGGAAGTTCTTGCTGACCACAAAGGGCCCTTCCCAAGGTGGGGATAACTTGTGTGCATCTGTTTGATCCTGGATGAGCCGGAGCACCAAGTCACCTTCCTGAAAGGTTCTGGACTTAACCCGGCGGCTGTGATAGCGGCGCAGGTCTTGTTGGTAAATCGCCGAGCGAGCTGCTGCTACGTCACGCTGTTCGTCCAACAAGTCAAGAGCATCCTGACGCGCTTGTTCATTGTCCGCCTCAACATAAGCCGCCACACGAGGCGAGTCATGACGGATGTCGCTAGGGAGAACAGCCTCGGCTCCGTAAACCACGAAGAAAGGCGTATAACCCGTAGACCTATTAGGAGTAGTATTGATGCTCCATATCACAGAGGGTAACTCCTCCACCCAACAACCCGGCGTCCGCTGCAAAGGGACCAAAAGCCGGGGCTTGATGCCTTTCAAGATTTCCTGATTAGCTCTCTCAGCTTGACCATTGGATTAGGGGTGAGCCACTGATGAAACATCAAGTCGAATATGCTCTCGTTGACAAAATTCTTCCATGGCGCCTTTAGACAGATTGGTACCATTGTCAGTTATAATGCTGTGTGGAAAACCAAAGCGAAATATCACCTTTTTCATGAACTGAACCGCCATGGCTGCATCACACTTACTAACTAGCTCTGCCTCAACCCACTTTGTGAACTTGTCAACCGCCACCAAGAGGTGGGTCTTCTTATCCTTGTACCTTTTGAAAGGTCCGACCATATCAAGCCCCCAGACTGCAAACGGCCAAGTGATTGGAATCATCCTCAACTCTTGAGCCAGCACGTGAGCACGTCTTGAGAACTTCTGACAACCGTCACATTTACTGACTAAGTCCTCTACATCAGCATGAGCCGTCAGCCAATAAAAACCGTGACGAAAAGCTTTGGCCACAAGGGATTTTGAGCCGGCATGATGGCCGCAATCCCCCTCGTGAATCTCCCGTAAAATTTCTTGACCTTCCTCACTGGAAACACAACGCTGAAAAGCCCCAGTGACACTGCGATGATGCAACTCGCCATTGGCAATTATCATTGACTTAGACCGCCGGGTTATTTGTCTGGCCAAAGTTTCATCCTCAGGCGATTCTCCCCGGGTCATGTAAGCCAAGTATGGAAATGTCCAATCTGGGATAACAGGAAGAGCCGCCACCAACTGTGCTTCTGGGTCCGGAACAGCCAAGTCTTCCTCTGTAGGTAACTTGACAGAAGGGTTATGCAGAATATCCAAGAAAGTATTAGGCGGCACCGGCTTTCACTAAGAGCCCAGCCGGCTTAAGGCATCAGCCGCCTCGTTCTTTCTGCAGTCCATGTGCTCTACTTGGTAACCCTGAAAATGTCCGGCAATGGCATCAACTTCACGGCGATAAGCCGCCATGAGGGGGACCTTGGAATCCCACTTGCCTGATACTTGTTGAACCACCAAATCTGAGTCGCCAAAGCACCTTACCCGGCTTAAGCTCATCTCCTTAGACATCCGAAGACCATGGAGCAAGGCCTCGTACTCAGCTGCATTGTTAGTACAGGGAAACATCAACCGTAGCACGTAACAAAATTTGTCACCTCGAGGGGAAGCTAACACGACTCCAGCCCCCGAGACATCCAATTGCCTGGACCCGTCGAAGTGAATAGTCCAGTATGTGTTATCCGGTTTCTCTTCAGGCATCTGCTGCTCTGTCCAATCATTGATGAAATCTACCAATGCTTGCGATTTGATAGCCGTGCGTGGCACATACTTTGGACCATGAGGCCCAAGTTCAATGGCCCACTTAGCAACTCTTCCTGTGGCTTCTCTGTTTTGGATGATATCCCCTAAAGGAGCAGAACTAACCACAGTGATAGGGTGGCCCTGGAAATATTGCTTAAGCTTCCGGCTTGCCATGAATACCCCATAAACAAGCTTCTGCCAATGTGGATACCGTTGCTTGGACTCAATAAGTACTTCGCTGACGTAGTAAACCGGTCGCTGAACCGGATGTTCCCCGCCTCCTTGCGCTCCACCACGATGGCCACACTGACGGCTTGTGTGTTAGTGGCTACATACAATAATGAGGGCTCCTTATCAACAGGGGCAGCAAGAACTGGCGGTTCAGCTAACTGTCTTTTCAAATCCTCAAATGCGGCGTTGGCAGCGTCACTCCAGACAAAGTCATCTGTTTTCTTCATCATCTGATACAGCGGGATGGCCTTTTCGCCCAACCGGCTTATAAATCGACTTAAACAGCGATCCGCCCCTCCAGACGCTGGACGTCATTTATGCACGCCGGCTTAGCCAGAGAGGTGATTGCCTTGATCTTCTCCGGGTTAGCTTCGATGCCTCTGAGAAACCAGAAAACCCAAAAGCTTGCCTGCAGGAACACCAAAAACACACTTGGCCGGGTTAAGCATCATCTTGTAGACCCGGAGATTACCAAAGGTTTCCCTCAGATTGTCTATCAAGGTCTCCTTCTCTCTGGATTTTACCACAATATCATCCACATAGGCATGAACGTTGCACCCAATCTGATTATGAAGACAATTCTGTACGCAGCGTTGGTAAGTCGCCTGGGCGCTGTTGAGCCCAAAAAGCATAGACACATAACAGAAGGCTCCAAAGGGAGTAATGAACGCCATCTTCTCTTGGTCCTTAACTGCCATTTTGATCTGATGGTAACCAGAGTAAGCATCCAGAAAACTCAAACGCTCACAACCCGCCGTAGCATCAATAATTTCATCAATACGGGGGAGAGCAAAAGGATCAGCCGGACAAGCCTTGTTTAAATCCATATAATCCACACACATACGCCAGGTGTCGTTCTTCTTGAGCACGAGCACCGGGTTAGCTAGCCATTCTGGATGAAAGACTTCGACGATGAACCCGACCGCCAAGAGCCGGGCTACTTCCTCACCAATGGCTTTCCGCCTCTCCTCATTAAACCACCGGAGAAATTGCTTGATTGGCTTAAATTTTGGATCAATATTAAGAGTGTGCTCAGCGAGTTCTCTCGGTACACCCAGCATGTTAGAAGTTTTCCATGCAAAGATGTCCCGGTTCTCACGGATGAACTCGATGAGTGCGCTTTCCTATTTAGGATCCAAATTGGCACTAATGCTGAACTGCTTAGATGAGTTGCCTAGAACAAAGTCAATAAGCTTAGTCTCATCAACCGACTTAAATTTCATTACCAGCTCATGCTCCGTGGTCGGCTTTTTCAAAGACGTCATGTCTGCGGGGTCAACATATCCTTGTAAAACTTCAATTCCTCCGTCGCACAAACAGATTCGGCGTAAGCAGCGTCACCTTCCTCACACTCCAAAGCTATCTTTCGGCTGCCATGAACCGTAATGGTCCCGTTGTGACCCGGCATCTTGAGCTGCAAATATACGTAACACGGCCGTGCCATGAACTTGGCGTAAGCCGGCTGCCCAAATAGAGCATGGTACGGGCTTCTGATCTTGACCACCTCAACAGTCAGTTTTTCCACCCTGGAGTTGTACTCATCTCCAAAGGCTACTTCCAGCTCGATCTTACCAACTGGATACGCCGGCTTACCGGGCACCACGCCATGGAAAACAGTATTGGACTGTTTGAGGTTTTTATCAGTTAATCCCATACGACGGAAGGTCTCATAATAGAGGATGTTGATGCTACTACCTCCGTCCATGAGTACCTTAGTGAATTTATACCCGCCAACCTGAGGAGCCACCACCAAGGCCAGGTGACCCGGATTATCAACCCGGGGAGGGTGATCTTCCCTACTCCCTACAAACGGCTGCTCAGACCATCGCAAGTAACGTGGAACTGCCGGCTCAACAGCGTTCACAGCCCTCTTATGAAGCTTCTGGTCTCGCTTGCACAAACTGGTAGCAAATACATGATACTGTCCACTATTGAGCTGCTTTGGATTGGTCTGGTATCCCCCCTGCTGCTGCTGCTGATTACCCTGGCCAGATTGCTGGTTAAAACCACCTTGATTACCTTGAGAATTCTGAAAATTGGAATTTGAACCGCCGCCCGGGCCATGAAAGCCGCCGCCGCCCTGCCCATTGTTACCGTTGAACATGTTGGAATTCTTGAAAGCTTTCATGATCGCACAGTCGTTCCATAGATGAGTGGCCGGCTTCTCCCTAGAGCCATGCCTTGGATAGGGCTCATTTAACAATTGCTCAAGCGTCGGGCCTGACCCGCCAGACCAGGGAGGTGGTCTCCCCTTACGTCGGTGATTGTTACCCTGCGCGTTGGTGTTAGCCACAAACTCCATATCATCATCAGCCTTATGTTTATTACCTCCTTGACTCGCCGGGCTATGCTGAGGGCCCTTGCCGCTGCCATTCTTCTTTCCCTTCCCTGTCTTTTCATCATCAGACGCGGGATCCTTGGTACTATCAGAGTCGGCGTACTTGACCAGAGCCGCCATCAGCGTACCCATATTGTTGCAATCGCGCTTGAGCCACCCGAGCTTCATCTTCAGGGGCGCAAAACGACAATTTTGCTCCAACATTAAGATTGCAGAGCCGACATCCATCTTATGAGACGAATGTATTATTTCCTTGACCCGGCGTACCCAATGGGTTGTAGATTCGCCTTCTTGCTGCTTGCAGCTAGTCAAATCCACAATTGACATAGATTGCTTACATGTATCTTTGAAGTTTTGGATGAACCGGGCTTTCAGCTCTGCCCATGACCCGATGGAATTAGGTGGCAGTCCCTTCAACCAAGTGCGGGCAGTCCCATCCAACATCATGGTGAAGTATTTGGCCATCTCCGCTTCACTGACCTCCAGCAACTCCATAGCCATCTCGTAGCTTTCAATCCATGCTCCGGGCTGTAAATCAGCCGTGTAATTAGGTACCTTCCTAGGTCCTTTGAAATCTTTGGGCAGACGTTCGTTACGGAGAGCCGGCACCAGACAAGGGACACCTCCGGTCCTCGTAGCTATGCCTGCTTCAATAGAAGCCGTTGGGTAAACTGGAAAAGGCTGGTAAGCTGTCAGCTGAGCCGCCTGCTCAGCCTCTTGACGTGGTCTGTCTTGATCTACCGCGTTAAAGGCTCCATTATGCGCCGGGACATGCCCACCTGGCAAGTCACGGCACCGGACGTTGCTTGAGTCGGCCGCTGAAACCATGTGTCTGCTATAACTTGGGCTCCGATTTGGACGAGGGGTTGAATGAATCCTGTCCCGGCTATATGAATATGCCTCCTGTTGTGCCAAAGCCGTCTGAAGAAGTTCTCTAACCCTGCGGGTTTCGACCGCCGTTGGAGAATCGCCCTCGACCGGGAGAGCCGCCAGTCGTGCCGCTGCAGCGATCATGTTTTCCAATGGATTAGAATAATGACCCGGTGGTATTGGTACGTATCGAGGTGGGGCAGTATTCACACGGGGAGGCCCCATCACTTGCGGCTAAACCAGCGTTCCAACCCCGGGTGCCGTGATTTCTGGCGGGTTACTAGGCCCTGCACCGGGCGTGTTGAAGAGGTTTCGAGGATCATAAACCGGAGGGAGCCGAGATTGAGCCTTCTGATGCCTTCTTCTTAAGACCTCATTGGATGCATTCTGATCCATTGTGAGCCGGAAAGACTGCGCCTGAATCAGCTGAGTCTGGGCGTCCAGAGCCGCCCGTTCTGCAGCCATCCTGATTCCTTCCGCTGCCAGATCTTCCTTGGCCTGCGCTATATCCAGCTTTAACTGTGCCACTTCTGCATCATGTTGAGCTTGATCCGCTGGGACGACCGTGGCGGTTAACAGGGCAGTCATCTTATCCGTGAGATCCATCAGCACCTAAGCCGGCGAGTGCACAGGGCCTCCTGCCCCAGCGGCGGAGTTTTGAACAGGTTGCGTGCCGGCCATGAAGATTCCAACCCGGCTTGGCGGCTCGAAAGGGTCCGGAATACTGTCGCCATCGGAACAACCCCCAAGCCTGCCGTCTTGAAGTTGATACAACGAGTCCGTTGAACCTGTGGACGATTCACCATCAGAGCAGATGGCCGTCTCATCACTAGATCTAGATCCTTCAGAGAGTCCTCCGTGGATGCATCCCATGAAAGCACGCTTCCAGGCAGGCAGAGTCCGGGCGGGTCTCGCACGCTGAGCCATCTCGATGAGGTCAGTGCAGATGTCCGGCTCAGGGCCCGGCTCGCCGATCTTGCCAATGAAAACGTGGATTTGGCCGAAGGGGACCTGTTGAGGATATAGACCTTGGAGTCACCCGCCAGGAGAGGCCGGGTTACTCATAATGGTCATCGCCAGAAGCCCGGTGCCAAGCTTGAAGACGGTGGGCCAAAGATGGGCTTATGACCCGGATATGGCTTAAGGCCCGTAGATACAATCATTGTTATGGTAGAACTCGTAGTGTAAGGCAAGAATAGTTGAGAGTCCGAGCCGGACACTCTTATGAGCCGGTCGGGACTCTGAGAGCTGCTGGGCGTCAGCCTCTCTATATAAAGGGACGACCCGGCAGCAGTTTGGGGACAAGAAAGATCTCATCGAGAGCCAGGCATAGCAGTTAAGCTCCCTGGTCATCGAAACCCTAATCAATACCACCCCAACTGGATGTAGGCTTTTACCTTCACCGTAAGGGGCTGAACCAGTATAAACCCTCGTGTTCCTTGTCCCGTTAACCCCTTCAAGCTTCCTAGCGGCGATGGCTCCACGACTAAGACCTAGCTTGAGGACATCCGCCGTGACAATTCCACGACAGATGGCGCCCACCATGGGGCCAGCGCACGGTGGATTTGAGTTCTTGAAGGGCAGCTTCGAAGGGCTCAAGGGATACGCTGTGGGCCGGATGACCAAGAGTCGTCGCGGCAAGCTCTACATCGACGATGCAAACTGGGGCCCCGACGCCGGCTCAATTGAGTACGGGTACCGGGTCCCCTTCGGCAGAATTCATGTTTTCATCGGCAAGATTGGCGAGCCGGGCCCTGAGCCGGATCTCTGCGCCGATCTCATCGAGACGGCTCAGCGCGCACGACCCGTCCGGGCCCTGCCTGCCTTAAAGCATGCTTTTGTGGGATGTGTCCATGGAGGGCTCTCTAATAGATCTGGATCTGGTGATGAGACGGCCGCCGGCTGTGACGGCGAGTCGTCCACAGATGAGTCAAACTCGTTGTATCAACTTCAAGATGGCAGGCTCATGGGTTGTTCCGATGGTGACAGTATTCCGGACCCGTTTGAGCCGCCGAGCCGGGTCGGAATCTTCATGGCCGGTGCGCAGCCTGTTCAGAACCCTGCTGCTAGAGCGGGAAACCCGGTGCCCTCGCCGGCTCAGGTGCTGATGGATCTCACGGACAAGATGACGGCCCTGTTGACCGCCGCGGTTGACCTGGCGGATCAAGCTCAGCATGATGCGGAGGTGGCGCAGTTAAAGTTAGATCCAGGCGCGGAAGGGATCAGGATGGCTGCGGAGAGGGCGGCTCTCGACGCCCAAACTCAGTTGATCCAGGCGCAGTCCTTCCGGCTCACGATGGATCAGAACGCGTCCAATGAGGTCATGAGAAGGAGGCATCAAAAGGCCCAATCTCGACTCTCTCCAGTTTACGATCCTCGAAACCTCTTCAACACGCCAGGTGCAGGGTCTAGTAACCCGCCGGGGATCATAGTGCCCGGGTCTGGGAACCCTATTCAGCCGCAAGTGATGGGGCCTCCCCGGGTGAGCCCTGCCCCGCCTCAGTATGTGCCAATACCACCTGGTCATTATGCTAACCCGCTGGAGAACATGGTAGCCGCAGCAGCGCGGCTGGCGGCCCTCCCAATTGACGGCGACTCTCCGACGGCCATTGAAACCCGCCGGGTCAGGGAACTCCTTCAGACAGCACTGGCGCAGCAAGAGGCGTATTCCTACAGCCGGGACAGGATCCACTCGACCCCTCGTCCAGGCCGGAGCCCGAGTTACAGCAGGCACATGGTCTCAGCGACCGGCTCAAGTAACGCCCGACGCCATGACCCGCCCCCTGGCCATGGCCCGGCTCATAACGGAGCCTTTCACGCAGCAGACTAAGACAGAGCGTGGCAAGAGGCGGAGTAGGTGCCTCAGTTGACGGCTTACCAGACTCCCCCGGCTTATCCGACGACTTCCGCCGACGTGGGTATCCCTACCAGGACTGGAGGTGTCCCTTGTTTAGTGCCAGCTCTCCGCAATGAGCGTCTACCAAAGGATTTCAAAGGCCCTAGGAAGGTGCCTAATTACACGGCTGACTTACAACCCGCAGCCTGGATCGAGAGTTACGAGAGGGCCATGGAACTACTGGAGGTCAGTGAAGCGGCAATGGCCAAGTACTTCACCATGATGCTAGATGGGACTGCCCGCACTTGGTTGAAAGGGCTACCGCCAAATTCCATTGGATCTTGGGCTGAGCTGAAGGCCCGGTTCATACAAAACTTCAAAGACACCTGTAGGCAGTCTATGTCAATTGTGGATTTGACTAACTGTAAGCAGCGGGAGGGTGAGTCTACGACACATTGGGTTCGCCGGGTTAAGGAGATAATACATTCCTCTGATAAGATGGATGCCGGCTCTGCAGTCTTAATGTTGGAACAGAATTGTCGTTTTGTGCCCCTGAAGATGAAACTCGGGCGGCTTAAGCGCGATTGCAATGATATGGGTACACTGATGGCGGCTCTCGTCAAGTACGCCGATTCTGATGGTACCAAGGACCCCGCTTCAGATGATGAAAGGACAGGGAAGGGAAAGAAGAACGGCAATGGCAAGGGTCATCAGCATAACCCGGGGAACCAAGGAGGTGGCAAGCGCAAGGCCGATGGCAGCCTAGAATTCGTAGCCAACGCCAGCTCTCAGGGTAATAACCAACGACGCAAGGGGAGGCCCCCTCCCCGAGCCGGCGGGTCAGGCCCGACGCTGGAGCAGCTGTTGAATGAGCCTTGTCCAAGGCATGGCTCTAGAGAGAAGCCAGCTACTCATCTATGGAAAGATTGTGCAATCATGAAGGCCTTTAAGAATTCCAACGCCTTTAACGGCAATGATGGCCCGGGCGGTGGCTCAGGCGCCGGCGGCTTTCATGGCCCGGGCGGCGGCTCAAATTCTAATCCTCAGAACGGTCAAGGGGGCTTTAATCAGCAGTCTGGCCAAGGTCATCAACAGCAGCAGGGGGGTTCCCAGACCAATCCAGAGCAGCTTAGCGGCGGACAGTATCATGTATTTACCACCAGTCTGTGTAAGCGAGATCAGAAGCTTCATAAGAGGGCTGTAAATGATGTTGAGCTGGCGGTTCCACGCTACTTGCGGTGGTCTGAGCAGCCTATAGTGTGGAGTAGGGAGGATCACCCTCCCCGGGTGGATAATCCGGGTCACTTGGCCTTGGTGGTGGCTCCTCAGGTGGGAGGATATAAGTTCACTAAGGTGCTCATGGATGGAGGCAGCAGCATCAACATCCTCTATTAAGAGACGTTCCGTCGTATGGGGTTGATTGATAAGAACCTCAGCCAGTCAAACACTGTTTTCCATGGCGTGGTACCTGGTAAGTCGGCTTATCCAGTCGGCAAGATCGAGTTGGAGGTGGCCTTTGGAGATGAGCACAACTACAGGGTGGAAAAATTGACCTTTGAGGTGGTCAAGATAAGAAGTCCGTACCATGCCATATTTGGGCGGCCGGCTTACGCCAAGTTCATGGCACGGCCATGTTACGTGTATTTACAGCTCAAGATGCCGGGTCATAATGGGACCATTACGGTTCACGGCAGCCGGAAGGTGGCCCTGGAGTGTGAGGAAGGCGACGCAGCTTATGCAGAATCTGTTTGTGCAACAGAGGAGTTGAAGTTTTACAAAGACAACGTTGACCCAACAGATATGACCTCTTTGAAAAAGCCGACTACGGAGCAAGAGCCGGCAATGAAATTTAAGTCGGCTGATGAGACTAAACTTGTTGATTTCATTCCAGGAGATTCATCTCAGCAGTTTAGCATCAGTGCCAATCTGGATCCAAAATAGGAAAGCGCGCTCATCGAGTTCATCCGTGAGAATAGGGACATTTTTGCATGGAAGCCGTCTGACATGCCAGGTGTACCTAGAGAACTCGCTGAGCACACTCTCAATGTTGATCCGAAATTTAAGCCGGTCAGGCAGTTCCTTCGGCGGTTTAATGAAGAGAGGCGGAAAGCTATTGGTGAAGAGGTGCCCGGGCTCTTGGCGGCCGGGTTTATTGTTGAAGTTTTTCACCCAGAGTGGTTGGCTAACCCGGTGCTCGTACTCAAGAAGAACGGCACTTGGCGGATGTGTGTGGACTACACGGACTTAAACAAGGCGTGTCCAGCTGATCCTTTTGCTCTTCCCCGTATTGATCAAATTATTGATGCTACGGCAGGTTGTGAGCGCTTAAGTTTCTTGGATGCGTATTCTGGATATCATCAGATTAAAATGGCAGTTAAGGACCAGGAGAAGACGGCGTTCATCACTCCCTTTGGAGCCTTCTGCTATGTGTCCATGCCCTTTGGACTCAAGAGTGCACAGGCGACTTATCAGCGTTGCGTGCAGAACTGTCTTCATAACCAGATTGGGCGCAATGTTCATGCTTATGTGGACGATATTGTGGTTAAATCCAGGAAGGAGGAGACCTTGATAGATGATCTGAAGGAAACCTTTGATAATCTCCGGGTCTACAAGATGATGCTTAACCCGGCCAAGTGTGTTTTTGGTGTTCCTGCAGGCAAACTCTTGGGTTTCTTGGTTTCTAACAGAGGCATTGAAGCTAACCCGGAGAAGATCAAGGCCATCACCTCCCTGGCTAAGCCGGCGTGTATAAATGATGTCCAGCGCTTGGTGGGTCGCATCGCTGCTTTAAGCCGGTTTATAAGCCGTTTGGGTGAGAAGGCCATGCCATTATATCAGTTGATGAAGAAAACTGATGACTTTGTCTGGAATGATGCAGCTAATACTGCTTTTGAGGATTTGAAGAGGCAGCTGGCAGAGCCCCCAGTCCTTGCTGCTCCGGTTGACAAGGAGCCTTTATTGCTGTATGTGGCTGCTAATACCCGAGCCGTCAATGTGGCCGTGGTGGTAGAGCGCAAGGAAGAGGGTAAGGAGCATCCGGTTCAGCGGCCGGTTTATTATGTCAGCGAAGTGCTCATCGAGTCCAAACAGCGGTATCCACATTGGCAGAAGCTTGTCTATGGAGTGTTCATGGTGAGCCGGAACCTTAAACATTATTTCCAGGGTCATCCCATAACTGTGGTCAGTTTTGCCCCTCTTGGTGACATCATTCAAAACAGAGAGGCCACAGGGAGAGTGGCTAAGTGGGCTATAGAGCTCGGACCTCATGGTCTGAAATACGTACCACGCACTGCTGTTAAATCTCAGGCCTTGGTGGATTTCATCAATGATTGGACAGAGTCACAAGTGCCCGAGCAAAAGCCGGATAATACATATGGGACCATTCACTTCGATGGGTCCAGGCAGTTGGAGGGCTCGGGGGCTGGAGTCGTATTGGCTTCCCCTAAGGGTGACAAGTTCCACTATGTGCTACAATTGATGTTTCCTTGTACCAACAATGCAGCTGAGTACGAGGCCTTGCTCCATGGTCTTCGGATGGCTAAGGAGATGAGCTTGAGCCGGGTAAGATGCTTCGGCGACTCAGACTTGGTGGCTCAACAAGTATCAGGAAAGTGGGACTCCAAGGACCCTCTCATGGCGGCTTATCGCCGCGAAGTTGATGCCATTGCTGGGCACTTTCAGGGTTACCAAGTAGAGCACATCGATCGCAGGAAGAACGAGGCGGCTGATGCTTTAAGCCGGCTGGGCTCTCAGCGAAAACCGGTGCCGCCCAATACTTTCCTGGACATCTTGCATAACCCTTCTGTTAAGTTGCCCACACAGGAAGACTTGGCTGTCCCTGACCCGGAGGCACGACTGCTGGCGGCTCTCCACATCATCCCGGACTGGACAGTGCCCTATTTGGCTTACATGACCCGGGGAAATTTGCCTGAGGATGAAACTTTGGCCAGGCAAATAACCCGGCGGTCTAAGTCCATGGTTGTTATCAATGGTGAGTTGCATCTCCGCAGTGTTACGGGGGCGTTCCACCGCTGTGTCGCCCCTGAGGAAGGTCAAGAGATCTTGCGTGAGATTCATGAAGGGGACTGTGGCCATCACGCCGGCTCAAAGTCTCTTGTGGCCAAGGCTTTTCGTCATGGTTTTTATTGGCTGACGGCTCATGCTGATGCGGAGGACTTGGTCAGTAAATGTGATGGTTGCCAAAGGTTCTCGCGACGGGCTCATGTGTCGGCTCAGGAGCTGAGGATGATCCCAATTACTTGGCCCTTTGCGGTCTGGGGGCTTGATATGGTTGGGCCTTTTAAGAGGTCCAAGGATAAGAAGACCCACCTCTTGGTGGCAGTTGACAAATTTACAAAGTGGGTTGAAGCCAAACCAGTTAGCAAGTGTGATGCAGCCACGGCGGTTCAATTTATGAAAAAGGTGATTTTTCGCTTTGGCTTTCCGCACAGCATTATAACTGACAATGGTACCAATCTATCCAAAGGCGCCATGGAGGAGTTTTGTCAACGAGAGCATATCCGACTTGATGTTTCATCAGTGGCTCATCCTCAATCCAATGGTCAAGCTGAGAGGGCTAATCAGGAGATCTTGAAGGGTATCAGGCCCCGGCTTTTGGTCCCTTTGCAACGGACGCCGGGTTGTTGGGTGGAGGAGCTGCCCTCCGTGTTATGGAGCATCAACACTACTCCTAATAGGTCTACAGGTTTCATGCCTTTCTTCATGGTTTATGGGGCAGAAGCAGTTCTCCCCAGTGACATCCGTCATGATTCGCCTCGACTGGCGGCTTATGTTGAGGCGGATAATGAACAGGCGCTCCAAGACGCTCTTGACTTGTTGGACGAACAACGTGATGTGGCAGCAGCTCGCTCAGCGATTTACCAACAAGACCTACGTCGTTATCATAGTCGCCGGGTTAAATTCCGGGTCTTCCAGGAAGGCGATCTGGTGCTCCGGCTCATCCAAGATCAAACAGATGCGCACAAGCTATCCCCGCCTTGGGAAGGGCCCTTTGTGGTCAGCAAGAATTTGCACAATGGGTCATATTACCTCATTGACATTCGGGAGCACAAAGATTCACGTAAGTCGGAGGAGGAGACCCGTCGGCCGTGGAATATAGCTCAGCTTCGGCCTTATTACACTTGATGTCGTGGAATTGTCACGGCAGATGTCCTCGAGCTAGGACTTAGTCGTGGAGCCATCGCACCTAGGAAGCTTGAAGGGGTTAATGCAGGACAAGGAACACGAGGGTTTATACTGGTTCGGCCCCTTACGGTGAAGGTAAAAGCCTACGTCCAGTTTGAGGTGGTATTGATTAGGGTTACGATCACCAGGGAGCTAAACTGCTATGCCCGGCTCTCGAGGAGATTGTTCTTGTCCCTAAACCGCTGCCGGGTCGTCCCTTTATATAGGGAGGCTGACGCCCAGCAGCTCTCAGAGTCCCGGCCGGCTCATAAGAGTGTCCGGCTCGGACTCTCAACTATACTTGCCTTACACTACAAGTTCTACCATAATAATGATTGCAACTACGGGCCTTAAGCCAGATCCGGGTCTTAAGCCCATTTCTGGCCCATCGTCTTCAAGCTTGGCTCCGGGCTTCTGGTAATGACCATTTGAGTAACCCAGCCCCTCCTGGCGGGTGACTCTAAGGTCTATATCCTCAACATTAGGCCCCAGATTGATTTGAGCCGGCTCATGTCAATCTTCAATTCTTTCGACAGAAAAAATCTCCGGCTTACCATTTGCGTGAAGGCCATAACCCGGCGTGACGTCATCCTCTGGACTTCGGATAATCCGCCGTGACGTCATCTTCCATTAAGCCCGTTGTTTACTCCGCCAGATCCGCAACGGATCTTTGCATTTACTGTCCTCCCGAGAATCGAGGCGTTGCGTGGGGAGATAACCACGCCACGGTCTCCTTGATTCTCGCGCCCGCTTTACGAGCTCGCCTTATAAATAGGCTGGCCCGACGGGCCTTTCTCACTCTCCTACCTCTGTCGTCTCCTTCCTCTCACTGCCCCGTGCTGCTCAAGCTCCGCCGCCGTCGCCGCCGCGGGTCTTCTCGTCATCACCAGCTCAGGCCGCTGCATCACCCTGATCGGACCAGAGAAACGTGACAACCTCCGCAGCTCTCCAGCTCCTGTAAGTCCTGCTTGTCCTTTAGAATGGATCTGCCGTAGGGTTCGTCCGCGTTCTTCGTGTTCGTCGCCATTGCCACAAACTCTGGTAGTTTTCTTTCTTACTGCCCCTTTTGATCTTAGATCTGTATAGAACTAGTGCGGCGGTTGTTTGGTACTTATTTCAAATGCCAGTAGGTCTCTTTCCACTGCATAACGGCTTCGTTCGAGCTCAAGAACATCCGCTCGTCTGTTTCTAGGTCTAGAAACTTTTTATTTTACCCGACCATTTTGATCCAAAAGTTTTACTGCGGTGTGTGAAACCTGTTTTACCACACTTAGTAAAAAACTGCAATCATTGAACCTTGGCAGTTTACAGTTCTGGCTTAAAGAAACCACGCGCCGTAGAACCTTCCAGCTTACAGAAAACCACGCGCCATAAAATTTCCGGCTTAGCTGTGATAAGGCCTGTAAACAATCAAATTACTCTCAATCCCTCGGCGGCTTAAATAGCCTGATGCACTTAGGTGTATACCATTAGTCCCCTTCATAAGCCGCCACCTTAGCTTTGAACTGTAGGTCTCCTCCGACTCATAATTAACCCGGACGTTTTTCCTTTTATCATAGACTGCCGACTTTCACCATGCCTCCCAAAGCTCCCAAGGCCTCCATCACTTGCAACTCGATGAGGTCCAATGTCACCAGTGAGACACTAGCAGATTTTGTTAAGTCCGGATATCTGCCCAAGAAGGATGTCATGTCCTACCGTGGCCCTGACCCGTCAGAAGAGAGACCACAACCAAAGGATGGGGAGGTAGTGATTTTTGCGGATCACATGAGCCGGGGCTTCGCACCGCCCGGCTCAAAGTTTTTTAGGGACGTGCTAAACTTCTTCGACTTGCGGCCTCAAGATATAGGACCCAACTCAGTGTCCAACATCTGCAATTTCCAAGTCTTCTGCGAGGTTTACCTTGGAGAAGAACCTAGTTTGCTGCTCTTCAGAGAGCTTTTTTACTTGAACCGTCAGAATGAGTGCGCCAATGGGCCAAGTCTGGAGTTAGGTGGCATCTCCATCCAGCGGCGTAGGGACTGCCTTTTCCCTTATGCAAAGCCGCCCAGCCACCCCAAGGACTGGAATCTGACGTGGTTTTACTGCCAAGACACGTCGCCGGCTGACGAGAGTCCGCTGCCCGGCTTTCGCCCCTCGCGTCTGGAGCCGACTCACCCACTGTCAGACAAGCTGACTCAAGCGGAGCGCCAGCCTCTGCTCCCCACCATCAACAAGATCAAGGCTCTCCTGGGCAATGGTCTGAACGGAATCGACCTGGTCCGGGTCTGGATCTCATGGCGGGTGATCCCATTGAGCCGCCGCCCCGGCTTAATGTGTGAGTACACGGGCCGAAAAGATGACCCTCAGAGACACAACCGCAACGATCTTCCTGAAGACGTTGCAGAAGAAATGACCAAGGCTCTTTTAAATGAGAGCCTGGCAGACTGCGGAAGGACCGGGCTAGCCCCCTTCTGCAAGACCAACCCAGCCCCAGCGGTAAGCCGCTGAACTGAACATCTTATCTGTTCATGACTTTCATCTGAATTGTTTTAAGAAAATCTTATTGCATTTTTCAGGCTGATGATAAGTTCTGGCGGGTCAAATACGACCATGAGGCGGCCAAGAAGGCCAGGAAGGCGAAGAAAGCCGCCAAGAAAGCCGCCCCTCGCAAGAAAGGAAGCAGGCCTACTGCTTCAGAGCTGATGCAATTAAGTGACAGCTCCGAGTCAGAGGTAACGCCGCTGAGACTTTAAGTCCTTGCTGTATTTGTTGTTTGTTGCTGTCCGCCTTATCAATACTTGCTCATTGACAGGATGACACCGGCGCAAGTAACCCGGTGGTTGAAGAGGTAATGTCACTTTCCTCCGACTCGGAGCCCTTGCCACAGCTGAAAGTCCGAAGGGTAACCCGGAAAGTAAGCTTTTCACATCCTTTAGCTTATCAAGACCCTCAATTTATTTTGAAGCGACAGGTTCATGAAAGCCGGCGTCACACCCGGACCAACAAGGACACCGACCTCTCCGCCGGGTTACCCGACGCAACAAGGAAGCGCCGAACTGAGGTTATTTCCCACATGTACCCTTTTCATCCGTTGGCGGGTGTTATCCGTCAGCCACTCAATTCTTCTGACTCCAATTATCAGGAGACCTCCCCCTCTTCGGGCGACTCTATGCAGTCGAGTCTTCCGACTTTCAAGACCGCGCCCAGGTAATGACAACCATCTCATATTATACTTGTCTGTACTTACTCTTTTTGTGCTTTAACGTTTCTGTCCTTTCAGCGCCCAGGCAAAGCTCACCAAGAGAACGAAGAAGACCAAGTCAGCCGGAGTGCCGGATTTACCTGAACCGGAAGTGACGGCTCAAGAACCGCCAGCCGCCTCCGCCCCCGAAGCCATCATTCCAACCGACAAGGCACCTGAGGCCGCTGCCCCGACTACCAAGGCAACTACAAAAGTTTCTGTTAACCCGGAGGCCTCCAGCTCGGCTCCACCAGCAGACGACCCAGACGTGGTAATCACCCGGACGGAGTTCGTTGAGCCGGGGAGACCTACCATGCTGGCCAAGTGCTCCGCTAAGGGGGAGTTGCTGCAGCCCCACCGGGTGAACCTGGACCTCTCCGACTACGCCAACCTGAGCATTGGAGAGCTCGTCTCTGGCTACATTAGCCAAGTGCACAAGAGCCGGGACGCAGAGGTCGCCATGGTGAACCAGATCCAGCAAAAATCTGAGGTATCATTCTGCAGTCCTCTTACTTACTTCATAGTTACCTTTACCATGCTAGCCCCCAAGTCAACGACTTATGACTGAATATGTTGTAGACTTAGGTTCCGGCTTATGCAATTGAGCCGGCAGTTTGTAGATAGACACGTTCAATATCCATTAGCCCCCAAGTGCCAAGTGTCTTTGCTTGGAAAACGCTTGGGACTTATATAGTAATTGTTAATAACCCGGAAATGTATGCAAGCTGTTGGCAAGAAGCTAGAAGCGGACCTTGCGGATCTCAAGAACCGGCTGAAGACCCAAGAGGTGGAGACCCGGAAGGCAAACGCCAAGTTTGTATCCAGCATCGCCGCCCAAGAGAAGCTGAAGACAGAATTTGATGCTGAGCGGAAAGCCTGGGCCGAAGAGAAGGCCGCATTGGTGACCCGGGCTGAACAGGCGGAGAAGACTCTCTCCGAGAAGACCGCCGAGCTCTCCGGCCTAAAGGCCAGGTTTCCCAGATGGTGGCCGCCATCTTCGGTAAGTCGCCTCACCGGCTTTCATCAAGTTTAGAATGTTTATATCTCATAATTCATCCTTTTCGCCGGCTTATCTGATTCTGTTAAACAGGTCCCAGAAGTGCCAACCTCAACCAGAGCGTGGTCACCAAGCTGAAGGCCGTGTATACCCTGGTGGAGCAGCTCTACACCGGGTCACAGCGTGCCTTAGCTGTGGTGGCCCTATCCAACGAGGTGCCGACTCACCTAGCAGAAGTCCTGCGCCGGCTCGCAGTTCTGCCTCAGCGGATCCAAGAGCTGCGACGGGCCTCTGCGAGAGCCGGAGTGATCGCCGCGCTGAGCCGGGCCAAGGCATTCCTGCCGGAGTTAGACCCGGCGGACATCGCCCTTGGCTATCCAAGCTTGAAGGAAGACGGCTCAGCTTTCGATCAGAAGGACTTCGCAGCTTGCGTGAAGGCTGTACGCCCGGTGGCCACCCTTATCGGGAACGACACAGATCTGACCAAGTACCAGCCGGGTTACAATGCGGAGAATCAGAGGATTCCAACCCCTCACTATGAAGCCCTCAACTTGATCCCGCCGGCTCGTCAGCACACCTTCGCCCCGGAGATTGACCCGGCCGGGTTAATTGACGAGGAAGCCCAATTCGAAGCTCTCAGCGGCATCGACTGGAAGTCATCAACTTTCCAGGTCTTGGGATCAGCCGGAGGAGAAGATAGGAACGAGCCGGAGACTTCAACTCAGCAAGCGTCGTAACTCGGCTGGCGGTTTACCAAACAATGCTCCACCCTTTTAGACTTGATGAGTTTTGTAATAGCGTAGGTGCAACAGTTTATCTCTGCCGTGCCATCGTGCACGTATTGAATGCTAAAGTCTTTTGAAGTTGTCTCTTTGATATTTCTCCGGGTCATAATCAATCCTTTGTTTTTCTTAACCTAAAAAGAGGTGCCTTTAATTACCCTGCATAGAAGGGCAAATCACAAGTCTCGAGGCGGCTTACCGCCCTGAGAATCAGATGTTTTAGATATATAACCCGGAATATGAATCAAAAAAGACAGGTCCTTAATTATATCCTTAACACAGCCGTAATAACACATTTAGCGGCCTGTAAGCATACTTCCGGTTTAGATAACCCGGGTAATAAGGTTGGTACCTTAACTCCGATTTACTTGTCTTAATGACACCCATGGTGTTCAACTAACCAAAGTTAAGCCGGCAAAGTGAGATCCGGCCGTACACACCTTGACATAATCAGAGAAAACTTGTGATAAAGCAGAAGAACTTAGGGCTTCCGGTTCGAATGCGACCAGAGACCCGGCCCAAAGGGGTTAAGCTAAGATTCGGATACGATCATATAGCCCCCAGTGGGTGTGGCGATGCCAATCAAGAGGGTACCGACAGCTATGTTCTCTTTGGTTCGAATACGACCCATGTTTGAACAGGAAGCCCCCAAGTGATTTTAAGAATTGTTTAATGACGCTGATTCGAATACGATCCACGTCGGTTCTCAAAGGGGTTAAACTATGATTCAAATATGATCAGAGAAAACCTCCCAATGAGCTCGGCACTTTGCCAATCAAATGGGTATCGACAGCTATGTTCTATTTGGTTCGAATACGACCCATGTTTGAACAGGAAGCCCCCAAGTGACCTTATTATCCGCGGCAAGATTCGTATACGATCATAAGACGGATCCTCCTTCAAGTTACCATGTTACTCTTTGCAAAGAAAACACGCGCACATTTGGAGGAGAAAAAAGGACAGAGGTCCTGCTTTATTGCTTATCATAATATATACATGGCTGAGAGAAATATGTACATTATGAGAGCCGGTGGCTCAAGTGTAGTAAGGCCGAAGCTGAGCTATGTTCCACGGCCGACGGGTCTCTTCCTCCGATTTACGTGAATCTTTGTGCTCCCGAATGTCAATGAGGTAATATGACCCGTTGTGCAAGTTCTTGCTGACCACAAAAGGTCCTTCCCAAGGCGGGGAGAGCTTGTGCGCATCTGTTTGATCCTGGATGAGCCGGAGCACGAGATCGCCTTCCTGGAAGACCCGGGATTTAACCCGGCGGCTATGATAACGGCGGAGGTCTTGTTGGTAAATCGCTGAACGGGCTGCTGCCACATCACGCTGTTCGTCCAACAAATCAAGAGCATCCTGGCGTGCCTGTTCATTATCCGCCTCAACGTAAGCCGCCACTCGAGGTGAGTCATGACGGATGTCACTGGGGAGGACGGCCTCTGCCCCATAAACCATGAAGAAAGGCGTGAAGCCTGTAGACCTGTTAGGAGTAGTGTTGATGCTCCATAACACGGAGGGCAGCTCCTCCACCCAACAACCCGGCGTCCGTTGCAAAGGGACCAAAAGCCGGGGTTTGATGCCCTTCAGAATCTCCTGATTAGCTCTCTCAGCTTGACCATTGGATTGACGATGAGCCACTGAGGAAACATCAAGTCGGATATGCTCTCGTTGACAAAACTCTTCCATGGCGCCATTGGAGAGATTGGTTCCATTGTCAGTTATAATGCTGTGCGGACAGCCAAAGCGAAAAATCACCTTTTTCATAAATTGAACCGCCGTGGCTGCATCGCACTTGCCAACTGGCTCAGCTTCGACCCACTTGGTAAACTTGTCAACTGCCACATAAAGGTGGGTCTTCTTATCCTTGGACCTTTTGAAAGGCCCAACCATATCAAGCCCCCAGACCGCAAAGGGCCAAGTAATTGGGATCATCCTCAGCTCTTGAGCCGGCACATGAACCCGTCGCGAGAACCTTTGGCAACCATCACACTTACTGACCAAGTCCTCTGCATCAGCATGAGCCGTCAACCAATAAAAACCATGACGAAAAGCCTTGGCCACAAGAGACTTTGAGCCAGCGTGATGGCCACAATCCCCTTCGTGAATCTCACGCAAGATCTCTTGACCTTCCTCAGGGGAGACACAACGCTGAAATGCTCCTGTAACACTGCGATGATGCAACTCGCCATTGATAACAATCACTGACTTAGCCCGCCGGGTTATTTGCCTGGCCAAAGTTTCATCCTCCGGCAACTCGCCCCGGGTCATGTAGGCCAGATACGGCATTGTCTAGTCCGGTATGATATGGAGAGCCGCCACTAGTCGTGCCTCCGGGTCAGGGACAGCCAAATCTTCCTCAGTAGGCAACTTAACAGAAGGGCTATACAAGACGTCCAGGAAAGTGTTAGGCGGCACCGGCTTTCGCTGAGAGCCCAGCCGGCTTAAAGCATCCGCCGCCTTGTTCTTCCTGCGATCGATGTGTTCCACTTGATAACCCTGAAAGTGCCCAGCAATGGCATCAACCTCGCGGCGATAAGCCGCCATGAGAGGGTCCTTGGAATCCCACGTTCCTGATACCTGTTGAGCCACCAAGTCTGAATCACCGAAGCACCTTACCCGGCTTAAACTCATCTCTTTAGCCATCCGAAGACCATGGAGCAAGGCCTCGTACTCAGCCGCGTTGTTTGTGCAAGGAAAGAGCAATTGTAGCACATAATGGAACTTGTCACCTTTAGGGGAAGCCAATACGACTCCAGCCCCCGAGCCCTCCAACTGCCTGGACCCGTCAAAGTGGATAGTCCAATATGTGTTATCCGGCTTCTGCTCGGGCACTTGTGACTCTGTCCAATCATTGAAGAAATCCACCAAGGCCTGAGATTTAACAGCAGTGCGTGGCACGTACTTGAGACCATGAGGTCCGAGCTCGATAGCCCACTTAGCCACTCTCCCTATGGCCTCTCTGTTTTGAATGATATCACCAAGAGGGGCAGAACTGACCACGGTTATGGGATGACCCTGGAAATAATGTTTAAGTTTCCGGCTCGCCATGAACACACCATAAACAAGCTTCTGCCAATGCGGATACCGCTGCTTGGACTCAATGAGCACTTCGCTGACATAATAAACCGGCCGCTGAACCGGATGCTCCTTACCCTCCTCCTTGCGCTCCACCACCATAGCCACACTGACGGCTCGTGTGTTCGCCGCCACATATAATAATAAGGGATCTTTGTCAACCGGAACAGCAAGGACTGGAGGCTCTGCCAGCTGCTTCTTCAAATCCTCAAAGGCAGTATTAGCTGCATCATTCCAGACAAAGTTATCAGTTTTCTTCATCAACTGATATAAGGGCATGGCCTTCTCACCCAAACGGCTTATAAACCGGCTTAAAGCAGCGATGCGACCCGCCAAGGCTGAACGTCATTTATACACGCCGGCTTAGCCAGGGAGGTGATGGCCTTGATCTTCTCCGGGTTAGCCTCAATGCCTCTGTCAGAAACCAAGAAACCCAAGAGTTTGCCTGCAGAAACACCAAAGACACACTTGGCCAGGTTAAGCATCATCTTGTAGACCCGGAGATTATCAAAGGTTTCCCTTAAATCATCTATCAGGCTTTCCTCTGTTATGGACTTAACCACAATATCGTCCACATAAGTGTGAACATTGCGCCCAATCTGTTTATGAAGACAGTTCTGTACACAACGCTGTTAAGTCGCCTGTGCACACTTAAGTCCAAAGGGCATAGACACATAGCAGAAGGCTCCAAAGGGAGTGATGAACGCCGTCTTCTCCTGGTCCTTAACTGCCATCTTAATCTGATGATATCCGGAATAAGCATCCAAGAAACTTAAGCGTGCACAACCTGCCGTAGCATCAATGATTTGATCAATACGGGGGAGGGCAAAAGGATCAGCCGGACACGCCTTGTTTAAGTCCGTGTAGTCCACACACATCCGCAAGGTGTCGTTCTTCTTGAGTACGAGCACCGGGTTAGCCAACCACTCTGGGTGAAAGACTTCAACAATAAACCCGGCCGCCAAGAGCCGGGCCACTTCTTCACCAATAGCTTTCCGCCTCTCTTCATTAAACCGCCGAAGGAACTGCCTGACCGGCTTAAATTTCGGATCAACATTGAGAGTGTGCTCAGCGAGTTCTCTAGGCACACCTGGCATGTCAGAAGGTTTCCATGCGAAGATGTCCCTATTCTCACGGATGAACTGCTGAGATGAATCCCCTGGAACAAAGTCAACAAGCTTAGTTTCATCAGCCGACTTAAATTTCATCGCCGGCTCATTCTCCGTAGTCGGCTTTTTCAGAGAGGTCATATCTGTTGGGTCAACATTGTCTTTGTAAAACTTCAACTCCTCTGTAGCACAAACAGATTCTGCATAAGCCGCATCACCTTCCTCACACTCCAGAGCCACTTTCCAGCTGCCGTGAACCGTAATGGTCCCATTGTGACCCGGCATCTTGAGCTGTAAGTACACATAACACGGCCGTGCCATGAACTTGGCGTAAGCCGGCCGTCCAAATATAGCATGGTATGGACTTCTTATCTTGACCACCTCAAAGGTCAATTTCTCCACCCTGTAGTTGTTCTCATCACCAAAGGCCACTTCCAACTCAATCTTGCCGACTGGATAAGCCGACTTACCAGGTACCACACCGTGGAAAATAGTGTTGTACTGGCTGAGGTTCTTATCAATCAACCCCATACGACGGAGTGTCTCATAATAGAGGATGTTGATGCTGCTGCCTCCATCCATGAGCACCTTAGTGAACTTATATCCTCCCACCTGAGGAGCCACCACCAGGGCCAAGTGACCCGGATTATCCACCCGTGGAGGGTGATCCTCCCTGCTCCACACTATAGGCTGTTCAGACCACCGCAAGTAGCGTGGAACCGCCGGCTCAACAGCATTCACAGCCCTCTTGTGAAGCTTCTGGTCTCGCTTGCACAAACTAGTGGTAAACACATGATACTGTCCACCGCTAAGCTGCTTTGGATTGGTCTGATAACCCCCTGCTGCTGTTGATGACCCTGGCCAGACTGTTGATTAAAGCCCCCTTGACCGTTCTGAGGACCAGAATTTGAGCCGCCCCCCGGGCCATGAAAGCCGCCGGCACCTGAGCCGTCGCCCGGGCCATTGTAATTCTTAAAGGCCTTCATGATTGCACAATCCTTCCACAGATGAGTCGCTGGCTTCTCTCTAGAGCCATGCCTTGGACAAGGCTCATTCAACAGCTGCTCCAGCATCGGATCTGACCCGCCGCCTCGGGGAGGGGGCCTCCCCTTACGTCGCTGGTTATTCCCTTGTGGCTGGCATTGGCAACAAACTCTAGGCTGCCGTCGGCCTTGCGCTTGCCTCCTCCTTGGTTCCTCGGGTTATGCTAAGGACCCTTGCCATTGCCATTCTTCTTTCCCTTCCCTGCCCTTTCATCATCTGAAGGGGGATCCTTGGTACCATCAGAATCGGCGTACTTGACAAGAGCTGCCATTAGTGTACCCATATCACTGCAGTCGCGCTTAAGCCGCCCGAGTTTCATCTTCAGAGGCACGAAGCGACAATTCTGTTCCAACATTAAGACTGCAGAGCCGGCATCCATCTTATCTGATGAATGTATGATCTCCTTGACCCGGCGAACCCAATGACTCGTGGATTCACCCTCCTGCTGCTTACAGTTAGTCAAATCCACAATTGACATAGACTGCCTACAGGTATCTTTGAAGTTTTGGATGAACCGGGCTTTCAGCTCAGCCCAAGACCCGATGGAATTCGGCGGTAGCCCTTTCAACCAAGTGCGGGCAGTCCCATCCAACATCATGGTGAAGTATTTGGCCATTGCCGCCTCACTGACCTCCAGTAGTTCCATGGCCATCTCGTAACTCTCAATCCAGGCTACGGGCTGTAAGTCAGCCGTGTAATTGGGCACCTTCCTAGGGCCTTTGAAGTCCTTGGGTAGACGTTCATTGCGGATAGCTGACACTAAGCAAGGGACACCCCCAGTCCTGGTAGGGATACCCACATCGACGGACGTCGTCGGATAAGCCGGGGGAGTCTGGTAAGCCGTCAACTGAGGCACCCGCTCCGCCTCTTGCCGCGCTCTGTCTTGGTCCACTGCGTGAAAGGCTCCATTATAAGCCGGGCCATGGCCAGGGGGCGGGTCATGGCGTCGGACGTTACTTGAGCCGGTCGCTGAGACCATGTGTCCGCTGTAACTCGGGCTCCGGCCTGGACGAGGGGTCGAGTGGATCCTGTCCCGGCTGTAGGAGTACGCCTCTTGCTGCGCCAGTGCTGTCTGAAGGAGTTCCCTGACCCGGCGGGTTTCCATAGCCGTTGGAGAGTCGCCGTCGACCGGGAGAGCCGCCAGCCGTGCTGCCGCAGCGACCATGTTCTCCAGCGGGTTATTATAATGACCCGGTGGTATTGGCACATACTGAGGCGGGGCAGGGGCATCTGGGGAGGCCCCATTACTTGTGGCTGAATAGGGGTCCCCGACCCGGGCACTATGACCCCTGGCGGGTTACTAGACCCTGCACCTGGCGTGTTGAAGAGGTTGTGTGGATCGTAAACCGGAGGGAGTCGAGATTGGGCCTTTTGATGCCTCCTTCTCAGGACCTCATTGGCCGTGTTTTGATCCATCGTGAGCCGGAAGGACTGCGCTTGAATCAACTGGGTTTGGGCATCGAGAGCCGCCCGCTCTATAGCCATCCTGATCCCTTCCGCTGCCAGATCCTCTTTAGCCTTCACTAGATCCGGCCATCTTGAAGTTGATACAACGAGTTGGACTCATCAGTGGACGACTCGCCGTCAGAGCCGGCGGCCGCTTCATCACCAGACCCAGACCGATCAAAGAGTCCTCCATGGATACACCCCACAAAAGCATGCCTTAAGGCAGGCCGGGCCCGGGCAGGTCGCGTACGCTGAGCCATCTCGACGAGATCGGCGCAGAGACCCGGCTTAGGGCCCGGCTCACCAATCTTGCCAATGAAAACATGAATTCCGCCAAAGGGGACCCGGTACCCGTACTCAATTGAGCCGGTGTCGGGGCCCTAGTTTGCATCGTCGATGTAGAGCTTGCCGCGATGACTCTTGGTCATCCGGCCCACAGCGTATCCCTTGAGCCCTTCGAAGCTGCCCTTCAAGAACTCAAATCCACCGTGTGCTGGCCCCACGGTGGGCGCCAACTGTCGTGGAATTGTCACGGCAGATGTCCTCGAGCTAGGACTTAGTCGTGGAGCCATCGCAACTAGGAAGCTTGAAGGGGTTAATGCGGGACAAGGAACACGAGGGTTTATACTGGTTCGGCCCCTTACGGTGAAGGTAAAAGCCTACGTCCAGTTTGAGGTGGCATTGATTAGGGTTACGATCACCAGGGAGCTAAACTGCTATGCCCGGCTCTCGAGGAGATTGTTCTTGTCCCTAAACCGCTGCCGGGTCGTACCTTTATATAGGGAGGCTGACGCCCAGCAGCTCTCAGAGTCCCGGCCGGCTCATAAGAGTGTCCGGCTCGGACTCTCAACTATACTTGCCTTACACTACAAGTTCTACCATAATAATGATTGCAACTACGGGCCTTAAGCCAGATCCGGGTCTTAAGCCCATCTCTTGCCCATCGTCTTCAAGCTTGGCTCCGGGCTTCTGGTAATGACCATTTGAGTAACCCGGCCCCTCCTGGCGGATGACTCTAAGGTCTATATCCTCAACACATGAGCCACCGGCTCTCATAATGTACATATTTCTCTAAGCCATGTATATATTATGATAAGCAATAAAGCAGGACCTCTGTCCTTTTTTCTCCTCCAAAGATAAATGTGTTGCTTTCATTACAAGATCATGTGATAACTTGAAGGAGGATCCGGCTTATGATCGTATTCGAATCTAGCCATACACAATATAATCACTTGGGAGCTTCCTGTTCAAACATAGGTCGTATTCGAACCAAAGAGAACATAGCTGTCGATACCCATTTGATTGGGAAAGCGCCGAGCTCATTGGGGAGTTTTTCTTTGATCATATTTGAATCATAGTTTAACCCCTTTGGGAACCGACGTGGATCGTATTCGAATCAGCGTCGTTAAACAATTCTTAAGGTCATTTGGGGGCTTCCTGTTCAAACATAGGTCGTATTCGAACCAAAGAGAACATAGCTGTCGGTACCCTCTTGATTGGCATCGCCACACCCACTGGGGGCTATATGATCGCATTCGAATCCTAGCATAACCCCTTTGGGACGGGTCTCTGGTCGTATTCGAACCAGAAGCCCCTAAGTTTTTCTGATTTATAGCAAGTTCTTCTCATTATTTCAAGTATGCACGGCGAGTCTCACTTTGCCGGCTTACCTTTGATTTACAGTGCTAGTCGAATACAATCGGCGTTATTAAGACTGGTAAACCGGAACTGAGGTACCAACCTTATATTCCGGGTTATCTAAGCCGGAAGAGTGCTTGCAGGCTGGTAAGTGTGTTGTTACGGTTATAACAAGGACATAATTAAGGACCAGTCTTTTGTGATTCATATTCCGGGTTATATGCATAAGACTATGATTCTCCGTGCGGTAAGCCGCCTCAAGACTTGTGATTTGTCTTTCTATGCAGGATAGTTAAAGACAACTATTTAAGCTTAAGGAACATGACTGGTCAACTATGACCCGGAGACATATAAGGAAGCAACTTTCATAGAATTTAGCATTCAACACATGCACGATGGCATGGTACAGTTAAAGTGTTGACCCTATTCTATTACAAGACTCATTGAGTCCAAAAGGGTGAAGCATTGTTTCATATAAACCGCCTACAGAGTTACTACGCTTGCTGGGTTGAGGTTTCCGGCTCATCCCTCTCCGCTCCTCCGGCTGTTCCCAAGACCTGGAAAGTTGACGACTTCCAGTCAATGCCGCTCAGAGCTTCAAATTTAGCTTCCTCGTCAATTAACCCGGCCGGGTCAATCTCCGGGGCAAAGGTATGCTTACGAGTCGGCGGGACTAAGCTGAGGGCTTCATAGCGCGGAGTGGGGATCCTCTGATTCTCTGCATCGTAACCCGGCTGGTACTTAGTCAGATCTGTATCATTGCCAATCAGAGTGGCCACCGGGCGTACAATCTTCACGCAGGCTGCAAAGTCCTTTTGGTCGAAGGCGGTGCCGTCTTCCTTCAAACTGGGGTAGCCCAGAGCGATGTCCGCCGGGTCTAGTTCTGGAAGGAACGCCTTGGCCCGGCTTAGAGCAGCTATGGCTCCGGCTCTTGCAGAGGCCCGTCGCAGCTCTTGGACACGTTGAGGAAGAACGGCGAGCCGGCGAAGAACTTCCGCCAGGTGAGTCGGCACCTCATTGGATAGGGCCACCACAGCCAAAGCACGCTGTGACCCGGTGTAGAGTTTCTCCACCAGGGTGTGCACGGCCTTCAACTTGGTTACCACACTTTGGTTGAGGTTGGCGCTTCTGGGACCTGTTTCACAGAATAAGATCAGCCGCCGACAAGGATGAGTTATGAGATATAAAGATTATAAACTTGATGAAAGCCGGTGAAATGACTTACCGAAGATTGCGGCAACCATCTGGGACACTTGGCGCTTTAAGCCGGAGAGCTCGGCGGTCTTCTCTGACAGAGCCTTCTCCGCCTGTTCGGCCCGGTTCACCAGAGTAGCTTTCTCTTAGGCCCAGGCTTTCCGTTCAGCGTCAAAGTCCGTCTTCAGCTTTTCTTGCGCAGCAATACTGGACACAAATTTGGCATTGGCCTTCCGGGTCTCAGTTTCTTGCGTCTTTAGGCGGGTCTTCAGATCGGAGATATCAGCTTCAAGCTTCTTGCAAGCAGCCTGCATAATTTCCGAGTTATAGGATGAACAATTTTAAAGTCCCAAGCACTTTCCAAGCAAAGACACTTGGCACTTGGGGGCTAATGCATATCGAACGTTTCTATCTACAAATTGCCGGTTCAAGTGAGTAAGCCGGAGCTTAAGTCTACAACATATTCAATCATAAGTCGTCGACTTGGGGGCTAGCATGGTAAAGATAACTATGCAGTAAAGCAAGAAGAGTGGTACCTCAGACTTCTGCTGAATTTGATTCACCATGTCGATCTCTAAGTCCCGGCTCTTGTGCACCTGACTGACATAGCCGGAGACGATCTCTCCGATGTTCAGATTGGCGTAGTCGGTGAGGTCCAGATTAACCCGGCGGCGCCCTAGCAACTCCTCCTTGGCGGAGCACTTGGCCAGCGCAGTAGGTCTCCCCGGCTCAACAAACTCCGTCCAGGTGATTACCACGTCCGGGTCATTGACCGGGTGAGCCAGGCTGGAGGTCTCCGGGTTAGCAGAAGCTTCTTGAGGTTCTGGAGCTGAAGGGGCAGAGGCAACTGGCGTTTCTTGAGCTGCAACCTCCGGTTCAGGCAAGTCCGGCTCTTCGACCGGCTTGTTCTTCTTAGCCCGCTTGCTGAGCTTTGCCTGGCACTGAAAGGACAAAAAGGTTAGTACAAAAGTATGAGTAAAGATAAGCACAACAAGAGATGATTATCATTACCCGGGTACAGTCTTGAAGGCCGGCAGGTTTGATTGCATCGAGTCACCAGAAGAGGGTGAGGTCTCCTGATAGTTTGAATCGGAGGAATTGAGCGGTTGACGTATAACACCCACCAAAGGATGAAAAGGGTGCAAGTTGGAGATAACCTCGGTTCGGCGTTTCCTCGATGCGTCGGGTAAGCCGGAGGAGAGGTCAGCGTCCTTGTTGGTCCGGGTGTGTCGCCGGCTCTCATGAGTCTGTCGCTTCAAAAGAAATTGAGGATCTTGATAAGCTAAAGGATGTGAAAATCTTACTTTCCGGGTTACCCTTCGGACTTTCAGCCTTGGCAAGGGCTCTGAGTCGGAGGAAAGTGACATTACCTCTTCAACCACCGGGTTACTTGCTCCGGTGTCCTCCTGTTGATGAGCAGTGTTGGTAAGGTGGACAGAAATAAATAACAAATACAACAAGAGCTTACAGGTTCAGGGGTTACCTCTGACTCGGAGCTGTCGCTTAGTTGCATCAGCTCTGAAGCAGTAGGCCTACTTCCCTTCTTGCGGGGAGCGGCTCTTTTGGCGGCTTTCTGCGCTTTCCTGGCCTTCTTGGCCGCTTCGTGGTCATATTTGACCTTCCAGAATTTGTCATCAGCCTGAAAAATACAATGATGATTTCTTAACGATTCAGATGAAGGTCATCTACAGAAGAAGATAAAATGTTCAGATCAGCGGCTTACTGCTGGGGCTGGGTTGGTCTTGCAGAAGGGGGCTAACCCGGTCCTCCCGCAGTCTGCCAAGCTCTCATTTAAAAGAGCCTTGGTCATGTCTTCAGCAACGTCTTCAGGAAGATCGTTGCGGCTATGTCGTAGGGGGTCATCTTTTCGGCCTGTGTATTCACACATTAAGCCGGGGCGGCGGCTCAGGGGGATCACCCGCCACGAGATCCAGACCCGCACCAGATCAATTCCGTTGAGACCATTGCCCAGGAGAGCCTTGATCTTGTTGATGGTGGGGAGCAGAGGTTGGCGCTCCGCCTGAGTTAACTTGTCAGACAGAGGGTGAGTTGGTTCCAGACGTGAAGGGCGAAAGTCGGGCAGCGGGCTCTCGTCAGCCGGCGACGTGTCTTGGCAATAGAACCACGTCTGGTTCCAGTCCTTCGGGTGACTCGGCGGCTCGGCGTAAGGGAAAAGGCAATCTCTCCATCGCTGAATGGAGATACCGCCCAGTTCCAAGCTTGGCCCGTTGGCGCACTCGTTCTGGCGGTTCAGGTAGAAGAGCTCTCTGAAGAGCAGCAGGCTGGGCTCATCTCCAAGATAAACCTCGCAGAACACTTGGAAATTGCATATGTTGGACACCGAGTTGGGTCCTATATCTTGTGGCCGCAGGTCAAAGAAATTCAGTACATCCCTGAAGAACTTTGAGCCGGGCGGTGCGAAGCCCCGGCTCATGTGATCCGCAAAAATCACTACCTCCCCGTCCTTTGGCTGTGGTCTCTCCTCTGACGGGTCAGGGGCATGGTAGGACATGACGTCCTTCTTGGGCAGGTAACCCGATTTCATGAAATCTGCTAAGGTCTCGTCGGTGACGTTGGACTTCATCCAATTGCATGTGATGGGTGCTTTGGGAGCTTTGGGAGGCATGCTGAAAGTCGGCAGCCTATGATAAAAGGAAACGTCCGGTTTAATTATAAGCCGGAGGAAATTTACAGTTCAATATTTCAAGTGGCGGCTTATGGAGGGGCCTAATGACATATATCCAAGTGCATCGGGTTATCTAAGCCGCTGGAGGTACTGAGAGAAATTTGATTGTCTACGACTGTCACAGTTGAGCCGGAAAATTTTATGGTACATGGCCTCCTTTGAGCCGGAAGGTTCTATGGTGCGTGGTTTCTTTAAACCGGAAAAGTAAACCGCGATGACTTAACGAGTGCAGTTTTTTACTAAGTGTGGTGAAAACAGGTTTCACACGTTGCAGTAAATAATTTGGATCAAAACGGTCAGCTAAAAGGAAAGTTTCTAGACCTAAAAACAGACGCAAAGGAAGTTCTTGGGCTCGAACGGAGCCTTTATGCAGTAAAAAGAGGTCTACTTGCATTTGAAATGAGTGCCAAACAGCTACCGCGTTGGTTCCATACTATCTTAAGATAAAGAAGAGACAGTAAAAATGAAAACTACCAAGAACTCATGGGCGACGGAAAAGAACACGGAAGAACAGCAGGAGCTTGATGCAGATCTATCCTACGAGGAGGAAGAAACTTACGGATGCAGGGGTTCGCCGCAGTTCTCTGGACGGTTCAGGGTGATGCAGCAGCCAAGGACGACGAGGATGCGGAGCTCTGATGCGGCGGCGACGGCGGCGGAGCTCGAGCAGCACGGGAGCAGCGAGAGGAAGGAGACGACAGAAGGGGGAGAATAAGAAGACCCGAGGGTCGGGCTATTTATAAGGCCAGTCTCATAAGTGGGCGCGAGAAACGAGGAGGTCACGGCGCGGTTATCTCGCCCGAGGGGCGCCTCGATTTTCGGGATGGCAGTAAAGATAAGATCCGTTGCGGATCTTGTGGAGTAAAAAACGGACTTAATGGAAGATGACATCACGGCGGATTACCCGGAGTCCAGAGGATGACGTCACGCCGGGTTATGGCCTTCACCCAATTGTAAGCCGGAGATTTTCTGTCGAAAGAATTGAAGATTGACATGAGCCGGCTCAAATCAATCTGGGGCCTAATGTTGAGGATATAGACCTTAGAGTCACCCGCCAGGAGGGGCCGGGTTACTCATAATGGTCATCGCTAGAAGCCCGGCACCAAGCTTGAAGACGGTGGGCCAAAGATGGGCTTAAGACCCGGATATGGCTTAAGGCCCGTAGATACAATCATTGTTATGGTAGAACTTGTAGTGTAAGGCAAGAATAGTTGAGAGTCCGAGCCGGACACTCTTATGAGCCGGCCGGGACTCTGAGAGCTGCTGGCGTCAGCCTCTCTATATAAAGGGACGACCCGGCAGCGGTTTGGGGACAAGAAAGATCTCATCGAGAGCCAGGCATAGCAGTTAAGCTCCCTGGTCATCGACCCTAATCAATACCACCCCAACTGGACGTAGGCTTTTACCTTCACCGTAAGGGGCTGAACCAGTATAAACCCTCGTGTTCCTTGTCCCGTTAACCCCTTCAAGCTTCCTAGCGGCGATGGCTCCACGACTAAGTCCGAGCTTGAGGACATCTGCCGTGACAATTCCACGACAGGACCCGGTACCCGTAATCGATTGAGTCGGCGTCGGGGCCCCAGCCTGCGTCGTCGATGTAGAGCTTGCCGCGACGACTCTTGGTCATCCGGCCCACAGCGTATCCCTTGAGCCCTTCGAAGCTGCCCTTCAAGAACTCAAATCCACCGTGCGCTGGCCCCATGGTGGGCGCCAACTGTCGTGGAATAGTCACGGCAGATGTCCTCGTGAAAGGACTTAGTCGTGGAGCCATCGCAACTAGGAAGCTTAAAGGGGTTAAAGCGGGACAAAGGACACGAGGGTTATACTGGTTCGGCCCCTTACGGAGAAGGTAAAAGCCTACTCCAGTTGAGGTGGAATTACTAGGGTTTCGATGACCAGGGAGCGAATCTGCTATGCCTGGCTACCGATTTGATGTTACTTGCCCTAAGCCGCCGGCGGGTCATCCACTTATATACACGGGTGGACGCCCCACGGCCTACAGAGTCCCGGCCGGCTCATAAACAGTGTCCGGCTCGGTGACTAGTTAATCTTGCCTTACAACACAAGTCATGCCATTATGGCAGTTTATCACTACGGGCCTTAAGTCACCTACGGGCTTTAGGCCCTTTATTGAACCGCCATCTTCAAGCTTGATCTTGGGCTTCATATAATGAATTGTTATAGCATGACCCGGCCCCTCCTAGGCGGGTTACACCAGTAGTTATATCCCCAACATTAGGCAAATGTAAAACCAAGGTTGGGCCTTGTTGGAGGAGTTTTATTCAAAGCGAACTGTCAAGGGGGTCCCACAAATCACCCAACCGCGTAAGGAACGGAAAATCAAGGAACATAACACCGGTATGACGGAAACTAGGGCGGCAAGAGTGGAACCAAACACCAGGCATAAGGCCGAGCCTTCCACCCTTTACCAAATATATAGATGCATTAATTAAATAAGAGGTATTGTGATATGCCAAAATATCCATGTTCCAACATGGAACCAACTTCAACTTCACCTGCAACTAGCAACGCTATAAGAAGGGCTGAGCAAAAGCGGTAACTTAGCCAAACAATGGTTTGCTAGGAAATGATGGTTAGAGGCTTGACATGGCAATATGGGAGGCATGATATAGCAAGTGGTAGGTAGCGCAGCATAGCGATAGAGCGAACAACTAGCAAAGCAAAGATAGAAGTGATTTCGAGGGTATGGTCATCTTGCGTGAGAGCTTCTCAGAGTTGTCGAAAGCTTGATCCTCGTAAGCGTTCTCAACAGGTTCATCGTTCACGAACTTGTCTCCCGGCTCTACCCACAGCAAGAACACAAGCAATGGAACCACAATCAATGACGGTGCAATGCACAAGCAACATGATGCAATACATGCATGATATGCGAAATGTGATATGCGATGCATATGCGTGCTCCGAAAGAAAAAGCATGAACAAGGCATCAACTTGGCAAACCAAGTATGCCACTGGAAAAATGAGATGATTTCAGTCGAAATCGATATAAAGATCACCGGAAACGGATGCACGGTTTGCAAATGGCAATCAAAACAAGAATGGCACAATTCTGCGATTAACAGCATGATGCCACTTAGTATGCAACAAGAAGCTAAGCTACTGCACTCCAACATAACAACAAAGCATATGACAGTGATGTACACAAGATGCTTGACAAAAGATGAACACTGAGCTACGGCTAGATCACAAAATAACAGGTTCAAATAAGCATGGTAAAAGTGCAAAAGATATCAGCTTCACAGACTTAGTGAAAATACTAACATGCCAGAAATAACATCAGGAAGCCATGTTTAGAGCAAGCAAACAACATGCTACAGGCACATATCATAGCCAACCAAGGCATGACATGAATCTACTAAATGCATAGAACAAAAGTCCCTTACTGAACATGAGCCAAAATATCACAGAAGGTACGATGGAACCCATGTAAACATAGCAAGTTCCGTTAACAGGTTTCTGACTGCAGAAAACAGAGCATGGCATTAACAGAATTATGAAGGCATCTTTGTGAGCTCGATTCACTCATCACAAGACAATTCATGACAAAAAAAGCTTACCAACAGCAAGAAGACATGTTCATGAAGCTATCTATGGCAAGAGCAAGTTCCTAGCATGTATGGATCAACTACAACAACCTTGGCAAAATTGAATAGCATGTTAACATTCTGCCAGGAATATTTTATAGCGAAAGTAGAGCAAGATTGAGACATGCTAGGTCACTCAATAATTGCAAAAAGGGGCACAGATGGATAGAGAACAACTATATGTCCAAAACATCCTTACTGAAAATACTCAAAAGAAGCACGGATCTCACTCTAGCCACAAGGATACATGGCATCAAAATAACAGCAGGTAAAGGACAGCAAAATCCTAAGTCCCTGAAAACAGAAACATCACGAAGCCTAGTTTGCATGCTTGTGCTAGTCACCCCATAGGTCACAAAACTACATGGCAAGCACCTCTGTAAAGATGGCATGGCATAGATCAAAACACATGTAGAGCTCATGCTCATAAAATGCACACATCAAATGCAGCAAAAATGACAAAACATCAAGTTCTGATAAGTAACAGCAGTAAACATCATATAGCACTCTTGCAACAATTATTTAGGCATCAAGATGAGCTCAAACAGACATGGCACAATGGAACAAAATGAAGAGGATAACGGATGAACATTTTGATATATTACACGCATGAAACGGAGCAGTATGCAAAGAGATATGATGCGATGAACAAGGCAACATAAAGTGAGATTTTCGGGACTTAAGAGGATTTTCGGGGTCAACCTTCTCCAGATCTAGGGTTGCACGCGGATCGAGGCAGGCAGCGGCTCTCGCCGGAGATGGAGCGCGCGGCGGACGGAGAAGAGCTCGGGGGGAGGCCGGAGACGGGGCGGCGCCGGATCTGGCCGGAGTGGCCGGGGGAAGGCGCTGGCGGGACGGGGAGGCGACAGGGCACGCCGGCGCGGGGCGGCGCGGGTCCGGCGACCGGGGCGCGCGGCGGCGGCAGAGAGGCTCCTCGGCCCGGCGGCGAAGACGGACGGGCGGCGGGGCGTGCGGCGCGCTCGGGCGCGGGCGATCGCCCTCGGCCCCGGGCGGGCCGGCGGCGCGGGAGGCCTGAGATGCTGACGTGTCGGCCTCTAATTGGCCGCGGGCTGCGGCGGATCCTGTCCGGCGCGGACCGGACGCGTCCGGCGGCAGAGAGGGAGCGGGGCTAGGGTTTCGGGACCCGGAATTTCGGAGGGGTGCACATATTTGTAGGTAGAGGGAGCTAGGAGACTCCAAATAAGGTGCGGTTTTCGCCCACACGATCGTGATCCAACGACGGAGAGCATGGAAGTGACTTCGATGGGTTATTGGACTGTTTTGGAGGGGTGTTGGGCTGCAACACACAAGAGGCCTTTGCGGTTACGCGGTTAACCGTTGGAGCATCAAACGACCTCCAAATGGAACGAAACTTGACAGGTGGTCTACCGGTGGTGTACCAAGGCCACTTGGCAAACCTCGGTCCATTCCGAGAACGTTTAACACCCGCTCACGAAAAGAGACAATAGGGGTGCGCCGGTGCATGTGGGAGTGTCGAATTGCAAAACGGACAATGGGGAAAATGCTCGGATGCATGAGACGAACACGTATGAAAATGAGATGCACATGATGACATGATATGAAATGCATGACATGAAGAAAATGCAAAACGAGAGACAAAACCCGACCACGAAGGAATATCATAACACATAGCCGAAAATGGCAAGAGTTGGAGTTACAAATATGGAAAGTCACATCCGGGGTGTTACACATGTCGATGTGAACTATGGGTGTTAACCACATAAAGATGTGAACTATTGATGTTAAATCACATGGCGATGTGAACTAGATTATTGACTCTAGTGCAAGTGGGAGACTGAAGGAAATATGCCCTAGATGCAATAATAAAGTTATTATTTATTTCCTTATATCATGATAAATATTTATTATTCATGCTAGAATTGTATTAACCGGAAACATAATACTTGTGTGAATACATAGACAAACAGAGTATCACTAGTATGCCTCTACTTGACTAGCTCGTTGATCAAAGATGGTTATGTTTCCTAACCATAGACATGAGTTGTCATTTGATTAACGGGATCACATCATTAGGAGAATGATGTGATTGACTTGACCCATTCCGTTAGCTTAGCAGTTGATCGTTTAGTATGTTGCTAATGCTTTCTTCATGACTTATACATGTTCCTATGACTATGAGATTATGCAACTCATGTTTACCGGAGGAACACTTTGTGTGATACCAAACGTCACAACGTAACTGGGTGATTATAAAGGTGCTCTACAGGTGTCTCTGAAGGTACTTGTTGAGTTGGCGCATTTCGAGATTAGGATTTGTCACTCCGATTATCGGAGAGGTGTCTCTGGGCCCTCTCAGTAATGCACATCACTATAAGCCTTGCAAGCAATGTGACTAATGAGTTAGTTGCGGGATGATGCATTACGGAACGAGTATAAAGAGACTTGCCAGTAACAAGATTAAACTAGGTATTAAGATACCGACGATCGAATCTCGGGCAAGTAACATACCGATGACAATGGGAACAACGTATGTTGTTATGCGGTTTGACCGATAAAGATGTTTGTAGAATATGTGGGAGCCAATATGAGCATCCAGGTTCCGGTATTGGTTAATCACCGGAGACGTGTCTCGGTCATGTCTACATAGTTCTCGAACCTGTAGGGTCCGCACGCTTAAAGCTCGGTGACGATCGGTATTATGAGGTTATGTGATTTGATGTACCGAAGGTAGTTCGAAGTGCCGGATGAGATCGGGGACATGACGAGGAGTCTCGAAATGGTCGAGGCATAAAGATCGATATATTGGACGACTATATTTGGACACCGGAATGGTTTCGGGTGAGATCGGGATAATACCAGAGCACCGGGAGGTTATCGGAACCCCCCGGGAGGTATATGGGCCTTAATGGGCTTTAGTGGAAAGGAGGGGAAAGGAGCAAGGGAGGGCCCCCCAAGCCCAATCCGAATTGGGAAGGGGGCCGGCCCCCCCTTTCCTTCCTCCCTCCTTCCTCTTCCTTCCCTCTCCCTCTCCAAATAGGAAAAGCAGGAGTCCTGCTCCAAGTGGGAGTAGGACTTCCCCCTTGGGTGCGCCTCCTCCCCTTGGCCGACCCTCTCCTCCCCCCTTTATATACGGAGGAGGGGGGCACCCCATAGACACAACAACTGATCTCTTGATCTCTTAGCCGTGTGCGGTGCCCCCTCCACCATAATCCACCTCGATCATATCGTAGCGGTGCTTAGGCGATGCCCTGCGTCGGTAGCAACATCGTCACCGTCACCACGCCGTCATGGTGACGGAACTCTCCCTCAAAGCTCGGCTGGATCGGAGTTCGAGGGACGTCATCGAGTTGAACGTGTGCAGAACTCGGAGGTGTCGTACGTTCGGTACTTGATCGATCGGATCATGAAGACGTACGACTACATCAACCGCGTTGTGCTAACACTTCCGCTTTTGGTCAACGAGGGTACGTGGACACACTCTCCCCTCTCGTTTCTATGCATCACCATGATCCTGTGTGTGCGTAGGATTTTTTTTCGAAATTACTATGTTCCCCAACAGTAATAATGTCCGAACTGATGATCGAACTACACATGGTATGCCGAACGAACTGAGAAAGTTCCAGATCTCGTGTAATGCCACGCTACAAAATCTTCCATAGTTTCAACATGGAGGGGGATTTGAAGTATTTTGTGCACATTCACTGGTGAGAACACACTATGCAATAGTGCCTCATCCCACTGTCCCGTGTGGGGGTCGATTATATCTTCCACTTTTGTTAACATAATTCCTCCTCTAGGGGTGATAAGCTGTTTGGTTTCGCTAGAAGGGATCCAAGGGTCCTCCCAAATGTTAATCTGGGAACCAGTGCCCACTCGCCAGATGCAACCCCTTTTGAAAGTTTGTATCCCAACTACAATACTTTGTCAAGTAAACGATGAGCCTTTCTTTGGACCGGCTTTGAGAATATCGCCATTAGGATAATATTTTGCACTCAGAACACATGCACACAAAGAGTGGGGATTTTGGAGAAGTCGCCAACAATGCTTTGCTAACATAGCTAGGTTAAAGTTGTGAAGGTCTCTAAACCCCATGCCTCCCTTCTTCTTCGGGACACACATTTTCCACCATGCAAACCAATGCATTTCCCTTTTCTCCTCTCCATCACCCCACCAGAAACCCGATATTTCATCAGTGATTGATTTACATGTCCCTTTCGGTAACTTAAACACATACGTAGCACAGGATTGAATTGCCTGCGCCAAAGATTTCAGGAGAATCTCTTTACCTTGCGTTGATAAAATCTTTTCTTTCCATCCCTTCAGTCTCTGGCACACTCTATCATCTAGATGCTGAAAACAGTCACTACGGTCAACCCCAACCATAGTTGGTAAACCCAGTTAGTTATCTAACGGAGCTTTAGTTAATATATCCAGTATTCCACAAACACTCCCCCAGTCATTTACTCTGGTATTAGGACTAAAAAATATGCTGGATTTTGGGGTACTTACACGCTGCCCTGAACTGACACAGTACCTGTCGAGAATCCTTTTCAATGTGTTTGCATTCTGATCAGTTGCTCTCATCAGTATCAAAGAATCATCTACAAATAAAAGATGAGAAATAGAAGGGGCATTCCTTGAAACTTTTATACCTTCAATTCCACCAATTTCTTCCTCATGAACTAGCAGGCTTGATAGACCTTCAGAACAGATCAAAAAGAGGTATGGGGACAAAGGATCGCCCTGTCGAAGGCCTCTGGCGGGTAAGAACTCCTCTGTTTCTGTGTCATTAAATATAATTTGGTAGCAAACAGAACTTTCTTGAGTATATAGCAAAAAACTACCACATTACAGGCTATCGTTGCAAGAAAACTTCCACTTTTCTTAATCTTTCAAAAAACTACTACAAAATTGGTACGTTGTTACAAAAAAAAACCTAAATTGCTGTGTGATTAAACTTTAAACCGTTTTATAACAGCTAGGTCCACTCGTCGGGTTGACCGTTAGGGTTAACGGTTGACATGTTATGACAAGGGGGGCGGGGATTTTTTGAAATGGAATCGGGTCCCTACAATTTTTTTTTAAAAGCGGTCGGGTCCCTATGAAATAAAATAAAAAGCAATCAGGTCCCGTCGGCGAGCTCGTCACATGAGCTCGTTAGCGACTCTGTGGGCGACGGCCGGTCTCTCTCCCATAGCCCCGACGCCACAGCAGCCAGCGGCAAGCAGAGCATAGGCATGCAACAGCGGCGGGAGTGGCAAGCGGCGGTAGAGGCATGCAGCGGCGGCGGTGGCAAGCGCGAGCAAGGGCAAGCAGCAGCGGTGGTGGAAGTAAGTAGCAGCTGCGGACGGCAAGTGGGACCGACGGCAAGCAGCAGCAGCAGCAAACCGCGGTCGCGCATGGCTGGCTAGCTACGTGTGTGAGCTGGCTAGCTAGCTAGCTCTGGCTACGTCCGTCGTGAACTAGCTAGCTTCGGCTGGCCGCGGTACGCGTGTGAGCTAGCTAGCTAGCTCTGGCTGCATCCGTAGTGAGCTAGCTAGCTTCGGCTGGCCGCTTGGTCCCGATTGAGGTTGAGGGTGAGCGGGCAGGGATTGGCGTCACCGGTGCCGGAGAAGAGGAAGCGCCGGTGCCACGGCGTAGGGAAAGGGACATACACGGGTGGCGGCGGGACAGGGAGGTACTCCGTGGCGGCGGCTCCGGCGTGCAGCAGGACGGCGGCAAGGCGAGGGAGGTGCTCCGGGGCGGCGGTGGGTGTGTGCAGCAGGACGGCGGCGAGGCGGGAGAGGTGCTCCACGTGGACTCTTTTGTTTTATTTTTAGATTTTTTTATTTTTCTTAGGAGATGTCACTCACAGGTGGGCCTGGCTCAACTTAACGGTCAACGATCATGATGTTAACGACAATGTTTATTAGTGGACCTCAGTTGTCATCAATTTGGGTTTTTTGAAACAGCGAACCAATTTTGTGGTAGTTTTTTAAAAGACTAAGAAAAGCGGTAGTTTTTTGTAGCCATAGCCTGTAATGTGGTAGTTTTTTGCAATATACTCGGACTTTGTTGTATCTTATCGGAGATCCATGTACGATGCGAAGACAACGATAAAACAGTTTTTTTCTTCGCAGATTGCAAGGATGCGACGTTGTAGTTTTCCCCAAAAGCTAAATGCCGTTGCCAATGATGCTAATTAAATAGTACCTCCTTTTCTTCGACGACGAATGTGCGCCCAGCCGACCCATGCGTGTAAACTCGTAGGGCAACTATGCATTCAAACTTGAACCCCAAATGAATAAACTCCACAAACTGTAGGGCTTCCACATCCTGGTGTACTCGGCGAGATCGAGCTACACTAGACATCATCGATGAATGCATGAATTCCGCAATGCATGCGAGTATGGTTGAGTTCCTAAGGTCGCCAGATGCTAACACAACTCTCCTTCCCCAAGTCTCCCATTCCCGATCTCATCACACAGCCGGCACCTAATTTTCTTCTTTGGGCATGTATCCCTATGCTGCTTCTTTTTCAGCTTTCCTAATTCGTGAGTTATTTGATAGAGGCAATATAAGTTTGTGTCAACTGGTAGGTCGTCGAGATTGCTGCAAGTTCCACAATATATATGCCCCAACATTATTGATAAGTACCAGTTTGCATTGATTTCATATCGGTAAGTAGTACAGTTACGAGTATTTGAGCGCCTTTATACGCGTGAATGGAAGGCAAATCATGAATTTTGGTAGACAATTATTGTGTATCTATTGTGCATTTGGTTCAAACATGTACAATATGTAGTCAGTTGCTTGTTCTCGAGATGCGATAGTCATAGTGGGGAGTAACTTAGACTATGTTACTACCTTCATAGTCGGGAGTAACATAGAGGTAGTGTCATAGGTGGTTGTACTTATTAGTTTATAGACTCATTTTGTCTTGGAAAGTATTATATGATGGTAACATATTAGAGTATGGTTATAAAGAGGTGCCATCTCAGTTAGAGCCAACCTAATAGCCGGCATGTACAATAGTACTCCCTCCGTTTCAAAATATCAACTTCTCTATCCAAGTGAGCTAGGCTAACTTCTTAAATTAACATATGGTGACAAATATCATTAGACAAGTTCGGAGAACTTACTAAATCTGACATGTGGCATGTTTATTGTCAAATAGTATTGCACTAATAAAATTGCACGTGATCATCTGATACCAAGTAGTCGAAAAGTCCTGAAGTAGCTTAATATTTACTCTCAACTTAGGGCCTTTTTGATTTATAGGATTGTAAGAACGTAGTAATAGGAAAAACAAACTATTGGAATGTCATGCCCATTAGAATCTTACAAGATTTGTGTTTATTTAAGGGAATTTTTACGGTACATTGGAGCTCTTGTGTTCCCTTGAACCCTATATGAATAGTAAAATAAATAAAAATACCAGAATTTTTTTTTTCAATGTATCAAATCTGGTTGATCATTCTACTCCCGGATGATGTTCAGTAAAGAAATGACATTCGTGGTATTCTCGGCAGATAAGTCAAAAAATTTGATTGTATAAAAATGTTTGAATGAATCGTAGGTCAGGCAGTATTTTTTCGCTATGAATCGTAGGTTGCCTTAACGAAACTTCAAACATGAGTAGAATCATCAACCAGTTTTGATACCCGGAAATTTAGATTTGTTTGAATTGCACTGGTACTTTTTCTATTTTACTCTTTATATAGGGTTCGCAGGCAATACTCAACCCTTTCGCTAGCATCGATCGCCGTTGCTGCCGCCGCACACCCTTGCCTCCTGTTGCCACATGCTGCCGTCATCAGGCTTGTCCGCATCTACACACTACTCAGTGTCTCTAGGTTGCCGGCCCAGCCCTCACTGTGGTGCGCTCATGCCAGCCTCGTGTACCCGGCATGTGGGGGAGTCCCTGCTGTTTGATTCTCATACTGCATGCTCTAATGCTAGGCCACGTTTCTGTGATATAGAATACACTGAAAAAAATACAATTTATTAAGGAAAATAATGTTTATCAAATGGCTGGAGCCTGTTCGTGAATAGTGATACAATGGGGCCATATAGGTCGCGTTATGCATCGGCCGGCAGATCTTTTTAAATGATCTGCCCCCTCTTGAGCCGTTGTATTGTGCCACAGATAGTCGTCTGATTTCCCAATTAATGTGCATCGGAAATTGCAACAAGGTAGATGTTAAGAAATTCATTGCTTTGTTGCAAAACCATCGAAGCATTATATTCACTTAAAGTTTTATTTTGTCTTTAACTTTTTCATGCAACATAGATGATGTCGCGGAAGGACTTTTGCAACAGTGATGGTGTTGTAGAATTTTTTGTTTTCGTCTTCACCTTTTTTGCAACATAGATGATGTTGCGCCAGTACTTTTGGAACACGAATAATGTTGCAGAAATATTTTTAATGAAAAGATGATATCATCTATGGTGTGAATCAAGGAAGTTATGCAACTAAGAGATGATGTTGCGGGAGGACTTTGCCAACAAACCTTTGTTGCGAAAAGTATAAAAAAGCATCGCCGGCAGGAGCGACGACGGGGAGAGAGAGAGAGAGAGAGAGAGAGAGAGAGAGAGAGAGAGAGAGAGAGGGAAGTCTGGAGCGGCGCAACTGGGCAGATGGTGGCCGGAGAAGAGCTCGGACGTGCGCGCTCGAGCAACTGCCAGGCTGCGAGCGGGTGGAAGGAGACGGAGAGTACATAAGGAAAGGATAAAAACACGTATTAACGTAGGAGGTGCCACGCACAGTGTGTGTTATCCGCCGGCTGAACCATAGGGTTTTCCATATAGTAATTGTTCTTAGAGGGATCAGGGATGATCGCTGAGAGATTTATGATGCTGAACTACAGAAAATGCCCATGGCGCCCAAGTATACTTTTGGTGTAGTATTCATGCATCCAGACCATCTGATCACAAAAATAAACAGCCCAAAACCAGTTGGTGTTCTGTAAAATCTCTTATATGTAATTGTATCACAGACAAAACTAATGATTTTTTTCATGAGGTTAGAGTGGATGCTAGATTTTCTGTGGAGAGTACAGTAGAAATAATTCCATAAAAAAAACCACAGGATTCAATTCTACTAATAAAACCACCAACATATGAAAAATTCCTATAAAAGAACCTTCAAATCAAAGGTGCCTTTAATTTATCAAGCACATGTGACAACATACACAAATCTCACAAATATACATACGAATTTGATCGGCTCGAACATATCGAATACCACCAATAACACACAGCACAATCCCGGCATCACTGGTGCGCCGGCCAAGGATGCCTAGTATGGCGGCATCACCACGTGAATTTTACGGAAAAAAGTACAAGCCGCCGGCACACCGTGCAACGAAACGCTGGAAAATCAGGGGTGGAAACCGAGGTTTCAACTGTACAAACATCGGCCGTCCCATGCAGGAGCTGCCGGACACCCGAAACCACCACCGTAGTAGTACGGCGCCGTCATCGGCGGGTAACAGCTCACCGGAGCAAAGTCTACTGTGGGGTACAAACTGCTATCCGGCTCCCCCACCGTCGGGTAAATTCCACGGCTCGATGTCTCCTGCATCGGTGGGTAGACCGCAATCGGCTCCGGTGAGCTTGAGCACGTGACCGTGTCGGCGTTCACCGGCGGGTAAACCGCGAGGTGCTCCAGTGGCCCCCACTCCATCACCGGGTACATCCCGGAGGACGACACCGTCGACTGTGGCGGCGGCGGCGGGGGAGGGGCCGGGCTAGCGGGCGATACCGGCTCGCCGTCGCTACTGCGGTCCTCTTGGTCGTCGTCGTCGTCGTCGACGGTCCTCCCGTGGTGGAAGGCGTAGGAGAAGGAGATGACGCCGTTGGGCTGCCTGCGGTCCTCGGACGCGGTCAGCTGGTAGGACACGCGGCGCGTCCTGCCGTCGGCGACGAGGTCGGAGAGCGGCACGACGGCCGACGCGGCGAGCACGTCCCCGAGGACGGCCACCTCGGCCTTGAGCTCGAACCGCACGAGAAGGACGCTGTCGTCGTGGTCACCGTGCCCGTCCTTCTTTTTCCCCGCGGCTTCCTGCTCTGACGCCAGCGAGGCGTCGTCGGGAAGGCGGAGCCGCAGGCGCTCGTCCCACTCGGGGTTCTCGCCGCCGGCGCGGTCGGTGGGGGTCTTGACGCGGTGGCGGCGGACGTTCTTGCCGGCAGACGACGGCGTGACGGAGACGGAGGCGTAGAGGCACGGCGTGTGGAACGGGAGCGACGACCTGACGCCCCGGCACGACACCCAGGTGATGTCGATGGCCGCCGGCTCCGGCCGGCGCCGCAGGCAACCCATCCGCAAGAGCTCGGGGTGCCGAGGACTCGACTCTGGGTTGCCTACTTGGCTTGGTGTTGGTTAAGAAGGTGCTGGACGACGCGGTGGAGGGAGACGACTGGAGGGAGGAAGTCGTGTGCGAGGCTGCGCGTTTGAGTCCGACGGGAAATCAAGTCGGTAGGTTTGGAACGGGTCCGTGTCAGATTAATGGCGCGGCATTAACTTCGGGTTGCTGTCACGGACTGGAGGAGGTTGCGCGGCAACTTCTTCTATTGTGGAAAAAGCTACGTGCAGGGAGAACTCGGTGATAGACAGGGAAGTCACGAAGACTTTTCCCTTGTTTTTCTGCGAAGGAGGTAGACTTTTCTTGGGTGTGCGTGTGTGGTGGACCAGAATTGCAGTGGAAATCTACAGGGAGTTGGGGACAAGACATCTGTCACCACGATGAAACCTTGAGAAACACACAACGAAACCTCATGAAAGCATATGTGACGGTTCTAAAGAGTTTCATGGAACAGTGAGCAAGAAAGCCAGACCATCGCCCACTCGTGCTCTCGCGTTGCCCTGAATGGGCGACGAAACCCTAGCCGCCCAAGCCACCTACCCCTCCTCTCGCTCCCTCGCCGCCGCCACCTGAGGACGTCACCTGCTGCCATGCGGCCTCCAGTGAAGGCGGTGGTAAGGCTCTCTGCTACCCTGCACCGTTGCAGGGACCTTTGGTCGCTGGGGAGGCTACCCTGGTTCTGGCTGGTGGTGTTGACCTCTCCGATCGCGTGGGCGCCGGTTGGATGATGGAGATGCTTCGCTGCTCGGTTCTTCAGCCTCCTTCATTATGTTACCCTCCCCTCCCCCCCGGATCCGGCACGCTAAGGCTGTCAGATCTGGCTCAAGAGGGTGTGGTGGAGGAAGCCTGAAACGGGAGAATCTCCCCTGGTCGACTCCGCATCGATGTTGAATAGACCCAACTGGAATAAGTATGTAATGGGGCAAAAACCATTGCAGACAACCAAACATGTCTACAATATTCAATGAAAACAAATCCAGCTGACAGTCACGCAGGGTTCCATGGGTCGACGTATTACCAATTTTGAACCGTGATTTTTTGGGGTAAATATCTTTATTTCACAGGTCGAGAAAAATGTTAATTATTCTTTAAAATAGAAAATATATTGTGGAAAATGAAAATAATTTCTTGTACACACATTTTTTTATTTTTTATTCTGAAAAATGTTTATCGCTATTAACAAAATTGTTCGAGTATAAATTTATTTTATTCATGTATGGTTTATGTATTAAAAAATTCCATGCTTTATTTTAAAAGGTTTGTATATATATGAAGTAAACTATTTTCATCATATATTTCAAAAATGTTGATGGCACCCGAGAAGGGGGCGGGGGGGGGGGGGGGGGGTGTTGTTCTACAGAAGGTCAACGATGTTTATCCTCTCTCTCGCTCTAGTCTGAACAAAGCGGTAGGGAAGATAAAGATTATGTGGGTGGGTGGGTGGGGGGGGGGGGGGCGTGTTCTAATCTGACGGTTACAGGTGCACTAATCCAACAATCGTGTTATGACTGGCGTGGCGCTTGGGCCGGTCCACTGGCATAGAGCACTGGCCTTCACTATACTTCTTTTGGGAACTTCTTTTATCTGATTTTACATGACTTTTTTATCGACTGGGAAAGTGTTTTGGGTGGGCTACTTGTTTTTTTGACTCCAACTTACTCAAGACCCTAACATCGCATTGCCTTCTCCCACATCCCTTCGCCTCAGAGACACATAGACGGTAATGGCTGCCACTTCTGGTTTAGAGCAATGCGTCGGTGACCATTGCTGGAAGCCGCAACCACTACTGGAAGTAGGACCGTCACCGCCGATGCTCGCCGCCCAAACGTTAAAGTTATTAAACAGGGTTGAACCATACTCTGGTTCAACCGCGTGGAATTCTGCAATTCACATCGATGAATTACATCGCCTGTTCCGATCGATCACCGCACTAGGCCTCCGATTGCCACCTCATGATTGTTGGATACAACTTAACATGTGCACGATTCTAACCAGTCCTCCTTCTTCCATGCCTCCGCGGGCCGCACATGCATCTGGGCCGTATCTAGCCCCTGCCCGTTCGCGGCTCCACGGTGGCACACTTGCACCATCCGCCGTTTCCGCTCCGCTCGCTGCACCGCCCCACCTACTCCGCATTGCGCGCTTGCACGAGGAATAGTTGGCTTGTCACTCAAGCATCATCAGCTCGCCGCCCTAGTCACAACATGTTCAATGCCAGTTGCAGCTCCGCCACATGCTTGCCGCAGTTCCCAACCTCGTCCGTTGCAACTTCGGCACGCCCCGTCGCAACAACATCATGCGTCGATCGCAACACCCGTGCACGACCTTTCCTGCCCACGATACCCCCTTGCAACATCCACACTAGTCCATTGTAGCACTAACACATGGAGCGTAGCTACCTTGCAGCGCTGAGCTGCCGGCGTAGCAATAGTGCAACGCGGTGCGGTGGACACCGGCTCCTGTGGCAACATCTCCGCTCCGGAGGAGGTAGGGCACGGGGGGTGGGGGGTCACGGTTGAGGAGAGATGTGAGAGGGGGAGCTCATCCACGAGGGCAGGGAAGGAGCAAGGGGTAGGTGATGGAGGAATGGATTAGCACTTGACAGAAATGAGAATGAGGTAGGCGAATAAAAATCTGGCTACCAGAGGTTGTCGACACAAGCTAAGACTTGCATGGAGCCCACAAACAGAGGATGGATGGAGGGTGTGACACATTGATGCGAGGCGACCGAGACGAGAGGTGATCGGTTGCACGATATCCACAGATTTCCTAAATCAAGGGAGACCACAAGGATTACATGGACATTATTGCTTAAAAACTACTACGTGATTGGAATTCAAAAACTAGTACATGGGGTGAGCTAATGACGTGTCACTTCTGTGATGAAATCCGAGTCTGAAAGAATTGATGGCTGAATCGCACCGTCTTATCGACAAAGAGCTTTGTCCTTTAAGCCTTTGAAGCAAAAATAGCCGCAAATCCTTCCCTGCTCGCTAGCTCCAGAACTCGATTTTGTAATGTGTGTTTATACTCATTCTCGACTTAAATTTCTTATGCATCCCATTCCACGCTAGATCGCACTTTTGTGACAGTCTATGCCAATCATCCTGCTCATCGTTGTTGCTTTCCTCCTAGCAAGTAAATGTGATCCTGCTACATGGGATGAAGCTAGTTATTTATAAGAGATAATTTTGCAAAAAAATATAGGAGGTCATTAAGTGACAAACGTCATGTGTGGTCCATATACCATCATTTCTTTACCAAACATCACACGCCACCTGTTGTGACCTTTTAATTATACCGCGATTGAGATAGTTGTCGACATCTGCCGCACTCACGGCACATATAAATATGGGCAGCCCTAAGCGGAATTTATCTAGTAAGCCATGACAAACAAGCCATGCCGAACTCAAGCTATTGTATATAAGTGGATAGTGCTTTTATGAAGTGTGTCTATGACCCCGTTGGAATCGCAAGTGTATATATTGCACAATACGAGTTCGTGTCAATCCAGCTTGGTTAACTTTTTTTTGTATATGTGGCCTTGATCTTCAAGACTTTTACCTACATCAAGAGAGATTCGGTGAACTTAAACACGAACACGCGAGGGACTTTAGTGTGAATTGTACCCCCTCCATTCCAAAATATAAAACGTTTTGGTAGTTCACACTAGTAGAAAACGACTTTACGTGAGCCCCATTAGTCCCAGTTTGGAAATGGACCGGTTCTAATGTGTCTCAGTTCTACGGCCTCCTTACCTAAGGCGATCTCGATCCGGCCCCCTCGGACTGCCATATTTGTCTCTCGAGGGTGTGGTGGAGGAAGCATGAAACGGGAGTCTCCCCTGGTAGGCTCCGCATCATTGTCGAACAGACCCAATTGGGACAAAAATGCAAAGGGGTAAAAAAAGATGCAGACAACCAAACATGTCTACATTTTTTAATTAAAGAATCCAGCCGAGTGCTGCTATCCTGCGCCTAGTGCGTGGAAGAATAGAGCTAACGCTCACGCAGGCTGTGCCATGGGTCGGCCTATTACCAATTTTGAACCATGATTTTTCTGGGGAAATATCTTGACGTCACAGGCTGAGAAAAAATGTTCATTGTTTTTTAAAATAGAAAAAATATATTGTAGAAAATAAAAAGAATTTATTGTACACATATTTATTTATTTTTTATTTGCAAAGTTGTCCGTGTATAAATTTATTTTAGTCATGTATGGATTATGTATTTAAAAAATTTCCATGTTTTATTTAAAAAGGTTTATATATATGAAGTAAACTATTTTCATCACTGAAGGTCAACGATGTTTATCCTCTCTCTCTCTCCCTCTCTCTGGTCTCAGACAAAGCGGTAGGGAAGAAAAAGATGATGTACGGGTGGGGGAGGGTGTCAAATCTGACGGTTACAGGTGGACTAATCCAATGATCGTGGTACAACTGACGAGTCGCTTGGCTCGGTCGATTGGCACAGAGCGCTGGCCTTCGCTATACTTCTTTCTTGGAAGTTCTTTTACCTGATTTTTAGGGGACTTTTTTATTGACTGGGAAAATGGTTTGGGCGGCCTAGTTGTCGCTTTGTCTCCAACTTGCTCAAGACCCAACCATCGCCTTGCCTTCTCTCGCATCCCTTCGCCTCAGACACGTAGACGACAATGGCTGCCACTTCTGGTTCAGAGCAGTGCGCTGGCGAGCATTGCTGCAGCCGCAACCATTACTGGATGCAGGACCATCACCACCGACACTCACCGCCCAAACGGTAAAGTTATTAAACCGAGTTGAACCACACACTGGATCAACCGGGTTCGATTCTATGATTCACATCGATGAATTACATCACCCGTTTCGGTCGATCGCTGCACCAGGCCTCCGATTGCCACCCTCGTGGTTGTTGGATACAACTTCACACACGCATGATTCCAAGCAGTCCTCCTCCTCCCATGCCTCCGTGGGCCCCACATGCATCCCAGCCATAGCAGGCCCCTGCATGTTCACGCTCCGCTCGCTGCTCTAGTCGCAACATGTTCGCCGTTCACACTCCGCTCGCGTTCGCATGAGGAATAGTTGGCTTGTCAGTGAAGCATCGTCATATGCTTGCCGTTCTAGTAGCAACATGTTTAATGCCAGTTGCATCTTCGCCACGCGCTTGTCATAGTTCCCAACGCCGTTTGTCGCAACTCATGCGCGCCTCGTCACAACAACATCACGCGCCGGTCAGAACACCTGTGCACCACCTTCCAAGCGCCTACGGTACCCGTTTGCATCACCCGCGCTAGGCCATGGTAGCACTGACACATGGAGCATGGTTACCTTGCAGCGCTGAGCTGATGGTGTAGCAGCAGTGCAGCGCGGTGCGGTGGCCACCGCCCCCTGCGGCAATGTCTCTGCTCTGGAGGAGGTAGGGGATGAGGGAGGTTCACACTTGAGGAGAGATGTGAGAGGAGGAGCTCATCCATGGGGGTAGGGAAGGAGCAAGAGGTATGTGATGCAAGAATGGATTAGCACTCGACAGAAATGAGAATGAGGTATGCGATGAAACAAGTGGCTACGAGAGGTCGTCGAGGAGTTAAGGCTTGCATGGGGCTCACAAACAGAGGATGGATAGAGGGTGTGACACGTTGATGCGAGGCGACTGACGCAAGAGGTAATCGGTCGCCCAATATACATAGATTTCCTAAATCAAAGGGGACCACCAAGGATTACATGTGCACAATGGCTTATGAAACTTTACGTGATTGGAATTCCAAAAACTATTACATGAGGCAACCTAACCACATGTCACTTCTGTGATGGAAACTGCATATGAAAGATCTATCGGCTGAATCCCACTGCTTTATCAACAAAGAGCCTTGTTGTTTAAGCCTCTAAAGCAAAAGGAGCCCCAACTTCTCTCCTGCTTGCTAGCATCATTCATTCTGTGTTGGTACTCATCCTTGATTTAATTTTCTGATACATCCCATTCCACACTAGATCACGCTTTGTGTGAGTCTCTGCCATTCACCCTGTTCAGCCTCGTTGCCTTCTACACTTTGACATTCCCCCTAGCAACTGAATATGATTCTGCTGCGTGGGGATGAAACTGGTTATTTATAGGAGGTCAGCAAGTGATAAATATTGTGCGTGGCCCATATACCATCATTTCTTTACCAAAACATCACATGCCATTTGTTGCGACCTTTTAATTCTACCATGAGTGAGGGTAGTTCTCGGCATTTGTCCCAGTCATGACATATATAAATATGAGCTGCCCTAAGCGAAATGCAGCCAGCAAGCCATACTAAACTCAAGCTATTATATAAGTGGATAGTGCTTAGATGAAGTGTGTCAATGATCCTGTTGGAATGGTGGGTATATATATTGCACGAGAAGAGTTCGTTTTAATCCAATTTTGTTAACTTTTTTTTTTTGTATTTGTGGACCTTGATCTTCAAGACTTTTACCTACATCAAGAGAGATTCGGTGAACTTAAACACAAACACGTGAGGGACTTAATTGTGTATTGTACTAGTGGTACCAGAGTAGTAGCTATGCATGAGAAACACATGAAAAACCTCTTTTTCCATGAATAGATAGTTCGTGCTTTTCAATTAGGCAGGCCAGATAAATACAAGCAACTTCACGCGACATCAAAGGGTAAAAAAATACCCTAAAACAAACAGCAATCACATCTAGGGAGGCAAATTGCGTATAACATTTCGAGAAGCACCTGAAAAACATTTTGGAGGGATCGAGCTAACGGCGGCTATTCGGTGGCATGTGGCTCTCGATTTCTCTATTCGATGGCTTCGCTACGCTTCTTTTCCGGAACTTCTTTCATCTGATTTTTAGAGGACTGTTTTATTGGCTTGGAAAATGGTTTGGGTGGCCTCGTTGTTGCTTTGTCTCCAACTTTCTCAAGACCCAACCATCGCATTGCCTCCTCCCTTCGCCTCAGACATGTCGACGACTATGGCTGCCACTTACGGTTCGCAGCAGTGCGGCGACGACCAATGTCTGCAGCCACACTCGGGGCCAACAACGTGGGACTCTACGATTCGCATAGTTGAATTACATCACCAGCTTCATTCGATCAGTGCACCAGCCCTCAGATTCCCCCCTTCATGCCTGCTGGATACAACTCCACAAGTGCATGGTTCTAGTAGAAAGTGTAGTCCCTCCTTCCATATATATAGGGCCTAATGTGTTTTTCGAGATTGGCTATGACTATTGATAAGATTAATAGTATATGAGTTTAATGTAAAAATTATATCATTGGAAACTCCTTTCGAATACGAAATTAACGGTATGCTTTTATGTGACTTGCATTTCATATATAATTGCTCTAACATGTGGTCAAAGTTAGCCTCGAAAAATGCATTAGGCCCTATATAAATGGATAGAAGGAGTAATATTGTGGCTCCGCGGTGGCGCGCCTGGTCCACTTGCATTTCATATATTATTGCTCCACCGCTCGCTGCACCGCCCAGCTTGCTCCGCACTATGCGTACAAGGAATTGCTAGCAGACGGCATCATCGGTTTGCTGCTTGAGTCGCATCATGTCCAGCGCGACTTGCAGCATTGCCACGTGCTTGTCGCACCTCCCGACCTCGTTGGCTGCAAGCCCGCGACTCCCACGCGCCGTTTCGCAGTGACATCACACACCGATTGCAGCACCCGTGCACCACCTTCCCAGCACCTGCCTCGCCCCTTTGCAGCACCTGCACATGGAGTGGGGCTACCTTGCAGCACCGAGGTGCCGCGTAGCAGTAGTGCAGCACGGTGCGGTGGCCATGTCATGCACAGCTGTGATTTCGTCTCTGCTTTGGAGGATGTATGGGACGATGGAGGTTCACGCTTGAGGAGAAACCTAGGAGGGGGTGCTCATCCATGGGGGTAGGGAAGGAGCAGCAGGAGGTACGTGACGGGGGAATGGATTAGGGCTCAAGGGATACGGGAATGAGGTAGGCGATGGAATGATTGAATGCGAGAGGTCATCGAAGAGATAAGACTCGCATAGGTCCCACACACAGAGGATGAGAGGTGGGTGTGAAATGCTGGTGTGTGGCGGCTGATGCGAGATGTAAGCGGTCGCCTGATGTCCATAGATTTCGTAAATCAAAGGAGACCACCAAGGATTGTCTGGGCGCGATGGTTTTAAAAGCTACTACTATGTGATTGGAGTTAAAAAAAATTGTACGTGACTGATATGTAGGCTGAATCGCACCGTATTATTTTTTGAGGTAAACCACGTGAATTTATTCATAAGCAGAGTTACAAACATACACGTAGGCACAATCTAGAGCAATACTTTGCAAGAAGGACCTCACAAGAAAAGCAATGAAGCCCTTCAGGGGCCTAAAAGCAAAACCACCAATAGTCATCGCCTTATGTCATTGTCGCCGGAGCTTCGCCGGCGAGAAGGGTGACACCAACATGCCCAAGACAGAAGAAATGCCAAAGCAGACAAAGCTGCATCGTGATTCAGTGAAGCATGGCGCCATGCGACCTCTTATTGACAATGAGCCTTGTTGTTTAAGCCTCTCAAGCAAAAAGAGCCGCAAATTCTTCCCTACTTGCAAGTAGGGCATTTTGGAGACTGAGCTCCATGGAGGACTTCATTTTGAAATATTCAAAATTCAAACTTTTCAGTCTCAACAATTTATAAGAATAAATACAAATGTATGCAAGGATGTAATGTGCATGTGTGAAAAATTTCAGGATGAAATACCTTGAATTGTAAGCTACACAAAAAAACAAAATCATAGACTTTAAAAATAACAGTACATATGCTAAATAAGCCTTAGATTTGTCTTTTTTGTGTAGCTCTCATTTTAATGTATTCCGACCTGAAAATTGGCACACATGTTCATAATGTATCTAGGTATATGCATAATCTTTTCAGAATTTTTTTAACCAAAAAGGTTTGAATTTTGTACTTTCCGAATTAAGGACTCCATGGAGCTCGGTCTCCGTTTGGCATTTTTGCCTACTTGCTAGCTTCATTACGCAAATTCGCACTACATGTTTATATTCCTTCTTGACTTAACTTTCTGATACATCCCATTCCATGCTAGATCACGCTTTGTGACAATATATGCCATTCACCATGCTCATCGTAGTTGCTTTTCTCCTACACTTCGGCATTATCTCCTAGCAACTAAATGTGATCCTGCTACATGGGGATGAAGTTAGTTATTTATAGGAGGTCAGCAATCGACAAACGTTGTGGGTGGCCCATATACCATCATTTCTTGACCAAACATCACATGCCAACTGTTGTTACCTTTTATATTCTACGGCAAGTGAGGTAGTTGTCGCCGTCTCTTGCACTCGTGGCATATATAAATATGAGCAACCCTACGGAATGTGGTTAGCAAGCCATGACAAACAAGTCATACAAAACTCAAGCTATCATATAAGTGGATAGTGCTTACATGAAGTGTGTCTATGATCCTGTTGGAATCACATGTATATATATTGCACAATAAGATTTCGTTTCAATCCAGTTTGGCTATCTTTTTTTTTTTGGTATATGTGGACCTTGATCTTCAAGACTTGCCTACATCAAGAGAGATTTAGTGAACTTAAACACAAACACGTGAGGGGACTTTAGTGTGTAGTGTACTACTAATACCGCAGTAGTAGCTATGCATGAGAAACACATGATCTCCTTTTTCATAAATAGTTTGTTCACGGTTTTTAATTACACACGCAAGATAAATAAAAGCAACTTCATGTGACAACAAAGGGCAAAAATACCCTAAAACAACCAGCAATTACTTGAAAAAGGGCAAACTGGAAGAGGCCCACTAAAATTCTCTAGGGAGGCAAGTTGCGCCTAACATTTCGAGAAACACCTGAAAAACATTTACTAATATTTTGGACAGAGAGAGCATTATGCTAATTTTTTTCCTATAGCTTTTCAAATCACTAGTGCAGAACCGGGCTATAGCACCAGTTCGTAAGGGCCTTTAGTGCCGGTTCTGTAACCGGCACTAAAGGGTGGGGACTAAAGGCCCCCCCTTTAGTACCGGTTCTGCACGAACCGCCGCTAAAGGGCCACCACGTGGCATGAGCCAGCGCCGAGGGCGGGGAGCATTTTAGTACCGGTTGGTAACACCAACTGGTACTAAAATGTTTGGGGGGTTTTGGATTCATGTTTTTTTTCCTTTAATTTTGTGTTTTCCATTTAATTCTTTTTCGTTTGCTGGTATTTTACGATACTACATATTATACACGTTATGCATATATATAAATAGAATTTCTCGTAGAACCGATCATATATATATATGTATATATATGTATGTATATATATATATATATATATATATATATATATATATATATATATATATATATATATATCATCGAATGTCTCACAACCACCATTATTTACACATACACACACACACATACACACACACACACATACAATTAGGTATATATACAATTTCTCCTACATGTTGCCTTGGTGCCTTCGGAGCACGACGACAATTGGGAGTGGTTCATGGGGGCGGTAGCGGGTAATGGTATTCTCCTTCGGGATCTATGACATGGTCGAGCAAAAATCCCGCTATTTCCTCTTGAAGTGCTCGTATGCGCTTCGTTGGTAGGAGCTGCTCCCGCATGTCTTTGAACTGTTAAGAAGGAGATCAATATGCATGTGTATTAGTTGTGCGACAAGATATCGATAATTATGTAAAATTGTGAATAGTGTTCTGGCAAACGTACCCATTGTTGTCTATCTGATTTGCTCCTTTCGGACGCCATCATGCGGATGTTCTCGCAAACATAGTATGCACACACTTCAGTCCCCGGCGCCTGCTTCAGGGCCTTTACGAGAATAGAATTTAATCAGATAATAATTAATCAAGCATGATAATTAATTAATAGTATTGAAACAAGAATTAAAGAGATGGTAGCTAGCTAGTACTACTTAATTACTTACCTTGGGTCGAAACCAAAACATATTTTGTCGCCATTTGCCTGAAGTCACCTTGATGAACTTTGCCCAAGCCCTGCCCGCCGGCAAAGAAAATGAATAAAGGGGTTATTAAATAGCTGATATCAGGAAATGACGAACTAAATAGGCCGAGATATAGTTAATAATGATTGAAATTACTTGTCGACTATCCCCTTCAAGATGGTGAAGTCACTTTCCTTTTTAAGTAGTGAGTCCAGTACTTCAAATGTTCCTTCTTCAACTTTAATGATTAACAAGATCTAGTGGTAACTTCATGCGCACACGTTTGCATGTCTTAATTAAGCGGGCATGTGCATAACACTAATCAACATCTAGCTAGCTAGTAAGCAAAAAACAGAATTTGTAGTACAAGACAGTGTGACTCATAGAAAGTTGTAAGGAAGTAGTATATCTTCATTGGTATTGAGGCGCTTCAAGAACTCTAGCATTTCATTCTCTACATCTTCTTTATACCAATCCAATTTCCATGTGTGTTCATTAATGGTATTTGGGTCAATGAACCCAATGCCATAGCGTCCAGATTTTTTCATCTCATACATCTTCATCCTGCATAATACCACATAAAAGAATATAGTGAGGATAATTACAGGTAATGATCGATCAATGAGCACTACAGCTAGCTTGGGACTTCAATTACAGAAAGAAATCACTTACAGACAATAGCAACTGACGAGAGATTTGTCGAGTGCTTCTTGATTGAATAACTGAAATAGTTCTGAATACTCAATGTTCAGAGCTAGCTTATGGAAGTAATGCTCTTCCTTGACGTTCACCATGAGGGACTCTCGATAGGAACTCTTGTTAATTGTCATGTACCAATCATGCAATTCATACATTCTCGTTGGGAGGTTCTTGACCTCCTCAGGCTCGACCAAAGGTTCACCGCAGACATATTTCCGTTTTATGTCCTCCTCTCTAAGCGGAGACATGGGCTCGACCTCGAGGAGTTGTCCAACAGTGATACCGAGCATTTTAGCCTGCCTTCTATGCTCGTCGGTTATTACCAGCTGACCGGCGCCGGTACTCTCATGTGTTGGTACAACAAGCGGGGGGATCGATTGCGTCGCCTGTTCTCCCAGCTGGGGAACGGGTTTCCCGCATTTTTTGCCAGCTGCTTGGCTCGAGCTCAAGCTCGACTCCTTCTGTAGTCGTGCTCGATGTGCCTTCCCCATTTGGCGCTCATAGTCTGAGTCAACAGGCTTGGGAGCTGGTGCTCTAGCCATACGAATAAAGTGGTCAATCTTTTCCTCAGGCACTTTCTCCCTTGGTGGCGGTGCCGGTTTCGGTCCAAAATGGGTGTCCACTTGGGCCTTCACTATGGCTGCGTTTTGCTCCTCGGTCATGTCGTAAGGCCTCTGAGGAAGAGGAGTGAGGCTTAGACCATATTGATATTGCTTGCCTCCGGCTATACCTCCTGTACTAACTCGACTCGTACCGCTACGCACCATTGATAACCCACAAGTATAGGGGATCGCAACAGTTTTCGAGGGTAGAGTATTCAACCCAAATTTATTGATTCGACACAAGGGGAGCCAAAGAATATTCTTAAGTATTAGCAATTGAGTTGTCAATTCAGTCACACCAGGATAACTTAATATCTGCAGCAAAGTGTTTAGTAGCAAAGTAGTATGATAGTGACAGTAACAGTGGCAAAGGTAACAGTAGCAGTATTGTAGTGATTGTAACAGTAGCAACGGTAAAGTAACTAAGCGAAGAACAATATGTGAAAAGATCGTAGGCATTGGATCGGTGATGGAGAATTATGCCGGATGTGGTTCATCATGTAACAGTCATAACATAGGGTGACACAGAACTAGCTCCAATTCATCAATATAATGTAGGCATGTATTCCGAATATAGTCATACGTGCTTATGAAAAAGAACTTGCATGACATCTTTTGTCCTACCGTCCCGTGTGTTAGGGATCGTACCATAATTTTAAAATTTTCCTATGCTCACCAAGATCCATCTATGGAGTATACTAGCAACGAGGGGAAAGGAGTGCATCTACATACCCTTGTAGATCGCGAGCGGAAGCGTTCCAATGAACGTTGTTGACGGAGTCGTACTCGTCGTGATTCAAATCACCGATGACCGAGTGCCGAACGGACGGCACCTCCGCGTTCAACACACGTACGGTGCAGCGACGTCTCCTCCTTCTTGATCCAGCAAGGGGGAAGGAGAGGTTGATGGAGATCCAGCAGCACGACGGCGTGGTGGTGGATGTAGCGGGATGTCGGCAGGGCTTCGCCGAGCTTCTGCGAGAGAGAGAGGTGTAGCAGGGGAGGAGGGAGGCGCCCAAGGCTGTTGTGTTGCTGCCCTCCCTCCCCCCTTTATATAGGCCCCCTGGGAGGGGGGGGGGCGCCGGCCAAGATCCCATCAAGGGAGGGGGCGGCGGCCAAGGGGGGAGACTTGCCCCCCAAGGCAAGTGGGGCGCCCCCCCACCCTAGGGTTTCCAACCCTAGGCGCAGGGGGGAGGCCCATGGGGGGCGCCCCAGCCCACTAGGGGCTGGTTCCCTTCCCACTTCAGGCCATGGGGCCCTCCGGGATAGGTGGCCCCACCCGGTGGACCCCCCGGACCCTTCCGGTGGTCCCGGTACAATACAGATAACCCCCGAAACTTTCCCGGTGGCCGAAACTTGACTTCCTATATATAATTCTTCACCTCCGGACCATTCCGGAACTCCTCGTGACGTCCGGGATCTCATCCGGGACTTCGAAGAACTTTCGGGTTTCCGCATACTCATATCTCTACAACCCTAGCGTCACCGAACCTTAAGTGTGTAGACCCTACGGGTTCGGGAGACATGCAGACATGACCGAGACGCCTCTCCGGTCAATAACCAACAGCGGGATCTGGATACCCATGTTGGCTCCCACATGTTCCACGATGATCTCATCGGATGAACCACGATGTCGAGGATTCAATCAATCCCGTATACAATTCCCTTTGTCAATCGGTATGTTACTTGCCCGAGATTCGATCGTCGGTATCCCAATACCTTGTTCAATCTCGTTACCGGCAAGTCTCTTTACTCGTACCGCAATGCATGATCCCGTGACTAACGCCTTAGTCACATTGAGCTCATTATGATGATGCATTACCGAGTGGGCCCAGAGATACCTCTCCGTCACACGGAGTGACAAATCCCAGTCTCGATCCGTGCCAACCCAACAGACACTTTCAGAGATACCCGTAGTGTACCTTTATAGTCACCCAGTTACGTTGTGACGTTTGGCACACCCAAAGCACTCCTACGGTATCCGGGAGTTGCACGATCTCATGGTCTAAGGAATAGATACCTGACATTGGAAAAGCTCTAGCAAACGAAACTACACGAGCTTTTATGCTATGCTTAGGATTGGGTCTTGTCCATCACATCATTCTCCTAATGATGTGATCCCGTTATCAATGACATCCAATGTCCATAGTCAGGAAACCGTGACTATCTGTTGATCAACGAGCTAGTCAACTAGAGGCTTACTAGGGACACGTTGTGGTCTATGTATTCACACATGTATTACGATTTCCGGATAATACAATTATAGCATGAACAATAGACAATTATCATGAACAAAGAAATATAATAATAACCATTTATTATTGCCTCTAGGGCATATTTCCAACACCGTGGCAGCGGGGTCCTAGCGGAAACTAAGGGATATTAAGGCCTCCTTTTAATAGAGTACCGGACCAAAGCATCAACACATAGTGAATATATGAACTCCTCAGGTCATCAGCGGGAGTGGTCCCGATTATTGTCACTTCGGGGTTGCCGGATCATAACACATAGTAGGTGACTACAGACTTGCAAGATAGGATCAAGAACTCACATATATTCATGAAAACATAATAGGTTCAGATCTGAAATCATGGCACTCGGGCCCTAGTGACAAGCATTAAGCATAGCAAAGTCATAGCAACATCAATCTCAGAACATAGTGGATACTAGGGATCAAACCCTAACAAAACTAACTCGATTACATGATAGATCTCATCCAACCCATCACCGTCCAGCAAGCCTACGATGGAATTACTCACACACGGCGGTGAGCATCATGAAATTGGTGATGGAGGATGGTTGATGATGACGACGGCGACGGATTCCCCTCTCTAGAGCCCCGAACGGACTCCAGATCAGCCCTCCCGAGAGAGTTTAGGGCTTGGCGGCGGCTCCGTATCATAAAACGCGATGAATCCTTCTCTCTGATTTTTTTTCTCCCCAAACGTGAATATATAGAGTTGGAGTTGAGGTCGGTGGAGCTCCAGGGGGCCCACGAGGCAGGGGGCGCGCCAGGGGGCAGGCGCGCCCCCCACCCTCGTGGAAAGGGTGTGGGCCCCCTGGCCTTGATTCTTTCACCGGTATTTTTTATTATTTCCAAAAATAATCTCCGTGAAGTTTCAGGTCATTCTGAGAACTTTTGTTTCTGCACAAAGATAACACCATGGCAATAACTGCGTCAGTCCGGGTTAGTTCCATTCAAATCATGCAAGTTAGAGTCCAAAACAAGGGCAAAAGTGTTTGGAAAAGTAGATACGTTGGAGACGTATCAACTCCCCCAAGCTTAAACCTTTGCTTGTCCTCAAGCAATTCAGTTGATAAAGTGAAAGTGATAAAGAAAAACTTTTACAAACTCTTTTTGCTCTTGTTGTTATAAATATGTAAAGCCAGCATTCAAGTTTTCAACAAAGATTATGAACTAACCATATTCACAATAACATTTAGGTCTCATGTTTACTCATATCAATGGCATAATCAACTAGCGAGCGGTAATAATAAATCTCGGATGACAACACTTTCTCAAAACAATCATGATATGATATAACAAGATGGTATCTCGCTAGCCCTTTCTGAGACCGCAAAACATAAATGCAGAGCACCTTTAAAGATCAAGGACTGACTAGACATTGTAATTCATGGTAAAAGAGATCCAATATAAATTAACAATAATGAATGCAATGACAGCGGTGCTCTCCAGCTGGTGCTTTTTAATAAGAGGGTGATGACTCAACATAAAAGTAAATAGATAGGCCCTTCGCAGAGGGAAGCAGGGATTTGTAGAGGTGCCAGAGCTCGATTTTGAAATAGAGATAAATAATATTTTGAGCGATATACTTTCATTGTCAACATAACAACCAAGAGATGGCGATATCTTCCATGCTACACACATTATAGGCGGTTCCCAAACAAAATGGTAAAGTTTATACTCCCCCTCCACCAACAAGCATCAACCCATGGCTTGCTCGAAACGACGAGTGCCTCCAACTAACAATAGTCCCGGGGGAGTTTTGTTTGCAGTTATTTTGATTTGATTTGCTTATAGCATGGGACTGGGCATCCCGGCGACCAGTCATTTTCTCATGAGTGAGGAGCGGAGTCCACTCCTCTTGAGAATAACTGCCTAACATGGAAGATACGGACAACCCTAGTTGATACATGAGCTATTCGAGCATACAAAACAGAATTTCATTTGAAGGTTTAGAGTTTGGCACATACATATTTACTTGGAACAGCAGGTAGATACCGCATATAGGAAGGTATGGTGGACTCATCCGGAATAACTTTGGGGTTTAAGGGATTGGATGCACAAGCAGTATTCCCGCTTAGTACAAGTGAAGGCTAGCAAAAGACTGGGAAGCGACCAACTAGAGAGCGACAACAGTCATGAACATGCATTAAAATTAATGAGCATCGAGTGCAAGCATGAGTAGGATATAATCCACCATGAACATAAATATCGTGAAGGCTATATTGATTTGTTTCAACTACATGTGTGAACATGTGCCAAGTCAAGTCACTTAAATCATTCAAAGGAGGATACCACACCATCATACCACATCACAACCATTTTAATAGCATGTTGGCACGCAAGGTAAACCATTATAAACTCCTAGCTAATTAAGCATGGCATAAGTAACTATAATCTCTAATTTTCATTGCAAGCATGTTTCATTCATAATAGGCTGAATCAGGAACGATGAACTAATCATATTTACAAAAACAAAAGAGGTCGAGTTCATACCAGCTTCTCTCATCTCAATCAGTTCATCATATATCGTCATAATTGCCTTTCACTTGCACGACCGAACGGTGTGAATAATAATAATAGTGCACGTGCATTGGACTAAGCTGGAATCTGCAAGCATTCAATAAATAGGAGAAGACAAGGCAATATGGGCTCTTGGTTAAATCAACAACAATGCATATAAGGGCCACTTCAACAATTTCATCATGGTCTTCTCCTATCGAACCCCAAAGAAAAGAAAAGAAATAAAACTATTTACACGGGAAAGCTCCCAACAAGCAAAAGAAGAACGGGAAATCTTTTTGGGTTTTCTTTTAATTATTACTACTACAAGCATGACAAGTAAACTAGCTAAATGCTACAACTATTTTTAGTTTTCTTAAGGTTTTTCAAACACACAAGAAGAAAGCAGGAAAAAGAAAATAAACTAGCATGGATGACACAATGAAAAAGTATGAGCACCGACAATTAGCATGAGTGTGTGAACATAAATGTAATTTCTGTGAGAAATACGTACTCCCCCAAGCTTAGGCTTTTGGCCTAAGTTGGTCTATTGCCACGGGTGGCCTGGCGGATATCCAAAGTTGTAGTTGGGGTCGTACTGAGATGCAGCGGCTATTGCATTGTGGGCTGCAGCTTGGAGGCGAACTGCCCTCGTCCTCCTCTCGTACTCATTTGCCTCCTCCCTGGTTATGAAATATCTACCCTTTGGCTGAAAGTCAAAGAGAGTAGGAGCAGGGAGAACAATATTGACGGCGTGACGCCTGTCAAAGATTACTCGGTACTGGAGAGGCGGTTCATTCCTCTCAACAAACTGATGGTGAACCATGGCATTAAAATCCAGATAAGAAGGAGGCAATTCCATATCATGCTCACGTATGGGTACATCAAGAAAATTAGCTAAACGGGTTGCATAAATTCCACCAAAGAAATCTCCATTAAATCTATTGTTATGCAACCTACGTGCAACAATGGCTCCCAAATTATAATGTTTATCTCCTAATACAGCACTCCTAAGAACACTGAGATTAGGGACACACATGTGACATGCTTCATCCTTACCATTTATGCATCTGCCTATGAAGAGAGCAAAATAATGTATAGCAGGAAAATGAATGCTCCCTATGGTAGCTTGTGTTATATCTCTAGACTCCCCCACAGTTATACTAGCAAGAAAATCTCTAAACTCAGATTTGCGAGGCTCACTAGTGCTACCCCATTGTGGAAGTCTGCAAGCAGTGGTAAAATCCTCTAAGTCCATAGTATAAGAATTTTCATAGAGATCAAACATGACAGTTTGAGAATTACGTGAAGATGAAAATTCAAACCTTCTCACAAAGGAATCAGTGAGATAGTGGTACTGACGACACTTATCTGCCTCGAAGCTCACAAGATCAGCGTTACGCACATATGCGTTCAATTCTGCCTTGATTCCTGCTCGATCCCTAAAGTCCTCTGAAGGCCATTCATAAGCCCGCACTTGAGCTTCCCTCGGTGGTTCATCGTCAGCATCGCGCATTGCGAGCCTGGGTCCTTGCTTCCTTGAAGGACCACCTTGGTACATTTTCCTAAACATATTTCTTCCTTTGAAAAATTTCTAAAATTTTTAGTAACTTCAAATAAAAGTGAACCAAACTCAACAAAATTGATAGCAACTATTCCTACAAGTGCCTAAAGACTATATCATGCATTAGAACTACTTGGAACCATATAAATTTGACATGCAAGATCAAGAACCTGGTCACCTAAGCAGCACAAATTTGCAATGAATAAAGCACTAGAACAAAAACTAATTGGACCATTGGAGGAGTCACATACCAAGGAACAATCCCCCAAAGCAGTTTTGTGAGAGGTGCTTTGAGCAAGGAGATCGAAAATCGCAGAAAAATGAGCTAGAACTCGTGCTTGAGCTGGTTGGTGATTTTTTTGGGAGGAAGAAGGAGTGTGTGGTAGCTGGAATAAGTGGAAGGGAGCCACCATGGGCTCGCGAGGCAGGGGGCGCGCCCTGTAGGGGTGGGCGCGCCCTGGACCCTCGTGGCCAGGTGCTTGCTCCCCCTGATGTGTTCTCAGTGCCAGATATTCTCAAATATTCCAGAAAAAAAATCATATTTCAATTTCAGGGCATTTGGAGAACTTTTATTTTTGGGGTATTTTTTATGGCACTGATAATTCAGAAAACAGATAGAAAATATTAATTTTACTTTATTTCAACTAAATAACAAAAAGTAAAAGAAGGGTACAGAAGGTTGTGCTTTCTAACTTCATCCATCTCATGCTCATCAAAAGGAATCCACTAACAAGGTTGATCAGGTCTTGTTAACAAACTCATTCCGAATTGCATGAAACCGGAGAATTTTCGAATAGCACTAAGTTACCTCAACGGGGATATGCACGTCCCCAATAATAAGAATATCATATCTCTTTTTGACAGTAGGAAGAGGAAATTCAAAACCTCCAAAAATAATCGATGGAATTTTTCCAATAGAGTTGATACTGTGGACTTGAGGTTGTTTCCTTGGAAAGTGTACCGCATGCTCATTACCATTAACATGAAAAGTGACATTGCCTTTGTTGCAATCAATAACAGCCCCTGCAGTATTCAAAAAGGGTCTTCCAAGAATAATAGACATACTATCGTCCTCGGGAATATCAAGAATAACAAAGTCTGTTAAAATAGTAACGTTTGCAACCACAACAGGGACATCCTCACAAATGACGATAGGTATAGCAGTTGATTTATCAGCCATTTGCATAGATATTTCAGTAGATGCCAACTTATTCAAATCAAGTCTAGGATATAAAGAGAGAGGCATAACACTAACACCGGCTGCAAGATCACATAAAGCAGTTTTAACATAGTTTTTATTAATGGAGCATGGTATAGTGGGTACTCCTGGATCTCCTAACTTCTTAGGTATTCCACCCTTGAAAGTATAATTAGCAAGCATGGTGGAAATTTCAGCTTCCAGTATCTTTCTTTTATTAGTAACAATTTCTTTCATATACTTAGCATAAGGGTTCATTTTGAGCATATCAGTTAAACGCATACGCAAAAAGATAGGTCTAATCATTTCAGCAAAGCGCTCAAAATCCTCATCATCATTTTTCTTGGATGGTTTAGGAGGAAAAGGCATGGGTGTCTGAACCCATGGCTCTCTTTCCTTACCGTGCTTCCTAGCAACAAAGTCTCTCTTATCATGACGTTGATTCTTTGATTGTGGGTTATCAAGATCAACAGCAGGTTCAATTTCTACTTCATTATCATTGCTAGGTTGAGCATCATCATGAACATCATTATTAATATTATCACTAGGTTCATGTTCATTACCAGATTGTGTTTCAGCATCAGAATCTCTACTATTAAAAGGGGATCGAACGTCGTGATGGTTCGACCTTCTTCCATCCCCCTCCTTCGTTCCTCCCCTCGAGAGATCCCGCACCTAAAAAATCGCTAGGAAAGAATCCACGTTCACAACCAACCAGCCTCCCACCCCCTACGATTCCCACTTTTCAGGTAAGATAAAAAGAAAAAGAAAAAGAAAACGCTCCCACGATCCCTAAGGCGCCCGCTCAACCCCCCACGACCCCTCCTCTTTCACTTCCTCTCACGAACGGCCTCCCTCTGCTCCGCCGCTGGTTCCCCTTCTCCATCTGCAGTCACACGCCCGCACCACACCCCTGTTTCCTCCTTCCTTCGGGCGGTCACCTTTGCTCCTCTGCCTCGCAAAAGGGATCGGTCGATGTGGCCAATGGAGATTGCGAGCCCCGTCAGGGCAGAGTCAACCGACAATACACGGTCCACCGGCATCCTTCGTCGCCATCGCACAGCGCCAGCCGCTTCCCATGTCTCGAGAGATCATGAGTGGCCAGGGAACGACGGAGTAGGGGTGGCCTGAGAAAGAGAGCACAACGATGGTCTAATTCCTCTATGTCTATCCATGTTGCGTTGTGGTAATCTCTCTCTCTCTCTCTGGAACACACATCACACAGATTAATGAGGAGATGAATCAGAGCATCTCAATCATGATCCGTCTCTGCCTGGTGATCAACCCTCATCTGGTCTGACGTCCCGGCCAACTGCAATCAATCATCATCGTCTGGATCGATCTTCTTCGATTTGGCCGATAGGGATCGGGATGAACAGGCGGGATGATGTTCTTAGCATCCTGCTACAACGATGCGGATATACTCATTGATCTAGCCCCACTCGCCCCACTGCCAGGACGCCCCCAAGTCGCGCTTCAAGCTCCAGGCACGCAATCCTCTGTTCCTCAACCTATTTTTCTTCTGCATTATTATTCACGTTTGGACACCTACATGGTCAAATTAGAACACAAGTTGGTGTCCATAAGATTGAAAGCACATGTGGCTATGTGTGTGTAAGAGTAATAATGATAGGCAAAACCACAACAGAAGTATCAACCCATATATCTGGAACATCCTCTGTGCCTGTGCGTACAAAAATTCAGAGTCCAAAAAGCTGATGCCAGGGCAAGACCGCTCGTCTCGGCTTCGCAGAATCGCAGCTGAGGGCGACGGTGACGGCCGCCAGCTGCTCGTGGAGCTAGCGGAGGGCGCGGCTGGGGCACGTGGTCGATGCTTGGGACATCTGCGGAGCGGCGTGGGCACGAGTGCAGGGCGGCAGTAGCCAGGGTGGCACGAGAGGACCCAGGACACGTTGTGTTCATGTAGTTTTCCTCTTTGTATCCTCTAGCTCAGACTACGGTTTCCTCTTGCATCCTGTAGCTCTAAGAATGACTTGTGCAGCTAAAGATGAAAAATCTAGGGGAAGATTTTGGTGAGGAAGAAGAACAAGGTAATTTATTTCTGGTCGGCAAAACAAGTTTGTTCCTACACTTTGATGTTATGATTAGTGCTTATTCACTAACAATGGAAGTACTGATGGGTATAGCATGGTCTGACCAAGAGAAAGAATACTTTTCTACATGTTATTTTATTAATGATAATGATAAAATATCATCATGGAATATTAATATAAGATCATAGTACGTACACTCTTTGCTTGATATATGTATTTTACATTCTCTATGTATATGCTCATGCCATCAAAAGTCTTTATTTCCTAGAGATAAAACAGCTAGCTACATTATCACACATTTTATATGTTCGTTTAGACTAATGATTCTAATATTTGTTTAGTAATCTTTTGCAGATTTTGAGGTTGCTTCATTCCATATTGTTGAGCTTCGTAAAAATGGAGAGGGGACTTGTTGCGGATTCATCATCTATGATCTCACGTGTCAAATTTCTCATTCCATTTTTTTCAAACATATTGAATGATTTTGACTCTTAGTACTCTTACATAAGTGCCAACATTCATAATGTAGTTATACATGAGTTTATCATTATAATTTAAATACGGTTTTCTAATCTTTCACAAGTGCAACAAAACAGATATGATATGCTACTGAGCTTTGATGTTAGACTGTCAATGCTACTTATTGTAGATATGTTGCTACGCTCTTAAGCTTTCATATTAGGATTTTAACATTCCTTAAGTACTTCCCTTTACTCCTAGCCTTCAAGGTATGATGATCAGGGTCAGGTTTCACTAATTAACTGATGGATTTGTGCAAATATTTTGGGATCAACTGAAAAGAAAATTCAACTTCTTGATTTCCCAATTTAGCGAACCAGATCAAAGAGTTGTGTAGCCATTAGATGGACAGCTTCACACTGGCGTAAGTATTCACGACGCTGTAATATAAGGCTTCTTTACCTTCTACCTATATTTGCTACTGTAAAGGAGAAACCATCTATCTTGGTGTGTCATTGTTTTTTTAAGGGAAGGTGTGTTATTGTTATATTGTGTAAATTGTAACCAAGCATATGAAAGATTTGGTATATCATTCTGTTGGTCAAAAGTCATTATTCACGTTTCAAGGGGATGACATATACCTTTAAGCAAAACATGAAGCAGACTTTTGCTTTAGTTACTCCCTCCATGAAATATAATGCCCCTGACTTTGCTTGTGCGACTTTGGTCATTTCTATATACAAAAGTACATGCATTGGACATGTATAAATTGTATTGTCTTATTTTTCTTGCAAAACAATTTTATTTCATATATGTTTATACTAATTTTTTAGACATACAATAAGTGATAATAATTATTAAGTTGTGAGATGAAAATCAGATAAGTAGTATTAGAAAGGAGGGAGTACTATTTATTGGCGTCATTTAATATCTAAATATTTTGTTTCAAATAAAGTGCCAAATTTAGTCATTAATTTTTCTTTCCTGTGGCATGCACGTGCCTCTAATCTTTATGGTTTTGGCCGATGTACCTAGACTGTACATGGAATCCTAATGATCTTCACTGCCAATTACACCAGGTGACAGATTGCTTCAATAAAGCTTTTGTCTGCGACGCAATTAAAATGGTGTGACATGGACAAGAAAACGAATTGTAAAAGTAATAGAGTTGACACTTAAGTTTCGGATTCAATTTTAGTCTTTGAAAGGCATCATAAAAAACTTATTCATAAAACTTAGCGATCATAGAACTTCTATGATACGCCTAAATAAATAATGTATTTGCTATACCCAAACCGATCAGATTATCTTATACTCCAAAGTAAGCACATCAAACATTGAATAGTGCAATGATTTGATTGGTTACATCATTATTATTTTATATCTCCCGTGGCAACGCACGGGCATTCGACTAGTAGAAATATCATTGGGATTCTCAGGTGTTTCAACAATAGGTTCACTAGAAGCATGCAAAGTCCTATCATTTTTATTTTTCTTCTTCTTAGAAGAACTAGGTGCTTCTATATTATTTCTCTGAGAATCCTGCTCAATTCTCTTAGGGTGGCCCTCAGGATACAAAGGTTCCTGAGTCACCTTACCCCCTCTAGTTGCAACTCTAACAGCAAAGTCATTATTCTTACTATTCATTTCATTGAGCAGATCATTCTGAGATTTAAGTACTTGTTCTACTTGAGTGGTAACCATAGAAGCATGTTTACTAATGAGTTTAAGTTCACCTTTAACTCTAGACATATAATCACTCAAGTGTTCAATCATATAAGCATTGTGTTTTAATTGTCTACCAACATAAGCATTGAAGTTTTCTTGTTTGACAATAAAATTATCAAACTCATCTAAGCATTGGCTAGCAGACTTATAGCGAGGGATATCACCTTCATCAAATCTATAGAGAGAATTTACCTTTACTACCTGTGTCGGGTTATCAAGAACATGTGTTTCTTCAACAGGCGGTAAGTTAATACCATGTATTTCTTCAATAGGAGGTAAATTCTTAACATCTTCAGCTTTTATACCTTTTTCTTTCATAGATTTCTTTGCCTCTTGCATATCTTCAGGACTGAGAAATAGAACACCCCTTTTCTTCGGAGTTGGCTTAGGAGTTGGTTCAGGAAGTGTCCAATTATTTTCATTTGTCAACATATTATTCAATAGAATTTCAGCTTGATCTAGCGTTCTTTCCCTGAAAACACAACTAGCACAACTATCTAGGTGGTCTCTGGAAGCATCGGTTAGTCCATTATAAAAGATATCAAGTATTTCATTTTTCTTAAGAGGATGATCAGGCAAAGCATTAAGTAATTGGAGAAGCCTCCCCCAAGCTTGTAGGAGACTCTCTTCTTCAATTTGCACAAAATTATATATTTCCCTTAAAGCAGCTTGTTTCTTATGAGCGGGGAAATATTTAGCAGAGAAGTAGTAAATCATATCCTGGGGACTACGCACACAACCAGGATCAAGAGAATTAAACCATGTCTTAGCATCACCCTTTAACGAGAATGGAAATATTTTAAGGATATAATAGTAGCGAGATTTCTCATTATTAGTGAACAGGGTGGCTATATCATTTAATTTAGTAAGATGTGCCACAACTGTTTCAGATTCATAGCCATAGAAAGGATCAGATTCAACCTAAGTAATTATATCAGGATCAACAGAGAATTCATAATCCTTATCAGTAACAAAGATAGGTGAAGTAGCATTAGCAGGATCATATTTCATTCTAGCATTCAGAGTTTTTTGTTTCAGCTTAGCTAATAGTTTCTTAAGATCACTCATATCATTGCAAGCAAGACAGTCTCTAGCAGTTTCTTCATCCATAACATAGCCCTCAGGCACAACAGGCAATTCATATCTAGGGGGAGAATCTTCATCATCACTTTCATCAATATTAGCAGGTTCAATAATTTCATTCTCTCTAGCCCTAGCAAGTTGTTCATCAAGAAATTCACCAAGTGGCACAGTAGTATCAAGCATAGAAGTAGTTTCATCATAAGTATCATGCATAGCAGAAGTGGCATCATCAATAACATGCGACATATCAGAATTAATAGCAGAAGCATGTTTAGGTGTCGCAAGCTTACTCATAACAGAAGGTGAATCAAGTGCAGGGCTAGATGGCAGTTCCTTACCTCCCCTCGTAGTTGAGGGATAAATTTTAGTTTTCTCGTCTTTCAAGTTCTTCATAGTGACCAGCAGATATAAATCCCAAGTGACTCAAAGAATAGAGCTATGCTCCCCGGCAACGGCGCCAGAAAATAGTCTTGATAACCCACAAGTATAGGGGATCGCAACAGTTTTCGAGGGTAGAGTATTCAATCCAAATTTATTGATTCGACACAAGGGGAGCCAAAGAATATTCTCAAGTATTAGCAATTGAGTTGTCAATTCAGTCACACCTGGATAACTTAATATCTTCAGCAAAGTGTTTAGTAGCAAAGTAGTATGATAGTAACAGTAAGAGTGGCAAAGGTAACAGTAGCTGTATTGTAGTGATTGTAACAGCAGCAACGGTAAAGTAACTAAGCAAAGAACAATATGTGAAAAGCTCGTAGGCATTGGATCGGTGATGGAGAATTATGCCGGATGTGCATCATCATGTAACAGTCATAACATAGGGTGACACAGAACTAGCTCCAATTCATCAATGTAATGTAGGCATGTATTCCGAATATAGTCATACGTGCTTATGGAAAAGAACTTGCGTGGCATCTTTTGTCCTACCCTCCCGTGGCAGCGGGGTCCTAGCGGAAACTAAGGGATATTAAGGCCTCCTTTTAATAGAGTACCGGACCAAAGCATTAACACATAGTGAATACATGAACTCCTCAAACTAAGGTCATCACCGGGAGTGGTCCCGATTATTGTCACTTCAGGGTTGCCGGATCATAACACATAGTAGGTGACTACAGACTTGCAAGATAGGATCAACAACTCACATATATTCATGAAAACATAATAGGTTCAGATCTGAAATCATGGGACTCGGGCCCTAGTGACAAGCATTAAGCATAGCAAAGTCATAGCAACATCAATCTCAGAACATAGTGGATACTAGGGATCAAACCCTAACAAAACTAACTCGAGTACATGATAGATCTCATCCAACCCATCACCGTCCAGCAAGCCTGCGATGGAATTACTCACACACGGCGGTGAGCATCTGGAAATCGGTGATGGAGGATGGTTGATGATGACGACGGCGATGGATTCCCCTCTCCGGAGCCCCGAACGGACTCCAGATCAGCCCTCCCGAGAGAGTTTAGGGCTTGGCGGCGGCTCCGTATCGTAAAACGCGATGAATCCTTCTCTCTGATTTTTTTCTCCCCGGACGTGAATATATAGAGTTGGAGTTGAGGTCGGTGGAGCTCCAGGGGGCCCATGAGGCAGGGGGCGCGCCCAGGGGGGCAGGCGCACCCCCACCCTCATGGAAAGGGTGTGGGCCCCTGGCCTTGATTCTTTCGCCAGTATTTTTTATTATTTCCAAAAATAATCTCCGTGAAGTTTCAGGTCATGCCGAGAACTTTTGTTTCTGCACAAAGATAACACCATGGCAATTCTGCTGAAAACAGCATCAATCCGGGTTAGTTCCATTCAAATCATGCAAGTTAGAGTCCAAAACAAGGGCAAAAGTGTTTGGAAAAGTAGATACGTTGGAGACGTATCAACCATAGCTGCAGCGGCTGTCTTCCGCGATTGCTGAGGCGGCGGAGACGGCTGACGTGGCTGAGTTGGAGCTAGTTAAGTGGCCTGACGCTGTGCCGGACTTGAAGCAGGAGGAGTGGCCTGACGTGGTGTCGGACTTGAAGCAGGAGGAGTGGTCTGACGCTGTGCCGGACTTGAGGCAGGAGGAGTGGCCTGACGTGGTGTCGGACTTGAAGCAGGAGGAGTGGTCTGACGCTGTGCTGGACTTGAAGCAGGAGGAGTGGTGCTACCTCTTGAGCACTGCGTTGGTTTTCCCTTGAAGAGGAAAGGGTGATGCAGCAAAGTAGCGTAAGTATTTCCCTCAGCTTTTGAGAACCAAGGTATCAATCCAGTAGGAGGCCACACACGAGTCCCTCGCACCTACACAAACAAATAAAATCCTCGCAACCAACACAATAAAGGGGTTGTCAATCCCTTCACGGTCACTTACGAAAGTGAGATCTGATAGATATGATAAGATAATATTTTTTGGTATTTTTATGATAAAGATGCAAAGTAAAGAAAGCAAAATAAACGGCAAAAGAAATAGCTTGTTGACGGGAGATTAATATGATAGAAAATAGACCCGGGGGCCATAGGTTTCACTAGTGGCTTCTCTCGAGAGCATAAGTATTACGGTGGGTAAACAAATTACTGTTGAGCAATTGACAGAATTGAGCATAGTTATGAGAATATCTAGGTATGATCATGTATATAGGCATCACGTCCGCGACAAGTAGACCTACTCCTGCCTGCATCTACTACTATTACTCCACACATCGACCGCTATCCAGCATGCATCTAGAGTATTAAGTTCAAAAGAACAGAGTAACGCTTTAAGTAAGATGACATGATGTAGAGGGATAAACTCATGCATATGATATAAACCCCATCTTGTTATCCTCGATGGCAACAATACAATACATGCCTTGCTGCCCCTACTGTCACTGGGAAAGGACACCGCAAGATTGAACCCAAAGCTAAGCACTTCTCCAATTGCAAGAAAGATCAATCTAGTAGGCCAAACCAAACTGATAATTCGAAGAGACTTGCAAAGATAACCAATCATACATAAAAGAATTCAGAGAAGATTCAAATATTGTTCATAAATAAACTTGATCATAAACCCACAATTCATCGGTCTCAACAAACACACCGCAAAAGAAGATTACATCGAATAGATCTCCACAAGAGAGGGGGAGAATATTATATTGAGATCCAAAAAGAGAGAAAAAGCCATCTAGCTAATAACTATGGACCCGAAGGTCAGAGGTAAACTACTCACACATCATCGGAGAGGATACGGTGTTGATGTAGAAGCCCTCCGTGATCGATTCCCCCTCTGCGGAGCTCCGGAAAAGGCCGCAAGATGGGATGTCACGGGTACAGAAGGTTGCGGCGGTGGAATTAGGTTTTTGGCTCCGTGTCTGGTAGTTTGGGGGTATGTAGGTATATATAGGAGGAAGAAGTACGTCGGTGGAGCAACGTGGGCCCCACGAGGGTGGAGGGCGTGCCCCGGGGGGTAGGCGCGCCCCCTACCTCGAGCCTTCCTGGTAGCTTTCTTGACGTAGGGTCCAAGTCCTCTGGATCACGTTCGTTCCAAAAATCACGTTCCCGAAGGTTTCATTCCGTTTGGACTCCGTTCGATATTCTTTTTCTGCGGAACTCTGAAATAGGCAAAAACAGCAATTCTGGGTTGGCCCTCCGGTTAATAGGTTAGTCCCAAAAATAATATAAAAGTGTATAATAAAGCCCATTAAACATCCAAAACAGAATATAATATAGCATGGAACAATAAAAAATTATAGATACGTTGGAGACGTATCAAGTGGCCTGACGGTGTGCCAGACTTGGAGGAGGAGGAGGAGTGTCCTGACGCGTTGGTGGACTTGGAGGAGCGGGAATCTGCTGACGCGGTGGCGGACATCGAGGAGGAGTCAGCTGACGCGGTGTCGGTGGCGTTCGAAAGAAGATGCAATCCTTTCTCCATACGATGATACGATGTTTGGCCTCTCCAAGTGTGTGCTCCTCGTCACCTCCAGGAATGCCAAGCTCTAGCCCCAAATATTGGTCCACCACCTCATCAACCACGACACGAGCATAGTCGGATGGAATCGGGTTGCAATGGAAGGTTGCATCGGGGGGATTTGTGTAAGCAATGGCGTCCGCCACCTTCATGGATATGTTCTTCATTTTGAAGTGTAGCTCACAGTTAGTGTTCTCCATGATGTCATCCACAGGGTATCTATCCAGCAGTGCGTCGCCCGGGGCTGAACCAACCCTGCTTCTCGGCATGGATGGGACGGTGCTATCCAATGCTGGATCATCCGCTAGCTGCTGCCGCTGCTGAGACCCCCTTTCCTGGCTAAGTGAGTCGATCTGCCGCTACTGCCGCTGGAATTTGAGTGCCAAGTCCGTGTGCGCTGATTCTAGGCCTTGAAGGCGTTCTGCTTCCTGCTTCCTCTGCTCCTCCTCCAGCTTCTTCCTTCTTGCACGGCTTCTGTAGTCGGCGTTCCATTCTGAAAAGCCCTCATACCACGGAACAACGCCCTTGCCTCGTGTTCTTCCCGGGTGTTCAGGATTTCCCAGGGTGCGCGTAAGCTCGTCGTTCTCTCTGTTGGGCGTGAACACTCCCTTTCGAGCATCTTCTATTGCATAAATTAACTTATCTTCGGCTCCTTTAAGACATGCCTTCTTCGAAACCTGGCCTGTCTTCGGGTCCAACGCCCCCCATGCGCATAGAACCAAGTTCTGCACCTGGGGTGCCAGCTCAATGTAACTGGAGTGACCTGTGCAGCCTGCATCTCTTGCTCAGACTTATCCCACTTAGGCATTGCCACCGCGTAGCCACCTGGCCCCAGCCTATGGAACTGCTCTTTTTTTACGGCATTGGCCTTGTTTTTTCTCGACCGTTCCTTAGATAATTCTGATTCCTTGAATTCCACGAAAGCGGGCCAGTGTTCTCTTTGCTTCTCCAGTGTTCCCTTGAATTCTGAGTCTTCTTTCCTCCTTCGACGTACTTAGTCCATATAGTTTTCTTGTGGGTATTGAATGCAATTGCCATCTTCCTAAGAGCAGCGTCCTTGATTTTCTGCACATCTGCATCGGTGAAATGATCTGGTAGGGTGAAATGTTCCATGAGAGATTCCCAAATTGTTGATTTTGCTCTGTCGTCGACCCAAGTAAGATCTAGACGTTTCTTTGTTGGCTCTTTCCATTCTTTAATGGAGATCGGGAGTTGGTCCTGTTGGAAATATGCCCTAGAGGCAATAATAAATTGGTTATTATTATATTTCCTTGTTCATGATAAACGTTTATTATCCATGCTAGAATTGTATTGATAGGAAACTCAGATACATGTGTGGATACATAGACAACACCATGTCCCTAGTAAGCCTCTAGTTGACTAGCTCGTTGATCAATAGATGGTTACGGTTTCCTGACCATGGACATTGGATGTCGTTGATAATGGGATCACATCATTAGGAGAATGATGTGATGGACAAGACCCAATCCTAAGCCTAGCACAAGATCGTGTAGTTCGTTTGCTCAGAGCTTTTCTAATGTCAAGTATCAGTTCCTTAGACCATGAGATTGTGCAACTCCCGGATACCGTAGGAATGCTTTGGGTGCACCAAACGTCACAACGTAACTGGGTGGCTATAAAGGTGCACTACAGGTATTTCCGAAAGTGTCTGTTGGGTTGGCACGAATTGAGACTGGGATTTGTCACTCCGTGTAAACGGAGAGGTATCTCTGGGCCCACTCGGTAGGACATCATCATAATGTGCACAGTGTGACCAAGGAGTTGATCACGGGATGATGTGAGTTACAAAACGAGTAAAGAGACTTGCCGGTAACGAGATTGAACAAGGTATAGGGATACCGACGATCGAATCTCGGGCAAGTAACATACCGATGGACAAAGGGAATTGCATACGGGATTGATTGAATCCCCGACATCGTGGTTCATCCGATGAGATCATCGTGGAACATGTAAGAGCCAACATGGGTATCCAGATCCCACTGTTGGTTATTGACCGGAGAACGTCTCGGTCATGTCTGCATGGTTCCCGAACCCGTAGGGTCTACACGCTTAAGGTTCGATGACGCTAGGGTTATAGGGAAAGTATGTACGTGGTTACCAAATGTTGTTCGGAGTCCCGGATGAGATCCCGGACGTCACGAGGTGTTCCGGAATGGTCCGGAGGTAAAGATTTATATATGGGAAGTCCTGTTTTGGTCACCGGAAAAGTTTCAGGTGAAATCGGTAATGTACCGGGATCACCGGGAGGGTCCCGGGGGGCCACCAAGTGGGGCCACCAGCCCCAGAAGGCTGCGTGGGCCAAGTGTGGGAGGGGACCAGCCCCAGGTGGGCTGGTGCGCCCCTCACCAAGGCCCAAGGCGCATGGGAGAGTGGGAGGGGGCAAACCCTAGGTCCAGATGGGCCTTAGGGCCCATCTAGTGGGGCGCCCCCCCTCTCCTCCCCTTGGCCGCCCCCCTTGATGGGATCTAGGGCTGGCCGCCTCCTCTTGGGGGTGGAAACCCTAAGGGGGGCGCAGCCCCCTCCCCCCCTATATATAGTTGAGGTTTGGGCTGCCCAAGACACACGAGAACGTCTCCTTTTGGCGCAGCCCTACCCCTCTCCCTCCTCCTCCTCTCCCGCGGTGCTTGGCGAAGCCCTGCAGGATTGCCACGCTCCTCCATCACCACCACGCCGTCGTTCTGCTGCTGGATGGAGTCTTCCCCAACCTCTCCCTCTCTCCTTGCTGGATCAAGGCGTGGGAGACGTCACCGGGCTGCACGTGTGTTGAACACGGAGGCGCCGTGGTTCGGCGCTTAGATCGGAATCAACCGCGATCTGAATCGCTACGAGTACGACTCCCTCATCCCTGTTCTTGCAACGCTTCCGCATCGCGATCTACAAGGGTATGTAGATCCACTCCCCTTCCCCTCATTGCTAGAGTACTCCATAGATTGATCTTGGTGATGCGTAGAATTTTTTTGAATTTCTGCTACGTTCCCCTACAGTGGCATCATGAGCTAGGTCTATGCGTAGTTTCTATGCACGAGTAGAACACAAAGTAGTTGTGGGCGTAGATGTTGCCAATTCTTCTTGCCGCTACTAGTCTTATCTTGTTTCGGCGGCATTGTGGGATGAAGCGGCCCGGACCGACCTTACACGTACACTTACGTGAGACAGGTTCCACCGACTGACATGCACTAGTTGCATAAGGTGGCTAGCGGGTGTCTGTCTCTCCCACTTTAGTCGGAACGGATTCGATGAAAAGGGTCCTTATGAAGGGTAAATAGAAATTGGCATATCACGTTGTGGTTTTACGTAGGTAAGAAACGTTCTTACTAGAAACCTATACAAGCCACGTAAAAACTTGCAAACAACAATTAGAGGACGTCTAACTTGTTTTTGCAGCATGTGCTATGTGATGTGATATGGCCAGAAGATGTGATGAATGATATATGTGATGTATGAGATTGATCATATTCTTGTAATAGGAATCACGACTTGCATGTCGATGAGTATGACAACCGGCAGGAGCCATAGGAGTTGTCTTTATTTTTGTATGACCTGCGTGTCATTGAATAACGCCATGTAAGTTACTTTACTTTATTGCTAAGCGCGTTAGCCATAGAAGTAGAAGTAACCGTTGGCGTGATAACTTCAAGAAGACACAATGATGGAGATCATGATGATGGAGATCATGATGATGGAGATCATGGTGTCATGCCGGTGACAAAGATGATCATGGTGCCCCGAAGATGGAGATCAAAGGAGCAAAATGATATTGGCCATATCATGTCACTATTTGATTGCATGTGATGTTTATCATGTTATGCATCTTATTTGCTTAGAACGACGGTAGTAAGTAAGATGATCCCTTATAAAATTTCAAGAGAAGTGTTCCCCCTAACTGTGCACCGTTGCGATGGTTCGTTGTTTCGAAGCACCACGTGATGATCGGGTGTGATAGATTCTAACGTTCGAATACAACGGGTGTTGACGAGCCTAGCATGTACAGACATGGCCTCGGAACACATGAAAAACACTTAGGTTGACTTGACAAGCCTAGCATGTACAGACATGGCCTCGGAACACAAGAGACCGAAAGGTCAAACATGAGTCGTATAGGAGATACGATCAACATGGAGATGTTCACCGATGATGACTAGTCCGTCTCACGTGATGATCGGACACGGCCTAGTTTGACTTGGATCATGTATCACTTAGATGACTAGAGGGATGTCTATCTGAGTGGGAGTTCAATAATTAGATGAACTTCATTATCATGAACATAGTCAAAAGGTCTTTACAAATTATGTCATACGCTTTAGTTCTACTGTTTAAGATATGTTCCTAGAGAAAATTTAGTTGAAAGTTGGTAGTAGCAATTATGCGGACTGGGTCCGTAAACTGAGGATTGTCCTCATTGCTGCACAGAAGGCTTATGTCCTTAATGCACCGCTCGGTGTGCTGAACCTCAGCGTCGTCTGTAGATGTTGCGAAACATCTGACATACACGTTTTGATGGCTACGTGATAGTTCAGTGAGTAATGCTAACGGTTTAGAATTGTGGCACCAAAGACAGTTTTTGAAACATCGCAGAACATATGAGATGTTCCGAAGACTGAAATTGGGATTTCAGACTAGTGCCCACGTCAAGAGGTATGAGACCTTTGACAAGTTTCTTAAGCCTGCAAACTAAGGGAGAAAAGCTCAATCGTTGAGCATGTGCTCAGATTGTCTGAGTACCACAATCGCTTGAATCGAGTGGGAGTTAATCTCCCAGATGAGATAGTGATAGTTCTCCATAGTCACTGCCACCAAGCTAGTAGAGCTTCGTGATGAACTATAACATATCAGGGATAGTTATGATGATCCTTGAGCTATTCGCGATGTTTGACACCGCGAGAGTAGAAATCAAGAAGGAGCATCAGTTGTTGATGGTTGGTAAAACCACTAGTCTAGAAGGGCAAGGGCAAAAGGGATACTTCATGAAACAGCAAATCATTTGCTGCTCTAGTGAAGAATCCCAAGGTTGAACCCAAACCCGAGACTAAGTGCTTCTGTAATGAGGGAACGGTCACTGAAGCAGAACTACCCTAGATACTTGGTAGATGAGAAGGCAGGCAAGGTCGACAGAAGTATATTGGATATACATTATATGAATGTGTACTTTACTAGTACTCCTAGCAGCACCAGGGTATTAGATACCAGTTCGGTTGCTAAGTGTTAGTAACTCGAAATAAAAGCTGCGGAATAAACGGAGACTAGCTAAAGGTGAGATGACGATATGTGTTGGAAGTGTTTCCAAGGTTGATGTGATCAAGCATCGCATGCTCCCTCTACCATCGAGATTTGGTGTTTGCGTTGAGCATGATTGGATTATGTTTATCGCAATACGGTTATTCATTTAAGGAGAATAATGGTTACTCTGTTTATTTGAATAATACCTTCAATGGTCTTGCACCTAAAATGAATCTCGATCGTAGTGATACACATGTTCATGCCAAAAGATATAAGATAGTAATGATAGTACCACATACTTGTGGCACTGCCACTTGAGTCATATTGGTATAAAACGCATGAAGAAGCTCCATGTAGATGGATCTTTGGACTCGCTCGTTTTTGAAAAGATTGAGACATGCGAACCATGTCTATTGGTATATATGCATGAAGAAACTCCATGCAGATGGATTGTTTGGACTCACTTTATTTTGAATCACTTGAGACATGCAAATCATACCACATGGGCAAGATGACTGAAAAGCCTCGTTTTCAGTAAGATGGAACAAGAGAGCAACTTATTGGAAGTAATACATTTTGATGTATGTAGTCCAATGAGTGCTGAGGCATGCAGTGGATATCGTTATGTTCTTACTTCACAGATGATTTGAGTAGATGCTGAGTGTATTTACTTGATGAAACACAAGTCTGAATTATTGAAAGGTTCAAGTAATTTCAGAGTGAAGTTGAAGATCGTCATGACAAGAGGATAAAATGTGTGTGATATGACCATAGAGATGAATATTTGAGTTACGAGTTTGGCACACAATTAAGAAATTGTGGAAATTGTTTCACGACTAATACCGCCTGGAACACCATAGTGTGATGGTGTGTCCGAACATCATAACTGCACCCTATTGGATATGGTGCATACCATGATGTCTCTTATCGAATTACCGCTATCATTTATGGGCTAGGCATTAGAGACAACCGCATTCACTTTAAATAGGGCACCACGCAATTCCGTTGAGACGACACCGTATGAACTATGGTTTAGAGAAACCTAAGCTGTTTTTTCTTAAAAGTTTGGGGCTGCGACGCTTATGTGGAAAAGTTTCAGGCTAATAAGCTCGAACCCAAAGCGGTTAAATGCATCTTCTTAGAATACCCAAAACAGTTGGGTATACCTCCTATTTCAGATCTGGAAGCAAAAGTGATTGTTTCTATAAACGGGTCCTTTCTCGAGGAAAAGTTTCTCTCGAAAGAATTGAGTGGGAGGATGGTGGAGACTTGATGAGGTCATTGAACCGTCACTTCAACTAATGTGTAGCAGGGCACAGGAAGTTGTTCCCGTGGCACCTACACCAATTGAAGTGGAAGCTTATGATAGTGATCATGAAACTTCAGATCAAGTCACTACCAAACCTCATAGGACGACAAGGATGCGTACTACTTCAGAGTGGTACGTAATCCTGTCTTGGAAGTCATGTTGTTGGACAACGATGAACCTATGAGCTGTGGAGAAGCGATGGTGGGCCCGGATTCCGACGAATGGCTCGAGGCCATAAAATCCGAGAGAGGATCCATGTATAAAAACAAAGTGTAGACTTTGGAAGAACTACTTGATGGTCGTAAGGCTGTTGGGTGCAGATGGATTTTAAAAGGAAGACAGACAATGATGGTAAGTGTCACCATTAAGAAAGCTCGACTTGTCGTTAAGATGTTTTCCGGCAAGTTCAAGGAGTTGACTGCGATGAGACTTTCTCACTCGTAGCGATGCTAAGAGTCTGTTGGAATTATATTTAGCAGTTACTGCATTATTTATGAAACCTTGCAGATAGGATGTCAAAACATTGTTTCCTCGACGATTTTCTTGAGGAAAGGTTGTATGTGATACAACCAGAAGGTTTTGTCAATCCTGAAAGATGCTAACAAGTATGCAAAGCTCCAGCAATCCTTCTAAGGATTGGAGTAAGCATCTCGGAGTTGGAATGTACGCTTTGATGAGATGATCAAAGATTTTGGGTTTTTAACAAAGTTTATGAGAAACTTGTATTTCCAAAGAAGTGAGTGGGACCACTATAGAATTTCTGATGAGTATATGTTGTTGACATATTGTTGATCGGAAATGATGTAGAATTTCTGGAAAGCATCCAGGGTTATTTGAAAAGTGTTTTTCAATGGAAAACCTGGATTAAGCTACTTGAACATTGAGCATCAAGATCTATAAGGATAGATCAAAACGCTTAATAGTACTTTCAAATGAATGCATACCGTGACAGGATTTTGAAGGAGTTCAAAATAGATCAGCAAAGAAGGAGTTCTTGGCTGTGTTACAAGGTGTGAGTATTGAGTGAGACTCAAGACCTGACCACGGCAGAAGAGAGAGCAAGGACGAAGGACGTCCCCTATGCTTTAGACGTAGGCTCTACAGTATGCTATGCTGTGTACCGCACCTGAAGTGTGCCTTGCCATGAATTAGTCAAGGGGTACAAGAGTGATCCAGGAATGGATCACATGACAGCGGTCGAACTTATCCTTAGTATCTAGTGGACTAAGGAATTTTCTCGATTATGGAGGTGGTAAAAGAGCTCGTCGTAAAGGGTTACGTCGATGCAAACTTTGACACTAATCCGGATGACTCTGAGTAGTAAACTGGATTTGTATAGTAGAGCAGTTATTTGGAATAGCTCCAAGTAGCGCGTGGTAGCTACATCTACAAGATGACATAGAGATTTGTAAAGCACACACGGATCTGAATGTTGCAGACCCGTTGACTAAAACCTCTCTCGTAAGCATAACATGATCAAACCCTAGAACTCATTGAGTGTTAATCACATGGTGATGTGGACTAGATTATTGACTCTAGTAATCTCTTGGGTATTAGTCACATGGCGATGTGAGCTTTGAGTGTTAATCACATGGTGATGTGAACTAGATTATTGACTCTAGTGCAAGTGGGAGACTGTTGGAAATATGCCCTAGAGGCAATAATAAAATGGTTATTATTGTATTTCCTTGTTCATGATAATTGTCTGTTGTTCATGCTATAATTGTATTAACTGGAAACCGTAATACATGTGTGAATACATAGACCACAACATGTCCCTAGTGAGCCTCTAGTTGACTAGCTCGTTGATCAACAGATAGTCATGGTTTCCTGACTATGGACATTGGATGTCATTGATAACGGGATCACATCATTAGGAGAATGATGTGATGGACAAGACCCAATCCTAAGCATAGCACAAGATCGTGTAGTTCGTTTGCTAGAGCTTTTCCAAATGTCAAGTATCATTTCCTTAGACCATGAGATTGTGCAACTCCCGGATACCATAGGAGTGCTTTGGGTGTGCCAAACGTCACAACGTAACTGGGTGGCTATAAAGGTGCACTACGGGTATCTCCGAAAGTGTCTGTTGGGTTGGCACGAATCGAGACTGGGATTTGTCACTCCGTATGACGGAGAGGTATCTCTGGGCCCACTCGGTAATGCATCATCATAATGAGCTCAATGTGACCAAGTGTATGGCCACGGGATCATGCATTATGGTACGAGTAAAGTGACTTGCTGGTAACGAGATTGAACAAGGTATTGCGATACCGACGATCGAATCTCGGGCAAGTAACGTACCGATTGACAAAGGGAATTGTATACGGGATTGATTAAATCCTCGACATTGTGGTTCATCCGATGAGATCATCGTGGAGCATGTGGGAGCCAACATGGGTATCCAGATCCCGCTGTTGGTTATTGACCGGAGAAATGTCTCGGTCATGTCTACATGTCTCCCGAACCCGTAGGGTCTACACACTTAAGGTTCAGTGACGCTAGAGTTGTAGAGATATTAGTATACGGTTAACCGAAAGTTGTTCGGAGTCCCGGATGAGATCCCGGACGTCACGAGGAGTTCCGGAATGGTCCGGAGGTAAAGATTTATATATGGGAAGTCCTATTTTGGCCACCGGAAAATGTTCGGGATTTTTCGGTATTGTACCGGGAAGGTTCTAGAAGGTTCTGAAGTGGGGCTCACCTGCATGGGGGGACCCACATGAACGTGGGTAGTGGGGCAAGGCCCCACACCCCTGGTCAAGGCGCACCAAGATCCCACCTTAGAAGGAATAAGATCATATCCCGAAGGGATAAGATCAAGATCCCTAAAAAAGGGGGATAACAATTGGTGGGGAAGGGAAATGATGGGATTTCTTTCCCCCACCTTTGCCAACGCCCCAATGGACTTGGAGGGCAAGAAACCAGCCCCCTCCACCCCTAAATATAGTGGGGAGGCGCATGGGAGCAGCACCCCAAGCCCCTGGCGCCTCCCTCTCCCTCCCGTGACACCTCTCCCTCTCGCTGAGCTTGGCGAAGCCCTGCCGAGATCCCCGCTGCTTCCACCACCACGCCGTCGTGCTGCTGGATCTCCATCAACTTCTCCCTCCCCGTGCTGGATCAAGAAGGAGGAGACGTCTTCCCAACCGTACGTGTGTTGAACGCAGAGGTGCCGTCCGTTCGGCGCTCGGTCATCGGTGATTTGGATCACGACGAGTACGACTCCATCAACCCCGTTCACTTGAACGCTTCCGCTCGCGATCTACAAGGGTATGTAGATGCACTCTTTTCCCTCTCGTTGCTAGAAGACTCCATAGATTGTTCTTGGTGATGTGTAGAAAAAATTTGAATTATTGCTACGTTCCCCAACATCGGCTTCATTCCCTGGAAACAACAAAAGGCCACTTGGGCACAATCGAACCACTTCAATGTCGATTATGATCAATGAGCAAACACAATTGAGGATTTTTCATATATCATGACCACTTCAAATTTGCATCTCCTAGTGTTTGACACTTCAAGAAAATCTACACAAATCTCATGCTCTCTGGAACTCAATTCAAAAACCAAATATAGATGGAGGCAGATGTGGCGAGGGAGGCAGGGGCGTCTCTGTCAAAGCCCTAGTTAAGCATATACAATTTTTTCCTACGGCGAGGGAGGCAGGGGCGTCTCTGTCAAAGCCCTATCTAAATTCTATTCCTCACTAAATTAACCTAAATAAATTCTTTTCCTAACTAAATTAACCTAACTAATTTAGAGAGAGAGAGAGAGGAGGGGTGGGGGCTTATAGAGGAGGGCTCCGGTGGTGGCGCGGGAGGCAGTGGTGGCGAGGGAGGCAGGGGCGTCTCCGGTGACGGCGAAGGAGGCAGTTGTGGCGAGGGAGGATCCGGTGGCGTCGACTGCGGCTCCGGTGGCATTGATGAGGCCGCGCAGCTCCGGTGGCGTTGGGGGCGGCTCCGGTGGCGTCGACGGCACACGGCTCTGGTGGCTCCGGGGGCGCCGACGTCGGCAGGAGACAGCGGCGAAGTGGGGCGACGGCGAATCGGACAGACGGCGGCGGGGTGGGTCGAGGGATTTGGGGGAGAAGTGGTGGCCGGGGGGAAACGGTTTTTTTGTTAAGTCAAACTTAGCGGTAGCGCTTTTTCGCGAAACGCGCTATAGCTAAGTTAGCTATAGCGATTTTCACAAAACGCGCTACTACTATAGCTATGTAATTTCCTTCATATTTCTTATTTCCTTTTCTGTTTCTACAGCGGGGGTCTAGGAAACGCGTTGCAGCTACATTACCTATAGCGCATCTTATGAACAAATGCTACTGCTACGCCTTTCTCCTTTTTTCGCTTTTTCATTTATTTTGCTCTACATTTTATTTTTTCCTTTCTCCTTTTTCTATTTCTTTCTTTTTCATTTACTTTTCCATTTGTTTTTCATTTTATTTTATTTCCATTAGCAGTAGCGCTCTCCGCGAAAAAAGCGCTGCTACTTATGTCCTAGCGGTAGCACGCTTCTCTCAAAACCGCTACTGCTATGCGTAGCCTATCGTTTTAGCAATGGGAATATTAGTGGTAGCGTTTTTTTATGTGCACGCGCTACTGCTACTATTGTATCTATAGCGCGGTTTTCGCACGCGCGCTACTGCTATTTAGCACTAGCGTCCATTTTTGGCACGCGCTACTGCTAAATTTCTATGTATAAGGTTTTCCCTAGTAGTGACATCCTACCACCACTCTCTTTAGTACCGGCTCGTAGCACGAACCGGTGCTAAAAGTTTGGCACGAACCGGTACTAATGAGAATGGCCCGCCTAGCCGTTGGAACCGGCACTAATGGTCACATTAGTGCCGGCTTAAATACAAACTAGTACTAATGAGCTGAATATTTGACTTTTTTACTAGTGAATGTCGGCATTGAGTTTTCTCACTAGAGCTGCACCAATGAACAATATGTCGAGGGAGGGCCGAGGCCATAACACCGGCAATAAATACGAGTGCAAGTTCATAAAGTCGTTGAAGGGTAGGTGAAGTCAACTATACATTGCTAACGAGCTACTCCCTCTGATCTAGGTTAGTTGTCGCTGATTTAGTACAAAATTGTATGTATTAAATCTGCGAGATTTTATATTGATCGGAGGGAGTATAAGTTTATCCCAGATAGAGGGGGCTAACTATCTCGAACGTATAGGATGGCACATTCTAAGAGCATCTGCAGCCAGACTTGGCAAATTCGGGCTCTCAAATGCCCGCGAACGCGCCCGAGCGTGTCCACAGGCGGTGACCGGTCACATCTTAGATTTCCTCCACTGCATCCGGATACGGCATATTTGAAATCTTAAATCCATACAAAAGCATGCAAACAAGAAAATCCTACGTAGATCAACCTATACTACTCTATTCCTCATTGGAGATGTCCACTATTTTCATGCCCATCTCCTGGTAGATGGGCGACAGCCGAAGCTCTGCCTCCTTCAATTGCTCCGCGTTGGCCTCTGCCTCCATCTCCGCCTCGAGTTCGGAGGCAGGTTGCTCCTCTTCCTCCTCCTCATTTCTCTTTGGCGAGTCCGGAGGTAGGCTGGCAGCGATGCGGGTGAAGTGCCTCGCCCGGATCTCCTCCTCAATTTGGAACCAGCGCTCCGACGTGAGCATAGCATACGTGGTCTTTTTTTTGCCGAGCAATGGCGAAGCCGAAGGGCGTGGGAACAATGGTGGAGAGAGAGAGAGAGATTGAGAGAGAGAGAGATATGGATGGGCTCGGGCTGGCGGCACCAAGAGGGAGGAGGTGGATGTGGCAAGGGTTGGGGGACGCCGGCCGGCTTAAATAGCCGGATTTGGCCTCGGGCTGGGAGCCAGAGCGGCGCCACCTGGCGTTCACACCCCCACCGGAGGAGATGTCCGTCGGATTGCCGTGTTCTCGTGAGATTTTGTGTGGAACCCCATCACCAGTCCGACGTGGCAAACGTGCCCGGGCGTGCCTGGGCGCCCCATATCTGTCCCTGATTTGGGCTGGATTTGAGGAGTGCCGGTCAGCCCGGGCGTTTGAGTCCGTTTGAGAAGCCCGTCTGGATATTTTTTTGTGACCGGTCACTGACCGAGCCGTCCGCTATAGCGTTTGAGACGGGTTTGAGGCGTCCGACTGTAGATGCTGTAATGTTGTGATGTACAAGTACTTTTTGAGGTAATATCACTGGTAGTCATAGAACTTGCGCTCGATGTTTAGTTTGGTGCCAAAACTTTGAAAATACGGATTTGTGGTCATCTAACTTGCTGTCTGGTGCAAATACGGTGCTTTCTACTATATGGGTGTACACCTTGACTTTGCCAGCATGGCATGGCCCACATGTTAGTGGCTGAGAGTAGAAAATTTTCAGATAATGCCCTAGATTTATTTTAATTATGCAGAAAAGCCTAGGTGGGACCCACCTGTCAGTCAGGAGTATTTTTTTTTGCATGGACTATCAGTCAGGAGTATAAAAGAGAAAAAATTATGGTGAGAGGGTTTCGAACCAGACATCTACTGCTTGTGGGCTCACTTGTCGAACCAAGACAACAACTCAAATATGCTGCTTAATTTGGACCTTTAGGTCATATATATCCCTTTTCCTGAAACACGTAGGCGCATCAACTGAGATGGGCTATCGTAAGTGCACCCCATTTTGCACCATGGTTGAAAAAAATTTGTAGATAGTACGTCAATTATGATCTCCGTAATAAAAACAATATTTAAATATTCGTGTGTTACAAATATTGTAACTACAAACGAAATAAGTTACTTTTAATTTGTTCACGTATTATTTTTAAAATAATTGTATAATTTAAAATAATACTTATATTTCTAAAATTACAATTAAAGATATTATTTTCCTTATGCAAACATTTCAATTATTATACGCACATGTTAATAGTTCAATGTTCGTATAATTAAAAATATTCATAGTTTAAATTTTAAACTGTTGATATGGATATTCCATCATGTCTATATATAAATTATATAATACTTTTTAATATCAGTCATGAGTAAAAGTAATCTCAAATAACTAAACATTTTTTATACATTAAATATATTTACTTGATAAAAGTTTCAAACATCCTTATTAACTAACATTTTTTTATATAATACATTGGCCTATATTTAAATATTTTATGTACTAAGCAACACTGGTATGTATATTTTTAACACACAAACATTTGAGCATAATTTCATTACCTACATTAAAGAAAATAGTGCGTGGAAAATCGGCCGCAGTATCTGCAGCCCGTTTAAGCTTCGCATGATGCCTGGGTCAAAAAGATGTTATCTACATAAGGCAGTAAATCGTCAGTGGCTTATAGTGGCTATAGCGGCTGCTGTTTTAATTGTTGGTCAAGGATTCGAGACCTCGCTGGCCTGGCCCCCTTTTTGTGTTACGTGTTACAATTTGCTAATTTATGTGCAGTACAGGTGTCGGTCTTTCCCACGAATAAAAAATATGAGGGGTTTTAATGCAAAAATTCGTTGCAGTGCTTTTTCATAAAAAATACAAGGGTGTACTTTGCAAAAATTAATCGCGCACTCACTGACAGGTTTAGCCTGTACACACAGATGAGTCCACATACACGTGTTGTGGCTGTATCTGCACGCTTGAGTGAAGTTAGATGACCTCAAATCCGTATTTTTAAAGTTCTAGCACTAAATTGATCATTCAGCGCAAGTTTTATGACACAGTGATATTGCCTCTACTTTTTCGCTGAGAAATTAAAAGATGGAGTACAAATCCCACTTCCATTTTGCAGTGCCAGTGGGTGATAATTGATGAGAGAGTTACTGCCCCACGTCTCGACCAAAACGACAGAAGAAGAGCAGCCGCGTTGGTTTGGACTTTGGACTTGGGGCCGGGTTCACATTTACACTCCACACACCACACACACGGAGGGTCGACGCTCGGCCTCCCCGTTCACACTCACACTCACACAGTCACACTCCAGCCAGCGGTCTCTCCACGCTCCACACCGGCCTCGGCGGCGGCGGCGGCGATCGATGGCCGGGGTCAACCCAGCACCTGCAGGTAGCCACCACTCAGATCGGGCTGGATTAGTACGTGGGGGAGTCTAAAAACGTCTCTCTTCTCCCGATTTCTTCTTACCCGCTGCTATCCATGTGTGGCAGGCTGGAGCGGCGGCGACGGCGACGGCCACTGCAAGGACTGCGCAGGCGGCGACGGGAAGCAGTTCGTCATCGTCGCCTCAGAGGGCTTCCGGGACCACGCGGTGAGAGCTCCATTTATCCCCTTCAGTTAGTCCCGGGCCGGTCATTTATCCCCTTCACTTACCTTCCATTGCATAGATTCCTTCCAATTTGAGGTTTTGAGGTGCTCAAAGCTTGAAAAGAATGTGCGATTGGTTTCGTTTCGTAGCTCCATTGTTGCCGTGTGCGCAGATCCAAGATAGAATTGTTTCGGTTAGGTTATTGGTGTCCCGGCAGATTTTAGGCAAGCGATAAGCTAGGGAAAAATAAATCGACGCACCCAATACAAAAGTTCTGAATAGGGTGATGAAATTTTTGACTGGAAAGAAACGTTTGGCTCTGGTCTTAGCTACAGTATCGGTCATCCTACAAGTACCAAATGGCCAAGGTGTGAACAATATGCATTTTTGAAGTTAAGTAATTAATAGTCCATAATGGAGTACCACGTGATGGACATTTAGTAAGTTCATTTAAGCTAGAGATTACTCATTTTACCTGATCCAGATGAATTGGCAATAATATATGGCACTTGTTTAAGCGAAAATATAGGTTGGGAGCGATGGCATTATGGATCAGCAAACTCACGAAGTGCGATGTAGAGATAAATAGATAGGTCTTGGTTGATCCACAATACCTCATCGATGGATGGTATTAAACATCTTACCTAGCAAGAATAAAAACTATATATTATTAAGGATGCAGGATATATTCGTCACTCCTATTTCAGTTATTAAGCACACATAAGTGGTGCAAACAAAGTTTATACTACTACTTTTTCAAATCATTATGAATTGTTGCGTGTGACAAATCCTATATCTCACCAAAATGAATCTTCCTTGTCCTTGGACAGTCGATACCACCAGAGGTTGGGAGCCATCTCAGGAATATGATCCGTGATATAGAGCATGTCAAGCTTGAAGCTCCTGATGGCCGGACGTACGATGTTAAGATTATGATGTTTTATAAGATGTTTCTCTTTACATCTGGAGAAACATCTGGATGGCAGGAGTTTGTAGATGCAAATGAAATTCAAGAAGGTCACTCGATTGTGTTTGTGTATCGTGGGAACTCCACCTTCAGAGTTAATATATCCAATATATCTGGCCATGAGAATCCTTCCTCCTTCTCTGAACCACCTCCCAAGATCTTCGGAGCCGTTCCTCCTCCCCGCACTTCTTGTGTGTTAGAGTCTAGTCTGCGCTAATCAATCGATCACACAAGGAAAATTTCTAAGGATTTTGCGTCGCGTGCAAAACTTGCGACTTTTCTCTTTTTTCTTCCTCTATTTATTGGGTACAGAAGGGAAACGGAGTGGCCGGTAGTTTCCTCGCGCCACGACCCTGACCACTCGTGCCATCCCACGAGTTCGCGTCGTGCTAAACCACACGAGCTAAACGCATGGGTTAATGTGACGTGGTCACATCGTGCTACAGGCCCATGCAGCCTACATGCAAGGCACGCACAAGTCGCGGGCTCTAAGCTGGAAACAATCTAACTACTACGAGTTTATTCTTAGCGACTAGATTAGCTAACAAAACACCCCCTAATCTTGTCGCTGCCTGCTTATTTCTGTCTTGCCGATTCTTCTCCTCAGCTCCAGGAACCTGATGCGTCCGAGTGCCTTCGTGAGAGTGTCGGCGAGCTGATCATTGGTGCAGATGTAGTTGATGTAGATGCGCCCCTTTTCCACGCACTCGCGAATGAAGTGATAACGCAGCTCGATGTGCTTACTTCGATCATGGAAGACGGGGTTCTTCGCAAGAGAGATGGCCGACTTGTTATCGACCAGTAACCTTGGCTGCTTGACGTTGGCATTCAGCATCTCTCCAACCAGCCGAGCTAGCCAAATGCCTTGGCAAGCAGCAGTAGTGGCGGCCATGTACTCGGCCTCGCATGAGGAGATCACCACCACGTGCTGCTTCCGGGACTGCCAGCTTACGGGGCTGCCGCCAAGGAAGAAGAGCACTCCCATCGTGCTCCTCCTGTCGTCGATGTTGCCGGCGTGGTCCGAGTCACTATATCCCGTGAGCTCCGGCGTGCCCTTCCTGCGGACGTAGGCACAGCCGTAGTCAATCGTGCCGGCGATGTACTTCAGCAGCCTCTTCACCGCCGCGTAGTGATCTAATGCTGGCGCTTCCATGAAACGGCTCAGATATCCGACGGCGAAGGAGATATCCGGCCTTGTGTGTACGAGGTAACGCAGCCCTCCGATGATGCTGCGGTACAGGGTGCTGTCCACCGGCTTCTCCTTGCCGTCCCTACTCATTTTCAGCTGCGCCTCCATCAGCACGTTGCCGGGGTTGCAGTCGTCCATCCGGGCGCGCTCCAGCAGCTTCTTGGCGTAGGCCGCCTGGCAGAGCGTGATCCGATCACGCTCGTGGCGCACCTCGATGCCGAGGTAGTAGCTGAGCCGCCCGAGGTCGCTCATACGAAAGAGCGAGGTCATCTGGCGCTTGAAAGAGCTGATCTTCGACGGGTCCGAGCCGGTGATGATGAGGTCGTCGACGTACACACCGACGAGCAGCAGCTTGGTTCCCTCTCCACGCCGGTACACAGCGTGCTCGGACGGGCAGCGCTCGAAGCCCAGGGAGCGCAAGCTTTCGTCGAGTTTGGCGTTCCACGCCCTCGGCGCCTGACGAAGCCCGTACAACGCCTTCCGTAGGCGCAGCACCTTCTCCTCCTTGCCGGGCACAACGTACCCCGGCGGCTGGACGACGTAGACCTCCTCGAGTAGGTCGCGGTTCAAGAAGGCGGACTTGACGTCCGTGTGATGCACCGGCCAGGCGTGGTGCGCAGCGAGGGCGATCAAGACGCACACAGAGTCCATCCGCGCCACCGGCGCGAACACGTCCTCGAAGTCCACTCCCTGAACTTGGACGTATCCCTTCGCCACCAGCCTTGCCTTGCGCTTCACCACCGAGCCATGGGCATCCTTCTTGAGCTTGTATACCCACTTGAGGCCTATAGCGCGGTGTCCAGGCGGGAGCTCCGTGAGTTCCCACATGCGGTTGTCAACAATGCTCTGCATCTCCTCGTCCATGGCGCTCCGCCACCCTGGTTCCTTCTCCGCCTCAAGATACGAGGCTGGCTCTTCCCCTGCAAACAGGCAGAGACGACTGTACACCGTCTCGACCTCCTCCGTGGTGTCCCACAGGTTCTCCAACGTGCGGTAGCGCCGTGGCGCCTCCACATCAACAGATGGCACGGACACACCAGTGGGCGGGGAAGCGAACTCAATGCCGGGCGTTGCTGGGACTGGCGTCGTGGGTGCCGGCGTTGTTGGCGTAGCTGGCGTGGCGTCTTTGGCAGCGACCGTGGGAGGCGACGGAGGTGAAGAGGTCGCCGCCGATGCGGCGTCATGTGCATCGTAGGGGTCGGCCCGCAGGCCGTGCTCGAGCTTGACGGTGAACGTCTCCAGCGTTGACGAGCGGTTCTCTCCACCCGTGTTGGCGTGCCAATCCCACGCGTCGTCCTCGTCGAAGACGACGTCCCTCGAGACATGCACACGGTTCGTCGAGGGATGCAGCACACAGTACGCCGCCGAGCCGGGCTCGTACCCCAGGAACAACATGGGCACACTCCTGTCATCAAGTTTCTTCAGGCTTGGTTTCGTTACCTTGACGTGTGCGATGCATCCAAAGGTGCGTAGGTGCTGAACGCTTGGACGACGCCCACACCACACCTCGTGTGGTGTCATCTTCTCAACGCTCTTTGTCGTGGGTCTGTTGAGGAGATACATGGACGTCGTTACGGCCTCGCCCCAAAAGCGTCCCGGCATGCCCTTGGCCTTCAAAATGCTGCGCGCCATGCCGACGATCGTTTGGTTGCGCCTCTCCACTACGCCGTTTTGCTGGGGCGTGTAGGGCGCGGTGAGCTGCCGTCACGCCCCTGGTCGGCGAAGTACTCGCCGAGGCTGTGGGAGGTGAATTTGCCACCTTGATCTGTGCGCAGCACCTTGAGCTTGTGCCCGGACTCGAGCTCCGTCATGGCCTGGAACCGCTTCAGCGCCGCCGACGCCTTGTCCTTAGCAGCGAGCAGTACCAGCCACATACGCCTGCTGTGGTCATCGACCAACAGGAGGAAGTACCTCTTCCCACCCGGCGTTGGTGGGCTGATTGGTCCACACAAAGTCCGCGTGGACCAGCTCCAGTGGTGTCGTGGCTCGGTTGAGTGCCCTGTCGGGGAAGGATGTGCGTCGATGCTTGCCGGCCAGGCAGGCCTCGCACACCCGATCAGCCTCGTCGACGAGTGGTAGGCTATGCACCATGCCATCCCGGGCGAGTTGACGTAGAGCCTGGAAGTTGACATGGCCGTAGCGCGCGTGCCACCACCACGCGTCCTCGCCGCCGTGTACGGCGAGGCACACCGGCCGCGCCGGAGTGAGCTGCAGAGCCGGCCAGAGTTGCGCTCCACACGAGCGAGGAGACGCCCTCCCGGCTCACGAAGCTGGAGTACACCGTGATGTATGTTTGTCTCGTAGGCAATTTCATCTACCTGCCCGATGCTAACTATGTTGCTACACAGTCGCGGTATAAAATACAACTCGGATAATACAAGATGCTCACCATTGCGGCACTGGAACAGTATCGTGCCCTTACCTTTGATGTGCACAGCCGAACCGTCACCGAGCTTGACCGTGCCGCGCACCCCGGTGTCTAGCTCGGAGAAGATGTCTCGCCGCCCGGACATGTGGTTGCTGGCGCCGGTGTCCAGGTACCACGACATGTCGCAGAGCTGGCCATCTGCTGCTGCGCGCGCCTGGGATTGCTCCTCGTTGAGAAGCACGTGCTCACCGGCACCGACCGTGGTCACCGCGATCTTGTGCGCGCTTGCAAGGAGGAGTGCGGACTCGTGCGTGCCCTCCTGAGCCAGGTGCACCTGCTCCTTGCGCTCGTGCCGGGGCTCGGTGGAGTCGCGAGAGAAGTGCCCGTTCTTGTTGCAGTTATAGCATTTCACCTTGCTCATGTCGCGGCCGCCGTTGCCGGCGCCCTCGCGGCTAGCGCCGCCGCCATTGCCTTGGCTGTCGTTGCCGCGCTTCTGGTTCTGCGGCTTGCCGCGATGGCGGTTCCCTCCCCTGCCGTTGCCTTTGCCGCCACCGCCGCCGGAGCCCGAGTTCTGGCCTTGCTCGCGCTCCCGATGCCGCGCATACCACTGCTGCTCCGTCATGAGCTGCTGGCCGCCGCCGGTCTGCGCCGGGCCGTTGCTGCAGCGCTCCTCTGCAGTCCACAACCGCCCGATCAGCTCCTCAACCAAGATCGTAGTCAGGTCAAGAAGTGTCTCGATCGCGACGGCAATCTATGCGTAGCGTGAGGGAACGACGCGGAGCACCTTCTGGACCACGCATACCTCCTCCACGTTGTCCCCCAGCGTGCCCAGCTGGTTGTCCAGGGCGGTGATCCTCATGCCGAAGGCGTCGAGCGTTTTGCCGTCGCGGAAGGTGATCTGCTCGAACTCCGCGCGTAAGCGTTGCGCGGTGGCCTCGCGGACACGGTGCACGCCCATCCGCATCACCTTCAGCGTGTCAGCGTCCTTCACCGTCTTCTTCACCACGAGCGCGCTGAGCACCTCCGGTGGCACCGCCCGAAGGATCACGCCCAGGGCGCTCTTGTCGTCGCACACCGTTGCGGGGTTGCCCTCAACGGAGTCCCACAGTCCCCAAGACTCCATGTGAACCTGCATTAACAAGGTACACTCGATGTAGTTGGTTGGAGTGAGCGTGGGGAAGGTCACGCCGACGCCTGGCACGACCAGCGGGCGCTCTGTGGTCGCCGTGTCGTGCACCACCACCCGTCGCTCCCGCCTCGTGTGGCTCCGTCCGCGGCTAGGGTTTCGTGAGCGCGGTGGAGTCGCAGAACGGCTTGCCCCACCCCGCCTGTGTTGAGGGGTGCTGTGGCCGCAGCCGCCGCGGCTTCCGCCTCTGCCCGCTCCGCCGACGTCGACATGGTCGCCGGGATCGCAAGCGGCTCTGATGCCAATTGTTAGAGTCTAGTCTGCGCTAATCACTCAATCACACAAGGAAAAACTCCGTGGATTTTGCGTCGCGTGCAAAACTTGCGACTTTTCTCGTTTTTTTTCCTCTATTTATTGGGTACAGAAGGGAAACGGAATGGCCGGTAGTGTCATTCCACGACCCTGACCACTTGTGCCACGACCCTGACCACTTGTGCCATCCCACGAGTTCGCGTCGTGCTAAACCACCCGAGCTAAACGCATGGGCTAATGTGACGTGGTCACATCATGCTACAGGCCCATGCAGCGTACATGCAAGGCACGCACAAGTCGTGGGCTCTTGCAAAACAAACTAAGCTGGAAACAAGCTAACTACTACGAGTTTATTCTTAGCGACTAGATTAGCTAACATTGTGATCATCATATGCTAATGAAAGGTAAAGTGAATCAGCATCTTAAAGTCAAATGCTTTCTGCAATGCTTATCTGATCTGTTAGAATAAATCCGAGGCATACCGTCAATCATCCGAGGACCAAGCAATCACACGAGCACGACACCGAGATTTGTTAACGAGGTTCACCGATATGGCTACATCCCGGGGTCTGACTACGGGCGCTCCTTCCCGTGACACCGTCACAATACCGCACACCGGCCACCCGGGCGCCGGCTCCCCCTTGCGCGCATGTGCTATTATGCTGGCATAGGTTACATCGTGTGTCCACCCCCGCTATATATGAGAGGCCTAGGATACAAGTGTCCTATTAGGACACGACTCCACATCCTATGTAAACACAATACAACTCCTATTCCAACTGTAACCTACCTTGTACACAATATTCGACACAACTCTAACAAACTCCACCTTGGTGAATATTCTCCACCACCTTGAATTCGTCAATGTGTCAAACTTCCATGTACATTGGACGTGAGCTTATCCCATGAGTACCGCTGCTACTCCAAAGACTCCATGTGACTCCACCTGCAACTTGTAGTCCCTCCTTTTCCTGACCACAGTCAACACTCGAGCAAAATTAAGTTCCTCTTTACTCTAGTCTGTGCTCCCAACTTCCAGAGTATCCGTCAACATCATCACACACCGATCACTGACCTGTGTGAAAGTGAACAACTCACATATTGGGTGTCACACATAAGCGTTACCTGAACTCAACATCACCGCTCCTTTCTTGACCGTCTGTCTAAAACTTGAAGGAATTTCACCATTGCTTGTAATCATCCCGAGTCAAATTCGCAGTTGTCTCACCACATGTACGACCGCCAGAGCCCTGGCCCGTCTTCATGCCCCGTGCATGCCGCACGCCTCGCTGCTAGTACCGCGTCGAGCCTCTGCTGTCCCGGTCAAGTCTCAAGGGTCGTGAACCCACACCACTCAACCTCCACTGCAGAGTACCACCGATCATCACCGACCGATGACGAGTTTAACGCTTCCATCAGGCCACTGGGCTCCAGTCCGAACTACGTGTCCCTCGCTTTTTTTCCACCTGCTGAATAGGCTTCGACCCCGTCGACTTACGCCGTAGCCCCTCAATCTAGCTCCATCTTCAACATGACTCCATGGTGGTTGTATGTGCCACCCCACGCCCCGTCGACTCCAAGCTCTCATGTGCACCGTCTTGAATCAACCCCGCACTATAGTCTTGTCGAAGCCACACAAGTCCTCAGACCTGCGCCACGTGTTTCCACGCCCAGAAGTCGGTCACCATCAGCATCACGCTCATATGCCGTCGTCGCCGATCCCACCACCGTCTTCTGTACCAACCGACTTGCGTCGATCCGTGAGACTATCTAGTCCAACCCAGGCAAACTTGTTCGACTGCAGACACATTCCAGACTCCTCAAGCCGTTACCGTGACCATCGCCATCCAAACACAAATGTGTACCAACAAAGAAAAACAAAGTGAAGTCCACATAGCCTTCCTGTGTGAACACCAAATCAGATCAACAAAGCTAACTAGCTCAAACACCTGATTCATCACACGTGTGTAGCTGGCCTCTCCTTTTCTTTTCTTTTTCCATGACAGCATCACGATCTGACTAAGCCCTTGTGCTGTAATTTTTTTCCGCCAAACAAATCTCTAGTGCATGCAACGCTCCAGTCCCGGCACAATACCAACTCTCCTGGAATTCAGCTCCGCACACGTGGCTTTCCTTGGGCCTTGCACAACCAGCTGCTGCTCCTAGGCCACTACACACCTGTAACTCGTGGCTACACAAGGGCCTTGCCCACCAAGCACGCACACAACCAGCCCCATCTGGGCCAGCCAGCTACGCCCTAGGCATGCCTACGAGCCGCCTCGTATTTGCGCGTGCGTCCAACCCGTTGCCTGCAGCCCTGCACACGCACCTGGTGGCCACCGCCTGTACGTGTTCCGCTCGGATCAAACCGCCACGAACCCAGCAAACGCGGGTGCCGATCTCGCCGAGTTCCCAAACAAAACGCTGCTTCCGATTGCTCTTTCCATCAAACACGGTGCCGTCTTCCACGAATCTTATCTCAGTAAACTCGATCCACCGACACGAAAGCTACCGCTGCCATGCCTCCAATCGTGCACATTGCATCTTGCAAGATCTCACTGACAACTTCCACGTGTTCTCCTCTAGATCAACGATCCACAACCCGAACAACCTACCTCATGATACAACTTGTTAGAATAAATCCGAGGCATACCGTCGATCATCGGAGGACCAAGCAATCACACGAGCACGGCACCGAGATTTGTTAACGAGGTTCATTGATATGGCTACATCCCCGGGGTCTGACTACAGGCGCTCCTCCCCGTGACACCGTCACAATACCGCACACCGGCCACCCGGGCGCCGGCACACGCCGCCGGCTCCCCCTTGCGCCCTGTGCTATTATGCTGGCATAGGTTACATCGTGTGTCTACCCCCGCTATATATGAGAGGCCTAGAATACAAGTGTCCTATTAGGACACGACTCCACATCCTATGTAAACACAATACAACTCCTATTCCAACTGTAACCTACCTTATACACAATATTCAACACAACTCTACATGATCAATGTAAAAAACATACTTTATGTGCAGAACAAATGGTGCGTGATCCCTCTGGACATGTTGACGCGTCAACCGTCGTTGGCTATACGTTGTCCAGTGGGTGTTGTCTAACCAAAGCACAGGAGGAGAAAGTACTTGAACTGGCTCACAGAATGAGTTCTGGAATTCCTCTACATGTGGCAACCATGGCCAAAAGAAATGTCAAATTGAAGGACAGTTGTATTGTAAGTTGCATCTTTTCCAGATGATTTGTTGCCTGCGTTTGTTATACGTAGAACTTCTCCATCTTCTTAAATTTTCCCCTTTTTTTGCCTATGCAGTACATCCCTTTGAGACTTGTGGACCATTTCGAACCTGACATTACACTCAAAGACCACGAGGATAAAATACACGGTGTTCGAGCAAGGAAGCACGATGCTGACCAGATAGTCCTAGAATCTGGGTGGGCTGAATTTGTGTCTAAACAGCGCATGCAAGAGAACGACCTCATAGTTTTCAAAAAAGGGAAACCTCACATTGAAGTTTTCATGGGAAATTGTTCCTCTGCCCAAGAAGGCACGAGAAAATCAAGGCGGCTATCAAGATGTCGTGTGAAGGCTAAGAAGAGGGCTTCAGTATCCTCCCCTCGCTCTAAATCAGGTCATAATATCGTAGTTACATGTGAAAATTTTCATTTTCCAAAATTTCATATAATTTTTGGTTATTGTGTGCTCACCATAAGAAAGTGTGGGATATTTTTCAGAATATGGAGCTCCCGAGCTGAATGAAGTTGGTTCAGAACCTCCTAGCTCCACCATTTTGATGGGACCTTCACCGCGTCGTCGCTACATTTTAGCCCAACGGAAAGTTCTAACGGCCCAAGCGAGAGAGAAAGTTGAAGAGAAAGTCCAGGCAATTTGTTCTGAATTTCCTGTGTTTGTGAAAGTGATGAACAAATCTGGTGTTACTTTCCGAGGACTACGCGAAATACAGCCTCTGGTGAGTTCAGAGGCCACATGTAATTTTATAATTCTCTAGTTGGTTGCTGATTCCATAACGGAAATCTTGATTTTTTTTCGAAAAGGGGACAGGGCCCCGGCCTCTGCATCAGAACGATGCATACGGCCATATTATTAAAAATAATCCAAAAGGTTCCACAAAGGTCTTCCGCTCTGAAAAGCAGAAAAGCTCACAAAGAGCAAAAGAACATAACAGGAAAAGCCACAACCGGCAGGCAAAATAAAATAAGATAGGAACCTAAAAACCTATCCTATTACATAACCGCCATCCAAACCGGTTGAAAATATCCCGAGCTACCATCTCCCAACGGACAGACCCAGTAACCAAAAAAAATGGCGCACGCAACAATTAGAAGTAATGTGGACCTTGAATCAATCATTGACCTGAGTTTCCCGATCCGCAGCTGACAACCTTTTGCACTCTTGGACAGAACTTCTCACTACTAGGAAAAGGGCTATAGATGGAATGGCCACTAATGACGCACCAGACATGTGGTGCGCCACTACTATATAGCAGTGGCGCACCACGGGCTGGTGCGCCATTAGTGTGAAAGACACTAATGGCGCACCAGACACACGATGCGCCATTAGTAACATTTTTTTTTAATTTTTCCAAACATACTAATGGCGCACCAGCCTCATAGTGCGCCACTACTATATTTTTTATTTTTTATTTTTTTTTTGCAAAACTACTAATGGTGCACCAGGGAACAGTGCGCCATTACTAGTTTAATCTAGTAATGGCTCACTGTTCCCTGGTGCGCCATTAGTGTGTTTTTTTTGCAAAACTACTAATGGCGCACCACCAGCAGGTGCGCCATTAGTAACCAGGGTTACTAATGGCGCATTTGTTTGTGGTGCGCCATTAGTAACCTGGGACGAGCTAGATATTTTGGACAGCCACACTACCCACTCACTTTCCCCACTTCATTCTCTCCACCTCCTCCTCCAAGCTTGTCTCGGCTGCCTCCTCCTCCTCACCTCATTTGCCTCATAAATTCATCCAAATTAAGTGGTTAAATTGCCTTTTTTTGATAGGTAAGTAAGGGGGAAGCTATCTTTATGTTGTTCTCCCTCCAACAACGTGCACATGCACATTTTATGGCCTAGCTAGATCTATGTATGTTTGTGGTGTTGCATATATGTTTGTGTTTGCAGGTACCGGTATTTGAAATGCGATAGTTGTCAATATTTTGCCGGAATGTTGATTCATTTCCGTTTCGGCGAGAATTTTGGCACTATGCATTCTTTTTGGTCCTATTTTTAGGGAAAGTCATGCCAAATTTTTTCTTGGTTCTAAAATATCGTTTTGCTCTACCCCGCAGGCGATCATGGTCCGCACGATGACCGAAGGCATCGTGAATAGGTTTTTGAGCTCCGCGAAGGCCGAGATGCTTGAAAAGAACGAGACGGAGATAAGATGTCCTTGTCGAAGATGCGAGCTGAAGAGCCTTATTGCGGACCCGGATTCCGGGCAGGTGCGGGACCACCTGCTCTTGCGTGGTTTCATGGATGGCTATCGGTGGCAAGGTGATGAAGATGACTATGAAGTCGTCCATGGGGGCCGGGCAAGAAATGAGGAAGGGCAGCAAGACAACCACCGCGGCTCGGGCGGGCGAGAAGACGAAGAATCTCCAGGACATGATCACGACGGTGATGCTGTACACAGTCATCATGTAGAAGATGCCGGACATGATGATGAGAAAGATGCGGGAGCAGACGAAGGGCATGATCATGAAGATGAAGATGCCGGCGGAGCAAACGACGATGGACCATCGATGGGCTGGGTGCAGGACCCTCATATTCAAGAGCTGCTTCTCAAGCAGACGGATAACGCAAGAGCTACCGCCCGAGAGAAAGCCAAGCTGGATCAACTGGAGATAGACGCGGTTACTCCATTGTATGAAGGATGCAGGCCCGAGGATACCCGCCTGAAAGTAACGCTCATGGCTCTGGAGATGAAGGTAAAACACAAAATGACCGACGCATGCTTCGACGAGAACATGTCATTCTAGCACGAACGTCTTCCCAAGGGGAACAAGTGCCTGACCAGTTTCGAGGAAGCGAAGAAAATCGTGTGTCCTCTGAATTTACCGCACGTGTAATACCATGTGTGCATGAACAATTGCATCATTTATCGGGACGAGGACGCGGAGTCTACCATATGTCCGGTGTGCGGCGTCACTCGATACAAGAAGAGGAAGAAAGCTCCTCGAAAAGTGGTGTGGTACTTTCCGATCACTCCTCGTCTGCAGCGGTATTTCGCGGACCCTAAGGTAGCAAAGCTCCTGCGTTGGCACGCGGATAGGGAGGAGAAGAAGCGAGAAGATGACGGAAATGATCCGGAGATAAATAAAAAAGACAAGATGCTGAGTCACCCTAAGGATGGGAGCCAGTGGCAAGCGTTGAACTTCGAACACCGAGAATTTGGGAAGGATCCAAGGAACATCATGCTGGGCGCGAGCACCGATGGAGTCAATCCGTTTGGCAGCCAGAGAAGCACACATAGCACCTCGCCTGTGTTTGTGTGGATGTACAACCTTCCCCCTTGGTTGTGCATGAAGAGGAAGTACATTCACATGAGTATGCTAATTGAAGGGCCGAAACAACCAGGGAACGACATCAATCTGTATCTGGGGCTGCTGAAAGAGGAGCTAGACACGCTGTGGAAAATGCCAGCCAATACGTGGGACGCCGCAGAGAAAGAATATTTCCCTATGAGAGCCGCACTGCTCACGACGGTGCACGACTATCTCGGTTACGGATATCTCGCGGGGCAGGTGGTCCACGGATTTTCTGGATGCGTCACGTGCATGGATGACACAACGTATCGCCAGCTAGATAGAGATCTCGGGTCTTCGAAACCGTGTTCATGGGACATCGAAGGTGGCTTCACGACGATGACCCGTGGAGGAAACGCAAGGATCTGTTCGATGGTGAAACCGAACCCCGAAGACGCCCGCGTACGAGGAGCGGCGAGGAAATAGACGAGCAGTTGAAAAATTGGAAAGATTGCCCACTGCCGGGAAAGAAGCAAAAGGCACCAGAGCCGGGAAAGAAGCGAAAGGCGCCAGAGCCACTGCTGAAGGTATGGAAAATGAGGTCTGTTTTCTGGGACTTGCCGTACTTGAAGATCCACCGTGTGCCTCACAGCCTTGATGTCATGCATATCACGAAGAACGTGTGCGAGAGTCTGCTTGGTACCTTGCTCAACATGCCAGAGAGGACCAAAGATGGGCCGAAAGCAAGGGCAGACTTGAAATCAATAGGCATCAGGGAGGAGCTTCACGCTAATGATGATGATGATGAGGCGAAGCAGGACACGGAAAGTCGTCGCAAAGGCAAAAAGGCCAAGAAGACCGGAAATGACTTCCCTCCCGCATGCTTCACTCTAAGTCAGGAGGAGATCGATCAGTTTTTCACCTGCCTCGTAGTAGTAAAACTTCCTTACGGTTACGCGGGGAAGATAAGCAGATACATAGACTCAGCGAAGCAGAAGTTCAGCGGGATGAAGTCTCACGACTGTCACGTGCTGATGACGCAGATACTTCCAGTTGCAATCCGTGGGATCATGGACGCGCACCTTCGTGAAACGCTATTTGGCCTATGCAACTTTTTCGACGTCATCTCTCGGAAGTCGGTTAGCGTGAGGCAACTCAGAAGGCTACAGGAAGATATCGTGGTGATACTATGCGAGCTTGAGATGTACTTCCCGCCCGCATTCTTCGACGTTATGGTGCATCTGCTGGTCCATATCGTGGAGGATATCATCCAACTCGAACCGACGTTCCTGCACAGCATGATGCCGTTCGAAAGGATGAATGGTGTCATCAAAGGATACGTTCGCAACATGTCACGTCCAGAGGGAAGCATAGCCAGGGGCTTTCTGACCGAAGAGTGCATCTCCTACTGTACGAATTATCTAGGCATCGAGAACCCCGTTGGTCTGCCCGTCAACAGGCACCTCGGCAGGCTCGCTGGATGGGGTCACCGTGAGGGTCGCCGCGAAATGCATGTCGACTTCGATGGTCGACTCGCCGACTTTGAAAGAGCAAACCTAGTCGCGCTACAACACATAGACATGGTCGATCCTTGGGTGGTAGAGCACAAAACCTTTATTGAGAAGACGTACAATGACCGAGGCCAACAGAGGACGGACGGAGATATAATCAAAGAGCACAACTCATGTTTCACGCGTTGGTTCAAGCAGAAGCTTCTGTCGTACCCTTTACATGAGGATTCTTCCGCGCAAGAACAACTCATATTCGCCTTGTCACAGGGCGCCGAGCACAACCTGATGACGTATGAGATGTACGATATCAACGGCTACACATTCTACACCGAGGACAAGGACATGAAGAGCGATGGTTATCAGAACTCCGGGGTAACGATGGAATCCTACACCGGTAACGACAAGGACAGATACTACGGAAGGATCAATGAGATCTGGGAGCTGAGCTACGCTGGAGAGAAGGTCCCGATGTTCCGTGTCAGATGGGCCAAGAGCGTCATAAAAGAAGACCGGTATTTCACCACCATGGTTATACCCGAAGCCAAATCCAAGACCGCAGGTGCGAACGTCACCGCGAAAAATGAGCCATGGGTACTGGCTTCCCAAGTGGACCAATGCTTCTTCATTACCGACCCGTCAAAGCCCAGTCGTGTTGTCATGAGGAGAGGCAAAAGGAAGATCATCGGAATGGATGGAGTCGCCAATGAGCGAGACTTCGACAAGTACGGCGACCCGAAGATGGAACATGACGACGACGATGATGTATCAGCATACACCACAAGAAGAAGCAGGACCACCCTACCTAAAGGACGTCCGTTCAAGAGAAGAACTCCATTTACGAAAAATAAGGGCAAGAAGATTGTGAACAGATAGCTAGCTAAGATCGATTGTATTTAAATTATAGCCTTCATTTCTCGATTGTATTTCATGGGCACTTTTTGAACTCTTGAATATTTTTAAATTTCATGGACACTGGATCTCGACCCCCCTCCATCTCGATCGCTATCCCACCTCGCCAGATCCGGTCCCCCTCGCCGCCGAGCACCCCCCGCACCCTCTACCCCGTTCCACCGGCCGCCGCCGCCGACCCCCCGCACCCTCCCCCGCTCCACCACTGCCGACGACCCACCGCATCCTCCCCTGCTCCACCGCCGCCGACGACCCACCGCACCCTCCCCGGCCCGCTCCACCGCCGCCGACGACCCCCCGCACCCTCCCCGGCCCGCTCCACCATCACAAATGAATGTCCAAAATATATTTTCAAATAACAAATTTGATGATTTTTTCAAATAATAAATTTGATGATATTTTTTCATATTCATAAATATTTTCAAATAACAAATTTGATGATATTTTTTAAAAAATTATTACTGTTTTTATAAAAAATATTACTGTTTCATATTCATATTCATTTTCTAAAAAATTATTAGATGCAACAAAAAATAATAAAAAAAAGATTACTAATGGCGCACCTCTGGCTGGTGCGCCATTGCTATATAAAAAAAAGTTTACTAATGGCGCACCGATCGTGGGTGCGCCATTGCTATATAAAAAAACATTCTAATGGCGCACCGCTTCGGGGTGCGCCATTAGTAAGTTTCCCCCCTATAGCTAATTCCTCCCTCTCCCTCGCCAGTTCCCCTTCGTCCCTCTCCCTCGCGCCAGTTCCTCTCCGTCCGCTCCCAATCCGCGCGCCCGCCACCTCCCTCTCCCCATCCTCCCCTTCCTCCCCTCCAACCCCACCCCACTCTCGCCGGAGCAGCGCCGCAGGGCCGACACCAACCTCGCCCTCGCCCGCGTGCGCCGCAACTTCCGCCTCGCCGAGTCCGGAGCTGCTCGTGGAGGAGACGTGGCTGGAGGCGCTCTCCGGGGAGCTGCTCAAGCCCTACACGCTCGACCTCTGCCGCTTTGTCGCCCTCGAGCGCCTGCACGCCAAGGTCCCCGTCTACCCGCCGCCCCACCTCATCTACCCAAGGTGCCTTCCCCTGTTCCCCCTAATTTTTTTCTTTCACTTGTTCTACTTGCTTATGGGATGAACTGCTCGGAGTAGCCTGTTTTCTGTTGTATGTAACGCCGTTGGTAAGTATAAGGGCGCAAATTAACTGTTAACCCAGCTGCTTAACTGTGAAGTGATGGTGCAAATTAACTGTTAAGTAATGGGATTAACTGCTGGGAGTACTATCTGAAGTTGTGAACCTAGCTACTAAGTATTGGTGCAAATTAACTGTTAACTTGAAGAAACAGAGCTTCTCTTGGTACTATTGGCTGTTAAGATGGCTGAAGTATTGGCTGAAGAAATGAACCTAGCTGGGAGTACAACATCCAGATGCTAGCATTGAGGTTTTGCTTACAGAAAATCTATATTCTCCCAAAACGAATTAATAAAGAAGAGCATATTCCAGTTATTCATGGATTAAAAACATATGGTGGAATCTCTGTCATGAGATAGCCTGGGTGTACTAAACATAAAAGTAACCGATAAGCTTCTATAGGGAATGCGAAATACTCATGGAACAGGAAAACAGAGCTCGACTTTGCAGAAATATGATACATGTTTCCTTACCTGTAGGAAAAATACAACATATTGTTTTATTACATGCAGGCCATAGCAGCATGAAAAAACAAAATAAGGAGCCATGTTAGATGGTCTGTGCAAGCGGATACATGAATGGCAGTTAACATTACACCGTCACTGCTATACAGGGCTGAATCTATCTTATTGTCAGTTATCCAGGACTAGCCACTGCTATACAGTACTACTCCAACGTACTGTCAATTAACACTCTATACACTGCCAACTGTATTTAGTTAACATTACACTGCCACTGCTATTCAGCACAAACGTTTGATCATCTCACTCTACTTACTGCCAATTTCTTGGACGGATCATCTCTTTTAGCTAAGGACTGTAATAATTAACTAACTGAAAATTTGACATTCTGGACTATGCTTGGCTCTGGTTTTGTGAAATCTCATCTCTTTTCTACTGCCATGACTAGTCATGAATTTTATTTTACTTTCCCCACTTTATAACATTCAGAAATTGCTTACTAGCTCAAGCTTCTCCTTTGCACTTTATCACTTCAATCTGCTGCTACCTCAAGCTTCTCGTTTACACTTGTGCCAAGTAACATTTTTTCCTTGTATAATTATATGGTGGTTGACTGAGCTGCTACTTTTTCCTTGTAGAAGATCGCAGGTCGAGTGGGAGGGATCCAGTTGCGACGACACCGAATCACCAGCAAGGCAGCTGCCTAGAATAATAGGTTGACTCACCTATATATACTACTATCTTGCATCTCTCTCTTGTTTCTTCTTCTACTACAATACAAAGAGAGTCCTTGTCTTAGTGTGTGGTGTGGCTGTTTATTGTTCAACACCAGCAGCTAGCTCTATTTAGGTCCAGTAGAAACGACATGGCTCTCCAATTTTTAAGTAATCTTGCATATGTTAGAAACTACATATATGGTCTCCGATTTTCTTACCTCTGCTCTGAAACACCAACGCATCAACAAAAGAAGATGGTATTTTTGTTACGCTTTCAGTTCGTGTCAGCAGGGAGATATAATGTTTTAAAATCTTTCTGGTTATATTGGAGTTAGGTTTTTTGAATATGAGCAACAGTGACTTGGATATACCTTATGGAGTTGTAACAGTTCCTCTTGGTGCTTAGGTGCACTCATGTACCTGACTTATGTGGCTAGCTATTGCACTTTACCCAGTTACTCTGCTTGTGTCTGTGTCCTCATATAAGTATCCCATGCAGTTGTAACACCTAGTACATAACTATGGATTCTATGAACGATTTGTCAAACCATGAGTTTTCTTTGATACCTGGAGTCTTGTCTCTGCATTTTCTTTGTGTAACTTGGTTTAAAAATGTGATTTGGTCTTTTGTGGCACTTGGATATACCATATGAAAGTAGAGGCACATTGTGGTGCTAGTTTGCTGGGTTTTGTCTCCGACCATCGTGTCGTGATGATTTTGCAGGTACCCCGAGGCCCTTGAGTTTGCCGGAATGTTGATTAACTTCCGTTCCGGCAAATTCGGGTACTCCATATGTCCTATTTTCAGCAAAGGTCATGCTGAAATTTTCCGTGAATTTTAGCATGACTTTGCTAAAAATAGGACATATGGGGTACTTGCGACTAATGCATGGGCCGGGGTATCTTAGTACTTAATTAATTAGGATCAATTGCCCCTTTATTCTTGCTACATTAAACCATAGGTGGCAATAGAGCCAAGTGATTAGGCCCAAATGATGAAAGCTTAGGCTTTTAGGGTGCCTTGGCATCGACAAACCCTAAATGATAAAAGCTTAGCTTTTAGGATGCCTCTCGGTGTCGACAAACCCTAAATGATGAGACCATGATCTTGTTCCTTGACAATAACCAACTTTTTGACCAAACTTTTTTCCTATTTAGAGCGAAACATGGCCCACAACGATGAGGCCGGCGGTTCGGGCGGCAAGCAATTCTGGGAGCTGTCCCAGGAGATGGAGGAAGAACCTCACCGCTATGAGGACGCCGCCGCGGAAGACACCGATCCTGACTACACAACCCCTAGTGGCGTCGGGGATGACACCACTGATGGTGCCGCCGAGGATGCCACCACTGATGATGGCGGTGCACGCACAGATGGCAGCCAACCGAAGAGGCAACGGAAGGACCGGCGCCCGAGCGTGCTCGACACCGTCAAGGAGGAATTTACTGAAGTGAACTCCGAGGGGCATCCAACGGCGCCCAAACAGGTAGTCAAGGGGTACTCGGTTCAGCTCGGGTGCATTCTCCGGAGCACCGTCTCGATCAACACCGAGAACCTAAGGCATAAGGACCGAGGGAATTTGCGCAGCCTCCTCTTCACGAAGCTGCACGAACGATACAAGTTCCCCGCTGAGTTTGCAAACACACGCCTCTCAGGGAATAAAGTGAACAGTGCCGCCCTCACGAGGCTGAGCACGGCCCTGTCTACATGGAGAAGCATGGTGAAGGCAATGATTGAAAAAGGTGATAGTTAGAGAAGATCAAGGCGAAATATCCTTTGATGAGCGAAGATGACTACAAGGAGTTCAAGATCAAGTGCGAGAGCAGCGCAACCTCCGAATCAAGTCAGTGGGGGAAAGAAAATGTGGCAGTTGAACTTAGGGGTCCACCAACTCGGTCCCGGTGGTTACAGAGTGGCGGAGCCTATATGGGACAAGGAGGACGCGGAGCGTGCCGAGCAAGGCCTACCGCCCCGCTTCGAGAAATTCCGTGACAAGCAGACTAGGAACTTTGTCAGGGCCCGGTACAAGGAGGACCCGGTAACAAAGGAGCTTACCACGGATCCGAAGACCAGGGCGCTTGAGCTTGTTCTGGTAAGGAATACACCCCCGCGTAATTAGCTCCATATGGTTGCATTCTAATTAATGAAGCCAAATTTCTAAATGGTTCACATTCCTTCCGCAGGAGGCTGAAAGCAGTAGCGCGGGGTCGTCTCAGAGCTCCCCTTTTGACACCCCTTTAAATAGGGCGTTGAACGTAATGAAAAACAAGGATAGGCTCAGTAAGCCGTCGTCAGCTGGTCGTGTGGCCGACAAAGGCTTGTCCACAAAATGGTCGTCATACTATACCGCTGGTGGGCGAAAGGAGAAAAAGACCAGCTCGGAAAGCCAGTCGCGCGAGGTTGAAGAACTCAAGGCACAAGTGGCGCGGATTCCGGAGATTGTCCAAGAGCAAGTGCAACAACAACTGGGAACGACGCTCACCACCATTATGCCTACCTTGATTCAGGGGCTGACGACGTGGATTGCGGGCGGCCAACAGGGGCCTCCCCCGGTTCCCAGCTTCACGGCCAGCAACTCGCACAACGCGCAGGCGGTGCCATTGGTGTCTCCGGAGGAGGCGGTATTCGTGTCTCCGGCGCCGGCACGGGCATTGGAGCTTAATGCACCCGGGTGTACGCCGGCCGGCACCTCGCCAGCAAGCGGCCCCTCCGTCAGTTGCACGCCCGCCGTTGGCGGTGCCTCGACATTAGCCGAGCTCGACGGCATCACGGTAACTAAGCCTCTCGGCCGATGACTGCATCTCCTTGCCTTTGACTGGGCATCCCTGACGCCCTACATGTTTTCGCAGGGCGCCGCCGATGTTCCTTGCACTCTCCTGCACTTCGTGGGCGGCGAGTTGGTCGATGTCGCCAAGGGCAGAATCGTTCAACCGGGCAACCGCGTGTTCCACGGTAATCCGATGCCACCCACCTTGTATAGGGTTGAACTGGTTCGGGTGCTGCCAGGCTGCGACGAGTTGTTACCTCCGATTCGACCCGCTGGGGCCGACGAAGATGATGTGATGACCCTCAGCTCCTGCGTAAGCTGGCCCCTGCTTTGGCCGAAGAGCCAGATTCGTTTGGGGGTGGGGGACACCACCCCACAGACAAGACCGCCAGTCGTGCCAGCGCCAAGCCATGGCAAGAACGCCGCAACGCTACCGGACATGCCGGACATCCCTATGGCCCAGGATCCGGACATGCATATGGCACAGGATCCGGACGACGACGACAACGACGGCGGTACATTTTCCAACGTTGATAAGTACTTTGCCGAACATGGGTACGGTGACGAGTTCTGCGGGCCTCCTTCTCAAGAACCCAACCCTGAAAAAGACGACCGCGATGTAGCTGGTACGGCGGAGAAACCCAATTGCAACAGGCGTCGTTTGGCGTTCAGTTCTCAGGAGACGCCTCCAGCTGCCGCCTTCACCGAGCCTCAGATAGCTGAGGTGCGAAATATTATCAGCCCCAACACGCTCAAGAAGGCGGTCTGTGAGCAGAACTCGATCCCATTACAGCAGACCAGGAAGAAGGGACGGAAACGAAAGACTAACAAGGGCGCCAGTGCGAGCCAGCCGGCACCGAGTACGATCCGTGCTCAGGACGGGCCACCTTCACCTAAGGATATCTTGAGGAGGGTGCATGTGGCGGGTAGGGCGATGCTACCGACAAATATGCTCAATGCTGCAACCGGTGCTATGCGGAGTCTGCATGACAGTGTTCTTTCTTTGGAGAAGCGGCGTCTCAGAGAGAATGATGTGGCATACCCGGTTTTCGTGGCCAAGGTGCCAGAGGGCAAGGGCTTTGTGGATAGCGCCGTCGGGGGTACGATCGTCCTGCGGTTTGATGACATCTTTGCTATGCTTAACCTTCATCCGCTGCACTACACCTTCGTTCGGTTGTTTTCGCTGAGTATGGAGATGCGGATCATTAGAGACAAGACCCCGGACATTGTGATAGTCGACCCCTTCTACATGCGTGCCAAGATCTTGGGCAGCGCTGGGGACCGGCAAGTCGCGAGTTCACACCTCCAAGGCGTCATTCTAGCAAACCCAGATAAGGATAACTTCCTCGTGCCTTACTTTCCCGAGTAAGTCATCTCCTAACCGCCCCGTAACATATGATTTCTTAGATTTCGATCGTTCTTTTTTTTCTAACATTCTGTGTTCTGTGCAGTGACACACATTGCACACTCATCCTCTTAAGCCCGAAATATTCCATGGCAAGGTATTTCGACCCGAACCGTGACTCCAAGATAGACTACACAAATATCAAGAAAGTTCTTGATGATGCTCTCCCCGGCTACGCCGCATCTGGAGGCACCTTTAAGAGGCCAGCTCGTAGGTACGGCAGGCACGTGTTCACCCACAATACGACGTTCCCCTGCGTCAAGCAGCCGCCTGGCGGTCAGAAGGATGCCTACTACGCCCTCCATCACATGCGGGCGATCGTACGGGACCATAATCACCTTCTGCTACCAAATAATCTCAAAGATTGGGCCGCAAGCTTGGCGGCAATCCAGGACGCGGACATCCGACAAGAATTCTTTCGCATCCAGTCGGAGTTTGCAGAAATCATCCATCAAGATGTCCTTCGTACCTCGGGGCAGTTCTACCTCAAATTTCAACCGTCCAACAGTGAGATAGACACAATGCTACAAATGCAGGCTGACAACGCCCGCGACTTCATGACCATCATGACAGACGGCGGCTTCATCCACGCTCCGGTCCCATGAGTCGAGTCGAAAGTAGTGATGCTATGTGTAGTTCTGAAACATTGATTAGCTCATGTTGTAATTAAACTTTAATGAACTTGTATGTCTCTTTGGTTTGGACAGTCGTTCAACTTAGATGTAATCGATGCTATTTATTAGTAGGACCATGAATCGTGCTATTAATGTCTTGCTTTTCTCTTCCGATCCTTTTGTTGCATACTTATATATTGCTTATGTATTGTCTGTTGTTTGGCTAGTGCATAGAGATGCCGTCGTATGTCGTGTACAAGGGTAAGGTTCCCGGAGTCTACGACGACTGGGAGGAGTGTCAGAGACAGGTTCACCGTTTCAGCGGTAACAGTTACAAAGGGTACACCACTAGGGCGGAGGCGGAATCTAGATACGCGCGCTATCTAGCGGGAGAGAGGAGGGAGCGTTGGAGGAACCGGATGAAGACCAGTTTCATCGCGATGATGCTCATCGTGATGACCGCAGCTCTCTTCTATGTGATGGTAGTTTAGATGATCGATATCGACTTGTAATATGAAGACAAACTCGCTACTCGCAGTCTCGAGACTTGTAATGTTCTATCTTTGTTCGGTCTTTTGAATTCGGAGACTAATATGATGAATTGTATTCGGAGACTAATCTTCTATTGTATTCGATGAATCTGCTGTTGCTGTGTGGTGCTGTTTATATTCTGTCCAATAATATATTTTGTAATCTGTGCAAATATCAGAAAAGAAAAAAAATCCCTAATATACATACTAATGGAGCATCACCCCAACGTGCGCCATTAGTATGCCAAAGGATACTAATGGCGCATCACACCAACGTGCGCCATTAGTATGCCAAAGGATACTAATGGCGCATCACCCCAACGTGCGCCATTAGTATGCCAAAGGATACTAATGGCGCATCACCGCGCAGTGCGCCGTTAGTATGGCAAAGCACATGGGTAAATATGGCCCCCTGGGAGGCATACTAATGGCGCACCGTGGCCTATACTAATGGCGCACTGCCTGGTGCGCCATTAGTAAAAAATACTAGTGGCGTGGTACTAGTGGCGCACCAGTAGTGCGCCATTAGTAGGCAAAACTGATGCGTCACTAGTAGGCCTTTTTCTAGTAGTGTCTGCATGGAGTACGCTTCAGAATGCCTCCCGGCCGAGCAAAAATGTCTCCTCCTTCTGCCGGAAGGTGACGACAGGGAGTGGACTGGCAAGTTGGACATCTCGGGGAAGGGCTTGAGGAAGGGAGTGAGGTGGATCTATGGAGCCTGGAGGAACTTCCTCTCACAAGTAGGGCTGGAGGAGGGAGACATCTGCCTCTTCGAGCTGGTAGACAAGAGCGTCGATTTGGTCACGATGAAAGTACACCTGATCCGCAGGTCGGTGATACAGCCATAGCTCTCGAGCTAGCACCAGTTTCCTTATCTATCTGTTGTATCTAGTGTTTCTGTAAACTCTCTGATTAGACCTGTTATGAGAGAGCTTAGCTAAATGATGAGCAACTTGCCCTCCAGAAGTTGTTACACAACTCTTCTAGCATCTAATTTGGGAAGGTACTGGACCTTATTACGGGTCTGTCGCTGCTACATTCACTAGTAGAAAACAGGGCTTTGGTTCGGCCAGAAAAGAGCATTAATCCCGGTTGCATTACGAACCGGGACTAATGTGAGCATTAGTCCTGGTTCGAGCGGCTAGGGCACCGTACAGGCATTAGTCCCGATTCAAATGGGACCTTTAGTCCCGGTTGGTGCCACGAACCGGGACTAAAGGGTGTGATGCCCATTAGTACCGGTTCGTGGCACCAACCGGTACTAAAGGTTAGACCTTTAGTCCGTTCGAGCCACGAACCGGTACTAATGGGGTTTGAGGCATTAGTACTAGTTCATGACACGAACCAGTACTAAAGGTCCCATTTTCAAACTCTACCCCCCCCCCCCCCCCCCCCCCATCGTTTTTTCAGTTTTGTAAAAAGCAAAAGAAAATGATAAGAACTTCAAAAATTAAAATCCTTCCAGATGTAGTTATGTTACTACATGTACTAGTTAGGAAAATTTACAAACTTAAATTTGGACATGTTTTGCAAAAAGTGTAGGAAAAATGTAAAATGACTATAACTTTTGCATACGATGTCAGAAAAAAAAGTATAATATATCAAAATGTTCAGCACGAAAATCCGCATCCGATTTTGACGGCTTACGGCCTGTTTGCAAATTTTTAGAATCCTATGGTCAAACTACTTATTCAAGAAGTATTAGTGTTACTAAATAATTATTCAAGGATATTTTTGTTACTAAATAATTATTTCAGTTTTTTTTGAATTTTGGTCAAATCTGGTCAAACTGTGGTCAAACTAATTATTCAAGAAATATTAGTGTTACTAAATAATTATTTCAGTTTTTTTAAATTTTGGTCAAATCTGGTCAAACTGTGGTCAAACTACTTATTCAACAAATATTAGTGTTACTAAATAATTATTGTTTTTTAGAACAATAGTTTCAAACTCAAACAGTGAAATGTGTGACTTCATGCTCAAGCTAAATTCCTGAGGGTTAATAGGATTGACATCTTATTATTGTCAGGAAAACAACAAGTGCAGACTTGGAAACGAGGGAGAATAGAATCCGGAAGTTAAGCGTGTTCAGGCTGGAGTAGTGAGAGGATGGGTGACCGTCCGGGAAGTTAGATGATTTGGAATGATGAGGGGTGATTAGAGATTAAAGGTTAAATTGAGCAGTGATGAGGGGTGATTAGAGATTAGAGGTTAAAATAATTCAGAAATTTGAAAATCAAAAAAAAATCAAAAAAAATCATAAAATTTCCTTTAGTACCGGTTGGTGTTACCAACCGGGACTAAAGGTGGACCTCCAGGCAGCGGCCACGTGGAGGGCCTTTAGTCCCGGTTTGACTAAAGGCCCTTTATCTACTAGTGATTATCTTCCTATACTGTTGCTGATTTGTGTGTGTGTTTGACAAAGTTTGTTGCCGGCTACGATGTCCACAAGCAGCCATTTTTTCTCCAGTGAGACAGGGATATGTTTTCCAGTCAAAATGGTGTCAGGCACCATTTATGTTCTGTTTCCTATGTCCATGTACATTTTGAGAAAAATGTTGTAAATTCATGAACAGAATTTTGGGCAAGATCACAGGAACATGTAGCAAGATCAGCTGCACATTGGGCAAGATCAGCTGAACATATGCTGGTCTGAATCTCTTTCAAGCTCATAACAGATGCACATTAAGAACAAGGAGGCTTATCTAATGGGGTTTAGCTTGGGGAACACACAAAGAAACCGTTCTTGTGTGTATGGTCATCTCAGTTCCATACAGAGTGATGCTATGCATACGATCGTTGTACAACGATTCATCCGCGCCATTGGCTCATTTCCCTTTTTTTTAATCAGTGTGGCTTGCGATAGTTTCGTACCAGAATTTGATTGTTGACTGTCGTACTCAGTGCTATTTCGATACTTGAAAGTTGGGATCCAGTGAAATCAAAAGCCCTTTACTAAAAGGAAAAAAATCCTTACGATCGCAAGTTCGCATAGGTGATACAACAAGGAGTTCCACTGAATTATCTTTTCTATCAGACTACAATTTAACATGGTAAAACTGATAGAAAGTTACGCAAATCCACTTCATAATTTTTATTTATTGAGAAGACAATATCTAAGAGCCATATACAGGGGAGGGCTTAGCCCAGGCCATAAAGCCAAGATAAAAGGGCAGCCTTGAGCTTATCTGTCATACAGAAAAGGTCCTCTTTTAAGTGGAGGAATGACCAAGCACAAGCACCTAGCAGGCTAGGGTTTACATTGTCGAAGATCTTAAGGGTTTGAAATGGCCCAAGGAGCGGCCGTGAAAGCTTCCATGAAGAAAATATGGCCACTGCTTTCAAGCTGAATGTCATTACAGAGAGACCAAAGTGGTATTCTTTTGTGTTGTGCCGATCATTAAGCTGGAGTTCTTTGAGGTGCATTTAGAGATTTCCAGGTCCAGTTGGAGAAAATCGGGGCCTGAACATTATCGAAAGATAGCTTATATGTTTTGGAGGAAGAGAGAAGATAGTGCTCTGCTGTAGCTCCGAATGTGCTGACAAGGAGCACACACCAACCCAAGGGTATGTTTTGCAAGAGCTGCTGACGCAGTGGGTGGATGCAAGGGTTGGCTTCAGTTCCTCAATCTGGTCTCGACGGGCATATCCAGACGGACAAGGTCCGAAGCTTGTCCTGCAAGAGGCTTTGGCTCCATGAGAGGCACTAGGTTGCTTGACACGTACACCTGTGGGAATTATGGCCTCCAATACAAAGTCGAGAGAGCATATTCATTTAGTTGCGAACCGAATTATTTTGTGAGACCTGAAAAACAATATGCCAAAATAAATTAACACACACTTACACCTAGGTTGAGAGAAAAAAACACATTGAAGTGTCCTAAAATTTTCCCTTCTTTATGCAAATATGAAACCAGCTGAAGACTTGAAACCAGTATCTAAATGCACTTCACGTTCTGGGGCTCTGCTGACTGTGATATGAAAAGGCAGCCATGGGGTGCAACTGTAACCTTCTTTCGTGGATTGCAAATGTATTCCCCATTACGAAAAATTGGTTTTCTAACAATGAGCTAAGAAAAAACATGATCAATCCTTGTCTTCCAGTTTAATGCAGTAACAAATCTATTACCTTCTGAATGCTGAACACTGGAGAAGTGGCTTCCCATGTGTAGAACAGCCTCCCCATATCCAGATGGAAGCATAAAGCTGTATAATCAGGCGGAGTAACATGGTCCACTCTAATCTAAGTTCAGAAGTTAACCATTTTGCTTGATTGTAAAGAGGGTAAGCAGAGTAACAATCGCTTTAAGAGGCTTCTTCAAGGTTCATTACAGAAACTCAAGCTTTGGTTTCATAACAAGCTATACTGTAACCCAGAAGTGGGGAGAACCTAGAGATCATTGAGCAGACATCTTCCTTAGACAAGCCGATCCCCAGGAAGTAATTCACCGCGTAAACATCACAATTAACACTGAGGAATTAAGACAGAGTCTTAACGTGACTAGTGAAAATCACATTATTAGGCTTCAGGTAAGAAGCAAATAGTAAAAACAGAAATTGAGTATCAAGAATTGATTTCACAAGTGGAACTAGCTATTGGCTGCAGTGACTTGAGACCATAATTAAACACAGTTGACACTATCTTGTAACAAGACATAATTCACATGTTTTACTGGCAGTAATGTGCAAGTGCTGATGGTACACTTACTTAGCCAATAGTATTCTATCAGAGATGGAAGAACTCATCACATCTAGGCCCAATCGCACCAACTAGCCCACGACTCCGTCCAAAAGCAGAACCACGACACGTGAGTAGGAGACAAGAGGGATGGGTTCTAGCAAGGACTTCGTCACATCTAGGCCCAATCGCGCCAGCTTTGACGCACGAAATGTCAAAAGAGCCTCCAAGAATTATATACTCGCTACCTTCGTCCTTTGTCTATGGGCTATGGTTTCAACAAATTCGCCGACTCAGTTTCTCAATGCATCTCATTCCCTCGGACTGTTCTGTGTGGTCGCCGGTGCCCTTTACCCTGCTTTTCATTGTTGGTCTCCTCCCATACTTTTCTATTCTCCCCTAGCAACTAAACTGGATCCTACTACATGGGGATAAACTATTTATATATAGGAGGAATGTTATGTCTGGCTCGGACACCATTATTTCTTCACCAAACATGTCATGCCAACTATTCTGATCATTTAATTCCACCACATATGGTGTAGCTATGAAAATTTCTAGCACTCATGTCATGTAAATATGAGCAACCCTATGTGCCATGTTGAAGCATGTCTACAGTCAGGGCAGGTCCTGAGATTTCGGGGGCCCGGGGCGAACCAAGTATTCGGGGCCCTTTATATGCAGATTATGACATGAGTGACGAGATATCAACCAAGGGTGATATATACAATTTTCTTTAGTTGTTTCTATTATGAATAAGGATGCAAGCGGTCCAGGCGCCACAATCCGGTAAAGAACTCTCACAGTAAACTGCACTAATTATCTGAACAGTCTATTTCAACTGATTTGGGTAGCAAAACACAAGAAGCGGATAGTTGTGCCGCACCACTTAAATCCCTAGTTACAAATGATAACCGACAGTAGTTCTACTGTTGGGGTAAGCGGCAAGTCTCCATGAATTTGTTGACAGATCATTTCCAAATAATATGAGATTATTGATTCTACATTGTTGTAATATGTCTATGTTGAACATATGGTTTGTGCATGTATATTGTATAGCTCGGTCCACCTCCTAGTCATTGTATAGTTGAGGTTGTGGCCCACATTGTACTCCATATATACGTGCGCTATGCAACGATCAATACATCGTGAAGCATTGCCAAAACTCTCGTTTCCAACATGGTATCATACCTACTATCCTAACCCTAACCCTTGCCGCCGTCACCACCCACTACCAGAAAAACTTCGTTTGCCGACGGCCAAATCTATGCCGACGGCACCCGTCGGCATAAATGCCGCTATGCCGACGGCCAAGGGCAGGCCGTAGGCGTAGAAAAGCCGTCGGCATAAATACATATATGCCAACGGGGCCGTCGGCAGATACAAGGCCGTCGGGACCGCTCGAGGTTCGCCTACAGGGCCCGTCGGCATAGGAGCGGCCGTCGGCATAGCCCTTGCCGTCAGCGCTGACCGTTTGACGACGTTGAGCCTACGCCGACGGGTGGTAACAGCGGCCGTCGGCATACCCGTGCCAGCCCTATGCCGACGGCTATGCCGTCGGCATAGACCTGGCCCATACCCCTCTGCCACGTCATCGATCCGTGTGCTATGCCACGTCATCGATCCGTGGGACTGCACCTCCGTGTGTGCACAGATATTCCGACGGCCTAGCCGTCGGCATACTTTTTTTAGTTTTATTTTAAATTTCGCTTTATACTACCTATGGCAAATATATGCCTACGGTATAGCCGTCGGCACAGGCCCCTCTGCCACGTCATCGATCCGTGCGCCATGCCACGTCATCGATCCGTGGCACTGCACCTCCGTGTGTGTACAGGTACTCGCCGTCGGCATACTATTTTTTTATTTTTACTTTATTTTCTCATTTTTACTTTATTTTAGTTTTTGTTTTTTGCATAAGATAAGTATGCCTTATCTAAAAAAACATACCCTGATTGTATATCGATTGCCCCCCATTACGAACGTCGCTATCGCCGTGTCACGGAGGGGGGAAACGGTCGACACGGAGGGAATTCTAGTTGGTGGGGGATTCGGGGTGTAGCTATGTCACCGAAACATCGCACGGGTCCCGATGCATATGTGAAAGTGTTCAGGCATGCGTAGACGCCCGTCTTGGGGATCCGCGGTGTGCCCCCCTGCACGCAAGGCAGTGCCGCCGTCACTTGGATGGGGGCACACCCCGGAGACGCGTGCCGCCTCTTCGGACATGCCACCACACCACCCCGCATGTATGAGGGCCCGGTGCGACGCTCGGGTGGCATTGCTACCCCCCAGGGCCCCCGTCCCGTCTAACCCTGTAGCGACCACGGGATCTAGCCCTTTGACTTTGCACAGACGGGCTTTGAGCAGTGGACCTATCCACCCGGTTGTGGTAGGTCAGCCCATAGGAACACTTTGGAGCAACATCTGGGCCAGACCCACGGCAAGATCCCCTCCGTGTAGACCCGACGCGTCTGTTTCCCCCCTCCAGGTGCCAGGTACCGGGTCCCATACAGACGGTAAACTAAGAATCTAAAAATGTAATAATTGAATTGATTAAAAACTCCGGTATTCATCATTGAAAATGTACAATTGCTGTGAACCTTTTAGTGCTCGGGCACCGGGCCGGCTGCCCGGGCACGCCCGGTGCCCGAGCACTGAAAAGTTCACAGCAATTGTCCATTTTCTTCATATAAGTCTAATGAATACCGGAGCTTATAACGTATGGATTAGTGAACTATTTAAACAGGTCAAATTGCTTTTCCCTCGACGAGGTGGGACTATTTTTTCAAAAAAAAAAAGTAGTAGCCATCTATGCCGACGGCTTAGCCGCCGGCATAGGCCTCCCATCTATGCCGACGGCCGGGCCGTCGGCATACGTCCACGTTATCCACTCCCCCCGGGCTGCTGACATGTGGGCCGAGCCTATGCCGACGGCCATGCCGTCGGCATAGGGCCAACCTTATCCCCTCGCGCGGCCACCCTCCTCCTCCACTCATTTCTCTCCCTCTCACCGCACCCGACCCCGACCCCAACCGCCGCCGCCCACCTCCTCTGCCGCCCGCCCTGAGCACGCCGCCGCTCGCGCCTCCCCGCTCCGACCCGCGCCGCCCCACCTCGAGCCCGCCGCCGCCCGCGCCTCCCGGCCCCGACCCCGAGCCACCCCGCCCCGACCCCGGGCCGGCCGCCCCGCCCCGACTCCGCGACGCCCCGCGCCGGCTCTGCGCCGGCCGCCCCGCCCCGCCCCCCCTCCGGCCTCCTTGCCCCGACCCCGCCCCGCCCCGCCCCGACCCCCCTTGGGCCGCCCCGCCCCGACCCCCCTCTGGCCTCCCCGCCCCGACCCCACGCCGGCCGCCCCGCCCCGACCCCCCGCCGGCCTCCCCGCCCCGACTCCGCGCCTCCCCGCCCCAACTCCGGCCGGCCCTCTCGAAGGTGAAATTTTATGTATTTTTTAGTGTTTTTTAGTAATTTTCTAGCTAGTTAGATAGGTATTTAGATAGATATTTAGATAGTTAGATACATAGTTAGATAGATAGTTGTATACATAGGTAGATAGGTAGATAGTTAGATAGTTAGATAGATAGTGAGATAGGTAGTAACAAAATTTGGTTAGATGAGATGCTATATGTTGCATATGTTGCAAAAAAAATTGGTTCGATGAGATGAATCAATGAGGAGCAGATGATGTTGTTGCTATTTTTTTATACTCATAATGATCTTGATAAAATAATTGAAGACAAAATTTTGAAACTTACTAAGATGTGATGATCTTGCTAAAAAATGATAGTCATGATGATCTTGTTAAAAGAATAGAAGAAAAAAGTTTGACACTTGACTGAGATGTGATGATCTAAGTTGTTTTTTCGGTGGAATTTGCAGGCTTTGTGGTGTCACATTTCACCGGAGTGGCCGTTGTCCAACACGTTGGTCCCTGAGAATCCCTCTGCTGTTCGACTACTTCCTCTACAGCGGAGGGTGAGCTACAAATCCATCACCTCCTTTTTCATGTGACTAGATTTCATTCTCAAGTCAACTGGCGTAACCTAGGCGTCTCCCGTCCGAAAGGGTTGCATCGATAAATATGCATTCAATTGCATATTTATCACCGCAGCTCTTTCGGATTGTCCAGCGTTTTCCACGGACAGCCCGAGGATGTGTAGATTGGGTATGTTCTCCATGTTCTACCCCGTTCCGAGACAGGATTTCGGCGGCGCCTCCCCATTGTTCTCCGGAGCACATTCTCTCGGCTATTTGCCGAGACGTGTATCTGGAGAACAGCGGGGAGGTGCTGCCGAAATTTTGTCTCGGAACGGGGTAGAATGGAGAACGTACTCAATCTACACATCCTCGGGTGGGATTAGGACCCATCTTTACCTATTAGAGATGTAGGTGGATTAAACGCGGTAGAAACTGAAAATTTGATGTGATTAATTTAAATGAATCCTTAATTATGTTGTGTGGCTTGCAAAAAAGCAGAGGATGGCAGATAATCAGTGGATGTACAGTGGTTTTATCCGTCGGAATCGAGTAACATCAGAGTGGATCGCGAAAACCGATGTCTATTTGAAGGAGATATTCCGTCGTCCAATGAGAATTATCCCACCATGCCCCTGTGCGAGATGTGCCAGACGTCACCGTAGAAATCAGACGGACATGAGTGAGCACCTTCGCACGCACGGATATATGCCAAACTTTGACATGCCGCCGATAAACATAGCCGAGCAGGACCGTGGTAGAGAGGAGGTGATGCGACAACGCATCGATGGATATGAGGACGACGGGGTCACGACATGCTAGATGATGTCATTGTTGCAGAAACGGGAAATGCGACACCTTCAGAGAATGAACCGGAGGAGCCGGAGGCAACCGCAAAGGCCTTCTTGGAGGTCTTGGCCTCGTCGAAGAAACCTCTTTATGCGGGGGCGAAAATATCTCAGCTGGATGCCATCTCGCAACTGATTGCAGTCAAGGCTGAGTACGGCTGTAGCCAGAAATGCTTCGAAGCATTCTTGGGAGTATGGGCTAACAGCCTCCCTGAGGGTCATGAACTGCCGAAAAGCATGTACGATACAAAGAAAATCATGAAGGCACTCTCTATGGATTATGAGAAAATAGATGTTTGCCCGAGGAATTGCCTTTTGTTTAGGCACGAGTATGCGGATGACAAGTACTGTAGGCAGTGCGGTTCGTCTCGGTACATTGAGGTGGTCGGTGAGGATGGTGAGAAAAAGCAGCTAACCATCCCCGTTAAGGTTCTTCGGTATCTTTATTTTATAAAAAGATTGCAGCGCCTTTTCATCACGAAGGAGTCTGCCAAAATGATGAAGTGGCACAAGGAAGGTATAAGGTACAATCCAAAAAAAATCGTACATCCATCGGAAGGGGAAGCATGGAAGTCGTTCGATGAATAATACCCCGAGGAAGCAGCCGAGGCTGGGAATGTCAGAATAGCCATATCAGGTGATGGGTTGAATCCATATGGTATGTCGTCCAATCCATACAGCTGCTGGCCCGTGTTTGTAATTCCGCTCAATCTTCCTCCCGGTGCCCTAATGCAACGCAAGACCATGTTCTTGTTGCTTGGTTCATGGAGAAAGTAATTGTCCACACTCCCCTATTAAATACCTAGTTCAACATTTATTAGTTAACTAATGCACGCAACAATTTCAATTATACTTGTAGGGAAAAGATCCGAACATGGGTTTTGACCCTGCCATCAACATTTATTAAATACCTATGGATGATGAATTGAGATGGGTTTCCATGGGTTTTGACCCTGCCGTCATGACATGTAAAAAGTATGATGTGAATGGGTATCGCTTCCATACAGAGGATCACCAGAACAGCCGGCCTGATCCCAAAACTATAAATACCGGAGTGTACACCCCCGGTCAAAATTCAGTAGACTACTACGGAAGGGTACAAAATATATACGAGATTAAATTCCACCAGGGGCGCGAGACCCTAAGTCTGCCTGTGTTCAAATGTCGATGGTTCGATCCGCAGGAGGGGGTAAAACATACGCCTTCCATTGGTTTGGTCGAAGTTAAACCATCAACCGTCTATGCCGGAGCCGATCTCTTCATTGCGGCTACCCAAGCTACACAAGTATATTATCTGCCTTACCCATGCCAGAAAGAGTACCTAAAGGGTTGGGAAGTTGTGTTCAAGGTGTCGCCACATGGTAAGCTACCGAACCCGAATGAAGACGATTACTACAACATTAACCCCATGACATACGAGGTAGTGTTCTATCAAGAGCAACCTGATGATGATGATGTGGTTAGAAACGATGACGCTAGACCATTGGGTGATGATGATGTGGATCCAAACGACGACGAAGCACGGAATGATGGTGAGACCATTGTCAATGAAAATGACATACTTATGCTAGAAAAGTTAAACTTAGACGCTGACGACGAGGAAGAGCCTCCACCTCCGTCAGACAACGAAGATGATATGATTGATAGTGATGATGAGACGGACCGAGAAAGAGGTTACAACAGTGATGATTCATATGGTTGCTAGCAGATGTATGTGCCAAGTCTTTTTTTCTATAGTTTAGGAATATGCCTTTTATGCCTTTTTATTAATGTGTTTATTTTCATGCCTTTTCCTTCATTTCATTAATTTACTAATTGCTTATTCTCTTTTCAATGCAGGTTCGTGGAACATGGGCAAGGGGAAGGCCGACGGCGTGGGTTTCCTACGCAAGGTCGTTGGCCAGCCTAGTCGGAGTGGTCGAGCACGTAATCCTCCCCCCGGCTACTTGACGATGACTCCTCAGAGGGAGGTCGAGGGAGAGGTGCCCCTAGAGGAGGAGGGGGCGGGGGGAGAGCCCCTAGAGGGCGAGGTGGGGGGAGAGCCACTACAGGGGGTCGCGGCCAGAAAGAGCGCACCCTCACCGACTTAGGGGTGTTGTCTTCGAGGCCATCCTCTAGTGAGGTACCCTCCTCTAGTGAGGTACCCTCCTCTAGTGAGGTACCCTCCTCTAGTGAGGAGGAGGAGGAGGACGAGGTAGGCGAGGAGGAGGAGGTTCGGGATGGGGCCGAGGAGGAGGTGGAGGAGGAGGACGAGGAGGAGGAGGATGAGGAGGAGGTTGGGGAGGGGAAGGCAGGCGAGGAGGAGGGTGGTGGCGGGGATGATGGTGCTGGCGGGGAGGGGGTTGACAACAACGGGTGGCTGCGTGGTAACACAAAGCTACCAAAGCAGGTTCCTGCTACTGAGGAGCAGAAGTGGCTCATTGAGCCCACGGGGAAAGAGTAAGTGCCACTTTATAATAATTTCATTATTTTGCTTGTCACATGCTCATTCCGGTTGTTATTTATTTTTGCTTGTCACATGCTAATAGTTCATTCTTTTGCAGCAACTGGATATATTCTAAAGGGGTCCGTATTCCCAACGGCCTCATCACCGTCCTGCTGAAGTTACACTGGCCGGGGTTGTACTGTCCGGATCCAGTCAGGCACCCGGACCATCGGGTCTTGGCCACGAGCTGGGAGCACTGGGAAGCGGCCCTCCACGCGGAGCATGGGACCCATGCCAAGGCCGTGATCACCACTTTCTGGGTGAGTTCTCTTCAGAAGCACAAGTCCATTCTAGTTTCATGAATGATTTAACTCATGGCTTCTTCCATTCTTGTTTCGTGCATGATTGTAGAAATTCTATCGAGTTCTCCCGGAGCACAGGGGCAGAGCGGACCAGATCGTGCTACGCCAATGCAAGAAGAAGGCCCGCCAGATGCAGTACGAGGTGCGCTATGTGGCCATCTCGACATACTACCACGACTATCTTGGTGTGAAGATGACCAAGGAAGAAGCGCGGAGGATGGGCATTACCTTGGAGAGGGACGAGTTCTTGGCGGTAAGTATAAAAGATTTTTCATTATGCTTTCATTACCTTGTGGTACATTTCACCGTTTCGTGTTGACATGCCATTATGCTTTTATTATGTAGGTGTGTCCAAATTGGTGTTATGGAAAAGACGAGTCCTGGGCGGCATTGGTCGATCTTTGGTGTGATGAGGCTGGAGCCTGGGCGGCTATGAGAGTCAAAAACAAGGCTAACCGAGGGAAGGAGGGAGTACATGCTCAGGGAAACCGAAACCACTATCTCCACAAGGCAGTTAATGTATGACTAGCTAACCCCATTAAACATTCTTCTTCTTCTATTTACCATCACTTTCTTATGTATGACTAACCTCTGTTTGGTGGTGCAGGAGGAGAAACTGAAGCGCCCGCTCTCACACATGCAGGCGTGGGAGATCGCCCATACGCGGAAGGACCCCAAGCCTGGCGAGCCCAAGTACTACGGCAAGAAGACCGCGGGGAGGAAGAAGGCCTACTCCGAAGGGTATCTGGCGTTACATCCTGACACACCTGACCCCATTGCGGCGGATCTGGATGAAAGGGTGGTGGTGGGCATGGGGCCGAAGGAGCACGGTCGGGAGGCGGTTCTCGATGCTGTGATCACTCCGTCTATCTCCTACACACAGCTCCGTCGGATCGACCCGACCCTGAGCCAGCGCACGAGCACGTGCATGAGCAGTGCACCGTCACTGTCCCTCTTTCAGGAGCAGCAAACTGTAAGTATTTTCCCTTTTATCTTCATTGTTCCCTTTATTTTCCGCATTTAGTAGTTTTATGAGTCTCATCATGTCATACTGTAGGCCTACATGGAGTACACACGCCAGGAGACCATGGCGTGGCACGACCGCCTTCATGCATACCATCAGCAGAGGGATCGCGAGATGCAGCACGCTTTTCAGGAAATGGCGGCCGGCAGGTGTCCTAGCCATCAACAGAGGGTCCTCCAGCACAACCAGTGCTGCTGACCTTTGAGGAGTTTGTGGCACAGAACGCTGGCCCCTCGCCGGTTAGTTCATCCCCAATCAATTCACCCAAAGCATGTCATGCCTTTCAACACAGTCTTATATCCCGTTAATATATCTTTTCAACATCCAGGGAACAGGTGCATCTACCGTTGGCGGTGGTCTTCGCAACACTCCCGAGACACGGAGCCCGACCACTCCGATCCACGGAGACGGAGGCGGAGGCGGTCTTGGCGGTAGCGCTGCCGCTAGCAGTGACGACCTGGGCTTCGGCGGTCTTGGCGGTGACGACCTCCGCGGTGCTCGACGTCCTGGCGCTTAAGCCTTTCTCGAAGCTATGATACTTGCTTGTTCTCGATGCTATGATACTTGTATGCTTGTGATGATACTTATCTTATTGTTGTTTGTGAGATTCTTATATGCTTTGTGGTAATGATACTTATATGTGTGATGCTTTGCGATGCTTCTTAGCGATGCCAATTTGTTGTGTGATGCTGTGTATATGCTCTTTGTTCTATATGCTATTTGTTATATATTCAAATGAATTGAGCTGAAAAGAAACAGAAAAAAGAAAAAAAACTGGACAGAATCTATGCCGACGGCCTGGCCGTCGGCATAGGCCTGGCGTGAGCTCCCAGTGGACGACACGTGGAAACTATGCCGACGGCTAGGCCGTCGGCATAGGCTTGGCGTGAGCTCCCAGTGGCCGACACGTGGCACGTCGGCATAGACCTGCCCCAGGAGCGCCCAGTATCTGACACGTGGCGTGTCTATGCCGACGGCCTAGCCGTCGGCATAATTTCAAACTAAGCCGATGGCTGGGCCGTCGGCATAGACACGCCCATGCTGAACGGCGTCTCGCCACGTGGCGAGAAGCCATTGGGCAGCACTTGACGGCGGCCGCCGTTAGGCGATGACGTTGCCGACGGCCAAGGCCGTCGGCATAGATGTACGTCCATCGTCGGCATAGGGTCTATGCCGACGGCTTTCCTATGCCGACGGTCATCCTGGCTACGCCGACGGATATGTTGCCGACGGCCCAATGCCGACGGGGGCCGTCGGCATAGGCCTGACCCGACGGCTAGTCATGGCTATGCCGACGGCCCTGGCCGTCGGCATAGGGTGCGATTACGGTAGTGACCGCCGTCGCGATCTCCTCGCCGCCACCACCACCACCCGCTGCCGCCGCGCCGCCGCCCACGCTTCCGCCCACATCTCGCCGCGCCGCCACCCCTTTGCCGCGCCGCCTCCCCGCGTGCCGCCGCATCTCCTTTCCTTCTCGGACCCATGGCCTCCCCAGTGCCTCCGGCACCACCCGGAGCCGCCGCACCAACCCGTTCAAAGGTCCCGACTCCGTCGTCATCCGCGATCTCAACATCCCCACCCGGGTTCCCGTCGTGTTCTCGATCATCTCTCCTCCACCTACTATTCCTGGAAGACATACTTCTCCCTTGTGTTCCGTGAGTACAACCTCCGGGATCACATCGATGGCTCCGTGGATTCCCGCTTCATGGAGGACGATGAGGAGTGGACGTCCATCGATGCCACTCTCATCCGTTGGTTCTACACCACCATCTCGAAGGACCTATTCCACACGGTGGTCTCTGCCGACGATGACGCTCACGCCGTTTGGACCAAGCTCAACGGCCTCTTCACCGACAACGCGCTCCAACGCAAGGTTTTCTTGCACGACGAGTTTTTTGGGTGCCAGCAGCTCGACTCGTCTGTTGATGATTATTGCATGCGTCTCAAGAAGCTTGTTGACGAGTTCCGTGACCTCGGTCAAAAGGTCTCCGACGAGATTCTTCTTAGCACCCTCATCGCCGGCCTGAACGACGACTTCGGGAACGCCGCCTCCAACATCCCTCTCATTACCAACCCGACGTTCCCCAAGATCGTCTCGTACCTGAAGCTGGAGGAGAGCAGGATGCGGATGTCGCGCACCCGGGCCACCCACACGGCCCTCACCGCCGATACCCGCGTTGGTGCGCCGCCCACCGCCCCGGCTACCCCGTCGCGGCCCGCCCCGAGCCCCTTCCAGGCGCCGCCACCGCCCGGGTTTCCATACCAGCAGCCGCCGCAGCCCCCCCCCCCCCCCTCGCCGCCCCCCGCCAGGCAGCAGCAGAGCCGCGGTGGCCACCGTGGCCGTGGTGGCCGCAAACAGCAACGCTATGTGCCATGTTGAAGCATGTCTACAGTCAGGGCAGGTCCTGAGATTTCGGGGCCTGGGGCGAACCAAGTATTTGGGGCCCTTTATATGCAGATTATGACATGAGTGACGTGATATCAACCAAGGGTGATATATACAATTTTCTTTAGTTGTTTCTATTATGAATAAGGATGCAAGCGGTCCAGGCGCCACAATCCGGTAAAGAACTCTCACAGTAAACTGCACTAATTATCTCAAAAGTCTATTTCAACTGATTTGGGTAGCAAAACACAAGAAGCGGATAGTTGTGCCGCACCACTTGCATCCCTAGTTACAAATGATAACCTACCGTAGTTCTACTGTTGGGGTAAGCGGCAAGTCTCCATGAATTTGTTGACAGATCATTTCCAAATAATACGAGATTATTGATTCTACATTGTTGTAATATGTCTGTGTTATATATGGTTTGTGCATGTATATTGTATAGCTCGGCCCACCTCCTAGTCATTGTATAGTTGAGGTTGTGGCCCACTTTGTACTCCATATATACGTGCGCTATGCAACGATCAATACATCGTGAAGCATTGCCAAAACTCTCGTTTCCAACATGGTATCATACCTACGATCCTAACCCTAACCCTTGCCGCCGCCACCACCGCCGTCGCGATCTCCTCGCCGCCGCCGCCACCACCACCCGCCGCCGCTGCCGCCGCCCACGCTTCCGCCCACATCTCGCCGCGCCGCCACCCCTTTGCCGCGCCGCCTCCCCGCGTGCTGCCGCATCTCCTTCCCCTCTCGGACCCATGGCCTCCCCCGGTGCCTCCGGCACCATCCGTAGCCGCCGCACCAACCCGTTCGAAGGTCCCGACCCCGCCGTCATCCGCGATCTCAACATCCCCGCCCGGGTTCCTGTCGTTCTCGATCATCTCTCCTCCACCTACTATTCCTGGAAGACGTACTTCTCCCTTGTGTTCCGTGAGTACAACCTCTGGGATCACATCGATGGCTCCGTGGATTCCCGCTTCATGGAGGACGGTGAGGAGTGGACGTCCATCGACGCCACTCTCATCCGTTGGTGCTACACCACCATCTCGAAGGATCTCTTCCACACGGTGGTCTTCGCCGACGATGACGCTCACGCCGTTTGGACCAAGCTCAACGGCCTCTTCACCGACAACGTGCTCGAACGCAAGGTTTTCTTGCACGACGAGTTTTTTGGGTGCCAGCAGCTCGACTCGTCTGTTGATGATTATTGCATGCGTCTCAAGAAGCTTGTTGACGAGTTCCGTGACCTCGGTGAGAAGGTCTCCGACGAGCTTCTTCTTAGCACCCTCATCGTCGGCCTGAACGACAACTTCGGGAACGCCGCCTCCAACATCCCTCTCATTACCAACCCGACGTTCCCCAAGATCGTCGCGTACCTGAAGCTGGAGGAGAGCAGGATGCGGATGTCGCGCACCCGGGCCACCCACACGGCCCTCACCGCCGGTACCCGCGTTGGTGCGCCGCCCACCGCCCCGGCTACCCCGCCGCGGCCCGCCCCGAGCCCCTTCCAGGCGCCGCCGTCGCCCGGGTTTCCATACCAGCAGCCGCCGCAGGGCCCCCCCTCCGCCCCCCGCCAAGCAGCAGCAGAGCCGCGGTGGCCGTGGTGGCCGCAAACAGTAGCAGCAGCAGCCGGCTGCACACGGCGGGGCGTCGCGCCACCAGCAGCTCCCGCCGGTGCCCTGGCAGGCCGACCAGAACCCCTGGACGAGGGTCGTTCATGCGTACTCCATGCCCGTACCGCGCGCCCCCGTCCCCGGCTTCTTCGGCGCCCGCCCAACATCTCATCAGGCGCTTCACACGGCCCCTCAGCCGTACCCGCCCGCGCCGCTCTACGACCCCTCTGCGGCCTATGGGCTGCCCTCGGCCGGTGGGTTCGCGGCGCCGCCGCCACACCCGCTGCCGTCGGCCCCGGCCCTTCCGCCGGTGCCTTGGGACCCCGCGCTTGTAGCAGCCCTCCACATCGCCCCCACGCCGCAGCAGTACACTGGCGGTGGCGACTGGTATATGGACATCGGAGCCACGGCTCACATGGCCGCCAACCCCGGTAACCTTCTTACCGCTCACCCCATTCACACCGCTGCTCGCATTACCGCGGGTGACGGTTCTTCCATGCCTATTACTCATGTCGGCCATGCTGCTTTTCCTTCTAACTCCATGCCATATATCTTTCTAACGTACTTGTTTCTCCTGACATCATTAAAAATCTTGTTTCCGTTCGTTCTCTTACACGTGAAAATCCTGTCACCGTTGAATTTGACATGTTTGGCTTTTCTGTTAAGAATGGCCGTACCCGGATGGTGCTCCACCGATGTGACAGCCCCGACGAGCTCTACCCGGTCCACTCATCCACCTCCTCCGTCGCTGCACCCATGGCGCTTTCCGCCGGAGTGGACCTTTGGCACGCTCGTCTCGGTCATCCCAACACCGCCACCCTTCGTTATATTCTTCGGAGTTTTTCATTCACGTGTAATAAGATCGACGATCACACTTGCCATGCTTGCCGTCTCGGCAAACATGTTCGTCTTCCTTTTAGCACTTCCTCGCATGTTGCACCATACCCGTTTGAGTTAATTCATAAGTGATGTTTGGACCTCTCCTGTTGCAAGTAACACGGGCTATCTCTATTATCTTGTCATTCTTGATGATTTTTCGCACTATGTGTGGACCTTCCCGTTGCGGCGAAAGCCGGATTCTGTTGCCACTCTCACCGCGTTCTACTCCTATGTCTCCACGCAGTTTGGACGTCCCATTCATGCGTTGCAAACAGACAACGGGAAGGAGTTCGATAACCTTGCGATCCGCAACCATCTCGCCACACACGGCACGATTTTTCATCTCACTTGCCCGTACACTCGCAACAAAATGGCCGCGCTGAGCGCTGTGCTTCGCACTCTTAATGACTGCGTCTCTACCCTCCTCTTTCACGCCAACGTTCCACCACGTTTTTGGCCCGACACGCTTGCCACCGCATCACTACTCATCAACATTCGTCCCTGTCGCACTCGCGGGAATTTTGCACCTCATCACCTTTTGTTCGGCACGCCACCCTCCTATGCTGAGCTCCGCATCTTCGGTTGCCTGTGCTACCCCAGCATCGCTTCCACTACTCCTCATAAGCTCGCACATCGGTCCGTGGCATGCATCTTTCTCGGCTATCCCCCCAACACCAAAGGCTACCGCTGCTATGATCCTATCTCACATCGGCTGATAACTTCCCGACACGTTTACTTTGATGAGATGGTTTTTCCGTTTCAGCAGGTACCTTTGGATGATGCGGCTTTACCCGCTCCCGGTGACGGCTGCTCGCATGCTTCTCTTGGGCCGCCTCACGGCTTTGAGGGTGCCCCCCCCCCCCCCCCGCGCGCCACGGGTCGAGTTTCTCCCCGGCTGGCTGCCTTAGGGGCTGCACCCCCCTCCCGGCGCCCGCGACGCCCTTGGTGTCCCCGACGGCCGCGCCACCGTCGGCCTCCCCGACGGCCGCGCCACCGCCAGCCTCCCCGGCGCCGTGACGCCTCCCGCGTCCCCCCAGCGCCCTCCTCGGCGTCCCCCGCGGCCTTGGAGGTGGCGGGCTCTTCTTCATCATCGCCCGTCGCCACCCCGACCCGCTGCCCCGCCCGATGACTCACTCTCGGGCTGGCACTTTCCGCCTGAGCACACGGTATACCAGCGACGAGTACCTTCTTAATGCTTCCGTCTGTGAACCGTCCCCTCTCCCATCGTCAGTTCGAGCCACCCTTCGGGATCCTCATTGGCTCGCTGCGATGCATGAAGAATTTGACGCGCTCCAGCGGAACCGTACCTGGTAGCTTGTCCCTCGGCCGCCTCGTGCCAACATCATCACGGGCAAGTGGGTCTTTCGGCACAAGACTCGTCCGGATGGCACTCTCGAGCGCTATAAAGATCGCTGGGTGGTTTGGAGCTTTCGGCAACATGCGGGCGTGGACTTCACCTTCACTTTTGCCCCGGTTGTTAAACCGGGCACGATCCGCACCGTGCTTTAGCCAGCCGTCTCCTGAGCTTGGCATGTGCATCAGTTGGATGTTTCCAACGCCTTCTTGCACGGCCACCTCGCTGAGCAGGTGTTCTGTGAGCAGCCCATTGGCTTCGTCGATGTCGCGCATCTAGATCATGTGTGCTTGCTCTCACGTTCCCTTTACGGGTTGAAGCAGGCGTCTCGGACCTGGTACCAGCGCATCGCTGCATTCCTGCAGACGCTCGGATTTACATCAACTCGCTCCGATGCGTCTCTCTTCGTGTACCATCACGGAGTTGAAACGACCTACATGCTGCTCTACGTCGACGACATCATCCTGACGGCATCCAGTGTCGCGCTCCTCCAACGGCTTACTGCTCGTCTTCGCGATGAGTTTGCCCTGAAGGACTTGGGGCCCCTGCACTACTTCCTTGGCATTGAGGTGATTCGACGGCCAGATGGGTTCTTCCTGCACCAGCAGCGCTACGCCCATGAGCTTCTCGATCGATCCGGCATGCTTAACTGCAAGCCTGCTCCCACGCCTGTCGACACCAAGGCCAAGGTTTCCGCTCTGGAGGGTTCTCCCGCATCCGATGCGGCCTTCTATCGCTCCATTGTCGGTGCTTTGCAGTACCTGACCCTGACGCGCCCCAACTTGCAGTATGCTGTTCAGCAGGTCTGTCTTCACATGCATGCTCCGCGCGACTCTCACTGGACTCTGATGAAGCGTATCCTCCGTTACATACGCGGCACCCAGTCCATGGGACTTACGCTGACGGCCTCCGCCTCCACCGACCTCTTCGCCTACTCTGATGCGGACTAGGCTGGCTACCCGGACACACGGTGCTCCACCTCGGGGTACTGTGTCTACCTTGGGCCGTCTCTGATCTCTTGGTCCTCCAAGCGACAGCCCACCGTTTCCCGCTCGAGTGCCAAGGCAGAGTATCGGGCAGTGGCTAACGCTGTTGCTGAATGCTCTTGGCTTCGTCAGCTACTCCAGGAGTTGCTTTGTGATGTTCACAAGGCCACGCTCGTCTACTGCAACAACGTCTCCGCCGTGTACCTCTCCGCCAACCCAGTCCACCATCGTCGAACGAAGCATATTGAGCTCGACATACACTTTGTTCGTGAGCAGGTGGCTCTTGGGCGCCTCCGAGTCCTCCACGTCCCGACGGCGCAGCAGTTCACCGATGTTATGACAAAAGGACTGCCTACTTCTTCTTTCGAGGAGTTCAGGTCCAGTCTTTGCGTCTCCTGCAACGCTTCGACTGCGCGGGGGGGGGGGGGGGTGTTGAACATATGGTTTGTGCATGTATATTGTATAGCCCGGCCCACATCCTAGTCATTGTATAGTTGAGGTTGTGGCCCACTTTGTACTCCATATATACGTGCGCTATGCACCGATCAATACATCGTGAAGCATTGCCAAAACTCTCGTTCCCAACAATCTGCAATGCAACCAAATCCAGCATGTAGACTAAACACCGCGGTAAAAAGTGATTTAAAAAGAATAGTTGTGTGTTATCTAATGGCTTTTCTAAGAAAACTCAGTCATACAGTAATTCCGTGGAGAAGAACGCCCTAGATCAAGTAGATAAGCATCGAACATGCGTATACCTGCTGGCCGTAGAACCATAGTTTGCTCCGCCCTCCACTCAGAATACCTTCACCGCTTCTTATGTCGTGCTACCTCTCCATAAGGTTCCGCAACCAGCCTCGGTCTTCCCGCCGCTGCCGCCCGTCGCCGTTCCTAGGAGAGGATTCTGAGGCGGCGGCGATTTGTCGATCAATCAAGAGCGCAATCTGGAGGAGAGGAAAAGATGAAAAGGTGCCCTCCTACCTAGCCGCCTGTTACGTTTTTCAGGATTGGGAAACCAAACCAGCGCTATCCTTGGACAAAACGTGATCTCCGTCAATTGATCGTTCTCGTGCTACTACTTGGGTTAGGGCCCATCGTTTTTTTATACATTTAATATATGCCCGAACACACAGTAGCAGGCTGTAAGCCAGACATAGTTGAGCAGAGTAATCGGGGGGCCCTTTGTACTCTGGGACCCGGGGCGGCCGCCCCATCCGACCCACTCAGGGCCGGCCCTGTCTACAGTCTTTTGGGAGCCATGTGTATTTTACCTTACATCGCAATTCTTCGGATCTTTGACTGGAGGAATAGCGTTCGACTGGCATTGTTTACCCCCTAGAGGAAGGTCTGGTGGGATTCTCTTGGGGTAAAGTGTGAAACTCTAGAAGTGTTAAATGTAGTGCGTGGGGATTATGCGGTTAAGTTCCGGGTGAGGTCCAAGCTGGATGGATTCCGTTGGCTTCCGTTGGACTCTGGTGGCGGTATATGGTGCTGCCCAACCCGAACTTAAGCCTGATTTCTTGGCGGATCTAGTTAGAATTTGCGGGGATGAGAGGTTACCGACTCTAGTGGGAGGAGACTTTAATATCATCAGGAGGAAAGAAGAGAAGAAAAATGGCAATTTTGACGGGTGATGGTCTCTCATGTTTAATATGATTATTGAGAGTCTCAACCTCCGTGACATTGAACTCACAGGTAGGTAGTTTACCTGGGCAAATTCGTTACCCATTCCTACTTATGAGAAGCTAGACAGAGTGCTGGCAAGTGTGGAATGGGAACAGAAGTACCCACTAGTTTCGGTCCGTGCCATGCAAAGGGCAATCTCAGACCATACACCCTTGCTGCTGGACTCGGGTGAAGCAACTCATGTTGGTAATAAAAATTCTTTCTCTTTCGAATTAAGCTGGTTCGAGAGAGAAAATTTTCTAGAGATCATAGCAAGAGAGTGGGCTAAGCCGGTTGCTGGCAGATCCAGTATGGAACGCTGGCAGAAAACAATAAGACATCTCAGACAATTTTTGAGTGGTTGGGCCAGAAATGAAAGCGGGATTTATAAACAAGAAAAAGAGCGGCTTATCTAGTTGATTCATGATCTCGACTTGAGAGCGGAAACGAATTTGTTGGATGAGGCGGAACAGGTCGTAAAGTCTGAAGCCGAGTTGAAACTACGGGTTCTTCTTAGAGAATAAGATATGAAGTGGGATCTATGTGCTAAGGTTCTTAAGGTAGTCCAAGGGGATGACAACACTCAGTTTTTTCATATGATTGCAAATAGCAAACATAGGAAAAAGAAGATCATCCAGCTTGAGCAAGATGAGGGAAGGGTCATGAGAATCTCAAATTATATATTTCCAATTACTACAAGCAACTCTTTGGGCCCCCGGAACAGAACGCGGTGACCCTAGATGAACAAACAGCTGGGGATATACCTCAGCTCCAGTCAGACGAGAATACGATTCTGTCTTCACCTTTTACTGGGAAAGAGGTTTTTGAGGCAATCTCTCAAATGAAGTCAAATAAAGCACCGGGTCCAGATGGGTTTCCCGTGGAGTTTTATAAGAAATGTTGGCATATGGTGAAGGATGATCTTATGCTTATGTTTCATGACTTCTTTAATGGTCACTTGCAACTGTTCCACCTCAACTTTGGCATGATCACTTTGTTACCAAAGAAACAGGAAGCGGTCCGAATAGAGCAATTTCGGCCAATATGCCTTCTGAATGTAAGTTTCAAGATATTTACGAAAGTTGCCACTAATAGATTGACACAGATTGCTCATTCAGTGGTGCATCCTAGTCACACCGCTTTCATGCCTGGAAGACATATCCTAGAAGGGGTTGTTGTCTTACATGAGACTTTACATGAAATTCATTCGAAGAAACTAGATGGGGTAATCTTCAAAGTGGATTTTGAGAAGGCATATGATAAGGTCAAATGGCCTTTCTTGCAGTAGGCCATGCGCATGAAGGGTTTCAATGGGGGCATGGAGGGATCAGGTGGATTCTTTTGTCCAAAAAGGTACTGTCAGGATTAAGGTGAATGATGACATTGGTCGTTATTTCCAGACGCATAAAGGCTTATGACAGGGTGACCCAATGTCTCCTATTCTGTTCAACATTGTGGCAAACATGTTGACAATGCTCATAGGTCGGGCCAAGGAGAAAGGCCTAGTAGGTGTTCTTGTTCCCCATTTGGTGGATGGGGGTGTTTCGATCCTACAATATGCTGATGACACTATACTTTTCATGGAGCATGACCTGGCAAAAGCGAGGAATATGAAATTAGTATTATGCCTTTTTGAACAATTGTCCGGGTTGAAAATTAACTTTCATAAGAGTGAAATGTTTTTCTTTGGGCGGGCCAAGGAAGAACAAGATAACTACATACAATTGTTTGGCTGTGAACTGGGATCATTGCCCTTCAGCTATTTAGGCATTCCAACCCATCACAGGAAATGAACTAATAAAGAGTGGAAATGTATCGAAGATTGAGTTGAAAAAAACTAAGCTACTGGAAGGGTAAGCTTATGTCATACGGGGGAAGGCTTGTGCTGATTAATTCAGTACTGACTAGTATGCCGATGTTCGTTCTCTCTTTCTTTGAAATATCTAAAGGGGTACGAAAGAGACTGGACTTCTATCGATCTCAATTTTTTTGGCAATCAGATGAGGTTAAGACAAAATATCGTTTGGCTAGATGGGATATAATATGTTGACCTAAAGAACAGGGGGTCTTGGGATTGAGAACCTCAAGATTAAAAGCAAATGGCTGTTGAGCAAATGGCTTTATAGGTTATCTATGGAATCAGATGGCATGTGGGCTCAGATTCTGCGGAATAAATACTTACAATCTAAAACTCTGGCTCAGGTTAGTGTAAGACCTAATGATTCACCATTTTGGAAGGGGCTCATGAGAACAAAAGAGACTTTCTTCCATAGGGTGAGTTTCATTGTCGAAGACGGAATGACAACCAGGTTTTGGGAGGATACTTGGTTAGGGGACACGCCGTTAGCCCTGCAATATCCCACCTTGTATAATATTGTGCAACATAAGCAGGATTACAATGCAACAGTACTACAGTCGGTACCTTTGAATATACTGTTTAGGAGGGCTTTAGTCGGGGAAAGATGGGACTCTTGGTTGCAACTGGTGCGGAGGTTGATGATCGTTCATCTCTCCGATCAAGCAGACAACGTGAAGTGGAAACTGACAACGAACGGAGTGTTCTCAGTTAAATCTATGTACTTAGATGTTAGATCTTATTAATTCTGGCCCAATCCCAAGATCGATTCACATCTGGAAAGTAAAGGTTCCCTTAAGCATAATTTCTTTCATGTGGTTTGTTCACAAACAGGTGATTCTTACCAAAGATAACTTTCTAAAGCGACGATAGGTCAGGAGTCCATGATGTTGTTTTTGCGTTCAGGACGAAACAATCCAACATTTATTTATTGATTGTCCTTTAGCGATCTATTCATATTGCATTTAACATCATGCTGCTAGATGGCATAGATGCACTGTTTGGGACGTGGTTAAATGGGTTACAACCAGAGATTGCGACAAGTATTCGGATTGGAACATGCGCACTTATCTGGGCTATCTGGAACTTTAGGAATGATATGATTTTTAACAGATTACATCTTCTAAACTTCTTGCAGGTTATTTTCAGAGCTACGGCATGGATCCGTACGTGGTTGTTACTCACTTCTATGGGCTCCAGGGGGCATTTGGCTACTGGGTGCAACCGATGGGAGATGGTAGCTCGGGCTATCTTCAACTAGTTTGGATGACGGACGCATAATAGGATAGGTCCTTAATGTAGTCTCATCCAGCCGGTTGTGGCTTTGATTTATTTGCTTAGCCTCTTTTATTTGTTCTCCTTCCGTGAGCTGTACTCCGGATTACAGACTTTGTATTTTGTTGCACTTGCTTAATATCATGGCCGCATGCATCTTTCGGATGCAGAGGCCGGGGGATAACCTCCTTTTCCAAAAAAATATATGTGGTTTTGTTATCTTCATTTCCAAGACTTATGTACATCAAGAGAGATTCAGAAGTTTAAACATGCGAGATTGTTACCACATCATTTCAATGCTCCCTTTCAAACAAAACTTACTAAAGGAAAAGAACGCTGAAATAAGCACTACAATGTTTTGCAATATATTTCCGAAATAACTAATATACAAACTTTATTCCATATGCTTTGTTAGACTTTATATTATTCTAGTAAGAAGTTTAATACCAATAGGCCATTGACCACTTTTAAAAACAACGACTGTGCAGTTTTATGCTTGTGCATGCCAATAGATTGCACCTAGAGTATAACTCTCAGTGTGCATTATACATTTTACCATTAAATAGTTCTAGCACAAGTCATTCATGATATAAAAACAATCTAAAGTGTCATGTTTGTAATTTGCATTTTCTATGCAAAAAACCAATCAAACTAATTGACATGAATAGCTCCAATTGCTAGAACAATGAAATCCATCTATGGTCACTGAACTTTTCCGATGTGTCCATGTTTGTTGGGTGTAGTCCCACATCGTTTGTGGTAGGAGGCAGGATACGATTTATAAGGGTGGGGGTATCCCCTCCTACCAGGCTTGTCTTTTGGGCAGAGAGGGTCCAAGCCCTGGTATAAGTTTGTGTTGCTCTCCGGTTGGGCTTGGTTGACACATGTGGGTTGAAAATGCTAGTTAGCGAGTCCGAGATTGCACAAAAATTATTATCAGAGTCCAGATGCTAGAAAAAATCTCGATGGATTCACAGATGGTCTATCATGGTTGATGGGCTGGAGCTGATGTTCGTCACCGAACTCAAGAACTGCAAATTACAGTACATGCACAGATGCGACTGCAGTCGGCTTGCACCTTGCAAAAAAATTGATTGAAAAAAAGAAAAATAATTTCATCGAATGTATCTTTTGTTCCCTGTCAAAATGAGTAAATATCCACCTTTATTTATGTTTGAGTAACAACTCAATCCATACTCATATTCGAGAACATCTAGATTGATGCAGGCGTGCATTCACCTTAGTTTGGTTCTTTCGATGGCTGAGAGTCATGTTGGTCAGAGTGAAAAGTATGATACTAGTGTATAATACTATCTTTATAGTGCATAGTATTATAACTTGGTATCATAGTGATTTTATTTATTGCCATGCATGACGCATGCTAGTACATTATTTGATATGGTATCATATCATACATGACATACACTAGTATATGTTGGGTCAGTAGAGACAACCGCGGCATATATCTCGCAAACGAGACTAGTAGTGCGGTTAGCATCCACGGTTTCATGCCTGGGCAAAAGGGGTGTCTGGCGTGGCTTTAAAATCTAGAGGATTTTTCCTTAAAAAAGGATTTTGCGTGGTCATGCACCTCTCGACAAAAGGTGCTTGGTTGCAGGTATGCCAGGTTGTTGGCACCTCGTGGCGTGAAAGAGCTCCAGTGCGCCATGTCGCACGCGATGGGTGTACCCTGCCGGATCATGTTTTTTTTTCTTTGTGTTTTTTTAGCCTTTTGACTTCTTCCTGGTTTTTCCTAGGATCCGGTTTACTGATTTTTGTTTTGTTTTGTGACTTCTTTGAGAAACACGATTGTGCTATGCCATCGGTGCTTTCGAGAGAAAGCACAACATGTCCTTCCCATAAAAGTGAGAAGCATAGCCTTACTTCCACAAGAAGCATAGCTGTTTTTTCCGAGTGCTTCCCTGAAAAAGGGAAAAGCACATCCTATTCTTCTACGAGAAGCACATTTGTGTTTCTCGAGAAGCGCTTCCTAAAAAGGAAAAACATGGACCGCGCCTTTCAAAAAAAGTGAAAAGCGCAACCGTGCTTCCGTGTTTCATTTTTTCTTCCGGTTTTTGTTTTTAAAAATTATTAACATGGGATCCAGTTTTGAAGATTTCGACGCGAGTAATCCAACGTTGAAAACGGATTGTGATTTGAACGCATGGTTTCAAAGATAAAACGTTGGAATTTTTTTTACAAAATAAAAAAAAACTCCCAGATTGCGACAATTGACACATATGTAGTATCCCACTTGTTAGCACCAGTAACATTTGCAAAGTGTACCCCATAATTAGTGATTTATCCACTAGCTAGGCATGGAGGGCTCAAGTTAATCGTCGGTGGCACCTTGCGCCCATGAGCCTTCTTTTGGGGGTGAGCTGTGACATAACACTCGATGAGCTCCATCGGGCCTCCAGCTTCAGTAAAGTTTAAGTTCTTCCTTGATACAATAAAATAAATTTGCTAAAAAAACTTTAGAATAAAATAAAATCTCATGCGTGTTTGTTGAACGGGTGAAAGGCCTTGTTCCCGGTTTCTTTGACACTTCTTCGTTACACATACTGTTAGAGATACGACACGCAATCGAACTCGATGAAGAACAAAAACAAGCAAGGAACACGAGAATTTAATGTGGAAAACCCCTCCAACACAAAGGGGGGGAAACCACGGGCGCCAGCCAGCCAAATTTCACTATATCGGGGGAGGTTACAAACGCCGGGGAGTTACAACTGATCAACTTATCCCGTGCGGCGGCTTACAAGAGCCTACCGGCGACGGGCCTCGCTCCGCTCGCTCGTCAGAAGTTAGCCTCCCTCTTTATACTTGAATGTGGAGCATAACATAACACATACTATCTGTATTCTAGGAAAAAATGTAACATGCTCTCATTTAACTTTCCATTTGATAGGGATACATTCCATTTCAAAGCGAAAATGGAGTGGTAAAGAATAAGGGGTCATGGCAGCGGTGACGAGAAGCGGGCAATGATCCCGGGTGTGATGCGGGAGGGAGGTGAGACCACCATTTCATCGCACAGGTAGGGGAAACGGTAAAGAATAATGGGCTGTTAGCTAGCTGCTCATGAGTCATGACCAAACTTAACAATCAACACTACATTGTAAGATACTCTCCCTCCGTCCCGTAATGTAAAGATGTAATTATGGGATGGAGGAAGTAGCTAATATAAGCACTCATGCCGAGCGATGTCAACACTCAACACTACACTGTATTGCTTCAAGTTGTACACCATTATGGGAGAAAAAAGGCTGCAAGTTGTACAGCGCTGGCAACTCAAGTCTCCAAGTCTTGTCGTGGCGTCCATTTTCCAAGCTTTTTCCACAAGTTTTCCTTACATGATTGAGACGAGCCAGCATACTGTCACTGATTTGAGTCACTAGCACCCTGTCCCATGCAGAGACCGTCAAGCGAGTTAGGCAGCTACCGCCGAAGAGAAGACAGCGACGGACAAACAAACAGAGAAATGTCCAGTTAAAAAAAGAAGAGAGAAATGTGACTGCAGAAAACCCATATTAAATATCCAGGCACGATAGAATCTGGTGATATACTACTAGTATAATTGCTTTCGTAATAATGTGATTTTACCGAGCTTTGTGAATATCTTGCAATGGAGAAGTTCCGCGTTGGGACCATGTTTATGGAGGAGTCTATGCCACCATACCGAAGAAAGATATTATTATCATCACCGATTTGGTATACGTAGCTAGTGTACATCTTTTGCACTACGCTCAACACACTCCCTTATCTTTGATTAGTCAAGGCTTGAGCTCAGGTGGGAGTCAGGCCGGACATGTAGCTCTAGGGTGTGTCCATGCCGTGCAGAGACTGTCAGGCGACTATGATGGAACGATTGCTACACCTGTGGCGCAAAACGGGACGAGATTCCAGGGGAAACCCATATAAATTCCCAGGTGCTCCCGCTCCTGATCTCACAAGATAAACACCTGAACAGCCAAGTCGAGCCATGGCCGCTCCACCGTCATATGCCCGCATTCCCAACATCATCGTCCTCCTACTCCTAGCACTCTCTGCCATCTCTGTTTCCTCCTCTTCGAGTCCATCCAACGGCAGCGACACGGACCTCTCTGCGCTGCTGGCTTTCAAAGCCCAGCTCGCCGACCCTCGTCGTGTCCTTGCCGGCAGCTGGACCGGCACGTCCTTCTGCCACTGGATAGGTGTCTCGTGCAGCCGCCGGCGGCAGCGCGTCACGGCTCTAACATTGGTAGACACGCCTCTTTCTGGACCGATTGCTCCCCACTTTGGTAATCTCTCTTTCCTCTCTGTTCTTACTCTCAGGGGCACCAACCTTACGGGTTCCATCCCTCCGGAGCTTGGCAAGCTATGTCGGCTTCGATATCTTAGCCTTGATGAAAATAGCCTGTCAGATGTCATTCCTGCTGCCATAGGGAACCTCACAAGGCTCGAGTTCCTTAGTCTAAGTTTTAACCAACTCACGGGCCAAATCCCACCTGAGGTGTTTGTTCGTATGCAGAAACTTGAGACGATTTCTCTGGAAGTTAATAAGTTGAGTGGGCAGATACCACCTTATTTATTCAATAACACGCCTTCCCTGAGCTTCATATACTTTGGAAAAAACAGCATGTCAGGTCCGATACCACATGGCATAGCCTCCCTATCCAAACTTACATACTTGCAGCTGCAGCACAACCAGTTCTCCGGCCTAGTGCCACAAGCCATATATAACATGTCCATGCTAGACCTCATGATATTATCGAACAACAACCTTACTGGTACGATTCCAGACAACCAAAGTTTTATCCTCCCAATGTTGCAAGTGCTTGACCTCTCCGAAAATAAATTTCAGGGACGAATTTCATCAGGGCTTGCATCGTCTCATTACTTAGTAGGATTGTCTTTGGCAGACAATTCTTTTGTGGATGTTGTGCCATTGTGGTTAGTTGAACTACATCACCTAGAAAGTATTTCACTGGGTGGAAATAACCTTGTTGGCTTGATCCCAGCCGCTCTTAGCAATCTCACTAGCCTTACTATGCTAGACCTCTCTGGCTGCAACCTTACAGGACACATCCCACCAGAGTTGGGATTAATGCAAAAACTCTCCTTTCTGCATCTTGGAACAAATCAACTTACCGGAACAATTCAAGCTTCCCTTGGGAATTTGTCCATGTTGTCTCTCCTAGCTTTTGAAGAAAATAAATTATCAGGCTCAGTACCTTCAACACTTGGGAACATTGCAAGTTTAGAGGAGCTTCACCTGCAAAACAACAATTTAGATGGAAGTATTATGGAGCTTTTTTCAGCTCTTTGTAACTGTAGAAACGTCCAACTGATTAACATAGGAGTGAACTCTTTCACGGCTGGGAAACCTCTCTTCACGATTGGTAACTTTAACTCCAGCTTACAACAAATTAGTAGGTGGACTTCCGGCAACAATTTCAAACATAAGCGGTCTTGAGTGGTTAGATCTTTCTAACAGCCTACTCACTGAGCCAATCCCGGAATCCATCACTACACTGAAAAATCTCGTGTGGCTTGACCTCTCTAGTAATGACATGTTCGGCACTATCCCAACAGAAATAGGCATGCTTTGGAATCTACAACGGTTGTTTCTCCAAAGAAATAATTTTTCTGGCTCTATACCAAGAAGCTTGGGTAATCTTAGTAAGTTAGAGAAAACGGACCTGTCCAAGAATCAGTTAAGTTCTATAATACCGGCAAGACTATTCGGCCTTGGTAAACTTATTGAACTAAATCTTTCATATAACTTTCTTGTTGGTGCACTGCCGGCAGATGTTTCCGGGTTAATACAAATATACCAAATGGACCTTTCTTCTAACTCCTTTGTAGCAAGCATCCCAGAATCAATGGGGCAACTTAAGATGCCAATGTACCTAAATCTATCGCACAACTTGTTCGGAGGCCCGATGCCAGACTCACTTCAAAAGTTAACTAGCTTAGCATCCTTAGACCTCTCCTTCAACAACCTCTCTGGTTCCATTCCAATATACCTTGCAAGCTTAACCGACTTGACTACCATGAACCTCTCATTCAATAGGTTGGCAGGCCAAATACCAGAGGGAGGTGTTTTCTCAAACATCACATTGAAATCTTTGATTGGGAATGTTGGGCTGTGCGGTGCTCCACGCCTAGGATTTTTGCCATGTCTTGACAGACCTCGTTCAAATAATATACACTGGCTAAAATTTCTACTCCCAGCTTCCATGGTAGCTTCTGGCAGTATTGCTATTTGCTTATGGTTGTGGATCAGAAAGAAACATAAGCATGAGGGTGAGGTCAAAATTGATGGTGATCCATCCGATGGCATAGTCCACCAGATAGTCTCTTATCATGAGCTCATTCGGGCCACACACAATTTCAGTGAGGACAATTTGTTGGGAAGTGGAAGCTTTGGGAAAGTCTTCAAGGGACAAGTGAGTGGTTTGGTGGTTGCGATAAAAGTGCTTGACATGCAGCTGGAGCAGGCCAAGAGAAGCTTTGATACTGAGTGTCGTGTGCTCCGCATGGCGCGACACCGCAACCTGATACAGATACTCAATACATGTTCCAACCTAGACTTCAGAGCACTTGTGCTTCCATACATGCCAAATGGCAGTTTAGAGATGCTGCTACACCGGTCTCAGAGTACAGTGCCTTTGGGGTTTCTTGAAAGGATCAACATCATGCTCGATGTGTCGATGGCAATGGAGTACCTACACTTCGAGCACTATGAGGTGATACTGCACTGTGACTTGAAACCTAGCAATGTGTTGTTCGATATGGACATGACTGCTCATGTGGCAGACTTCGGCATTGCAAGGTTACTTCTAGGCAATGACAACTCCATGATATGTGCGAGTATGCCTGGAATAGTTGGTTACATGGCACCAGGTACTTAGCTAGAATCTATCAAACCATTGACTATTTACTAGTGAAGATACATGATCTCATCTTTATTCATTTGTTTCATGCTTCTTGTGCAGAGTATGGCTCTTTTGGAAAGGCATCACGAAAGAGTGACGTGTTCAGCTACGGGATCATGCTCCTTGAAGTATTCACCAGGAAAAGACCCATTGATGCTATGTTTGGGCATGAACTAACCCTTAGGCAGTGGGTCCACACTGCATTTCCTGCGGAGCTTGTGAGTGTCATTGACAACCAGCTACTCCAAGGCTCCTCTTCTTCTAGTTGCAACCTTGTTGAAGGATTTCTTGTGCCGATATTCGAGTTGGGTTTGCTCTGCTCTAGCGGCATGCCTAACCAGAGAATGACGATAAGAGATGTGGTGGTGAGGTTGAAGAAGATCAAAGTAGAGTACACCAAACAAGCAGCATCAGCATCACGTAGTAGTGCAGCATAGGGATTGATCTCTTGCTACGACTCTTCCTCTACTTACGATGGGGCTCTTTCCATGGGTGGGTGGACCAGATCCCAGATGATGCCTGTCAGGGAGGAGGACATCGAGAATCCAGTGTCGATGGAAGCATGAACTACCTTAAATAGCTCCACAGACTAGTAAGGATTATATTCCTCCATTGTAGGATAAATCTGAAGCATGTTCTTCTATTTTTCTAGTTTAATATGTATGCATGTTTCTATACTTTCAGCAATGTAGTAATGAAGTATGACATCATAAAGCATACAACCTTGTGTTACCTCTCAATATATGTATGAAGCCTTTTGTATGCAAACATACAAAAAACAGAGCGCTATCATAACTTATATGCAAGTGTGTAATGCTGATGCAAAAGACAGAGAGATTAAAAAATTGCAACAAAAAGCAATTCATAGTCAGATGGAACTCTTTGGAGACAGGCTTTCAACATCAGCGAAGTTGACGGAGATCCAGACTGGGATGGTCAAAGGAAAATCACGCAAATGAATGATGAAAATCAAACCCAAGATCAAAATTCAGAATCGGAGAGTTTCAGGACATGCAAGCACAGCACCAAACAGACTCCTCTGTACCCACACTAGCATTGCTGCCACGGAGCAGAGCACCTGCGGTTTTGCGGAGCCAGCGGCAGGACGAGAGGAAGGCAAGATGAAGAGTTTGAGTAAGTGCAGTAGTTGCTCTGCTTACCCCAATCGACCGACGTCCGGATCCGCCCCTCCTGTCTCTACCCTCGTAAGGCGCGAGGCAATCGGCCGTTGCCGTGCGCGTCTCTTCAGTACTCATCTCCTATCCAAGCTGAAACGCAAATCTGGGAGGTCACCATATGGCTGAAATAGCACGAAAGTATTTATACAACTTGCAAGAACAAGAAATTTCTATGCCACTGGTTTCCGGTGCTTGATCGGGGCAAGATAATAATATGCATGGAACATTGGGCTACGAGATTAAACATGGAGAGGGACGCTAACGCTCCTCTTGCATGGCAGTACAAATAAAGTACAGAAAACTCACTTGTTACTTGAGGAATTCAGTATTTGATTAGCGAGGTTCTAGTCAAGCAATAACTGTCCAACCAAGTAATTCCAGGGGACACGCGAATGCGAATGTAAACTGAATTATCCACAGATCCTTTGGAACACCCCCACGCGTTAAAATCACAGTGGAGGGAGACGCGTGCTTCTTCTTCGCAGAACCAACCACTAGCAACACGATTCGAGCCAAGGATCACTCGACCAGAGGATAGATGAATGGACGAAGGGGAACCAGTGTTCAGGAGAGAATGTACCTTGTGGAGGGAGCCCATGGCGGTGTGGCGGTGACGCGGTGGGTGGCTGGCGGCGATCCCTTTCGCCTCTCCTCCAATGGCTTCTCTCTGCTCCTCCGCTGCTTCATCCAAACATTTTTACTGGAAAAAAATTAGTTTGAATGGGCTCCGTGCTGCTTGGGCTCCACTGGCTTCAACGGCCCGTCCTAATTTGGCTCGAGCTTCCACAAGGCTCAATCGTACCATCGCTTACTCCGCTACTCTGGTCGGACGCGTCAGTGGATGGATGACGATGACAAGGCCGCGGCCACCAGCTCGGAGCGGCGCGCCGGCGACCATGGCCGCCGCACCCGCAACGAAGAGCGCGGGCGTCGACGCTGCACGCCGTACCCGTCGCAAGGTCTGCACGGCTCACTCTTGCTCCAGCCCTGCTTAAAGGTCTCCCCCGTTTTCCTATTAGGAGTTCTTATTATATGGAAAAACTTGTCTAGCAATCAGTTCATTTTGTTGGTTTTGGTGATTCAGTTAACCAGAAAGGCAGAAATGAAAGTAAAACATTAGTTGTCAGATTGCAGACATACGCGGCATGCTTGTTTGCTAACTCATTTTCTGCAGTTCTGATTGTCTTTAATCAACATTTTTTGGTCACAAAAATCATATTAAGATGGCTTGGTTCACAGCGAGCTCTGTCAATCGGCTATAACCAATAAATGGCCCCTCCTCCTAGGCTGTTCTTAGCACACCTATTGAGCTTCGACTAATTGTTGTGACTGTGCGTGTTCCACAACTTTAATTTACCAGTGAACTCGAATTTCTAGCCACCAGTTTCAACTACAATTCACATGTGAAGAGAAGCGAAAACTTGTTGCTCCTTTGGTTAACAATAAAGTACTCCCTCTGTTCAGAAATACTTGTCGGAGAAATGGATGTATCTAGACATATTTTGATTCTAAACAAGTGATTTTGGTACATAGGGAGTGGCAAAAGCTTTTTGTCCCACCATCTAGAAAATTTATTAGGTAATAGAGGTTATAGAGCTCAGAGGCAGTGACACAGATTTTCTTGGCAAAGAGGAAGGATGCTACTTTTATTATTTTGGAAACGGCTCCAAGGCCATTCCTATTATTCAACGGTAGAAATACGACAAGCACCAACCAACTGGCACACACCACATGTTCCTGTCTCAACTAACTCCCACTACTAAACCAAATTTGAAAATATTAATGCGTGTTATCAAAAATTATATTGTTGAATTCATATTTGAATGTAGCTTCAAAACTATGAGGGGGACTAGTAAACCAGGATGAAGGTAGTATTAGTCACCGAATTCAGGAACTGTAAATTAAAGTACATCTGCGTGCTTGTTCTGTCGGCCTCCTATAGTCACCGGCTTGTGTCCAATTCATATTCTTCTACTGACACGATGTGTCTTATATGTTTGACTATCAGCCATGGCAGAAAAAGGGACCCGATACCTAATCTGCATTCCCTATATCACGCTTAACATCACTCTAGGAAACCATCAGCACAATGGGCACAATGCGCGCGTCCTTCTCAAAGAGTTCATGCACCTTAAGCAACCTGCGTTCAGCTCCTCTACTGAGCCCCTGGTTGCAGACGACTGGCTTGGGGGCATCAAGCACTTGTTGCATACTCATTGTTACTCTTCTCGACTCAAATTTCCAATACATCACATTCCCTGTTCGGATTGTGTTTTCTCGACATCCGTACCAGTTACCATGCTCCTTATTATTACTCTCCTCCCACACTCTGCCATTCTCCTTCTACAAATTAAATGTGATCCTACTACATAGAGAATAACCAAGTTATATATAGGAGGTTAGAAAGTGATCAATGTTATGTGCAGCCCGGACACCATAATTGCTGCACCAAACATTGATGCCAGCTGTTCTAATTGTTAATTTTATTGTGAGAGCATAGTTGTCGACATTTGTAGCACTCATAACATATATAAATATGGGCAACCCTAAGCGGAAAGTTGCTAGCAACCCATGACAAAAAAATCCATTGTGAAATCAAACTACTCCATAGATATGGAATATGGTTTGCTGAAGTGTGTCTACAGTACTGTATTTTTCCCAATAAGAGTTTGTTTCACTATATGACGTTTAGTTACCTTGATGTTAGAGACTTATCCACATCAAGAGACATTCGGTAAACTTAAACATCATGAGGTGTACTTAAGCATGTTGTGTACTATAGTAGCAGCTATGTAAAAGGAACACAATCCTGATCGTCTGCACCTGGTGAACAGTAAATTAAAATAAAAGAGTAAAGCATCCGAAAGATACTCTGGCATTTTTAGGCATCCAAGATGCTCATGTGCGCTAGCAGCCTGCGAAATTTCGTGGTGTTTGGACATATGAGGAGCTCCTACCAAAATAAACAAAATCGGCTCTGAACAATATATTCTTTCTCAAAGTTTCTCGGGCACCCGGATTTTTTTTTTTGGCATGAACTCCTCAGATGTCCATATGAGCATGCAAATTTGCATGAACCTTGGATGCCCAAAACTTTTAGATTTGTTTGAACATGAGCTCTTAAGAGTGGACAAGTATTTTATTTGACCAATATTAATACCAAGATACTACAGCAAGCATCGTGCAAGAAGAGTAAAACTCACACAGGTGAGTAGGACACCAAAAGGATTCCCCCGTGTACTTGCGTGTCTGAAATGAACACGATCATCATCAAGTCAATTGATTATTGGTCGATAGTATAGACAACTAGCTACACTGAGTGATGTGCGAGTGTTACCACCATGGAGCAGACATCCCGCAGTTTTGCAGTTGCAGAGCCAGCTGCAGCGAGAGGCAAATCACTACACAAGGGACCATATTGGGCACGAACCTAAACAAGCCTGCCTAGCCACCCGTCCATCCTACATGAGGGCAATTATGCCGGAACCACGGAACTATTCAATTTTTTTTATATAACTCGTAAAAACAAAATAATTGGTTCCATTGGGTTTTGGTGCTTCCCCATGGCCAGGACAAGATAACTTTATCATTGTGCTATGAGATTAAACAGGGAGAGGAATGCTAACGATCCTTTTGCTTGGCAGTATAAAGTACTAGTAAGTATAGATAAGAGGTTGGCTTTTTGAGGAATCAACAGTTAACTGGTGAGCCTCAGGCTGCAGTGATGGCTGAACATAGCCTGAACTTACACGAATGAAGTAATACAGTACGAATAAAAAGAATTAGCCTGAACTTAGAGACACAAATTAAGTAATTTCACAGGGCACACTAAAATACATCGATTGATCTGCAGATCATTGTACAGGGCATGAGAAACTCTAATCGAGGCTATCTGACCAAGTCAAACTAGAGTTACTCATGCTAGCGTTCTAGCCCTTGCAAAACCTAGTCGATCAATTAATCAATCAATCAGACTGTTAGTCTCACCTCTTCTAGGGTTTTAAAATTACAACAAGGCGAGAGAGAATACGAAATTAGCACCAAAATTTGAATCTCGTTCCCACGAGGCCAATCGCAGGACTGAGTACCAACCAGGGAATATACGAATTGATAAGGGGAGGAGGTGAAACTCGGATTCAGGTGAGAATGTGGGGGGGGGGGGGGGGGGGGGGGGGGGGGGGGGGACAACAAGGACCATGTAGAGTGAGCCAGCAGTGCATGGCGGAGGCACGCTCCGATGATGGCTGCTCTGCTTTATCTGTTGCGGCTTCAAAACTAGTATATATTATTTTGCAAAAAAAATGTGTTGGATCGGCTGCTTGCTGCTTAGCTACATTTACCAAGCCGGACGATACTAATCGGGCTCGAGGTCAGTAGACAACACGACCCATTCTAGAGACTACAGACTATGCTACTAGCTTAATCATTTTTTTCTTCCAACGAAGTCTGGGAGAATGACTCAGACTCAAATTTCCAATACATCCCATTCCCGCCAGGCCGGATATGATACATGACCGTCTGTGCCTTTACTCTGCTCTTCATTGTTACTCACTTTCCACACTATGCTATTCTCACTTAGAAACTAAATGTGATCTTACTGCATGGGAATAAACTAGTTATATATTCGAGGCCAGATAGTGATAAATGATGTTTGTGGCCCGGACATCATAATTTCTTCAACAAACATCGCATAATGCCAACTGTGGCAGTCGTTTAATTCAACTACATATAGTGTAGTTGCCACCATTTGTAGCACTTGTGAGTCGTGACTTATATAAATATGAGCAACCCTAACAGCAATGCTGCTTGCCAACCCTGACAAAAAAGCCATCCACTCAAAAATTTATATAAATATTTAAAGAGGGGTTAAGGTTTGATGAAGCATGTATATGTGTGTGTGTGTGTGGGGGGGGGGGGGGGGGGGGGGTTAAAAGAAGTCTGGTAAATTAGTTTTCTTTTTGCAATAGGCAGTAACTCACCAGCAAAGAAAAATGACCTAGGAATGCCTACTATCCATGCCAATGACCTTCCTGTCTCATGACGATAAGAATCTAACCAGCCCACGTAGAACCAACTATATCCATTCGCATCTTCAAAAAAAAATATCCATTCACCTAGGGCACTACAGACAAGGATCAAACAGCCACATCAAGCGGAAGTAGAGTCTCCAGAGCGGCCGTCACATACGCCTTCACGGGATATCTCGAGTACTCCACATACTACACTAAGTAGGGAATGACCAATTACTAGAGTGCACCGCTAGGAACCTCCAATATATGAACCCAGTAGAGACGAATCAGCATGCGGTCACAAATATAGCTATCGTGCACAAGAACTCCTTGGAAGCGGGCCGCATCGGTTGGATCGACGCCGCCACGCATGGCTGCAAATGCTCTCCAGCCAGGAACTGGTAAGATGCATCACTCCGCCGGTAGGGGACGTCGACCAGGAAAGTCCTACCATTACTGTGAATCAGAGATCGGAAGGCCTCCGCTGAATTCATCGTTGTTATCGCGAACTGATGTGGAAACTGTGTCCTGCCGCCGTCGTCAACCGCGAACGCTTTGCTTGACGGCATCCTTCGATGGTGGCGAGAGGAGAAGGCTCATAAAAGTGGACTAGGGCGCTACACGGGAGCACCCTCGCCAACGACAAAGGAAAAGAATTAAAAACACGGAAAAGAATTGCCGTCGATCCATCTCCTCCCCTCCAATGGCTCCTCCTCTGCTTCATTGATGGGCTGCTTGCTGCTTGGGCTCTACTGACTTGAACAGCCCCGTCCTAAATGGGCTCGAGCTTCCATAAGGCCCAACCTTACCATTGGCTACTCCGCTAGACGAGTCGGTTGATGGATGGCAATGACAATGGCCGCCGCCACCAGCTCGGAGCGGCGCGCCGGCGACCATGGCCGCCGCAACGGAAGAGCGCGGCCGCCGTCGCTGCGCGCCGTACCCGTCGCAAGGTCTGCACGGCTCACTCCTGCTCTACCCCTGCTTAATTAGGTCTCCCTCATTCCTCCCCTTTTCTGATTAGTTCGCGTTCTTGTGGAAGAACTCGTGTAGCAGTCAGTTGATTTTGTTGGTTTTGGTGCTTCAGAACCCTCACCCCTCAGTTCACCAATGCGTATGCAGTAAAATGTGCTACTAAAAAGGGAAGTAAAACATTTGTTGACAGATTACAGACATCATTTTGTCCAGTTCTGATTGTGTTTAATCGATATCTTTTGGTCACATAAATCGTATTAAGAATTTTTGGTTCACAGAGCTCTCTCAATCGGCTATAACCAATAAATGGCCCCTCCTCCTAGGATGTTCTTGACACACCTATTGAGCTTCGACTAATTGCTCAGACTACATAGAGGGTGCGAGTTCCAGAACTTAATTTTACCAGCGAACTTGAATTTCTGGGCACTAGTTTTAACTACAATTTCATATGTGAAACAAGTGAAATCTTGTCGGATTCATATATATTGCATTAGACACCATTGACAATCACATAGAAACCAGGACTAAGTTAGTGGAGTGACTAAGACTAAAGTAACAATGCTCATTTGGTTAACTGAAGTGGCAAAAGCTCTTTATCCCACCTTCTAGTAATTGTATTAGGTAACAGAGCTCAGCAGCAGTGACAAAGATTTTCTTGGAAACGAGGATGGATGCTACTATTATTATTTCAGAAACGGCACCAAGGCCGTTCCTATTATTTAACGGTAACATCCAAGAAATACGACAAGCACCAACCGACTGACACACACCACATTTTCCTCTGTCCCGACTCACTCCCGCTACTAAACCAAACTAGCACACTGACTCGACCTTGAATCTTAAAAAAGAGCAGCGTCTAGGAAGAAAATCAAAGCATTATCAAATCTCAATCTTTGCAGGAATCCAAGCCACCCTTCTTTCGGCATGGAGGTGGCGAGATCACTTGCTTGCTGATTCTCCCTCAACAGCTAGCGGAACAGTGCTGGCCATGGTGCGGTACTTGAGGGCGTACAGCATCTCAAGGTAGCGGCGGGTCTCGCGCCTCTCAAGGTTGGAGACGTACTTCCAGAACCCATACACCCCAGTGAGGGTCATGAGCCTCTCAGAGTAAAGCTTCCAGGTGTATCTGAATAAGATAGGTAAAATGACTGTTAGTCGCAGAAACTAGTTATCCTCAGAGCTAGTAAAAACTAGTGAATTTTGAGTTGCATACTTCTCCTCAATACGCTGAAGCCCGCCCTGTGAAATCTTGGTCCAGTGGCTGGGGTCAACCTGGCACTTCTCAAAGAACTCAACAAGCAGAGTGGAGGCCTTGTCACCCTGGTAGGGATCAATGTGGTAGCCGGACACACCATTCACGATGATCTCAGCAGGACCACCATATGCAGTTGCAAAGGTAGGAAGACCGCAGGTCATGGCCTCGATGACAGTAAGCCCAAAAGCCTCATAGAAAGCAGGCTACACGCAGAAGAGTTATGTGAAAACGCAATTTTTTACCAGGCCAGTATGTGGTTTATGCAACATGTAGTTACCTGCACAAAGGCACCCTTGGTGTCACAGATGTAACGGTAGAGCTCAGCATTACGGACACGGTTCATCTGGGCTGAGATCCAGCGGACATGGCCATTCAGGTTGTACTGCTCAATAAGGTCAAACATCTTCTTGAACTCAGCCTGCTCCTCCTTGTCCTTTGATGGATTGCCATGGTCACCACAGACAACCACAAGGTTAACAAGTTCCTGCAGGCGAGGGTTCTTGCCATACAGCTCAACCAGACCAGTCAAGTTCTTGACACGGTCCAAACGAGCCATCGAGAAGATGATTGGCTTGTTCCTGTCCTTGAGCACATACCTGCAGAAGGTATTCTAGTCAGATGAACACCAATAACTGGATCAAACCGGTGCAGCTCAAGCAGTAAGAAACAATTCTCCAGTTCTCACTTGTGTTCATTGTTGTCAACATCGCTGTAGAGCAGCTCCTCGATCTCTGGGTGGAGGGAGGTGAGCCTCCTCTGTGACTCGGAGTATGGGAAGTAGATGGACATGTCCGCACCAGGTGAGACTATGTTAAACTTGGGGTCAAAAACATCGATACCATGGACAACACGGTACATCCCAGGCATTGTGAATGCCATGTGAGACTCGTACTGACCAACGGTGTCCTTGCTGAAAAGGCAGAGTTTCCATTAGGCCATGCAAAGCCAACAACAAAACAGAAGGGTATGATCAGTGAAAGTTCAGTTGTAAAGAAATATTACTTTCCAGCAATCTCTTGGAAGGTGCTTGTGATGATGAAGTCAGCATGGTTCATCGCAATCAGATCGGTAGTGAACTGGCATGAGAAGTGGTAGTGGTCCTCAAACTTCTTCCAGTAGAGGTCAGAGTTGGGGTACTTGGTTTTCTCAAGCGCGTGTGCAATGGTACACTGCATACCAACGATCATGGTAACATCAGCAAAGATCAATATGTGGTAAATATGCTTCCAAGAACAGAAAAGCGGCTAGAATTCATACATGAGTAACTCCCATCTTGTGTGCAAGCAGGCACGCAACAAGGTTTCCGTCGCTGTAGTTTCCGATGATCAGGTCAGGATTGGCCTGGAGCTCTCCGGAAATCTCGTGAGCCACATCCTGGCAGAAATGGGGCAGAGTTAGCAAAATATATCTGTGAATAATGACAAAGGTATGATGGTGAGGTTAGGAGGCATCTACTTCAGTGAAAGTCTCCAGGTACGGCCAGACTTCAAAACGAGAGATCCACTTGCGAACAATTCCACTTTCAGTTCTGAATGGCACACGGAGGATGTGGGTGTGCTCTGTACCGAGGACCTTCTCAAGACGCTGACCGCAGGTCGTGCCGGTTGCATCAGGGAGAAGCCTGGTGACCTGTGCAGGGCCAAAAAAAGTTCAGCATCATATTAAATGTTTTGTGTATCATCGAGATATTACACTTACAATAAGGATCCGTGGTGTGATGTCGAGGCCTTGCTGCTTGATCCTCAGCAGCATCTCGTTCTCCATAGCACGGACTTGATCCAGAATGTAGACAACCTTTGGGGAATCATAGCACAAAGATTAATCAGAACAGGTTTAGTCACATGACCATGTATAAACTATGCAGGATGTGTTACCTGGCCTCCGGTGTCAGGGTACCCCAAGACATTGGCTTGGGCAAAGTAGCCGTGCGGCGACAGGATGACAACATTGAACACCATCGGGATTGTGCCAAGGAACTTTTCGAGCGTGGACGGGTCGGGAGCCTCGAGAAGGTCGAGGAGCAGGTGAAGGGTCTCCTGCGCACGCTTGGCGCAGTCACCCCAACCCTTCTCCAGGCCAAGTTCTTGGAACCTGTATTTGTCCAGTCAAAAGAACCGTTAATAACATCTCAGTGGTTCCTTCTGAAGAAAATACTCCAGGCCCCATGACCTGGCTAATAATTCCGTACAATACAATGGTCACTTGGTCAGTACCTGTGGTGGAAGTCCGAGTATGGAGTGTCTGCTGGGAGACCAGACAAATGCTCCTCGGCCTTCCTCAGAGCTCCCTGGAGAGCACTGAGGCTGCGGATTCTGTCGTTCAGCATCATAGTCTGGAGGAAACAGAGTACAAGTTTACATGCTTCTTTTTTCTGCCAAGTCTCATCAAAGTTTAAACAATGTATGCAGGATGAAAGATTGGGTTACCATGCCCTTGTAGTTGTGTGCGCGGAGGAAGTTGAGCAAGGGGTACATGCTCTCCTTGTCATGGAAGAGCTTCGATGACAGGTGCCTGTTGAGGAACTGCACGCCGTTGCCGATGGACTTGGACAGGGAAGGGCGAGGGAAGGAGGCATTGAATGGCTCAAAGTCAAGCTCAAGCACAAAGTCCTTGTTGCTGCCAAAACATAGAAGTACATATCGATAGAGTAAGAGAACGAAATCATAAAATCATAAGAGAACGAAGTCAATTATTTAGTACTGAATTTTCCTCTCTTTTTTTACCTTCCTTCAACAAGCTGTTCCTTGAACTGCAGGTACTCAGGGACGCTCAACTCCTCGACAGCGAGCTCACTCACATTGACCCTCACATACTCCCAGACACCAGGCCTTGGACGGATGGCAAGCGCGACCCACGGCGAGATGACGATCGCCTCCTGTATCATATACAGAAGTGCACCAATTAGAGCAACAGGTAAAGCAAAAAAGGATGCTCAAGAAGTCTGCTGAGATAAGTAGTCAGATGCAAACCTGCGCTGCCCTGAGCACATCCTCAAAGGCGCCATCCTTGAGCTTCTCGCGCTCTGCCTCAGGGATCGCGGTGTTGTACTCAGCGATGATCTGGTGGGACTGCAGCATTCCATTTCCAAGGTTGACCAACCTGCACAAAGCATCGTCAGATGCCGCATAAGATCCACCATATATCATTCAGAATTATCGGATTGAGTAAGATCCACCCAGATATATTTGCAAGTCAGATTGGTGACATTTGAAGCCATTGTTTAGCACAACATGCGTCATTCAGAGAAGAATTTGGAATTCCGTTGGAAACATTGCAGTGCTGGTTTTGATGCTGCATTTACTAAACTTGACAGAATAATATGAGATTCAGTTCAGTCAGATGTTGTGCCACATAGATCCTGTCAGATCCAAGCATCGGCAGACCGATTAGTGCATCATGTTCAGCAAGTCTTGATTAGCACTAGGACAAAGTGCAGAATACAATCATTCTACCCAGTGGGGCTGTATCGAATCTAAAAATGCACGTGCAGTCAGATCTGGCAGCAATCAACAGAACTCATCAGTGTTCAGTACTAGGTTTCAACAGAAACTTGTTTAAATATTTGATTGTTTGACCATATTTCCTGAGCAGGAATGAAGTTGCACACTAGGCCAGATCTAGTTAAGTATATAACAGTTTTTTCTAATACTGGCCATCACCAAGAGATTTATATTCTGGCATAAACTTATCAACAAAAAGGTAACAGTGGCAGTGCAGGGGAAACAGGGGTCGAACCTGGTGAAGACGGCGACGAGCTCGTTGGGGTGCGCGGAGAGGGAGTCGCCGATGCGCTCCCTGACGCTGTGGAGGCGGCTGAGGACGCGGTCGCCGGCGGCTTCCCCCATCACTCAAGCCTAGTCTGCTGCAGAACAAGATTATCAGTGGTGGGTTCTTGACTTCAGAGATCCAACAGATGAACAGGAACCGAGCAAGATTTGAAGAAGACCAAAGAAAAATAAAACATTCGACGGCGCAAACTAGAGGATCGAGAGGCATACAAGAATCAAAATCTAGACTTAAGGTTTCAGACAGAGGACCGAGAAGGAGAAAGCAGTGGAGTGTGCGCATTTATAATTATAGTTTAGAGGTAGCCCAGGTGGTGTCCGCGAGAAGTTGAAGTAGCCGACAGAAGCCGGTGGGTTTGCATGAGCAGCAGTAGCCGCCCGTTGGAACCGAAGCTGGCAGTGGCAGGGAGGAGGAAGAGTGACGCGTGCGAGCGCCTTGTAAAGCACGAGATCAGCGTGGGATTCCTTTCTTGCAGGCCATGCCAAGGTGGTTAAGGCTAATGGTGGTGATTAGGCGTCGAGCTTTTCGTGTTACCGGGAAATGACAGAAACAATCTGGAGCTAATTAACCATGGCTGCTAGCACAAGAAAGGAGAGCCGACCGACGGCGCGAGCTCCGACACGGACTGACTGAGGCGCAGACTTTTCGGCGGGAAGGGGGATGAGGATCCATGAGTGAGTAAGCTCGCTAGATCTAACAACATCTAAGGTGCATCCACTTGGTGGTGGGTTGGTGCTGAAACCTTAAACCCGTCTAGAGAAGAGAATGATGGCAACTTGCCAGGGCCGCGGATCCGGCCGGAAGCACCCATCCACCACATCTCCGCAAGTGGATGCTGATTGCCATCTTCTGTCCCCTCCCCTAGTGGCTAGTCCAGCAAACCACTTTATTTTTTCTTAATTATTATTAACAGCAAAAACAGAGGAGGCTGCACCGACGACACCGAAACAGAGCATAGCAGAGCACACGCAGAAGAAAGAAGAACTCCATTGGAATGTGGAGGAGCTCACCTTGCACTTCTTCTCCGCGAGGAGAGCCCCAGGAACCGCCACGCGAGGTAGAAACGAAGGGAAGCAGAGAGAGGTGGACGACGATGGGTGAATGGAGAGCTCTGCCCACGGCGAGGCAGGGTATTTATGCTGCACGGCCGGGGTGGGGTGGCAGGTGGCACGCACCGTCATCTTTGCACTGCCCCCTTCTTCACTGTGCGAACTTGTTTGCTTGCGAAACAATTTAGCTGTATCAATTAGTGCATTCGATTCGCGGTGATCTGACCCGTATGTTTGATTTCTTTCCATGTGTACGTGGGTCTCTGTGGCGATATACGGCCGTGTCTGTGTGCAGCCGGGAAAAGGTTTCTTCCTTTCCTGTTCGAGACGTTTGGGGAGCAAGCCAAGCCATGGACCAAATTGATGGATCGCGGGGTCATAATCCGTGCCAAAACTATTGCTCAGGATTGGCCTCCCGTTTTTTTTATCTTGATTAATGTAGTATGTATTTCTAGAGATAAATTGATTTTTTTTTTGCAAAAGAGAGATAAAATGTATTATTATCAGGGGCGTGGCTAAGCCTCGGTATCAGTTGGACTGAGATTTAATCACATGGACTGAGACATAACAAAGTCCGAGATTTAGGAACACCGTATTATCATAGCCGGCTGAGTATGAGCTCATTTTTTCTTTTTTTGAAAATAGTACAATCGCAGATGGTTACATACGATATTAATATATGTATTTTAGAAAAAAAATTGTAATAAGACAGGCCGGCCAGTGTCATATGCCTTCATTATTTATCTTATTATTAATATATGTACTTTAGAAAAGCACAATGCATTATTATCAAAGGCTGGCCGAATATGAGCTCGTTTTTCTTTCTTTTTGTGAACACTGTTTAATCACAGATGCCCACGTACACACACATATGCACTTATACAGCTCAGTTGTATGAGCTCTTCTTTCGCTCGTGTCATCTTGGTGTGACTTTTCGAGTCAACAAATCTGCTGTCATGGAACAGAACTAACATATACGGAAAACATGTGCACATATTATACAACATTATTAATCAGTGGTTTCGCGGACAGTGATAGTGTCATCGAGAATTTATTTACTTGGGTGCGATGAGGTTGGAGGTGGATTTACAGTCGATTTTACTTTCTGACTGTCTATAGGAAGCCAACAGCCGGTTTTGTGGTAATGGTAACACACAACTTGGGTGCTTCTTTTTATCTACCTTGTTCTTTCGATCGCCAACACACTCTTTCTTTCTTTTCTTTCTGCGAGGGAGATCGCCAACACACTCTTGTCTAGTCTAGTAGTCTGAGCGAGCTTTTTTATGTATGTACAGTACGGGAATCTGTACGTGCACCCCGTAGGTCGCTCCACACCAGCCAGGGAGCAACTTTTTCCGTGCTGGATGGGGACAGGCCTCCTGCCAAAGGACGGGAAATCATCGACCGGGTGCTTTATATTACTCGGGATGGATGATGAGATTAGTTCGGGTGAGATCGGGTCTCGCTTGGGTTGGAAGCAAGGTGGTCAATGGCCCCTCTTTTCTTTCTTCAGGTGGATCGTCCCTTCCTACGTGCCCCCACAACCCAACCGAATCGCCACCAAAACTTGTTCCTTCTTATCCACACCCCTCTACCCTCTCGCCTGACTGCTTGGCGTCCTGTGTTCAACAGTTTGCAAAGTATACTTCTCATGTAATTTTTATTATGTTTGAGACGCTTTATACTTCTGATAAAAATTTTATAATAGATCCGATCCTTTCCCTAAAAAAGGTCTTTCTATTGAAATAAAAATCAGCTGAAAAAAAAGCTCCTGCCAACGAGGAGCAACCCAATGCACCAATGGACCGGGGAGATGTGACAATTTATTTTAGCGTCCAGTAAATTAGGAGGTGTGCTGATCAACAGATCGGTGTTAATACTACTACCTCCGTTCTGAATTACTTGTCATAGAAATGGATAAAATTTGATATATCTAGAACTAAAATACATCTAGAGACATTTATTTCTCCAATAAGTAATTCCGGATGGAGAGAGTAGATACTAATCAACTCAAAAAAATAGTAGATACTAATAGTATGCATTTTCACGTTAAGCTACTTATCAATCGGTTGGTTGAGCCACGCTCCTTTTTTTAGATCAAATAGCCAATTTCATTCATCCAGATGCAAGGTTACATTCGTGCTGAACAAGAGTTTGGCAAGAGGGTACAATAGTGATCTAGGAGTAGATCACTGGACAGCGGTCAAAATTATCTTTAGCGGAATAAAGATATGTTTCTCGATTATGGAGGTGACAAAAGGTTCATCGTAAACGGTTACGTCGATGCAAGCTTTGACACCGATCTGGATGACTCTAAGTCTCGATCTAGATACATATTGAAAGTGGGAGCTATTAGCTAGAGTAGCTCCGTGCAGATCATTGTAAACATAGAAATTTGCAAAATACTTACGGATCTGAATGTGACAGACCCGTTGACTAAAATTATCTCACAAGCAAAACATGATCACACCTTAGTACTCTTTGGGTGTTAATCACATAGCGATGTGAACTAGATTACTGACTCTAGTAAACCCTTTGGGTGTTGGTCACATATCGATGTGAACTATGGGTGTTAAGCACATAAAGATGTGAACTATAGTTGTTAAATCACATGGCGATGTGAACTAGATTATTGACTCTAGTGCAAGTGGGAGACTGAAGGAAATATGCCCTAGAGGCAATAATAAAGTTATTATTTATTTCCTTATATCATGATAAATGTTTATTATTCATGCTAGAATTGTATTAACCGGAAACATAATACATGTGTGAATACATTGACAAACAGAGTGTCACTAGTATGCCTCTACTTGACTAGCTCGTTGATCAAAGATGGTTATGTTTCCTAGCCATAGACATGAGTTGTCATTTGATTAACGGGATCACATCATTAGGAGAATGATGTGATTGACTTGACCCATTCTGTTAGCTTAGCACTTGATCGTTTAGTATGTTGCTATTGCTTTCTTCATGACCTATACATGTTCCTATGACTATGAGATTATGCAACTCCCGTTTACCGGAGGAACACTTTGTGTGCTACCAAACGCCACAACGTAACTGTGTGATTATAAAGGTGCTCTACTGGTGTCTCCGAAGGTACTTGTTGGGTTGGCGTATTTCGAGATTAGAATTGTCACCCCAATTGTCAGAGGGGTATCTCTGGGCCCACTCGGTAATGCACATCACTATAAGCCTTGCAAGCATTGTAACTAATGAGTTAGTTGCGGGATGATGTATTACGGAACGAGTAAAGAGACTTGCCGGTAACGAGATTGAACTAGGTATTGAGATACCGACGATCAAATCTCGGGCAAGTAACATACCGATGACAAAGGGAACAACGTATGTTGTTATGCAGTCTGACCGATAAAGATCTTCGTAGAATATGTAGGAGCCAATATGGGCATCTAGGTTTCGCTATTGGTTATTGACCAGAGAGGTGTCTCGGTCATGTCTGCATAGTTCTCGAACCCGTAGGGTTCGCACGCTTAACGTTCGTTGACGATATAGTATTTATGAGTTATGTATGTTGGTAACCGAATGTTGTTCGGAGTTCGGGATAAGATCACGAATATGACGAGGAACTCCGGAATGGTTCGGAAGTAAAGATTGATATGTGGATAGTAGTGTTTGATCTCCGGAAGGGTTCCGGAATCCATCGGAAGGGGTTCCGGATGTTTCTCGAAATGTTTGGGCACGAGAACACTTTATCAAGGCCAAAGGGGAAAGCCCACGAGGTTTTTGGAAAGCGCAAAAGGAAGTTTTGCGGAGTCCAGGGGCCAGACGCCGGGAACCCGGGCGTCTGGCCCTGGAGTCCGAGAAGGACTCTTGCCTTTCGGGTGAAACCGACTTTGTGGAGGCTTTTACTCCAAATTTCGACTCCAAGGCTCAACATATAAATAGAGGGGTAGGGCTAGCACCCAAGACACAACAAGAAACACCAAGCCGTGTGCCGGCAACCCCGTCTCCTCTAGTTTATCCTCCGTCATAGTTTTCATAGTGCTTAGGCGAAGCCCTGCGAAGATTGTTCTTCACCAACACCATCACCACGCCGTCGTGCTATCGGAACTCATCTACTACTTCGCCCCTCTTGCTGGATCAAGAAGGCGAGGACGTCACTGAGCCGAATGTGTGCAGAACTCAGAGGTGCCGTGCTTTCGGTACTTGGATCGGTCGGATCGTGAAGACGTATGACTACATCAACCGCGTTGATATAACGCTTCCGCTTTCGGTCTACGAGGGTACGTAGACAACACTCTCCCCTCTCGTTGCTATACATCACCATGATCCTGTGTGTGCGTGGGAATTTTTTTGAAATTACTACGTTCCCCAACATGCGGCGCCACTCGTCCGCCTTCTTGTTGGCGACGACGTTGTCGGCGACCGCCTGCCGCCACTCGAGGGCTTCGAGCTCCTCGGCGTGGCGCCGGCGCTCCTCCTCCTCGCGCACGCTTCGCTCGGCGATGGCGGCGGCGACGGCGTCGAACTCCGCGACGTAGTCCTCGGGCCCGATGACTCCGCGGCGGCCGAGCGGAGCGGGCTCCTCGGGCTCCTCCTTCACCGGGACGAAGGCGAACGGCGCCGACGGTTCCGGTTCCTCCTCCTCGTCCGACCACTCCCTCTTCACGGGGAGGAAGCTCGCGGAGGAGGAGGAGGAGGATCCGGCGTACGAAGAACGCGCGGAGGAGAACGACGCGCGCCGGCAGTCGTACTCCACCATCTCGCGGCGGTCGAAGCTCGCCGGCGGCGAAAGACCGCGGTTGGTCCACTTCCGCGCGCCGCGCTTCCTCGCGCCGTCGGACCGGACGCACCGCTCGCGCTCCGGGTCCCTCTCCCGGCCGGATCTGCTGCCGGAGCCGCCTCTGGAGCTCCACATTCGCCCCCACATGGCGGCTGGAGGCGGGGCGGAGGGTCGCCGGTGGCGAGAAATTGGGAGAGGAGAAAGGGGAATCGGGTGGCTTGCGGCGGCGGGGGGGATAGGGTTTGGACCCGCAAAAGGGTCGCGGAACTGCACTTATAGCGCTCGGGGGGCGGGGGGGGGGGGGGGGGGTGGTGGTGGTTTGCGGGCTGCGGCAAAAGTTTTTGCGGGCCGGGTGAGTATGCGGGGTCTGTTCTGGCCGTAAAATTGGCCCGAGCCCGCATACTCGCCGGAATTTTTGCGGGCCGGGCGTTTTGCGGGGTCTGCTAGAGTTGCTCTCACCAGATGGCAAATTTCTTTACGTCTTGGCAATTTTGTTAGATTTTTTTCAGCTATTCAAAATTAGCTGCAAACACCCGTTTTGAAACTGGGCTTTTTTTTTGGGCTCAATTGGAGGCTTGAACAGGGGGGTTAGAGAAGGCTCGTTCCATCCCTCTCTAGATCAGACGTTTTCGTTCGGTAGGCCGATCATTCCCTGGGAAACGAATCATTCCTTCTAATAAGTCTAGAGACCTGATGTTCGCCAGAAATTTGAGTCCAAAACAAATGTGCCAATGGTCAACCAGTGGTTGACCCAATTGGCTCACACCAAAAGATTGTTCTCCTGGCTGTTCTGTTTTTGTTGCTCAAGTGACCTGACTCGATTCAAACCAGGAAACTACTATCCTCACATTTATCACTCACTCAAATAGTACTAAATTGCATTTCCCTTTCTTTGAGATAACTAAATTGCATTTCCGTATGATCATTCTCCCTAAAAGGAAAAACAAAATGCAAACTATGCCGCATCCTGTTCCTGGGCTCATTCATGGGCCTCGCGAGGTCTGGATTTTACTTAGGGCCCAAACTATTACTGACTCTTCTCGCGCTACCGGCGCACGCGGCTTCCAGTCCCAGGAACTCTCACGCTGGTCGCCGCCGGCGGCGGCGGCTCTCCTTCCGGCGCCGACCTCCCTTCTGGCGCCGCCGACGCTTCCTCCCCGCCCCAGGTGCCACCCTCGTCCCGACTCCCGACGCTTATGCTGCAGACCCTGCCCACACCCTTTGGAACATAGATAGATTTGCACAGGAGTACTACTTACACACCCTGTTCTAGAAAAATTAAGAATTCGATGATGCGTGTACTGGAACACATATGAAATTGCAGCATTAGTGGAATAGAATCAGTGCGCATAAGTCAAAATTTCTATGCTAGATGACGTTGGAGCTTGTGATTGTCAACATATTTTTTGGGGCAGTGGAAATTTATTATAATGGCTTTTGGGTTCACTTAGATGTTGTTCTGAAAATCTTGTTCCACTCCCACTTCAGCTCATCATATTTTGTGTTAATTTGAATGGTATCTACAAGCTGCCTTTCATGGTTGATGTCATTTTTCTGAGAACCCATTCATAGTTCATAAACTTACTCCGGGAATATGTCATGTTTATATTACTGGTGGAGCTTCGTATTTTGTAGGCCTGTGTATTTGCAACGCTGGCTCATTGTATTTGTGTCTATTCTGTTTTCCTTTAACAGATAGTACTACTGAAATGTTAACAGCAAGTTTAATTTCAAAGATAGTCAACTCGTCCCCTGCCGTGTGATGACACTTGGATTATCTATGTGTTGGGAATGCAACAACTCCCGCGCTGTCCAAACTTTGGAACGAGTATATATGCAACACAAATACTTTTAGAGAGTAATTTCCGTCACATTAAAATCATAGTAAGGAAGTGTTGATGTCGTCATGCATGATAAGCGTGAAACATAATAATACAATACAACGTACTAGTACAATAGAGTAGAGGCTAATTTTTTTTAAATAATACAATTTTTTTAAATTACAGAAATATTACGCGGAAAAAAGAAATTTCAAAAATAATACACCGTCGGCCCGCTGCAGGCCGATCGGCTAGCAGCAGGCCTAATCAGCCCACAGCAGGCCGACTGCAGGCCCGGCTGGCACGCGGCGGCCTGTGGTTGGTCGGGCCACGTCGCGCGAGGGGGAGGCAGTGGGCTGTCGGCTTGTGCGCCCCTGTCGGCCTACCGCCCGCCGATCGGCCAGCTGCTGGCCGACAGGGGGCTGCCACCTGACACGCTGGCCGGCCTGGCCTTATCCTCTCCTTCCTTCCTCTCCTTCCTCCATTCTTCTTCTCCCGTTGCTCCTTTCTTCTGTGTTCTTCCTTCTCCTCTCTCTACAAAAAAAGGCACCCATTTGTGTACCTAAATGAGCAACATTTTCGCGATTTTGGCACCGTGAATGGGTTCAACTCATTTAGGGCAGCCAAAAGAGGTGTCGATCTACTGACGGGGTAGCTCGTGGTGGTCGTGGTGAGCATTTTGGTGGAGGTGGTGGTGGTGAAGTTGGGGCAGTGTGGTGGTGGTGAAGGGGCAGTGTGGTGGAGGTGAACCTGTTGTTCGTCGTTCTTCGTTGGAGCCGGAGCACCGGCAGTTTTTCGTTCGTCGTTCGTCGTTCGTCGTTCTTCGTTCGCACGCACGCTTCAAGGGTATATTTCAGCCCACATTTTATTTTTTGTAGGTGCTCCGGTAGTATACGTAAATATTGTTATTTGCCCCGGTAGTATAAGTAAATATTTGTGTGCGATTATTGTTATTTGGCCCGGTAGTATACGTAAATATTTTTATTTGGCCCGGTAGTATACGTAAATATTGTTATTTGCCCCGGTAGTATACGTAAATATTATTCGTTCGCACGCACGCTTCGTTCGATGTGAAATTAAATTTGTGTGCGATTATTGTTATTTGCCCCGGTAGTATACGTAAATATTTGTAGTTGCTACGGCAAATTTTCGTAATATAGTTTTAGGTGTGTGAATTGTATTAGTTGTTAGTGGGGATAATAAGTTGTTGCTTAATAGTTGACACGTACACAGGTGCGTGATAAGAAGTTGGAAACATGAATAAAAAGTTCGAAAGAAGAGACAATTTTTTTTAAAATTGATTAAAATTAAAAATACATCAACATGGGCCATATAATTCAAATAAACTGAATTATCATATTTGTCGGTTATATTATTATTATTATTTGAGGCCTATTTATTATTAGTAAACATGGGCCTATTTATTATATTATTATTAAAACAAGAGTCAAGCAACTCATCATAACCGTCCACATAGATTAAATTATATTGATCGTGAAATTTACTATGGTCCTGGTAATATATAGACATGTCTAATACTTGTATTTCGTTGTTGAAAAAAAATAGGTGAGTCGAGATGTCCGATGTAGTGAAGTTGAGATTTTACTATGGTCCTGGTACTGTCCAAACAAATGAGTTGGAAGCAGATCTGAGTGAATTTACTCACATAGAGGTGGCAATCAGCGCACCACAAACATGGTCTGTTAGTCAGTTGAAAGAATGGATTGCGGCAAGTTTAGGTCTTGATACTGAAACACACACCGTCGGTGTTCATGCATTGTGGACACGGTCAAGTTCAAAAATTTACTTTTATTTGAGGCCAATAGAGGGAGACTCCGATTGGGTGCGGTGGTTACAAGGTTGTGAACGAAGGGGATGCAATCCTGTTGCTTTAGTGCTTCCCGTCGTGAAGGAGGTCACTGCACATGAAGGCGAGGGTGGCTACGAAGGACAGAGCAGTCAGGTAGAAGGAGGAAATGCTTATGGTTACGAACAAGGACAGATCAGTCAGGTAGAAGGAGGAAATGCTTATGGTTATGAACCAAGGCAGAGTAGTCAGGTAGAAGGAGGAAATGCCGATGGTGATTACAATGGCGAGGTGGACGCTGACGAGGTAGATGGGCACATGCAGAACCAGATGAAAGAAGAAGACACCGATGTTGAAAGGGGTCATGCCGATGATTCTGACGAGTCAGATGAAGAAGAAAATGCAGAGGAGGTCCCGAATCCTGCATGGTGGAATCATGACTTATCATCTGCAATGACCGTGAATGATGGACATGATTCAGCCTGGCAATATCACCAGAACAATATTGCGACGGGTGCTATGTATCCGAACAAGCAAGCCCTGAAGGATGCAATAATTAATTGGGCAATGTCCACGCAAAGGGTTTTCAAAGCTGAGGTGTCCAGTCAGAAATTCCTGACAATGGTATGCAAGAACGCAAATTGTCCCGCAAGGGTGCACGGCTTTCTCCCTAAGTATGGCACAAGTTGGGTGATAAGTGACTTAGTTAATCACACTTGTCTTATTCCCTGCATCCCTCAAGATCATGCCAACCTTTCATCCACGCTTATTGCTCGATTGTTTTACGATGAGATAGTGCAAGGCAAAGCTATGGAAGTGAAGGCAGTGCAGACAAAAGTCTTCGCCAGGTTGAAGTACAGAATTTCTTATGGCAAGGCTTGGAGGGCTAAGCATGCAGCGCTTGAGAGGAGATTTGGTTCTTATTTTGATGCATATGACTCTGTTGTCCACCTCCTCCACACCCTGCAGCAGCGGAATCCAGGCACCTATATCGATATCCAAGACATGTTCATGCCAGAGTTCCCAAGTGTGAGGGTGTTGCATCGTCTCTTCTTCTCTTTCGGTGTATGCATCGAAGCTTTCAGGCATTGCCGACCGGTGATATGTGTTGACGGTACTTTTCTCACAGGCAAGTACAAGGGTCAGATCCTGACAGCCATAGGTCAAGACGGCCAAAATCAAGTCGTCCCACTGGCATTTGCTTTTGTGGAGAGTGAGAACATTGAAAGTTGGACATGGTTCTTCAGGCAGTTGAAAATATCAGTTGTGAAGGAGAAGCCCAATGTGTGCATCCTTCATGACAGGCATGCAGGTATACTCAGTGCGATAAGGACACTAACAAACCCAGGCCCTGAGGAACAAGTTCCATGGCAGGACTTGCAGAGCCGTTGGTGCATGCGCCATCTCGGGGCTAATTTCTTCTCGCAGTTTAGAAATAAGAACCTGATGAATCTGTTCAAAAAACTCTGCAAGCAGAACCAGTTATGGAAGTATAATTTGATACACGACAGACTTAATGTGTGCACGCAGAGACACGTGAGGGACAGGAAAGCTGCAAGAGATGCAGCGGTGAGGGCACATGTTGAAGCAGTAGCTGCACAGTTGGCAACAGGAACAACGGCCGTGGAGGAGGAGGCTGTTGGGTTGGGCTATGTGACCTGCCAGGCTTTGACCCACCTGGTACTAGGAGAAGGCTCGGGAGGTCCATTAAAACCTTCGAGCAGTGGATAGAGCATGAGCCTCTGGAGAGGTGGTCTTTGCTACATGACACACATGGAGCAAGGTACGGTGTCATGACGACGAACCTCGCGGAAACATACAACTTTGTCCTCAGAGGAAACCGGGCATTGCCACTTACAGCCATCGTTGAGGGTATTTTCTATGGCACCGTCAAGTATTTCAGAGACAGACGTCAAATAGCAGAGCAGCATATCTTGAACAACCCAAATACACGGTACTGTGAAAGAGTCACGAAGTACATGGACAACAAGATGCAAAAAGCTAGGTCACACACTGTAGTTGCCATCGGTAATCAAGAAAGAAGGTTTGAGGTCCGCTTAGCCAACAACAAATTCGGATGTGCAAATGAGTTGAGGACGCATGAGGTGAAAATTGGCAATGAAGCCTGGCCAACGTGTGAGTGCACATGCAATAAACTGAAATTGCTTCACCTACCTTGCTCACATGTACTTGCTGCTTGCGGGCAGCTTGGAATGGACGCAATATCGTTTGTGTCTCCATATTTTCTGAAAGAGGCTGTCCTCAATACCTGGACAGGTGAGCTGATGGGTTTTCGATCAATGGGTAATTACAATAGCGTCAACCCCGCCGAAAGGCGTTACATTCCAAACCCAGAGCATATGCGTACAAGTAGAGGCAGACGGCAGTGTCAGCGCATCCGAAATGATATGGATGAATCTGAAGCAAGAGGTCCGACTAGGCAATGCATTCTATGCAATGAATTTGGCCATAGGGACACTAATTGTCCCACTTTCATCACTGGGCGTGGACGAGGCAACCGGGGAAGAAGAGGAGGTAGAGGCAGTAGAGGAGTAAGGGCGAGAGGAAGAAGCTAAGCTAGCACTAGTTTGTTCTGAATTTGTATTAAGTGTGGTGTGGCACTATGTTCTGAATTTGTATTAAGTGTGGCACTATGTTCTGAATTTTTATTAAGTGTGGCACTATGTTCTGAATTTGTAATAAGTGTGACACTATGTTCTGAATTTTTATTAAGTGTGGCACTATGTTCTGAATTTTTATTAAGTGTGGCACTATGTTCTGAATTTTTATTAAGTGTGACACTATGTTCTGAATTTTTATTAAGTGTGACACTATGTTCTGAATTTTGTATGTGCAGGAATGTCGGGATTGTGGTTACTGAATGGGGACATTGATAGGGGTCATCGTGCTGCGATATGGTATGAGCGCAAGCTTAAGCCTCTGGTCACTCGCACTCCTAAGGAAAACAGGAAGATACACTCAGGATGGCTTCAGCGGTACGTGATTTATTAATTTGCACACTGACATGCATATTAATGGTTGAAATGGGAGACACTAACTGAAAAGTTCTCTGATGAAGGTTGAAATGGGCCGGCCTTTTACCTTTCGCGCGTCTAGTTGAGTCTATCCCGGGTGAGAAACGCCTAGCCATCGATGGGTCTTTGCTGAGCTGCTTAGTGGACCGTTGGAGGCCAGAGACCCACACGTTTCACTTCAGATGGGGAGAGATGGCTCCTACTCTGGAGGATGTGTCACTTTTGCTCGGACTACCGTTGGCAGGTCATGCCGTAGGACCGTTGGACGCACCGGCTGGTTGGGAGCGAGCTCTTACAGAATGTTTTCATGGTGTTTTTCCGGATGCTTCGGATCCGGTATGGGAGCATCACGGACCTAAGTATAAGTGGTTGCTAAATTTCCGGGTAATTTCCCCTACCTATTATCTTCAAGTTATCGTGCATAAAGTTTTACAGAAAATAATTGCGGCTTACTAAAACTTTCTCTTCGCTTAATGCAGATCCAGAACTTCCGGGCGCCGTTGACTGCGGAACAGATCACTCGGAGCCTGGAGGCCTACTTACTGTGGCTTTTCGGCAAGGTGATGTTCACGGAGAACCATGTCACCACTATTAGCGCCCTCTACATCCCTATGGCACTCGAGATAGCGAGCGCTCAGACGGCGGATCAGATCAGACAGAGGAGTTGGGGTTCGGCGGTCTTAGCGGCTACATACCGAGGTATGTGCAACGATTGCCAGCTTACATTGAGAAAGCCAGCCCTTCTTGGATGCCCTCTATTCCTACAGCCGTGGTCGTGGGAGAGGTTCTCTATAGGGCGACCAGATGTACGTGTTCATGAGCCTATAGACGCCATGTTTGATGTTGACGGCATCGACATGCCTACTTTCGGTCTGTGTTGGACTCGTCGCGAGGTATGCACCGTGTTGTAGTTTAATGCAACTTTTTCTGCAGAAGAGATAGTTCGATGCTAGCGGCTACTAACTTTTCTTCTCTGTAGAGACATTTTGCTAGTGATCAGACCAGGAAGGCATACACAACATTGAATGAGCAGTTCGATGCGTACACCGGGGTCATCTGGCAGCCCTACACGGAAGCAGCCATACAAGCGAGATACCCTGCTGGTATGTCTGTGCTATGCACAAGGGACCAAGATTACTGGATGACAAAATCTAAGATCATCTTCGATGTCTTCGTCGAGGAGATGGCACAACAGAGGGTTATGAGGCAATTTGGTCTTCTGCAGTTGGAGCTACCTCCCCCTATAGAGAACCCGCTGCCAGCACACATCCACATGTATTAACCAGTTTTTTAATGTTGCATTATCTTTCATAGTACTCCATTCGAAGCTTTAGGTAATTGTTGAACACACACCACAATTTTAGGACGGCAAGGAAGGGCATGAACATGACAACTGCTGACTGGCTAGTTAGACTAGAGCGGTATGTTATAGAATGGGAGACAGCAAACACAAATCTATGGCACGAGAATCACAATTTCGATCTCGATGAATTCAATCTCTATTTGCGGCGCTACATGACCGGAACACGGTTACGCATTGTTGAGTACTCGCACCCAGAGGAGATACCGGATCCTACTCCGTCGGATATGTACCCGAGCTATGATACTTCCGGCTCTAGGCAGTACGCGGTAAGATATATTTTCTTTACGTAATGTTGTCACATACTTTGACGTGCAAGAGACAGACATTATTAATCGTCATGGAAATTTGCAGGCTACCTTGACACGCGAACTCTATGATGACGTGATCACCTTTGGACGATCACTATCGTCTGGACCTCTTCTTCATCATCGTCCAGTGGTATAGCCCTTCTTGGAAAGAATTCAGAATAAGATACGTACTGTGTACGAGGCTATCACGTGCACCCGGAGAACCGATGTTGTTCAGCACCAGCAGGAGCAGCCGCGTCACTCCATGCACCGACATCAACCACGTCCACGTCTAGCACATCAGCCGACAGCCAGGCCACCCCGTCCTGACCAACCTGGCAGTTCTACGTGGCACCCGCAGCACTATGGTCCCACGTCGAGCTTCGTGTTTTCTCCACAGCCACAGCAACACGGTCCCTCGTCGAGCTTCGTGTTTTCTCCACAGCCACAGCAGCACGGTCCCTCGTCCAGTTTCGTGTTTGAGCCAGAGCAGACGTCACACTCAGCAGGTATGTGTCTTCATATTTACTGTTTTCAATATTAATTGACGCGACCTCATTCTTCATGATGATACGTTCCATCGCGTAGGAGCCTATGGATATCAGGCGTCTATGTCGGCATCACATGATACGTGGGGGGTGATCAACATCCCGAGGACAACATACAGGCTCAGATGTCGCAGCACACCCAATGGATGAACATGTTTTCGACTCCTCCACCAGGCCCCACACAGGATACACAGCATGACCAGGGAGAGTCTGAGATTCCTCCTCGTCACGTTAGGGCACCCGACAGGTTGGGATGGTCCCCGATTCCAGATCCGCCTCCCCGCCAGGCCAGACTCGTCACTGACGCTTCTATCTATCAGTAGAGACATTACCATCTATTTCTGTGTGAGACTTATGTCTATTCTATGTATGAGACAAATGACTATGTACTTATGTACGAGACATATGCCTACTCTATTTTAGTACTCTGTTATCGGAACTGCAAGATCATATTTAGATAGAACATAATATTCATACAACGAGACATTACAAACAATTAGATAGAACTACAAATAAATTAAATGGTACGTAACTGAACTCACAACATACAGCATAAAAACTACATGAAGTCATCATCGTCATCCTCGATCGATGCAGAAACCTTGCCCTTCAATGATGAAGAACCCTTTCCCGGCAACTTTTTCCCGCCACCCGTTTCCCGCCACCCGTTTCCCGCCACCCGTTTCCCGCCAACCCTTTCCCGCCTTACCGCAGTCGTTCTTTCCCGCCATTTTCTCCTTTCTACCTATAGAACCCCCTTCAGATGGAGCTGGATAAGCATTGCAGTGTGGTGGTGGTGAAGTTGGGGCAGTGTGGTCGAGGTGAAGCTGTTGTTCGTCGTTCTTCGTTGGAGCCGGAGCACCGGCAGTTTGGTGGCCGCCGTTCGTCGTTCTTCGTTCGCACGCGCGCTTCAAGGGTATATTTCAGCCCACATTTTATTTATCGTAGGTGCTTCGGTAGTATTTGTTAATATATTTAGATGTCAACTAATTAGTTGTGTAAAAATGTGTAGTTGCTCCGGTAATAATCCGTCCTATATGTCGATGTCAAGTATTTAGGAGTGTCAGTATATGTAGTAGTCCAGAAAAAAGGTCCGTAATATAGGCAGTCCAGTCAAATATATTAATCTGTCAATATTTGTAGTTGCTACGGCAAATATTCGTAATATACTTGTAGGTGGGTGAATTGTATTAGTTGCTCCGTTAATATTCTGTAATATATAGCTTGGTAATATATAGACATGTCTAATATTTGTTAGTGGGGATATTAAGGGGTAGGTTAGGTACTCAATGCGATTTGTGTGTTGCAGATGGCTAAGGGTACTCAGTGGGTGCTTAGCCCTATTGTTCATGTCCAAGGCTTTTCTCCAACTGTTGTGCAAGTTAGTGAAGTGGACCTCACTTTTGATTGGTTGAAGACTAAATTCATGTTGAAGCAAGGGTTGAAGGAAGACGATTTTGTGTACTACGTCAGCAGGAAGCAGTCAGATGGCCCTGGGGAAAGAAAATTGATTGACATAACTGATGATGGCAAGATTCAAGAAATGCTGAGCGAATGGGAATGGAAAAGGGTTGTTGAGTTGCATTGCTACAGGAAACCGAGTTATATGTGATGAATTTGTCATTCGAGATCCGCCTCCCCGCCAGGCCAGACGTCGTCACTGACGCTCCTATCTATCAGTAGAGACATTACCATCTATTTCTGTGTGAGAATTATGACTATTCTCTGTATGAGACAAATGACTATGTACTTATGTACGAGACATATGCCTACTCTATTTTAGTACTCTGTTATCGGAACTACAAGATCATATTTAGATAGAACATAATATTCATACAACGAGACATTACAAACAACTAGATAGAACTACATCTAAATTAAATGGCACGTAACTGAACTCACAACATACAGCATAAAAACTACATGAAGTCATCATCGTCATCCTCGATCGATGCAGAACTCTTGCCCTTCGACGATGAAGAACTCTTGCCCTTCGACGATGCAGAAACCTTGCCCTTCGATGATGAAGAACTCTTGCCCTTCGACGATGCAGAACCCGGAAGCGGCGGCATGAAGATATCATCTTCGTCCTCGCTCTCCTCAGTCCATAAACATGGATTATTTGCTGCAATCCTTCTGAAAGTTTCACTCTTCGGCACCACTACCTTCTTCCACCTGTCATGCAACCTAAGAAGTTCTTTACGTACCTCCTCATAGGTCCTTTCAGGCCACCCAGACCTACGTAATTGGTGAGCCAACTCATTCATTATGGTGTCACTACCGGTGAGTTTGTCCCATGGAACTATCCTATTATCCATCCTGAAATCGGTAGCTAGCCTCAGAAGAGTCCTGCTCATCCCAGGGTGAAAACTACGATCGAAAGGATAATGGGACATCTCAACTACACTACACTGCAATGCTTATCCACCTCCGTCTGAAGGGGGTTTTATAGTTAGACAGGAGAAAATGGCGGGAAAGCGAGCTCCAGTATGGCGGGAAATGGGTGGCGGGAAACGGGTGACGGGAAAGGGTTGGCGGGAAACGGGTGGCGGGAAACGGGTGGCGGGAAAGGGTTGGCGGGAAATGGGTGGCGGGAAAGGGGTGGCGGGAAACGGGTGGCGGGAAATGGGTGGCGGGAAAGGGTTGTGCGGAATACGTCAAAGTTTTACAAAATAAACAACCGATCGTTCGAAAAAAATGCTGGCATGCACCAGTCGGCCCACAGCAAGCCTAGTCGGCCCACTGCAGGCCTATCGGCCAACTGCAGGCCGACTGGACCCTGTCGGCCAACTGCAGGCCGACTGGGCCTGATCTGGTCGCCGACAGCCCAATCGGCCAGCAGCAAGCTGATGGGCCACCAGTCGGCCTGCTGTGGGCTGACTGGGCTCAGTCGGCCTGCAGCGGGCCGACGGTGTATTATTTTTGAAAATTCTTTTTTCAGCGTAATATTTCTGTAATTTAAAAAATGTATTATTAAAAAAAAATTAGCAGAGTAGAGCGAGGTGAACAAACAGATGCAAATCCATATCTTCAAATAAAAATCTGAAGCAAATCTGTTGCAAAATAATCTAGTTGTTTGCATGAGACAGCTAGCTAGCTGGTACTATTTCTGAGTCTTGTCCCTTAATTTTGCCATGCAGTTGCCGTGCTTGTTTCATGAAGGAATCTAGGGTGTCAGAAATGTCAGGCATTGTCTTGCTCATCCTGGTGGCAAATACCATGCAGCCCTCGAGATCCAGCATGGTCTCTGAAACTCTGGACAGCGAGTCCAGGAGGCTCTCCAGAACAGTTTGTTTTGCGGCGTTGCCATGGCTCTTGAGTTTCTTCATTGCTGCTATGACCATCCTAGTGGTAAGCTTCATCGCTGTCAAGCTGTCGCCGGTGAGGAGATCCCTGTTTAACTGCACCGTCTTCATAGCAAGGCTGATCATGACACATTCTCCTGGCTCTCTAGCTTGATCTCTTCCATCTCCCAGTGAAATTGCATCGAGATCAAGGTCAAGTTTGTCATGTGCTGTCACACAGAGGGATAGCAGAGCAACGTGCAGCTTGTGGTATTTCTTCTGCCTAGGATGGGAGGAAGTACTGTTGTTGTTCCGTAATGACTGGGCTTTCGACATCACCACCTGATCTCGTATATTCGGGGATTCCTTCTTCCCCTGTTGACTCACAACCAAGTAGTATTTCTTCGAGCACCTGTAGCAGTGGTGACAATAGTGTATATATTACCACGTAGATATTGAGAATGTTTGCAACTACTTCAAAATTACAAATCAAACACAAAGTAAGGAAATGTGCCCATTGGTTGTTAGGAAAGGGCAATGAATGAATGTGCGATTGGCTAGAGAATTCGCCCTGGCTGTAAACATGTCGAGGAATGAAAAGAAAGAAAGAAATAACAGACATGAATGAAGTAAAGATAGGTACATACCTTTGGCATCACATCCATCATGGCATTCCTGAGTGTACCAACACATTCACCATTCTCAGCATAATGAATGCACAAATGCTCCAGAATTTCTGCTGCACTTCTTCTGCATGTGTCATTGTCCCCTACTAGTATTTTGGTGAGACCACAGACAAGCCCATCATTTTCCTCCTTGGGGAGGAGGGGGGCGACACTTTTTCTTCCAGGAAACAGCACCACCAGTGATTTAACTGTAGTCTGTCTGATGGAGTTACTGCTATCAACATTAACGAAGATGCTTACAAGGATCTTAATGAGATTGCCTCTGTCTGGAGTTTCCTCCATGCATAGTTGTGCGAGGATCTGCATGGCCTTCATCTGCAGTTCTCTGCCTTTACATTTTTCACAGCTAACAATTCTTTCCATTGTGATGATTGCTTCCTTATGCTCTGACATCTGTTGAAGCAGGCCTGTTGCAGTTTCTCTCTTGGCAGTCACAATTAGGCGAAGCATTACCGCGAATGATCTCTCGACTACCTCAGTGGACCATTCACTATGACCTGCACGGTGCACTAGGTCGTAGCTAACAGGCGCCATGATCTATGAGACACGATATTTGGCTTTGCTTATGATTGCGCAGTTGTCCTCGCTGCCTGCGAGGCTCCATAGGATATTCAGGCCAATTAGAACCAGCTCTTTGTAGCCATGGAGCATCTTAGGCCGGTCGATCCCCCTGTCCGAATCTGACTCTGAATCTGATTCTGATTCTGACTCTGACTCTGATTCTGAGTACTCCAACTCTGACTCCAGTGTCGATGTGTGGATGCTGCTGTCTTGTTCCTGATCATGACCATTGTTTGCCTTTGACGACCGTGGAGTCCTTGTAGTGTCTCCGTTTGTGTTCCGTGAGGAGGAGGATGACGATGATCGATAAGGCTGGAGTTGGCAGTATTCTTCGAAGCAGTTGAGGAGTGAAGATATGCATTGGATCCCTCGTGGGAACTGGACCAACCGGATCCCGCTGGCAACATGCTCTACTATCCTCGCGGCAGCCTCCCTCATCCGTTTGTCAAATGGGCGCCTCGAATCCAGCGTATGAAGCAGTTTCTGGAGAATGTGTGTGGAAGCTGCGGACCCGATCAGCCGCCTTATCATCCTGCGCTGCACCGCGATGATCTCCTCCTCTGTTTGCTGATTCTGTTGGCGCCGCCTCCATCGACGCCGCTCTTCTTCTACCTCTTGCCTCACACAAGGAGAAACTCCACACACACCCACGCACACATGCACCAAGGAAGAACTCACAAGCTTTGCCAAGAGGCTCCCTTGGTGATCACACAGTGGCTACATTGTTTCTCCAGCCCTCACGGATGCTCTTTCTCATTCACCTGATCACTTTAAATACCAGTACAAAAGAGTCATACACGCACTAGCCAGCCGCCACACTCGGCTGCTAACTCCTACTAATCCAACTAACTTGCATGCATCCATGCACGCACGATCCGGCCAACACACCGGCCACTACTCCATCGTGGTGGTTATCCTCTAATGACCGAGTCCACTCACAATTTCATGCACAAAGCTAGCCAACAACCTGAACACATCAAGCCAGCCAACCAACTGAATATGGCCCGGCTAACTGACCGTGATCCACGCTCCTGTATGCATGCGGCTAACAATCTATGCATGTCAAGATTACTACTAACAGATTCTGCTGCCTCTTCTTTCTCCACTCGTCCCTCTTCCCCCTTATCTCCTCCCTCCTCTTTTTCCTCTGCTTCTTATTCTTCGTATCCTCTTCAACCAAAGGAGTTCCAGTCAGTTCCGATAAAGCTGATGGTCGATGCTGGTTTGTCGAATCAGGAGCTTTGATCTCATCTGGATGCTTCCGGGTGAGTAGTCTGTCCAGTATCAGCGCCCCGGAAAGGCAGCTACGGGGCGACTTGGACTCCATTAGCTCTATCGCATATGTGATGAGGTTTGGTTCTCTGGCGGATGATATCTTCTTGGAGTATCCCTTCCTGATCTCATCCAAGTAGCATGAAACTGCATGGCCATCATCTTGGAAGCCGTATGCTCGGCTCACTTTCTTCACTATCCTCTCCCTCGAGAGGAACAAGGCGATTCTATACACGAACAAGGCACCTTGGGCTAGACACAGGACATACAGGATATTGTGTGCCGGGTCCATGTTTACTCTGCCCTCCCCCGTGTCGCCTTAATGGTCATCTCTAATTAGACCGAGTATCGAAATCAAGGTGGTGATCAACAGTCCAAACAGCAAGAGACACATCACAGAGGCAATGCAGAAGCTCAACACCACACTGTGAACCAGCGCCAGTGCCCATCTCGCCGCCACAAGTAGCGCCAGCGCATCTCGTTTGATGCCTCGCGGCTCCTGGTGATGGTTGCGTGCGTTATCGCCCAGCTGCCAGCTGCATGTCAGCAGGTTTTTCACCGCCCTCAAGCTCGACAATAGGTCAGCAGCAGATCTTATCCTTTCAAGGAAAGAGGCGTTTATCCTGTTGTATGTTCCAAGTTAGCACATAGTCTTAATTACGCGAGTGACGAGAAACAAAATAAGGACACAAAAGAATACCATTGGTGATATACTATGTTGTTTGTGTCTGTCTTTATGGTTTGCATTGCCCTAATTTGGTTGATCCAGATGAACAGACTAACCACTCAATCCAGCGCACCTATATGCCAATGATTTTGTTGGCACACAAAACAGAAAACTTGAAGCTCCTATTGGAAACTTTGGAGCAACTATTGGGGTCCAAAAAAGTGTTTTTCAGGAAGTGGCATCTTATGTTTTTTTAGCCGGCATCTTATGTTTTGGAGATGTGCAGGCCACACACTGATATCTTTGTTGGCCTTGCTCCGATGGCTGACTACGGCACCAAGAACAAGTCATGGGCTCAACTACAACTATGGCCTTCACGGTGCCGCATTCACATATGCATATGTTTGTTGGTGACCAGAGAACAGAGAGGGACTAACCAGTAACCACTAACTCAACTCTGATGAAATTATATAAGCAGGTAACCAAAGTGCATGGAAACGGGGGAAGATATAGGAGCACTAACCAGAGCAGCTATGCATATGTTTGTTGGTGACCAGAGAACAGAGAGGGACTAACCAGTAACCACTAACTCAACTCTGATGAAATTATATAAGCAGGTAACCAAAGTGCATGGAAACGGGGGAAGATATAGGAGCACTAACCAGAGCAGCTCTATGAGGGTAATCAGCGTGAGTCGCCCGAAGTCCACCTTGTCGATCATGGAGACGAAGCCGCCGAGGAGCACCACTGTGGCCCACATGACCACCAGGTAGCCGACCCCTCTGATGGCATCGAAGACATATACGACGAGCACGGCATAGCCATTGATGATCCTCACCTCCTTCCACTGGGAGTCGTACCTCTTCCGACCCATCAACATCACCCACATCGATGCCATGCCGGTATCTGCTCTCTCGCCCCGCAGAAAGCTAAAATTGACTGTTACACACACTAGGCTCAACAATATAAACTACACATTTAGGATATGTTTGTCTATGCCGTAAACGAGGTTGGATCTTGACCGGCAACTACTAGCAAACAAGGCCGCTCAGTGGTTTACTAACCGAGCACGCCGACCAAGCCCCTCCTAGGTTATTGCTTGCTCTCAAATGAACTAGTATAATGCCAACTGGTCTGGCCTCACTCCTCGGTCGTGCTTAATTAATTACAGGCACCACCCCTCATCTCATCTTGCAAGCAAATGATCGTCACCATTCATTCGTCATCACCAATGAAATGCCGCATGCACGCTGGACGAATCTAGCTATATTTAACTCGAATACACTAGTGAAAATTGGGTACAAAAGTACGGACACATGGTATCATGCAATTCGTCAGATAAGCGCGAACCCTTTTTGGAAAATGATAATGTTTTTTACGGGCTCGCAAAATGAGCCACCTGCTTTTTCCTTGCAACGCGGTGAATTTTACAGGCATCAGATCCTGCGCAAAGTTTAGTGCTTTTATAAAATAATAGAAAGAAGAAATTTGTGCATGAGATTCAGACATGAATCTTCCTGAATTGCTGGATTAGTATTGGAGTGCCAATACACTAGCTACTATGCATTTATGTTCTAAAAGTTAAGAAGTATTGTGCTTGTTTTTGTATGGTTTTGATCATTTGTTTTGAGTTTTGTTTATTAGGTAGTTTCTCATTTTGTAGTTGTCATCGGATGATATATTTATTTACATCACACGACTCATATATTATTGCTAAAACAAATGGTCATAGATACAGTTAACTCACGAAATACGAAAATACCAGAGCTATGTTTATCTATGCCGGAAACGAGGTTGGATCTTCACCTAACAATTAACAAGCTTGGACGACTGGCTGGACCCTTTGGACAACGCCAATTCCTTGAAGATATTACATGGGAACTGGCATTAGTCCTCGTTGGTCTATTTTCACTAGTAAAAAATAAAATGAAAGCAACCAAGGAAGGAGTGTTTCCAAATACATTCATATACCATCGCAACCCACGGTGCTCGACCCATTTAAAGAATTGTGCATCTCGTCTGGGTGTGTTCTGTAAACTCTCATTCTAAATGCTAGTTTTCGCTCCTACTACAGAACTTCTCTCTTTTGACCAACCTCAGAAATCAATGTTTCTAATGCATCCCATTCCCTGCTAGATCATGCTATGTGGCCGTTTGTGCCATTCACCCTACTCGTGATTGTTGCTCTCCTCCCACACTTTGTCTTTATTTCCCTAGCAACTGAATGTGATCATGCTACATTGGGAATAAGCTAGTTATTTATAGGAGGTAGGCGGATGATCGATGTTGTGTGTTTTCCAGACATCATCATTGTTCACCAACTATCACATATTAACTGACATCATTATTTCGTTCTTCCTCGAGTGGTGTAGTTATTTGCATTTGTAGCACCATTGACATATATAAATATGAACAGCCTTACACAAAATGGTGCTAGCAAACCATGATAAAAAAAACTACTATATAAAGCTGGATTAGGGTTTATTAGTTGTGTAAGACACATGTATATATATTACTTAATAAGAGTTTCTTGTAATTCATTTTAGTTACCTTTACCTTAGATGCGGTTTAGTTATCATGATCTCCAAAACTTTATCCCCTTGAATAGATATTTGGTAAACTTAAACATGTGACACGGTTGCCACGGGATTTCAAGAGTTCTTCTCAATGATAACTTATCTAAGTAAAAGCTTGTTTATTGGTTGCGACAACAACCTATTTGTAGTAGGTTTTCCAAATTAACAATTGTAAAATTTTGATTTGTAATGCTTTATTACACTTCATGTTCTTCACGGTTGTCTATGCATGTCAACACACTACACCTAGTGTATAACTCTCTTTTTTTGGCAAAAAGAACTCGGATCTATTATAAAGGTTCATCGGAATTACAAAACACTCCAAAACGTAATAAAAATTACATCGAGGTCCTTGAACCACAAACGACCACTACCACCATCAGAACGAGTTGACAAATCGCCACTCCCCTACTGGAGCCGGACTGTCCTTGTCTTTGACAACTGCTAAGTCTCTCTCGAACATTCCCCTAAGGACCAGCGCCCTAGGGTCATTGTCGTCTCCATTGAACCCTTAAATCGGTCTGAAGTGCCTCACACCGCACCTTCTTGCATGCACAACGAGAAACTAATTAACCTTGTCGTCTAAACGAGAGCAGCATCGACTTCACCCTGAGGGACAAACTCGAGGAGGATCGGAGCCCGAAAGACCAGCTCAAAGGTGAAGTGTCACCATCTCCCTCAGCGTTGCCCTATGAAAAATAACCAAACCCAAACCTAAACTACTAGCCGGATACGAGGTATCGGGATCCCCCTCCCCTGCCATCGGTGACCGGAGTGGTAGGCAGAGGGGAGTCGAATTCATAGATTTGGCTGTGGAGCATGGAAGGGACGAGTTCTTCATCCTAGCCAACACAATCGCAAGAGATGAAGGAAAACAAGGTCGGTCACTTTGCATACATGGCTTAGAACAATGAAGATGACTAGCGTATAACTCACATGGTGCATTTTCTCACCAAGTAGTTTTCAAACAAAACTAATCATGCTGAAAAAATAACTTTACTAACATGAGTAATCACGGCTGTATTTTATCATTTTCCAGGCCACTTATTTTGCTTTAGTTTGGAAAACAAATGTTTTGGATGGGCTACTTCCTGCTTGGGTTCCATTTATCTGACAGGCCCATTACTAGTTTGTATATTCAATGTGGTGGTTTAAACTTCCTGATGGTCTATGTCAGCATCTTACTTGGTTGATAAGAGCATTCTGGTGGGGCAGCAAACAAGGACAGAGGAAGCCCTACTTGGTATCTTGGGATATAATGACAATGCAATGTTTTATGGGAGACTTGGTTTCAGACATTTGGAGTCCCGATGAAGCAGGAATCTACCAGCTTCATCATTTGTCTGTGGTCTATGTTTCTATGTATGTTCTCACCTCAAATTTCCAATACATTCCATTCCCCCGCTAGATCATACTATGTGACTGTCCGATATCATTTACCCTGCTCATCATTGTTGCTATCCTCCCACACTTTGACATTCTCCTATGAGGGTGATCAGCGTGAGGCATCTGAAATCCACCTTGTCGATCATGGAGATGAAGCCGCCAAGGAGCACTACCGTGGCCCACATGACCACCAGGCAGCCGACCCCTCTGATGGCATCAAAGACGTACTCGACGAGCACGGCGTAGCCATTGATGATCCTCACCTCCTTCCACTGGGAGTCATACCTCTGCCGACCCATCATCATCAACCACATCGATGTTAACGTGCATGTATATGTATTGTACCCGTTGTACATGTACTGTACCCGCTGTAATCCGTATAGCTGTTGTACCTTCCCCTAGATCTTAGGATCGCTAACAACTCTCCCGTCAGGGCCTGCGTGCCTCTTCTCACGGGAGACGTTGGGCTCTCTCATATATGTGTACCCTGTAACACTCTCTCTGAATCAATACAACAACAGCATATTGAGCCTCTCCTCTCTTCAACTTGGTATCAGTTTCCATGGCCTTTGATGATATCTTTGGCGACCTCTCTGCTCCTGACACCACCGCTGCCTCGGCCGCTGTCGCCGCTCAGTCCCCTCGTCCTGGCTCCTTTGCTCCTCATTTCACCACCACTCCCGCTGCCACTTCAGCTGTCTCGACCATGGTCGTTCCCCCTGCTGATCCCTACCTCCTCAATTTCCATCAAGACCACATCTCCAACCACATCACCTTCAAACTAGATCCCTCCCAGAACAACTACATCAAGTGGCGCACGTTTTTCAACCGCGTTCTTCTTCAACACCGTGTCCAGGACCACGTTCTGCACCCGCCCCTGCCAAACCCGATCCTTCCTGGCTCGCCATCAACCACCGTCTTCTTCTCTGGATTCTCTTCACGCTGGCCGATCCCCTCCTCGAGCTCATCATGGGCGGCGCCGGCGACGCCTACACCGCCTGGACTCACATCCGAGACTATTTCCAGGCCAACCAGGGTGCCCAATACCTGCATCTAACCCACCAGTTTCGCAACCTCAAGCAGGGTGACCTTACGGTCTCGGAGTACGCCCGACGCCTCACGCTCGTTGACGGCCTCGCGGACACCGGCAACACCGTCAATGACCATGACCTCACGATGCAACTCCTGCACGGCCTCGACGCCCGCTTCGACACCATTCGTACGATCCTCGGCGACATGGTACCCCTGCCTCCCTTCGTCGTCACTCGCTCTCGGCTGGAGCTCGCGGAGTACAACATCAACCTCCGCGCGACCGAGGCCGGCTCCGCGGCCCTCACCATCTCCAGCGGCCCAGCTCCAACTCTGACAGCGGTGCTCGCGGTGATCATGGCAACCGCCCTGATCGCGGTGACCGCGCTCCCTCCACTAGCCGCGGATCTGGTGGCGCCCGCGACAACGGTGGTGGCGATCGTGGCCGTGGCCATTGAAAGTGCAATCATGCCCTTAATCTTATTTTGCTATTGATGACAACATGCATATAGGGGACTAATCATTTTTATCAAGTATATCTCAGGATTAAGTCTGAAGGGCCGTGTGTGGATCATGACTACGGACAAATATATATCACTCACGAGCGGAGATACAAGACAATAGCTTTGGCTCTTTTTCGGTTTGTTCTTGAGTATAGGGATCCCGCACTATTAAGAGGGGATCGTCGGATTTCGTGAAAGACTTGCTCAAAACCCACAAAGTATCCTCTCACAACATCTCTGTTTCACCCCTAGCTCTTCCACTAACTTGTGCACAAACTTCTTTGTGCTCATGATCTAGTGTGCTCTGTTTTCACCGGACGACCGGTATTCTACGGACGTCTGGCCCTTCACATCTGGCTCTCTCCCGATGTCCGGTGCATCCTCACAGAAAGAATATAGCGGAAATCCGGTCCGCTCCGGACGTCCGGTCACCAGACGTCCTTTTCTCTCCGGAAATCCGGTACAGCCTCAACATAACACTTATTAATGGATTTCCGGTCCTCACCGGACGACCGGCACCTTCCGGACGTCCGGTGGCTGTGTGCCTCCTGCTTCCTTTGTGGCCTCGCAGGATTCCCAGCGAACGGACGACTGGCGGCCGGCCGGACGTCCGGTCCAATCTTTGCCACCGGACTTCCGGTACTCACCGAACGTCCGACAACTTCAGTACACTAAGTGGCTCACCGGTCAGTTTTTACACTACTAATATATATAGCCTCCTCCCTCCACGGGATAAGGTGGACCATTCACTTTGAGCTCTCCAAGAACACATTTCACTCCCTCTCTTGATCCCCTACACCAAATCCTAGATCCCCAAGGGATTTGGGAACATTTGAGAGAAGTTCTCCAATCAAGTGATAGATCCACTCCTTCCCCTTCTTCTCACCAAAGGAACTCGTGATTTGAGCAAGTTCCTAAGCTATTCCGGTCGTTCTTGTTACTCTTGGAGGTTGGAGACTCCTAGGCGGTAGGAGTAACCCTCGGAAAGTTTGTGAGGGTTTGGAGATCACCCCAAGGTCTACCGCTAGTGGTTGAGAAACGCCTTCGTGGTGTTGTCTCAAAGGGAGAATAGGGTGAGCCTTCGTGGAGTTGGTGTGCCTTCATGGTAACATCCACCTCTCTAACGGTGACGTAGCTTCCCTCCAAGGAAGTGAACATCGACATACATCCTCGTCTCTCGGAGTTGCGGTTATTCCTAACCCTAACTCTCTACTTTTGGTTACTTGTCTCTTAGTCCTTGCTTATATCATATTGTGCTTGCTTTCTCACATAGTTGTGTTACTTGTTTACCTTGCTTAGCTCTTAGCATCATACTTGCAATTGTTAGGCTCACTTTCATATTCCGCATTATTGCCTAAAATTGCTAAGTAATAATCATATTTGTAATTATATCTATTCACCCTCCTCTAGGTCCATCTCGATTCTTTCAATTGGTATCAGAGCCTCGTGCTCTATTCTTGTGGCTTAACCGCCCAAGAGCGAGATGAACCCCGATGGGACTCCCCTTGTTGCAGATCCGAAGAATACGGGCGCGGCTTCCACGGAAGTCAAGTCCTACAATTTTCAGGATCTGGAATGGGCCCTTGCTAAGCAAAAGGAGGAGCATGATGCTTATCTTGAGGCCTTGGTTCAAATGAGAATAGCCGCACTAACCACTGATGTCGCTTGAAGCTACGTCGGTATTTCCCCAAAGAGGAAGGGATGATGCAGCACAGCGGCGGTAGGTATTTCCCTCAGATATGAAACCAAGGTTATCGAACCAGTGGGAGAACCAAGCAACACAACGTAAACAACCCCTGCACACAAATAACAACACCTCACAACCCGACGTGTTAAAGGGGTTGTCAATCCCTTTCGGGTAACGGCGTGCAGACGGGAGAAAGTTGTAATAGATTGAATAAATAGTTGGTTTAGTAGATCTGAATAAAAAGAGCAAACAAAATAGATCGCAAAGCAAATATATGAGAAAGAAGACCCGGGGGCCGTAGGTTTCACTAGTGGCTTCGCTCTCGAGAAAAGTAGCAAACGGTGGGTAAACAAATTATTGTTGGGCAATTGATAGAACTTCAAATAATTATGATGATGTCCAGGCAATGATCATTACATAGGCATCACGTCCAAGATTAGTAGACCGACTCCTGCCTGCATCTACTACTATTACTCCACACATCGACCGCTATCCAGCATGCATCTAGTGTATTAAGTTAATGGAAAAACGGAGTAATGCAATAAGAACGATGACATGATGTAGACAAGATCTATCTATGTAGAGATAGACCCCATCGTTTTATCCTTAGTAGCAACGATACATACGTGTCGTTTCCCTTTCTGTCACTGGGATCAAGCACCGTAAGATCGAACCCACTACCGGGCACCTCTTCCCATTGCAAGACAAATAGATCAAGTTGGCCAAACAAAACCCAACTATCGGAGAAGAAATACGAGGCTATAAGAGATCATGCATATAAGAGATCAAAGAAACTCAAATAACATTCATGGATATAAAAAGATATAACTGGTCATAAACTCAAAGTTCATTAGATCCCAACAAACACACCGCAAAAAGAGTTACATCATATGGATCTCCAAGAGACCATTGTATTGAGAATCAAAAGAGAGAGAGAGGAAGCCAGCTACCTACTAACTACGGACCTGAAGGTCTACAGAGAACTACTCACGCATCATCGAAGAGGCACCAATGGAGGTGGTGAACTCCATCCGAGATGGTGTCTAGATTGGATCTGGTGGTTCTGGACTCTGCGGCGGCTGGATGAATATTTCGTCGACTCCCTTGTCTGGGATTTTTGGGGTATTAATAGAGCAAAGAGGCGGTCCCGGGGGCACCCGAGGTGGGCACAACCCACCAGGGCGCGCCTGGGCCTCCTGGCGCGCCCTGGTGGGTGGTCCCCTCCTCGGGACTCCCCCCAGGTGCAACCAGGGCCCAATATCTTCCTTCTGGTCCATAAAAAATCTCCGTGAAGTTTCGTTGCGTTTGGACTCTATCTGATATTGATTTCCTTGCGATGTAAAAAACATGCAAAAAACAGCAACTGGCACTTGGCACTATGTCAATAGGTTAGTACCAAAAAATGATATAAAATGACTATAAAATGATTATAAAACATAAGATTCATAATAAAACAGCATGGAACAATCAAAAATTATAGATACGTTGGAGACGTATCAACCACGATGCTTGCACCACTTTCTGTTGGTGCGGCCTCGAGGCCAGCTGTGCCTACTCCTTCACTTGGTCAACAACCTCCTAGTAATGAATACTCCAGTGTTCCTTGGCTTTATGCAAGACCTCAAATAGAGAAACCAAAGTATAACCGTCAAGGCAAACCTCCTTTACTTGATGACACTACCGATTTTGCTTTGTGGAGAGTTGCTATGCAGGATCATCTTCGATATGGAAATGATGAGATGTTGGAGATCTTGGAGTATGGCTACCAAGCTGTTGACCCAAAGAATCTTACTCACAGAGAGGTATATGACAAGAATCTCAACGACACAGAATCCATGTGCATAATGAGAGGTATGACTGACAAGCAAAGGAGACCATACATACATATCACAAGTGCCAAGGAATTATGGGATAGCATTGTGAGGACCAAGACCGGTACCTCCACTCTCCGGCTTGCTCAATATGAAATTGCCAAGGATCAATTGCAAAACTTTTGTATGGAGAATGGTGAATCTCCCAAGCAACTCCTTGAGCGTCTCATGACTCTCACCGCCAACATCGAGTCATGTGAATGTGACAAGACACAAGATGGATTCAGCTTGACTAAGCGATTTCTCGTGGATAAGTTGCTTCATGCTCTTGCTCCGTATCATCACCAAATGGTGTGGGACATAAGACAACACCATGGATTCAAGGAAATGACTCCGGATGACATCATATCCACATTCCAAGTATTTGAAGAGTCAATGGCAAATGCTACAAAACATCTTCCATGCATGGCACCTCAACATCAAAAATCAATCTTGCATTGAAGGCAAAGCATGTATATGAAGAAGAGCAAAGTGAAGAAGAAGAAGAAGAAGAAGAAGAAGAAGAAGAAGGTGATGATGATGATGAGGATGAAGACGGTGATGAGATTGACTCCGATGAGAGCCCTTCATATGAAGACATTGCCCTCTTTGTCAAGAAGTTTAGCGCGGGAAAATTCAAGGGAAGATTCCAGAAGAGGAAACTGAGAAAATGTTACAATTGGGAAGAAGCCAACCACTTCTCCAACGATTGCCCCTATGAGAAGAGAGAAGATAAACCAAGGTCCGCCAAGACCTTTCCCAAGAAGAAGTTGCAAAACCCCTTGAACTCAAAGCTCAAGAAGAGAGATGGGACATCAATGGTTGCTCATGAAGAATCCGAGCCGGATGATGTTAGTGGTGTTGCCGGAGTTGCTCAAGATTCTCAAAACACCTTGAGGCTAGTCAACAAGAGTGGTGATGTTGTCACCTACAACTATATGAAAGACTACAAGGGTAACGCTCACAAGTGCCTAATGGCAAAGGCCGTGGTAGAAGATGGAGAGGACCAAAACTCTCCTGACAATGTCAAGGTATCCCCACGATCAAATCCTCCTCTCTTCACTCCCCCTACTCCTAGTGATGAGTACCTTGATGCAGAGGATAATTATGATGATAATGATATAGATGACCCCATGTTTGCTAAATTAAATAAGGTCATGTCCTCCCTCAAAGGAAAGAAGCTCACTATGTTTCGTATGCTTATGGAGACGGTGGGTAAGCACACCGTCACCATTAAGGAACTCGAAACCCTCGTAACCGAGGAAAAGGAAAAATATGAAATCCTTGAGCAGAAAGTCCAATATGAGGAAGCACGAAATGATGAACTCTGCTTGAAAATTGGTGCAAACATTGATGTTCATGCTAAAGATCTTGCCTCCTTGAAAAAGGCTAAGGACTCTTGCGAAGAGTTGATGAATCATAAAAGTAAGCTTGTGAAGTCTCATGCTTCTCTCTCTAAGGATTGTGAGCTCCTATCCGTGTCCCTCAAGACTAAGGAAGAAGAGCTCACCCTTCTTACAAAGAGTTTTGAGACACTCAAGCTTACTTATCTTGAAACTCTAGCCAAGGCTTACTCTTCTCCTTTCAATGTTGATGCTTGTACTACTAACTCTAGTAGTGATCTAGCATCTATTCTTGAGGAGAATCGCTTTCTCAAGGCTCAAATCGAGAAAGGTCACATGACATGTGCTCAAGGAAAAAAGAACCTTAGTGAGGTATTGAGCCAACACAATGAGGTGTTTGCCAAAGAGGGGCTCGGGTTTGACCCAAGCACAAGCAAGAAGAAGACGTCTTCTCAAAAGTACACCACCCCTCTAAAAGAAACATTTGTACGAGAAGGGCACAAGGAGAAAGGTAAGGTTGTTAGTGGAAAGGCCACAAGGGGCATGCCCACTCTCAACAAGCCAAACGAGTTCATGCCTCCATCCTATGTACTTCGTAGGACTAAGGATGAGAAGTTTATGCAAAATTTGTTGGTCCTCAAAATGCATTCCGATTCTACACTATTTGGGTCCCTAAGACCCTTGTGACTAACTTGAGAGGTCCCATTGCAAAATGGGTGCCTCTAACCAAGTCATAATTGTGTGTAGGTTTCTTTCTCTGGTGGAGTAAAATGGGTGATTGATAGTGGATGTACCAATCATATGACCGGAGATAGCAAATTGCTCTACGATTTCATGGAAGCTATTCAACCATTTATGAGCATTATGTTTGGTGGAGGATCAAAAGGACAGGTACTCGGGTTGGGCAAGGTGGCTATCACAAATGACATGTCTCTTGCAAATGTCATGCTTGTTCAATCCCTTAAATATCATTTGCTTTCTGTTCGCTAATTGGCTTCTATTGGTTATGATACACTCTGTGGACTAACGGATGTGAAAGTCTTTAAGAGAGATACTCTCGAAGTGGCCTTTGTTGGAGAGTTGGATGGGAACCTTTACACGGTTGATTTCTCAAAAGAGAGCACATTCCGTGCAACTTGTCTAATGGCCAAGGCTGACAAGGGGTGGCTATTGGCATCGCCGGCTAGCCCATGTCGGCATGAGAAATCTTCAAGATATCCTAAAAGGTAATCACATCCTTGGACTAACAAATGTCTCTTTTGAGAAAGATCGTGTGTGTAGTGCATGCATAGCCGGGAAGCAACGTCAATCAAAGCACCCACCCAAGAATATCGTGTCTACTTCAAGGCCTTTGGAGCTCCTTCATGGGATAGTCTTGGTGGGAAAAGTATGGGCTTGTCATTGTTGATGATTACTCAAGATATACATGGGTGTTTTTCCTCAAGTCCAAGGACGAGATGAAGATCACCTTCATTGATTTTGCCAAGCAAGCACAACGCAAGTTTGACAAAGAAATCTTGGCAATAAGAAGTGATAATGGCTCTGATTTCAAGAACTACACCTTGGAAGAATTTCTTAGTGATGAAGGGATTGAGCATCAATATTCAGCTCCATACACTCCTCAGCAAAATGGTGTAGCCGAAAGGAAGAACCGTACACTTGTGGAGATGGGAAGGTCCATGTTGGATGAATACAAGTCCCCACATAGTTTTTGGGCCGAGGCTGTCAACACTGCATGCCATGCATCAAACCGGCTCTTCCTCCACACTATATTGGAAAAGACTCCATATGAGCTCCTAACTGGGAACAAGCCGAATGTCAACTACTTTCGTGTGTTTGGGTGCAAATCTTTCATCCTCAACAAAAGAGAATGGTTATAAAAATTTCAATCCAAAACCATTGAGGGCACATTTGTTGGCTATGGATCAAACTCTCACACCTATAGAGTCTACAACAAATCCAATGGATGTGTTGTAGAAACTTGTGACGTGGTGTTTGATGAATTTAATGGCTCCCATGGGGAGCAAGTTGATCTAAGTGATGTAGGTAGAAGATTCTTCTCAAGATATTTTGACCATGGGTATTGGTGCACTTCTTCCAATGGAACAAGAACCTCATGATGATGAAGAAGAAGATGGAAGCTTCACATATCATCAAACTACTTCAACACCCATACCACCACAAGCTCCTATTGCTCAACCAATGCCCTTAGACCAAGTACAAGAAGATGATCAAGTCCCTCTTCATGATAATCTTCAAGAACAAGATCATCATCAAGGGCAAGAACAAGAAAGTTCAATCATTGATGATGAACCTCAACAAATGCAAGATGAAGAAGAAGATCTTCCACCACATATTAATGATCCATATGTTGAGGATGTGGATGATGGACATGAAGTTGAACCTTGCGAAACTCTAACCTCCATCATGCCTCCATAGGATATTCAGGCCAATTAGAACCAGTTCTTTGTAGCCATGGAGCATCTTAGGCCGGTCGATCCACCTGTCTGAATATGACTCTGAATCTGATTCTGATTCTGACTCTGACTCTGATTCTGAGTACTCCAACTCTGACTCCAGTGTCGATGTGTGGATGCTGCTGTCTTGTTCCTGATCATGACCATTGTTTGCCTTTGACGACCGTGGAGTCCTTGTAGTGTATCCGTTTGTGTTCAGTGAGGAGGAGGATGACGATGACCGATAAGGCTAGAGTCGGAAGTATTCTTCGAAGCAGTTGAGGAGTGAAGATATGCGTTGGATCCCTCGTGGGAACTGGACCAAACGTATCCCGCTGGCAACGTGCTCCACTATCCTCGCGGCGGCCTCCCTCATCCATTTGTCAAATGGGCGCCACGAATCCAGCATATGCGATGAGCCGCCTTATCATCCTGCGCTGCACCACGATGATCTCCTCCACTGTTTGCTGATTCTGCTGCCTCTTCTTTCTCCACTCACCCCTCTTCTCCCTTATCTCCTCCCTCTTCTTTTTCCTCTGCTTCTTATTCTTCATAACCTTTTCAACCAAAGGAGCTCCAGCCATTTCCGATAAATCTGATGGTTCATGCTGTTTTGGCAAATCAGGAGCTTTGATCTCATCTGGATGCTTCCGGGTGAGTAGTCTGTCCAGTATCAGCACCCCGGAAAGGCAGCTACGGGGCGACTTGGACTCCATTAGCTCTATCGCATATGTGATGAGGTTTCGTTCTCCGGCGGATGATATCTTCTTGGAGTATCCTTTCCTGATCTCATCCAAGTAGCACGAAACTGCATGGCCATCATCTTGGAAGCCATATGCTCGGCTCACTTTCTTCACTATCCTCTCCCTCGAGAGGAACAGGGCGATTCTATACATGAACAAGGCACCTTGGGCTAGACACAGGACATACAGGATATTGTGTGCCGGGTCCATGTTTACTCTGCCCTCCCCCGTGTCGCCGTAATGGTCATCTCTAATTAGACCGAGTATCGAAATCAAGGTGGTGATCAACAGTCCAAACAACAAGGGACACATCACAGAGGCAATGCAGAAGCTCAACACCACACTGTGAACCAGCGCCAGTGCCCATCTCGCCGCCACAAGTAGCGCCAGCGCATCTCGTTTGATGCCTCGCGGCTCCTGGTGATGGTTGCGCGCGTTATTGCCAAGCTGCCAGCTGCGTGTCAGCAGGTTTTTCGCCGCCTTGAAGCTCGACAATAGGTCAGCAGCAGATCTTATCCTTTCAAGGAAAGAGGCGTTTATCCTGTTGTATGTTCCAAGTTAGGACATAGTCTTAATTACGCGGGTGACGAGAAACAAAATAAGGACACAAAAGAATACCATTGGTGATATACTATGTTGTTTGTGTCTGTCTTTATGGTTTGCATTACCCTAATTTGGTGGATCCAGATGAACGACTAACCACTCAATCCAGCGCACCTATATGCTGAGGATTTTGTTGACACACAAAACAGAAAACTTGAAGCTCCTATTGGAAACTTTGGAGCAACTATCGGGGTCCAAAAAAGTGTTTTTCATGAAGTGGCATCTTATCTTTTTTTAGCCGGCATCTTATGTTTTGGAGATGTGCAGGCCACACACTGATATCTTTGGTGGCGTTGCTCCGATGGCTGACTACTACAACTATGGCCTTCAGGGTAGCGCATTCACATATGCATATGTTTGTTGGTGACCAGAGAACAGAGAGGGACTAACCAGTAACCACTAACTCAACTCTGATGAAATTATATAAGCAGGTAACCAAAGTGCATGGAAACGGGGGAAGATATAGGAGCACTAACCAGAGCAGCTCTATGAGGGTAATCAGCGTGAGCCGCCCGAAATCCACCTTGTCGATCATGGAGACGAAGCCGCCGAGGAGCACCACTGTGGCCCACATGACCACCAGGTAGCCGACCCCTCTGATGGCGTCGAAGACATACACGACGAGGACGGCATAGCCATTGATGATCCTCACCTCCTTCCACTGGGAGTCGTACCTCTTCCGACCCATCAACATCACCCACATTGATGCCATGCCGGTATCTGCTCTCTCGCCCCGCAGAAAGCTAAAATTGACTGTTACACACACTAGGCTCAACAATATAAACTACACATTTAGGATATGTTTGTCTATGCTGTAAACGAGGTTTGATCTTGACCGGCAACTACTAGCAAACAAGGCCGCTCAGTGGTTTACTAACCGAGCACGCCGACCAAGCCCCTCCTAGGTTATTGCTTGCTCTCAAATGAACTAGTATAATACCAACTGGTCTGGCCTCACTCCTCGGTCGTGCTTAATTAATTACAGGCACCACCCCTCATCTCATCTTGCAAGCAAATGATCGTCACCATTCATTCGTCATCACCAATCAAATGTCGCATGCACGCTGGACGAATCTAGCTATATTTAACTCGTATACACTAGTGAAAATTGGGTACAAAAGTACGGACACATGGTATCATGCAACTCGTCAGATAAGCGCGAACCCTTTTCGGAAAATGATAATGTTTTTTACGGGCTCGCAAAATGAGCCGCCTGTCTTTTTCCTTGCAACGCGGTGAATTTTACAGGCATCAGATCCTGCGCAAAGTTTAGTGCTTTTATAAAATAATAGAAAGAAGAAATTTGTGCATGAGATTCAGACATGAATCTTCCTAAATTGCTGGATTAGTATTGGAGTGCCAATAGACTAGCTACTATGCATTTATGTTCTAAAAGTTAAGAAGTATTGTGCTTGTTTTTGTATGGTTTTGATCATTTGTTTTGAGTTTTGTTTATTAGGTAGTTTCTCATTTTGTAGTTGTCATCGGATGATATATTTATTTACAGCACACGACTCATATATTATTGCTAAAACAAATGGTCATAGATACAGTTAACTCACGTAATACGAAAATACCAGAGCTATGTTTATCTATGCCGGAAACGAGGTTGGATCTTCACCTAACAATTAACAAGCTTGGACGACTGGCTGGACCCTTTGGACAACGCCAATTCCTTGAAGATATTACATGGGAACTGGTATCAGTCCTCGTTGGTCTATTTTCACTAGTAAAAAATAAAATGAAAGCAACCGAGTAAGGAGTGTTTCCAAATACATTCATATACCATCGCAACCCACGGTGCTCGACCCATTTAAAGAATTTTGCATCTCGTCTGGGTGTGTTCTGTAAACGCTCATTCTAAATGCTAGTTTTCGCTCCTACTACAGAACTTCTCTCTTTTGACCAACCTCAGAAATCAATGTTTCTAATGCATCCCATTCCCTGCTAGATCATGCTATGTGGCCGTTTGTGCCATTCACCCTAATCGTGATTGTTGCTCTCCTCCCACACTTTGTCTTTATTTCCCTAGCAACTGAATGTGATCATGCTACATTGGGAATAAGCTAGTTATTTATAGGAGGTAGGCGGATGATCGATGTTGTGTGTTTTCCAGACATCATCATTGTTCACCAACTATCACATATTAAGTGACATCATTATTTCGTTCTTCCTCGAGTGGTGTAGTTATTTGCATTTGTAGCACCATTGACATATATAAATATGAACAGCCTTACACAAAATGGTGCTAGGAAACCATGATTAAAAAAACTATTATATAAAGCTGGATTAGGGTTTATTAGTTGTGTAAGACACATGTATATACATTACTTAATAAGAGTTTCTTGTAATTCATTTTAGTTACCTTTACCTTAGATGCGGCTTAGTTATCATGATCTCCAAAACTTTATCCCCTTGAATAGATATTTGGTAAACTTAAACATGTGACACGGTTGCCACGGGATTTCAAGAGTTCTTCTCAATGATAACTTATCTAAGTAAAAGCTTGTTTATTGGTTGCGACAACAACCTATTTGTAGTAGGTTTTCCAAATTAACAATTGTAAAATTTTGATTTGTAATGCTTTATTACACTTCATGTTCTTCACGGTTGTCTATGCATGTCAACACACTACACCTAGTGTATAACTCTCTTTTTTTGGCAAAAAGAACTCGGATCTATTATAAAGGTTCATCGGAATTACAAAACACTCCAAAACGTAATAAAAATTACATCGAGGTCCTTGAACCACAAACGACCACTACCACCATCAGAACGAGTTGACAAATCGCCAATCCCCTACTGGAGCCGGACTGTCCTTGTCTTTGACAACTGCTAAGTCTCTCTCGAACATTCCCCTAAGGACCAGCGCCCTAGGGTCATTGTCGTCTCCTTTGAACCCTTCTTGCATGCACAACGAGAAACTAATTAACCTTGTCGGCTAAACAAGAGCAGGATCGACTTCACCCTGACGGACAAACTCGAGGAGGATCGGAGCCTGAAATACCAGCTCAAAGGTGAAGTGTCACCATCTCCCTCAGCGTTGCCCTATGAAAAATAACAAAACCCAAACCTAAACTACTAGCCGGATACGAGGTTTCGGGATCCCCCTCCCCTGCCATCGGTGACCGCAGTGGTAGGCAGAGGGGAGTCGAATTCATAGATTTGGCTGTGGAGCATGGAAGGGACGAGTTCTTCATCCTAGCCAACACAATCGCAAGAGATGAAGGAAAAAAAGGTCGGTCACTTTGCATACATGGCTTAGAACAATGAAGATGACTAGCGTATAACTCACATGGTGCATTTTCTCACCAAGTAGTTTTCAAACAAAACTAATCATGCTGAAAAAATAACTTTACTAACATGAGTAATCACGGCTGTATTTTATCATTTCCCAGGCCACTTATTTTGCTTTAGTTTGGAAAACAAATGTTTTGGATGGGCTACTTCCTGCTTGGGTTCCATTTATCTGACAGGCCCATTACTAGTTTGTATATTCAATGTGATGGTTTAAACTTCCTGATGGTCTATGTCAGCATCTTACTTGGTTGATAAGAGCATTCTGGTGGGGCAGCAAACAACGACAGAGGAAGCCTTACTTGGTATCTTGGGATATAATGACAATGCAATGTTTTATGGGAGACTTGGTTTCAGACATTTGGAGTCCCGATGAAGCAGGAATCTACCGGCTTCATCATTTGTTTGTGGTCTATGTTTCTATGTATGTTCTCACCTCAAGTTTCCAATACATTCCATTCCCCCGCTAGATCATACTATGTGACTGTCCGATATCATTTACCCTGCTCATCATTGTTGCTATCCTCCCACACTTTGACATTCTCCTATGAGGGTGATCAGCGTGAGGCATCTGAAATCCACCTTGTCGATCATGGAGATGAAGCCGCCGAGGAGCACTACCGTGGCCCACATGACCACCAGGCAGCCGACCCCTCTGATGGCATCAAAGACGTACTCGACGAGCACGATGTAGCCATTGATGATCCTCACCTCCTTCCACTGGGAGTCATACCTCTGCCGACCCATCATCATCAACCACATCGATGTTAACGTGCATGTATATGTATTGTACCCGTTGTATATGTACTGTACCCGCTGTAATCCGTATAGCTGTTGTACCTTCCCCTAGATCTTAGGATCGCTAACAACTCTCCCGTCATGGCCTGCGTGTTGGAAATATGCCCTAGAGGCAATAATAAAATGGTTATTATTGTATTTCCTTGTTCACGATAATTGTCTATGGTTCGTGCTATAATTGTATTAACTGGAAACCATAATACATGTGTGAATACATAGACCACAACATGTCCCTAGTAAGCCTCTAGTTGACTAGCTCGTTGATCAATAGATGGTTATGGTTTCCTGACCATGGACATTGGATGTCATTGATAACGGGATCACATCATTAGGAGAATGATGTGATGGACAAGACCCAATCCTGAGCATAGCACAAGATCGTGTAGTTCGTTTGCTAAGAGCTTTTCTAATGTCAAGTATCATTTCCTTAGACCATGAGAGTGTGCAACTCCCAGATACCGTAGGAATGCTTTGGGTGTACCAAACGTCACAACGTAACTGGGTGGCTATAAAGGTACACTACAGGTATCTCCGAAAGTGTCTGTTGGGTTGGTACGAATCGAGACTGGGATTTGTCACTCCGTATGACGGAGAGGTATCTCTGGGCCCACTCGGTAATGCATCATCATAATGAGCTCAATGTGACTAAGAAGTTAGTCACGGGATCATGCATTACGGAACGAGTAAAGGGACTTGCCGGTAACGAGATTGAACGAGGTATTGGGATACCGACGATCGAATCTCGGGCAAGTAACATACCGATCGACAAAGGGAATTGTATACGTGATTGCTCGAATCCTCGACATCGTGGTTCATCCGATGAGATCATCGTGGAACATGTGGGAGCCAACATGGGTATCCAGATCCCGCTGTTGGTTATTGGCTAGAGAGGTGTCTCGGTCATGTCTGCATGATTCCCGAACCCGTAGGGTCTACACACTTAAGGTTCGATGACGCTAGGGTTATAAGGAAGGTTTGTATGTGATTACCGAATGTTGTTCGGAGTCCCGGATGAGATCCCGGACGTCATGAGGAGTTCTGGAATGGTCCGGAGGTAAAGATTTATATATGGGAAGTCACCATACGGTCACCGAAAATATTCGAGGGTATACCGGTATTGTACCGGGACCACCGGAGGGGTTCCGGGGGTCCACCGGGATGGTCCACCTGCCCCGGAGGGCCTTATGGGCTGTAGGTGGAAGGGAACCAGCCCTTAGTGGGCTGGGTGCCAAACCCCCTAGGGCCCATGCGCCTAGGGTTTGGGGGAAACCCTAAAAGGGGGCGCCCCCACTTTGCTTGGGGGGCAAGCCACCTCCCCTGGCCGCCGCCCCTCCCACCAGATGGGATCTGAGGGGGCCGTCCCCCCTCTCCCTTGCCCCTATATATAGTGGAGGGGTGGGAGGGCAGCCATACCTTTCCCAAGGCGCAGCCCCTCCCCTCCCCAACACCTCTCCTCCTCCGCGTGTGCTTGGCGAAGCCCTGCCGGAGAACTGTCACTCCACCACCACCATGCCGTCGTGTTGCTGTTGGGGCCTTCTTCCTCAACCTCTCCCTCCTCCTTGCTGGATCAAGGCGTGGGAGACGTCACCGCTCCGTACGTGTGTTGAACGCGGAGGTGCCGTCCGTTCGGCGCTTGGATCATCGGTGATTTGGATCACGACGAGTACGACACCATCAACCCCGTTCTCTTGAACGCTTCCGCTCGCGATCTTCAAGGGTATGAAGATGCACTCCCTCTCTCTCGTTGCTAGCATCTCCTAGATTGATCCTGGTGACACGTAGGAAAATTTTGAATTATTGCTACGTTCCCCAACAGTGGCATCATGAGCCAGGTCTATGCGTAGATTCTATGCACGAGTAGAACACAAAGTAGTTGTGGGCGATGATTTGTTCAATTTGCTTACCGTTACTAGTCTTATCTTGATTCGGTGGCATTGTGGGATGAAGCGGCCCGGACCGACCTTACACGTACTCTTACGTGAGACAGGTTCCACCGACTGACATGCACTTGATGCATAAGGTGGCTAGCGGGTGTATGTCTCTCCACTTTAGTCGGATCGGATTCGATGAAGAGGGTCCTTATGAAGGGTAAATATCAATTGGCATATCACCGTTGTGGCCTTTGCGTAGGTAAGAAACGTTCTTGCTAGAAACCCATAGCAGCCACGTCAAACATGCAACAACAATTAGTGGACGTCTAACTTGTTTTTGCAGGGTATGCTATGTGATGTGATATGGCCAAAAGGATGTGATGAATTATATATATATGTGATGTATGAGATTGATCATGTTCTTGTAATAGGAATCACGACTTGCATGTCGATGAGTATGACAAACGGCAGGAGCCATAGGAGTTGTCTTAATTTATTGTATGACCTACGTGTCAATGAAAAACGACATGTAATTACTTTACTTTATTGCTAACCGTTAGCTATAGTAGTAGAAGTAATAGTTGGCGAGACAACTTCATGAAGACACGATGATGGAGATCATGATGATGGAGATCATGGTGTCATGCCGGTGACGAAGGTGATCATGCCGCGCCTCGAAGATGGAGATCAAAAGGCGCAAGATGATATTGGCCATATCATGTCACTTTATGATTTGCATGTGATGTTTGTCATGTTTACTGTTGGGGAACGTAGCAATAATTCAAAATTTTCCTACGTGTCACCAAGATCAATCTAGGAGATGCTAGCAACGAGAGAGAGGGAGTGCATCTTCATACCCTTGAAGATCACTAAGCGGAAGCGTTACAAGAACACGGTTGATGGAGTCGTACTCGCGGCGATTCAAATCGCGGAAGATCTGATCTAGCGCCGAACGGACGGCGCCTCTGCGTTCAACACACGTACAGCCCGGGGACGTCTCATCCTTCTTGATACAGCAAGGGGAGAGGAGAAGTTGAGGGAGAACTCCAGCAGCACGACGGCGTGGTGGCAATGGAGCTCGTGGTTCTCCTGCAGAGCTTCGGTAAGCACTACGGAGGAGGAGGAGGAGTTGGAGGAGGAGAGGGCTGCGCCAGGGAAGAGGTGCGGCTGCCCTCCCACCCCTCCACTATATATAGGGGCAAGGGGAGAGGGGGAGGCGCCCTAGGGTTTCCCCTAGGGGCGGCGGCCAAGCAGATTGGATCTCCCTAGGGAAAATCCTAGGGAGACTTACCCCCCAAGCCAAGCAGGTGGAGGCTTGCCTCCCAAGCCAGGTGGAGGCGCCCCACCTCCCCAAGTAACGTGGGAAAGGGTGTGGGGGGCGACCACCCTTTAGTGGGCTGGTTTGCCCCTTCCCCTTTGGCCCATGAGGACATCCAACACTTGTCGGGGCTCCCAAAACACCTTTCGGTCATGCTGGCCATAGCCTGGTACCCCCGGAACACTTCCGGACTCCAATACCCTTCGTGCAATATATCGATCTTCACCTCAGGACCATTCCGGAACTCCTCGTGATGTCCGGGATCTCATCCGGGACTCCGAACAACCTTCGGTAACCACATACTATTTCCCATAACAACTCTAGCGTCACCGAACCTTAAGTGTGTAGACCCTACGGGTTCGGGAACCATGCAGACATGACCGAGACACCTCTCCGGCCAATAACCAATAGCGGGATCTGGATACCCATATTGGCTCCCACATGTTCCACGATGATGTCATCGGATGAACCACGATGTCGGGGATTCAATCAATCCCGTATACAATTCCCTTTGTCTATCGACATGTTGCTTGCCCGAGATTCGATCGTCGGGCAAGTCTCTTTACTCGTTCCGTAACGCATGATCCCGTGGCTAACTCCTTAGTCACATTGAGCTCATTATGATGATGCATTAACGAGTGGGCCTAGACATACCTCTCCGTCATACGGAGTGACAAATCCCAGTCCCGATTCGTGCCAACCCAACAGACACTTTCGGAGATACATGTAGTGCACCTTTATAGCCACCCAGGTACGTTGTGACGTTTGGTACATCCAAAGCATTCCTACGGTATCCGGGAGTTGCACAATCTCATGGTCTAAGGAAACGATACTTGACATTAGAAAAGCTCTTAGCAAACGAACTACACGATCTTGTGCTATGCTTAGGATTGGGTCTTGTCCATCACATCATTCTCCTAATGATGTGATCCCATTATCAATGACATCCAATGTCCATGGTCAGGAAATCATAACCATCTATTGATCAACGAGCTAGTCAACTAGAGGCTTACCAGGGACATGTTGTGGTCTATGTATTCACACATGTATTGCGGTTTCCAGTTAATACAATTATAGCATGAACAAGACAATTATCATGAACAAGGAAATACAATAATAACCATTTTATTATTGCCTCTAGGGCATATTTCCAACAGTCTCCCACTTGCACTAGAGTCAATAATCTGGTTCACATCACTATGTGATTGTAATGAATCCAACACCCATGGGGTTTGTTCATATCTCGCTTGTGAGAGAGGTTACTAGTCAACGGGTCTGAACCTTTCAGATCCCTGTGTGCTTTACAAATCTCTATGTCAACTGCTCTACTATACGAATCCGGTTTACTACTCAGAGTCATCCGGATTAGTGTCAAAGTTTGCATCGACGTAACCCTTTACGACGAACTCTTTTACCACCTCCATAATCGAGAAAATTCCTTAGTCCACTAGTTACTAAGGATAAGTTCGACCGCTGTCATGTGATCCATTCCTGGATCACTATTGTACCCCTTGACTAACTCATGGCAAGGCACACTTCAGGTGCGGTACACAACATAGCATACTGTAGAGTCTACGTCTAATGCATAGGGGACGACCTTCGTCCTTTCTCTCTCTTCTGCCGTGGTCAGGTCTTGAGTCTTACTCAATACTCACACCTTGTAACACAGCCAAGAACTCCTTCTTTGCCGATCTATTTTGAACTCCTTCAAAATCTTGTCACGGTATGTATTCATTTGAATGTACTATTAAGCGTTTTTCATCTATCCTTATAGATCTTGATGCTCAATGTTCAAGTAGCTTAATCCAGGTTTTGCATTGAAAAACACTTTTCAAATAACCATGTATGCTTTCCAGAAATTCTACATCATTTCTGATCAACAATATATTAACAACATATACTCATCAAAAATTCTATAGTGCTCCCACTCACTTCTTTGGAAATACAAGTTTCTCATAAACTTTGTATAAACCCAAAATATTTGATCATCTCATCAAAGCGTACATTCCAACTCCGAGATGCTTACTCCAGTCCTTAGAAGGATTGCTGGAGCTTTGCATACTTGTTAGCATCTTTCAAGATTGACAAAACCTTCTGGTTGTATCACATACAACCTTTCCTCAAGAAAATTGTCGAGGAAACAATGTTTTGACATCCTATCTGCAAGATTTCATAAAAAATGCAGTAACTGCTAATATAATTCCAACAGAATCTTAGCATCGCTACGAGTGAGAAAATCTCATCGTAGTCAACTCCTTGAACTTGTCAGAAAACATCTTAATGACAAGTCGAGCTTTCTTAATGGTGATTCTTACCATCATTATCTGTCTTCCCTTTTAAAATCCATCTGTACCCAACAGCCTTATGACTATCAAGTAGTTTTTTCAAAGTCTATACTTTGTTTTCATACATGGATCCTCTCGGATTTTATGGCCTCGAGCCATTCGTCGGAATCCGGGCCCACCATCGCTTCTCCATAGCTCATAGGTTCATTGTTGTCTAGCAACATGACTTCCAAGATAGGATTACGTACCACTCTGAAGTAGTACGCATCCTTGTCGACCTACGAGGTTTGGTAGTGACTTGATCCGAAGTTTCATGATCACTATCATAAGCTTCCACTTCAATTGGTATAGGTGCCACAGGAACAACTTCCTGTGCCCTGCTACACACTAGTTGATGTGACGGTTCAATAACCTCATCAAGTCTCCACCATCCTCCCACTCAATTCTTTCGAGAGAAACTTTTCCTCGAGAAAGGACCTGTTTCTAGAAACAATCACCTTGCTTCCGGATCTGAAATAGGAGGTATACCCAACTGTTTTGGGTATTCTATGAAGATGCATTTATCCGCTTTGGGTTCGAGCTGATCAACCTGAAACTTTTTCAAATAAGCGTCGCAGCCCCAAATTTTTAAGAAACGACAGCTTGGGTTTCTCTAAACCATAGTTCATACGGTGTCGTCTCAACGGAATTGTGTGGTGCCCTATTTAAAGTGAATGCGGTTGTCTCTAATGCCTAACCCATAAACGATAGTGGTAATTCGATAAGAGACATCATGGTATGCACCATATCCAATAGGGTGCAGTTATGATGTTCAGACACACCATCACACTGTGGTGTTCCAGGCGGTATTAGTTGTGAAACAATTTCCACAATGTCTTAATTATGTGCCAAACTCGTAACTCAGATATCTCGATGATCATATCATAGACATTTTATCCTCTTGTCACGATGATCTTCAAGTTCACTCTGAAATTACTTGAACCTTTCAATAATTCAGACTTGTGTTTCATCAAGTAAATATTCTCAGCATCTACTCAAATCATCTGTGAAGTAAGAACATAACGATATCCACTGCGTGCCTCAGCACTCATTGGACTGCACACATCAAATGTATTACTTCAAACAAGTTTCTCTCTTGTTCCATCTCACTGAAAACGAGGCCTTTCAGTCATCTTGCCCATGTGGTATGATTTGCATGTCTCAAGTGATTCAAAATCAAGTGAGTCCAAACGATCCATCTGTATGGAGTTTCTTCATGCGTATAAACCAATAAACATGGTTCGCAAGTCTCAAACATGGTTCGTATGGAGTTTCTATTTTATTTGGATTTTTCGAAATTTTTATTTGACTTGAGGGAGGTGATTTAAATTTTCCTTCAAAAGAACCCTCCCTCTCAAAATATTTTCTTTATGGCAAGGGTTTTATTTGGATTCACCCAAGACTTGATTTTGGTCTTGGAGGTTCTTTCTTTTTTATTTGGACTCAAACCAAAATACTTCTCTCTTGGAAAAATGTCTTTTGACAATTCCTTTGAAAAGCCCTATAGCTTTTGGAATGATCTTTTTTCCACTTTCAACAAAACTCTCTTGCCATGACCTATGTGCAAATCCTCTTCCATAAACTTTTCCCCACCTTTGGATCATGATGTATCTCAACTACAGCAAGTTGAACCTCTCCATATATTTATTTTCCATTTATTTCTCATCAAAAACAATTTCTGCCTTCTATTCTAGCTCTTGGGGGTTTACAAAGGAGCTACCCTTTCTGTTTTGATTTTTGCCCCCAAACCATTTTCCCTTCCTAGTCCTTTGAACCCTCAACCAAGATCCATGAAGATCCACTGGTCTTCAGTTCAAATTTTTCAAACTACAGCTGCTGCAAGTTTGGACCAGTTTTGCCAAATTTGATGAAATTCATTCAAAACCTTCTCCTAAAAATCTGATAAAAATCAGGCAGCCTCTGGGTGCATTGAGAGGTCACCTCACCAAGTCCCAGCTCCAGGAAAAAATTTCTTCACACCAAATCATTTCATCGAACACCTTCAGAGCACTGTCAATGTCATGTTCAGTCAAATTCAGTTAACAGTGTCTGAACCACTGTCGTTTCTTCAGTGTCCGTTGCCGATCTCACTAGTGCCCCGGCGTCGCCGTGTTTCCTGTCCCCTCCCCCTTGTCTTCTGCACCGCACGAGCGCCTGGAAGCTTGCGGGCGTTGGCGACGAGCTGAAGGAGGTGCGCCGCCCCGTGACCGACGCCAGCGGCGGCTTTGCGGCCGCCAGAGAGAGGCGCAGCGCAGACGGCGCCGTCCAGCGCCGCCCAAGCCATCGGAGGCCGCCACGTGGTCTTCCACTCCCCCGTGCGCGCTGCCACCCTCGTCGTGAACCGCTAGGCGCGGAGCGCGCTCTCTGCCGCCGCCGTGCCAGTACGGCGACCCCGACGAAGACCGACGCCATTACGCCATGCCCGACCGAGTTTAGCAGTGGAACGGGACCAGTAACTCCCACTGATGCTGCCTGACCATCTAAACCCTCTGCCAAGCCACTGCCTCGCCGTAATCGCTCGCCGGAGATTTTCCGTTAACGGCCACCCCCTCGAATCGCCTATAAATAGAGGCCCCGAGCTCCAGCTAGTACCCACACCGCCTCTGCACTCCACCAAGACCCCGCCTAGCCACTGGAAGAGCCCCGAGGGAGTCTCCTTCCTCAACTCCGGTCGCCGCGACCCGCCAAGGGATCCAGCTCGATTCGCTCCCGTGCGTGCACCTCTGCCTCCCATCTCTTTCCAGTAGCTCTCTAGTGCATCCCTCCTTCTGACCCGCGCTTCAATTCGAAGTTTGCAGCACACCACCGGAGTTCCCCACCATCACCCGAGCCGCCGTCCACCGGAGAAAGTTTCGCCGTCGACGTGGTGCTCCCCGACGCCCAAGTCCACCACCCACCGACGCGGAAGGACACGCTGAACCTCTTGGTACACTCCGATCTCCCTGACTCGCCGTGGTTCGACGACGGCGACCACCGCAGCCTTCGGGCGCCGGCGAAGTTTTCAAACCTGACATGTGGACCCCCCACGTCAGCCTCTCTTTCTTTCCCCGCGAACCGTTTTCTGTTGGCGCCTTCCGGCAGAGTACGATTTCTCTATGGGCTGGCGCGTTTCTATTCGAACCGTTTTCTATTTTCTCAGTTAAGTCCCTGGATACTTTCTGTTTCATCACAGATTAGTCCCTGGACAAAAACCCTTATAACTTTTTAATAAAAAGTGATTTTTCAGTGATTTTTTTCTGACAGTCTTATATTTGTGTCTAGTTTTTTATAGGATTTATTTGGAAAAATTTTGAGACAACTTTTATGCACGCGTTGGTTTTCACGTTAGTATGCATTTTCGCTATACCGTAGGTTCCGGAAGAGGTGACGGAGCCGCGAACTTCGCCGAGCTAGACTCCGACTTCTCCGAACCAGGCAAGCATGTTTTACCTTTGATATGATAGGTGTTTGCATGTTTGCGTGAAAGGTTGTGCATGGCATATGAGCATCGGTGAGTATCACGTTGCATGTGAGGCAACTACCCGTGCGTTCCGAAGTTGCTATGATCTCTGAGGAGAGATGGCCTAGTCATGTGGTGACATGAAGCGCAGTAAGGTGGTACTGTTGTAGCATGCCAGCCTTACGTCATCCGATAAATTCCGACGTTAACGTGGACGGAGTCACGTTATCGTTCTCCCCCTTCCGTGCTACCACATGTTTTCTGCCAGAATGCGGTTTAGTAAGTTGGTAACCTCTTTCCGTGTACACACCAAACAGAGGGGCCGGGATGAGGGTCCCATGGCCCTGGATTAAAGCCAGTCATCCGGTCAGGGGGCATGGGTGTTTCCGGTTGGGACCGAGAGGGGGGCACCCCTTAGAGCGCACTTATAGAAATTTTGATCCCATGCTACGCGAGGTTGTAGCCTCCCCGTCTCAAGGTTTTTCTTGAACGTTGCCGAGGGTGATTCCTGGCTTCGGAATGTTGAATGGGTGTGTACTGGTTAGATGTGTTTCTTCCAAAACACCGTAAACGGAACTAGTCCCCGGGACTACTGAAATCCGTTGGCTGTGGTTAAAGTACAAACTCTGCAGAGTCAAATCCTTCCGAGTCATCGTATCCATGGTCAAGTATCGTGATCAGTGTATCCATATCTATGTTAAGTCCTCGTGGTATTATCCCCGGTAACCAAACTTGAGTGGTAAACTTGGTTAAACATTTTTCCTAAGGATGGACTAACCCCTGTTATTTACCTCATGCTTGATTATTCCTTTGTTATGATTTAAATTCTTGAGCTACTAAGATATTAAGTTATGAAGCCCTTTATGTGATGTCGCTCAGACGTCCGACTGTGGCATGTTTGTTATTTACTTTCAATATAAGCCCTTTATGTGATGTCGCTCAGACGTCCGACTATGGCACTCTCGTTATTTACTCTTGATATAAGCCCTTTATGTGATGTCGCTCAGACGTCCGACTGTGGCATGTTTGTTATTTACTTTCGATATAAGCCCTTTATGTGGTGTCGCCCTGACGCCCGACTGCGGCATTGTTATTCTTGCATTTTCCTCTCGAGGAGTCATTCAGACCCTCGTTTGGCACCCAGTATTTATTTTGGGATTTCGGGAGGACTACCGCCCGACTTCTCTTTTATTTCCCATGCATTATTGTCTCTATGTCTGAATGCACTTGTTAATCTGTTCATATGCTTCATGTTTACATTTGTTATATCTTATGTCTGAACTGTCTTGCGAGTACTTTCATAGTACTCACCTGGCTTGTTGATTTGGCCAGATGTTGACGAAGGCGATCTCATGGATGAAGAGTTTGATAGCGAGTCTGACGCCTAGAGGAATCCCAGTCAGTCCCGTGCGATCCTGGATATTGGTCACTTGTGTAATGTACGCTTCCGCCACCCGCAATAAGTCTCCTCGAGCCTCACTCCGACGCTCAAAGAGTTGTTAGTTCTCAGGAGTCATATCACCCACATCGCGGTGATATTTTCACCACCACTTCTATCGTGAGCTAGTAGTTATGACACCCCTATCCACCATTATGTTTTAATGGTGTGCATGTAATAAATTGTTGAGCAGTCTCCGCTCAACCTTGTATTATATTCAGTACTCCTGGTATTTTTCTTCTGTGACCAAGATATTGTCTACCAGTGAGAAGGAATTCTTCTGTACTGGTCCGTAAAAGGGATTGGTCTCTCAATAAATATTTTATTGAAAAACCGGTCGTGACAAGCTTGGTATCAGAGCCAGGCTGACTGTAGGAAGCCACTAGGTGCGATCGCTAATCGGTTATTAGCGTCTTTTGCGCTTTTTCAGCATTTTGCAATTGTAGCTATTTTCTGTTGGTCATCATAAATTTATGACTTGACTACTCAGAATTTTTGCCTACTTTTGTAGATGGCTGGCAGCAACTGCGAGACTCGAGTGTTCACGAACGTGCCCAAGGGGTTTGTCAAACTCCTCGTCTCCATCACCAAGCTCGCAATCGGGCCAGCGACTCGTCCGGAGTTCACGCTTTACCAGCACAAGCTCAGCGACGACGTGTCTATGCACCAGGCCGTGGTGCAATTCAAGGGAGGATGTTCTGCGTCTCGCCACTTCCGTTTTGTGGGAAGGGCCATGCCTACGGAGAGGCATGCCATGCAGATGGCTGCCCGTGAGGCGATAGCTCGCCTTCGGGACATCCTTCCTATTATGAAGACTCGTCCCTACCGCTACCTCCCATGCCATGTGCCTTATACATGTCACTATGCATTCGCCTGCCATCGAGGAGAGCGAGATGAAGCCATCGAGATGGTTGTGGAGTACCTCAAGGCTCTGGAAGAATCCTTCGACAACCTCGTGGACGATCTTGTGGCTGCCCGCATGGACTTAGTCCGGGGCGGTCCTGCCAGCAGGAAGGAGCTTCTCCACACGGCACCGCCTCTGACATTCGTCTCGTCTTCAGCCTCTTATGCACCGGCCATTTTGGCCACTGCTCGCCGTCTGCCTACCACTGAGGAGTTCGACCGAGTCATCGCTCCTACTCCAGTCAGAGCTGCACCGCCTGCCGCACCCGCCCTACCGCCTGTCACACCCGCGCCATCACCGCAGCGCAGTGCTACGCGCCAGGAACCTGCTAGAGAGGAGGTGGAGGTTGAATCTCCTGCACCGCTGAGTCTTGCCCTCGGCAAGGGAAAGGACATCGTCACCATCTCCGACTGAGAGCGCCGAGTAGCCGTGCGTTATGTCTGCTTATATGTTGTGTTGTATGTGTACGTTTGTTTGTAGTAGTTATGAACGCTGCTTTCCGAAGGAGTGTGCTAGTCTAATAACATGTCAGGATTGTGTACGCACATCCTGAGTGCTGTATCGTGTGTTTGCTTTTCGCGTGTAAGATTTGTGTTAAGCAGTTCTTCTCCGTGCGAAATCGTTTATGTTTTCTTGAAAAATCTTGAGGTCTTTTAAATTTTTTGCCTTTGCAAGATTTCCCTTGTGCCACACAGTTCTTCTCATATCATTTTCCAAAATAATACCCCAGACTGGAAAAATGTCTCGTCCGTGGACTCGTTCCATGCCCAGTCAGCCAGAAGAAGTTTATGGGACACAAACTAGCAACAACTTCACTCAGGGACAGTCCAGTCAACAGGACAGCGAAGCAGCCTTGTCTCAAGTATGCCGTCTCTTCGAACAAAGCCAGCAACAGCACCAAGAGATGATGAATCATGTCATCAATATGGGAAACCACTGTGAACCCTATCAACCACATTCCAGGTTGTCTGAATTGCAGAAGACTCGCCCTTCAACGTTTGCTCACACCGATAGGCCGCTGGAAGCCGATGATTGGCTTCGTGACATCGAGAGAAAGCTGATTACCGCTCAGTGCTCAGACCATGAGAAGGTGCTTTATGCACCACACTACCTTACTGGAGCAGCTGCAGCATGGTGGGAAAACTTCCTACACATGCATCCCAGTGAACACAACATCACCTGGGAAGAGTTCAAGGAAGGCTTTCGTGGGGCACACATCCCCAGGAGCATCATAAAAATCAAGAAGAGAGAATTTGATGACCTCAAGCAAAGGGGCATGTCAGTGACAGAATACAACGGTCAATTTACCCAGCTATCTCGTTACGCCTACGACGAACACATGACGGAGAACAAGAAGATGGAAAAATTCCTGGACGGCCTGGCACCGGCACTAAAATGCCAACTGGTTGTACACACTTTCCCGGATTTTAAAACTCTGGTTGACAAGGCCATTACCTTGGAGAATGAGCGCCGTAGTCTGGAAGATATCCGTAAGTGAAAGAGGGACAAGACGACTCTTGCTCGCAACAACCGAAGCAAGACTGAGGTTCCGAGGATAGAAGCAAGGAAATCCACGACTACTGATCTAAGACCAATCAGACAGTTTCATGCCAGGGACAAGGAGTTCACGTACCGTCCAGGGGTCACATGCTATGCTTGTGGTGAAGAAGGGCACTATGCTAAACAGTTCCCAAAGCCAAGGAACTCGGCCCCCAAGCCGAACAATGGTGGAAACAATCCAGCCCCCAAGCGCAACAATTTCAATCCCAACAACAACCACAGGAAGGGTCACCTGAACCATGTGACCAGGGAAGAAGCGCAGAATGCCCCAGACATCGTGCTCGGTACGTTCCCTGTCAACACAGTACCTGCCACGGTTATGTTTGATTCTGGAGCTTCCCATTCATTCATTTCGAAGAGTTTTGTTTTGCAACATGGTTTTCCGATGCTTCCCTTGGAAAAATCTATGATCATCAAGTCCCCCGGAAATAAGCAGATCGCTCAGAGTTACTGCCAAGGAGTGATCATTGAGTTCAAAGGACTAAAGTTCCAAGCAAATCTCATTGTGTTGGAAAATAAAGGACTGGATGTCATTTTAGGGATGGACTGGTTGACCACCAACAAAGGATTCATTGAGTGTTTCAATCGGACCGTGATTCTCACTCACCATCACGGCAAGACAATAAAGGTTACAACTCAAGAAAGGCCACGGTCACGGAAACCAAAGCTGAACAAAGTGGACATTTCAGAACTGAGAAAAGTTCCAGTGGTATGCGAGTTTCCTGACGTATTTCCTGAAGAACTACCAGGCATGCCACCAGACCGAGAGATAGAATTCAGCATCGAACTAGCACCTGGCACCGCTCCCATCTATAAGAAACCTTATAGAATGGCACCCTCAGAATTGGTGGAATTGAAGAGACAGATAAAGGAATTACTGGACAAAGGTTTTATTCGAGCCAGCTCCTCACCTTGGGGTTCGCCCATATTATTCGCCAAGGAAAAGAATGGGACACTGAGACTGTGTATAGACTATCGAGCCCTCAATATGGTCACCATCAAGAATAAATATCCGATGCCATGGATAAATGATTTGTTTGACCAGCTCGCACAAGCCAAGGTGTTCTCAAAAATTGATTTGAGATTGGGATACCATCAATTGAAAGTACGGACAGAGGATATCCCTAAGACAACATTTACCTCCAGATACGGATTATATGAGTTCACAGTGATGCCTTTTGGACTAACGAACGCCCCCGCATATTTCGTCCACCTCATGAAAAAAGTTTTCATGAAATTCATGGACAAATTTGTTGTGGTGTTCATTGACGATATTCTGGTTTACTCAAGGACACCCAAGGAGCATGCTGAGCATCTCAGAATTGTTTTGGGAGAATTAAGGAAACATCAGTTGTACACCAAATTTAGCAAGTGTGAATTTTGGCTAAGGCAAGTTGGTTTCCTAGGCCATATATTGAACCAAGAAGGCATGGCCGTAGACCCAGAAAAATTCAAAGTCATACTTGACTGGAAACCACCCGCCAACGTAACAGATGTGCGGAGTTTCCTGGGAATGGCCGGATATTACAGAAGATTTATTGAAGGATTCTCCACTGTGTCGAAACCAATGACCCAGTTGCTCAAGAAAGACAAGAAGTTTGTATGGACGTAAGCATGCGAGAAAAGCTTCCAAGAACTCAAGAAGAAACTAACAACCGCACCGGTCTTAACTGTGCCAGACATACACAAGAGTTTTGAAGTATATTGTGACGCGTCCCGAAAGGGCCTCAGATGTGTGCTGATGCAGGATGGAAAAGTTGTCGCGTATGCTTCCAGGCAGCTACGGAAGCATGAGGAAAATTATCCAACACATGACTTGGAGCTAGCAGCAGTCATCCATGCACTCAAGGAGTGGAGGCATTTTCTGTTGGGAAATCGTTGTGAAATATATACGGACCATAAGAGCCTTAAATATATTTTCACACAACCGGAGCTAAATTTACGCCAACGACGCTGGTTGGAATTGGTCAAGGACTATGATGTCGGCATTCACTACCATCCAGGGAAAGCAAATGTAGTGGCTGATGCCCTTAGTCGAAACCCCAGCCCGGACAACGACGGTCCGCAAAACTTGAGGCCTGAGTTTCAGCAAGAGTTCGCTAGGCTCAACATGGTGTTAGTCTCTGAGGGCACCGTATCAAATCTGGAGATACAACCCACCCTAGTGGAACAAATTAAGAAGGCTCAACAGGGACATCCCAGCATCGAAGGTATAAAGAAGAAAATGAACCTTGGTAAGGCTTCAGAATTCGTCACAGACAGTGAAGGAATATTATGGTACGGAGACAGACTTTGCGTACCTAACATTGAGGAACTCAAGCAACAAATCCTAACCGAAAGCCACACCGCTCCATACTCGATCCACCCTGGAGGAACCAAAATGTACAAAGACATTCAGGAAAGAGTTTGGTGGCACAGTATGAAAAGGGATATAGCCACATTTATTGCTTGTTGCGATTCATGTCAGCGCATCAAGGCCGAGCATCAAAAGCCAGCAGGGCTACTCCAGCCAAACAGGATACCGGAATGGAAATGGGATGAAATGGGAATGGACTTCATCATCGGACTACCACGATCACAACGCGGAAACGACGCCATATGTGTCATCACAGACCGACTAACCAAGGTTGCTCATTTCATTCCCGTGAAGACTACCTACTCCACACAAAGGCTGGCCAAGCTTTATCTCTCCCATATAGTTTGTCTGCATGGAGTCCCAAAGACTATAATATCCGACCGAGGCACCCAATTTGTCTCCAAATTTTGGGATCACCTGCAACAAGCTCTGGGCACGCAACTAGCTTTCAGTACAGACCCTCAGACTGATGGACAAACGGAACGTGTGAACCAAATCCTAGAGTACATGCTGAGAGCCTGTGTGCTCACCTATGGATCCTGTTGGGAGGAAAGTTTGTCGTATGCCGAGTTTGCCTACAACAACAGTTACCAAGCCAGCTTACAAATGGCACCCTTTGAAGCATTATACGGACGGAGGTGCCGTACCCCACGGAATTGGTCAGAAACAGGTGACAGTCGTATCTTCGGCCCAGACATGCTCAAGGAGGCCGAGGAGAAAGTTAAACAGATCAGGGACAGACTCAAGACAGCACAAAGCCGACAAAAGAGCTACTACGATCAAAAGCATCGTGAGGTCAGCTTTGAACCCGGTGATTCCGTATACCTCCGAGTATCTCCTATGAGGGGTCTGCAACGGTTCAAAATTAAGGGGAAGCTAGCCCCGAGATTTATTGGACCATTCTGTATAGTTGCACGAAGAGGCACGGTAGCCTACAAACTAGACCTACCCAAGGAGCTGTCAGACGTACATGACGTGTTCCACGTCTCACAATTGAGGAAATGTGTGAACAACCCGGAGAAGCATGTATCTCATGAAAGCATTGATGTGCAACCAGATCTCACCTACAGAGAGCGGCCAGTAAAGATTTTAGAAGAGTCTGAAAGGAGGACCCGTCAGAAAACAACAAAAATTTTCAAAGTTCAGTGGAGCAACCACACTGAGGATGAAGCTACATGGGAAAGGGAAGATCTTCTTCAGGAAGAATATCCATATCTATTTGAGGATCAGCTGAAATCTCGAGGACGAGATTTTTCCTAAGGGGGTAGGTGTTGTGACACCCAAAATTTTATTTGGATTTTTCAAAAAATTTATTTGACTTGAGGGAGGTGATTTAAATTTTCCTTCAAAAGAACCCTCCCTCTCAAAATATTTTCTTTATGGCAAGGGTTTTATTTGGATTCATCCAAGACTTGATTTTGGTCTTGGAGGTTCTTTCTTTTTTATTTGGACTCAAACCAAAATACTTCTCTCTTGGAAAAATGTCTTTTGACAATTCCTTTGAAAAGCCCTATAGCTTTTGGAATGATCTTTTTTCCACTTTCAACAAAACTCTCTTGCCATGACCTATGTGCAAATCCTCTTCCATAAACTTTTCCCCACCTTTGGATCATGATGTATCTCAACTACAGCAAGTTGAACCTCTCCATATATTTATTTTCCATTTATTTCTCATCAAAAACAATTTCTGCCTTCTATTCTAGCTCTTGGGGGTTTACAAAGGAGCTACCCTTTCTGTTTTGATTTTTGCCCCCAAACCATTTTCCCTTCCTAGTCCTTTGAACCCTCAACCAAGATCCATGAAGATCCACTGGTCTTCAGTTCAAAATTTTCAAACTACAGCTGCTGCAAGTTTGGACCAGTTTTGCCAAATTTGATGAAATTCATTCAAAACCTTCTCCTAAAAATCTGATAAAAATCAGGCAGCCTCTGGGTGCATCGAGAGGTCACCTCACCAAGTCCCAGCTCCAGGAAAAATTTTCTTCACACCAAATCATTTCATCGAACACCTTCAGAGCACTATCAATGTCATGTTCAGTCAAATTCAGTTAACAGTGTCTGAACCACTGTCGTTTCTTCAGTGTCCGTTGCCGATCTCACTAGTGCCCCGGCGTCGCCGTGTTTCCTGTACCCTCCCCCTTGTCTTCTGCACCGCACGAGCGCCTGGAAGCTTGCGGGCGTTGGCGACGAGCTGAAGGAGGTGCGCCGCCCCGTGACCGACGCCAGCGGCGGCTTTGCGGCCGCCAGAGAGAGGCGCAGCGCAGACGGCGCCGTCCAGCGCCGCCCAAGCCACCGGAGGCCGCCGCGTGGTCTTCCACTCCCCCGTGCGCTGCCACCCTCGTCGTGAACCGCTAGGCGCGGAGCGCGCTCTCTGCCGCCGCCGTGCCAGTACGATGACCCCGACGAAGACCGACGCAATTACGCCATGCCCGACCGAGTTTAGCAGTGGAACGGGACCAGTAACTCCCACTGATGCTGCCTGGCCATCTAAACCCTCTGCCAAGCCACTGCCTCGCCGTAATCGCTCGCCGGAGATTTTCCGTTAACGGCCACGCCCTCGAATCGCCTATAAATAGAGGCCCCGAGCTCCAGCTAGTACCCACACCGCCTCTGCACTCCACCAAGACCCCGCCTAGCCACTGGAAGAGCCCCGAGGGAGTCTCCTTCCTCAACTCCGGCCGCCGCGACCCGCCACGGGATCCAGCTCGATTCGCTCCCGTGCGTGCACCTCTGCCTCCCATCTCTTTCCAGTAGCTCTCTAGTGCATCCCTCCTTCTGACCCGCGCTTCAATTCGAAGTTTGCAGCACACCACCGGAGTTCCCCACCATCGCCCGAGCCGCCGTCCGCCGGAGAAAGTTTCGCCGTTGACGTGGTGCTCCCCGACGCCCAAGTCCACCACCCACCGATGCGGAAGGACACGCTGAACCTCTTGGTACACTCCGATCTCGCTGACTCGCCGTGGTTCGATGACGGCGACCACCGAGCCTTCGGGCGCCGGCGAAGTTTTCAAACCTGACATGTGGACCCCCCACGTCAGCCTCTCTTTCTTTCCCCGCGAACCGTTTTCTGTTGGTGCCTTCCGGCAGAGTACGATTTCTCCGTGGGCTGGCGCGTTTCTATTCGAACCGTTTTCTGTTTTCTCAGTTAAGTCCCTGGATACTTTCTGTTTCATCACACATTAGTCCCTGGACAAAAACCCTTATAACTTTTTAATAAAAAGTGATTTTTGAGTGATTCTTTTTCTGACAGTCTTATATTTTTGTCTAGTTTTTTATAGGATTTATTTGGAAAAATTTTGAGACAACTTTTATGCATGCATTGGTTTTCACATTAGTATGCATTTTCGCTATACCGTAGGTTCCGGAAGAGGTGACGGAGCCGCGAACTTCGCCGAGCTAGACTCCGACTTCTCCGAACCAGGCAAGCATGTTTTACCTTTGATATGATAGGTTTTTGCATGTTTGCGTGAAAGGTTGTGCATGGCATATGAGCATCGGTGAGTATCACGTTGCATGTGAGGCAACTACCCGTGCGTTCCGAAGTTGCTATGATCTCTAAGGAGAGATGGCCTAGTCATGTGGTGACATGAAGCGCAGTAAGGTGGTACTGTTGTAGCATGCCAGCCTTACATCATCCGATAAATTCCGACGTTAACGTGGACGGAGTCACGTTATCGTTCTCCCCCTTCCGTGCTACCACATGTTTTCTGCCAGAATGAGGTTTAGTAAGTTGGTAACCTCTTTCCGTGTACACACCAAACAGAGGGGCCGGGATGAGGGTTCCATGGCCCTGGATTAAAGCCAGTCATCCGGTCAGGGGGCATGGGTGTTTCCGGTTGGGACCGAGAGGGGGGCACCCCTTAGAGCGCACTTATAGAAATTTTGATCCCATGCTACGCGAGGTTGTAGCCTCCCCGTCTCAAGGTTTTTCTTGAACGTTGCCGAGGGTGATTCCTGGCTTCGGAATGTTGAATGGGTGTGTACTGGTTAGATGTGTTTCTTCCAAAACACCGTAAACGGAACTAGTCCCCGTGACTACTGAAATCCGTTGGCTGTGGTTAAAGTACAAACTCTGCAGAGTCAAATCCTTCCGAGTCATCGTATCCATGGTCAAGTATCGTGATCAGTGTATCCATATCTATGTCAAGTCCTCGTGCTATTATCCCCGGTAACCAAACTTGAGTGGTAAACTTGGTTAAACATTTTTCCTAAGGATGGACTAACCCCTGTTATTTACCTCATGCTTGATTATTCCTTTGTTATGATTTAAATTCTTGAGCTACTAAGATATTAAGTTATGAAGCCCTTTATGTGATGTCGCTCAGACGTCCGACTGTGGCATGTTTGTTATTTACTTTCGATATAAGCCCTTTATGTGATGTCGCTCAGACGTCCGACTGTGGCACTCTCGTTATTTACTCTTGATATAAGCCCTTTATGTGATGTCGCTCAGACGTCCGACTGTGGCATATTTGTTATTTACTTTTGATATAAGCCCTTTATGTGGTGTCGCCCTGACGCCCGACTGCGGCATTGTTATTCTTGCATTTTCCTCTCGAGGAGTCATTCAGACCCTCGTTTGGCACCCAGTATTTATTTTGGGATTTCGGGAGGACTACCACCCGACTTCTCTTTTATTTCCCATGCATTATTGTCTCTATGTCTGAACGCACTTGTTAATCTGTTCATATGCTTCATGTTTACATTTGTTATATCTTATGTCCGAACTGTCTTGCGAGTACTTTCATAGTACTCACCTGGCTTGTTGATTTGGCCAGATGTTGACGAAGGCGATCTCATGGATGAAGAGTTTGATAGCGAGTCCGACGCCTAGAGGAATCCCAGTCAGTCCCGTGCGATCCTGGATATTGGTCACTTGTGTAATGTACGCTTCCGCCACCCGCAATAAGTCTCCTCGAGCCTCACTCCGATGCTCGAAGAGTTGTTAGTTCTCAGGAGTCATATCACCCACATCGCGGTGATATTTTCACCACCACTTCTATCGTGAGCTAGTAGTTATGCCACCCTATCCACCATTATGTTTTAATGGTGTGCATGTAATAAATTGTTGAGCAGTCTCCTCTCAACCTTGTATTATATTCAGTACTCCTGGTATTTTTCTTCTGTGACCAAGATATTGTCTACCAGTGAGAAGGAATTCTTCTGTACTGGTCTGTAAAAGGGATTGGTCTCTCAATAAATATTTTATTGAAAAACCGGTCGTGACATAGGCCGTGTCCGATCATCACGTGAGACGGATTAGTCATCATCGGTGAACATCTTCATGTTGATCGTATCTTCTATACGACTCATGTTCGACCTTTCGGTCTCTTGTGTTCCGAGGCCATGTCTGTACATGCTAGGCTCGTCAAGTCAACCTAAGTGTTTCGCATGTGTAAATCTGGCTTACACCCGTTGTATGCGAACGTTAGAGTCTATCACACCCGATCATCACGTGGTGCTTCGAAACAACGATCCTTCGCAACGGTGCACAGTTAGGGGGAACACATTCTTGAAATTTTAGAGAGGGATCATCTTATTTATGCTACCGTCGTTCTAAGCAAATAAGATGTAAACATGACAAACATCACATGCAAATCATAAAGTGACATGATATGGCCAATATCATCTTGCGCCTTTTGATCTCCATCTTCGAGGCGCGGCATGATCACCTTCGTCACCGGCATGACACCATGATCTCCATCATCATGATCTCCATCATCGTGTCTTCATGAAGTTGTCTCGCCAACTATTACTTCTACTACTATGGCTAACGGTTAGCAATAAAGTAAAGTAATTACATGGCGTTTTCATTGACACGCAGGTCATACAATAAATTAAGACAACTCCTATGGCTCCTGCCGGTTGTCATACTCATCGACATGCAAGTCGTGATTCCTATTACAAGAACATGATCAATCTCATACATCACATATATCATTCATCACATCCTTTTGGCCATATCACATCAGATAGCATACCCTGCAAAAACAAGTTAGACGTCCTCTAATTGTTGTTGCATGTTTTACGTGGCTGCTATGGGTTTGTAGCAAGAACGTTTCTTACCTACGCAAAAGCCACAACAGTGATATGCCAATTGCTATTTACCCTTCATAAGGACCCTTTTCATCGAATCTGATCCAACTAAAGTGGGAGAGACACACACCCGCTAGCCACCTTATGCATCAAGTGCATGTCAGTCGGTGGAACCTGTCTCACGTAAGAGTACGTGTAAGGTCGGTCCGGGCCACTTCATCCCACAAAGCCGCCGAATCAAGATAAGACTAGTAACGGCAAGCAAATTGAACAAATCATCGCCCACAACTACTTTGTGTTCTACTCGTGCATAGAATCTACGCATAGACCTAGCTCATGATGCCACTATTGGGGAACGTAGCAATAATTCACTCGCGGCGATTCAAATCGCGGAAGATCCGATCTAGCGCCGAACGGACGGCGCCTCCGCGTTCAACACACGTACAGCCCGGGGACGTCTCATCCTTCTTGATCCAGCAAGGGGAGAGGAGAAGTTGAGGGAGAACTCCAGCAGCACAACGGTGTGGTGGCAATGGAGCTCGTGGTTCTCCGGCAGAGCTTCCCTAAGCACTACGGAGGAGGAGGAGGAGTTGGAGGAGGAGAGGGCTGCGCCAGGGAACAGGTGCGGCTGCCCTCCCACCTCTCCACTATATATAGGGGCAAGGGGAGAGGGGGAGGCGCCCTAGGGTTTCCCCTAGGGGTGCGGCGGCCAAGCAGATTGGATCTCCCTAGGGAAAATCCTAGGGAGACTTGCCCCCCAAGCCAAGCAGGTGGAGGCTTGCCTCCCAAGCCAGGTGGAGGCGCCCCACCTCCCCAAGTAACATGGGAAAGGGTGTGGGAGGCGCACCACCCCTTAGTGGGCTGGTTTGCCCCTTCCCCTTTCGCCCATGAGGCCCTCCAACACTTGCGGGGGCTCCCGAAACACCTTTCGGTCATGCTGGCCATAGCCTGGTACCCCCGGAACACTTCCGGACTCCAATACCCTTCATCCAATATATCGATCTTCACTGCCGGACCATTCCGGAACTCCTCGTTATGTTCGGGATCTCATCCAGGACTCCGAACAACCTTCGGTAACCACATACTATTTCCCATAACAACTCTAGTGTCACCGAACCTTAAGTGTGTAGACCCTACGGGTTCGGGAACCATGCAGACATGACCGAGACACCTCTCCGGCCAATAACCAATAGCGGGATCTGGATACCCATATTGGCTCCCACATGTTCCACGATGATCTCATCGGATGAACCACGATGTCGGGGATTCAATCAATCCCGTATACAACTCCCTTTGTCTATCGGCATGTTGCTTGCCCGAGATTCGATCGTCGGTATCCCAATACCTCGTTCAATCTTGTTACCGGCAAGTCTCTTTACTCGTTCCGTAACGCATGATCCCGTGGTTAACTCCTTAGTCACATTGAGCTCATTATGATGATGCATTACCGAGCGGGCCCAGAGATACCTCTCCGTCATACGGAGTGACAAATCCCAGTCTCGATTCGTGCCAACCCAACAGACACTTTCGGAGATACCTGTAGTGCACCTTTATAGCCACCCAGTTACGTTATGACGTTTGGTACACCCAAAGCATTCCTACGGTATCCGGGAGTTGCACAATCTCATGGTCTAAGGAAACGATACTTGACATTAGAAAAGCTATTAGCAAACGAACTACACGATCTTGTGCTATGCTTAGGATTGGGTCTTGTCCATCACATCATTCTCCTAATGATGTGATCCCGTTATCAATGACATCCAATGTCCATGGTCAGGAAATCATAACCATCTATTGATCAACGAGCTAGTCAACTAGAGGCTTACCAAGGACATGTTGTGGTCTATGTATTCACACATGTATTACGGTTTCCAGTTAATACAATTATAGCATGAACAATAGACAATTATCAGGAACAAGGAAATACAATAATAACCATTTTATTATTGCCTCTAGGGCATATTTCCAACATTTACATCTTATTTTCTTAGCATGATGGTAGCATAAATAAGATGATCCCTCACTAAAATTTCAAGAGATGTGTTCCCCCTAACTGTGCACCGTTGCGAAGGATCGTTGTTTCGAAGCACCACGTGATGATCGGGTGTGATTGATTCTAACATTCGCATACAACGGGTGTAAGCCAGATTTACACATGCGAAACACTTAGGTTGACTTGACGAGCCTAGCATGTACAGACATGGCCTCGGAACACAAGAGACCGAAAGGTCGAACATGAGTCGTATAGTAGATACGATCAACATGGAGATGTTCACCATTGATGACTAGTCCGTCTCACGTGATGATCGGACACGGCCTAGTTGACTCGGATCATGTATCACTTAGATGACTAGAGGGATGTTTATCTGAGTGGGAGTTCATTAAATAATTAGATGAACTTAATTATCATGAACATAGTCAAAAGGTCTTTGCAAATTATGTCATAGCTTACGCTTTAGTTCTACTGTTTAAGATATGTTCCTAGAGAAAATTTAGTTGAAAGTTGACAGTAGCAATTATGCGGACTGGGTCCGTATACTGAGGATTGTCCTCATTGCTGCACAGAAGGCTTATGTCCTTAATGCACCGCTCGGTGTGCTGAACCTCGAGCATCGTCTGTAGATGTTGCGAAACATCTGACATACACATTTTGATGACTACGTGATAGTTCAATGCGTAATGCTAACGGTTTAGAATTGAGGCGCCAAAGACGTTTTTGAAACGTCGCGGAACATATGAGATGTTCCAAGAGCTGAAATTGGGATTTTAGGCTCGTGCCCACATCAAGAGGTATGAGACCTCTGACGAGTTTCTTAAGCCTGCAAACTAAGGGAGAAAAGGTCAACCGTTGAGCATGTGATCAGATTGTCTGAGTACTACAATCGTTTGAATCGAGTGGGAGTTAATCTTCCAGATGAGATAGTGATGGTTCACCAAAGTCACTGCCACCAACCTACTAGAGCTTCGTGATGAACTATAACAAATCAGGGATAGATATGATGATCCTTGAGCTATTCGCGATGTTTGACACCACAAAAGTAGAAATCAAGTCGGAGCATCAATTGTTGATGGTTAGTAAAACCACTAGTTTCAAGAAGGGCAAGGGAAAGAAGGGATACTTCATGAAACGGCAAATCAGTTGCTGCTCTAGTGAAGAAACCCAAGGTTGAACCCAAACCCGAGACTAAGTGCTTCTGTAATGAGGGGAACGGTCACTGAAGCGGAACTACCCTAGATACTTGGTAGATGAGAAGGCAGGCAAGGTCGACAGAAGTATATTGGATAAACATTATATTAATGTGTACTTTACTAGTACTCCTAGTAGCACCAGGGTATTAGATACCGGTTCAGTTGCTAAGTGTTGGTAACTCGAAATAAAAGGCTACGGAATAAACGGAGACTAGCTAAAGGTGAGATGACGATATGTGTTGGAAGTGTTTCCAACGTTGATGTGATCAAACATCGCACGCTCCCTCTACCATCGAGATTGGTGTTAAACCTAAATAATCGTTATTGGGTGTTTGCGTTGAGCATAGACATGATTGGATTATGTTTATCGCAATACGGTAATTCATTTAAGGAGAATAATGGTTACTCTGTTTATTTGAGTAATACCTTCAATGGTCTTGCACCTAAAATTAATGGTTTATTGAATCTCGATTGTAGTGATACACATGTTCATGCCAAAAGATATAAGATAGTAATGATAGTACCACATACTTGTGGCACTGCCACTTGAGTCATATTGGTATAAAACGCATGAAGAAGCTCCATGTTGATGGATCTTTGGACTCACTCGTTTTTGAAAAGATTGAGACATGCGAACCATGTCTATTAGTATATATGCATGAAGAAACTCCATACAGATGGATCGTTTGGACTCACTTGATTTTGAATCACTTGAGACATGCAAATCATACCACATGGGCAAGATGACTGAAAGGCCTCGTTTTCAGTAAGATGGAACAAGAAAGCAACTTGTTGGAAGTAATACATTTTGATGTGCGCAGTCCAATGAGTGCTGAGGCATGCAGTGGATATCGTTATGTTCTTACTTCACAGATGATTTGAGTAGATGCTAAGTATATTTACTTGATGAAACACAAGTCTGAATTATTGAAAGGTTCAAGTAATTTCAGAGTGAAGTTGAAGATTGTCATGACAAGAGGATAAAATGTCTGTGATATGATCACAGAGATGAATATCTGAGTTACGAGTTTGGCACACAATTAAGAAATTGTGGAAATTGTTTCACGACTAATACCGCCTGGAACACTATAGTGTGATGGCGTGTCCGAACATCATAACTGCACCCTATTGGATATAGTACATACCATGATGTCTCTTATCGAATTACACTATCGTTTATGGGTTAGGCATTAGAGACAACCGCATTCACTTTAAATAGGGCACCACGCAATTCCGTTGAGACGACACCATATGAACTATGGTTTAGAGAAACCTAAGCTGTCGTTTCTTAAAAGTTTGGGGCTGCGATGCTTATGTGGAAAAGTTTCAGGCTGATAAGCTCGAACCCAAAGCGGATAAATGCATCTTCATAGAATACCCAAAACAGTTGGGTATACCTCCTACATCAGATCCGGAAGCAAAGTGATTGGTTTTAGAAACAGGTCCTTTCTCGAGGAAAAGTTTCTCTCGAAAGAATTGAGTGGGAGGATGGTGGAGACTTGATGAGGTTATTGAACCATGACTTAAACTAGTGTGTAGCAGGGCACAGGAAGTTGTTCCTGTGGCACCTACACCAATTGAAGTGGAAGCTTATGAGAGTGATCATGAAACTTCGGATCAAGTCACTACCAAACCTCGTAGGATGACAAGGATGCATGCTACTTCTGAGTGGTATGTAATCCTGTCTTGGAAGTCATGTTGCTAGACAACAATGAACCTACGAGCTATGGAGAAGCGATGATGGGCCCGGATTCCGTCGAATGGCTCGAGGCAATAAAATCCGAGAGAGGATCCATGTATAAAAACAAAGTATAGACTTTGGAAGAACTACTTGATGGTCGTAAGGCTGTTGGCTGCAGATGGATTTTAAAAGGAAGACGGACAATGATGGTAAGTGTCACCATTAAGAAAGCTCGACTTGTCATCAAGATGTTTTCCGACAAGTTCAAGGAGTTGACTGCGATGAGACTTTCTCACTCGTAGCGATGCTAAGAGTCTGTTGGAATTATATTAGCAGTTACTGCATTATTTATGAAATCTTGCAGATAGGATGTCAAAACATTGTTTCCTCGACGATTTTCTTGAGGAAAGGTGTTATGTGATACAACCAGAAGGTTTTGTCAATCCTGAAAGATGCTAACAAGTATCCAAAGCTCCAGCAATCCTTTAAGGACTGGAGTAAGCATCTCGGAGTTGGAATGTACGCTTTGATGAGATGATCAAAGATTTTGGGTTTATACAAAGTTTATGAGAAACTTGTATTTCCAAAGAAGTGATTGGGAGCATTATAGAATTTCTGATGAGTATATGTTGTTGACATATTTTTGATCAGAAATGATGTAGAATTTCTGGAAAACATACAGGGTTATTTGAAAAGTGTTTTTCAATGCAAAACCTGGATTAAGCTACTTGAACATTGAGCATCAAGATCTATAAGGATAGATCAAAAACGCTTAATAGTACTTTCAAATGAATACATACCATGACAAGATTTTGAAGGAGTTCAAAATAGATCAGCAAAGAAGGAGTTCTTGGCTGTGTTACAAGGTGTGAGTATTGAGTAAGACTCAAGACCTGACCACGGCAGAAGAGAGAGCAAGGACGAAGGCCGTCCCCTATGCTTTAGACGTAGGCTCTACAGTATGCTATGCTGTGTACCGCACCTGAAGTGTGCCTTGCCATGAATTAGTTAAGGGGTACAATAGTGATCCGGGAATGGATCACATGACAGCGGTCGAACTTATCCTTAGTATCTAGTGGACTAAGGAATTTTCTCGATTATGGAGGTGGAAAAGGAGTTCGTCGTAAAGGGTTACGTTGATGCAAACTTTGACACTAATCCGGATGATTCTGAGTAGTAAACTGGATTCATATAGTAGAGCAGTTATTTGGAATAGCTCCAAGTAGCACGTGGTAGCTGCGTCTACAAGATGACATAGAGATTTGTAAAGCACACACGGATCTGAAAGGTTCAGACCCGTTGACTAGTAACCTCTCTCACAAGCGCGATATGAACAAACCCCATGGGTGTTGGATTCATTACAATCACATAGTGATGTGAACTAGATTATTGACTCTAGTGCAAGTGGGAGACTGTTGGAAATATGCCCTAGAGGCAATAATAAAATGGTTATTATTGTATTTCCTTGTTCATGATAATTGTCTATTGTTCATGCTATAATTGTATTAACTGGAAACCATAATACATGTGTGAATACATAGACCACAACATGTCCCTAGTAAGCCTCTAGTTGACTAGCTCGTTGATCAATAGATGGTTATGGTTTCCTGACCATGGACATTGGATGTCATTGATAACGGGATCACATCATTAGGAGAATGATGTGATGGACAAGACCCAATCCTAAGCATAGCACAAGATCGTGTAGTTCGTTTGCTAAGAGCTTTTATAATGTCAAGTATCATTTCCTTAGACCATGAGATTGTGCAACTCCCGGATACCGTAGGAATGCTTTGGGTGTACCAAACGTCACAACGTAACTGGGTGGCTATAAAGGTACACTACAGGTATCTCCGAAAGTGTTTGTTGGGTTGGTACGAATCGAGACTGGGATTTGTCACTCCGTATGACGGAGAGGTATCTCTGGGCCCACTCGGTAATGCATCATCATAATGAGCTCAATGTGACTAAGTAGTTAGTCACGGGATCATGCATTACGGAACGAGTAAAGTGACTTGCCGGTAACGAGATTGAACGAGGTATTGGGATACCGACGATCGAATCTCGGGCAAGTAACATACCGATTGACAAAGGGAATTGTATACGGGATTGCTTGAATCCTCGACATCGTGGTTCATCCGATGAGATCATCGTGGAATATGTGGGAGCCAACATGGGTATCCAGATCCCGCTGTTGGTTATTGGCTAGAGAGGTGTCTCGGTCATGTCTGCATGATTCCCGAACCCGTAGGGTCTACACACTTAAGGTTCGATGACGCTAGGGTTATAAGGAAGGTTTGTATGTGATTACCGAATGTTGTTCGGAGTCCCGGATGAGATCCCGGACGTCACGAGGAGTTCCGGAATGGTCCGGAGGTAAAGATTTATATATGGGAAGTCACCATACGGTCACCGGAAATATTCGGGGGTATACCGGTATTGTATCGGGACCACCGGAGGGGTTCCGGGGGTCCACCGGGATGGTCCACCTGTCCCGGAGGGCCTTATGGGCTATAGTTGGAAGGGAACCAGCCCTTAGTGGGCTGGGCGCCAACCCCCTAGGGCCCATGCGCCTAGGGTTTGGGGGAAACCCTAAAAGGGGGCGCCCCCCCTTTGCTTGGGGGGCAAGCCACCTCCCCTGGCCGCCGCCCCTCCCACCAGATGGGACCTAAGGGGGCCAGCCCCCCTCTCCCTTGCCCCTATATATAGTGGAGGGGTGGGAGGGCATCCATACCTTTCCCAAGGCGCAGCCCCACCCCTCCCCAACACCTCTCCTCCTCCGCGTGTGCTTGGCGAAGCCCTGCCGGAGAACTATCACTCCACCACCACCACGCCGTCGTGCTGCTGTTGGAGCCTTCTTCCTCAACCTCTCCCTCCTCCTTGCTGGATCAAGGCGTGGGAGACGTCACCGCTCCGTACGTGTGTTGAATGCGGAGATGCCGTCCGTTCGGCGCTTGGATCATCGCTGATTTGGATCATGACGAGTCCGACTCCATCAACCCCGTTCTCTTGAACGCTTCCGCTCGCGATCTTCAAGGGTATGAAGATGCACTCCCTCTCTCTCGTTGCTAGCATCTCCTAGATTGATCCTGGTGACACGTAGGAAAATTTTGAATTATTGCTACGTTCCCCAACAGTGGCATTATGAGCCAGGAAAAATATGAAATCCTTGAGCGGAAAGTCCAATATGAGGAAGCACGAAATGATGAACTATGCTTGAAAATTGGTGCAAACATTGATGTTCATGCTAAAGATCTTGCCTCCTTGAAAAAGGCTAAGGACTCTTGCGAAGAGTTGATGAATCATAAAATTAAGCTTGTGAAGTATCATGCTTCTCTCTCTAAGGATTGTGAGCTCCTATCCGTGTCCCTCAAGACTAAGGAAGAAGAGCTCACCCTTCTTACAAAGAGTTTTGAGACACTCAAGCTTACTTATCTTGAAACTCTAGCCAAGGCTTACTCTTCTCCTTTCAATGTTGATGCTTGTACTACTAACTCTAGTACTAGCATCTATTCTTGAGGAGAATCGCTTTCTCAAGGCTCAAATCGAGAAAGGTCACATGACATGTGCTTAAGAAAAAAACAACCTTAGTGAGGTATTGAGCCAACACAATGAGGTGTTTGCCAAAGAGGGGCTCGGGTTTGACCCAAGCACAAGCAAGAAGAAGACGTCTTCTCAAAAGTACACCACCCCTCTAAAAGAAACATTTGTACGAGAAGGGCACAAGGAGAAAGGTAAGGTTGTTAGTGGGAAGGCCACAAGGGGCATGCCCACTCTCAACAAGCCAAACGAGTTCATGCCTCCATCCTATGTACTTCGTAGGACTAAGGATGAGAAGTTTATGCAAAATTTGTTGGTCCTCAAAATGCATTCCGATTCTACACTATTTGGGTCCCTAAGACCCTTGTGACTAACTTGAGAGGTCCCATTGCAAAATGGGTGCCTCTAACCAAGTCATAATTGTGTGTAGGTTTCTTTCTCTGGTGGAGTAAAATGGGTGATTGATAGTGGATGTACCAATCATATGACCGGAGATAGCAAATTGCTCTACGATTTCATGGAAGCTATTCAACCATTTATGAGCATTATGTTTGGTGGAGGATCAAAAGGACAGGTACTCGGGTTGGGCAAGGTGGCTATCACAAATGACATGTCTCTTGCAAATGTCATGCTTGTTCAATCCCTTAAATATCATTTGCTTTCTGTTCGCTAATTGGCTTCTATTGGTTATGATACACTCTGTGGACTAACGGATGTGAAAGTCTTTAAGAGATATACTCTCGAAGTGGCCTTTGTTGGAGAGTTGGATGGGAACCTTTACACGGTTGATTTCTCAAAAGAGAGCACATTCCGTGCAACTTGTCTAATGGCCAAGGCTGACAAGGGGTGGCTATTGGCATCGCCGGCTAGCCCATCTCGGCATGAGAAATCTTCAAGATCTCCTAAAAGGTAATCACATCCTTGGACTAACAAATGTCTCTTTTGAGAAAGATCGTGTGTGTAGTGCATGCATAGCCGGGAAGCAACATCCATCAAAGCACCCACCCAAGAATATCGTGTCTACTTCAAGGCCTTTGGAGCTCCTTCATGGGATAGTCTTGGTGGGAAAAGTACGGGCTTGTCATTGTTGATGATTACTCAAGATATACATGGGTGTTTTTCCTCAAGTCCAAGGACGAGATGAAGATCACCTTCATTGATTTTGCCAAGCAAGCACAACGCAAGTTTGACAAAGAAATCTTGGCAATAAGAAGTGATAATGGCTCTGATTTCAAGAACTACACCTTGGAAGAATTTCTTAGTGATGAAGGGATTGAGCATCAATATTCAGCTCCATACACTCCTCAGCAAAATGGTGTAGCCGAAAGGAAGAACCGTACACTTGTGGAGATGGGAAGGTCCATGTTGGATGAATACAAGTCCCCATATAGTTTTTGGCCGAGGCTGTCAACACTGCATGCCATGCATCAAACCGGCTCTTCCTCCACACTATATTAGAAAAGACTCCATATGAGCTCCTAACTGGGAACAAGCCGAATGTCAACTACTTTCGTGTGTTTGGGTGCAAATCTTTCATCCTCAACAAAAGAGAATGGTTATAAAAATTTCAATCCAAAACCATTGAGGGCACATTTGTTGGCTATGGATCAAACTCTCATGCCTATAGAGTCTACAACAAATCCAATGGATGTGTTGTAGCAACTTGTGACGTGGTGTTTGATGAATTTAATGGCTCCCATGGGGAGCAAGTTGATCTAAGTGATGTAGGTAGAAGATTCTTCTCAAGATATTTTGACCATGGGTGTTGGTGCACTTCTTCCAATGGAACAAGAACCTCATGATGATGAAGAAGAAGATGGAAGCTTCACATATCATCAAACTACTTCAACACCCATACAACCACAAGCTCCTATTGCTCAACCAATGCCCTTAGACCAAGTACAAGAAGATGATCAAGTCCCTCTTCATGATAATCTTCAAGAACAAGATCATCATCAAGGGCAAGAACAAGAAAGTTCAATCATTGATGATGAACCTCAACAAATGCAAGATGAAGAAGAAGATCTTCCACAACATATTAATGATCCATATGTTGAGGATGTGGATGATGGACATGAAGTTGAACCTTGCGAAACTCTAACCTCCATCATGCCTCCATAGGATATTCAGGCCAATTAGAACCAGCTCTTTGTAGCCATGGAGCATCTTAGGCCGGTCGATCCCCCTGTTTGAATATGACTCTAAATCTGATTCTGATTCTGACTCTTACTCTGATTCTGAGTACTCCAACTCTGACTCCAGTGTCGATGTGTGGATGCTGCTGTCTTGTTCCTGATCATGACCATTGTTTGCCTTTGACGACCGTGGAGTCCTTGTAGTGTCTCTGTTTGTGTTCAGTGAGGAGGAGGATGATGATGATCGATAAGGCTGGAGTCGGCAGTATTCTTCGAAGCAGTTGAAGAGTGAAGATATGCATGGATCCCTCGTGGGAACTGGACCAAACGTATCCCGCTGGCAACGTGCTCCACAATCCTCGCGGCGGCCTCCCTCATCCGTTTGTCAAATGGGTGCCACGAATCCAGCGTATGAAGCAGTTTCTGGAGAATGTGTGTGGAGGCTGCGGACCCGATGAGCCGCCTTATCATCCTGCGCTGCACCATGATGATCTCCTCCTCTGTTTGCTGATTCTCCTGCCTCTTCTTTCTCCACTCACCCCTCTTCTCCCTTATCACCTCCCTCTTCTTTTTCCTCTGCTTCTTATTCTTCATATCCTTTTCAACCAAAGGAGCTCCAGCCATTTCCGATAAATCTGATGGTTCATGCTGTTTTGGCAAATCAGGAGCTTTGATCTCATCTGGATGCTTCCGGGTGAGTAGTCTGTCCAGTATCAGCACCCCGGAAAGGCAGCTACGGGGCGACTTGGACTCCATTAGCTCTATCGCATATGTGATGAGGTTTCGTTCTCTGGCGGATGATATCTTCTTGGAGTATCCTTTCCTGATCTCATCCAAGTAGCACGAAACTGCATGGCCATCATCTTGGAAGCCATATGCTCGGCTCACTTTCTTCACTATCCGCTCCCTCGAGAGGAACAGGGCGATTCTATACATGAACAAGGCACCTTGGGCTAGACACAGGACATACAGGATATTGTGTGCCGGGTCCATGTTTACTCTGCCCTCCCCCGTGTCGCCGTAATGGTCATCTCTAATTAGACCGAGTATCGAAATCAAGGTGGTGATCAACAGTCCAAACAACAAGAGACACATCACAGAGGCAATGCAGAAGCTCAACACCACACTGTGAACCAGCGCCAGTGCCCATCTCGCCGCCACAAGTAGCGCCAGCGCATCTCGTTTGATGCCTCGCGGCTCCTGGTGATGGTTGCGCGCGTTATCGCCCAGCTGGCAGCTGCGTGTCAGCAGGTTTTTCGCCGCCTTGAAGCTCGACAATAGGTCAGCAGCAGATCTTATCCTTTCAAGGAAAGAGGCGTTTATCCTGTTGTATGTTCCAAGTTAGGACATAGTCTTAATTCCGCGGGTGACGAGAAACAAAATAAGGACACAAAAGAATACCATTGGTGATATACTATGTTGGTTGTGTCTGTCTTTATGGTTTGCATTACCCTAATTTGGTGGATCCAGATGAACAGAGTAACCACTCAATCCAGCACACCTATATGCTGAGGATTTTGTTGACACACAAAACAGAAAACTTGAAGCTCCTATTGGAAACTTTGGAGCAACTATCGGGGTCCAAAAAAGTGTTTTTCATGAAGTGACATCTTATGTTTTTTTAGCCGGCATCTTATGTTTTGGAGATGTGCAGGCCACACACTGATATCTTTGGTGGCGTTGCTCCGATGGCTGACTACGGCACCAAGGACAAGTCATGGGCTCAACTACAACTATGGCCTTCAGGGTAGCGCATTCACATATGCATATGTTTGTTGGTGACCAGAGAACAGAGAGGGACTAACCAGTAACCACTAACTCAACTCTGATGAAATTATATAAGCAGGTAACCAAAGTGCATGGAAACGGGGGAAGATATAGGAGCACTAACCAGAGCAGCTCTATGAGGGTAGTCAGCGTGAGCCACCCGAAATCCACCTTGTCGATCATGGAGACGAAGCCGCCGAGGAGCACCACTGTGGCCCACATGACCACCAGGTAGCCGACCCCTCTGATGGCGTCGAAGACATACACGACGAGCACGGCATAGCCATTGATGATCCTCACCTCCTTCCACTGGGAGTCGTACCTCTTCCGACCCATCAACATCACCCACATTGATGCCATGCCGGTAACTGCTCTCTCGCCCCGCAGAAAGCTCAAATTGACTGTTACACACACTAGGCTCAACAATATAAACTACACATTTAGGATATGTTTGTCTATGCTGTAAACGAGGTTGGATCTTGACCGGCAACTACTAGCAAACAAGGCCGCTCAGTGGTTTACTAACCGAGCACGCCAACCAAGCCCCTCCTAGGTTATGTCTTGCTCTCAAATGAACTAGTATAATACCAACTGGTCTGGCCTCACTCCTCGGTCGTGCTTAACTAATTACAGGCACCACCCCTCATCTCATCTTGCAAGCAAATGATCGTCACCATTCATTCGTCATCACCAATCAAATGTCGCATGCACGCTGGACGAATCTAGCTATATTTAACTCGTATACACTAGTGAAAATTGGGTACAAAAGTACGGACACATGGTATCATGCAACTCGTCAGATAAGCGCGAACTCTTTTTGGAAAATGATAATGTTTTTTACGGGCTCGCAAAATGAGCCGCCTGTCTTTTTCCTTGCAACGCGGTGAATTTTACAGGCATCAGATCCTGCGCAAAGTTTAGTGCTTTTATAAAATAGTACAAAGAAGAAATTTGTGCATGAGATTCAGACATGAATCTTCCTGAATGCTAGTTTTCGCTCCTACTACAGAACTTCTCTCTTTTGACCAACCTCAGAAATCAATGTTCCTAATGCATCCCATTCCCTGCTAGATCATGCTATGTGGCCGTTTGTGCCATTCACCCTAATCGTGATTGTTGCTCTCCTCCCACACTTTGTCTTTATTTCCCTAGCAACTGAATGTGATCATGCTACATTGGGAATAAGCTAGTTATTTATAGGAGGTAGGCGGATGATCGATGTTGTGTGTTTTCCAGACATCATCATTGTTCACCAACTATCATATATTAACTGACATCATTATTTCGTTCTTCCTCGAGTGGTGTAGTTATTTGCATTTGTAGCACCATTGACATATATAAATATGAACAGCCTTACACAAAATGGTGCTAGCAAACCATGATTAAAAAAACTACTATATAAAGCTGGATTAGGGTTTATTAGTTGTGTAAGACACATGTATATACATTACTTAATAAGAGTTTCTTGTAATTCATTTTAGTTACCTTTACCTTAGATGCGGTTTAGTTATCATGATCTCCAAAACTTTATCCCCTTCAATAGATATTTGGTAAACTTAAACATGTGACACGGTTGCCACGGGATTTGAAGAGTTCTTCTCAATGATAACTTATCTAAGTAAAAGCTTGTTTATTGGTTGCGACAACAACCTATTTGTAGTAGGTTTTCCAAATTAACAATTGTAAAATTTTGATTTGTAATGCTTTATTACACTTCATGTTCTTCACGGTTGTCTATGCATGTCAACACACTACACCTAGTGTATAACTCTCTTTTTTTGGCAAAAAGAACTCGGATCTATTATAAAGGTTCATCGGAATTACAAAACACTCCAAAACGTAATAAAAATTACATCGAGGTCCTTGAACCACAAACGACCACTACCACCATCAGAACGAGTTGACAAATCGCCACTCCCCTACTGGGCCGGACTGTCCTTGTCTTTGACAACTGCTAAGTCTCTCTCGAACATTCCCCTAAGGACCAGCGCCCTAGGGTCAATGTCGTCTCCTTTGAACCCTTCTTGCATGCACACCGAGAAACTAATTAACCTTGTCGGCTAAACAAGAGCAGCATCGACTTCACCCTGACGGACAAACTCGAGGAGGATCGGAGCCTAAAATACCAGCTCAAAGGTGAAGTGTCACCATCTCCCTTAGCATTGCCCTATGAAAAATAACCAAACCCAAACCTAAACTACTAGCCGGATACGAGGTATCGGGATCCCCCTCCCCTGCCATCGGTGACCGGAGTGGTAGGCAGAGGGAGTCGAATTCATAGATTTGGCTGTGGAGCATGGAAGGGATGAGTTCTTCATCCTAGCCAACACAATCGCAAGAGATGAAGGAAAAAAAGGTCGGTCACTTTGCATACATGGCTTAGAACAATGAAGATGACTAGCGTATAACTCACATGGTGCATTTTCTCACCAAGTAGTTTTCAAACAAAACTAATCATGCTGAAAAAATAACTTTACTAACATGAGTAATCACGGCTGTATTTTATCATTTCCCAGGCCACTTATTTTGCTTTAGTTTGGAAAACAAATGTTTTGGATGGGCTACTTCCTGCTTGGGTTCCATTTATCTGACAGGCCCATTACTAGTTTGTATATTCAATGTGATGGTTTAAACTTCCTGATGGTCTATGTCAGCATCTTACTTGGTTGATAAGAGCATTCTGGTGGGGCAGCAAACAACGACAGAGGAAGCCTTACTTGGTATCTTGGGATATAATGACAATGCAATGTTTTATGGGAGACTTGGTTTCAGACATTTGGAGTCCCGATGAAGCAGGAATCTACCAGCTTCATCATTTGTCTGTGGTCTATGTTTCTATGTATGTTCTCACCTCAAATTTCCAATACATTCCATTCCCCCGCTAGATCATACTATGTGACTGTCCGATATCATTTACCCTGCTCATCATTGTTGCTATCCTCCCACACTTTGACATTCTCCTATGAGGGTGATCAGCGTGAGGCATCTGAAATCCACCTTGTCGATCATGGAGATGAAGCCGCCGAGGAGCACTACCGTGGCCCACATGACCACCAGGCAGCCGACCCCTCTGATGGCATCAAAGACGTACTCGACGAGCACGATGTAGCCATTGATGATCCTCACCTCCTTCCACTGGGAGTCATAGCTCTGCCGACCCATCATCATCAACCACATCGATGTTAACGTGCATGTATATGTATGTGTACCCGTTGTATATGTACTGTACCCGCTGTAATCCGTATAGCTGTTGTACCTTCCCTAGATCTTAGGATCGCTAACAACTCTCCCGTCATGGCCTGCGTGTTGGAAATATGCCCTAGAGGCAATAATAAAATGGTTATTATTGTATTTCCTTGTTCACGATAATTGTCTATTGTTCGTGCTATAATTGTATTAACTGGAAACCATAATACATGTGTGAATACATAGACCACAACATGTCCCTAGTAAGCCTCTAGTTGACTAGCTCGTTGATCAATAGATGGTTATGGTTTCCTGACCATGGACATTGGATGTCATTGATAACGGGATCACATCATTAGGAGAATGATGTGATGGACAAGACCCAATCCTGAGCATAGCACAAGATCGTGTAGTTCGTTTGCTAAGAGCTTTTCTAATGTCAAGTATCATTTCCTTAGACCATGAGATTGTGCAACTCCCGGATACCGTAGGAATGCTTTGGGTGTACCAAACGTCACAACGTAACTGGGTGGCTATAAAGGTACACTACAGGTATCTCCGAAAGTGTCTGTTGGGTTGGTACGAATCGAGACTGGGATTTGTCACTCCGTATGACGGAGAGGTATCTCTGGGCCCACTCGGTAATGCATCATCATAATGAGCTCAATGTGACTAAGAAGTTAGTCACGGGATCATGCATTACGGAACGAGTAAAGGGACTTGCCGGTAACGAGATTGAACGAGGTATTGGGATACCGACGATCGAATCTCGGGCAAGTAACATACTGATCGACAAAGGGAATTGTATACGTGATTGCTCGAATCCTCGACATCGTGGTTCATCCGATGAGATCATCGTGGAACATGTGGGAGCCAACATGGGTATCCAGATCCCGCTGTTGGTTATTGGCTAGAGAGGTGTCTCGGTCATGTCTGCATGATTCCCGAACCCGTAGGGTCTACACACTTAAGGTTCGATGACGCTAGGGTTATAAGGAAGGTTTGTATGTGATTACCGAATGTTGTTCGGAGTCCCGGATGAGATCCCGGACGTCACGAGGAGTTCCGAAATGGTCCGGAGGTAAAGATTTATATATGGGAAGTCATCATACGGTCACCGGAAATATTCGGGGGTATACCGGTATTGTACCGGGACCACCGGAGGGGTTCCGGGGGTCCACCGGGATGGTCCACCTGCCCCGGAGGGCCTTATGGGCTGTAGGTGAAAGGGAACCAGCCCTTAGTGGGCTGGGTGCCAAACCCCCTAGGGCCCATGCGCCTAGGTTTTGGGGGAAACCCTAAACGGGGGCGCCCCCACATTGCTTGGGGGGCAAGCCACCTCCCCTGGCCGCCGCCCCTCCCACCAGATGGGATCTGAGGGGGCCGGCCCCCCTCTCCCTTGCCCCTATGTATAGTGGAGGGCTGGGAGGGCAGCCATACCTTTCCCAAGGCGCAGCCCCTCCCCTCCCCAACACCTCTCCTCCTCCGCATGTGCTTGGCGAAGCCCTGCCGGAGAACTGTCACTCCACCACCACCACGCCGTCGTGCTGCTGTTGGGGCCTTCTTCCTCAACCTCTCCCTCCTCCTTGCTGGATCAAGGCGTGGGAGACGTCACCGCTCCGTACGTGTGTGGAATGCGGAGGTGTTGTCCGTTCGGCGCTTGGATCATCGGTGATTTGGATCACGACGAGTACGACACCATCAACCCCGTTCTCTTGAGCGCTTCCGCTCGCGATCTTCAAGGGTATGAAGATGCACTCCCTCTCTCTCGTTGCTAGCATCTCCTAGATTGATCCTCATGACACATAGGAAAATTTTGAATTATTGCTACGTTCCCAAACACTGCGTGCCTCTTCTCACGGGAGACGTTGGGCTCTCTGATATATGTGTACCCTGTAACAGTCTCTCTGAATCAATACAACAACAGCATATTGAGCCTCTCCTTTCTTCAACTTGGTATCAGTTTCCATGGCCTTTGATGACATCTTTGGCGACCTCTCTGCTCCTGACGCCACCGCTGCCTCGGCCGCCGTCGCCGCTCAGTCCCCTCGTCCTGGGTCCTTTGCTCCTCATTCCACCACCACTCCCGCTGCCACTTCAGCTCTCTCGACCATGGTCGTTCCCCTTGCTGATCCCTACCTCCTCAATTTCCATCAAGACCACATGTCCAACCACATCACCTTCAAACTAGATCCCTCCCAGAACAACTACATCAAGTGGCGCACGTTTTTCAACTGCGTTTTACTTCAACACCGTGTCCAAGACCACGTTCTGCACCCGCCCCTGCCAAACCCGATCCTTCCTGGCTCGCCATCAACCACCGTCTTCTTCTCTAGATTCTCTTCACGCTGGCCGACCCCCTCCTCGAGGTCATCATGGGCGGCGCCGGCGACGCCTACACCGCCTGGACTCACATCCGAGACTATTTCCAGGCCAACCAGGGTGCCCAAAACCTGCATCTAACCCACCAGTTTCGCAGCCGTGGCCATTGAAAGTGCAATCATGCCCTTAATCTTATTTTGCTGTTGATGACAACATGCATATAGGGGACTAATCATTTTTATCAAGTATATCTCAGGATTAAGTCTCAAGGGCCGTGTGTGGATCATGACTATGGACAAATATATATCACTCACGAGCGGAGATACAATACAATAGCTTTGGCTCTTTTTCGGTTTGTTCTTGAGTATAGGGATCCCGCACTATTAAGAGGGGATCGTCGGATTTCGTGAAAGACTTGCTCAAAACCCACAAAGTATCCTCTCACAACATCTCTGTTTCACCCCTAGCTCTTCCACTAACTTGTGCACAAACTTCTTTGTGCTCATGATCTTGTGTGCTCTGTTTTCACCGGACGACCGGTATTCTATGGACGTCCGGCCCTTCACATCTGGCTCTCTCTGGATGTCCGGTGCATCCTCACAGAAAGAATATAGCAGAAATCCGGTCCGCTCCGGACGTCCGGTCACCGGACGTCCTTTTCTCTCCGGAAATCCGGTACAGCCTCAACAGAACACTTATTAATGGATTTCCGGTCCTCACCGGACGACCGGCACCTTCCGGACGTCCGGTGGCTGTGTGCCTCCTGCTTCCTTTGTGGCCTCGCAGGATTCCCAGCGAACGGACGACCGGCGGCCCGGCCGGACGTCCGGTTCAATCTTTGCCACCAGACTTCCGGTACTCACCGGACGTCCGACAACTTTAGTACACTAAGTGGCTCACCGGTCAGTTTTTACACTACTACTATATATAGCCTCCTCCGACCACGGGATAAGGTGGACCATTCACTTTGAGCTCTCCAAGAACACATTTCACTCCCTCTCTTGATCCCCGACACCAAATCCTAGATCCCCAAGGGATTTGGGAACATTTGAGAGAAGTTCTCCAATCAAGTGATAGATCCACTCCTTCCCCTTCTTCTCACCAAAGGAATTCGTGATTTGAGCAAGTTCTTGAGCTATTCCGGTCGTTCTTGTTACTCTTGGAGGTTGGAGACTCCTAGGCGGTAGGAGTAACCCCCGGAAAGTTTGTGAGGGTTTGGAGATCACCCCAAGGTCTACCACTAGTGGTTGTGAAACGCCTTCGTGGTGTTAGCTCTTAGCATCATACTTGCAATTGTTAGGCTCACTTTCATATTCCGCATTATTGCCTAAAATTGCTAAGTAATAATCATATTTGTAATTGTATCAATTCACCCTCCTCTAGGTCCATCTCGATTCTTTCAATTGGTATCAGAGCCTAGTGCTCTATTCTTGTGGCTTAACCGCCCAAGAGCGAGATGAACCCCGATGGGACTCCCCTTGTTGCAGATCTGAAGAATACGGGTGCGGCTTCCACGGAAGTCAAGTCCTACACTTCTGAGGATCTGGAACGGGGCCTTGCTAAGCAAAAGGAGGAGCATGATGCTTATCTTGAGGCCTTGGTTCAAATGAGAATAGCCACACTAACCACTGATGTGGCTTGAAGCTACGTCGGTATTTCCCCAAAGAGGAAGGGATGATGCAGCACAGCGGCGGTAGGTATTTCCCTCAGATATGAAACCAAGGTTATCGAACCAGTGGGAGAACCAGGCAACACAACGTAAACAAAACCTGCACACAAATAACAACACCTCACAACCCAACGTGTTAAAGGGGTTGTCAATCCCTTTCGGGTAACGGCGCCGGAAACGGCGTGCGGACGGGAGAAAGTTGTAATAGATTGAATAAATAGTTGGTTTAGTAGATCTGAATAAAAAGAGCAAACAAAATAGATCGCAAAGCAAATATATGAGAAAGAAGACCCGGGGGCCGTAGGTTTCACTAGTGGCTTCTCTCGAGAAAAGTAGCAAACGGTGGGTAAACAAATTACTGTTGGGCAATTGATAGAACTTCAAATAATTATGACGATATCCAGGCAATGATCATTACATAGGCATCACGTCCAAGATTAGTAGACCGACTCCTGCCTGCATCTACTACTATTACTCCACACATCGACCGCTATCCAGCATGCATCTAGTGTATTAAGTTAATGGAAAAACAGAGTAATGCAATAAGAACGATGACATGATGTAGACAAGATCTATCTATGTACAGATAGACCCCATCGTTTTAACCTTAGTAGCAACGATACATACGTGTCGTTTCCCTTTCTGTCACTGGGATCAAGCACCGTAAGATCGAACCCACTACCGGGCATCTCTTCCCATTGCAAGACAAATAGATCAAGTTGGCCAAACAAAACCCAAATATCGAAGAAGAAATACGAGGCTATAAGAGATCATGCATATAAGAGATCAAAGAAACTCAAATAACATTCATGGATATAAAAAGATATAACTGATCATAAACTCAAAGTTCATTAGATCCCAACAAACACACCGCAAAAAGAGTTACATCATATGGATCTCCAAGAGACCATTGTATTGAGAATCAAAAGAGAGAGAGGAAGCCAGCTAGCTACTAACTACGGACCGGAAGGTCTACAAAGAACTACTCACGCATCACCGAAGAGGCACCAATGGAGGTGGTGAACCCCATCCGAGATGGTGTCTAGATTGGATCTGGTGGTTCTGGAATCTGCGGCGGCTGGATGAATATTTTGTCGACTCCCCTAGGGTTATGGGATTTTTGGTGTATTAATAGAGCAAAGAGGCGGTCCGGGGGGCACCCGAGGTGGGCACAACCCACCAGGGCGTGCTTGGGCCTCCTGGCGCGCCCTGGTGGGTTGTCCCCTCCTCGGGACTCCCCCCAGGTGCAACCAGGGCCCAATATCTTCCTTCTGGTCCATAAAAAATCTCCGCGAAGTTTCGTTGCGTTTGGACTCCGTCTGATATTGATTTCCTTGCGATGTAAAAAACATGCAAAAACCAGCAACTGGCTCTTGGCACTATGCCAATAGGTTAGTACCAAAAAATGATATAAAATGATTATAAAACATAAGATTCATAATAAAACAGCATGGAACAATCAAAAATTATAGATACTTTGGAGATGTATCAACCACGATGCTTGCACCACTTTCTGTTGGTGCGGCTACTCCTTCACTTGGCCAACAACCTCCTAGTAATGAACACTCCAGTGTTCCTTGGCTTTATGCAAGACCTCAAATAGAGAAACCAAAGTATAACCCTCAAGGCAAACCTCCTTTACTTGATGACACTACCGATTTTGCTTTGTGGAGAGTTGCTATGCAGGATCATCTTCGGTATTGAAATGATGAGATGTTGGAGATCTTGGAGTATGGCTACCAAGCTGTTGACCCAAAGAATCTTACTCCTAGAGAGGTATATGGCAAGAATCTCAACGACACAGCATCCATGTGCATAATGAGAGGTATGACTGACAAGCAAAGGAGACCATACATACATATCACAAGTGCCAAGGAATTATGGGATAGCATTGTGAGGACCAAGACCGGTACCTCCAGTCTCCGGCTTGCTCAACACGAAATTGCCAAGGATCAATTGCAGAACTTTTGTATGGAGAATGGTGAATCTCCCAAGCAATTCCTTGAGCGTCTCATGACTCTCACCGCCAACATCGAGTCATGTGAATGTGACAAGACACAAGATGGATTCAACTTGACTAACCGATTTCTCGTGGATAAGTTGCTTCATGCTCTTGCTCCGTATCATAACCAAATGGTGTGGGACATAAGACAACACCATGGATTCAAGGAAATGACTCCAGATGACATCATATCCACATTCCAACTATTTGAAGAGTCAAAGGCAAATGCTACAAAACATCTTCCATGAATGGCACCTCAACATCAAAAATCAATCTTGCATTGAAGGCCAAGCATGTATATGAAGAAGAGCAAAGTGAAGAAGAAGAAGAAGAAGAAGATGATGATGATGATGATGATGAGGATGAAGACGGTGATGAGATTGACTCCGATGAGAGCCCTTCATATGAAGACATTGCCCTCTTTGTCAAGAAGTTTAGAGCGGGAAAATTCAAGGGAAGATTCCAGAAGAAGAAAGTGAGAAAATGTTAGAATTGTGAAGAAGCCAACCACTTCTCCAACGATTGCCCCTATGAGAAGAGAGAAGATAAACCAAGGTCCCCCAAGACCTTTCCCAAGAAGAAGTTGCCAAACCCCTTGAACTCAAAGCTCAAGAGGAGAGATGGGACACCAATGGTTGCTCATGAAGAATCCGATCCGGATGATGTTAGTGGTGTTCACGGAGTTGCTCAAGATTCTCAAAACACCTTGAGGCTAGTCAACAAGAGTGGTGATGTTGTCACCTACAACTATATGAAAGACTACAAGGGCAACGCTCACAAGTGCCTAATGGCAAAGGCCGTGGTAGAAGATGGAGAGGACCAAAACTCTCCTGACAATGTCAAGGTAACCCCACGATAAAATCCTCCTCTCTTCACTCCCCCTACTCCTAGTGATGAGTACCTTGATGCAGAGGATAATTATGATGATAATGATATAGATGACCCCATGTTTGCTAAATTAAATAAGTTCATGTCCTCCCTCAAAGGAAAGAAGCTCACTATGTTCCGTATGCTTATGGAGACAGTGGGTAAGCACACCGTCACCATTAAGGAACTCGAAACCCTCGTGACCGAGGAAAAGGAAAAATATGAAATCCTTGAGCGGAAAATCCAATATGAGGAAGCACGAAATGATGAACTATGCTTGAAAATTGGTGCAAACATTGATGTTCATGCTAAAGATCTTGCCTCCTTGAAAAAGGCTAAGGACTCTTGCGAAGAGTTGATGAATCATAAAAGTAAGCTTGTGAGGTCTCATGCTTCTCTCTCTAAGGATTTGAGCTCCTATCCGTGTCCCTCAAGACTAAGGAAGAAGAGCTCACCCTTCCTACAAAGAGTTTTGAGACACTCAAGCTTACTTATCTTGAAACTCTAGCCAAGGCTTACTCTTCTCCTTTCAATGTTGATGCTTGTACTACTAACTCTAGTAGTGATCTAGCATCTATTCTTGAGGAGAATCGTTTTCTCAAGGCTCAAATCGAGAAAGGTCACATGACATGTGCTCAAGGAAAAAAGAACCTTAGTGAGGTATTGAGCCAACACAATGAGGTGTTTGCCAAAGAGGGGCTCGGGTTTGACCCAAGCACAAGCAAGAAGAAGACGTCTTCTCAAAAGTACACCACCCCTCTAAAAGAAACATTTGTACGAGAAGGGCACAAGGAGAAAGGTAAGGTTGTTAGTGGGAAGGCCACAAGGGGCATGCCCACTCTCAACAAGCCAAAAGAGTTCATGCCTCCATCCTATGTACTTCGTAGGACTAAGGATGGAGAAGTTTATGCAAAATTTGTTGGTCCTCAAAATGCATTCCGATTCTACACTATTTGGGTCCCTAAGACCCTTGTGACTAACTTGAGAGGTCCCATTGCAAAATGGGTGCCTCTAACCAAGTCATAATTGTGTGTAGGTTTCTTTCTCTGGTGGAGTAAAATGGGTGATTGATAGTGGATGTACCAATCATATGACCGGAGATAGCAAATTGCTCTACGATTTCATGGAAGCTATTCAACCATTTATGAGCATTATGTTTGGTGGAGGATCAAAAGGACAGGTACTCGGGTTGGGCAAGGTGGCTATCACAAATGACATGTCTCTAGCAAATGTCATGCTTGTTCAATCCCTTAAATATCATTTGCTTTCTGTTCGCCAATTGGCTTCTATTGGTTATGATACACTCTTTGGACTAACGGATGTGAAAGTCTTTAAGAGAGATACTCTCGAAGTGGCCTTTGTTGGAGAGTTGGATGGGAACCTTTACACGGTTAATTTCTCAAAAGAGAGCACATTCCGTGCAACTTGTCTAAAGGCCAAGGCTAACAAGGGGTGGCTATTGGCATCGCCGGCTAGCCCATGTCGGCATGAGAAATCTTCAAGATCTCCTAAAAGGTAATCACATCCTTGGACTAACAAATGTCTCTTTGAGAAAGATCGTGTGTGTAGTGCATGCATAGCCGGGAAGCAACATCGATCAAAGCACCCACCCACGAATATCGTGTCTACTTCAAGGCCTTTGGAGCTCCTTCATGGGATAGTCTTGGTGGGAAAAGTATGGGCTTGTCATTATTGATGATTACTCAAGATATACATGGGTGTTTTTCCTCAAGTCCAAGGACGAGATGAAGATCACCTTCATTGATTTTGCAAAGCAAGCACAACGCAAGTTTGACAAAGAAATCTTGGCAATAAGAAGTGATAATGGCTCTGAGTTCAAGAACTACACCTTGGAAGAATTTCTTAGTGATGAAGGGATTGAGCATCAATATTCAGCTCCATACACTCCTCAGCAAAATGGTGTAGCCGAAAGGAAGAACCGTACACTTGTGGAGATGGGAAGGTCCATGTTGGATGAATACAAGTCCCCACTTAGCTTTTGGTCCGAGGCTGTCAACACTGCTTGCCATGCATCAAACCGGCTCTTCCTCCACACTATATTGGAAAAGACTCCATATGAGCTCCTAACTGGGAACAAGCCGAATGTCAACTACTTTCGTGTGTTTGGGTGCAAATCTTTCATCCCCAACAAAAGAGAATGGATATAAAAATTTCAATCCAAAACCATTGAGGGCATATTTGTTGGCTATGGATCAAACTCTCACGCCTATAGAGTCTACAACAAATCCAATGGATGTGTTGTAGAAACTTGTGACGTGGTGTTTGATGAATTTAATGGCTCCCATGGGGAGCAAGTTGATCTAAGTGATGTAGGTGAAGAAGATTCTTCTCAAGATATTTTGACCATGGGTGTTGGTGCACTTCTTCCAATGGAACAAGAACCTCATGATGATGATGAAGAGATGGAAGCTTCACATATCATCAAACTACTTCAACACCCATACCACCACAAGCTCATATTGCTCAACCAATGCCCTTAGACCAAGTACAAGAAGATGATCAAGTCCCTCTTCATGATAATCTTCAAGAACAAGATCATCATCAAGGGCAAGAACAAGAAAGTTCAATCATTGATGATGAACCTCAACAAATGCAAGATGAAGAAGAATATCTTCCACCACATATTAATGATCCATATGTTGAGGATGTGGATGATGGACATGAAGTTGAACCTTGCGAAACTCTAACCTCCATCATGCCTCAAGTGGCCGGTCGTGTTGATGTTGAAAAAATTCTCACCGGCATATCGGAAGGTAGAGTCACTCGTAAACATTTGACAAACTTTTGTGCCCACTTCTCATTTGTGTCTAGTGTTGAGCCTCTCAAGGTACATGATGCATTGATGGACAACGATTGGCTCGTTGCTATGCAAGAAGAGTTGAACAGTTTTGAACGCAACCAAGTGTGGTCATTAGTCGAGAGGCCAACTATGGAGCACAATGTCATTGGAACAAAATGGATTTTCAAGAACAAGCAAGATGAGAATGGTGTAATCATCCGTAACAAGGCAAGGTTAGTGGCACAAGGGTACTCACAAGTTGAAGGTTTGGACTTTGGTGAGACCTTTGGCCCCATTGCCCGTCTTGAATCTATTCGCATCTTACTTGCTTATGCTGCTTTCAATGGTTTTACATTACATCAAATGGATGTGAAGAGTGCTTTCCTTAACGGTCCTCTGCAAGAAGAAGTATATGTATCACAACCACCTAGGTTCGTTGATCCCGATCACAAAGACTATGTGTATAAACTTCCTAAGGCTTTGTATGGCCTCAAACAAGCACCTCGTGCATGGTATGCTCATCTTAAGAAGTTTTTACTCAATAATGGTTTTGTGAGAGGGGTGATCAATCCCACTCTTTTTACTAAGAGGGACAAGGGTGATTTGATCTTGCCAAATCTATGTAGATGATATCATTTTTGGTTCTCTTAACAATCATTTGTGCAAGAAGTTTGCGGCCTCCATGACCAAGAATTTTGAAATGTCACTCAATGCGGATTTGAAGTTCTTTCTCGGATTCCAAATTAAACAATTTCAAGAAGGAATTTTCTTGTCTCAAGCAAAATACCTCAAGGATATCCTAGAGAAGTTTGGCATGTCTGATGCTAGTCCATGTAAGACACCCATGCCAACCAAAGTTGTACTCACTGAAGACACAAATGGTATCCCTTTCGACCCATCTATTTACCGCTCTATGATTGGTTCATTGCTTTATCTTTGTGCATCTAGACCAGACATCATGTTTAGTGTATGCATATGTGCTGGATTTCAAGCTTCCCCTAGGGAAAGTCATCATAAGCGGTTAAGCATATTCTTAGATACCTTGTTCACACCCCAAAGTTGGGTCTATGGTACCCCAAGGATGCTAAGTTTGATCTCATTGGGTACACGGATGCGGATTGGGCTGGAGATAAAGTGGATCGTAAGTCCACCTCCGGTGCATGTCAATTTCTTGGACGCTCCTTGGTAAGTTGGTCCTCGAAGAAACAAAATTGTGTTGCTCTCTCCACCGCCGAAGCTGAATACATTGCAACCGCCAGTTGTGCAACTCAATTACTATGGATGAGGCGAACTTTGAAGGATTATGGTATCACCTATAGACATGTGCCTCTTCTATGTGATAATGAAAGTGCCATCAATGTTGCTGAGAATCCCAAAGATCATACTCGCACCAAGCACATTGATATTAGGTATCATTTCTTGCGAGATCATGTGGAAAAGGGTGACATTGATATTGCTCATGTGGGTACAGATATGCAACTTGTAGACATTTTCACCAAGCCATTTGATGAAGCAAGGTTCTGTCAACTTAGGCGTGAACTTGGTATCTTGAAGCTTGACAACATTATGTGAAATCTAGTACCCATGCATGCATTTTCATCATGTCTTGTCTTGATGTAGGCATATATTTAGGGGGAGACACTCAACTCATGAGTACTCTGACCCTATGTAATGCATAAATAGAACAAACACTCTCAAAGCTACCATGTTGTTCTAACTATGGTGCTTTCAATGATGGAGTAGTGATTATGCACCCCAAGTTCAAATCCTTGCGATGCCATGTCACATATACTCACACATGGTGGCATTGGCCACCGCTCTTATCGGTTAGAACATTATCTGAGCGGTGTGTTTTATTTGTTTGTTGGCATAGGATATTCACTACTTAACATTGTGTCTTTTCATCTTACTTCATACTGAAATCATCATCTCACTACCATTGTCATTGGCACCAAATATATCACCTTGTCCTTCTCAAAAATTTCTGAGGGCTTCCGGTCGTCCGGTACGTTCCGGACGTCCATAAAATTCCCTCTGTTGCACTCATGCCGGACGTCCGATATGGCCGGTTTTCCATTAATTTCCATTCTGTCTCATCGCGTCGGATGTCCGGTTTTTCCGGTCGTCCGCAACCTGGCTCATCTGGCGTTTCGTCTCAGGCACCAGACGTCCATAACCCGCCGGCCGTCCGTTCATTTCCAGGGCCGTATATATAAGGCGGGGTGTGTTTGGAGCAGTTTCCTAAACCTAAAATCGCTCGTCCCTCTTTCTCTTCTCCGCCGCCACTGCTCACCCTCCTCGCTACGGTCGCGCGCCGGCCATGCCCCTCGTCGTCTCAAGCTCTGCATGGGTCGCCCCGGTTGCCGCCTCTATGCGTCTCCCAAAGGGAAGATCAATGTCCCTCATTTTCTGTGGCATGAGATCCGTCTCGCTTGTCTTCAGCACAAGCGGGCCTTTCCTCATGCTCCCTTTCTTCAGGCATTCATCGAGAGTGTGGCTCCGTTTCCCATTGCCCGCACTCACTTCCATGAGCGGTGGGTCATTCCACCTCACATGGCGGATGATTGGGTCCCCAAGGACTCTTCCTCTTCTGCTAATGCTCGCCGAACTGCTGCTAGCGTTACTCCTGCTGCTCAATACTCCTCCTTCCGGATATGCATCATTTAGGCGCATTGCTCGCTTTCTTGGGAAGGCGCACTCTGCCATGATGAAGGTTTTTACCTTTCACTGCTCCCAAAATCACGATGTTGTCACTCGCATGGTCACTTCCAAGAATGCTCTGAAGGCTCGTCTGAGAGACTCCGGAGTTTTCGATGTGAGTGATGATGAACGTCTTCCTGATGATCCACCTTCTGACTTTGGCTTTCCCTCGGGTCCTGAGTGGTCTGATTTCCTTGACGAGGCTGGTGGCAGTGGTGCGCATGATGATGATGATGATGCTTTATGATGGTCTGACCCCTTTTGGGTACTTGATGCCAAGGGGGAGTAGGCACTTATCTATTATGTAATGCTGTGAGATTAGCTTGTATCGAACCAATGTTATGATTATTGTCGTTTTATGTACTATGCTATGAGTGATGAACCTTTATGGGTTGTGTAATGCACCTATCTATGGAGCCTATTATGGTATTATGTTATCTTGTTTACTTTATGAGATTTGGTTGTGTTGGTATCATATTGAGGGGGAGCTCTCTTCATGCTTATTTTATTTATGCACATGTTTAGGGGGAGCTCCACAACAAATTCTTTCGATATTCAAAGTTTTTTTTACATATTGAGAAGTGCATGTATGTTGTCATCAACAACCAAAAAGGGGGAGATTGAAAGTGCAATCATGCCCTTAATCTTATTTTGATGTTGATGACAACATGCATATAGGGGATTAATCATTTTTATCAAATATATCTCAGGATTAAGTCTCAAGGGCCGTGTGTGGATCATGACTACGGACAAATATATATCACTCAAGAGCGGAGATACAAGACAATAGCTTTGGCCTCTTTTTCGGTTTGTTCTTGAGTATAGGGATCCCGCACTATTAAGAGGGGATCGTCGGATTTCGTGAAAGACTTGCTCAAAACCCACAAAGTATCCTCTCACAACATCTCTGTTTCACCCCTAGCTCTTCCACTAACTTGTGCACAAAGTTCTTTGTGCTCATGAGCTAGTGTGCTCTGTTTTCACCAGACGTCCGGCCCTTCACAGCCGACCGGGCATCTAGCTCTCTCTGGATGTCTAGTGCATCCTCCCAGAAAGAATATACCCGAAATCCGGTCTGCTCCGGACGACCGGTCATCGGACGTCCGTTTCTCTCCGGAAATCCGGTACAGCCTCAATAGAACACTTATTAACGGATTTCCGGTCCTCACCGGACGACCGGTCACCGTACGACCGGCACCTTCCGGACATCCGGTGGCTGTGTGCCTCGTGCTTCTTTTGTGGCCTGGTAGGATTCCCAGCAACCGGACGACCGGCGGCCCGGCTGGACGTCCGGTCCAATCCGTGCCACCGGACGTCCGACAACTTCAGTACACTAAGTGGCTCAACGGTCAGTTTTTACACTACTACTATATATAGCCTCCTCCCTCCACGGGACAAGGTGGACCATTCACTTTGAGCTCTCCAAGAACACATTTCACTCCCTCTCTTGATCCCCTACACCAAATCCTAGATCCCCAAGGGATTTGGGAACATTTGAGAGAAGTTCTCCAATCAAGTGATAGATCCACTCCTTCCCCTTCTTCTCACCAAAGGAATACATGATTTGAGCAAGTTCTTGAGCTATTCCCGTCGTTCTTGTTACTCTTGGAGGTTGGAGACTCCTAGGCGGTAGGAGTTGCTCGGAGAGGAATCGATCATTGAGATTACTCCCGGAAAGTTTGTGAGGGTTTGGAGATCACCCCAAGGTCTACCACTAGTGGTTGAGAAACGCCTTTGTGGTGTTGTCTCAAAGGGAGAATAGGGCTAGCCTTCGTGGTGTTGGTGTGCCTTCGTGGTAACATCCACCTCTCTAACGGTGACGTAGCTTCCCTCCAAGGAAGTGAACATCGGCATACATCCTCGTCTCTTCGAGTTGCGGTTATTGCGAACCCTAACTCTCTACTTGTGGTTACTTGTCTCTTAGTCCTTGCTTATATCATATTGTGCTTGCTTTCTCACATAGTTGTGTTACTTGTTTACCTTGCTTAGCTCTTAGCATCATACTTGCAATTGTTAGGCTCACTTTCATATTCCGCATTATTGCCTAAAATTGCTAAGTAATAACCATATTTGTAATTGTACCTATTCACCCCCCTCTCTAGGTCCATCTCGATCCTTTCAGCCATGGCCGCACCGACGGTCGCGGCCGTGGTTGCTCGGATTCTGGTGGTCGCGGCTCCCAGCCCTCGCAGCAGTCGCCGTGGACAGGCTACTTCGCTCCCTTCGGCATGGCGTTGCCGGCTCCCCGCGCCGGCTGGATCCCTCCGGTTGCAGGCCTACCCCCTGATGTACTCCGGCCCGCAGCAGTCGGGTCCCTCGTCGCTCCCGCTCGGCGCCCCTGGCTGGGATCACGCCGTGTTGTTCCATCAGGCCTACAGCCAGCACGGCCTTGCTCAACAAAACGCTGATTGGATCCTTGACTCCGGTGCTGCCACACACGTCACGGGTAACGCAGGTAATCTCTCCTCGTTTCGTTCTTTTCCAAAGCATAATTCTTCTAGCATAATTGTCGGCAACGGTGATCGCTTACCTATTACTGGCATAGGCTCCACCACTCTCCCTCCCACAAATCTCTCTCTCCACGATGTAGTTGTCTGCCCTTCTATCGTTAAGGATCTTATCTCTGTTCGTAAACTCTCTTGTGATAATAATGTTGCTGTTGAGTTTAACCCCTCCGGTTTTTCTGTGAAGGCCCTTCCCACCAGGAGTCACATCATGACGTCCAGTAGCTCCGGTCCTCTCTACCCATTTTATGGCAAGCACTCCCTTGGCGACACCGCATTCTTCACCACTTCTGGCGATATATGGCACCAGCGTCTTGGCCATCCGGGCAAGACATCATTAGCTTCTATTTCCCAAGATTTCCTTCCTGATTGTAATAATGCTGCTAGATCCCCCTGTACGGCCTGCCAACTTGGACGGCAGCCTCGTCTATCTTTCCCTTCTTCAAATAATTATACTACTGCTCCCTTCCAACTTATTCACTGTGATTTATGGACCGGTCCGGTTATGAGCTTTTCGGGCTATCAATATTACCTTATTGTGCTTGATGATTTTTCGCATTACTCTTGGTCTTTTCCCTTGCGCCACAAATCCAAGACATCCTCCACCCTTCAACGTTTCTTTACATACATTCTTACGCAGTTTAACACTCTAATCAAGTGCATGCAATGTGGTAATGGCGGCGAATTCATTAGCACGTCCCTTCGTACCTTTTTTTTTCCAACCACGGCACATTTGTACCCTGTAACACTCACGGGAGACGTTGGGCTCTCTCATATATTTGTACCCTGTAACACTCTCTCTGAATCAATACAACAGCAGCATATTGAGCCTCTCCTCTCTTCAACAATCGATGCCTTGCCGGTATCTGCTCTCTCGCCCTGCGGTAAGCTCAACTTGCACTGTTACACACACTAGGCTCAACAATAAACTACACATTTAGGATATCTTTGTCTATGCCGGAAACGAGGTTAGATCTTGACCAGCAACTACTAGCAAACAAGGCTGCTCAGTGGTGAGCGCGCCGACCAAGCCCTTCCTAGGTTTTGCTTGCTCTCAGATGGAGTAGTATACTGCAAACTGCTCTGGGCTCTGGCCTCACTCCTCGGTCCTGCTTAACAAATTACAGGCACCACCCCTCCTCTCATCTTGCAAACAAATGATCGTCACCATTCATTCGTCATCACCAATGAAATGCCGCATGCACGCTGGACGAATCTAGCTATATTTAACTCGAATACACTAGTGAAAATTGGGTACAAAAGTACGGACACATGATATCACGTGACTCATCAGATAAGCGCGTATCCTTTTTGAAAAATAATAATGTCTTTTACGGCCTCGCAAAATGAGCCACCTGTCTTTTTCCTTGCAACACGGTGAATTTTACAGGCAGCAGATCCTGCGCAAAGTTTAGTGCTTTTATAAAATAATAGAAAGAAGAAATTTGTGCATGAGATTCAGACATGAATATTCCTGGATTGCTGGATTAGTATTGGACTGCCAATAGACTAGCTACTATGCATTTTTGTTCTGAAAGTAAAGAAGTTTTGTGCTTGTTTTTGTATGGTTTTGATCATTTGTTTTGAGTTTTGTTTATTAGGTAGCTTCTCATTTTGTAGTCGTCACCATTCATTCGTCATCACCAATGAAATGCCGCATGCACGCTGGACGAATCTAGCTATATTTAACTTCGTACACAGTTGTGAAAACTGTGTACAAAAGTACATACTGATTGTATCGTGCGACTTGTCTAGATAAGCGCGAACCCTTTTTGGAAAATAATAATGTTTTGTACGGCCTTGCAAAATGGAGGCCACCTGATTTTTCTCCTTGCAGCCCGATGAATTTTAACCACCAGCAGATCTCGCGCAAGTTTGGTGCAGGTTTTGTGCTTTTACAAAATAATAGAAAGAAGAAATCTGTGCATGAGATTCAGACATGAATCTTCCTGGATTGCTGGATCAGTATTGCTCTGCCAGTAGACTAGCCACTATGCATTTATGTTCTGAAAGTAAAGAAGTTTTTTGCTTGTTTTTGTATGGTTTTGATAATTTGTTTCGAGTTTTGTTTATTAGGTAGTTTCTATTTCGTAGTTGTCATTGGATGATATATTTATTTACAACACACAACTCATATATTATTGGTAAAATTAATGGTCACAGACAGAGTTAACTCATGAAATAGGAAGATACCAGTACTGTGTTTATCTATGCCGAAAACGAGGTTGGACCTTCACCAACAATTAACAAGCTTGGACGACAGGCCGTTGCTAATTAATTTCAGCAGCCAGCTTTGTTCAGCTCAGTGCGTGCCAACCAAGCCCCTTTTTACTAAACAATGAAAAAAAGAAAGCTCCTAGGTTTTGCTTTCTTTTTGTCAACATGTATTAGTATAATACATGTGTGTCCAGACGGCTTTTTGTTCGCTTTTTTAGGCATCAAATATGTCAGATGCCCTCACAAATAAAGATTCCTCGGAGAAATGATAGTTGAGTCAGGAATTCACTTCATTGGTTTAGAGGAAACCATGAAGCATGAATTCTAAACTCTGGCAGCTTGGAAATAAATCTGTCGACACTACTCTTGATGGTAGATCTGGAGGTTTATTTCTAGGAGTTAATGTTTATTACAAGTTTTACAGTAGTTGGCATTTTTTGGAGCCGTTCGTTTGTCTCGATCTAACGGCGCATACATACGTAGTACTCGAAAGTACGCGGATGAAAGTACTTGAAAGTACTATTAGTCTAGGGGCATTTTAGTCCTAGGAAATATATGACAAGGTGGGGCCCTCTCGTCCAATGCAAAACCGCCGCCCCTCTCCTCCAATGCAAAACCGCCGCCCCTCTCATCCAATGCAAAGCCGCCGCCGTGCTCCTTCCCCTCTTCCATCACCATTGCAACCGCAGCCATCTCCTAGCCTTCTCCTCCTTCTCGCGGTCGCAACTTTGCTCTTCTCATCTTCCACATCCACCCCCCTCTTCCATCCACGCAAGATCCTCGATGGAGCAGCAGATCGAGCACATCGGCGGCGGCGAGAACGCCGACTTCGTGGAGATCGCCGGCGGCGACCAGGTCAAGATGGCCAGGTTGACGGAGATCCGTTCTTGGTTTCACAACATATTGCAGATGAACTGGACGGCAATGGCCACTTTGAAGCAAATGACGAGGAGGGAGAGGGCAAAGCTTTCCCCCCCACCCGCACAACCGATGCACAAGGTCGAGATCCTCCTCTAGGCGATGGAGCAGGCCGATTCGTCTAGCCCGTGGACCAGGCGTAGGTGGTGGGCGTTCAGATCCAGGGTAGAGCATCCACTGGATCAGGAACCCACGGTGCACGAGGTGCCGTTGCATATTGTGGAGCCTCCAACCGAGTCGGAGATGACTCCGAAGCGCAAGAGGAGGAGGACAGTGGTCGCGACATCGCTTCCCCGCCGTTCTCCACGCTTCCCTCGCCGCTCTCCTCGTCTGAACGGCGGCCGTAGCTATGTTTAGGGTATGATTGCTGAATTTCATTCATCATTACTTGCCACTTGCTTAATTTGATTCTCTGCAATATGTTCTTGCTACCTGTGTACTTGAATCCGTAGCCTCTGGATGGCAGCTTAGTTTGATCGACGAGGCTGTAATGAGTCTAGGCATATAGCATTGCTATGTTTACTTACTACGTTTTGATGTGCTGGAGTTGTATCCATGATAGGAAATTTTGTCTGTCACCTCAAGAGTTGTGTTTAAATTACGTGATGCAATCTGTGTAAATTGAACTTGCAATATTTTGGCTGCAAGCAGTGCCTCCAGAAAAGTTCATTACACAGTTTAGAGTGATAGACTCTGGGTTGACACTGAAATATTTCAATACTGCAAGTTTAGTAGATAGTTGTAGGCATTGAAATATTTCAGTACTGACAGGTTCACACTGAAATATTTGAGTAGTGCAATTGCAGTACACACGGGTACACACGGAAAAATTTCAGTAGTGCAATGCAATTTGAGTACACACGGGTAGACACTGAATATTTCAGTACTGCAGTTTCAGTACACGCACGCAACCCCAGAAATATTTTGGTGTAGCAGTTTCAGTACACGCGCGTAGCCACTGAAATATTTTGGTGGTGCTGTTTCAGTACAAGCACGTAGCCTCTGAAATATTTCGGTGGTGCACTTTCAGTACATGCACGTACCCACTGAAATATTTCAGTGGTTCACTTTCAGTACACGCACGTACGAAATGAAATATTTCAGTGGTGCTGTTTCAGTACACGCATGTAGCAACTGAAATATTTCAGTGGTGCTGTTTCAGTACACACACACGTAGCCACTGAAATATTTCAGTAATGCACTTTCAGTACAGAGATGTAGACACTGAAATATTTGAGTAGTGCCATGTCGGTGATCTTGCATCCAAATATTTAGGGCTTTCTAATGATTCAGCAAAAAAATAGACATAAGCAGTGAAATAATTTTTGTAGGGATGTTGGCTTACTCATGTTTTAGAGTGGTTGGGCTTTTTTAGAACCGTTCGTTGATGTCGATCTAACGGCAGACAAATACGAAGTACTGGGTAGTACTCCGATGCCATATCAATGTTGCTGATATGAATATGCATGTTTTCACCAAGTGTTTGCAGCATGCCTGATCAGTGAAGCAACACTGATGCGGCATGTCTGATCATTGCAGCAGCTAAATTCAAGCAAATCATACATCTAAGGAACCATAATGGCAAATTTAAGGGACATAAATATAGATAGCAATATATATTACTACCATAGATAGCAGCATCCACACAGCACACTTGCTGATGCAGACACCTCGAAGCTCAGACCACTAGCATATTAGATATGTTTAGACCACACATGACAGTACTACACTTAGATAAAGTTCATACTACATTAGCACTAAAAGTTTCCACCATCAGAATACCACATAAAGTTCACCAAAAGAACTGAGGCTTCCTCCATCATACGACAACCAGGGTCTAGGGCAACTACATGTTAGGGTTTTTCAGGACCTTGTGGAGGGCAGAATGCTGAGCACTGATCTTGTAGTCATGACTGCTGATGGATATAGCCCGACAATGCTCCATCAGATGCTCCTGCAACCCAGACCTGGGCTTGGGCTTGCTGCAGTAGGGGCACCTGTACTTGTCCTTCCTCCGGTTGTAGTACATGGCAGATCCTTGGGCCCTGATCTTCTGCACCTCCTTCTTTTCAAAGGACTCGACGTTCCCCTCGTCCACATCATCTCCAGATTCATACTGCACACATTAATGACTGACATTAATACATTATGCATTCAAAAAACTATAAACACGTAATACTAACTCAATGCACAAATAACATTTCAACTAGGCCTTACCTCGTACGGCTCATCTTCATCAGAGTCATATGGGTAGAACCCAGTCTTTTCCCACTTCCTCTTGTTGCCCACAAGATCCTCCTCCTCCTGCTATATTGTCAAACAAGCACATCAATTACAATGAATTGAATTGCAGTTAACAGAATGTCATTACAAACAAAATTGTGAATGTGAACCACATTGGTATGTTGCAAGTGACCAAATGCTTTCCTTATAAATAAAGAATCTAAGCAATCAATCAAAAGACAAATGATTTCCTTCATAAATGCTAATGAAAATGCAAGCTGGATTCTTGACATTCCCTGAATTTACCCAACACTTTTCTTTTGAGGGAATTCCCCCCCACACTACTTAATGGAAACATATAGTATATTTTGTTGCTAGGATCCTGCCTTGGAATGTTTACTTCACACTTTACATATAGTATATACTAATTACAGAAGCCAACTATCAATATGCACAGATTACTGTTTTTGGGATAATGCAGCAAAGCTCCTACACATATTAACATAATGCAGTAGTTAATTAGGTACAACTTCAACTATAAATGCATACATCTCCAACAAACATCTAAAATTTCATTACTTACCAAAACAACAACAAATTATACTATAGATGAATCTTGTATCATCTAAATCAATTCATTGGCACATCAAAATTAATGCATTCCAAATCAAATATGTTTCCATCCAGTATCATTGAACCACAGATCAAATCAAATAATCATAAATGTCAGCAGCATTGAACTACAGATCTAATAATCATATGACATCTATCTGACCTTAAATTCCCCCTTAAATAAGGTATTCAACCTCATACTAATTAAAATCTAACAAGCAAAAATTCAACTACTAATCTAATAAGCATCTGAAAAAACCCCAAGATGCTTTTATCTCTGAAGCAACGGCATTGCAGAGGATGTTCAATGCTGTCAATATGTCTGAAGCAACAACAAAATTCCACAACTAACCCAAACTAAATAAGCATAGACTGCCCCTTCCCCTCGACCACGCTTCCCCTCTCCTTCAGAAGCCCCAATCCAGCACAAAAAAATCCAGCCCTTGAGAAGCTCTTTTGGATTAACATGACAACACCCAGTACATGAGCACATCCTTCACTATATTTACAACCAAACTAATGCACCATCTAATCACCTCAGGTAGACAATTTCCAAATCACAAGGCCATGCACAAATCTAACCAAACAAAGTTCTGGCCACAAACACTACAATCTAAAAACTACCAACTAAAAGTGATAAGCAGATACCTTCTGCTCCGCCTCCTCCTCGCCGGAGCCGGCCTCCACCTTCTCCACCTTCTCCACCTCGTGCGCCTCGCCACAGCCCGCCCCCACCTTCTGCGCCTCGACAGAGCCCGCCTCCACCTTCTGCGCCTCGCCGGAGATCGCCAGAGCGGGCGCATCTGGCTGGACCGCGCAGCTGCGGCCCGGCCCCGCCTTCTCCAGATCTCCAGCGGAGGGAGCACCGCGCTGGACGCCGGCACGCCCCCTCACAAAGGTGCCCGCAGCGACCTGCCGCGCCTGCTCCACCAGATCTGCGCCCCAATCGGGGCGCTCGCCTCCTGCGTCCGCCATGGCGATGGAGAGGATGCGGTGAGGGAGACGAGGAGGTTGGAGAGGAGAGGGTTTTGGGGAGTGGGGAGTGGAGAGAGGGAGACGATGCGGCGGGGGGAAATGGTGGGCGATGCGGCCGGAGGTGGTTGCCGTCCACATTTATATGATGGGACAGTTTTGGCAACTACCCGTGACACGTGCTGCCCCACGCGCGGGCGGCTTCACGCGTGCACGAAAGGCCGCCGTATACAAACAAATACGTATACGGCCGGGCATACGATCCTATATGACGACCAACACGCCCGAAACCAAGGAAGCGTGCACCCGCCGTCCCTCGTGCGCCCTTAAGGCCAGCCCATGTGAGGGGCGGGAAGCCCCTTTCGTTTTCCCTTTTTATTTTTTCTGTTTTCTATTTTTCCTTTTGAAAGTAATTCAGGATTTCTAAAAGTTGCAAATTGCGAAAAAATGTTCGCATACCAAAGTTCTTCATGGCTTGAAAAAATGTTCAGGACATGATAAATCTCACAGATTCAAAAAATGTTCGTGATTTCAGAAAGTGTTCATATGTTAAAAAAATGTTCATGAATTTTTAGTAAATGTTCAAAATATTTTGAAAAATGTATGAATTTTTCAAAAATGTTCATGAATTCGTAAAAGATATTAGGAAATTTTAAAAATGTTCACAATTTCAAAAATATATTTCTGAATTTGGAAAATTTTCCTGATTTCAAGAACAGTTCATCGTTTAAAAAATTGTTCCTGAATTCAAAATATGTTTATGTTTTTCTTAAGAAAGCGTGAATTTTAAAAAAATTCGCAATTTCTTAATAATTCATGGGACCTGTCAGTTCGAAAACTCTAGAGATACTTCCTCAACCAATGATGCGACCCAGGGACCTTCATGCAAAAACTAGGCACCTGCATGCAAGAGTCGGGGACCTGCATGTGAATAGTGATTCATCAAGGCCTTGACAACTGCTGGCACAGCGGCTGCCGCCCGATTTGCATGCAGCAAAGATGAACGTGCATGGAGGTTTCTCAAATATTTCCAAGCACACCCTACTGGGCCCCGCTTATTTAAAAAATACGTCAGTCATTAATGATCTATAAATGAAGAATATGCATGATGATTATGAATATGCGTGCAGAAATACATCACAAAAATTATTCTACTCGAAAATAACAAGTGCTCCATGCTAGCCCTTATTCCTGTTCGAAATACATCATCATTCTTAAAGTTGGACATCAAATGATACACACAGAAAATAAAAACGAAAGATGTCGAACTAATACAGTAACATGGCAGTACAACCGCACTTCACTAAATTACTGTCACGATGAAATAGAATGTAAAGACCACGTCACACAAAGCTGAATGGCACACGACTTTCTCTGGCTCATCGTCAGTTCATGCTGTATGTAGACATCACAGTTCAGCCTCGAGATCCTACACAGAAGAATAGAATAAATCACATGGACATCAATTATGAGTAAAACACATGCAAAAAATAAATATGAACATATTTCGTACCTCTAGCAATTTAGCGCATTTACGTCGATTGTGACCAGGATTCTTGCAATAGCCACACATATTCTGTGATCTTGACTTCTTTGTCTTTGCCTGCAGCCTTTTCTTCGGTGCACCTCGGCCTGGCACATGCACGGGATCCAGAACCTTATCAACTTTCTCCGAGTGCGGCATCAACGGGCCAAACCTAATGCTGTTATGCTGAGCATTAGTTGACTCCTTGCTGTCAGCTTGTTCAAAACTTGATTGTTTGCCATGATGTTGTGCTTCCAAAAGCATCTTTAGACGGTGATAGTCCTCATCAGAGTGGCATGCCTTGAAACTTGCGGCGTGACTACAATTCCGCAACTCGCGGTACCTCTGCAGGCTTACCGAATAGTCATACATCTGGTTTTTTCTGGTAGGTGCGTATGCACATTTTGCATTCATAGTCCACCTAGTGGGAACGCAACAACTGGGCAGAATTGTTTGTTTTAAAATCCCCAATATGTAAAAAAGTGGGAACATGGTGTGCCTGCGCATTCCAGCTTACGGCAAGAACAACTCACCCTGTGCCAAAGACCTCCTTGCTCTTCAATGCGCACTCCAAACTTTTTATCCATTCTTTCCTGCTTGGACACAACATAAGTGGAATCTTCTGATCCATCTAGTATCTCTCTCATCTGACATTTGCTGACAGCATCTATGCTCCATAAGACCATCTTAAAGACACTAGGTGTGAAAACTGTTGCGGCGTGTTTCTCAAGCGGCGAAGCATTTTCCTCTGTAAATGGAACGGACTGCAAGGCTTCGACGTCTTGGAGAGCTTCGTTAATCCGTCGCGACGCAAGGCAACGCTCATAGTGCTCTAGCATTTCAAACAACGACATCTTACCCTCAAGATGCGTATGTAGCACAGAGTTCAAGCTCTCACTCCTCTGATTGCTGCTCAATCCTAGGAAACAACGCCCCTCAAGATATGGAGCACACCACAACTTTCTCATCTGATACATCTGATGCAGCCAAGACTCCTCACTGGTTACTTTATTCCGTTGTAAGAATTGTATCCATTTTATCTCATGCTCTTCAATGAAAGAAGTATCATAAATGAAAGATCTGAATTCCTCCTTTACGTCGTCATCATGCAGATGGCGTACAATGTTCTGTTGAATGTGCCATATACATAGTCTATGGTTTGAGTCTGGCCAGACCACCCTGATTGCCTCTGCATTGCAAGGTCCCCATCTGTGATCACAGATATCGGATGCTTCTGTGCCATGCAATCAGAAAAGGTCCGCAACATCCACTCGTATGCCTGGCTTGTTTCATGAGAAATTATACCACAGCCAAAAATAACAGTGCTGCGGTGGTGATTCAACCCCACAAACGGCACGAATGGCAGATTGTATTTGTTGGTTCTGTATGTGCTATCGAAAACAATGACGTCTCCGAAAGCCTCGTAGTCAAGTCGCGATTGACTATCAGCCCAGAACAGTCCCTTCAGATGGCCATGCTCGTCTACCAAGTACTTGAAGAAAAAATCCACATCTCGCTCTCGCCTCGCCATCATGTGCATGATCACCGTATTAGCATCACCGGCACTGATTGTCTCCTGCTTATTAGCATGGCAGAAATTATAAATGTCCCTCTTTATGCATCCAACCTTATCAAATCCACCGTATTGAAAGCACAAAATATCCATAATACGGTATTTGCGGATCCCACATTTTTCCATGTCCGCAATGTCCGCTTTCTGCTCATCGCTAATTCGTCTGTGCGAACGCAGCAGACAAGAAGGATCCCGTGTGGATAGAGGATGGCTGTGCTCATCGATGAAATCCTTGACAAACTACCGACCGGTTTCCTCTGGTCTCGTAATGACCAATTTAGCATTACACCCAACACGAGTTAAACTTCGTGGCCTCCTCTTTCTATCTTCCATCTTTCTTTTCATGTGCTTCTCTTCGCGAAACCCTTCACGACTACACACAATTTTCCTTAAAATTATGTATTTGTTGGATCCATCCCACTCAACGTAGCTTTTCCTCACACTAAAACCTTTTTCAAGAGCATATTTGTTGTAGAATTCATAGCCTTCAGCCTCACTATCAAACATCTTGCTGACAACATTTAGATACTCGAACATACTCTCATCACTTGCATACGCCATGTCTTCCTGCATATGACATGTGAGGGAAACCAATCATCAACATCTTTCTGTTTATCAATGTTGCAGGTGTAAAATAGCTCATAGGCAAAGACAAGTGCATGGAAAAGACTTTGCTCGTTTGACATGTGAGGGAAACCAATCATCAACGCCCAAGTTTAATTCCCCGCAAGATCGGACGGCTAATAAAAATCAGACGTGATCAGAGATGTAAGTACTGCTAAATTGAATTGCATGCACTAGGGAAACCTAAATCGATGATGACTAAACAAATCTAAGTAGGAAGTGCAGGCTACGAATCAAAGTAAGTTGAGATTCAGGCGATTCATACCTTAAGATGCAAGTCCGGAAGCGATGGGATCAGTGGGGGGCTTTCTCCTATACCGCCGCCGCCGTCGCCACCGACACTCCCGCCGCAGATGTCACGCCTTATTCTTCTTCCTGCCGCCGACCACATCTTTTATAGTGAAGGGGACCAGGAGGAGGACGAGAACGACGCCGACGACGGTGAATTGGTTCCTCTCGCCGGGCTCGTCGGACAGAAGGAAGAGGACGAGAAGGAGGACTTGACCGAGCTACTAGATCTAGACGTGGTTCTGGTCGAGAAGGAGGACTTGACCGAGCTACTAGATCTAGGCGTGGTTCTGGTCGTGGACGTGATCGGTTGAAATTTTTTTTTACCCTGGACCATTATGCCCTTCTCTGATTAAACTAATTAAGTTAATTCATTTTTAATCCCCCACCAGATCGGACGGCTAATAAAAATCAAAGGGGTAAGTACTTGAAAGTACTCCTAGTACCGCCCCAATCACCGTAAAAGGGCTCAATGTTTATATATACATTTGATGTTTTTCAGAACGAAAGTGGTGTTCTTTATATTAGGATACTGGAGAGTGAGAAAATCTCTAAATTCTAATGGCATCTACTTCCTTCGTTCCTAAATATAAGTCTTTCTAGAGATTTCAATAAGTGACTACATACGGAGCAAAATGAGTGAATCTACACTCTAAATTATGTCTACATATATCCGTATGTAGTTTGTATTGAAATCTCTAGAAAGACTTGCATTTAGGAACGGAGGGAGTAGCTAGTAGCCATTTGTGGTACAGCTCAGTCTGATGTGAAGGATTATTAGGTGAGTTTGCTAATCTATGCAGCTCACATAAGGAACCTATGGAGGGGAACCGTGTACTTTGCCTAAATGGAGCCATATTTTTTCCATTATTTAAGTTAATAATGGATTAAAGAACTAACTTTGAATGGCGGACAGTTTACATCGATGATCCTACATATGGAAAACTGTATAGTGTTAGTGTCCTCTGGCTGGTATTTAGCATATCCATTAACTACAGTTACATGACAGAATAGTTTTTTTTCTTTTTGAGGAAATGGATTTTAATTGATCATGTTCCTCTTGTATTACCCACTTGGATGGACCCATCTCCGTGCAGTGTTTCTCGCTATGAAACTTACTGGAAGGAGAGGGGGGATTTCATGGGATTTGGGGGAGAACACTAGTAGTGTACGGAGGCAAATGTAATGATGTCCTATTAAGGAGGGGGGGGGGGGGGGGGGGGGGGGGGGGGGTTATAAAAAATAGCTGAGTTAGGTATGCTAGATAAGAAAGGAGAAGTGATCCCACTTACTACTGGAGAAAAACACCTTAAACTGGTTTTAAATACCAAATCTCTACAGGATGTTGAGAGATGAAGAACTTAAATTACAACCGAGAGTTATGGAAAAAGATTTGAAAGAGGGAATGGAAATACATACCAAGTATCATCTGAGAGCCTGCAAGAGAAAGAAGGAAAAACGCATAAATGTGCTATATCGGGATGGAGTTGAGGTGAAGAGGATCAAGATCATTTTGGTGCACCTAATGTGACTAGTATTATAATTGATGTAATTGAATGTGAGGATAGAGATTTCCTTACTCCTGAGTTTTCTTCGCATTAGATATAAGTTGTTGTGTTTTACATGAACCGCAATAAAGCAACAAAACGGATAGATTGCCTGATAAGATCCATTATGAATTCTAGAAGGAAATAAAAGAATATCTCAAAGAAATGTTTGATGCTTTTCATAGATGGGAGTTAAATATAGAGATATTAAATCATTAGGTGACACAAAGTTTGGGGAAAGATGGAGGGTGTCCAGACGTATCCTCAGACAAGCAGGGGATGCCCGTTTGGGACTAAATGTTGGAGATGCCCTGAGGTAGCCTAGCAGCAGATAAAGGAATCATCCATCCTACATCCCTGAGAAGAGAGAAACTTCTACAGCCTACAGCTCACAAAAAGAAGCAGCATCCACTCAAAAAGAAAAAGAAAGAAGCAGCACGCAGGACACAAATCAGGACATGTGCTCTACAGGACCAGACATCCAAGGCCAGCAACGCTTCTTTTTCTAAAGCTCCCCACGAATATTTTATCCATCAGCCACATCTCACAGTCAAGGAAAGCAACAACGACACCTGTCCGTGTGACCAATCCACCGGTTGAACACCGGTTCTCCATCCTCTGGAAGCACTAGAAATCACTTGCTATGCCCTCGAAAGCGTTGTTCCTCATATCAACATCCATGTTTTGTCTGTCATATCGACCAGTCATTCAGCCAATAAGTCATATGGCGAATTAAAACAAAAGGACCAGTAACTCGGTTTTTTTATTTAAACGGAGGCAAAAGATTTGCCTTGTATATTAATTAAGAGGAGGAGAGAGTTTTGTTACAAGTCCACAAGTACAAATAAGGTTTACTTTCCCGGTACAATAGTCCCCAAGTTTTTCACGCCAGCGGTGACCCATAGCTTGATCTCACCCTTAATGTCGTTTAGTAAGATTGCTGGTAGCATGCTTTTGTGGCAAAAGATCCGGACGTTCCTTGCATTTCAAATAGTCCAACTAATGAGCAATCACTCATTACTAGGGAAATCCTAGCAGTAGCACGGGCTTTTGGCATAGCTATAGCACGGGTGAGCGCGCTACTACTACCAATTATATAACCACAATTTTCATGAGCACAGCAAGCTGTATAAAATAGTATATCAACTCAATACAATTAAAATAGCAACCACAGTTTTTGCAGTATATATTTCAAGATTTTTGTAAGACCCACAATTGATATATTCATTTTCCTCCTAGATCATACTACAAGCAATCGATGATGCAGGGAGTTGGTGTGTGGTCTAGAATAGGACATCACCATGTAGTTCGTGGCAATCCCGCTTTATTTCATCTTTAGAATTAGTCCTAAGCAATAGAATAGTAGCTGGCCATCGGGGTAACCCGCTTCATGTGCTTCAACGCTGTGCTTGGGCCAATATGCATTCCATTACGCGAAAACGGGGGTGGATAAGCAAGCATTACACACTTACCAAGGCAGTACGTAGCTGCTGATACAGCAGAAGCCTTTGTTGTGGTGCCGCTATTGAATCTCGTCCTTTGAAATACCCATTCCGTAAAGTCTGGTACACAAAGCTAGTTGTAGCTCCTACTAAGGACACTCTGTTTCAAAGAACCTTAGAAGCCATTGTTTCCAATACATCTCATTCCCCACTAGATAATGCTATGTGACCGCCCGTGCCATTCATCATGCTCATTGGTGTTTCTCTCCACGCACACTTCACCATTCTTTCCCTAGCAACCGAATGTACAATGCTGCATTGGGACTAAGCTAGTTATTTATAAGAGGCCAACGAGTGACCAACATTGTGTGTGGCATGGACATCATTATTGGTTCACCAAACATCACATACCAATTGATCCAATCATTTAAATCTGCCATAAATGGTGTAGTTCTCCACATATGTAGCACTTATGGCCAATCTGAATAAGAGCAACCTTGGGCAGAATGTTGCTAGCAAGGCATGTGAAAAACAAACCATTCCCACACTAAACCTATTATATAAAGTTGAATAAAGGTTCAATCAATTGTGTCAACCACAAGCTATTATATAAAGAGTTTGTTCGAATCCAGTTTAGAAACCTTTTCTCTATATATGGAGTTTAGTCACCTTGATCTCCGAGACTTACTATATTAAGAGAGATTTGGTAAACTTAAAAATGTGAGGTGGTTTCAACAGAGTTTCAATCGTCTTTGTCAATCATAACTTATCTAAGTAAAAGATTGCTGACTAATTACAATAACAACTTATTTCCAATATAATTGCTAATAACTATTGTAAAACTTGATCTGTGACGCTTTATTATAATTCATATTCTTCACAGCGTTTTCCATGCATGCGAATTTCTAACACACTACACCTAGCCCCCCGAAACTTTTGATACACAGGATGCTTTACTACATAGTTCTCAGACAATCCTAAAGAAAGCTCTCGGACAAAACAACTCGTAATATAAAAATAACTAAAAATATCACGCGCGCGAAAATAATCTTATGCGGCCCAGGTCGTACACTTCGATTGTGAGATCCTCTTCACCGGTGGACACTTGGCAAAAACGGATCTCAGCGCAGCCAGCCAATTTATTTAAGGCTCTAATTACAGTAACAAAGCTCTAGTCCCTATCTACCAAATACCGACCCCCTTTCTTCTCAGTGTTCACGCTCACTCGTCGCCCCCGCCACAAGCTCAAAATAATCTTGAACCCCTTTCGTTCTCCAGCGTCCTCTATCACTCGTCGCCGCCGCTGGAAGCTCATTTTGTCACGGAAGCACCGGAGCTCCCGCTGCACTCCCTGCCGTCCACGACCAGGCTCCTTGGCGCCCCGGCAGCCACGGATGCTCGCTTCATCGCTAACCACCGGTCGTCCGTCCAAGGCCACTTCCTCAGCTCGGCTCCGGTGCTAGGAGGTGGAGTCGGGGCTCCCTCCTCCCGGCAGCGGTGCTGCTCGGCGGACGGCGGTGTGGCTCGGCGGCGGGGTCCGCGGGCCTCGAGCGCCCTTGACGCGACGGCGTGGCCGTTGGCTGCGGGGCTGCGTGGCGTGCGGCTGGCCGGCGGCGCCCGCTCGACCTAGATCTGGGCCCTTTCGGGCCCATCTGGGCTGGGGCGTGCCGGCGGTTCGGAGCTCGACGTTGCGGCTCCCTGGTGGTGGTGGCGAGACGGCCGTGGTTGCAGGTGGTGATGGCTCCGGCGGCCGGCATGCTGCAGCGTGGCTGCAGGAATTGTCCGGATCCGTTCGGGTCCGACAGGGCCTATGGAGGCCTTGTAAGTCCCTATCGCTACGTCCGGTCGCCTCCGCGGAGCGGTGGAGGTTGTCTCCTCCTGTCGGCTGCGTTGTGGTCGCCCCCGAGCCCGGTGTCCCCTCATCCTCCCTCCAGGCCTCGAGTTGGTGGCCTCAGTGAGACGGTGAAGTTGGTGCGGTATCCGTGGTGGCACAGGCTGGTGAGCGGCATGTTAGGCGGTGCCTCTCGATTGTCTATGTTGGTGTTGGTCTCGGGGCGGGAGAAATCCTTGGCGGCTCGTCCGCCACCGGCGTGGCTGCGCCCGTGGGCGTTGCCGGACCTTCTTGAGGGGCGTCGGTGATACCCCTTCCCATCTACCAACCGCGTACCGGGGGAAACCCTAGGACCTGTCCGGGCAGCAGCGGCATCGCCGTCGCATTCCTTCCTGAAGGTGTTGCTTGGTCCTCTAGACTTCGGAGTGCTAGGCGTGCGGTGGTACTTCTCCGGAGGGTGCGGCGGATATCGGCCATCTTCACTTAGTTGAGCCGGCGTCGGCATTTGTTTCTTTTTCTTTCTCTCGTTTTTTCTTTTGGGCTTGTTTGTGCTACGGCCCCAGCGAGCTGGTTGTATCGGTTGGTTGTTGCTTTATAATATAAAGCGGCTGGAAACCCTTTTTCTTAAACTCTAATATATTGTCCAGAGCCAAGACACCAGGATTCCCCTCCACGCAATCGGTTGCCGGAGCAACAAGCAGAGGGGAGGCAAATATACCATCTCGCCGGCGGAGATTAATGGGAGGAAGGAAAGTTTGGTCCTACTCACCCTGCGAAAGATGAAAGCACAAATTCAATTTACCACGTGAAAATTTTCTAAGAATATTGAAGTGACATTTCAATGAAATTGTTTTTTTAATTAAATACATACTCATCATAAGAAGAAGAAAAAAATGTGTCAACGGTGGTGGCAGTGGCTAGCTGATTTGGCTCACTCCATGAGATCGCCCTTTTTCAACTTCCAAAAAAATTGATTGCCTTGGCGAAAAAAAGTGTTAGTTGTGTTCCTTAAGAGATCTGAGTCGATCCAAATTTCAATTTTTATCTGTTTTTTTAAGCAATTACTGTATCTTTTTGGTCTGGTCAAACTATATCTTAGAACATTTTTCCCCCTAAAGTAAAAACTATCTCGTGTCTGTTTTGGGCCTTGGGAGGAATGGATTTTATTCAGGGCCCAAAGGCTCTGCCTCTGCAATTTCTTCCTCTGGCCGGCACACGCCGTTCCCAGTCTAGGTCGCCGCCTCCACTCCGACACCGCCGCCGGCTCCCCTTCCGGCGAAGCCGTTCCCATCTCGCGCCGCCGACGCCTCCTCCCCACCCCAGGTGCCTCCGCCTCCCCGACGCTTATGCTGCAGACCCTGCCCGCGCTTTATTGGAGCATAGATAGATTTGCACAGTACCTGCATACCCTGTTCTGGATGAATTTAGAATACCACCATGTGTTTATTGAAGCATATATGAGATAGAGGCATGGGTGGAATAGAATCATTGCACACAAATTAACTTTCGTACACGAGATGAAGTTAGAATGGTTTTGGAGTTCACTCAGATACTACTGATATGAAAACTTTGTTCAATCCCCACTTCACGTGTGTTAATTTAAATGGCACTTATAAGCTGCATTTGATGCCACATTCCGTTGCCTTTGCAAATTAGTACTGCTAAAAATTTGTTCAATCCCCACTTCACCTGTGTTTATTCTCAAAGATAATTAACTTAACTCAGCCCCTGCCTTGTGATTACCATTTGGATTATCTACATCTTGGGTATGTCGCAACTCCTGCACAACCCAAACATTGGAACAAGTAAATATCCAACACGCATACTTTTGGACAGTAATTTCCACCACCTGAAAATCAAAGTAAGGAAGCATGGTAGTAGAATACGTCACAGTACAGTACAGTACAGTACAGTACAGGTGAATGAACCGATGCTATCCCTATCTCAAAATAAAAATCTGAAGCAAATCTGTTGCCAATAATATATCTTGTTTGCAAAAGAGGGCTAGCTAGTTGCCACTGTTTCTGAGCCTTGGCCCTTAATTTCTCTGTGGAGTTGCAGTGCTTGTTTCATGAGGGAATCGAGGGTCTCTGCAGTGTCACGCATAGTCTTGCTCATCCTGTTGGCAAATAACATGCAGCCCTCGAGATCCAGCATGGTCTCCGAAACGCTCGACAGCGAGCCCATGAGGCTCTCCAGAACAGCTAGCTTGCCAGCGGCACCGTGGCTCTTGAGTTTCTTCATTGCTGCTATCACCATCCTAGTGGTAAGTTTCATCGCTGTGAGGCTTTCCGCGGTCAGGAGATCCCTGTTTAACTGTACCATCTTCGTAGCAAGGCTGATCGCGACGCATTCTCCGGGATCTCTAGCTCGATCTCTTCCTTCTCCCGGCGAAATTGAGTCGAGATCAAGGTCTAGTTTGTCACATGCTGTCACACAGAGGGATAGCAGAGCAACATGCAGCTTGTGGTGTTTCTTCTGCCTGGGACGGGAAGAAGTACTGTTGTTCTTCTTCTTAACGTTGTCCTCAGTGACTTGGCTTTCGACATCACCACCTGATCTCGTAGATTCGGGAATTCCTTCTTCCCCTGTTGACTCACAACCAAGTAGTATTTCTTCGAGCACCTGCAGCAGTAGTGACAACAGTGTATATATTACATATAAATATTGAGAGCATTTGCAACTACTTCAAAGTTACAAATCAAACACAAAGTTGGGAAAGGGAAATGAATGAATGAGTGGATGAGCGAATTGTTAGAGAATTCGCTTGGCTGTAAATATGTCGAGGAATGAAAAGAAAGAAAGAAATAACAGAGATGAGGGAAGAAAAGAGTAGGTACATACCTTTGGCATCACTCCCATCATGGCATTCTTGAGTGTACTAACAGATTCAACATTCTCAGCATAATGGATACATAGATGCTCCAGAATTTCTGCTGCACTTTTTCTGCATGTGTCATCGTCCCCCACTAGTATTTTGGTGAGACCACGGACAAACCCATCATTCTCCTCCTTAGGGATGAGGGGGGCAATGCTTTTTCTGCCAAGAAACAACACAACCAGTGCTTTAACCGTAGTCTCTCTGATGGAGTCACTGCTATCAACATTAACGAAGATTCCTACGAGAATCTTAGTGAGATTTACTCTGTCTGCAGTTTCTTCCATGCATAGTTGCACGAGGATCTGCATGCCCTTCATCTGCAGTTCTCCTCCTTTACATTCTTCACAGGTAACAATTGTTTTCATGGTGGTGATTGCTTCCTTATCCTCTGACATCTGTTGAAGCAGGTCTGTCGCAGTTTCTCTCTTCGCAGTCAGAATCAGCCGAAGCATCACCGCCAATGATCTCTCTACTACCTTAGTGGACCAATCACTATGACCTGCGTGGTGCACTAGGTCGTAGCTAACAGGCTCCATGATCTTTGAGACAGGATATTTGGCTTTGCTTATGATTGCACAGTTGTCCTCGCTGCCTGCGAGGCTCCATAGGATATTCAGGCCAATTAGAACCAGCTCTTTGTAGCCATGGAGCATCTTAGATGATGATGACCGGTCGATCCTCCTGTCTGAATCTGAATCTGACTCTGAATCTGATTCTGATTCTGACTCTGAGTACTCTAACTCTGACTCCACTGTCGAAGTGTGGATGCTGCTGTCTTGTCCCTGATCATGACCATTGTTTGCTTTTGACGGCGGCGGAGTCCTTGTAGTGTCTCTGTTTGTGTTCGGTGCGGAGGAGGATGACGATGATGATCGATATGGCTGGAGTCGGCAGTATTCTTCGAAGCAGTTGAGCAGTGAAGATATGCATTGGATCCCTCGTGGGAACTGGACCAACCGGATACCGCTGGCAACGTGCTCTACTATCCTCGCGGCAGCCTCCCTCATCCGTTTGTCAAATGGGCGCCTCGAATCCAGCGTATGAAGCAGTTTCTGGAGAATGTGTGTGGAGGCTGCGGACCCGATCAGCCGCCTTATCATCCTGCGCTGCACCGCGATGATCTCCTCCTCTGTTTGCTGATTCTGCTGCCTCTTCTTCCTCCACTCACCCCTCTTCTTCCTCATCTCCTCCCTCTTCTTTTTCCTCTGCTCCTTATTCTTCATATCCTTTTCAACCAAAGGAGCTCCAGCCATTTCCGACAAGGATGATGGTTGATGCTGTTTTTCTTCTGCCCGTGCCGTCAAATCAGGAGCTTTGATCTCGTTTGGATGCTTCCGGGTGAGTAGTCTGTCCAGTATCAGCGCCCCAGAAAGGCAGCTACGGGGCGACTTGGACTCCATGAGCTCGATAGCATATGTGATAAGGTTTCGTTCTCTGGCGGATAATATCTTCTTGGAGTATCCCTTCCTGATCTCATCCAAGTAGCATGAAACTGCATGGCCATCATCTTGGAAGCCGTATGCTCGGCTCACTTTCTTCACTATCCTCTCCCTCGAGAGGAACAGGGCGATTCTATAGACAAACAAGGCACCTTGGGCTAGACACAGGACATACAGGATATTGTGTGCCGGGTCCATGTTTGCTCTGCCCTCCGCCGTGTCGCCGTAATGGTCATCTCTTATTAGACCGAGTATCGAAATCAAAGTGGTGATCAACAGTCCAAATAGCAAGAGACACATCACAGAGGCAATGCAGAAGCTCAACACCACACTGTGAACCAGCGCCAGAGCCCATCTTGCCGCCACAAGTAGTGCCAGCACAGCTCGTTTGATGCCTCGCGGCTCCAGGTGATGGTTGCACGCGTTATCGCCCAGCTGCCAGCTGCGTGTCAGCAGGTTTTTCACTGCCTTCAAGCTCGACAATAGGTCAGCAGCAGATCTTATCCTTTCAAGGAAAGAGGCGTTTATCCTGTTGTATGTTCCAAGTTAGCACATAGTCTTAATTACGCGAGTGACGAGAAACAAACTAAGGACACGAAAGAATACCATTGGTGATATACTATGTTGTTTGTCTCTGTCTTTATGGTTTGCATTTCTCTAATTTGGTGGATCCAGATGAACAGACTAGTTAACCACTCAATCCAGTGCACCTATATGCCGATGATTTTGTTGGAACACAAAACAGAAAACTTGAAGCTCCTATTGGAAACTTTGGAGCAACTATCGGGGTCCAAAAAACTGTTTTTCATGAAGTGGCATCTCATGTTTTTTTTTACCCGGCATCTTATGTTTTGGAGATGTGCAGGCCGTGGAGCACTACACACTGATATCTTTGGTGGCGTTGCTCCGATGTCGACTATGGCACAGAGGACAATCATGGGCTCACTACAACTATGGCCTTCATGCTGGCGCATTCGCATATTCATATGTTTGTTGGTGAACAGAGAACAGATTAGGACTAACCAGTAACCACTAACTCAACTCTGATGGAATAATATAAGCAGGTAATTAACTGAAGGGCATGGGAAGGAGGAAGATATAGGAGCACTAACCAGAGCAGCTCTATGAGGGTGATCAGCGTCAGCCTCCCGAAATCCACCTTGTCGATCATGGAGACGAAGCCGCCGAGGAGCACCACTGTGGCCCACATGACCACCAGGTAGCCGACCCCTCTGATGGCGTCGAAGACATACACGACGAGCACGGCGTAGCCATTGATGATCCTCACCTCCTTCCACTGGGAGTCGTACCTCTGCCGACCCATCAACATCACCCACATCGATGCCATACCGGTATCTGCTCTCTCGCCCCATGGTAAGCTCAACTTGCACTGTTACACACACTAGGCTCAACAATAAACTGCACACTTAGGATATGTTTGTCTATGCCGGAAACGAGGTTGGATCTTGACCAGCAACTACTAGCAAACAAGGCTGCTCAGTGGTGAGCGCGCCGACCAAGCCCTTCCTAGGTTTTGCTTGCTCTCAGATGGAGTAGTATACTGCAAACTGCTCTGGGCTCTGGCCTCACTCCTCGGTCCTGCTTAACAAATTACAGGCACCACCCCTCCTCTCATCTTGCAAACAAATGATCGTCACCATTCATTCGTCATCACCAATGAAATGCCGCATGCACGCTGGACGAATCTAGCTATATTTAACTCGAATACACTAGTGAAAATTGGGTACAAAAGTACGGACACATGATATCACGTGAATCATCAGATAAGCGTGTATCCTTTTTGAAAAATAATAATGTCTTTTACGGCCTCGCAAAATGAGCCACCTGTCTTTTTCCTTGCAACACGGTGAATTTTACAGGCAGCAGATCCTGCGCAAAGTTTAGTGCTTTTATAAAATAATAGAAAGAAGAAATTTGTGCATGAGATTCAGACATGAATATTCCTGGATTGCTGGATTAGTATTGGACTGCCAATAGACTAGCTACTATGCATTTTTGTTCTGAAAGTAAAGAAGTTTTGTGCTTGTTTTTGTATGGTTTTGATCATTTGTTTTGAGTTTTGTTTATTAAGTAGTTTCTCATTTTGTAGTTGTCATCGGATGATATATTTATTTACAGCACACGGCTCCTATATTATTGCTAAAGTTAATGGTCACAGACACAGTTAACTCATGAAATACGATGATACCAGTACTATATTTATCTATGGCAAAAACGAGGTTGGATCTTCACCAACAATTAACAAGCTTCAAGCTTGGACGACCGGCCGTTGCTAGTTAATTTCAACAGGCAGCTTTGTTCAGCTAACTGCGTGCCAACCAAGCTCCTAGGTTTCTCTGCTTTCTTTTTGTCAACATGTACTAGTATAATACATGTGTGTCCAGACGGTTTTTTGCGCGCTTTTTTAGGCATCACATATGCAGATGCCCTCGCAAATAAAGATTCCTCGGAGAAATGATAGTTGAGTCAGGGATTCATTTTATTGGTTTAGAGGAAACCATGAAGCATGAATTCTCTAAACTGGCTCATAAATAAATCTGGGCCTAAAAATTATACCTGGTACTAACACTTAGCTGTTATGGTAGATCTGGAGGTTTGTATCTAGGATTTCATGTTTGTACATTTGATGTTCTTTAGACCCACTGAAAAAAATAGCGCGCTATAACGCCGCTAATAGCACGCTATAGCATATAAAAAATTGTCTCGCTAAATAAATCAATGTTGCAATGCCTCGCTAATAGCACGCTATAGCGTGCTATAGCACGCTAATAGCATATTTTCAGGGGCCACGCTATTTTCTGTAGCGCGCTATTTTTTTCATTGTTTAGACCTAATGTGGTGTTCATTATATAAGGATGCTGGTGAGTGGGAAAATCTCTAAAATACCAATGGCATCTAGTAGCTATTTATGGTCCAGCTCAGTTTGATGGGAAGGAACAAATCTTAGGCGAGTATGCTAACCTATCCAGCTCACGTAAGAATCGCACGGAGGGGATTTAATATCTTCAGGAAAAGCGGTGAAAAAACCAAACCATGTACTTTGCCTAAGCAGAACCATATTTACTGGATTAAAGGATATTTAATGGATTAAAGGAACTGACTTACATGGCAGATAATTTACATGGGCTAATAAAATGGATGATCCTACATATGAAAAATTGGATAATGTTAAGTGTCCTTTGACTCAGATTTAGCATATCCATTAGCTACAGTCACATGTATCATTGATGCAATTCATACATTCTCGTTGGGAGGTTCTTGACCTCGTCTGGCTTGACCAAAGGTTGGCTGCGGACATATTTTCGTTTTATTTCCTCCTCTCTAAGCGAAGACATGGGCTCGATCTCGAGGAGTTGTCCAACACTGATATTGAGCATTTTAGCCTGGCTTATATGCTACTCGGTTATTACCAGATTGTTCAGCTGGGGAACGGTTTGCCCACAATAATATAGGGCGCGCGTACTCTCATGTGTTGTTGGCACAACAAGCGGGGGATCGATTGCGCCGCCTGTTCTCCTAGCTGGGGAACAGTTTTCCCGCATTTTTTCCCAGCTGCTTGTTGTCTCGAGCTCGAGCTCGCTTCCTTTCCTGATTTGGCGCTCATAGTCTGAGTCAACAGGCTTGGGAGCTGGTGGTCTAGCCATACGAATGAAGTGGTCAATCTTTTCCTCAGGCACTTTCTTCCTTGGCGGCGGTGCCGGTTTCGGTCCAAAATGGGCGTCCAGTTGGGCCCGCACTATGGTTGTGTTTCGTTCCTCGGTCATGTCGTAAGGCCTCTGAGGAAGAGGAGCGAGGCTTGGACCATATTTATATTGCTTGCCTCCGCCTGTACCTCCTGTACTACCTCGACTCGTACCGCTACGCACCATAGCTGCGGCGGCTCTCTTTTGCGATTGCTGAGGCGGCGGAGACGGCTGACGTGGCTGAGTTGGAGCAGGAGTCTGCTCACGCATTGGTGGACTTGGAGGAGCGGGAGTCTGCTGACACGGTGGCGGACTTCGAGGAGGAGTCGGCTCACGCGTTCGTGGACTTGGAGGAGCAGGAGACTGCTGACACGGTGGCGGACTTCGAGGAGGAGTCGGCTCACGCGTTCGTGGACTTGGAGGAGCGGAAGTCTGCTGACTCGGTGGCGGACTTCGTGGAGGAGTCGGCTGACGCGGTGTCGGTGGCCTTCGAAAGATGATGCAATCCTTTCTCCATAGGATGATACGATGTATGGCGTCTCCCAGTGTGTGCTCGTCGTCACCTCCAGGAATGTCAAGCTCTAGCCCTGAATATTGGTCCACCACCTCATCAACCAAGACATGAGCATAGCCCCCTGGAATCGCGTTGCAATGGAAGGTTGCTTCGGGGGGATTTGTAAAAGCAACGGCGTCCGCCACCTTCATGGATATGTTCTTCCTTTTAAAGTGTAGCTCACAGTTAGTGTTCTCTATGATGTCATCCACAGGGTATCTATCCAGCAGTGTATCGCCCGGGGCAGAACCAACGCTGCTTCTCGGCATGGATGGGACGGTGCTATCCAATGCTGGATGATCATCCGCTAGCTGCCGCCGCTGCTGAGACCCCCTTTCCTGGCTAAGTGAGTCGATCTGCTGCTGCCGCTGGAATTTGAGTGCCAAGTCCGCGTGCCTTGCTTCTAGGCCTTTAAGGCGTTCTACGTCCTGCTTCCTCTGCTCCTCCTCTAGCTTCCTCTTATATAAATATACCTCGCCGGTAGTCTTTGTTATTTCAAGATCAACATTGTCCGCGTCATCATAAACATTGTCTGCGTCATCATAATCATAATCATAGTTCGTGACTTCATCAGCTCGGTCGTCGAGATCGAATATCTTATCATCACCCTCCCCGGTGTTGTTCAGATATTGGGAGCCGTCATCTGCTTCATTCAGATCATCTGGCCTGCGAGGGCTGCGTATGATCTCGAACAGGGCCTCTTCTCCCTCTCTGCCGGTATTGTTCGCCATAGCTTTTATTTAACTAATCCAGAAGAAATATAAAACAATTTAGTATTCAAATTACAATGCATGGATGCAATCAATAACGAAAAACTGAATCATATAATACATAATATGCATCGTCTCGAATAATATATAATCTCGAATACATCGTCTCGAATAATATATAATCTCGAATACATCGTCTCGAATAATATATAATCTCAAATACATCGTCTCAAATAATCACTGGCTAGGTAGCTAATAAAGATCGAATACTACAGAAGAATCTAGGCCACTCGCGGTTCCTGGGGCGGTGGACACCCAAAGAGAAGGAATCATCACAGGATCATATCTCCGGCCATCTGCCCAAAGAACCTGCCAGGTATTGGAGAACCTGACGTCCATATCAGCCATGTAGCGATGGACGTGCTCGTCCTCCTCCCTGACACGGCGACGCACCACCTCTGGCGGGGCCGGCTCCCTCTGCAACGAATGTGGCCCATGTGAACGCCACCAAAGGAGATCAGGGTCGACGACGAGACCCGGGTTCCTCACCAAGCGGCGAGCCCCTGAAGGTAGCATCTCCCAGTGCCAGCCCGGCGGAGCCCAGTCCCGGACATGGGTCCTCTGAAGCAGGACGTCGTCGCGAACGGGTCGACGGCGAGGATGCGGGCCGGGCTGTAGGGAATCGTAGCATAATTTAAAATTTTCCTACGCTCACCAAGATGCATCTATGGAGTCTACTAGCAACGAGGGGAAAGGAGTGGATCTACATACCCTTGTAGATCGCGAGCGGAAGCGTTCCAATGAACGTGGATGACGGAGTCGTACTCGCCGTGATCCAAATCACCGATGACCGAGTGCCGAACATACGGCACCTCCGCGTTCAACACACGTACGGTGCAGCGACGTCTCCTCCTTATTGATCCAGCAAGGGGGGAGGAGAGGTTGATGGAGATCCAACAGCACGACGGCGTGGTGGTGGATGTAGCGGCTCTCCGGCAGGGCTTCGCAAGCTTCTGCGAGAGAGAGAGAGGTGTTGCATGGGAGGAGGGAGGCGCCCAAGGCTTAGATCTTGCTGCCCTCCCTTCCCCCCACTATATATAGGGCCAAGGGAGAGGGGGGGCGCAGCCTTGCCCCTTCCTCCAAGGAAGGGTGCGGCCAGGGGGGAGTCCTTCCCCCCCAAGGCACCTCGGAGGTGCCTTCCCCCTTTAGGACTCTCCCTTTTTTCTTATCTCTTGCGCATGGGCCTCTTGGGGCCGGTGCCCTTGGCCCATATAGGCCAAGGCGCACCCCTTACAGCCCATGTGGCCCCCCGGGGCTGGTGGACCCCCTTGGTGGACCCCCGGACCCCTTTCGGCACTCCCGGTACAATACCGATAAAGTGCGAAACTTTTCCGGCGACCAAAATAAGACTTCCCATATATAAATCTTTACCTCCGGACCATTCCGGAACTCCTCGTGACGTCCGGGATCTCATCCGGGACTCCGAACAACTTTCGGGTTTCCGCATACATATCTCTCTACAACCCTAGCGTCACCGGACCTTAAGTGTGTAGACCCTACGGGTTCGGGAGACATGCAGACATGACCGAGACACCTCTCCGGTCAATAACCAACAGCGGGATCTGGATACCCATGTTGGCTCCCACATGCTCCACGATGATCTCATCGGATGAACCACGGTGTCGAGGATTCAATCAATCTGGATGCAATTCCCTTTGTCAATCGGTATGTTACTTTCCCGAGATTCGATCGTCGGTATCCCAATACCTTGTTCAATCTCGTTACCGGCAAGTCTCTTTACTCGTACCGCAATGCATGATCCCGTGACTAACGCCTTAGTCACATTGAGCTCATTATGATGATGCATTACCGAGTGGGCCCAGAGATACCTCTCCGTCACACGGAGTGACAAATCCCAGTCTCGATCCGTGCCAACCCAACAGACACTTTCGGAGATACCCGTAATGCACCTTTATAGTCACCCAGTTACGCTGTGACGTTTGGCACACCCAAAGCACTGCTACGGTATCCGGGAGTTGCACGATCTCATGGTCTAAGGAAAAGATACTTGACATTGGAAAAGCTCTAGCAAACGAAACTACACGATCTTTTATGCTATGCTTAAGTTGGGTCTTGTCCATCACATCATTCTCCTAATGATGTGATCCCGTTATCAATGACATCCAATGTCCATAGTCAGGAAACCATGACTATCTGTTGATCAACGAGCTAGTCAACTAGAGGCTTACTAGGGACAGGTTGTGGTCTATGTATTCACACATGTATTACGATTTCCGGACAATACAATTATAGCATGAATAATAGACAATTACCATGAACAAAGAAATATAATAATAACCATTTATTATTGCCTCTAGGGCATATTTCCAACAGTCTCCCACTTGCACTAGAGTCAATAATCTAGTTCACATCACCATGTGATTAACACTCACTGGTCACATCACCATGTGACCAACATCTAAAGAGTTTACTAGAGTCAACAATCTAGTTCACATCACTATGTGATTAACACTCAATGTGTTCTGGTTTGATCATGTTATGCTTGTGAGAGAGGTTATTAGTCAACGGGTCTGAACCTTTCAGAACCGTGTGCTTTACGAATATCTATGTCATCTTGTGGATGCTACCACGCGCTATTTGGAGCCATTTCAAATAATTGCTCTACTATACGAATCCGGTTTACTACTCAGAGTTATCCGGATTAGTGTCAAAGTTCGCATCGACGTAACCCTTTACGACGAACTCCTTTCCACCTCCATAATCGAGAAAAATTCCTTAATCCACTAGGTACTAAGGATAAGTTCGACCGCTGTCATGAGATCCTTTCCGGATCACCATTGTACCCCCTTGACCAACTCATGGCAAGGCACACTACATGTGCGGTACACAGCATAGCATACTATAGAGCCTACGTCTAAAGCATAGGGGACGACCTTCGTCCTTTCTCTATCTTCTGCTATGGTCAGGTCTTGAGTCTCACTCAATACTCACACCTTGTAACACAGCCAAGAACTCCTTCTTTGCTGATCTATTTTGAACTCTTTCAAAATCATGTCAAGGTGTGCTGCCTTTTAAAGTATCATCAGGCGTCTTGATCTATCTCTATGGATCTTGATGCCCAATATGTAAGTAGCTTTATCCAGGTCTTCTTTTGAAAAACTCCTTTCAAACAACCCTTTATGCTTTCCAGAAATTTTACATCATTTCGGATCAACAATATGTCATTCACATATACTTATCAGAAATGTTGTAGCGCTCCCACTCACTTTATTGTAAATACAAGTTTCTAACAAACTTTGTATAAACCCAAAAACTTTGATCACCCCATCAAAGCATACATTCTGACTCCGAGATGCTTGCTCTAATCCATGGAAGGATCGCTGGAGCTAGCATACCTTTTAGCATCCTTAGGATCGACAAAACCTTTCTGATTGTATCACATACAACCTTTCCTTACGAAAACTGGTAAGGAAACTTGTTTTGACATCCATCTGCCAGATTTCATAAATGTAGCTAATGCTAACATGATTCCGACGGACCTAAGCATCGCTACGGATGAAAAAAACTCATCGTAGTCAACTCCTTGAACTTGTGAAAATACTCTTTGCCACAAGTCGAGCTTCATAGACGGTAACATTACCGTCCATGTCCGTCTTCTTCTTAAAGATCCATTTATCTCAATGGCTTGCCGATCATCGGGCAAGCTCACCAAAGTCCATGCTTTGTTCTGATACATGGATTCTATCTCGGATTTCATGGCCTCGAGCCATTCGTCGGAATATGGGCCCACCATCGCTTCTCCATAGCTCGTAGGTTCATTGTTGTCTAGCAACATGACTTCCAAGACAGGATCACGCATTACTCTGAAGTAGTGCGCATCCTCGTCGTCCTACGAGGTTTGGTAGTGACTTGATCCGAAGTTTCATGATCACTATCATAAGCTTCCACTTCAATTGGTGTAGGTGCCACAGGAACAACTTCCTGTGCCCTCCTACACACTAGTTGAAGCGACGGTTCAATAACCTTATCAAGTCTCCACCATCCTCCCACTCAATTCTTTCGAGAGAAACTTTTCCTCGAGAAAGGACTCGTTTCTAGAAGCAATTAGTTTTGCTTCCAGATCTGAAATAGGAGGTATACCCAACTGTTTTTGGGTATTCTATGAAGATGCATTTATCCGCTTTGGGTTCGAGCTTATCAGCCTGAAACTTTTAAGCATCGCAGCCCCAAACTTTTTAAGAAACGACAACTTAGGTTTCTCTAAACGGTGTCGTCTCAACGGAATTGCGTGGTCCCCCTTTTAAAGTGAATATGGTTGTCTCTAATTCCTAACCCATAAACGATAGTGGTAACTCGATAAGAAACATCATGGTATGCACCATATCCAATAGGGTGCAGTTATGATGTTCGGACACACCATCACACTATGGTGTTCCAGGCGGTATTAATTGTGAAACACTTTCCACAATGTCTCAATTGTGTGCCAAACTCGTATCTCAGATACTCATCTCTATGATCATATCACAGACATTTTATCCTCTTGTTACGACGATCTTCAACTTCACTCTGAAATTACTTGAACCTTTCAATAATTCAGACTAGTGTTTCATCAAGTAAATACACTCAGCATCTACTCAAATCATCTGTGAAGTAAGAACATAACGATATCCACTGCATGCCTCAGCACTCATTGGACTGCGTACATCAAAATGTATTACTTCCAATAAGTTGCTCTCTTGTTCCATCTTACTGAAAACGAGGACTTTCAGTCATCTTGCCCATGTGGTATGATTTGCATGTCTCAAGTGATTCATAATCAAGTGAGTCTAAACGATCCATCTGTATGGAGTTTCTTCATGCATATATACCAATAGACATGGTTCGCATGTCTCAATCTTTTCAAAAATGAGTGAGTCCAAAGATCCACCTACATGGAGCTTCTTCATGCGTTCTACACCAATATGACTCAAGTGGCAGTGCCACAAGTATGTGGTACTATCATTACTATCTTATATCTTTTTGGCATGAACATGTGTATCACTACGATCGAGATTCATTTTAGGTCCAAGACCATTGAAGGTATTATTCAAATAAACAGAGTAACCATTATTCTCCTTAAATGAATAACCGTTTTGCGATAAACATAATCCAATCATGTTCAACGCAAACACCAAATCTCGATAGTAGAGGGAGCATGGGATGCTTGATCACATCAACCTTGGAAACACTTCCAACACATATCGTCATCTCACCTTTAGCTAGTCTCCATTTATTCCGCAGCTTTTATTTTGAGTTACTAACACTTAGCAACCTGAACCGGTATCTAATACCCTGGTGCTGCTAGGAGTACTAGTAAAGTACACATTCATATAACATATATCCAATATACTTCTGTCGACCTTGCCTGCCTTCTCATCTACCAAGTATCTAGGGTAGTACTGCTTCAGTGACCGTACCTCTCATTACAGAAGCACTTAGTCTCGGGTTTGGGTTCAACCTTGGGATTCTTCACTAGAGCAGCAAACGACTTGCTGTTTCATGAAGTATCCCTTTTGCCCTTGCCTTTCTTAAACTAGTGGTTTTACTAACCATCAACAATTGATGCTCCTTCTTGATTTCTACTCTCGCGGTGTCAAACATCGCGAATAGCTCAAGGATCATCATGATTATCCTTGATATGTTATAGTATATCACGAAGCTCTACTAGCTTGGTGGCAGTGACTATGGAGAACTATCACTATCTCATCTGGGAGATTAACTCCCACTCGATTCAAGCGATTGTGGCACTCAGGCAATCTGAGCACACGCTCAACGATTGAGCTTTTCTCCCTTAGTTTGCAGGCTTAAGAAACTTGTCAGAGGTCTCATACCTCTTGACGTGGGCACTAGTCTGAAATCCCAATTTCAGTCTTCGGAACATCTCACATGTTCTGCGACGTTTCAAAAACGTCTTTGGTGCCACAATTCTAAACCGCACTGAACTATCACGTAGTCATCAAAACGTGTATGTCAGATGTTTCGTAACATCTACAGACGACGCCGAGGTTCAGCACACCGAGCGGTGCATTAAGGACATAAGCCTTCTGTGCAGTAATGAGGACAATCCTCAGTTTACGGACCCAGTCCGCATAATTGCTACTACCAACTTTCAACTAAATTTTCTCTAGGAACATATCTTAACCAGTAGAACTAAAGCGCAAGCTATGACATAATTTGCAAATACCTATTTGACTATGTTCATGATAATGAAGTTCATCTGATTATGAACTCCCACTCAGATAGACATCCCTCTAGTCATCTAAGTGAAACATGATCCGAGTTTAACTAGGCCGTGTCCGATCATCACGTGAGACGGACTAGTCAAGATCGGTGAACATCTCCATGTTGATCGTATCTTCTATACGACTCATGCTCGACCTTTCGGTCCTCCGTGTTCCGAGGCCATGTCTGTACATGCTAGGCTCGTCAAGTCAACCTAAGTGTATTGCGTGTGTTCCGAGGCCATGTCTGTACATGCTAGGCTCGTCAACACCCGTTGTATTCGAACGTAAGAATCTATCACACCCGATCATCACGTGGTGCTTCGAAACGACGAACCTTCGCAACGGTGCACAGTTTGGGTGAACACTTTCTTGAAATTATTATAAGGGATCATCCTACTTGCTACCGTCGTTCTAAGCAAATAAGATGCAAAAACATGATAAACATCACATGCAATCAAATAGTGACATGATATGGCCAATATCATTGTGCTCCTTTGATCTCCATCTTCGGGGCACCATGATCATCTTTGTCACCGGCATGCCACCATGATCTCCATCATCATGATCTCCATCATTGTGTCTTCATGAAGTCGTCACGCCAACGATTACTTCTACTTCTATGGCTAACGCGTTTAGCAACAAAGTAAAGTAATTTACATGGTGTTATTCAATGACACGCAGGTCATACAAAATAATAAAGACAACTCCTATGGCTCCTGCCGGTTGTCATACTCATCGACATGCAAGTCGTGATTCCTATTACAAGAATATGATCAATCTCATACATCATATATATCATTCATCACATCTTCTGGCCATATCACATCACATAGCACTTGCTGCAAAAACAAGTTAGACGTCCTCTAATTGTTGTTGCAAGTTTTTACGTGGTTTGTAGGTTTCTAGCAAGAACGTTTCTTACCTACGTATGACCACAACGTGATTTGCCAATTTCTATTTACCCTTCATAAGGACCCTTTTCATCGAATCTGTTCCGACTAAAGTAGGAGAGACAGACACCCGCTAGCCACCTTATGCAACTAGTGCATGTCAGTCGGTGGAACCTGTCTCACGTAAGAGTACGTGTAAGGTCGGTCCGGGCCGCTTCATCCTACAATGCCGCCGAAACAACAAAAGACTAGTAGCGGCAAGAAGAATTGGCAAACTCAACGCCCACAACTACTTTGTGTTCTACTCGTGCATAGTAACTACGCATAGACCTGGCTCATGATGCCACTGTAGGGAATCGTAGCATAATTTAAAATTTTCCTACGCTCACCAAGATGCATCTATGGAGTCTACTAGCAACAAGGGGAAAGGAGTGGATCTACATACCCTTGTAGATCGCGAGCGGAAGCGTTCCAATGAACGTGGATGACGGAGTCGTACTCGCCGTGATCCAAATCACCGATGACCGAGTGCCGAACGTACGGCACCTCCGCGTTCAACACACGTACGGTGCAGCGACGTCTCCTCCTTATTGATCCAGCAAGGGGGGAGGAGAGGTTGATGGAGATCCAACAGCACGACAGCGTGGTGGTGGATGTAGCGGCTCTCCGGCAGGGCTTCGCAAGCTTCTGCGAGAGAGAGAGAGGTGTTGCATGGGAGGAGGGAGGCGCCCAAGGCTTAGATCTTGCTGCCCTCCCTTCCCCCCACTATATATAGGGCCAAGGGAGAGGGGGGGCGCAGCCTTGCCCCTTCCTCCAAGGAAGGGTGCGGCCAGGGGGGAGTCCTTCCCCCCCAAGGCACCTCGGAGGTGCCTTCCCCCTTTAGGACTCTCCCTTTTTTCTTATCTCTTGCGCATGGGCCTCTTGGGGCCGGTGCCCTTGGCCCATATAGGCCAAGGCGCACCCCTTACAGCCCATGTGGCCCCCCGGGGCTGGTGGACCCCCTTGGTGGACCCCCGGACCCCTTTCGGCACTCCCGGTACAATACCGATAAAGTGCGAAACTTTTCCGGCGACCAAAATAAGACTTCCCATATATAAATCTTTACCTCCGGACCATTCCGGAACTCCTTGTGACGTCCGGGATCTCATCCGGGACTCCGAACAACTTTCGGGTTTCCGCATACATATCTCTCTACAACCCTAGCGTCACCGGACCTTAAGTGTGTAGACCCTACGGGTTCGGGAGACATGCAGACATGACCGAGACGCCTCTTCGGTCAATAACCAACAGCGGGATCTGGATACCCATGTTGGCTCCCACATGCTCCACGATGATCTCATCGGATGAACCACGGTGTCGAGGATTCAATCAATCTGGATGCAATTCCCTTTGTCAATCGGTATGTTACTTGCCCGAGATTCGATCGTCGGTATCCCAATACCTTGTTCAATCTCGTTACCGGCAAGTCTCTTTACTCGTACCGCAATGCATGATCCCGTGACTAACGCCTTAGTCACATTGAGCTCATTATGATGATGCATTACCGAGTGGGCCCAGAGATACCTCTCCGTCACACGGAGTGACAAATCCCAGTCTCGATCCGTGCCAACCCAACAGACACTTTCGGAGATACCCGTAATGCACCTTTATAGTCACCCAGTTACGTTGTGACGTTTGGCACACCCAAAGCACTGCTACGGTATCCGGGAGTTGCACGATCTCATGGTCTAAGGAAAAGATACTTGACATTGGAAAAGCTCTAGCAAACGAAACTACACGATCTTTTATGCTATGCTTAAGTTGGGTCTTGTCCATCACATCATTCTCCTAATGATGTGATCCCGTTATCAATGACATCCAATGTCCATAGTCAGGAAACCATGACTATCTGTTGATCAACGAGCTAGTCAACTAGAGGCTTACTAGGGACAGGTTGTGGTCTATGTATTCACACATGTATTACGATTTCCGGACAATACAATTATGGCATGAATAATAGACAATTACCATGAACAAAGAAATATAATAATAACCATTTATTATTGCCTCTAGGGCATATTTCCAACACGGGCATCATCGAGAAAAAAACTATACGCCGCAAAAGTAACATTTTTTAAATTATTGGATTGTGACTTATATGCAAATTCTAAATTTCTATAACTAAAATTATAAGAAACTAAAAACTAACATTTCTATAACATTTCTATAACAATTTGAAATTAATCTAATTCATCTAGCTAAAACTAACATTTCTAAAATTTCTAACATTTCTATAACAATTTGAAATTAATCTAATTCATCTAGCTAAAACTAACATTTCTAAAATTTCTAACATTTCTTTAACATTTCTAACATTTCTATATACTATTTGACATTAATCTAATCTAATTAATTAATTCATCTAAAACATTTGTATAAAAAGCAGAAAAACAGAAAACAGAATCGTGTTTGTGTGTGTGCGTGTGCGTGTGTGTGTGTGTGTGCGTGTGTGTGTGCGCGCGCACGTGCGCGTGTGCACCTATGGCGCCGGTGGCGCAGCGGCTTCGATTGGAGGGAGGAGAGGGGCCGGGGAGAGAGGCTCACAGCGCGGGCGACGGCGACGGCGAGGCGACGGGACGGCGAGGCAAAGGGGACGGCGACGGGGACGTCGGCGACGGCGACGGACGGCGACGGGGACGGCGACGAGGGGCGGCGGCGACGGGGCAGAGGAGAAGAAGCAGAGGGAGACCGAACTGACGATTTTTTTGAAGGGTTTTCTTATATAGAACACCCCTTTAGTACCGGTTGGAGCCACCAACCGGTACTAAAGGTCTGTTTTGGCCAGGCGAAGCGGCAGGAAGCGCACCCCCTTTAGTACCAGGTGGTGGCACCAACCGGTACTAAAGACCCCCTCTTTAGTACCGGTTGGAGCCACGACCCGGTACTAAAGGGGGTGCGCTGGCGCAGGTGCGGTGCGACAAGTTTAGTCCCACCTCGCTAGCCGAGGGGCGTCCGCACTGGTTTATAAGCCCTAGTGCGGTAGCTCTCTCGAGCTCCTCTCCAAAGCAGGCCTACTGGGCCTACCTGTTCTGTGCTGCCCTGTGGGCCTACTGGGCCTTTGCGGGCCTGCATCCTGGCCCAACAACACGTTGGGTTTCTAGTCGTATGCAGGCCGCTCTGGCCCAGTAGGCGGGCTTTTTTATTTTCTTATTTTTTTTGTTTTATTTATTTTTGTTTTATTTATTTTTGAGTTGTTTTTTGCTGTATTTAGAGTTTCTTTGTGAATATTTTTGCTTTAGGTACAAAAAATTACAAACTTTCTGTTAGTGCCGGTAGTTTTCAAATTTGAATAGTTTAAATTTTGAATTATTTGAAATTTGTGTGAATCACTAGTTTATGAATAACTTAACTTTGAAAATAGATTTTTCAGTGATTCTTTTTTCTTATGTTTAAATCTTCATCATTTAACTGGATGCTCGGGTCAATATTCACTGTGAATGGAGCAATTTCATCAAACTTTTCATAATCTTCTGATATGTCTGTCTTGTCATTCCACTCCCACGATGTTTCTCTTCCTAGAAAGAACTATGGGGCGCTTTGGCTCATCGTATGATGCATTCGCTTCCTTATCTTTTCTTTTTCTCGGCTTGGTAGCTAGACATGTCATATTGACCCATTTGCACCGAAACAAACGGACCTTCAAACCACGTCCATAGTCAAGTTCCCATATGTCCTCTATGTAACCATAATATGTTTCCTTTCCCGTCTTGGTTGTTGCATCAAAGCGGACACCACTATTTTGGTTGGTGCTTTTTTTATCTTGGGCGATCGTGTAAAATATATTACCATTTATCTCGTACCCTTTGAAAGTCATTATATTCGAAGATGGTAACTGGGACAGCGAGTACAGGTCATCTTCAATAGAGGCGTCATGCATGGTACGTGTCTGCAACCAGCCGGCGAAACTCCTGGTTTGTTCACGTGTAATCCAGTCATCAGACCGCTCCGGGTGTTTGGAGCGTAGAAAATTCTTGTGTTCGTCCATATACAGAGCCACCAAGGCGGAATTCTATAGAACTGTGTAGTGTGTTTCAGTAGAATGTCCGTCCATACATACTATTTGATCCACTCCTAGCGTGCCTTTTCCATCCAGTCTGCCCTTATGCCGCGATTCAGGAACACCAATCGGCTTAAGGTCAGGAATAAAGTCAATACAAAACTCAATGACCTCCTCATTTTCATGGCCCTTGGAGATGCTTCCTTCTGGCCTAGCACGGTTATGAACATATTTCTTTAAGACTCCCATGAACCTCTCAAAGGGGAACATATTGTATAGAAATACAGGACCCAAAACGTTAATCTCTTCACATAGGTGAACTAGGACGTGCGTCATGATGTTGAAGAATGATGGTGGGAACACCAACTCGAAACTGACAAGACATTGCACCAAATCATTCTCTAACCTTGGTATGATTTCTGGATCGATTACCTTCTGAGAGATTGCATTGAGGAATGCACATAGCTTCACAATGGCTAATCAAACGTTATCCACTAGAAGCCCCCTCAATGCAACCGGAAGCAGTTGCGTCATAATCACGTGGAAGTCATGAGACTTTAGGTTCTGAAACTTTTTCTCTGCCATGTTTATTATTCCCTTTATATTCAACGAGAAGCCAGACGGTACCTTAATACTAAGCAGACATTCAAAGAAGATTTCCTTCTCTTCTTTGGTAAGAGCGTAGCTGGCATGACCCTGATGTATGCCGTCTTTTCCGTGCATACGTTGCTGGTCCTCCCGTTCCTCAGGTGTATCTTTTGTCTTCCCATACACGCCCAAGAAGCCAAGCAGGGTCACGCAAAGATTCTTCGTCATGTGCATCACGTCGATTGCGGAGCGGACCTCTAGGTCTTTCCAATAGGGCAGGTCCCAGAATATAGATTTCTTCTTCCACATGAGTGCGCTTTCGTCAGTGTCATTCGGAACAGGTTGTCCGCCATGACCCTTTCCAAAGACTACCTTCAAATCCTTGACCATATCATGTACATCAGCACCAGTACGGTGGCGAGGCTTCGTCCGGTGATCCGCCTCACCTTTGAAATGCTTGCCTTTCATTCTTACGGGATGCCTGCTCGAAAGAAATCGGCGATGTCCCAGGTACACATTCTTCCTACAATTGTCCAAATATATACTGTCGGTATCATCCAAACAGTGTGTGCATGCGCGGTATCCCTTGTTTGTCTGTCCTGAAAGGTTACTGAGAGCAGGCCAATCATTGATGGTCATGAACAGCAACGCCTTTAGGTCAAATTCTTCCTGTCCGTGATCATCCCACGCACGTACACCTTTTCCATTCCATGGCTGTAAGAGTTCTTCAACCAATGGCCTTAGGTACACATCAATGTCGTTGCCGGGTTGCTTAGGGCCTCGGATGAGCACTGGCATCATAATGAACTTCCGCTTCATGCACAACCAAGGAGGAAGGTTATACAAACATAGAGTCACAGGCCAGGTGCTATGGTTGCTGCTCTGCTCCCCAAAAGGATTAATGCCATCTGCGCTTAGACCAAACCATACGTTCCTTGCGTCACCTGCAAACTCCTCCCTGTACTTTCTCTCAATTTTTCTCCACTGCGACCCGTCAGCGGGTACTCTCAACTTTCCGTCTTTCTTACGGTCTTCTCTGTGCCATCGCATCGCCTTGTCATGCTCTTTGTTTTGGAACAAACGTTTCAACCGTGGTATTATAGGAGCATACCACATCACCTTGGCAGGAATCTTCTTCCTGGGGCGCTCGCCCTCGACATCACCAGGGTCATCACGGCTGATCTTATAGCGCAATGCACTGCATACCGGGCAAGCGTTTAAATCCTCGTACTCACCGCAGTAGAGGATGCAGTCACTAGGGCATGCATGTATCTTCTGCACCTCTAACCCTAGAGGGCAGACAGCCTTCTTTGCTTCATACGTACTCTCGGGCAATTCGTTGTCCTTTGGAAGCATATTCTTTATCATTACCAGCAACTTTCCAAATCCCTTGTTAGATACACCATTCTCTGCCTTCCATTGCAGCAATTCTAGTGTGGTGCCCAACTTTTTCTTGTCAGCTTCGCAATTCGGGTACAACAATTTCTTGTGATCCTCTAACATGCGCTGCAACTTCTTCTTCTCCAAATCACTTGCGCAGTTTCTCTTTACATCGGCAATGGCCCGACCTAGATCATCAGCGGGCTCATCTGATGCCTCTTCTTCAGCTTCTTCCCGCATTGCCGGCTCAGCTTCTTCCCTCATTGTTGTATCATCGTATTCAGGGAACCCATGGCCAGGATGTCGTCGCCCTCTTCTTCTTCATTGTCTTCCATCATAACCCCTCTTTCTCCGTGCTTGGTCCAAACATTATAGTGGGGCATGAAACCGGACTCAAACAGGTGGACGTGAATGGTTCTTGACGTAGAGTAATTGTGATCATTCTTACACCAGCACATGGACAAGGCATAAAACCATCCGCCCGCTTGTTTGACTCAGCCGCAAGTAGAAAAGTATGCACGCCATTAATGAACTCGGGAGAGCATCGGTCATCATGCATCCATTGTCGTCTCATCTTCATTACACAACACCGAAAAGACCAAATTAATACAAGTTCATACATGAAGTTCATACATATATATAGTTCATACAACACTTAGATGCAACAAACAAATAACTCTCTAGCTAAAGCATTTAAATGCAACAACAAATGCGATCAAGATCGCAACTAAGGTAACAATTGATCCAACAACATAATGATACCAAGCCTCACTATCAATGGCATATTTTCTAATCTTTGTAATCTTCAAGCGCATTTTCTCCATCTTGATCTTGTGATCATCGACGACATCGGCAACATGCAACTCCAATTCCATCTTCTCCCCCTCAATTCTTTTCAATTTTTCTTCCAAATACTCGTTTTCTCTTTCAACTAAATTTAACCTCTCGACAATAGGGTCGGTTGGAATTTCCATTTCACATACCTCCTAGATAAAAATATCTATGTCAACTTGATGGGCATAATTTGTCATAAACACGAAATGCAACAACTAGTTTTAAAAGAGAATATACCACATCCGAATCATAACAAGGACGAGGGCCGACGGGGACGGATATCAAAACCATGGCACTATGTATAACAAACAATGTACGGGTAAGATAATTATACGAGTAACTATATATATCCAAATCACACAAACATCAATTTGGTAATGTAAAATATTCATGAACAAGAGGCTCACCACAAGGTGGTGCCGGCGACGGGATGGTGCGGGCGGTCGACGGTGGTTACGACGGAGATTTAGCAGGCACTAAGTAAACCACACCTACATATGCAAACTAAGTGTTATTTTTGACCTTAAATTGCATATAAATCAAATAATAGCACATATAATTCCTCCCAAATTACTAAACTCACAAATTAATAACTATACAAAGCATTGCAAGAGCTAATCTAGCAATGAGAGATGAAAGGACAAAGTTGCTAACCTTTGTGATCATTTCAATGGATGGGGCCTTCAAATCTTGACAAATTTTGGACAAAATGTGTGATGAGCTCGAGAGGAAGACGGGAAGAACAAAGAGGAGAGGGGAAAGGGGAAGAACAGAGCGAGCTCGGGTGGACGAAGGGTTTATGTAGGACGACCTTTAGTACCGGTTCGTGACACAAACCAGTACTAAAGGTGCTGGAGGGCCCCCAGACTGACAACATCCTGTCACCACTCACTTTAGTATCGGTTCGTGGCACGAACCGATGCTAAAGGTTCGCCACGAACCGGTACTAATGAGAGTGGCCGGCTAGCCGTTGGAACCGGCACTAATTGACACATTAGTGCCGGCTCAAAACCAAACTGGCACTAATGTGCTTCACATTTGACCTTTTTCTACTAGTGGAAAAGAGAATAAAAACCAACATCACAAACTTATAGACGGGCCAGCGACCCACAACCCTCGACATAATGCAAGGCTCCAAATCTAGGGAGCTTAGTGTAGGGGAACGCAGCAGAAAACAAAAAATTTCCGACCTACGCACCAGCCCAGGACCACTATGGAGACTGCATACATGGTTTGATCTTTTTCGTTACCGACTCGTAGCGCAGCGGGAAGTAGAGTCGATGACGATCGGCGGTGCAGATCCCCGCAGCTAGGATTTACAACCTCCCAACCGCGAGGATGTATACCCTCATCTGCTGCTCAGGCAGCCCCCCGGACGGTGTCGCGGACAGCCCTTCGGGAGGACCTTCGAAACTCGAACGGTCACTCGGACAGCCCTTCGGGAGGACCTTCGAAACTCGGACGGTCACACGGACAGCCCTTCGGGAGGCACTCACGAACTAAGACCGAAACTACGGTCTCTCTACAGAGTTGCACACATACGGTGTCATCTATCCGGCAGGGCTTCGCCGTCCAGAACTAGTTCCTGCCGGAACCCAGACAGCCTTACGGCTCTACGAAACTCTTTTCGTGGGAGGGAGAGAAGAAGCCAGATAATGCATGGCATGTGTATGAGAGCAAGGGATGAGTGTGGAGGGCTGCCCCTCCACCTCTATTTATAGGAAATCCCAAGGGGGTAGGGTAGTTTCACAAAAAACCCAAAATGCACATGAATGAAGTCCTTCCACAAGGACCTAGGAGTGAAACCAAGGAACAAGAGGGTCCCCAAGGGGGGATACCCAATGTGGCCGGCCACACCCCCATGAGGGGCCCAAAAAATGGCTCCTATCCATCCATGTCATCCCCAAGATCTTTTGGAGCAAAGCCCCAAAAGGTGGCTTTCCGTAAAGTAACCATAAAGCTGATTTTCACTATTCACGACGACATTTTTCAGCGTCTGATCGAACTGAAAATATTTATGTGGGCTAAGAACATTTCCAGTACCCACTAAAATGATTTTCAACGCGTTCCGAAACAATTCCGGTTTTAGTGATTTTCATCTGCGAAACGCATCTGAAGTGGCTCCGGCAGCTCCGGAACATTTCCGGTTTTTATCTCAGAAAATTCCAAAAAGCTTCCAGAATGATTCTGGCATCCTCCAAGAATTATCAGGCATGTGCCGAAACCAATTTGACTTAATGGTGTATCCCGAAACAACTTTTTGGTATCATCGAAACTTATCCGATGACCTCTCTCTGCGGTACGATTCCGCTGTCCGAAACTTTTTCGGTGATTTTCTCTCAGACTCCCTGTCTAGTATTCAGCAGATAGATGACCCTTAAGCGTGTGACCCTATAGGTTCGGTGAAGTATAGACATGACCCGGAACCCCTTCCGATCAATGATCAACATCGGAGCCGTGGACACCCATATTGACCCCTATACCCACACGAATAAATATTCGAGTGAACCTCCAGTTGCCGTGTGCTATTCCTGTTGCTTTGCGATATGTTACAAATACCCGAGGTGAGACATGTTGGCATTCCCGTGGATCAACAACTTGTCCACTATGCTAGTTACCTCGTTACCGGTATTGTTCTCTTTTCTCGTTATCGTGTTCCGGCATCCCCGTGATCAAATCACAAAGTGTCTGGCCAGACGATGATGGATACCGTAACACCAAGAGGGCCCAGAGATATCTCTCCATCGTCGGAGGAGCAAATCCCAATCTTGAGCTATCAAGTTACTTGACACACTTTTCCATGAACCCGTAAGCCGCCGTAATAGCCACCCATTTACGGATGACGTTTAACAAACCCCAAAGTTCATGAAGCAAGCATGAAAAAACTCGATACTCTCATGGTCTAAGGAATCATGCAAACCTTAACCATCTCTGTGTTATGTACCAATAAACTTGTGACGAATGAATCTCATAGCATAACATCAATCCGGGTCGATTCAACACAAATGTCCTTCCTGACATTGTGCCCTCAAAGTTGCTTGGCATAGACATGCCCATGATTGGGAAAACATAATCATCATGCAACACTTGAGCTAGTCTTAGAGGCACGACTAGGAATACATTTTACCGTTTATTATTCCACACGTGCATATGGGTTCTCCCCAGAGCCTTTATGGATATACGGGCTCGGGAACCACAGCAGTTATAGCATGGAACATAAACATAATTATGAACAGGGAGATAATCAATAACATTTATTATTGCCTCTAGGGCATATCTCCTATAGACTCCCACTTGCACTAGAGACAATAATCTAGCTTATGCTAATGCACTTCACACCCGTGGCACACCGGTGTAAATATGCTTCGCTTGTGGTATAGCCTGATGTCCAACGGATCTGACGACCTCAGTTCCGTGTGTATCTTTGCATGTCCTCGCGATTTCACAAAATTCATATTTTGTGTGGACTTGGCTTTGTATGTATGTGAATCACAGGTCGAACCTGGATTCCTCAGACTGAGTCATGGAGCAACTACCTGCAGTAGTGTCCCACTGTCAAAAGCCATCTTGGAACTATACTAAGTTCATGAATGAACTATATGATTCAACATCTTCTTTGTCGCTTCTAAAGCGTCAACATACTTAGCCCTTGTTATAGAATTCGCCACAATAACTAGTTTGAACAAATTCCAACTAACTGTGCCACCACATTGTGTGTTACACAAAACCCTTAATTTAAATCGAAAATCGCATGGAGAAAAGATGAAGACTGTATCGATGTAACATTTTACAACGAACTCTTCATGATCTCTGCTTGCGAGAAAACCATGTCATCAGTACTTACTCTAGTACTCTGTGACATCTTTCACTGTTGTCCCATGATCAGTAATTTGATCACTTTGGTATCCACACTCGCAACACCTTGGGAGTATCGGACATATCTGGTTGTTTTACATACCATGGAATACATGATTAATCCAAACACAAAAGTGTGTGGAATCTATATCATGTATTTTACTCATCAGTGTTTTGGGACACCGAGTCTTGCAAAAACTCTTTCCATGTGACTTTGGCAAGAATCACTCCTTGGCGTTTTAAATGCTAAAAGGTTTTAGCTTCTTGTCAATATGTATTCATTGCTTAGCCCCATTAGGTAAATCTATCTCCATAGATCATCATGCCTAATATTGAGGCTATTTAGCCTAAGCACTTCATCGAAAAACTATTTTCAAATGAAGTCCTAATTTGTGTCAAGAAATTTATTTCCAATTACCAATGTGCCAAGCACATAATGTTTTTAGAAATATTATTACGCTCCCACTTACTTTCTTGAATTACAAGCATCTTCGTTACCCATTGATGAAGTCAAAACCCCTTTGACCATTTCATCAAAACACGAAGATTCCAACTCCATTTTGCTCTCTTCTGTCCATTGCTGGAACTCTAAAGTTTGCATACCTACTAGCATCCTCTGGATCGACAAATTACTTTGGACTATATCATATACAAGTCCTAGCTTTCATTTCCATCAAATGGAAATCCTTTTATCATCCATGTTTCATATCTCATGATTGAAATATGTATTAATTGCTAGTTCAACCCGAACCGACTTTAAGCATCGCTATGATGAAAACAACCTCATCGTAGTCAACTCTTGAACTTGTTATTTCAACAAGTCGAGCTTTATGGATAAAACATTTTTATCCGTATCAGTTTTAAGTTCCATAAATATTCATTAGACTCTAAGTCTTCCGAAAGGTGTATCAAGGTTTTAATCTTGAATCACTTATATGGAAACTAACTCGGGTTGTATTGGCATTTAGCCAATTCTGGAGTCAGGGCCCATCAACGCTTCCTTGTGTATCGTAGGTATAATATTGTCTAACAACAATATCTCGTTTGCGCACCTGAGAGGTTTGCACGAGCCTTGCCTACGTGGTTCAGCTGCAAGTTCGACCGAAGTTCATACATTTTATTGTAGAGACTTCCGTATCAGTCGCAGTAGGAAACTCTGGAATTACTTCCAAGGTCTCTTTCCTTTGATCTGATGAAGATACTGTTTATCTCGTCGAGTTGCACTATTCTCCCACTCACCTTTTAGAAAGAACCATTCTCTTTAAAAGCATACCGTTCTTTGTGGCAAACCTATTTGCCTCGGTATACTGAGGGAGGAATACCCAATGACTTGGGATAACCTACAAAGTAGCACTTGTCTGATTTGGAATAGGTTTGTAACCTTTTACACAAGCCCCATATTCCAAATGTTAAGAAAAGATACAACATGGTTGGGCGTACCATACCATGGCTTCATTTCAACAGACTCGATGTAGCTCTTTTCAGTGTAAAAGCCGCAGTCTCTAAAGCATCACTTTAAAAAGGATAATGGCAAATTTATTTATGTCATCTTTGACCTCACCATGTCATAAATGGTTAGATTACATCTCCACGGACTTTTCACTTGCAGTGGTGTTCCGGGAGGTGCAAGTTATGAAACCCCTTTCACAACTCATCAGACATTCGCTAAACATGTAACTCAAATATTCCTTTGTGCAATCAAATTGCAGAAAGATAATTTTCTTGAATAACTTCTACTTCATTTTTGAAAACCTTTCGAATGATTTCAAAAGATCCAGACTTACGTCTCATCAAGTAAATATCCATATATCTACTTGAGTCATTTCTGAAGATAAATAAATCCACCACTAACAACACTTATCGGACTACACACATCAAATGTATGATCACTAATAAGTTTGTTGTTCGTTCCTTATGGCCTGTGAACGGTATTTTAGTCACTTCACTTTTCGGAGGAAAGTTGCAAGTGTCAGATGATTCAAAATCAAAAAGACTTCAAAATCCATCATAATGGAATTTTCCATGCGGGTTTCTCCAATGTGACCAAATGTAGTGCCACACTTGTGTGGTATTCTTTTAGTCTTGCGACATTTAGCGTCAGTGTTATGGATGTATCATATTACCCTCAATATTCATAACATACGTCCCATCGATGATGGAAGTATGGCCCTTATGTTATTCATAATACTTAACAACAATTGTTATTTTTATGAACAACTCTTTTGCAACAAACATTGTGCAATGGGCTAGAGTGTATGAAACTCTAAAATGAATTATGAAAGTAAACCCAGAGGTATTGTATTATTATCAATATTCATAACATACATCTCATTCATAATGAAAGTATGGCCCTTGTGTTATTCATAACATCGAACATAAAAGGTTCTCTTATGAACAACCTTCTTGCAAGATACCTTATGCAATGGGCGAGAGTTTGTAAAACTCTAAATGAATTATGAAAATAAATACACACGGCAATACACCGATGGAAGGTATAGTAACATTTACTATGTTCCCTGTGTATACCTTAACCTCATTTCTGGCTAGTCTTTTTAGGCCATAGTAGCTCTTACAGTGATTCACAATTGAATGCAATCGAGCGGGTATCTTTGTGATTAACTCACAATACCCAAGAATTAGTGATTAACATGTTTAACCATAATTCCCAAGAACTATATCTTTGACCAGCCTACTATACATCAAAAACTTGTATGACATTCATACATGAGCTGGATATTCCAGTCATCTTTCTGTCTGCCTTTATACTTCTAACAGTTTAACTTTTAGTATTTCTCCTACTCGCAAAAGAAGCACCCAACTTAAGAGTGGCGTTAGCCCCGGACTTCCTAGGCGTGTAAGTCATACTAACACCCTTTGGACACTTCCTTTCTCTTTAAGTTGTTGTTTTATTCACCTTTCATTATATGACAGGCGTTCTTCTGGATCCCTTTCCCAACAGTCAAATGCATAGTAAACACTTTTACTAATACTTGCAAACAAACATTGCTTTGTTTGTATCTGAAATTAATTTCCAGTTCCATAAATATCATATAACTATCCCAACTTTCGAAGTTTGGGTTTCATGGAAGCAAACATATTGCACTTGACTGAAACGGAATTATAGCTTTTGGATCGAAGGACGAGAGTCACATGATCCATAGCATTAGCGGGAGGATACGGAAAGCATGCGATAGGGCAAGGTCCTTGTCGGCACTTTTGAGGACAATCCTCATATTACGTTACCAATCGTAAAGTTTTAACCAGATATTTAACAGCTATTCAATTTTAATAGGGAAGGTGGAAACGCGAGCCATTATTCTATAACTATTTTGCAAGAAAACCTTAGACAGTTTTCATAATTAATTGCACTGAGAATTAAACATGTTAATTCAACAGTGCGCTCCCACTCAAATCAATATCTCTCAAAATTGATTGTGAGTGATACAAGACCCACATTTCAATTGTTCGCCATTGGTGTAACACCACTGATGATGAAAAATCTCAACCGGTAGGCCAACTTGCCAATCACATCTCTATGTGACTCTTGTTCATCTTTCGATGCGAGTGTGCCGAGCTCATGACGGTCATGCCTGAACGTCAAGACAACCAAGTGATCTTGCTGCGAGGTCTCAACTCACCCGCCTCACACTTCTCTAATCGTTCGTACCCGTGTGACACGGCGCACCCCGAAAAGATAGGTGCCGTGACGGTGCTACACTTGGGAGAACACTAACTACTTGGTATTTTTGTGAGAGATCACCCTAATAAAAAGCGACTACCGCGCAATCAAGAAGGGTGCAACATAAGCGATAAACATCTCAGGCAATTCATAATAGCATGATATGGTATAGCCCTTTCTAACGGAGAAGTATTTCATTTCTTCGTCTTCGGCATTCGTGTTGGTGTTCACCTTCGCGAAGATTGCCACCACCTTGTCGATGCACCAGATAATATTGCTATCTCCATAGCGTATAAAATTAATGCATTACTTAAAGTTGACACGCAGGTCATTAAAGTGCAATCATATGGCTCCAGCCATCATGCTGAACCATGACACGCAGGTCATGTTAATCAAATTACATCATATAGTCATCTCATACATAATCGAATTAGTATGAGCACTGCTATACCACATCACATGCACATCCTGCAAAACCAAGTTAGACACGTCTAATCGGTTTATGCAAAATTTTATTTTACGTGGCTTCTAAGGTTTTGACTTAAACCGCAGCTACCAACGTTTTACCATCAAGTATGATTATTCAAGTTGCTAGATTAACATCTCGGGGTGTATGAAACACGAGATAATTAAATCTCGAGCCCCATACTAAACTTCGTCATACGCATGACCCCCGTGCAGATAATATCTGCAATGCCCTTTCATCTGCGAATTTCATCTTTCTTTTGACTACGGCAGAACCCAAAGAACTGATAGCACTTCCATGATCAATCAGCATCATGGATTTCCAGAACTTTGTCAAATTCCACCATGCTGTCTCGAGATTGAGCAAACGCAAATTCTAGGGAAGCAACAAGAACGTCGGGTAACAGATTTCATCTGTCACCCGCATAAATAATTTTCAGCAATAGATCTCATCTACTACCTAATTATATTATGCAATACCCATACATCTCTATGTATTCTAGATCGAAACCTGCATCTACGCATAGCACGGCTCTTGATGCCACTGTAGGGGAACGCAGCAGAAAACAAAAAAATTCCGACCTACGCACCAGCCCAGGACCACTATGGAGACTGCATACATGGTTTGATCTTTTTCGTTACCGACTCGTAGCGCAGCGGGAAGTAGAGTCGATGACGATCGGCGGTGCAGATCCCCGCAGCTAGGATTTACAACCTCCCAACCGCGAGGATGTATACCCTCATCTGCTGCTCAGGCAGCCCTCCGGGAGGCGGTCGAACAGCCCCCCGGACGGTGTCGCGGACAGCCCTTCGGGAGGACCTTCGAAACTCGAACGGTCACTCGGACAGCCCTTCGGGAGGACCTTCGAAACTCGGACGGTCACACGGACAGCCCTTTGGGAGGCACTCACGAACTAAGACCGAAACTACGATCTCTCTACAGAGTTGCACACATACGGTGTCATCTATCCGGCAGGGCTTCGCCGTCCAGAACTAGTTCCTGCCGGAACCCAGACAGCCTTACGGCTCTACGAAACTCTTTTCGTGGGAGGGAGAGAAGAAGCCAGATAATGCATGGCATGTGTATGAGAGCAAGGGATGAGTGTGGAGGGCTGCCCCTCCACCTCTATTTATAGGAAATCCCAAGGGGGTAGGGTAGTTTCACAAAAAACCCAAAATGCACATGAATGAAGTCCTTCCACAAGGACCTAGGAGTGAAACCAAGGAACAAGAGGGTCCCCAAGGGGGGATACCCAATGTGGCCGGCCACACCCCCATGAGGGGCCCAAAAAATGGCTCCTATCCATCCATGTCATCCCCAAGATCTTTTGGAGCAAAGCCCCAAAAGGTGGCTTTCCGTAAAGTAACCATAAAGCTGATTTTCACTATTCACGACGACATTTTTCAGCGTCTGATCGAACTGAAAATATTTATGTGGGCTAAGAACATTTCCAGTACCCACTAAAATGATTTTCAACGCGTTCCGAAACAATTCCGGTTTTAGTGATTTTCATCTGCGAAACGCATCTGAAGTGGCTCCGGCAGCTCCGGAACATTTCCGGTTTTTATCTCAGAAAATTCCAAAAAGCTTCCAGAATGATTCTGGCATCCTCCAAGAATTATCAGGCATGTGCCGAAACCAATTTGACTTAATGGTGTATCCCGAAACAACTTTTTGGTATCATCGAAACTTATCCGATGACCTCTCTCTGCGGTACGATTCCGCTGTCCGAAACTTTTTCGGTGATTTTCTCTCAGACTCCCTGTCTAGTATTCAGCAGATAGATGACCCTTAAGCGTGTGACCCTATAGGTTCGGTGAAGTATAGACATGACCCGGAACCCCTTCCGATCAATGATCAACATCGGAGCCGTGGACACCCATATTGACCCCTATACCCACACGAATAAATATTCGAGTGAACCTCCAGTTGCCGTGTGCTATTCCTGTTGCTTTGCGATATGTTACAAATACCCGAGGTGAGACATGTTGGCATTCCCGTGGATCAACAACTTGTCCACTATGCTAGTTACCTCGTTACCGGTATTGTTCTCTTTTCTCGTTATCGTGTTCCGGCATCCCCGTGATCAAATCACAAAGTGTCTGGCCAGACGATGATGGATACCGTAACACCAAGAGGGCCCAGAGATATCTCTCCATCGTCGGAGGAGCAAATCCCAATCTTGAGCTATCAAGTTACTTGACACACTTTTCCATGAACCCGTAAGCCGCCGTAATAGCCACCCATTTACGGATGACGTTTAACAAACCCCAAAGTTCATGAAGCAAGCATGAAAAAACTCGATACTCTCATGGTCTAAGGAATCATGCAAACCTTAACCATCTCTGTGTTATGTACCAATAAACTTGTGACGAATGAATCTCATAGCATAACATCAATCCGGGTCGATTCAACACAAATGTCCTTCCTGACATTGTGCCCTCAAAGTTGCTTGGCATAGACATGCCCATGATTGGGAAAACATAATCATCATGCAACACTTGAGCTAGTCTTAGAGGCACGACTAGGAATACATTTTACCGTTTATTATTCCACACATGCATATGGGTTCTCCCCAGAGCCTTTATGGATATACGGGCTCGGGAACCACAGCAGTTATAGCATGGAACATAAACATAATTATGAACAGGGAGATAATCAATAACATTTATTATTGCCTCTAGGGCATATCTCCTACACTTAGTACGTCATTATATTACCCAAATATTAACGCTCACACGTGTGGCGCGAAACAACATGGTCCAAACGCATCCATTACCATTCATTTTGCCACGTCAAAACAGATGACATCAGCGGGAATCTTTTTGTTTACAGCTTAAAAATGTTTTATCTCCTAACTAAAAAATCCAACTAAAAATTTGTTTTCAACATTAAATCCGTCTCGACAAGATCTTTGAAACTAGATCCCATGTTGATATGCTTCGACGAATTTTTTTTGCCGTGATGTTTATACTGTAGTTGCCATTGTGTTTACACTAAAGTTGGCATGTGGCAATTTTAGTTTATATATCATGGCAATTTTAGTATTTTAATCATGGCAATTCCAGTACATTGACCATGGAAATTATTTTTTGTATGAACGATGACAATTTTAAGTGCATGTATCATGGCAATTTAGTTTATGGTTCATGGCAAGTCTAATTTCTTAATTTTCATTTTATAATATGTCAAAATTTACTTTTAAAGGTAGAAGAAAAAATAGTTGAAACATGTCATGGCAACTTCAGTGTAAACACCATGACAATTCATATGCAATAGACATGGCAACTTGTAACCACAAAAAAAATATCGTCGAAGCATATTGATATGAGATCTACTTTCGAAGATCTCGTCGCGATGGATATAATGGTGAAAACGGATGTTCAATCGGATTTTTCATTTAAGAGATAAAACATTTTTTAAAATGGAAATCCAAAAAGATTCTAACATGCATGCATGCGGTGATGTTACGTAATTTGTGTGTTGTAAGGCGTGTGGGTGGGTGTTGCTCCTATCACAGCGTGTGGGCGTTATCAGCGTCCTTATATTAATAGATGCAAATTTGAAATGCCAGTTCGTGCTACTCAGCTTGCCGTCGTCGTCACTTGAGGACGACCATACAGCAGCTCGACTCGTCATTGGGTCTTTGGCGCTCACAACCGGCCTCCGCCGTAGTTGCTCCATCTTTGGTGCTAACCTCACCGCTGCTCGAGATCGGAGTCACTCACCGCTGGTGGCAGGTCGCTTACGGTAACAACGCTAAAGTATCTTGCTGAGTGATCCGATTTTAGGAACAGTGCTATAGTACCATGATAAATGCACCATCCAGATCGGCGCTTATTTGACAGAAGTAAAAAATTTGTGCATGGTAGGTAGAATTTAGACTCTAGTGGCTTGGTTAACCCTTCAGCCAACTAGCCAACTCTTCCACTCTTGGTAGTTGGTTGGATTGAAGAAAGTCCAGCTATTTGAGTGATTGATCCAAAAAAGCACTTCACGCGGAAACCATCCCTAAATTATTGGGAGAGCCTAAAAAACACTTACAAGGTTTTTCTAGGGGAGGCCGTTGGAGATGCTTAAATAATAAGTTAATAACTTTGTACCTCATGTCACCGTGCGGTACTTTGCAATTTGTCTGGTTGAATTACATTGTATCGCTGCTAAAACTTGGTTCTATTTAATCACATGAGACAACTGGGAATCACATGGGCGCAACAATTTAGGCAAGCCAAACACGATTGGATGTACTGGCATGTCACCCCAGTGATGAAATATATGGCTACTCGAGTGATAAGTTCTGTGGGAGGACACCATCGAGAGTGAATTGTACTGACTCGATAACATAGCCTCGCGTTGTGTTTGCCCGGAAAGTAAAAGAAGTCGCCATTATGAAGGTACATACTAGCTTCATCGTTTTTCTAAGAACCATGCTGCTAAGAGTGCCCCCGACTCAAATTCCCAATACATCTCATCCCTTTGTGATCGTCTGTGCTATTCACTCTGCTCATCATTGTTGCTCTCCTCCCACACTTTGACATTCTCCTCTCTAGGAACTAAATTTGATCCTCCTGCATAGGGGAAGAAGCTAGTTATTTTATAGGATGCCAGCTAGTGATCAATGTTACATGTGGCCTTGATATCTTCATTGCTTCACCAAACATCACATGCCAATTGTTGAGGTCTTTTATTTCCACAATGAATGGTTCAGTTGTTGGCATTTGTAGCACTCGTAGCATATCTAAACATGAGCAGCCATAAAATGGAATGCTGCTACCAAACCACATGTTTATATACTTCTTATTAACAATTTGTTTTTAATCCGGTTTAGTTAACTCCAAGACTTATCTACATCAAGAGGAACTGTGACCTTTTTTATGATTTATCCAACATCATTTTTTTATTTTAAGAAGTGTTATAATCATGGATTATTGAATGCTTAAAACGCCATAGTTGTCCTCAGTTTTATGTGTATGCACGCCAATACACTGCACATACCGTATAACTCTGGTGTACATGATACATTTTCTCACAAAAATACACTACTAGGGAAAACCTTATACACAGCATCTTAGCAGTAGTGCTGGACAAAAAAGTGCGCTACTGCTACTTAGTAGTAACATGCTTAAATAAACCGCGCTACTGCTACTACTTTAGCAGTAGCGCGTTCTAGGAAAACGCGCTGCTGCTATGTTTGTACCAGGCGCAGATGGCTAGCCCCACTTAGCAGTAGCGCGTATCGGAAACGCGCTACTACTTACTTACTTTATCCTCACCACGCCCCGACCATCTCACTCACTCTCCCTCTCACTCACTCTCGCCCACGCCGAACCCGTCGTCCGCCGCCGCCGCCGCGCTGCTCCTCCACCGAGGTACTCCCTCCGTCCCTCCTCCTCCCTCCTCCCTCCTCCTCCGGCCGCCCTCCTCCCACCGCCCTCCCTCCTCCTCCTCCGGCCGCCCCCTCCTTCCTCCTCCTCCGGCCGCCCCCTACCCCTCCACCCCCCGCCCCCTCCCTCCTCCTCCTCCAGCCGCCCCCTCCCTCCTCCGATCCCACCGGCCTCCTCCCCCTCCTCCTCTCCCCTTCCTCCTCCCTTCCCCTCCTCCCTCCATCTCTTTTTTCTGTTTTTCACTGTAGTTTTTTTACTATTGTATAATGTATTTTTTTACTGTTTTAGTAAGTGTTTAAACTAATTAGTAAGTAAATTAATAAACTAGTTGAACTAGTTTAGTTTTAGTAAGAACTAGTTGAATTAATAGAACTAATGTATTTTTAGTAAGATAATTAATATGACTAGTTGAACTAGTTTATTTTTAGAAAGAACTAGTTTATTTCTATTTATAGTAAGTTTATATTTAGTAAGAACTAGTTGAATTAATAGAACTAGTTGAACATGTCACATTTGTTGTTATTTTTTTAGTTTAAGCAATTATTCCTGCATCGACGTCGACGATGCCTATCCCGCATCCTCGTCGTCGATACCCGTCGTTCGCTAGAGTTTTAGTTGTATTAGTGATGTTATATGTATGATACTATTCGGGATGTATTAGTGATAACTTATAGGGTTTTTGTTTTTGCAGAAATGAAGGAGCCCCTCCACCATCCCCGCCGTCGTCCTCGTCACCAAACCCCTCCGACCTCGAGGTGAGACCAGCCAAATCTCCATGTCAATATGAGTCCTATAAGATATGATGTAGATAAAAACATATATATCTTGTGTTGCTCAAATAGGATATGTGGTTGCCCAAGTGGCCGGTCATGTTCAGGTTACACCTCTGAGTGGCCTATGTTTTGCCAGAGTGTTGATTAATTTCCGTTCCGGCAAATTTCAGGTGCTCGATATGTCCTTTTTTAGCAAAGGTCATGCCGGATTTTTCCGTGAATTCTGACATGACTTGTGCTAGAATATGTAGGAAAAATCGAGTGGCCTGGATCCCGACTGTTGTCAGAGAGGAATCAGTGAGGGAGAGTCTCCACCATATATATATATGAGAGGACGAAGAATCCCGATTGTTGTCGTGGGGGTCGTTTCTCCTTCTTCTCCTTCTTCTAGACCTTTGTTATGCACTAGGGGAAGGAGGAGTAACGACCATCACCGACGGTCGTAAATGTCAGATAGGAATCAGTGAGGGGGAGTCTCTGCCATATATGAGAGGACGAAGAATCCCGACTGTTGTTGTGGGGGTAGCTTCTCCTTCATTCCTGTGTGCTAGACAATTTGGTGTAATGCACTCGGGAATGAAAGGAGGAGCTACCATCACTGACGGTCGAATATATACACCACGTGAGCTGAGAGTTTTTAAGAAAAAGACTCGACTGACCGATAGTCAACCCGTGATGAATAATAATGATCTAATTTAGGTTTTTTAGTACATATATTTAATTGTACAAGTTTAATCTTTGAATTATGAACGCAGGAAATGTCGTCATCGGACGACGAAAGTCTCCCGGGGGAGTGCAGCTGGTGCCACGACGATCGAGGTCTGTGCGACAGGCCTCACCTGGACGAAGATCGGCGCTTCAGCATTAAGCTCGAGGAGACGTTCAATGTTGAAATGGTACGCAACGACGACAAGTTTTTTTTGTAATTAAGCATGACTTCAACTATTTCAACGTGTAATTTTCATCTTTTACAATTCGAGTAGCTTATCCCATGCCATGCAAGACGCTATGTCTTGGAGAGGATGAATTTTGAAGACCATGAAAATTTCGAAACAAAGAAAATTCACCTAAGGACTCATGATGGTATGGATTTTGAAGTAAATCTGTATAATTCTGAGAGCGTAACCCATTTTGGTTGCAAAAATTGGGAAGTACTTTGCAAGATGTATGGTTTTTATGAGGGTATGCTTGTCACCATGGATCTTGGTGATCCTGACATCGACCAAGACAATATGGACATTTGGGTCCTTGTTGATACGCTTCCAGTTCTACCGCTATGTGAGTTTCTCAAACATAGTTATTAACTAATTTATATTGTTCATTTCAAAATAGTTGACAGCTTATTTTCATTCTTCAAACAATGTCCGGAACATGCTAGACAGAACGTACTACACCGATGGCTCTGAGTTAACTTATCAGGAGAAAAATCATCTGGTCGCATTTTGTACTGATCTTGAGAACTACAATATCAATTATAAAACTCCTCCACATTATAGTCAATACGTGTCACTAGTGCATGTGTTGAACTACGGTAACATCCATGGAGATGCCATGGTAAGGTTTTTTTAGTATTACTACATCCGTGCATCTTTTGCATAAATTCTTTTAAAACTTAACTACATTGCTAACTACGAAGTTATTACTATGTTTTTCATCAGAAAATCCCGAATGATTGTGTGCCTCATCTAATGTATCAGAATGGTCACCTTGATGTTAACATACGGCCAGGTCATCCTACGGATCTCACCTGTCCATATCAGATTTCTAAAAGAAGTGGAGACATAAAAATCAAAGGATGGGAAAAAATGTATGGACAGTCGTAAGGAGGTTCTTGGAAGCAACATTGTGCGAAAGGCAAGAATTGGAGACAGGATAATCTCCATTCTCCATAATGGAGAGTCAGGGGCTATCTTGTTTTATGCTATTTTACCTAAGATAATATAGTAGGTCCTAAGAGAATGTAGTAGGTCCTATGAGGTACAATATGTTTATGAGAGTTGATGATGATGAGTAGTTGTGATTATGTCTAGTGACCAATGATGTCTCATTGATGAAAACGATGATCATGAGGAGGTGTTATATGACAATGATGTATTATGATGATAAGTTGTTAATGATATGATGATGATGATGATATATTATATCATTGGGTGAAAGAACCGCGGATTAGTTTCAAGTGGATGTCCATCCATTTGAAACTAGTCCACGGTTCTTTCTCCCAGTGGTGTAGTAACTCATTATGATGTAAAATCATTCTCTAAATTACTGCGGTATGAAAATTTATATAAAGGTGTATGAATACAACAAGAAATAAAAAAGAAATACGGAATAATAGTAGTAGCGTGTGCTAGGAGAAGCGCTACTACTAATTACCAGTAGCGCTCATAGTACAAAGCGCTTCTACTAAGTCGATATAGCAGTAGCGTGGTCCAACCCACGCTATTGTTAACCTTTAGCTGTAGCGTCTTACTAGTAGCGTTGCACCCCGTGCTACTGATACGCTTTAAACACGCGCTACTGATAGGGCTTTCCCTAGTAGTGATAGTTCTTGGGACAAAACCACTCATGGTATAAAAATAACCAAAAACGATATGTCTGCAATCTCCATTTTATGCAAAAATCAATCGAACTAAATAGCCTCAACTGCCAGAAGAGTGAAACTATTTGTTTGTCTAGAAAATAATGGGTTGGAGGGGCTACCTACTGCGTGGGCTTCATTTACCGGGCCGGCTTATACTAAACAGTCTCAAGCTCGATAAAATACAACACTTGCCCATTCTCTGCACAGTAGCACCACCATAAACCTATCCCGACCGAGTGAACCTGACTGGGAAAGTGAGGGACCAAGACTGGCGGCCGGGGAGACCATGAGGCGCGTGTGACATATGTTTCGTTTATGCCCCAACTATCTCTACCAAAAATAAAGCATAGCCAATGTAAGAGCATGAACAAAAGTTTGGTGTGTTAGTAGTACGTTTTTTGGAAAGATGGTTGGGCCTCAATTTGGCTTGTAGACAATTGATAACATGGCAAACATCAGCAACTTAGGTAGTAAATTAGAAGTTATATGAGGAGCCCGTAAATCATCATGAGCAAACATTCAGCAAAAGATAATAAGAAACTTGAGAGTGAAGCAACAAGTATAAGCGTTTGGCTGGGTGAAGCAGCAGGTACAAGCTAGCTCGATCGAGTGATCCGGTCCAAGTACACGAGCTAGCTAATTGATTTTCTTGCTCACATAACACACATGACTGGATTAGCCATGCTTTTAACCGGTCATGACGACGAGGTAAACTGAGACATGATTGGATGCACTAGCATGTCACCCGAATAATGAAATTCCCACTCGAGCGATGAATTCTATAGCTAAGTGTCCTCTAGACGGAATCACACCGACTTGACAACATAACGCAATGATGTGTTTGCCCCAAAAGTCAAAAGAGTCACAACTGTTCTGATACTTACTAGCTTCATTGTTTGTCTAAGAAATATGCTTTTATAGGTTCCCCCGACTCAAATTCCCAATACATCTCATCCCCTCTGACTGTCTGCGCCGTTCACCTACACATCATTACTACTCCTCTTCCACACCTCCACATTATCCTCCCTATAAACTAAATATGATGCTGCTACATAGGGGACGAAGCTAGTTATTTATAGGAAGTCAGCGAGCGATCAATGTTGTGTGTGTCCTCGATATCATCATTGCTTCACCAAACACCACATCCAAACTGGCGTGATCATTTAATTCCACAACAAATGGTGTAGTTTTTGACATTTGTAGCACTAATTGCATATCTAAACATGAGCAGTCATACAATGCAATGTTGCTAGCAAACCACATGTATGTACTGCTCATTAAGAATTTGTTTTGATCCGTCTGAGTTACTTTTTTTACCTGCGGTTAATTACCTTTTTTGGAATAACAGTTCAATTAGCTTGATCTCAAAGACTTATCTACATCAAGAGAGACTGAGACTTTTTTATGATTTATTACACGTCATAATTTTCTTTTAAGAAGTATTTTACTCATAGGTTGTTGAGTACTTAAAACACATGGGTGTGCTCGGTTTTATGCATATGCATGCTAATACCTCGCCTACCCAGGCCTTTTGGACACCCGCCTGCTCGGCTGCCCTGCCGTCTCACTACCTGGCCCTTCTAGCTAGCTGGTTCCTCAGCATTCATGAGCAATCTGCCAGAATGCCCTCTTGCCTGTCCTTCCATACTTCTTTGGCCCTTCAGTATAAGGCCGTTGTGTGGTTTCTGGCTCACGTCAGCGGCTGACGACATGCCTGACCGGCCATTTCCCTGCTTTTGGTTGCTTCCTTCTTGCTCGGCTCTTGGTCATGACGTCACCCATGCCCTTCTTTGGTCGGCCAGGACAACCCAATGACCGGGTCGATAGAAAGGACGACCACCCCTGCACAATAGATTCGGGCAAACCATGAAGTCCAGCTCGTGGGAGGATGAAATAGAATAACGTCCTATTAGCCAACTGCGAGGCACTTTCTTGTAATCGATGACCCTGGCCGGCTAGTGCTACTTCGAGTGCCAGCCTAGCTTCCTATCGTCACGAGTGTTAGACAGATACACATGGACATGGTAGGGCTGAGTAGCCGGGTATAGTGAAAGTCATGCAACACTATGGTGAAGCTCGTGGACTACAATGCCATACGGCTCGATCAGTCGCATCTAGGTTCCTTCTGCCCCCGAGCTCGCGTCCCATCATGGGAGGAAACCCGCTTGTGAGAGAGAAGACAACATCGCCCATCTCATTCAACCCGAGTTAATGGACGTGTGATTGGGCAGGTAGCATACATGTTGTTGTAGGCTTCCTGCTATGACGGCTGAAGCAAAAGACCTTGGCACGAGCAAGAGGTTACAGCGGTGTGTGTGCCACTTTCCCTAGCTATTTATATTGATAGATGACCCGTTGCGCTATTGGCACAAAGACCAACCACAACCTAAAGGTAAGTGAACTATCTGAGGTCCTATGTTGTTGCTTGGCTATTTAATGTCACTGGCCAATTTATCCGGTCTCTACGATGCCAGACCCGGCAATGCGATCAGGTAGGCACATCCTATTTGTTTCGCCTTCCCCAGACACTCTTATCCCAGACTCGGCACGAGTTGCCCCGGGCTGGAAACCGTGGCAGGGTAGGCCATTGATGTGCAACGTGTGGATTTGCCGTCGGGCCACAACTTTCAACCTGGTGCATGATGTGCGATGTCGTTTACCCAGCTCATCTAGCCCCGGAAAATAATTTTTCACTCAGTGGCACAATGGACCTCCTTTTCTGTCGACCCGGGTGGCCAGCGAAAGAAGGCCATGGGCAATGATCAATATTATTTGTCTTTGGTAAATATCACCTGCACACCATTCACGATAAACATCCTTCCCTTGGTAAAGTTGGTTCAGCGTGCCTAAACGGCTCTGCACGGGTTGTGCTAGACCCCAATTTCTTTTGAATACAGTACAGACGCAAGCGTTCATATACACACGCATACACTCACCTATGGACACACACACGCACACTGTATCCCTATGAGCACCTCCGAGAGACTGAGCCGACACATCATTCTGGGATTTTACGAATCCACCTTAGGCGCCTCGTAGTCGCCGGAAAGGCTCCTCCCACTGAACGCGAATCGCCGGAAATCCTGAAACAAATCCAAGATAAATGCGAGCACCAGGACTTGAACCCTGATGAGCCGGGGATACCACTGTCCTCCTAACTATCCAACCAAACATGGGTGGACAAACTCAACCCAGACCCGAACAAACCGAGAAGTAGCCTCCTAATGGCCTCCCAACAGGCAACCGATATCACATCAAACATGGTCAGACCCAGACCGGAAAGCAACAACACCACCCGGCAACAGAGCAGCAGACGTGCCCAGCATAATTCAAACCAACGCACACAAAAAGCCAAACAAAGAACAACATTTAACTCACAATCATTAAAGGATAGTACACCCCCAAGTTCGTAGAGTAAACCACGGAGAAATTTTATGATGTCTGGCTTTTGAGATATCAGCACAAAAGCATAACTGTCAAAGTCGCCCTTGAGCCTATCATATACCACGTTGGCAAGTGTAGTTTTGTGTATAGACCTCCAAATCCCACAATCGATGCCACCTTCAATTGCTTTTCCCTGTCTATGAGCCAACAAAAATTGCAGGGTGTCTATGAGCCAATTGATAAGCTCATTGTTGGTCCTTCCATACCAACAAGGTTAGCTACATTTTCATATCGTGTCGCAACTCGTGGGTCAATGGCTACATCACTTGACGCTGGAATATCAAGTTTGTACCTTTGGTGTCCTGCACTTGTCTCAAGCACAAGTGACTTGATCTCATTGATCCGTTCTCAACTTTTTAGGGATTCGCGCAGTCTTCCTTCCAAAACCATCGGTTTCACTTTTTGCCCCAACGCAACACATGAAGTCATCGATGATTTCCTCAATGCCATATGACATCTCCCTCACTTGGTCTCTCCACCCTTTGGTTTGCTTGTCTAGCTCATCCAAATCTGAAAGTCTCTCAAGGGCATCCTTCATGCTGGTAAGATCCTCACTAATGAACATACCTCCTTCCGCAAGTTTATGAGCTTGGTGAACTCGTCCCCCATGAGGGTGGCCAGCATACCCAGGAGTTGTCTCATCACTCCAGTAGAAGCACTCACCATTAAGCCGGCCATCTATTACTGACCAACCTTTTACCTTGGGGCCCAGTTAGGCTTGTAAGGTGCCTGTAATGTGGGCATTACATACGTCATAGCTTCGAGTTAGATAGAATGTTGGAATGGAAGAATATAAGAACATAAAAAGTAAATCGTTTAGATACTAATTCTACTGCTCATTCAGTAGAGAGCATTCTTTCCTATGATTTCGCAGCAAAAATGTAGGGAGGAAAAACTGAGGTTGGAGAGAGACATGTACCTGAAAGTTGGAGCATGTGCTTGGAGTCGACCGAAAAATCTTCACTTTGCAGCCATTATCAAAGCACGCAGCCCACTGCATTCAGCCTAAGGCCATGCACCAGCCTCGTTGAATTCCGCTTGAGTGCGTGCAGATCTCTATCCCTCCACCAAAAGAAATCCTGCAAATGTGTGCAACAATCTATATCTATCTATCTATCTATATCTATATCTATCTATCTATACCTATATATATATATATATATATATATATATATATATATATTATATACTAATTTGTGACTCCCTAAAAATTACCACGTTAATCAGTAATTAGGAGCCGTTAATCTCGTGGGACCGAATTATTACGGTGTAGATCAATCTATAAAATCCTATGAAAAACAAACACTCAAGGTCCATAATAAAATTACAAGTAAAAAAACTCCTAGGTAAAGCGTACAAGTCAGGTCCATAATAAAATTACAAGTAAAAAAACTCCTAGGTAAAGCGTACAAGTCCAGGCCTCTTTTCACGTTTGTAACCGTACTCAATCTCAATTTCTATCTAAATCTATCTACAGCTCTACGGCCTCTCCTAGATAAAAATAAACACATCAATCTAGAGCTCAATCGTACTACTCCAGGTCTCTTTCTAACTATAATCCACGATCTATTCCTTCTCTTATTAAATAAAGCCAATTCTTTCCCCTTCCATGGAAAAATAATCCATCGTTTCTCTTTTCCAATGGAAAAAAATATGTCATCTCTTTGAAGCCGAATCAAGCAGGGTTGGGACGACGCAGCCGAGTGCTTTTTGGGAATACGCACGTACGCTGCTAGCTAGATTACTTCCTAGCCGGTCGGTGTTGGGAGGAGAGACGAACCTATACGGCAGAATACATGCACACTGGAGCACACAGCCAAGTGTCATCCGGCAATACGCATGTATGAGGCTAGCTCGATTATTTCCTAGCCAATACGTGTTGGAAGGAGATGAAAATATACAGCAGAATACGTGCACGTAGAGAAGCTAGCAAGTTGCTGGACCGATTTCGCCGGGAGACGCAGGTATGCATTGCAAACTCCTTTGATACGGTCTGGAAAACACACACACACACACACGAGGACACAAATTCTTCGTCATGGACGTGCTTGATTGCATATGTGTGTGGCCATGTATGGCAGGAAATAATGCGGATGATTTGACGAACTGTGAGCATCTTGACAATGGAAAGTACTCATCTACGAAAGCTAATTAGACCTGCTTCACCAATGATAAAAAAATATTATTGCTGAAGTGCATTGCATGGTTCAGCTTCTTTTGCTTGCTATCTACATGACGGTTGTTACATTTTGAACTTCACAAGTTTATTGTGATCAGCGTCCCATTAGTGGATACCCTTAATCTTGCTGCTGGCCCAACTGGAGGTTTGTTTTATAGCACCAGTGTTTTCATATTTGGAGTAAAACACATTACGTTAGCATTACATCTTCTGTTTTTTTTTTTTTGCTTTTAAACCATAGTGCGTGCACATGTATCATGTGTAAATAATTTGAGTTATTTGCTTCTAGCTTATGTGTAAAGGCACAATTTGCAGGGAACTGTGTCACAGGTATGTGCAATTATCACTTCATTAGCAGATGGTTCTAAACTCAATTATCTGTTGATATATTTTTTTTGTACCACTATTAGTTTCTGACACTGGTAGAAAAAATCCCTTTAGTCCCGGTTCGCAACAGCCTTTAGTCCCGGCTGTGCAACCGGGACTAAATATGCGCGACTAAAGACCCCCCCCCCCCTTTAGTCGCGCCTCTTACGGACCGCGACTAAAGGCTTTAGTCCCGGTTCGCGTGGCTGACCGGGACTAAAGGCCCGTCCACGTGGGCGCCAGTGGTCCGTCGGGGCGGAGGACCTTTAGTCCCGGTTCTTGTGGCTAACCGGGACTAAAGGCCTCCTCCGCAGGTTTAGGGTTTTAGCCCCCCTAAACCTGATTTCTTTTTAATTTGTAGTGTTTTATTTCTTTTATATTTTATTTTGTGTTTTATTTAAATTTTGATGAAGTTTCAGTACACATATTCTACGCTACTATATACATGCATATGAAATTTCAAACAAGAAGAATTCAAGAGGAATATATAATATATATTCAATCTCGGGTGACCATATACAACTTCGAACAAGTTTCCATACACAATTAGGATGGATGACCATGTACAACTTCGAACAAGTTTCAATCTCGGGTATGCATATAAATTTCTTCGTCCTCGGTATAGTGTTCTCCTTTAGGATTGATGACTTCCCTCATGAAAAATCCTGCTAATTCTTCTTGAATTGGTCGGAAGCGAGCTTCTGAACTAAGCCTCCTCCGCAAGTTATCCGTCGCGTTCCGCACGCTATCCGATGCCTTCCGCTCAGAGGTGTGTCTCCGGATGTTCTCACAAACATAGTATCCACATAGATTGGTCCCCGGTGGGTGCTTATCCACATTAACTAACCTTCTGAAATCTAGCTCATGTTTGAATTCATCGACAATTTCTTCTGAGAACCGTCTCCAAACCCTACAGGGCAAAGAAAATTAAATGAACAAGGGAGTTATTAGTTACTTGATATTAGGAAATGAACGAAAGAGACCGATCGATATAGAGCTCAAATGATTGAAAATAATTACTTTTGCAGCATTTTTATCATGTCGGCCCAACGCTTTGGATCCGAATCCATAGAGTCCATGATTAGAACTCTGGAGATGTGAAGTTCAATATTTAGCAGAATCCAGTGGAACCTGCGGACACGTTACATGCACAGTCATGCATAACTCATCGATTAGACATACCATGCATGGAGTAAACAAAAGAGAATGGGCACAAGAGAGAAACACTCACCCAAAATGGTAAGGAAATAGAATATGACTTTTGAGTTGATGCTTTCTAAGAAACTTGTACAAGTCTTTCTCCACGTCTTCGGGGTGATGTTGTAACACATGTCCATTAATGATATGTGGGTCAATGAACCCAACATCATGGATGTTTCTTATTTTGCATTCCCAAATCTTCAATCTGCATAATAGCGTACGCAACAATATAGTTAGGACTATATATATATATATATATATATATATATATATATATATATATATATATATATATATATATATATATACTATATATATATATATATAGTTAGGACTATATATATATAGTGCAGGCAATGAAGAACGAGATGAGGTAGAAATAAATCACTTACAGAACGTAGCAACTCAGCATAGATTTGTCGAGGTCGCGCAGATTGAACAGCTGGAACAATTCACTCATATGAACTTGTACAGAGTACCGTTTGGTGTGATGCTCATCTGTAACATCCGCATAAACGTATTCTTTGTCGGCCCATGTTATGAATTGCTTGTACCAACGTAGCAGATTTCGCATTTGTGGTGGTAGACTCTTTTCCCGCGCAGGCTCGACGAGAGGCCCATTCCGCACATATTGTAATGCTATCTAACATACTGGCGCATCCTCAAGGCCTAAGAAGGCACGAAGAGTCAAACCCATCTCGGACGCTTGTTTCATGGCACTCGCTACAGTCAATCCAAGTGCTACCGCAGCTGCTATGATCTCGGGGTTCTCTTCCGGACCGGCTTTCACTATGAGCGGGGGGGTCGATTGTTTCTTCTGCATCCCGAGCTGGTCAACTTGTTTCCCGCTTTTTTTTACTTTCTTCTTTCTCCTCCTTCAATATTTTTGCTTGCCTACGAAGTTCATGTCCATAGTCGTCAGGCATATTCAGCTCGGCTTGGGACGGTGTCGTCAAAAAATCCTTAGCCCACTTCTTTTGCTTCTCAGTGAATACTTGCTTGGGCTCAGGCTCTTTTATCGCCTTCATATCCGCCTTCCATTTCTCATAATCAGCAGACGCGGCCAATTTGGTTTCAGCTTCACTAAGTTCCCAAGGCCTTGGGAGGAGAGGCTTCAGTGATGGCTCCGGTACCCTTGTGGTCTTAGGTACATAAGGGTCCGGGTTAATAGTCCAGGAGCGGGTTTCCTTGCTGTCTGCCTGCTTCTGCTTCTTCGCCGGAGGTGGATTGGGGGGCGTCGTACCCGCCGGAGGTTGTGGATCGGGGGACGGCGTCGAATGGCGTGAAGGAGGTGTAGGTGAACCACCACGACCACCACCACCGCCACCACCACCACCACCACCATCGGAGGGTGGTGGACTTGCTAGCCTTGGCGCCTCGCCTGGAAACACTATGTACTTCTTTTTCCATAGAATGAACTGGCGCTTGACATCTCCAAGTCTTCTCTCCCCTTCGGGTGTAGGTTTGTCAATCTCCAGGTCCTCAAACCCTTGGACTATGTCTTCCACCGTGACACGAGCATAGCCATATGCAATGGGGTTGTTGTGGTGGAGTGCTCCAGGTGTACAGGGTAAAGCACTGCCGCTAGCTACCTTCGTGGAAACGTTCCCCACGGGATAATGCAGATCACATTCTTTCATCTCCTTTACATCATCCACGGGGTAGTGAGGCTCCGGTGCACGAATCTCGATCATCGGTGCACTAGCACCAGGCGGGGCATCCGTGGAAGCCACGCTGCTTCTCCGCTGCTGGCTTCCGCGATCCGCTTCATGATCTTCATGCGGCCCTGCAGCCGATTTTTCTTTTACTAGTTCATGCACGGTCTGCTTCAACTCATGGAGTTCCGATGCAAACTTCGTCATAAGATCTGCATCCTGGTCCGTCTTTCTCTTACGGCTTCTGTAACAGTACGGGTCATTGTCCTGGGAAAACCCTACTTTCCACGGAACTTTGCCTTTGCCTCGTACACGTCCTCCGTGTTCATCATTCCCGAGGGCTGTTGTCAGTGCGTCTTTCTCTCTGTTGAACTTGATCAAGCCCTCTTGAGCTTGGGTCATTGCGTCAATAAGGGCTTGGGTGGGAGCAAACTGTCTCTGCCGGTGAACACACACCCCTGTCTCCGGGTCTAGCGATCCCCCATGCCCGTACCACCAGCTTTTGGCCCTTGGGTCCCATCCCTCTGTACCTAGAGGGATTCCTCGCACCCTCAGGTCCTCCTCCATCTTCTGCCACCTAGGCTCCAAAAGGCGGTATCCTCCTGGCCCCATAATATGATGGAACTTTTTCTTACTCGCATTATCCTTATTTTTTTCGATATTTCCTCGAAATGCTCCGATTGCTTTTGCCTCACAAATTCTGGCCAATCATCTTTCAGTTTCTCATGTTGTCCATTGAAATCCGGAGTCTTGCCCTTGTTGACATAGTCACGGGTTAAATTTTTCTTGAAGTTCCGGAATGCTTCGCCCATCTTCTGAAGAGCGAACTCTTTAACTAGCCTCCTCCTCTGACGTCCACCCGGAACCTCGTTACCGAATTCATCGGCTTTGTTGTATTCCGGAGGTAGAATGAAATGTTCCATAAGCTTTCTCCAGCAATCCTTTTTCGTTCTCTTGTCGACAAAACTGAAACCAAGACGTGCCTTCTTTGGCTCCTTCCATTCCTGGACGGTGATCGGGACGTTGTCTCTAACAACGACTCCGCATTGGTTGATAAACTTTGAGGTGTGCTGTATGGGCTTGCCGGTTTCACTAACAAACTCAATGGCATATGTTTCTCCTGTTTTCATCGCCTTGGATTTGCCACGCTTTGTCGCACTCGATCCGGAGGGCTAAAAAAAGAAAGAGAGTCGCGCGCGTTAATACATATGTATTCACATTTCAGTAAGTTTGTATCACGAGAGGCTCAATGTATATATATACCTCGCCGGAGGTGGTTGCTACTTGCAATTCGAGATCGTCGTTTGTTGACGGTTGACCTCCGTCGACAATGTCCGTTCCTTCACCTTCTTGATCATCGACAATCTCTGTTCCACCGTCAAGGTTCAGAAAAGAAGAGACTACATCCTCTTCTTGCTCATATTCTGAGCCCGACACATAAGGAATCTCGTTGTTGATGATGCCCATTAGATAACGTTCAGCCTCCGGATCCCTAAGCGGCTCGGCTCTATCGTCCGCCATATGTCACTCCTGCATGTAGTAAAAATTCTTTAAGTATAAAGGAATTAAAAAATAAGATTAAGGGGACATACAGGAGGAGGAATTAAAAAATAAGATTATTGAGCACTGCCAAGTATTTTGTTTTGTTTTCTTTGTTTTTCTTTTTGGTTTTCATTTGGTTTCTTTCTTCTTCTTTTTTTCTTCTTCTTCCTTTCTTCTTCCTCTTTCTTCTTTCTTTCTTCTTCTTCCTTTTTCTTTCTTCTTTCTTTCTTCTTCTTCCTTTCTTCTTCCTTTCTTCTTCTTTTTTTCTTCTTCCTTTTTCTTTCTTCTTCCTTTTTTCTTCTTCCTTTTTCTTTCTTCTTTCTTTCTTCTTCTTCCTTTCTTCTTCCTTTCTTCTTCTTTTTTTCTTCTTCCTTTTTCTTTCTTTTTTTTCTTCTTCCTTTTTCTTCTGTTTTCTTTTGTTTTCTTTTGTTTTTCTTCTGTTTTTTCTTCCTTTTTTCCTTTTTCCTTTTTTCTTCTGTTTGTTTTTCTTGTGTTTTCTTTTTTCTTTCTTCTTCCTTTTTCTTTTGTTTTCTTTTTTTCTTCCTTTTTCCTTTTTTCTTCCTTTTTCTTGTTTTTCTTCTGTTTTTCTTTTGTTTTCTTCTTCCTTCTTTCTTCTTCTTCCTTTTTCCTTTTTCTTTCTTCTTCTTCTTCCTTTTTCTTCTTCCTTCTTCTTCTTCTGCCGGCGCGCGGAGGACGGCAGGCAGGGGCAGCGGGCGGCGGGCGGCAGGGCGTCGGGCGGCGGGCGGCAGGGCGGCGGGCGGCGGGCAAGGGCAGGGGCTGCGGCGGGCAAGGGCAGGGTCACGCTGCGGCGGCGGCGGAGCGCTAAGGGCAGGGCACGGGCGGCGGCGGCGCTCACTGGGGACGGGGGCGGCGGCGCGCAGGGCTTCGGCGTCGGCATCGGCGTCGGGGCAGGGCGTCGGGCGGCGATCGACGTCGGGGCAGGGCTTCGGCGTCGGGGCAGGGCTTCGGCGTCGAGAGAGGAGAATGGGAAGTGGCGGAAACTGCTAAGTGCAGTATATATAGACGTACCTTTAGTCCCGGTTGGGGAGGCGGACCGCGACTAAAGGTACCCTTTAGTCACGGTTGGCCACACCAACCGCGACTAAAGGGTACCTTTAGTCGCGGTCCGCCTCCCCAACCGGGACTAAAGGGTTTTGGCGCCGCTTTCGTTCCCGCGCAGAAAGAGCCTTTAGTCGCGGTTGGGGACAACAACCGCGACTAAAGGGTACCCTTTAGTCCCAGTCCGCCTCCCCAACCGGGACTAAAGGCATTGTGCTGCTACGCCCGCGTCGAAAGTTTAGTCCCACCTCGCTAGTTGAGAGGGGCGCGCAGTGGTTTATAAGCCCCACTGCCGCTCCCCTCTTGAGCTCCTCTCCATTGCAGGCTTACGGGCCTAATTGTCACTGCTATGCCTGATGGGCCTACTAGGCCTTCTGCGGGCCTGAATCCTGGCCCATCGATGGGTTTCTAGTCATATTCAGGCCGTGGTGGCCCAGTAGGTGGCATATTTTTTATTTTTTGCCTGTTTTTTGTTTTCTTTTTTACTTTATTTATTTTGTTTTGTTTCTACTTACAACAAAAAACTTATTTATTTTATTTTATTTTGTTTCTAATTACTTATTTATTTTACTTTATGATAATTATTTTTGCTATTAAAGTTTCTAACAAAAAAAGTTCTTTATGAAAATTCTTTTAGCTTTCAATGATTTTGAACAGAAAATACTTCGATAATTTTAGTTGAATCAATTTTATATAATTTTAGTTTCAAAAATACTAGAGGTTGCTTATAATGTTTTGAACAGAAAATACTTTGATAATTTTAGTTTCATAAATTTTATTTACGTTATTAAAATTTATTTTATTTTGTTTGTACTTATATATTTTATTAAAGTTTATATTATTTTGTTTCTAATTCATTTTAAAATCTTAAAAATACAATTATATATCAAAAAATCAGAAAAATAAAACTAATTCATTTTAAAATCTTAAAAATACAATTATATATCAAAAAAATCAGAAAAATAAAACTAATTCATTTTAAAATCTTAAAAATACAAATAATATATCAAAAAATTCAGTTCGTCGATCCCTTGAAGGTTTGACAAAAGGTTTGATACATCATTCAGTTCATCGACCAAATACAAAGTTTGGTACAATAAATTATTACACATCAATTCTTCCCTTGTGTCCCTGCTTGCTTACGATTGTGCCGTATCCATGGAGCATCCTCATCATTTAACTTAATGCTTGGGTCAGTGTTCACTTTGAAGGGCGGAATTTCACCAAACATATTATAATCTTCTGACATGTCTGTCTTGTCCTCCACTCCCACGATGTTTCTTTTCCCTGAAAGAACAATGTGGCGCTTTGGATCATCGCATGATGTACTGATCGTTTTCTTATCTTTCCGTTTCCTTGGTTTGCTACTCATGTCCTTCAAATAAAAAACCTGAGCGACATCTTTGGCAAGGACGAATGGTTCGTCAAGGTAACCAAGATTGTTGAAATCCACCATTGTCATTCCGTATTGCTCGTCCACCTTTACCCCACCTCCTGTTAGCTTGAACCATTTGCACCGGAACAAAGGGACCTTAAAGGAGGGTCCATAGTCAAGTTCCCATATCTCCTCTATGTAACCATAATATGTGACCTTTCGCCCATTCTCGGTTGCTGCATCAAAGCGGACACCACTGTTTTGGTTGGTGCTCTTTTTATCTTGATCGATGGTGTAAAATGTATTCCCATTTATCTCGTACCCTTGGAAAATCGTTATAGTCGAAGATGGTTTCTTGGCCAACATGTACAGCTGATCTCCAACATCATTGTCATTCATTAAATGTTTTCGCAACCAACTGCCGAAATTCTCCATGTGGGCCTTTCTAATCCAGGATTCAGGCTTCCCCGAGTTGTCCGAGCGTAAAATATTCTTGTGTTGCTCGAAGTACGGAGCCACAAAGCTGGAATTTTGCAGAACTGTGTGGTGTGCTTCAGTCATAGAATGACCGTCCATACATATCGTGGATTTCCTTCCGATCTTGCCTTTTCCACTTAGTCTCCCCTCGTGCCGCGATTGAGGAATACCAATCGGCTTAAGGTCAGGAACATAGTCAATACAGAACTCAATTACCTCCTCATTTCCATAGCCCTTGACGATGCTTCCTTCTGGCCTAGCACGGTTACGAACATATTTCTTTAATACTCCCATGAACCTCTCAAAGGGGAACATATTGTGTAGAAATACAGGACCGAGAATGGAAATCTCTTCGACTAGGTGGAGCAGGAGGTGTGTCATAATATCGAAGAAGGATGGTGGGAACACCAACTCGAAACTGACAAGGCATTGGACCACATCGTTCTGTAACCGTGGTAGATCTTCTGGATTGATTACCTTCTAAGAGATTGCATTGAGGAATGCACATAGCTTCACAATGGCTACTCGAACATTTTCCGGTAGGAGCCCCCTCAAAGCAATCAGAAGCAATTGCGTCATAATCACGTGGCAGTCGTGAGACTTCAGGTTTTGGAACTTTTTCTCCGCCATGTTTATTATTCCCTTTATATTCGACGAGAAGCCAGACGGGACCTTCATACTGCTCAGGCATTCAAAAAAAATGACCTTCTCTTCTTTGGTAAGAGCGTAGCTGGCACGACCTTGAAACCATTCCGGATGCCGGTCATCTGGGTCTTTCAAAAGTTGCTGGTCCTGCCGTGCTTCCTTTGTATCATTTGTCTTCCCATACACGCCCAAGAAGCTTAGCAGGTTCACGCAAATATTCTTCGTAACATGCATCACGTCGATTGCAGAGCGGACATCTAGGACTTTCCAATATTCTAGCTCCCAAAATATAGATTTCTTCTTCCACATGGGTGCGTGCCCGTCAACTCCCCGCGGAACTGATTGTCCGCCAGGACCCTTTCCAAAGATGAATTTCAAATCCTTGACCATATCAAATATCTCAGCACCAGTACGTTCCGCAGGCTTCGGCCGGTGATCTGCCTTGCCGTTGAAATGCTTGCCTTTCTTTCTTACGTTATGATTTCGGGGAAGAAATCGACGATGACCCAGGTACACGTTCTTCTTACAATTAACCAAGCGTACACTTTCAGTCTCATGTAAGCAGTGCGTGCATGCATTGTATCCCTTATTTGTCTGTCCCGAAAGGTTACTGAGAGCAGGCCAATCATTGATGGTTACAAAAAGCAACGCTCGTAGGTCAAATTCCTCTCCTTTGTGCTCATCCCAGACACGTACACCAGGTCTGGCCCACAACTGTAAAAGTTCATCAACTAATGGCCTTAGGTACACATCGATGTCGTTCCCGGGTTGCTTTGGACCTTGGATGAGCACTGGCATCATAATGAACTTCCGCTTCATGCACAACCAAGGAGGAAGGTTGTAGATGCATAGAGTCACGAGCCAGGTGCTATGGCTGGAGCTCTGCTCGCCAAAAGGATTCATGCCATCAGTACTTAGACCAAATCTTATGTTCCTTGCGTCAGCTGCAAAATCTTTGAACACTCTGTCGATCTTTCTCCATTGCGTTCCATCAGCGGGGTGTCTCAACTCCCCGTCGGACTTACGGTCCTCTTTGTGCCATCGCAACGACTTGGCATGCTTTTTGTTCATGAACAGACATTTCAACCGTGGTATTATAGGAGCATACCACATCACCTTGGCGGGAACCCTCTTCCTGGGTTTCTCGCCCTCAACATCGTCACCAGGGTCATCGCCTCTGATCTTATAACGCAATGCAGTGCATACAGGGCATTCATTCAAATTCTCGTATTCACCGCGGTAGAGGATGCAATCGTTAATGCATGCATGTATCTTCAGAACCTCTAAACCTAGAGGGCAGACAACCTTCTTTGCTTCGTACGTACTGGCGGGAAACTCGTTATTCTTCGGAAACATACTCTTCAACATTTTCAGCAAATTTTCAAATGATGAGTCACCTACACCTTCCTGTGCCTTCCATTTTAACAAATCCAGTGTGCAGCCCAGCTTTTTCAGACTATTATCGCATCCTGGATACAACGACTTTTTGTGATCCTCTAACATGCGATCCAAATTCTCCCTATCCTTGTCAGTTTCGCAGCGTCTCCGTGCATCAGCAATGGTCCGACCAAGATCATCAGCGGGCTCATCATGTGCCTCTTCTTCACCTTCACCTAACCCTTCCCCACCTTCAGCATCATCCTCCATGAAAGTATCACCGAAATGATCATGATAGTTGTCATCGATATCATCCCCTTCTTCATCTTCTTCCATTCTAACCCCTCTTTCTCCATGCTTGGTCCAACAATTATAGCTTGGCATGAAACCGTGCCGAAGCAGGTGCATGTGAACGTCTCTTGAGGAGGAGTAACCCTTCTAATTCTTACAGACAGCACATGGACAGATAATAAAACCTTGCTGCTTGTTCGCATTTGCCACTACGAGGAAATCTTTCAAACCCGTAGTGAACTCGCCGGAGAGTCGGGGACCGTACATCCATTGCCGATTCATCTGCATTATTATTATATAAAGTATATAATTAACCATCATGCATTTGTTAAACTAACTAGCTAGAAATAATACAAATTAAACAATGAACTACACACATGCATATTTTATCAATGACACATGAAAGGTTCAAGTTGCTAACCGCGATCGCGGAGGAAAAATAAATGAGAAAGCTCAAGTGTGGCTCGGACACTTCATATCATGTTTGTTTCAGGCTCTCGGGCATTTCATCGAACACCTTGTGTGCATAGGAGGAACCAAAAGCAAACCCACCACCCCCTTCTGAAAATTGTGAAGTGAGCTGAGTGAAGTGAAGTGAGATGAGTCCTATATATAGGGATGGGCCTTTAGTCCCGGTTGGCCTGGCCAACCGCGACTAAAGGCCTTCGGGGACCTTTAGTCCCGGTTGGCCAGGCCAACCGCGACTAAAGCCCCTCCCGTCTGCCAGCTGGATGGGCCTTTAGTCCCGGTTGGCCTGGCCAACCGCGACTAAAGGCCTTCGGGGACCTTTAGTCCCGGTTGGCCAGGCCAACCGGGACTAAAGCCCCTCCCGTCCGCCAGCTGTCGACCGAGCGCGCTGGGCCCAGATAGTTGGTCGCGGGTCTCCTCCCGAACCGCGACTAAAGGCCCCTTTAGTCGCGGTTCGATTGTTTTGGGGACTAATGGGGGCGTATGGAAGCCTCTTTTTCTACTAGTGTATGTTTGAGGGTATCCACTATAAGAGGTGGCGCATGAGAGCAGTCTTATGGTTTCAAACATGAGTTGCTATGATGCCACTCTTGGCAAACCTGAAGGAGAGCTTGATGCTCAATAGGCACAAGCTTTTCAGAAAATGGATACTCTGTTTAAGGCTGCTCTCTTGAGTTTCTTGGTGAGAACATAGTTGATGCTTATGCGTCAATTGATAATGGAAAAGATATGTGGGACGCAGTCGAGGCCAAGTTTGGGGTCTCAGATGCTGGCATTGAGCTGTACATCATGGAGCAATTCTATGATTACAGGATGACTGAAGAGCGCTCCGTGGTTGAGCAAGCTCATGAGATACAGTCATTTGCTAGAGAACTTGAGCACTTCAATTGTATGCTACCAGACAAGTTTATTGCCGGAGGTATTATCACTACGCTTCCTCCTTCATGGAGGAACTTTGCTACCTTACTGAAGCATAACAGACAGAAGTTTTCCGTCTCAGATCTCATAGGTACTCTTGATGTGGAAGAAAAGGCGAGAGCAAAGGACACACGTGCTCGAGGTATTGAGGGAGGATCTAGTGCCAATCTGGTACAGAATAAGAACTTTCAGCCCCACAAGTTCAAGAACAAAGGCAAGTTCGATGGTAAAGCAAAGTTTGATGGGAGGAACAATATTGTGCAACACACAAACTTCAAGAAGAAGAATGACAAGAAGAAAGGTGCTTGTCATGTGTGTGGGGATCCTGATCATTGGGCTCCTAGTTGCCCTAATCGCTATGACAAGCGTCATCCTGGGAAAGGCGGCAAGACCGCTAATGTTGTCATTGGAGACACTGACATGAAGGATGTTGGGTATGGTATATTTCCCACTATTCTTTCAGTATGTCATTCTCCTGATTGGTTGATTGACACGGGTGCTAATGTGCATGTATGCGGTGATATTTTCATGTTCTCGTCTTATCAGACCGCAGGGACTTCAACCGTGATGATGGGCAACGGTTCAAGTGCTTGTGTTCGTGGTGTTGGCATGGTCGATCTGAAGTTTACTTCGGGGAAGATCGTGCAGCTGAAGAACGTGCATTATGTCCCCTCCGTCAATAAAAATCTTGTTAGCGGATCTCTTCTGCGTAGAGATGGCTACAAGTTTGTCTTTGAGTCGAATAAATTTGTAATATCCAAGTATGAAACCTTTGTTGGTAAAGGTTATGAGTCAGGAGGCCTGTTTCGTTTATCCTTATCAGACGTTTGCAATAAAGTTGTTAATCATATTTGCAACAATAGTGAATCAAATGTGTGGCATTCACGTCTTTGTCATGTTAACTTTGGTTGCATGTCGCGACTAGCGAAGTTGAACTTAATCCCTAGTTTCACCACTGTCAGGGATCTAAGTGTCAAGTGTGTGTGCAAGCTAAGCAACCTCGTAAGTCTCACACGACTGCAGAAACGAGAAATCTTGCACCACTAGAGCTCATACATTCAGATCTATGTGAAATGAATGGTGTTTTGACAAAAGGTGGAAAGAAATATTTCATGATGTTAATTGATGATTCCACTAGATACTGCCGTGTGTATCTTCTGAAATCTAAGGATGAGGCTTTGAACTTTTTCAAGATCTATAAAGCTGAAGTGGAAAACCAACTTGATCGAAAAATCAAGAGGCTTAGGTCCGACCGTGGTGGAGTGTATTTTTCCAATTAATTTGATGCTTTTGGTGCGGAACATGGTATAATTCATGAGAGGACGCCTCCCTATTCACCTCAGTCAAATGGGGTGGCCGAAAGAAAGAACCGTACTCTAACTGATTTGGTTAACGCCATGTTAGACACATCGGGTCTCTCCTAGGCATGGTGGGGGAGGCGATATTAACGGCATGTCATGTCCTAAACCGAGTTCCCACAAAGAACAAAGAGATAACTCTATTCGAGGAATGGGAGAAGAAAAGGTTAAAACTCTCTTATCTACGAACATGGGGTTGTTTGGCGAAAGTCAATGTTCCAATTCCAAAGAAGCGGAAGCTTGGACCAAAGACTGTGGATTGTGTTTTCCTGGGATATGCTTTTCATAGCATTGGCTATAGATTCGTGGTTGTAAAATCTGAGGTACCTGACATGCATGTCGGTACGATCATGGAGTCGAATGATGCGACTTTCTTTGAAGATATCTTTCCCATGAAGGATATGGCTACCTCATCTAATCAGGAGATGCCTAGTTCATTGAATTAGGAACCAGTTACAATTACCGAACCTACCATTTCGATGGAACACTTTGAAAGTCCCGTGGAGGAGAACAATGAAGTTCCTATTAGGAGCAAGAGACAGAGGACTGCAAAGTCCTTTGGTGATGATTTTCTTGTGTATCTCATAGATGACACTCTCAGTTCTATTTCAGAGGCCTATGCATCAGAAGATGCTGACTACTGGAAGGAAGCGGTTCGTAGCGAGATGGATTCCATCTTGGCGAATGAAACTTGGGAGATAACTGATCGTCCTTATGGGTGCAAATCTATAGGATGCAAATGGGTATTCAAGAAGAAGCTTAGGCCTAATGGTACTATTGAAAAGTACAAGGCTCGGCTTGTGGCTAAGGGTTATACCCAAAAGGAAGGTGAAGACTTCTTTGATACTTACTCACCTGTGGCTCGACTGACCACTATTCGAGTTCTACTTTCACTAGCTGCCTCGCATGGTCTTCTCGTTCATCAAATGGATGTTAAGACTGCTTTCCTAAATGGAGAGTTGGACGAGGAAATTTATATGGAACAACCAGATGGGTTTGTACTAGATGGTCAGGAAAGAAAAGTGTGCAAGTTGCTGAAGTCTTTGTATGGACTCAAGCAAGCACCCAAACAGTGGCATGAGAAGTTTGAAAGAACTTTAACAGCTGCAGGCTTTGTTGTAAACGAAGCTGACAAATGTGTGTACTATCGCCATGGTGGGTGCGACGGAGTTATCCTTTGCTTGTATGTTGATGACATACTGATTTTCGGAACAAATCTGAATGTTATTAAGGAGGTCAAGGATTTTCTATCTCGCTGTTTTGAGATGAAAGATTTAGGAGTGACTGATGTCATTCTGAACATCAAGTTGTTGAGAGACGATGATGGTGGGATCACATTGCTTCAATCTCACTATGTGGAAAAGATCTTGAGTCGCTTTGGCTACAGTGACTGCAAGCCCTCTCCAACACCATATGATGCTAGTATGTTGCTTCGAAAGAATCGAAGAATTGCTAGAGACCAATTGAAGTATTCTCAGATTATTGGCTCGCTTATGTACTTAGCCAGTGCTACAAGACCTAACATCTCTTTTGCTGTTAGCAAACTGAGTCGGTTTGTCTCAAAACCAGGAGATGTGCATTGGAAAGCTCTAGAGAGAGTTTTGCGTTATTTGAAAGGCACTGCGAATTATGGAATTCACTACACCGGGCACCCAAAGGTGCTTGAAGGGTATAGTGACTCAAACTGGATCTCAGATGCTGATGAGATAAAGGCCACGAGTGGTTATGTATTCACTCATGGAGGTTTCGCTGTTTCTTGGAAGTCTTGCAAGCAGACCATCTTAACGAGGTCAACAATGGAAGCGGAACTCACAGCACTAGATACAGCTACGGTCGAAGCAGATTGGCTTCGCCGACTCTTGAATGACTTGCCGGTTGTTGAGAAACCTGTACCGGGTATCCTTATGAACTGCGACAATCAAACTGTGATCACGAAAGTGAGCAGCTCAAAGGATAACATGAAGTCATCAAGACACGTTCAGAGAAGGTTAAAGTCTGTCAGGAAAATGAGAAACTCCGGAGTTATTGCATTGGATTATATCCAAACGTCTAAAAATCTGGCAGATCCTTTTACAAAGGGTCTATCACGTAATGTGATAGATAATGCATCGAGGGAGATGGGTATGAGACCCACAATATGAGTTGTTCACTGTGGTAACCTATTCTTTGTGATCGGAGATCCCGTGAATTAGATGTGGAAGACAAGCTGTTGATCAACTGAGAGGAGAGTATCCTTACTATTAACAATACCACTCCATGAAGATGCAATACTCTCCTAATCTGCATGGCAGGTTGATGTATATCTTAATGTGTTCTAAGTGGCTCATTGAAGCAGAGATGTCGTCCTGCAGAACATCTTTTGAAGAACGCACCTATATGAGTCTGATTGTTAAACGTCGCAATCTATGAGAGTAGGGTTCTCTCTAATAAACTCATGAAAGGTCTCGGAGTATGACGCATAAGCTCCACCCGCGGGGAAGACCCACGGTAGCCACGTATCGGTCAAGGCTTTATGTGAAGCTAGATTCGCAAAAAACTTGCAGTTCAAGGCCCAGTCCACTGTTCAAGTTGCTTAAGTGTAGCATAAAGTTCTAGGTGGAAGTTCAACTTAACAGTCTCCACTGCAGTACCGGTATATAAAACAGTGTTTTGGAACCAAAGGCAAATTTTGTGTGCCTCTGGGATCTGGTGGGGGATTGCTGGAATTTTATCTATTTTGGGCCTAGCCCAATAAGCAGTTTCAGAAATTCCTAATAAATCCTAGAGGCCCATGCAGCCCATTCGTGCAAGGCAAGAGGTGGAACTAAAGTTTAGTCCCACATTGCTAGTTTAGAGGGAGTTGGACCTCTTTATAAGGGAGGTTCTTTCCCCACTTGTATGAGCATGAGAACAAGAGGGACATCCACGCGCGCTCCTCCTCCGCCGCCCGCCTCGCCACGCCACGCCTCGTCACGATGCGCCGCGGGTTGCGGGAATGAGCCGAGCCGATGTCTAAAAGTGGAGTTCGAATGCGAATGGTGCAGCCCTTCGGCTGCTGGCTGTTCTCTTCGTTTCGCCTCCCGTCGCTGCCCTCTCGCCTCCTTCTCTTGCGCCTATAAATGGGAGGTCGATCCTCTCAGAGAGGCGCACCAGAACTTCTTCTTCCTCTCACCACCGGTTCCAATCTCTGAGCTGCTGCTGTCTTCCTCATCCCGGCTTGCGGCGTGCACCGCGAGTCGGGACAGTAGGCCTCCGAAACCGCACCACTTTGAGTCCTGTATGGGAGAAGGGTGATAAGGTTTTTGGGGAGCGCTCCGCGCGACTACTGACTTTTCCATCACGGACTCCGACGACTACTTCCCCGACGACGACTTCTTCCCCGACGTCGACAACCTCATCGACGACATGGCTGGAGAGGATGTCGACCCCAAGTCCAGTGCTTCTGCTGCTGTTGTCCCGTACGTGCTCTTCCTCTTTCTGTTAGAAACCCTACTACAGTTCCTTGTTCTAGTGTTTGCCCTAGATATGTTAGACTCTGTTTCGTATATGCAACTTGCTATACTATCTGTTCTAGATGTGTTTAGTTATAGTTCATATATGAAGATGTTGTTTACCTTCTCTTTATCAAATCGCATGACTTGTTTTATCACTGCTATACTAGTCGTGCTTTATCTAGTATCTCTGATAATAAAATCATTTGGTAAATTGCTCATATTTCCAACAAACTTTGCACGTATGCATACCAGCTTCTCGTGGATTTAGGGCATGTTTGGTTACATTGCCAATCCAGTCTGGCTCTAGTGAGCCGGTTTGAGGGGATGCATGCCAAAAAATCCCAGATGCGCATAGTTTGGTTGCCTGCATGCCCCTAGTTGCATGACACAATCATTTTTGACCCAGAGTTTGGTTGCCCGCATTGCATTAGGCGCACATATGACATGGTGTTTGGTTGCAACCTGCATAAGGTGTTGTCACCACTTCGAACTAGTGGTGAGCTTACCACACATAATCTGAACATGTAGCGCCAGCTACTTAAACAAATGACAGTTTATCCTAACTACTATCAAATGACAGTTCAAATTATTAAAAGCCATTGGCTAAATAGGGGATAGTTCATCGGTGTTGCTGCTACCAGATTTTCCTCTTCTTCTTCTTCTTGTTCTTCTTCTGCTTCTGTTGCTGCTGCTTCTTCTTCTTGTTCCATCTTCTTCAAATCCTACATTCACCTGTGTTAAGCCACATTGCCTCTGCCCACTCCAACCTTTTGTTCTTCCAAGCGTCATTGTCAAATGCCTCCTCACCATGGCCAGAGATAACAATCGTCAGGCTCAACCTCTTCCTCCTCATGCACGTGTTCATCAAAGCCCCACTGGAGGATCCAGTTATGCAGAATGCAACAAGCAAGAACTAGCTTAATCTGAGTGGAGTATGGGTGGAATGGCTTCTGATCCAGGATCTTAAACCTATTCTTCAGAGCTCCAAATGCCCTCTCAACAGTTACTCTAAGGCTGGAGTGTCTGAGATTAAACAGCTCCTGTGCAGTCCTAGGATAGTTCCTACCAGAGAACTCGTTGAGATGGTACCTGGTTTTCCTGAAGGGTGGAAGAATACCCGGCCGACATGCATAGCCAGCATCTCCAAGGTAGAACTTGCCGTCGGGGATGTTGATCCCATCAGGTCGACTCATGTTGTCACTGAGAATGTTAGCATCATGCGCTGACCCCTCCCAGCCAGCCAACACATATGTGAACTTCAGATCAATGTCAACAGCAGCAAGCACATTCTGGCTTGTGTAGTGCTTCCTCCCCCTGTATGCTGCAGACTGTGACCTACGAACTCTGGCAGTGACATGAGTACCATCTATTGCCCCAATGCAATCCTGAAAATGGCATCACAAGCCTGTGTTAGTGCTCAACTTGAACAATACAAGCATATCAAGCCATGAAAAGTGTATATTGTCAATGCTCACCTTGAAGTATGGATACCATCTTAGGCTTCCGCGAATCTTGGGTGGAGTCTGACCAGATGGTCTCCTGATCATCTCGCCTCTAAGCTCCCCAATAGCAAAAAACACCTGCTTAAAGTACCTAGAGATGGTCTCCATTGATCTCCTGAACGTGTTGTGAATGACCCTGAACCTCTGGTTATGGCCAACAACATGGAGGAACATGGGCACTTGCTCTTCGACACTGGTGTTGATGCTATCTTGCAGCAGCCCCCTGCTCCTGAAGGTCTCGACAAGCCTGGCAAATGGCGCTCTTTTCATTCAAAGCATCCACAGAGCCTCGACGTCATTGCAGTTGTAGATGTAGTTCAGATTTTGGATCCTCTCCTGTTCCCGGAGAAACAGTGAACCATAGCGGATCAAAGGTCTCCCAGCACGACGAACAACTCTCTGGTGCATGAACATGACCCATGCCTGAATCACACTAATCAGTGCTGCTGCCTGGATTATCAGCCTCATCCGTGCGTCCATAACCTAGTCGACATCGACGGTTTGTTCAGTGGGAAATCGATCCTACACCTAGCCTAACGGCCTAACCACCGAGCTAACAAAGGGGGGAGGGGTGCTACTTACCGGCATCGGAGACGAGGACGGCGTAGGGGGAGCCATGGCACACACTAGGTCGACCAGACGGTGGCCAACATCAAGGGGAGCACCAGATCCGCCGCAAACGCCGCCGCCGCCTCTAGCGCAGATCTGAAATCGCAGCCACCGCCGGTGGTGAGGCAGTAGGGAAGAAAGAGGGTAGTAGCTATGGGTGAGCGAGTGAAAGGGGGGTGAGGCTAGATTTGGGGCCGGGACGGCGCGCCAAATTTCCATCTCCCGCCATCCCCCCTCGCCCTCACGTTGCACCCGCCCGTGCGACCTCGCGCTGCACTCAGCCTGGCTCGCTAGAAACTGCCGATCCGAGCGTTCCCAGCGAGCCAGGCTCTGGGCTGCTTTGAGAAGTGTGCGATGCAGGCCCAATAGGAAAATCAGGCAACCAAACAGGCCTCTCCCTTCCCGCGCGGGCCTGGTTGGGCTGGATGCGGGCAACCAAACACGCCCTTATTCTATCGATCTAAAACCAACACCAAAGCCGAGGATCCCTCACCCTCCGCCCTGCCAGTTCCAGCAACATCACGGACTCGGGGTGGGGAACCGGGAGAGTAGTTCGGTCATAGCACTTTCTTCCTTTTCACCAGTGAGCAAAAGCAGGGGTAAAAAAAGACTTTTTAGGTTTCACTTGACGGTCTTAGTGGCCAAAACTAACGAAAATGTCATTGAGGGAACAAAATGAACTTTGGATGTCAAAAAGGGAAGCATTTTTTTGTTAGGGCCAAAAAAGGGAAGCAGATTTTAAAAAAGGGTCAAATAAGGAATTCTCTCCTGGAAAATTAGGGGGGTATTGAATTATAATGTGACCACAAAGAGAAGCAAACCGAAAAAACTCGGAAGAAATTATCCTATAAAGATGTTGGAGTACCCGCCTCCTTGGGGGCTTCGCGGGTGAGCGAGCCTCCACGCCGTCTGCTTCATGATGGCATGCCACAGGGGCCTCTCGGGCCATATCCGCATCGGTTGATCTGCCCGAAGGCGCGGGCCTGGATGACCCGGTTAGACGGTCCGTGATAGGTGGACCACAGGAGCGCATCCGGGGCCACTGTCATTGGGAGGCATTGGGCGCGCCCGTGATGGCCCTGCGCGATTGGGAGGCTAGATCCGGCTATTGGCCTCTTCGTCCTTTGCCGGGCTGGTTCGATCACTCGAGCCGGGGTGCGTTGTGGTCGCAGCGTCGACACGTGCATGGCGCACACCCGAATGAGCCGCCTTGGGCTCCATGACGTGTGGACGGCACACCCGCGAGGGCCATCTGGTGGGCTGCCTCCTGCCAGAATGGTGTGAGCAGTGAACTCGGGACGCCGGATCTGTCACCGAGGATGGATGTGAGGGTCTGTCACCTACGACGGTACTTGTCCTGTGCGACAAGGGCGGTGTCGAGTCAGACGTTTCATGGGCATTACGGTATTTTCATTAGGTCGATTGTGTTTTCCTACAAATCCGTCGTTTTATGCTGCAGGTTGGGCGCGCACCCATAGGCCATCTTCTCGTTTCGTTTTGCAGCTTTCTCAGTGTCGGCCATGACTTATTTGCCGGCGCTGTAGGCCGGCGCCTCGTTGGCTTTTTCGTTGTGGCGGCGTCGCACCGTTGCTTCCTTGCCCCGGCTGAGGTTGGGTATCTTTTTCTTCTTGGCTACGTCGTTTCTTTCTTTTTTCCTCCGTCACCATCCTTTGCTTTCATCGTTGTTGCGGGTGGCGCGTCCCGGGCTCGTTGGTCTCGAGTGGTGATGAAGATGGCTTGCTTTTATGAAATCATGTACGATAATTGTCCATTATTGCTTCTGCATAATCGGTTTGTACGAGTGACTATACTTGAAATATTATGATGTTTCCATACTACCTCTTCTTATTTACTCCCTCCGTCTTATAATATAAGAGCATTTTTAACACTACATTAGTATTAAAAACATTTTTATATTATAAAACGGAGGGAGTATTACATTTCGCTCCTAATCATGTACTATCTATGTAATATGTATAATCACATGCAACTAGTCATCTCCGTGTCTGATCCTTCGCCGGCCATGGCATTGGCAACCATTTTTGTTTTTGCTGCCATGGCAATATTTTTAGAAATGGTGCCGGCGTGTTCTTGGACTCGATCGGCTGCCATCCAGCCAGCCTCGGGAAGGCAAAGGCACGTTGTGTTCCGTACGCTTAGGCCGGGAGTAAGTCCAATGAATACTCCCATTTGGGTCTTCATTGGTTCAAGCGATGTCGTGTGCCAGCCCGTGCGCTATGTTAGTTCTTTTGGACGGCTCAAAAAAAAAAAGCTACATCTCTCCAGTTTTAAAAAATAAGTCGCTTCACAAATTTGTCGAGACTTCTAAATTAGTTATCCTATAACTAGATCAGAAGCCGCAATAAATAAGAGAGGCGGCTTAGAGTAAGTATAATAAGGTACAGTCAGCAGGCTGTAAGAATTAAACTATTATATTTTTGTTTAGTTGGACGAGAGAAAAGAAAAACGGGCTGCATATTAACAGCTGACTATAGCACGGACTCCAAGAAACATTGCAAAGATATAAGATGGGCCATGCATTAATAAATTACTACTCCATCCGTTCCTAAATATAAGACTTTTTAAAGATTCTAATGCGGACTACATGTAAAGCAAAAGGAATGAATTTACAATCTGAAATATATCTATATACATCCATATATAGTCCGTATTGAAATCTATTAGAAGTCTTATATGCAGAAACGAAGGGAGTACTTAGCAATTTGCTATTATAAGTGTTACCTATTAGGTCGGCTGTATATGACATTATAACTTCATATAATCGATAGTTGGCTATACAATTAACCATGCTTTTATGGAAAAATCTGGGGAGGAGACGGCTTAAAAAATAAAGCCGCCAAAAGAACTGGGAGGTGTGGTTTTGAGTGGCCCGTGAGTACCCCCGGTGTCGAACAACACTGTCACCCAGCACTCAGACGCACCTGTGTGCCCATCTCTTGCCGGCGGCGTCGCTGGCCGGCTTTGACCGTTGCCGTGTTCTCGATTCCCCATCTTGCTAAAGGATGCCGCTGGGTATGGCCGTCTATAGTGTGCTTTTGAATATCTACCAGCAGGATGAGGCGGGCTGCAACCTATTGCACATGGCAGGGTCGTTTGCTTCAGCCGTCAGACGGTCAGAGCATGAAGCCACCAATCTGTATGTTACCTGTCCAATCACACGCACATTAACAGATTAACTCGCGTTGAATGAGATGGACGATGCTGTCTTGTCTGTCACTCACGTTTTTCCCTTTGCCTCGGCGTGCAAATCTGGAGGGCCCATGATGGGATGCGAGGTCGGCACACTGAAGGAACCTGGACGCTTGTGCTCGATCCGTATGGCAATGTCGTCTGCCAGCTTCACCAAAGTGTTGCATGGCTTTAGTTGTACCCGTCTGCTCGGCCCTACTATGTGTATCAGGCTAAGAGCATCTCCAACAGACACGTCAAATAATGCGCGCGCGCGAAAAACATGGCTTTTAGCGCGTGCGCGCCCTCGCGGCGCGCTTCAGCCGGCGCGGGAAAAAGTGACGCGCAAAAAAAGCGCGCGTGCGCGGGAAAAAGCGGGCGCGCGCTATAAAACCAGCGCCCCTCCACGGGCCCTCTCCACTGCTCAGCCTCGCCACGCGTCCTCTTCGCCGCTCTTCCTCGTCACGCTTCTTCTTTCTCGCCTCGCCGCTGCCGCGCCACCGGGGAAGTTCGGGCTACGGCGGCGTCCACGCGCGCCCCTCCGGCGTCTTCTACGCCGAGATCCGCTCCGATGAGACGCGCCTTGGCCTCGGCACGTTCGGGACCAGCCACGAGGCCACCCACGCGTACGACGCGGCGGCGTGGCGCCTCCGGCGGCCTCGTAGGGAGACGAACTTCCCCGAGGTGGCGACGCGGGAGCTGGCGCCTCCCCCGTGGCTAGTCACCGACGAGGACCGCCGCATCAACCGTAGGCGGGAGCGCCGCCTCGGCATCGCTGAGATGGACGAGGAGGCCATGGCGGTATGGCGCCAATGCTTCCCGGAGGACGTCGCCAACGAGCGCGAAATCTACGCGCAGAGGAGGGCGGACCGAGCCGCCTATCACGAGGACAGGCGTACGCGGAAGGCGGATGCGCTCTTCAATGTCGAGCTCAAAGAAGTGTCGAGCTGGGACTCCAACGATGAACGGTGGATAGACGCCTTCATTACGACGTAGGAGTCAGAGGAGGACACCACCGAGTCGGAGGAGGAGGACGACGAGTAGTTTAGCCGCGGGCTTTTGTATCTTTTTTTTACTATGTATGCTATGAACTATGTTGGTTGAAATATGCTATGACTATGTTGTTTGAAATATGACTATGTCATTGTTTAAGTACCTATGTGTATGTTTTATCAAACAACGCGTCGTATTTTAGCGCGCCCGCTGAAGCGGTACATCGGCGCGCTAAAATTCGCAGCGCTTGGATGCAAAAACAGCCGTTGCGCGCGCTGTAAAATTTTTTATCACGCCGCGCCTGTGCCCGTCTCTAACACTAGTGACGATAGGAAGCTGGACAGGCAATCGAAGCGGCCCTAGACAGCCTAGGCCGGTCTTCGATGACAGTAAGGTGTCTCGCAGTCGGCCAATGGGACTTTATTATATTTCATCGTCCCACGAGCTGGACTTCATTGTTTGCCGGAATCTATTGTGCGGGGGTGGTCGTCCTTGGCCTGGCCGATCAATGAAGGGCATGGGTGACGTCACAAACAAGAGTCAAGCAAGAAGGAAGCAACCGAAAGCAGGGAAATGGCCAGTCAGGCATGTCGTCAGCCGCTGACGTGAGCCACGAACCACACAGTGGCCTTATACCGAACGGCCAAGGAAGTATGGAAGGACAGGCAAGAGGGCATTCGGGTAGATTGCTCGCGAATGCTTAGGAACCAGCTAGCTAGAAGGCCCAGGTAGTCAGAAGGTCCGGCGTGGGTAGGGCAGCCGAGCAGGCTGGTGTCCAAAAGGCCCGGGTAGGTGAGGTATTAGCATGCACATGCATAAAACTGAGGACACCCATGTGTTTCATGCACTCAACAACCTATGAGTAAAATACTTCTTAAAAGAAAATTATGAAGTGTAATAAATCATAAAAAAAGTCTCAATCTCTCCTGATGTAGATAAGTCTTTGAGATCAAGCTAGTTGAAATGTTATTCCAGAAAAGGTAATTAACCGCATATAAAAAAAGTAACTCAGTCATATCAAACAAATTCTTAATGAGCAGTACATACATGTGGTTTGCTAGCAACATTACATTGTATGACTGCTCATGTTTAGATATGCTATGAGTGCTACAAATGCCAAAAACTACACCATTTGTTGTGGAATTAAATGATCACGCCAGTTTGGATGTGGTGTTTGGTGAAGCAATGATGATATCGAGGACACACACAACGTTGATCACTCACTGACTTCCTATAAATAAATATAGCTTCTTCTCCTATGTGGCAGCATCATATTTAGTTACTAGGGAGGAGAATGTGGAAGTGTGGAAGGGGAGTACCAATGATGAGTAGGGGTGAACGGCACAGACAATCATAGGGGGTGAGATGTATTGGGAATTTGAGTCGGGGGAACCTATAAAGGCATATTTCTTAGACAATGAAGCTAGTAGGGACCAGGACACTTGTGGCTCTTTTGACTTTTCGGGCAAACACATCGTGGCATTATGTTGTCAAGTCGGTGTGATTCCGTCTGGAGGATGCTTAGCTACAGAATTCATCGCCCAAGTGGGAATATATTTCATTATTGGGGTGCCATGCTAGTGCATCCAATCATCTCTCAGTTTTCCTCCTTGTCGTGACCGGTTAGAAGCTTGGCTAATCCAGTCATGTGTGTTATGCTTGTGTGTTACGTGAGCAAGAAAATCAACTAGCTAGCTCGTGTACTTGCACGGGATCACTCGATATAGCTACCTTGTACCTGCTGCTTCACTCGGCCAAACGCTTATACTTGCTGCTTCACTCTCAAGTTTGTTATTATCTTTTGCTGAATGTTTGCTCATGATGATTTATGGGCTCCTCGTATACAACTTTTAATTTACTACCTTGGTTGCTGATGTTTGCCATGTTATCAGTTGTCTACAAGCCAAATTGAGGCCCAACCATCTTGCCAAAAAACGTACTACTAACACACCAAACTTCTGTTCATGCTCTTACATTGGCTATGCTTTATTTTTGGCAGGGATAATTGGGGCATAAACCAAACATACGTCACACATGCCTCACGGTCTCCCCGCCCGACTGTCTTGGTCCCTCGCTTTCCCATTCAGGTCAACTTGGTCGGGATAGGTTTATGGTGGTGCTCTGTGCAGAAAATGGGCAAGTTTTGTATATTGTCGAGCTTGAGACTGATTAGTATAAGCCGGCCCAGCAAATGAAGCCCAAGCAGTAGGTAGCCCCTCCAACCCATTATTTTCTGGAGAAACAAACAGTTTCACTCTTCTGGCAGTTGGGGCTTTTTTGTTCGATTGATTTTTGCATAAAATGCAGATTGCAGACATATCATTTTTGCTTATTTTTATACCATGAGTGGTTTTGTCCCGAGAACTATTTTAATGAGAAAAGGTATCATGTATACCAGAGTTATACGGTATGTGCAGTGTATTGGCGTGCATACATATAAAACTGCGGACAACTGTGGCGTTATAAGCATTCAATAACCTATGATTATAACACTTCTTAAAAGAAAAATAATATGAAGTTGGATAAATCATAAAAAAAGTCACAGTTTCTCTCGATGTAGATAAGTATTATTTCGCATAAATAAAAGATGCAAATAAGTCTTGGAGTTAACTAAACCGGATTAAAAACAAATTGTTAATAAGAAGTATATAAACATGTGGTTTGTTAGCAGCATTCCATTTTATGGCTGCTCATGTTTAGATATGCTACGAGTGCTACAAATGCCAACAGCTAAACCTTTCATTGTGGAAATAAAAGACCACAGTGATATTAATTGGCATGTGATGTTTGGTGAAGCAATGATGATATCAAGGCCACACATCACATTGATCACTAGCTGGCATCCTATAAAATAACTAGCTTCTTCCCCTATGTAGCAGGTTCAGATTTAGCTGCTAGAGAGGAGAATATCAAAGTGTGGGAGGAGAACAACAATAATGAGCAGAGTGAATAGCAAGGACCGTCCTAAGGGATGAGATGTATTGGGAATTTGAGTTGAGGGCACTCATAGAAGCATGGATCTTAGAAAAACGATGAAGCTAGTACATAGCTGCATGCTGGCGACTTTTTTCACTTTCCGGGCAAACACAACGCGAGGCTATGTTATCAAGTTGGTGCGATTCACACCGAATGTCATCGTTCGTTCCGTAGAATTCATCACTCGAGTAGGCATATATTTCATCATTGGGGTAACATGCTAGTGCATCCAATCGTGTCTGGCTTTCCTACATTGTTGCGCCTGTGAGATTCTCAGTTGTCTCCTGTGATTAAGAACCAAGTTTTAGCAGTGACACAATGTAATTCAACTAGACAAATCGCAGAGTACCGCACGGTGACATGAGGCGTGGATCAACCAACCAGCCGATTACCAGCTTAACATGAAAACACAAAGCTATTATCCCCCCCCCCCCCCCCCCCCCCCTCCCCAAAAAAAACTTATAAGTGTTTTTTAGGCTCTCCCAATAATTTAGGGATGGTTTCCAAGTGAGGTGCTTTTTTGGATCAATCACTCAAATAGCTGGACTTTCTTCCAAGAGTGGAAGAGTTGGCTAGTTGGCTGAAGGGTTAACCAAGCCACCAGAGTATGAATCCTACCTACCATGCACAAATTTTTACTTTTGTCAAATATTCACCGACTCGGATCCCCATGTCTGATTTTTTTCCAGGAACGACCCTCTCCCAGGAAAACACCCACGTCCAAAAAAATCACGAGCAGCCGAAAACTGCCCTTTGCCCTCTACATGGTACATTTATCATGGTACTATAGCACCGTTCCTAAAATCGAATGAGTTAGCAGGACGCTTTAGCGTTGTTGTTACCACAAGCGACCTGTCACCATCGGCAAGTGACTCCGATCTTTAGCAGCGTTGAGGTTAGCGCCAAAGATGGAGCGACTGCGGCGGAGGCCGGTGGTGAGCGCCGAAGACCAAATTGCGAGTCAAGCTGTTGTATTGGCGTCTACAAGTGGCGACGGCGGCAAGGTGAGTAGCACGAACTGGCATTAAGGATTTGCGCCTATTAATATATTGGTGTACTAAGCGAGAACGGATGGTTGGCTCTCAGCCTCCATGGAGGCCGATTTTTTGGAAAATCCAAAATTCAAAAAATTTGGTTTCAAAAAAATTTGAAAAAAATTGTACAAGTGAACATGGATGTGAGGCATATGTGTATAAAATTTCAGGATGAAATGCGATCTGTACAAAAAAGAAAAATTCATGATTTTGGAGGATGAATAGTAGCATGTGTTAAAAAACCTCAGATTTGTCGTTTTTGCACAGCCCTCATTTCAACATATTTCATCCTGAAATTTTACATAGTTGTGCACTATGCCTTCATCTATCTCTATATTTATTCAGAAATTTTTGAAATGTAAAAATATGAATTTTCATGAATTTTGAATTTTGCATTTGGAGGCCTCCATGGAGCTTGGCCTCTAAAAGCAATTTCCGTCTACTAATATCCCTAGATTTGGATTCTTGTATTACGTCACGGGTTGTGGGTTGCTGGGGCCCGTCTGTAAGTGTGTGTGTGTGTCATTTTTCTTCTCTTTTCTATTTCTAAATTTCCCCTCTTCACATTTTTTCTCGTGAATATTTGTCAATTTTTTCACTATTAAGATACTAAGGTCTCTAGATTTGGAGCCTCCTCATGCATTAAGAGCTCTGAGGTTGCTGGGCCCTGCCTGTAAGGGTGTGTGTCATCGCTTTTTCTTCTATTTTCTATTTTTTATTTTATTTTTCATATTCTAAAACATGAATGTTTAATAAAATTTCTGAACATTTTTAAAAATGCCCGATCACTTTTTAAATTCATGATTTTTAATTTGTGAATATTTTTAAAGTTCATGATTTTTTAAAAGTTTGTGAACATATGTTATTGCAAAGTTTATTCCAAATTTGTGAATATTTTCTAAAATCCTTGAATATTTTCTGTATTTTAGTGTATTTGCCTCTAGTTTGAATTCATCTATTTATCAAATGTGTATAATTGTCCGCAGTGGCTTGCACATGGGAACGAGAAGAGATTGTTTTTTTTTGGTGTTTTTATTCAAGTTTTTTTTTCTTGATGTACGCACGCGTGGATCTAGATGATCTATAAAATTTAACTAGCAAGAGAGTACTAACCCATGTACTATTGCAGCGTCGTTAACATTATGCAGCGTGAATCTAGAGGCCACTTAAGGTTAATTAAACCTTGGAATCCCATCAAAAGTAGTAAATCTCAACTCGTGGACTGTCAATTGTCGGCCTTAACCTTGAATCTAGGTGATTAATGCCCCTCGTAATCAACCCTCTAGGGTACATTGCCATGGTTCCATTGCCACTACTAACCCCTCTCAGTAGCCAAAATGTACTAAAAAAACTAATCTACACTAGTCGTTAACCCGTGCATTCGCACGGGCCGGTTATCTAATATTTCTTTCAATCTATATTATGAAAAAATATGGTTTTCTGAAATGAACCACTATGCTTGAGATATTTTTAAGCATACACGTATAGAAACATGGAGATCTACAGAAGAAGGTATGCATATAAATTGGAAAAAAATCATTTCTAACGCCATGAAATTAAAATGTTTTTCAATTACATCTAATCACATTATATTGCTCAAAATTCAATATATGAAGATACAATCATGGGTGAACAATTCGCCTAATCATATGTTTGTTGGTCTCATTTGGGAAGGATGTAGATTGGCCAAACATGCTGCTTATTTTTCATAGGCATATGGTGTGACCTTTTATACATGTAGTATCTATTTAAAATATGTTTAAACAACAAATTATCGAGATAGTGGAGCACTTTGATATCCTCTTCCCTAAATATTTCTCATGTATGCTGATATATCTTGAATGCTATATTGTAAAGCAATTTTAAAACTCAAACAGTAGAATAGTATAATTTTTATGTGACATCTTGTATTAAATGATGACACATATAAAACAGGCAGGTATACTTCTCTAAGTTCAACATCATAATAATGATGTCTCAGTTGCCAAAAATAACTTCTTTTTTTAGGGGAAAGGTTCCTTCGAGCCAAGAGAAAAGGGGAATATTTAGAAATCTCAGAATCAGTAGCCATGCAACAGGATACCTATAGGAAAAATGTGTGGTACCTAAAGGAAAATACTGACACATACCAGGTGAGCTACTTCTCACCCACATGTCAGAAAATGATTGAAATATAACCAGTGTGATTTTTCAATGATTGTTTTCGACCAAAGAGAGAGCTTAAAAAGGCACACGGGAGTTGAAGTAGGTTGAGAACTCTATTGTCACAACATTAGAGTTCTATATCACGCTTCCTATGCTAAAGAGGTGCATGCAACTAATGGGTTCATGTGTACCATTTCAGATCGGCTAAATTGGCAAACCCACCTTAAAATAATAAAAATCATGTTATTCCTAATGACAATAAGAATGGCATAAGAGATTAACATAATTCATGTGATGTAGGATCAAAACAAAGGAGGGAACCAAGTGCTCGCTACGGAATTAGGTGTGACTTACTGCCGTCAAAACAAAACAAACTTCACCATGTCCCAGTTCACACTAGTAGAAAAAGAGGCTTCCATACGCCCCCATTAGTCCCTAAAACAATCGAACCGCGACAAAAGGGGCCTTTAGTCGCGGTTCGGGAGGAGACCCGCGACCAACTATCTGGGCCCAGCGCGCTCGGTCGACAGTGGCGGACGGGAGGGGCTTTAGTCGCGGTTGGCCTGGCCAACTGGGACTAAAGGTCCCCGAAGGCCTTTAGTCGCGGTTGGCCAGGCCAACCGGGACTAAAGGCCCATCCAGCTGGCGGACGGGAGGGGCTTTAGTCCCGGTTGGCCTGGCCAACCAGGACTAAAGGCCCATCCCTATATATATGACTCAGCTCACTTCACTTCACTCAGCTCACTTCACAATTTTCAGAAGGGGGTGGTGGGTTTGCTTTTGGTTCCTCCTATGCACACAAGGTGTTCGATGAAATGCCCGAGAGCCTGAAACAAACATGATATGAAGTGTCCGAGCCACACTTGAGCTTTCTCATTTATTTTTCCTCCGCGATCGCGGTTAGCAACTTGAACCTTTCATGTGTCATTGATAAAATATGCATGTGTGTAGTTCACTGTTTAATTTGTATTATTTCTAGCTAGTTAGTTTACCAAATGCATGATGGTTAATTATATACTTTATATAATAATAATGCAGATGAATCGGCAATGGATGTACGGTCCCCGACTCTCCGGCGAGTTCACTACGGGTTTGAAAGATTTCCTCGTAGTGGCAAATGCGAACAAGCAGCAAGGTTTTATTATCTGTCCATGTGCTGTCTGTAAGAATCAGAAGGGTTACTCCTCCTCAAGAGACGTTCACATGCACCTGCTTCGGCACGGTTTCATGCCAAGCTATAATTGTTGGACCAAGCATGGAGAAAGAGGGGTTAGAATGGAAGAAGATGAAGAAGGGGATGATATCGATGACAACTATCATGATCATTTCGGTGATACTTTCATGGAGGATGATGCTGAAGGTGGGGAAGGGTTAGGTGAAGGTGAAGAAGAGGCACATGATGAGCCCGCTGATGATCTTGGTCGGACCATTGCTGATGCACGGAGACGCTGCGAAACTGACAAGGATAGGGAGAATTTGGATCGCATGTTAGAGGATCACAAAAAGTCGTTGTATCCAGGATGCGATAATAGTCTGAAAAAGCTGGGCTGCACACTGGATTTGCTAAAATGGAAGGCACAGGAAGGTGTAGGTGACTCATCATTTGAAAATTTGCTGAAAATGTTGAAGAGTATGTTTCCGAAGAATAACGAGTTGCCCGCCAGTACGTACGAAGCAAAGAAGGTTGTCTGCCCTCTAGGTTTAGAGGTTCTGAAGATACATGCATGCATTAACGATTGCATCCTCTACCGCGGTGAATACGAGAATTTCAATGAATGCCCTGTATGCACTGCATTGCGTTATAAGGTCAGAGGCGATGACCCTGGTGACGATGTTGAGGGCGAGAAACCCAGGAAGAGGGTTCCCGCCAAGGTGATGTGGTATGCTCCTATAATACCACGGTTGAAACGTCTGTTCATGAACAAAAAGCATGCCAAGTCGTTGCGATGGCACAAAGAGGACCGTAAGTCCGACGGGGAGTTGAGACACCCCGCTGATGGAACGCAATGGAGAAAGATCGACAGAGTGTTCAAAGATTTTGCAGCTGACGCAAGGAACATAAGATTTGGTCTAAGTACTGATGGCATGAATCCTTTTGGCGAGCAGAGCTCCAGCCATAGCACCTGGCCCGTGACTCTATGCATCTACAACCTTCCTCCTTGGTTGTGCATGAAGCGGAAGTTCATTATGATGCCAGTGCTCATCCAAGGTCCAAAGCAACCCAGGAACGACATCGATGTGTACCTAAGGCCATTAGTTGATGAACTTTTACAGTTGTGGGCCAGACCTGGTGTACGTGTCTGGGATGAGCACAAAGGAGAGGAATTTGACCTACGAGCGTTGCTTTTTGTAACCATCAACGATTGGCCTGCTCTCAGTAACATTTCGGGACAGACAAATAAGGGATACAATGCATGCACGCACTGCTTACATGAGACTGAAAGTGTACGCTTGGTTAATTGTAAGAAGAACGTGTACCTGGGTCATCGTCGATTTCTTCCCCGAAATCATAACGTAAGAAAGAAAGGCAAGCATTTCAACGGCAAGGCAGATCACCGGCCGAAGCCTGCGGAACGTACTGGTGCTGAGATATTTGATATGGTCAAGGATTTGAAAGTCATCTTTGGAAAGGGTCCTGGCGGACAATCAGTTCCGCGGGGAGTTGACGGGCACGCACCCATGTGGAAGAAGAAATCTATATTTTGGGAGCTAGAATATTGGAAAGTCCTAGATGTCCGCTCTGCAATCGACGTGATGCATGTTACGAAGAATATTTGCGTGAACCTGCTAAGCTTCTTGGGCGTGTATGGGAAGACAAATGATACAAAGGAAGCACGGCAGGACCAGCAACTTTTGAAAGACCCAGATGACCGGCATCCGGAATGGTTTCAAGGTCGTGCCAGCTACGCTCTTACCAAAGAAGAGAAGGTCATTTTTTTGAATGCCTGAGCAGTATGAAGGTCCCGTCTGGCTTCTCGTCGAATATAAAGGGAATAATAAACATGGCGGAGAAAAAGTTCCAAAACCTGAAGTCTCACGACTGCCACGTGATTATGACGCAATTGCTTCTGATTGCTTTGAGGGGGCTCCTACCGGAAAATGTTCGAGTAGCCATTGTGAAGCTATGTGCATTCCTCAATGCAATCTCTTAGAAGGTAATCAATCCAGAAGATCTACCACGGTTACAGAACGATGTGGTCCAATGCCTTGTCAGTTTCGAGTTGGTGTTCCCACCATCCTTCTTCGATATTATGACACACCTCCTGCTCCACCTAGTCGAAGAGATTTCCATTCTCGGTCCTGTATTTCTACACAATATGTTCCCCTTTGAGAGGTTCATGGGAGTATTAAAGAAATATGTTCGTAACCGTGCTAGGCCAGAAGGAAGCATCGTCAAGGGCTATGGAAATGAGGAGGTAATTGAGTTCTGTATTGACTATGTTCCTGACCTTAAGCCGATTGGTATTCCTCAATCGCGGCACGAGGGGAGACTAAGTGGAAAAGGCAAGATCGGAAGGAAATCCACGATATGTATGGACGGTCATTCTATGACTGAAGCACACCACACAGTTCTGCAAAATTCCAGCTTTGTGGCTCCGTACTTCGAGCAACACAAGAATATTTTACGCTCGGACAACCCGGGGAAGCCTGAATCCTGGATTAGAAAGGCCCACATGGAGACTTTCGGCAGTTGGTTGCGAAAAAATTTAATGAATGACAATGATGTTGGAGATCAGTTGTACATGTTGGCCAAGAAACCATCTTCGACTATAACGATTTTCCAAGGGTACGAGATAAATGGGAATACATTTTACACCATCGCCCAAGATAAAAAGAGCACCAACCAAAACAGTGGTGTCCGCTTTGATGCAGCAACCGAGAATGGGCGAAAGGTCACATATTATGGTTACATAGAGGAGATATGGGAACTTGACTATGGACCCTCCTTTAAGGTCCCTTTGTTCCGGTGCAAATGGTTCAAGCTAACAGGAGGTGGGGTAAAGGTGGACGAGCAATACGGAATGACAATGGTGGATTTCAACAATCTTGGTTACCTTGACGAACCATTCGTCCTTGCCAAAGATGTCGCTCAGGTTTTTTATTTGAAGGACATGAGTAGCAAACCGAGGAAACGGAAAGATAAGAAAACGATCAGTACATCATGCGATGATCCAAAGCGCCACATTGTTCTTTCAGGGAAAAGAAACATCGTGGGAGTGGAGGACAAGACAGACATGTCAGAAGATTATAATATGTTTGGTGAAATTCCGCCCTTCAAAGTGAACACTGACCCAAGCATTAAGTTAAATGATGAGGATGCTCCATGGATACGGCACAATCGTAAGCAAGCAGGGACACAAGGGAAGAATTGATGTGTAATAATTTATTATACCAAACTTTGTATTTGGTCGATGAACTGAATGATGTATCAAACCTTTTGTCAAACCTTCAAGGGATCGATGAACTGAATTTTTTGATATATTATTTGTATTTTTAAGATTTTAAAATGAATTAGTTTTATTTTTCTGATTTTTTTGATATATAATTATATTTTTAAGATTTTAAAATGAATTAGTTTTATTTTTCTGATTTTTTTGATATATAATTGTATTTTCAAGATTTTAAAATGAATTAGAAACAAAATAATATAAACTTTAATAAAATATATAAGTACAAACAAAATAAAATAAATTTTAATAACATAAATAAAATTTATGAAACTAAAATTATCAAAGTATTTTCTGTTCAAAACATTATAAGCAACCTCTAGTATTTTTGAAACTAAAATTATATAAAATTGATTCAACTAAAATTATCGAAGTATTTTCTGTTCAAAATCATTGAAAGCTAAAAGAATTTTCATAAAGAACTTTTTTTGTTAGAAACTTTAATAGCAAAAATAATTATCATAAAGTAAAATAAATAAGTAATTAGAAACAAAATAAAATAAAATAAATAAGTTTTTTGTTGTAAGTAGAAACAAAACAAAATAAATAAAGCAAAAAAGGAAACAAAAAACAGGCAAAAAATAAAAAATATGCCACCTACTGGGCCACCACGGCCTGAATACGACTAGAAACCCATCGATGGGCCAGGATTCAGGCCCGCAGAAGGCCCAGTAGGCCCATCAGGCATAGCAGTCACAATTAGGCCCGTAAGCCTGCAATGGAGAGGAGCTCAAGAGGGGAGCGGCAGTGGGGCTTATAAACCACTGCGCGCCCCTCTCAACTAGCGAGGTGGGACTAAACTTTCGACGCGGGCGTAGCAGCACAATGCCTTTAGTCCCGGTTGGGGAGGCGGACCGGGACTAAAGGGTACCCTTTAGTCGCGGTTGTTGTCCCCAACCGGGACTAAAGGCTCTTTCTGCGCGGGAACGAAAGCGGCGCCAAAACCCTTTAGTCCCGGTTGGGGAGGCGGACCGCGACTAAAGGTACCCTTTAGTCGCGATGGGCGTGGCCAACCGCGACTAAAGGGTACCTTTAGTCGCGGTCCGCCTCCCCAACCGGGACTAAAGGTACGTCTATATATACTGCACTTAGCAGTTTCCGCCACTTCCCATTCTCCTCTCTCGACGCCGAAGCCCTGCCCCGACGCCGATCGCCGCCCGACGCCCTGCCCCGACGCCGATGCCGAAGCCCTGCGCGCCGCCGCCCCCGTCCCCAGTGAGCGCCGCCGCCGCCCGTGCCCTGCCCTTAGCGCTCCGCCGCCGCCGCAGCGTGCCCCTGGCCCTTGCCCGCCGCAGCCCCTGCCCTTGCCCGCCGCCCGCCGCCCGTTGCCCCTGCCTGCCGTCCTCCGCGCGCCGGCAGAAGAAGAAGAAAGAAGAAGAAAAAGGAAGAAGAAGAAGAAGAAGAAAAAGGAAAAAGGAAGAAGAAGAAAGAAGGAAGAAGAAAACAAAAGAAAAACAGAAGAAAAACAAGAAAAGGAAGAAAAAAGGAAAAAGGAAGAAAACAAAAGAAAACAAAAGAAAAAGGAAGAAGAAAGAAAAAAGAAAACAAAAGAAAACACAAGAAAAACAAACAGAAGAAAAAAACAGAAGAAAAAAGGAAAAAGGAAAAAAGGAAGAAAAAACAGAAGAAAAACAAAAGAAAACAAAAGAAAACAGAAGAAAAAGGAAGAAGAAAAAAATGAAAACCAAAAGAAAGAAGAAAGAAAAAGGAAGAAGAAAAAAAGAAGAAGAAAGGAAGAAGAAAGGAAGAAGAAGAAAGAAAGAAGAAAGAAAAAGGAAGAAGAAAAAAAGAAAGAAGAAAGAAAGAAGAAAAAGGAAGAAGAAAAAAAGGAAGAAGAAAAAAAGAAAAAAGAAAGAAGAAAGAAAGAAAAAGAAGAAAAAAAAAGGAAGAAGAAAAAAAGAAAGAAGAAAGAAAAAGAAGAAAAAAAAGGAAGAAGAAAAAAAGAAAGAAGAAAGAAAAAGAAGAAAAAAAAGGAAGAAGAAAAAAAGAAAGAAGAAAGAAAGAAGAAAAAGGAAGAAGAAAAAATAAAGAAGAAAGAAAAAGGAAGAAGAAAAAAAGAAGAAAGAAAAAGGAAGAAGAAAAAAAGAAGAAAGAAAAAGGAAGAAGAAAAAAATGAAAACCAAAAGAAAGAAGAAAGAAAAAGGAAGAAGAAAAAAAGAAGAAGAAAGGAAGAAGAAAGGAAGAAGAAGAAAGAAAGAAGAAAGAAAAAGGAAGAAGAAGAAAGAAAGAAGAAAGAGGAAGAAGAAAGGAAGAAGAAGAAAAAAAGAAGAAGAAAGAAACCAAATGAAAACCAAAAAGAAAAACAAAGAAAACAAAACAAAATACTTGGCAGTGCTCAATAATCTTATTTTTTAATTCCTCCTCCTGTATGTCCCCTTAATCTTATTTTTTAATTCCTTTATACTTAAAGAATTTTTACTACATGCAGGAGTGACATATGGCGGACGATAGAGCCGAGCCGCTTAGGGATCCGGAGGCTGAACGTTATCTAATGGGCATCATCAACAACGAGATTCCTTATGTGCCGTGCTCAGAATATGAGCAAGAAGAGGATGTAGTCTCTTCTTTTCTGAACCTTGAAGGTCGAACAGAGATTGTCGATGATCAAGAAGGTGAAGGAACGGACATTGTCGACGGAGGTCAACCGTCAACAAACGACGATCTCGAATTGCAAGTAGCAACCACCTCCGGCGAGGTATATATATACATTGAGCCTCTCGTGATACAAACTTACTGAAATGTGAATACATATGTATTAACGCGCGCGACTCTCTTTCTTTTTTTAGCCCTCCGGATCGAGTACGACAAAGCGTGGCAAATCCAAGGCGATGAAAACAGGAGAAACATATGCCATTGAGTTTGTTAGTGAAACTGGCAAGCCCCTACAGCACACCTCAAAGTTTATCAACCAATGCGGAGTCGTTGTTAGAGACAACGTCCCGATCACCGTCCAGGAATGGAAGGAGCCAAAGAAGGCACGTCTTGGTTTCAGTTTTGTCGACAAGAGAACGAAAAAGGATTGCTGGAGAAAGCTTATGGAACATTTCATTCTACCTCCGGAATACAACAAAGTCGATGAATTCGTAACGAGGTTCCGGGTGGACGTCAGAGGAGGAGGCTAGTTAAAGAGTTCGCTCTTCAGAAGATGGGCGAAGCATTCCGAAACTTCAAGAAAAATTTAACCCGTGACTATGTCAACAAGGGCAAGACTCCGGATTTCAATGGATAACATGAGAAACTGAAAGATGATTGGCCAGAATTTGTGAGGCAAAAGCAATCGGAGCATTTCAAGGAAATATCGAAAAAAAATAAGGATAATGCGAGTAAGAAAAAGTTCCATCATATTATGGGGCCAGGAGGATACCGCCTTTTGGAGCCTAGGTGGCAGAAGATGGAGGAGGACCTGAGGGTGCGAGGAATCCCTCTAGGTACAGAGGGATGGGACCCAAGGGCCAAAAGCTGGTGGTACGGGCATGGGGGATCGCTAGACCCGGAGACAGGGGTGTGTGTTCACCGGCAGAGACAGTTTGCTCCCACCCAAGCCCTTATTGACGCAATGACCCAAGCTCAAGAGGGCTTGATCAAGTTCAACAGAGAGAAAGACGCACTGACAACAGCCCTCGGGAATGATGAACACGGAGGACGTGTACGAGGCAAAGGCAAAGTTCCGTGGAAAGTAGGGTTTTCCCAGGACAATGACCCGTACTGTTACAGAAGCCGTAAGAGAAAGACGGACCAGGATGCAGATCTTATGACGAAGTTTGCATCGGAACTCCATGAGTTGAAGCAGACCGTGCATGAACTAGTAAAAGAAAAATCGGCTGCAGGGCCGCATGAAGATCATGAAGCGGATCGCGGAAGCCAGCAGCGTGGCTTCCACGGATGCCCCGCCTGGTGCTAGTGCACCGATGATCGAGATTCGTGCACCGGAGCCTCACTACCCCGTGGATGATGTAAAGGAGATGAAAGAATGTGATCTGCATTATCCCGTGGGGAACGTTTCCACGAAGGTAGCTAGCGGCAGTGCTTTACCCTGTACACCTGGAGCACTCCACCACAACAACCCCATTGCATATGGCTATGCTCGTGTCACGGTGGAAGACATAGTCCAAGGGTTTGAGGACCTGGAGATTGACAAACCTACACCCGAAGGGGAGAGAAGACTTGGAGATGTCAAGTGCCAGTTCATTCTATGGAAAAAGAAGTACATAGTGTTTCCAGGCGAGGCGCCAAGGCTAGCAAGTCCACCCCCCTCCGATGGTGGTGGTGGTGGTGGTGGCGGTGGTGGCGGTGGTGGTGGTCGTGGTGGTTCACCTACACCTCCTTCACGCCATTCGACGCCGTCCCCCGATCCACAACCTCCGGCGGGTACGACACCCCCCAATCCACCTCCGGCGAAGAAGCAGAAGCAGGCGGACAGCAAGGAAACCCGCTCCTGGACTATTAACCCGGACCCTTATGTACCTAAGACCACAAGGGTACCGGAGCCATCACTGAAGCCTCTCCTCCCAAGGCCTGGGGAACTTAGTGAAGCTGAAACCAAATTGGCCGCGTCTGCTGATTATGAGAAATGGAAGGCGGATATGAAGGCGATAAAAGAGCTTGAGCCCAAGCAAGTAATCACTGAGAAGCAAAAGAAGTGGGCTAAGGATTTTTTGACGACACCGTCCCAAGCCGAGCTGAATATGCCTGACGACTATGGACATGAACTTCGTAGGCAAGCAAAAATATTGAAGGAGGAGAAAGAAGAAAGTAAAAAAAGCGGGAAACAAGTTGACCAGCTCGGGATGCAGAAGAAACAATCGATCCCCCCGCTCATAGTGAAAGCCGGTCCGGAAGAGGACCCCGAGATCATAGCAGCTGCGGCAGCACTTGGATTGACTGTAGCGAGTGCCATGAAACAAGCGTCCGAGATGGGTTTGACTCTTCGTGCCTTCTTAGGCCTTGAGGATGCGCCAGTATGTGAGATAGCATTACAATATGTGCGGAATGGTCCTCTCGTCGAGCCTGCGCGGGAGAAGAGTCTACCGCCACAAATGCGAAATCTGCTACGTTGGTACAAGCAATTCATAACATGGGCCGACAAAGAATATGTTTATGCGGATGTTACAGATGAGCATCACACCAAACGGTACTCAGTACAAGTTCATATGAGTGAATTGTTCCAGCTGTTCAATCTGCGCGACCTCGACAAATCTATGCTGAGTTGCTACGTTCTGTAAGTGATTTATTTCTACCTCATCTCGTTCTTCATTGCCTGCACTATATATATATATGGTCCTAACTATATTGTTGCGTACGCTATTATGCAGATTGAAGATTTGGGAATGCAAAATAAGAAACATCCATGATGTTGGGTTCATTGACCCACATATCGTTAATGGACATGTGTTACAACATCACCCCGAAGACGTGGAGAAAGATTTGTACAAGTTTCTTAGAAAGCATCAACTCAAAAGTCATATTCTATTTCCTTACCATTTTGGGTGAGTGTTTCTCTCTTGTGCCCATTCTCTTTTGTTTACTCCATGCATGGTATGTCTAATCGATGAGTTATGCATGACTGTGCATGTAACGTGTCCGCAGGTTCCACTGGATTCTGCTAAATATTGAACTTCACACCTCCAGAGTTCTAATCATGGACTCTATGGATTCGAATCCAAAGCGTTGGGCCGACATGAGAAAAATGCTGCAAAAGTAATTATTTTCAATCATTTGAGCTCTATATCGATCGGTCTCTTTCGTTCATTTCCTAATATCAAGTAACTAATAACTCCCTTGTTCATTTAATTTTCTTTGCCCTGTAGGGTTTGGAGACGGTTCTTAGAAGAAATTGTCGGTGAATCCAAACATGAGCTAGATTTCAGAAGGTTAGTTAATGTGGATAAGCAGCCACCGGGGACCAATCTATGTGGATACTATGTTTGTGAGAACATCCGGAGACACACCTCTGAGCGGAAGGCATCGGATAGCGTGCGGAACGCGACGGATAACTTGCGGAGGAGGCTTAGTCCAGAAGCTCGCTTCCGACCAATTCAAGAAGAATTAGCAGGATTTTTCATGAGGGAAGTCATCAATCCTAAAGGAGAACACTATACCGAGGACGAAGAAATTTATATGCATACCCGAGATTGAAACTTGTTCGAAGTTGTATATGGTCATCCTCCTAATTGTGTATGGAAACTTGTTCGAAGTTGTATATGGTCACCCGAGATTGAATATATATTATATATTCCTCTTGAATTCTTCTTGTTTGAAATTTCATATGCATGTATATAGTAGCGTAGAATATGTGTACTGAAACTTCATAAAAATTAAAATAAAACACAAAATAAAATATAAAAGAAATAAAACACTATAAATTAAAAAGAAACCAGGTTTAGGGGGGCTAAAACCCTAAACCTGCGGAGGAGGCCTTTAGTCCCGGTTAGCCACAAGAACCGGGACTAAAGGTCCTCCGCCCCGACGGACCACTGGCGCCCACGTGGACGGGCCTTTAGTCCCGGTCAGCCACGCGAACCGGGACTAAAGCCTCTAGTCGCGGTCCGTAAGAGGCGCGACTAAGGGGGGGGGTCTTTAGTCGCGCATATTTATTTCCGGTTGCACAGCCGGGACTAAAGGCTGTTGCGAACCGGGACTAAAGGGCTTTTTCCTACCAGTGATAGGAGGTTTCATGGAATCAGCAAAACCACTCGGGGTAAATTGCCTATAATATGGTTTTTGGATTGTTGGAAATATGAGCAATTTACCAAATGATTTTATTATCAGAGATACTAGATAAAGCACGACTAGTATAGTCGTGCGCCTCTCTGAGAGGAGCGACCTCGGAGGAGCGCGCGTGGATGTCCCTCTTGTTCTCATGCTCATACAAGTGGGGAAAGAACCTCCCTTATAAAGAGGTCCAACTCCATCTAAAATAGCAACGTGGGACTAAATTTTAGTTCCACCTCTTGCCTTGCACGAATGGGCTGCATGGGCCTTTAGGATTTATTATGAATTTCTGAAACTGCTTATTAGGCTAGGTCCAAAATAGATAAAATTCCAGCAAAGTTAGCCTTAAACAAACACACAGATAACTTGATTGATTCTTGTAAGCGGAGCTTGGTTAATTTCAAAGCAACGTAGCGGTAGCACACGCACGTACGCGTGGAAGTGAACTCCTGGGGTAGCTTCAACTGGATCGATTAGCTATTGTCTCTTGATGGAATCGCACGGCTTTCTCGACGGAAACTCTCGTCGGTAAATTCAAACTATTTTTGCGATGCGTACAACTTGCTATGCGAGAGAGGAGGCAGAGGTAGTAGTTGCAAGGACCGGACGACCAGCTGCGACGACTGCCTCAGTCCGGCGAGCGCCTAACCTCTGGCTGCGCGTGTGGCTGGCTGCTGTCGTTCTCAACTACTGGGCCGTGTGCGTGGTGTCCGCCTGTCCGACTGCTCGTGATCAGCAGTAAGCGTTCTCTTTCGAAGTTTCGAATGAGTTCAGTCTTTGCTCCTTCATCTTTGACGGAAGAGAGTCCAATCTCAAGGCACATAGCCTTGCTAAGTATACTTTCGGTCTGGATTTCGGGCGTCACGTGTGGCTTCTAAACCCGCCAGATTTACATTGTATCCCTACGAACTTCATTGATTAATAAAGCAAGTGTGTTTAGTTTTAAAAAAAAGCAGTAAGCGTTCTCTTCGTTCACGTCTGCCTGCCGTGCGCATGGTGTATACAGCTTTTGTATGCACAGGTCAGTTTTTCTTTTGGAACGAAGATGTTAGGAGCGTCCGGCTTTAAATTAATAAAGCCACTAGGCAGCATCCAACAAGGCTCCGCACAGGTCAGTTTAGCTAAGGAAAAAATATTGAAACATATATAGGAAAAATATCTGTGAACATCTCTAAAAAAAATTAGTGAACTGATTTCTTTTTTTTTTGCTTAGATATCCGGGATAGTCACATAGTGCACTAGGGGTAAAATGGTCTTTATACCTCACACTTAACAGTGTGAGTGGCAAAAATAGAAGGAAATGTCATTGAGGGAACAAAATGAAGTTTATGTGTCAAAAAGGGAAGAAACTTTCGTTTTGGTCCAAAAAGGGAAGCGAATTTTAAGGAAGGGCAAAATGAGGAATTCTCTCATTTTCCAGACCGGAACCCCCGAGTTGTGACTCTAGCTTTTTCCTACACATTCTCATTTCACTTCTGCTTCGGTACATTACCTAAACGCAAGTACGGCTCAGATTAGCATGGTGGTTTTTCTACATGGTATTTTTCTACGCAAATACAACAAATGCTTGAAGAAATTCCAAAAAAAAACAATATTATCTTATTTTCTCAAAAAAGGTTAGATTTCAAAATTGTTACAGTTTATTAAAAAAATGTTCATGTTCAAAATTACGGTCACTCTTTTTAAAAAATATACATGTTTTGACATTCTGAGCAATTTTGAACGACACAAACATTTTATTGAAATTTCTTACAGATTTCTAATATGTGAACATTTATATTTTATGAACAAATTTTGGAAAAGTAATCATTTTTTGAAATTTTGAACAAATTATTATAAGCGAGAGCATTTTTGGTAAAAAAAAAGAACAAACAAGGAAAAATGGAAAGAAGAAAAACAAACAAAAAAAACTAATAGTAAACCGGTCGATGAGGGATATATTTTCATTTCTATTTTTCAAGTTTCTTTTTCTCTTTTTAACAGATGTTTAGAAATTTCAAAAATGTTCGCAATTTTCAAAATTTATTAGTTTTTCCAAAAAAAATCGTGTTTTCAAATTTGTTCAGAAATTCTATTAAAGTTTAGAATTTCAAATTATGTTCGCATATTCTTAGAAAATGTTCGAAAATTCACAAATGTTTCAAAAATGTAAAAAATCTAAAAAAATAGAAATTCCAATTTTTTTAATTTCAATATTTCAAAGAATACTCAAAATTTTAAATTTCGTTCACAAATTCAGAAAATGTCCGTGAATTTCAAAAGATATTTCCGTTTACAAAAGAATTTAGCTAATTCAAAAAATTATCTGGGGAATTTCATAAAATGTTTGTGTTTTGAAAAAATATTGTTGATAATTTCAAAAGTGTTCACATTTTTCACAAAATGTTCCTGTTTTCAAAATTTATTCACAAATTTGAAAGTGTTCATGTTTTTAAGATTTATCCACAAATTCAAAAAATTTCAGGGAATTTCATAAAATGCTCACATTTTGAAAAAAAATATTCATAATTTTGAAAGATGTTCTGGTTTTCAATTTTGTTCCTGTTTTTCAAAAAATTTCCGTATTTTCATTAAATTGTTCATAGTTTCAGTAATTGTTCCCATGTTCAATTGTGTTCCTATTTTCTTCAAAAATGTTTGAGATTCCGAAAAAATGTTCACGAAATGTTTGAGTTTTTAAAAATATGTTCAATTTTTTTGAAAATTTTGCTTTTCAAAAAATCATATATGAAATTTCAAAAATGTTCAATCTTTCGCGGCCTACGGTTCATATAAAGTGCGCTAGATTTATAGTCAATAAATCTGATGTACTGCAGTGGCTATTGGCGTTATGCACTCGCGGCATGTCCTGTGTTCGACCCCGCTCACCCATTTTAGTTATTGCCTTTTTTAGTTTAAGTTTTGTGGCTTTCTTTAATTTCTTGAAGTATAACGTTGTAATTGTTGGGGAACATAGTAATTTCAAAAAAATTCCTACGCACACATAGGATCATGGTTATGCATAGCAACGAGAGGGGAGAGTGTGTCCACGTACCCTCGTAGACCGAAAGCGGAAGCGTTAGCACAACGCGGTTGATGTAGTCGTACGTCTTCACGATCCGACCGATCCAAGTACCGAACGTACGGCACCTCCTAGTTCAGCACACGTTCAGCTCGATGACGTCCCGCGAACTCCGATCCAGCAGAACTTCACGGGAGAGTTCCGTCAGCACGACGGCGTGATGACGGTGATGATGTTGCTACCGACGCAGGGCTTCACCTAAGCACCGTGATACGTCCATTTTGCATCATGCTTTTATATCGATATTTATTGCATTATGGGCTGTTACCACACATTATGTCACAATACTTATGCCTATTCTCTCTTATTTTACAAGGTTTACATAAGGAGGGAGAATGCCGGCAGCTGGAATTCTGGGCTGGAAAAGGAGCAAATATTATAGACCTATTCTGCACAACTCCAAAAGTCCTGAAATAATAAAAAATATTGAGCGGAAGAAGTACGTCAGGGGGGGCCACCTGGCCACGAGGGTGGGGGCGCGCCCCCTGCCTCGTGGGCCCCTGTTGGCCCTCCGGTGCCCATCTTCTGCTATATGAAGTCTTTCGTCCGAAGAAAAATCACAAGCAAGCTTTCGGGACGAGACTCCGCCGCCACGAGGCGGAACCTTGGCGGAACCAATCTAGGGCTTTTGCAGAGCTGTTCTGCCGGGGACACTTCCCTCCGGGAGGGGGAAATCATCGCCATCGTCATCACCAACGCTCCTCTCATCGGGAGAGGGCAATCTCCATCAACATCTTCACCAGCACCATCTCCTCTCAAACCCTAGTTCATGTCTTGTACCCAATTCTTGTCTCCAAGTCTGGGATTGGTACCTGTAGGTTGCTAGTAGTGTTGATTACTCCTTGTAGTTGATGCTAGTTGGTTTATTTGGTGGAAGATCATATGTTCAGATCCTATATGCATATTAATACTCCTCTGATTATGAACATGAATATGCTTTGTGAGTTGTTACGTTTGTTCCTGAGGACATGGGAGAAGTCTTGCTATTAGTAGTCATGTGAATTTGGTATTCGTTCGATATTTTGATGAGATGTATCTTGTCTATCCTCTAGTGGTGTTATGTGAACGTCTACAACATAACACTTCACCATTATTTGGGCCTAGAGGAAGGCATTGGGAAGTAATAAGTAGATGATGGGTTGCTAGAGTGACAGAAGCTTAAACCCTAGTTTATGCGTTGCTTCGTAAGGGGCTGATTTGGATCCATATGTTTCATGTTATGGTTAGGTTTACCTTGATACTTTTTTTGTAGTTGTGGATGCTTGCAATAGAGGTTAATCATAAGTGGGATGCTTGTTCAAGTAAGAACAGCACCCAAGCACCGGTCCACCCACATATCAAATTATCAAAGTACCAAACGTGAATCATATGAACGTGATGAAAACTAGCTTGACGATAATTCCCATGTGTCCTCGGGAGCGCTTTCCTTTATATAAGAGTTTGCCCAGGCTTGTCCTTTGCTACAAAATGGATTGGGCCACCTTGCTGCACTTTATTTCCTTTTGTTACTTGTTGCTCGTTACAAATTATCCTATCACAAAACTATCTGTTACCTATAATTTCAGTGCTTGCAAAGAATACCTTGCTGAAAACCGCTTATCATTTCCTTCTGCTCCTCGTTGGGTTCGACACTCTTACTTATCTAAAGGACTACGATAGATCCCCTATACTTGTGGGTCATCAAGACTCTTTTCTAGCGCCGTTGCCGGGGAGTGAAGCGCCTTTGGTAGGTGGAATTTGGTAAGGAAAAATTTATATAGTGTGCTGAAATTTACTGTCACTTGTTACTATGGAGAGTAATCCTCCGAGGGGCTTGTTCGGGGTATCTTCACCCCGACCAGTAGAGCAAAGAGTTGCTCCTCAACCTACTGAACCCACTGAAAATGAAAATGAAAATATCCACTTTGAGATTCCTTCAGGTATGTTAGAAAAACTGCTAGCTAATCCTTTTGCAGGAGATGGAACAAAGCATCCTGGTGAGCACCTAATATATGTGGATGAAGTTTGTGGATTATTTAAGCTTGCAGGTATACCCGGTGATTTTAGTAAGAAGAAGGTCTTCCCTTTATCCTTGAAGGAAGATGCATTGACATGGTATAGGCTATGTGATGATACGGGATCATGGAACTACAAACGATTGAAATTGGAATTTCATCGGAAATTTTATCCTATGCATCTTGTTCATCGTGATCGCAATTATATATATAATTTATGGCCTCGCGAAGGAGAAAGCATCGCTCAAGCTTGGGGGAGGCTTAAATCAATGTTATATTCATGCCCCAATCATGAGCTTCCAAGAGAAATAATTATTCAAAGTTTTTATGCTCTGCTTTCTGATAACAATCGCACCATGCTCGATACTTCTTGTGCTGGCTCTTTTATGATGAAGACTATTGAATTCAAATGGGATTTATTGGATAGAATTAAACGCAACTCTGAAGATTGGGATCTCGACGAAGGTAAGGAGTCAGGTATGACACCTAAGTTTGATTGTGTTAAATCTTTTATGGATACCGATGTTTTCCGTAAGTTTAGCACTAAATATGGACTTGACTCTGAGATAGTAGCTTCTTTCTGTCAATCTTTTGCTGCTCATATTGATCTCCCCAAGGAGAAGTGGTTTAAATATCATCCTCCCATAGAAGTAAAAGTAGTTGCACCTATTAAAGTTGAAGAAAAGACTATCACTTATAATGATCCTATTGTTCCTACTTCTTATGTTGAAAACCCACCTTTCCCTGTTAGGATAAAGGATCATGCTAAAGCTTCAACTGTGGTTCGTAAAAGCAATATTAGAACTTATACACCTCCTGAGCAGATTAAAGTTGAACCTAATATTGCTATTGTTAAATATCTCTTGTCTGATGATATCGATGGGCATGTTATTCATTTCTGTGATGAAACTGCTAGAATTGCTAAACCTTGTGCTAAAGATAAACATAGAGCTGTGGTAGGCATGCCTGTTATTTCTGTTAAAATAGGAGATCATTGTTATCATGGCTTATGCGATATGGGTGTTAGTGCTAGTGCAATACCTATTGACTTATACAAAGAAATCAAGCATGATATTGCACCTGCTGAGTTAGAAGATATTGATGTCACAATTAAACTTGCCAATAGAGATACTATTTCACCAATGGGAATTGTTAGAGATGTTGAAGTCTTGTGTGGGAAAACTAAATATCCTGCTGATTTTCTTGTTCTTGGTTCCCCACAACATAGCTTTTGTCCCATTATATTTGGTAGACCCTTCTTGAACACTGTTAATGCTAAGATAGACTGCAAAAAGGATGTTGTTACTATTGGTTTAGGTGATATGTCTCATGAGTTTAATTTCTCTAAATTTAGTAGACAACACCGTGAAGAGGAATTGCCTAGTAAGGATGAAATAATTGGTCTTGCTTCTATTGCCATACCTCCTAGTGATCCTTTAGAACAATATTTGCTAGACCATGAAAATGATATGTTTATGAATGAAAGAAGGGAAATAGATGAAGTATTCTTTAAACAGGAACCCATCCTGAAACACAATTTGCCTGTTGAGATCCTAGGGGATCCTCCTCCACCCAAGGGCGATCCCGTGTTTGAGCTTAAACCGTTACCTTATACTCTTAAATATGTTTATCTTGATGAAAAGAAGATATATCCTGTTATTGTTAGTGCTAACCTTTCAGAGCATGAAGAAGAGAGATTATTGAAAACTCTGAGGAAGCACCATGCTGCTATTGGATATACTCTTGATGATCTTAAGGGCATCAGTCCCACTCTATGTCAACACAAAATAAATTTGGAGGAAGATGCCAAACCAGTTCGTGATCACCAACGACGGCTGAATCCTAAGATAAAAGAAGTGGTAAGAAAGGAAATATTAAAGCTCCTTGAGGCAGGTATAATTTATCCCGTTGCTGATAGTCAGTGGGTAAGTCATGTCCATTGTGTCCCTAAGAAGGGAGGTATTACCGTCGTTCCTAATGATAAAGATGAGTTGATCCCGCAAAGGATTATTACAGGTTATAGGATGGTAATTGATTTCCGCAAATTAAATAAAGCTACTAAAAAAGATCATTACCCCTTACCTTTTATCGATCAAATGCTAGAAAGGTTATCCAAACATACACATTTTTGCTTTCTAGATGGTTATTCTGGTTTCTCTCATATACCTGTGTCAGCCAATGATCAATCAAAGACTACTTTTACTTGCCCTTTTGGTACTTTTGCTTATAGACGTATGCCTTTTGGTTTATGTAATGCACCTGCTACCTTTCAAAGATGCATGATGGCTATATTCTCTGACTTTTGTGAAAAGATTTGTGAGGTTTTCATGGACGATTTCTCTGTTTATGGATCCTCTTTTGATGATTGCTTGAGCAACCTTGATCGAGTTTTGCAGAGATGTGAAGAAACTAATCTTGTCTTGAATTGGGAAAAGTGCCACTTTATGGTTAATGAAAGTATTGTCTTGGGGCATAAAGTTTCTGAAAGAGGGATTGAAGTTGATAAAGCCAAGGTTGATGCTATTGAAAAGATGCCATGTCCCAAGGACATCAAAGGTATAAGAAGTTTCCTTGGTCATGGCGGTTTTTATAGGAGGTTCATTAAGGACTTCTCAAAAATTTCTCGGCCTCTGACTAATTTATTACAAAAAGATATACCATTTGTCTTTGATGATGGTTGTGTTGAAGCATTTGAAATACTTAAGAAAGCATTGATCTCCGCACCTATTGTTCAGCCACCTGATTGGAATTTACCTTTTGAAATTATGTGTGATGCTAGTGATTATGCTGTAGGTGTTGTTCTAGGGCAAAGAGTTGATAAGAAACTAAATGTTATCCAATATGCTAGCAAAACTCTAGACAATGCTCAAAGAAATTATGCTACTACTGAAAAAGAATTCTTAGCAGTTGTACTTGCTTGTGATAAGTTCAGACCTTATATTGTTGATTCTAAAGTAACTATTCACACGGATCATGCTGCTATTAAAATATCTTATGGAAAAGAAAGATGCTAAACCTAGACTTATTAGATGGGTTCTCTTGCTACAAGAATTTGATTTGCATATTATTGATAGAAAGGGAGCTGAGAACCCCGTTGCAGACAACTTGTCTAGGTTAGAAAATGTTCTTGATGACCCACTACCTATTGATGATAGCTTTCCTGATGAACAACTAAATGTCATAAATACTTCTCGTACTGCGCCATGGTATGCTGATTATGCTAATTACATTGTTGCTAAATTTATACCATCTAGTTTCACATACTAGCAAAAGAAAAAGGTTTTCTATGATTTGAGACATTACTTTTGCGATGACCCACATCTTTATAAAGAAGGAGTAGATGGTGTTATTAGACATTGTGTACCTGAGCATGAACAGGAACAGATCCTACGCAAGTGTCACTCCGAGGCTTATGGAGGACACCACGCTGGAGATAGAACTGCACATGAGGTATTGCAATCCGGTTTTTATTGGCCTACTCTCTTCAAGGATGCCCGTAAGTTTGTCTTGTCTTGTGATGAATGTCAAAGAATTGGTAATATTAGTAGACGTCAAGAAATGCCTATGAATTATTCACTTGTTATTGAACCATTTGATGTGTGGGGATTTGATTATATGGGACCTTTTCCTGCCTCTAATGGTTACACACATATTTTAGTTGCTGTTGATTACGTTACTAAGTGGGTAGAAGCTATTCCAACTAGTAGTGCTGATCATAACGCTTCTATTAAGATGCTTAAAGAAGTCATTTTTCCGAGGTTTGGAGTCCCTAGATATTTAATGACTGATGGTGGTTCACATTTTATTCATGGTGCTTTTCGTAAAATGCTTGCTAAGTATGATGTTAATCATAGAATTGCATCTCCTTATCACCCACAGTCTAGTGGTCAAGTAGAAGTGAGTAATAGAGAGCTCAAATTAATTTTGCAAAAGACTGTCAATAGATCTAGAAAGAATTGGTCCAAGAAACTTGATGATGCATTATGGGCCTATAGAACTGCATATAAAAATCCTATGGGTATGTCTCCGTATAAAATGGTTTATGGAAAAGCATGTCACTTACCTCTCGAACTAGAACATAACGCTTATTGGGCTATTAAAGAGCTCAATTATGATTTCAAACTTGCCGGTGAGAAGAGGATATTTGATATTAGTTCACTTGATGAATGGAGAACCCAGGCTTATGAAAATGCCAAATTGTTTAAAGAAAAAGTTAAAAGATGGCATGACAAAAGAATACAAAAGCGTGAGTTTAATATAGGTGATTATGTATTGCTATACAACTCTCGTTTAAGAATTTTTGCAGGAAAACTTCTCTCTAAATGGGAAGGCCCTTACGTTATCGAGGAGGTCTATCGTTCCGGTGCCATAAAAATCAACAACTTCGAAGGCACAAATCCGAAGGTGGTGAACGGTCAAACAATTAAACACTATATCTCAGGTAATCGCATAAACGTGGAAACCAATGTTATTGAAACCATAACCCCGGAGGAATACATAAGGGACACTTTCCGGAATGTTTCAGACTCCGAAAAGGAATAGGTATGTGGTACGGTAAGTAAACCGACTCCAAAACAGTTTTTATGGCAATATTTCTCCATTTTGGATATTTAGAAAAATAAGAAGCAGTCCGGGAAGAACACGAGGCCTCCACGAGGGTGGAGGGCACGCCCTACCCTACTGGGCGCGCCCCCCTACCTCGTGGGCACCTCATGTGCTCTCTGGACTCTGTTTTCTTGCATGATACGTATTTTGGTCGGTAAAAATTCATTATATAATCTCCCGAAGGTTTTGACTCCCGTATCACGCAATTGTCTTCTGTTCTTATTTCGAGTTGTTTCTGCTGCAAATTAGAGCAAGATGTCTTCTCAAGAGTCAGTCGGGGAGAGCCGGGTGTCTCATCCGGCATCGAGATCAAGGACAAAAAGCAATGCTGACCACTTTGGGCTAGCAACGGGGGAAGAGATGGAGGCTGATTTGATGAGGATAGATTCCATGGAGGAGAATCGTATCCTGAGGAGCATCATCGCCAAGAATATTACACCATCACCGAAAAAGGAGACATAATCACATGGGTATGGGCACTCCCCTTGGTAACTGCCAAGCTTGGGGGAGGTGCCCCGGTATCGTATCACCACCACATCTCCCATCTTTACCGTTTTTCTTAGTTCGATCCTATTTAGTAGTATCTTGATCTAGTAGAATAAAAGTTTTGGTATGATCTAGTTTTGAGTTTTGCTTTATGATCTCTCTTTGTAATCGAGTCCGTGAGCTATATATAATAAAGATTAGTGTTGAGTCAAGGGCTTGATTATCTTGCTATGATCTTGAGTGAATAAAAGAAAAGAGAAGAGAATAAAAAGAAACAAAGATATCATATTGATCTTATTGAGAGTAATGACTTCACATAGAAAGAGTATGATTATTAAAAATTGTTGAGAGTTGGCAAACATAGCTTTGGTCATCATTGCAATTAATAGGAAGTAATAAATAAAGAGAGGTTTCACATATAAATATACTATCTTGGTCATCTTTTATGATTGTGAGCACTCATTAAAATATGACATGCTAAAGAATTGATCTTGGACAAGGAAGACAACGTAATGGGTTATGTTTTCTTATATCTGAGATAAAGTATATTGTCATGGATCGTCCAACATGTTGAGCTTGCCTTTCCCCCTCATGCTAGCCAAATTCTTTGCACCAAGTAGAGATACTACTTGTGCTTCCAAAAACCCTTAAACCAGTTTTGCCATGAGAGTCCACCATATCTACCTATGGATTGAGTAAGATCCTTCAAGTAAGTTGTCATCGGTGCAAGCAATAAAAATTGCTCTCTAAATATGTACGATTGATTGGTGTGGAGGAAATAAGCTTTATACGATCTTGTGATGTGGAAGAAATAAAAGCGACGGACTGCATAATAAAGGTTCATATCACAAGTGGCAATATAAAGTGACGTTCTTTCGCATTAAGATTTTGTGCATCCAACCCTAAATGCGCATGGCAACCTCTGCTTCCCTCTGCGAAGGGCCTATCTTTTATTATTATCTTCTACCTTATGCAAGAGTCATGGTGATCTTCACCTTTCCTTTTTACATTTTATCCTTTGGCAAGCACAGGGTGTTGGAAAGATCCTGATATATGTACCTAATTGGATGTAGGGTAGCATGAGTTATTATTGTTGACATTACCCTTGAGGTAAAAGGTTGGGAGGCGAAACTATAAGCCCCTATCTTTCTTTGTGTCCGGTTGAAACTCCGTAATCACAAGTATTGCGTGAGTGTTAGAAATTATGAAAAACTAAATGATAGTTGAGTATGTGGACTTCCTAGATAGCTCTGACATAGACTCTTTCGGATGTTATGATAAATTGCAATTGCTTCAATGACTGAGATTATAGGTTGTCGGTTCTCAATAAAGTTTCTGATTCATACTTTGCATTGTGAATAGATTATTACTTGAGCATAAGAAATCATATGACAATATCCATATATGTTGCTGTTATGAGAATAATCATGATGCCCTCGTGTCCGTATTTTATTTATCGACACCTCTACCTCTAAACATGTGGACATATTTATCGTTATCGGCTTCCGCTTGAGGACAAGCGAGGTCTAAGCTTGGGGGAGTTGATACGTCCATTTTGCATCATGCTTTTATATCGATATTTATTGCATTATGGGCTGTTACCACACATTATGTCACAATACTTATGCCTATTCTCTCTTATTTTACAAGGTTTACATAAGGAGGGAGAATGCCGGCAGCTGGAATTCTGGGCTGGAAAAGGAGCAAATATTAGAGACCTATTCTGCACAACTCCAAAAGTCCTGAAACTCCACGAAAGTTATTTTTGGAAATAATAAAAAATATTGAGCGGAAGAAGTACGTTAGGGGGCCCCACCTGGCCACGAGGGTGGGGGCGCGCCCCCTGCCTCGTGGGCCCCCTGTTGGCCCTCTGGTGCCCATCTTCTGCTATATGAAGTCTTTCGTCCAAAGAAAAATCACAAGCAAGCTTTCGGGACGAGACTCCGCCGCCATGAGGCGGAACCTTGGCGGAACCAATCTAGGGCTCCGACAGAGCTGTTCTGCCGGGGACACTTCCCTCCGGGAGGGGGAAATCATCGCCATCGTCATCACCAACGCTCCTCCAATCGGGAGAGGGCAATCTCCATCAACATCTTCACCAGCACCATCTCCTCTCAAACCCTAGTTCATCTCTTGTATCCAATTCTTGTCTCCAAGTCTGGGATTGGTACCTGTAGGTTGCTAGTAGTGTTGATTACTCCTTGTAGTTGATGCTAGTTGGTTTATTTGGTGGAAGATCATATGTTCAGATCCTATATGCATATTAATGCTCCTCTGATTATGAACAAGAATATGCTTTGTGAGTAGTTACGTTTGTTCCTGAGGACATGGGAGAAGTCTTGCTATTAGTAGTCATGTGAATTTGGTATTCGTTCGATATTTTGATGAGATGTATGTTGCCTATCCTCTAGTGGTCACTACAGGAATCAGCTACTTTGCCGTCTGCCACGGCAGACGGCAAAGGCAAGGATGGCGGACGGCAAAGGCCTTTGCCGTCTGCCGCGGACGGCAAAAGGCTCCGACAAAGTAGGGATCGGTAAAGAGCTTCTTTGCCGTCTGCTTTTTGAAGCAGACGGCAAAGGGGCCTTTGCTATCAGCGGCTGACGGCAAAGAAAGCCGACGGTAATAAATGCGCTGTTAGTCCGTTAGGCGGCTAACGGCAGCCTTTGCCGTCCGCCGCTGACGGCAAAGAGCATCCGGCCTTTGCCGTCCGCCGAATGACGTCAGCTGGACGTCACTGCGGGACAAGCCTTTGCCGTTTGCTCCTGTAGGCAAATGTGGGCATTCTTTGCCGTCTGCCACTATAGGCAAAGCCTTTGTCGTCCGCCGCTGTAGGCAAACTGACCAAATGGGTCAGCTCCCAGAGAGCACAGATGGCCGCCGCGTGGCTTCTTTGCCGTCCGCGGCGGACGGCAAAGGAGCCTTTGCCATCAGCGGCTGACGGCAAAGGTGCCTCTTTTTTCTGTTTTTTTTAAATCCAGCAATTTTCACAGCAAATATATGACATATATATATATTTCACAGGGCTATTTAACAGCAAACGTATGACATATCCAGCACATAAGTTTCATCGTGCATACATATATAGTTCCATCCATTCATACATAGCAAGTTGCACATACACATTGTTCCATCCATACATATTACAATGCAAAGTTTCATCAAGATAGCAAGTTCCATCATAGCAAGCTAGAAGAATACTAGAGGAGAATGAAAGAAAAAACAAGCACTCCATCATAGCAAGCTAGCTTCCGTTAAGTGAATGAAATCTGCAAAATGGCAAATAAGAAAGTTAGAAAAAGGTGACTAGAAGAAGAAGTATATGCCATTTATGAGCTAACTTAGGTGAAATGGATCATTTATGAGCTAACTTAGTTGAAATGGATCGTTTATGAGCTAACCTAGGTGAAATAGATCGTTTATGAGCTAACTTAGGTACAATGCATCATTTTAGAGCTAACCTAGGTAAGATGGGTCATTTTGGAGCTAACCTAGGTGAAATGGATCGTTTTTGAGCTAAGTTAGGTGAAATGGATCGTTTATGAGCTAACCTAGGTGAAATAGATCGTTTATGAGCTAACTTAGGTAAAATGCATCATTTTAGAGCTAACCTAGGTGTGATGGGTCATTTTGGAGCTAAACTAGGTAAAATGGATCGTTTTGTGAGCTAACCTAGGTGAAATGGATCGTTTATGAGCTAATCTAGGTAAAATGGGTCATTTTAGAGCTAACTTGGGTAAAATGCATCATTTTGGAGCTAACCTAGGTAATATGCGTCATTTTGGAGCTAACCTAGGTAAAATGGGTCATTTTAGAGCTAACATAGGTAAATGGATCATTTTGGAGCTAGTCTAGGTAAAATGGGTCATTTTAGAGCTAACTTGGGTAAAATGGATCATTTATGAGCTAACTAAGGTAAAATGGGTCATTTTAGAGCTAACTTAGGTAAAATGGATTGTTTATGAGCTAACTAAGCTAATTATGCCATTTTTGACATAAGTAAGCTAAGTACATGTCATTATTGAGCAAACCTAGTGAACTAAGCATATTAGAGCTAACTTAGGTCATTTTGGAGGAAACAAAGCTAAGTATAGATCGTTTTAGAGCTAACTTAGGTAAAATGGATGGTTTTGGAGGTCGGTAAGCTTATTAAGTCATTTTGGAGGAAAAGAAGCTAACTCTAGGTCATTGTGGTAAGCATATTGGAGGAAATAAGGCTAAGTCTAGGTCTTTATGCATTTGTTAAGCAAAACACTAGAGAAACTTACCATGATCATGGAGGTGTAGGAGCGGGCTGGCTCGTGCCGGTAGCTGGAGAAGGATCGTGCGATGCTTGTCTGGAGTTACGCTGCACCAAAGATCATTTCCAATGTCTCGTTAGCATGATGACACTCAAATGTTAAGACTAGCAAGTAATGTCCATTCAAATTAAACTCACCGTGGTCCCAGGAGCAATCACTGGCATCGGTGGAGCGGTCTGACCGGTCTTCTCACACACAGACTGCACATTTGGTTTTGACGACTCAGTCATACTAGTTAGTAATGAGACAAACACTACATGAATGTTTTGGCTAATCTGCAGAAGAAACTTACCACAAGGAGCTCGTACATGGCCCTTGCCTGCATGTCATTCCGTGCCCTCTCCTCCTCCAACATCTTTGTCGTCCTCTCCTCCAACTCCCGCTGCCTCTCCGCCGCCTCCGCCAGAAGTTTCTCCGTTCTATCTCTCTCACTCTGTATAGCAGCCTGCAACATCACTCCTCGTTACCATTTGTAATCATTGATGGAAGCACACACAATGTAATGGAGAAAGATAGCTGAGTACGTATAACTAACCTTGATGGCGAGTTGGACTGGACGTTCACGAGGCCTTATCTCAGGAGCGGAGCTCGACTGGCGCGCCTTGATCTCCGGGAGAGTGCTAGGACAACGGATAAGTCCATCTCCAATGGCTATGGAGCCATGGGACCTCCCGCCACCAGATATCATCACCAGCTCTGGATCAATGGGACCCTGGCTCGGGTTAAAGTCCTCCCCTTTCCTCACCTTCCCCTCATCTCTATATTTCACGAGCTTGTCGTGGGAGGAGATGTTGGTGAAGTTGTTTGCATCATCGAGGTCAGACTGAGAGAAAGCCTTGACTTTCTTGAAAGAGCCAGTGTGGGCCATGGCATACAGGTCGTACACCTCTGGCACCTTATCCGCCTTATTGTAGCGTGCCTGAAAGAGAGAAACAATGAAAATTAGTAATTAAAGGGCTCAAGCTAGCATGATGAATGAATTGCATGAATCATGAAGCAAACCACATACCCAGTTCCGCCCGAACTGATATAAGTTGGAGCTGCCTTGGTGGTGTGGCACACCTTCCATTTGGGCACGTTTGTCCTTGGCCTCGTTGTGGAGGGCTAGCCATTCTTTTGAGCACCACTCATTGACCAACACCTCCCAACAATCCATCCGATCTGTACACCATCTCGGAGGCGCCTAAGTTAGCAAATAGAAACTTGAGCGCTACGGCTATGAATTACTAAATGAAGGAAGTAAGTACAAGGCCTTAAGAATTACCTTCATGTACTGCTCCTTACTCAGGAACTTCTCGCGGCACGCCGGCTTGGTCTTCTTGATACCACGCAAGGCGTAGTAGTCTCGAACAGCCTGCACCCGAGCCTCGTGCCATAAGTTCTGTAGTAGGCGCTTGCAGACGTTATCGATAACATTTGCCGCATCCTCCTCGTATCCCTCCTCACACTTGTAGAATGTCTGCAATCAAATGAGACAATATTGATTAGTACAATTAATAACTAGCTAGTTGAAGATATTTAATTGTGTAAAGGAGAAATTACCCAGAACTTTCTGATCACCACGTCTGCCCTCGTCTTGCACAAGACACTGTCGATAATCTCACCCGGCGGGGCCGAGGCAGCCAAGTAGTGCTCCCAGCTCAATCCAAGCTCTGGAAGCCGACCCTCACCAGGCAACGTGACAAACCCCGGGAAGTTTTGCCGACAAAGAACTCCAAGGACGAAGTTGGGCCGGCGGACACTATGATGGTGGTCCCAACCCCTACAGCATGACAAGGCCAACACATTAGATATTTGAAGAAACGTGAATGCAGAAGGTACAAAAAGATTAAATGCACTTACCTCTCCCCATCAGGGAAGATCAACGACCTCTGCTCGCGGGCCGCCGGCACGGACGGGAGCCGTGTACAACCACGCTGGTAGACGGTGCCCCCCTCCTCCTCAATATCAGTCGGCTCCCCGCCATCATCAACATGGCCACTCGGCCCCTTAGGCTCATCCGGCCAGGTACCCCATCCAGACGTGTGCTCCTCCGGGGTCTCGTGGGCCGAAGGCCCGTCGACCCAAGGCTCGTGGGCCGAAGGCTCGTGGACCGGAGTCTGTGTAGCCTCCTCCTCGGATGAGTCCACCCTAGCAGTCACGTGCTCGGGTGAAACAGCTGGGGGTGGCGGTGAGGAAGGTGCCCTAGCAGTCACCCTACCTCCTCTCCCGCGACCACGTGCTCCAACTCCTCTCTTCTTCCCTCCCTTACCTCGTCCCCTGCTGGGCACCACTGTCGACGAAGAAGGGCCCGGCGGTGTCGCCATACTGTCCAGCAATGCTCGGCGGAGAGGTGCATGTGGAATGGAAGACCTCCCACCACGCGCCGACGAAGAAGGGGCCTCGGAGCGCTCCCGACCAGCGCCCACCATCTTTCAACACCTGCCATGACAAAGAGTAAACGAAATTAGTACAACATAAAAAATACCGACATGAATAATAATATGTATATCACTTAAGTGTATCATCATCAAGTACAACATAAAAAAATTGAATACCTGACACTACTAATAATCTCGATCACTATCATCAATAAACACATAATCATCATCATCACTATAATCAATGACGGGCTCATAGGGTTCTTTCTTTGCATAATCTGTCCGGGGGGAGATTGAGTGGAAAGACAAATACGGGCCAACAACTGTATTGGGCTACCGTCAAACCAAACACACTGAATCCATGCGTGCTGATGCCGACTCGAGGATGCCTCGGATCTGCCGCTTTGTCAGCATGTAATTCATCAAACTTTTTCCACGCAACACCATCCGATGTGTGTACGATCATCAGATTCCCATCTGCATCTAGTTTGGTTCTTTTGCCCGTTTTGTGCCATGTCATCTGTCTGGCCGTCTCTTCGACCATGAAAAGACGTTGAAGTCTTGGTACGATTGGCATATACCGAAGAACACTAACGGGGATTTTGGTCTGTGTCTTCTCACCCATACCGTTGTCTACCACAACATACCTGGAAGACTTGCAAATGGGACAATAGTTCAAGTCCGCATAGTCAAGCCTAAATAAGACACATCCTTTCTCACAGGCATGTATCTTCTCATAGGGCATCGTCAGTGCACGGAGGATTTTGTCCGACTGGTACAGGTTTGCAGGCATTACATGGCCTTTGGGTAGAAAGCGTCCAAATACTGTCATCATTGCGTCGTAGCATTCTCTGCCCAAGTTGAACTGAGCCTTCAGAGCCATTACTTGTGAGATGGCATCCAACTGACAAAGCTCAGTGTGCTCGTGGAGTGGACGTTTTGAAGACTCCAACATTTCATTAAAGGCCTTTGCAGATTCCTCCATCTCCTCGTCCGAACCCCGAGCATCATCGAAGTCTTGCACCATGTTTTCCATCCCGGTACCATGCTCGTCGGTGCGACGACGATCCACCTCAGCTCGGTCACGTTGGGCAGACTCACCATGATATGTCCACACCGTATAATTGGGCGTAAAACCACTCTTCTGCAGGTGTTTGCCCATTTTAGCCTTTGTGCTCTTTTCCCAATTGCCGCACCATAAACAGGGGCACCAGGTTTTCCTCTGGCCATTTGCAAATGCGGCTTGCACAAACCCCTTGGTTTTTGTGAACCATTCAGTGCTCCATTTGTTCTGACCAGTGTGACCGGTGTACATCCACGCATGATCACTCATCTTGACTTTCAGAGCTACTGGACACACAACAAATATATATATATAATTCACCATGTATATATTCATCAGTTGATCTACTTTGTCAATTTTATTACGTCCATGCAACCTACACTCTAATAGGTAATGATAGGTCCTAATCCCACCCGAGTATGTGTAGATTGGGTTCCTTTTCCCATGCTATGCTCCGGATCCGACGCAAAATTTCGGCAGCACCTCCCCGTTGTTCTCCTGATACACGTCTCTGCAATAAACAGAGAGGATGTGTACCCGGAGAACAACAGGGGAGGCACTGACGAAATTTATGCGTCGAATCCGGAGCAAAGCATATGGGAAAACGAACCCAATCTACACATACTCGGGCTGTCCATGGATAGCGTTGGACAATTCGAAAGAATCACGGTTATAAATATGCAAATGCATGCATATTTATAACTATAACGCTTTCGAACGGGAGACACATATTGGTTACGCATACTGATGATTCAACACAGATATATAGCTAACTATCAAGTTTCATCGGCACGAACACCGGAACAGAGCAAATAATTAAGGGGGGAGGAGGACATGTCATTTGTGCTCACCCACGAACGAAGGGGCAGAGCTCGTCAAACGCACGGGGAGGTCATCGAACACCAAACCTCGCAGCGGTGAAACAACTGCACATTTAAATCTACCCGATCAACACAATTATATATGATGTTTTTCATAACAAAATCGAAAAATATATGACCTAACTCATAATTCACAAATATATGACCCCGTCGTCTGGAAGGCCAAAGAGCACCTTTTCGGGAGGTGTCGGGGGTCGGGGTGTCGTGTTGGTGTCGGGGTGCCGTGTCGAGGTCGGGGTGCTGTTTCGGGGTCGGGGTGTTGTGTCGGGGTCGGGGTGTCGGGGTCGGGGTGTCGGGGTGTGGTGTCGGGGTCGGGGTGTCGGGGTCAGGGGGTCAGGGGGTCGGGGTGTGGTGTCGGGGCCAGGGGGTCGGGGTGTCGTGTCGGGGTCGGGGAGCCGGGGTCAGGGGGTCGGGGTGTTTCCTTCTATCCTTCTTCTTTCCTTTCTTCTTCTTCTTCTTCTTTCCTTCTCTTCTTTCTTCCCCTTCTACATATTCTTCTTTTCTTCTTCTTCTTTTTTCATCTTTTTTCTACTTCTTTTAATAATATAACTAATTATCTAAAACCCATGCACTAAATCTAACACTAACACATATCTAGCACTAAATCTAACACTAACACTAACACATATCTAGACCTAAATCTAACATAAACAATTAAACAGCAAAAACAGAAAAAGCAGAAAAAAATAACTCACCGGAGCTCGGGGGGTGGCGGTGGCGACGGGGGCGGCGGGCGGCAGGGTGGCGGTGGCGACATGGGTGGCAGGGTTCCGGGGCGGTGGGGCTGTGGAGCTCAGGGGGAGCCGGTAGGGAGGCGGGGCTGATGGGGTCGCGGTGGCGCCGGGATGGTGGGCGGGTGGTGGGGCGGCGGGGCGCCGGGGCAGTGGGACGGTCGGGCGGCGACGTGGTGGGGCGCCGGGGCGCCGGGGCGGTAGGATGGTGGGGCGACGGGGCGTCGGCGGGTGAGGGGCGGCGGCGGGTGGGGCGGCGGGGGGTCGATCTGGTCGTCGGGAGGAGAGAGGGAGAGAAACAGAGAGGAAGGGGTGGGGGGCTCGGCCGTTAGTTAGGTTAGTGAAGTTAGGTCTTTGTCGTCCGCTATTTTTCTCTCTTTGTCGTCCGCTAGCAGACGGCAAAGAGGGGAGCCGTTAAGTTTTATCTAATCAGCACGTAAGTGGGGCCACCTCTCTCTTTGCCGTCAGCCAGCTGACGGCAAAGAACCTTTGCCGTCAGCTAGCGGACGGCAAAGAACTGGCTGATGGCAAAATCCTTCTTTGCCATCAGCCAGTTCTTTGCCGTCCGTTTTTTGTAAGCGGGCGGCAAAGACCTTCTTTGCCGTCAGCTAGCAGACGACAAATAAGCTAATTCCAGTAGTGGGTGTTATGTGAACGTCGACTACATAACACTTTACCATTATTTGGGCCTAGAGGAAGGCATTGGGAAGTAATAAGTAGATGATGGGTTGCTAGAGTGACAGAAGCTTAAACCCTAGTTTATGCGTTGCTTCGTAAGGGGCTGATTTGGAATTCTGGGCTGGAAAAGGAGCAAATATTATAGACCTATTCTGCACAACTCCAAAAGTCCTGAAATAATAAAACATATTGAGCGGAAGAAGTACGTCAGGGGGGCCCACCTGGCCACGAGGGTGGGGGGCGCGCCCCCTGCCTCGTGGGCCCCTGTTGGCCCTCCGGTGCCCATCTTCTGCTATATGAAGTCTTTCGTCCGAAGAAAAATCACAAGCAAGCTTTCGGGACGAGACTCCGCCGCCACGAGGCGGAACCTTGGCGGAACCAATCTAGGGCTCCTGCAGAGCTGTTCTGCCGGGGACACTTCCCTCCGGGAGGGGGAAATCATCGCCATCTTCATCACCAACGCTCCTCTCATCGGGAGAGGGCAATCTCCATCAACATCTTCACCAGCACCATCTCCTCTCAAACCCTAGTTCATGTCTTGTATCCAATTCTTGTCTCCAAGTCTGGGATTGGTACCTGTAGGTTGCTAGCAGTGTTGATTACTCCTTGTAGTTGATGCTAGTTGGTTTATTTGGTGGAAGATCATATGTTCAGATCCTATATGCATATTAATACGCCTCTGATTATGAACATGAATATGCTTTGTGAGTAGTTACGTTTGTTCCTGAGGACATGGGAGAAGTCTTGCTATTAGTAGTCATGTGAATTTGGTATTCGTTCGATATTTTGATGAGATGTATCGTGTCTATCCTCTAGTGGTGTTATGTGAACGTCGACAACATAACACTTCACCATTATTTGGGCCTAGAGGAAGGCATTGGGAAGTAATAAGTAGATGATGGGTTGTTAGAGTGACATAAGCTTAAACCCTAGTTTATGCGTTGCTTCGTAAGGGGCTGATTTGGATCCATATGTTTCATGCTATGGTTAGGTTTACGTTAATACTTTTGTTGTAGTTGTGGATGCTTGCAATAGAGGTTAATCATAAGTGGGATGCTTGTTCAAGTAAGAACAGCACCCAAGCACCGGTCCACCCACATATCAAATTATCAAAGTACCGAACGCGAATCATATGAAGGTGATGAAAACTAGCTTGACGATAATTCCCATGTGTCCTCGGGAGCGCTTTCCTTTATATAAGAGTTTGTCCAGGCTTGTTCTTTACTACAAAAAGGATTGGTCCACCTTGCTGCACTTTATTTACTTTTGTTACTTGTTGCTCATTACAAATTATCCTATCACAAAACTATCTGCTACCTATAATTTCAGTGCTTGCAGAGAATACCTTGCTCAAAATGTAGGGTAACGTAGCAGAAAACAAAAAAATTCTGACCTACGCACCAGTCCAGGACCACTATGGAGACTGCATACAAGGTTTGATCTTTTTCGTTACCGACTCGTAGCGCAGCGGGAAGTAGAGTCGATGACGATCGGCGGTGCAGATCCCCGCAGCTAGGATTTACAACCTCCCAACCGCGAGGATGTATACCCTCATCCGCCATACGGACAGCCCTCCGGGAGGCGGTCGAACAGTCCCCCGGACGGTGTCACGGACAGCCCTTCGGGAGGACCTTCGAAACTCGAACGGTCACTCGGACAGCCCTCCGGGAGGACCCACAGAACTCGGACCGTCACTTGGACAGCCCTTCGGGAGGCACTCTCGAACAGCCCCTCAAGGCACTAAGATCGAAACTACGACCTCTCTACAGAGTTGCACACATACGATGTCAGCTATCCGGCAGGGCTTCGCCGTCCAGAACTAGTTCCTGCCGGAACCCAGACAGCCTTTCGGCTCTACGAAACTATTTCGCTGGGAGGGAGAGAAGAATCCAGATCATTGCAATAGCATGTATGTGAGAAGGGATGATCCTTTAGGCAGCCCCCTCCACCCCTATTTATAGGCCAAGCCCAAGGGTGGCTTCTCCAAGAAGCCAAGGGGGGAAATACCAAAAAGGCCCTCAAGGTGGCTTCTCCAAGAAGCCAAGCAAAAAGCACTTTCACTATTCATGACGACATATTTCAGCGTCCGTTCGAATTGAAAATATTTATGTGGGCTCAGAACATTTCCAGTACCCACTAAAATAATTTTCAACGCGTTCCGAAACAATTTCGGTTTAGTGATTTTCATCTGCGAAAAGCAAACAAGAATGCGTTTTCACTATTCATGAAGACAATTTTTCGCGTCCACTAAATCCGAAAATATTTCTGTGGGTCTTAGAATAATTCCAGTACCCACTATAATGATTTTGGATTCGTTCTGAAACAATTTCAGATTAGTGAATTTCATCTGCGAAAAACAGCCAAAGCGGTACCGGCAGCTCTGAAACATTTTCGGTTTTTATTTCTGAAAATTCCAAAAAGTTTCCAGAATGATTCTGGCACCCTCCAAGAATTATCAGGCATGTGCCGAAACCATTTTGACTTAATGGCATACCCCGAAACAACTTTTTCGGTTTCACCAAAACTCATCCGGCGACCTCTCTGCGGTACGATTCCGCTGTCCGAAACTTTTCAGTGTCCGAAACTTTTTCGGTGATTTTCTCTCAGACTCCCTGTCTAGTATTCAGCAAATAGATGACCCTTAAGCGTGTGACCCTATAGGTTCGGTGAAGTATAGACATGACCTGGAACCCCTTCCAATCAATGATCAACATCGGAGTCGTGGACACCCATGTTGACCCCTATACCCACACGAATGAATATTCGAGTGAACCTCCAGTTGAGGTGAGCTATTCCTGTTGCTTCACGATATATCACAAACACCTGAGGTGAGATTTATTGCATCCCCGTGGGCCAACACTTTGTCCACTATGCAAGTTACCTCGTTACCGGTTTTGTTCTCTTTTCTCGTTTCGTGTTCCGGCATCCCCGTGATCAAATCACAAAGTGTCTGGCCAGACGATGATGGACACCGTAACACCGAGTGGGCCCGAGTATATATCTCCATCGTCGGAGGAGCAAATCCCAATCTCGAGCTATCAAGTTACTTAACATACTTTCCCATGAACCCGTAAGCCGCCGTAATAGCCATCCAGTTACGGATGACGTTTAACAAACCCCAAAGTTCATGAAGCAAGCATGAAGAAACTTGATACTCTCATGGTCTAAGGAATTATGCAAACATTAACTATCTCTGTGTTATAAACCATTAACTTGTGACGAATGTATCTCATAGCATAACATCAATTCGGGTCGATTCAACACAAATGTCCTTCCTGACATTGTGCCCTCAAAGTTGCTTGGCATAGACATGCCCATGATTGGGAAAACATAATCATCATGCAACACTTGAGCTAGTCTTAGAGGCACGACTAGGAATACATTTTACCGTTTATTATTCCACACGTGCATATGGGTTCTCCCCAGAGCCTTTATGGATATACGGGCTCGGGAACCACAGCAGTTATAGCATGGAACATAAACATAATTATGAACAGGGAGATAATCAATAACATTTATTATTGCCTCTAGGGCATATCTCCTACAGACTCCCACTTGCACTAGAGACAATAATCTAGCTTATGCTAATGCACTTCACACCTGTGGCACACCGGTGTAAATATGCTTCGCTTGTGGTATAGCCTGATGTCCAACGGATCTGACGACTTCAGTTCCGTGTGTATCTTTGCATGTCCTCGCGTTTTCACAAAATTCATATTTTGTGTGGACTTGGCTTTGTATGTATGTGAATCACAGGTCGAACCTGGATTCCTCAGACTGAGTTATGGAGCAACTACCTGCAGTAGTGTCCCATTGTCAAAAGCCATCTTGGAACTATACTAAGTTCATGAATGAACTATATGATTCAACATCTTCTTTGTCGCTTCTAAAGCGTCAACATACTTAGCCCTTGTTATAGAATTCGCCACAGTAACTAGTTTGAACAAATTCCAACTAACTGTGCCACCACATTGTGTGTTACACAAAATCCTTAATTTAAATCGAAAATCACATGGAGAAAAGATGAAGACTGTATCGATGTAACATTTTACAACGAACTCTTCATGATCTCTGCTTGCGAGAAAACCATGTCATTAGTACTTACTCTAGTACTCTGTGACATCTTTCACTGTTGTCCCATGATTAGTAATTTGATCACTTTGGTATCCATACTCGCAACACCTTGGGAGTATCGGACATATCTGGTTGTTTTACATACCATGGAATACATGATTAATCCAAACACAAAAGTGTGTGGAATCTGCATCGTGTATTTTACTCATCAGTGTTTTGGGACACCGAGTCTTGCAAAAACTCTTTCCATGTGACTTGGCAAGAATCACTCCTTGGCGTTTTAAATGCTAAAAGGTTTTAGCATCTTGTCAATATGTATTCATTGCTTAGCCCCATTAGGTAAATCTATCTCCATAGATCATCATGCCTAATATTGAGGCTATTTAGCCTAAGCACTTCATCGAAAAACTATTTTCAAATGAAGTCCTAATTTGTGTCAAGAAATTTATTTCCAATTACCAATGTGCCAAGCACATCAGGTTTTTAGAAATATTATTATGCTCCCACTTACTTTCTTGAATTACAAGCATCTTCGTTACCCATTGATGAAGTCAAAACCCCTTTGACCATTTCATCAAAACACGAAGATTCCAACTCCATTTTGCTCTCTTCTGTCCATTGCTGGAACTCTGAAGTTTGCATAGCTACTAGCATCCTCTGGATCGACAAATTACTTTGGACTGTATCATATACAAGTCCTAGCTTTCATTTCCATCAGATGGAAATCCTTTTATCATCCATGTTTCATATCTCATGATTGAAATATGTATTAATTGCTAGTTCAACCCGAACCGACTTTAAGCATCGCTACGATGAAAACAACCTCATCGTAGTCAACTCTTGAACTTGTTATTTCAACAAGTCGAGCTTTATGGATAAAACATTTTTATCCGTATCAATTTTAAGTTCCATAAATATTCGTTAGACTCTAAGTCTTCCGAAAGGTGTATCAAGGTTTTAATCTTGAATCACTTATATGGAAACTAACTCGGGTTGTATTGGCATTTAGCCAATTCTGGAGTCAGGGCCCATCAACGCTTCCTTGTGTATCGTAGGTATAATGTTGTCTAACAACAATATCTCGTTTGCGCACCTGAGAGGTTTGCACGAGCCTTGCCTACGTGGTTCAGCTGCAAGTTCGACCGAAGTTCATACATTTTATTGTAGAGACTTCCGTATCAGTCGCAGTAGGAAACTCTGGAATTACTTCCAAGGTATCTTCCCTTTGATCTGATGAAGATACTGTTTATCTCGTCGAGTTGCACTATTCTCCCACTCACCTTTTAGAAAGAACCATTCTCTTTAAAAGCATACCGTTCTTTGTGGCAAACCTATTTGCCTCGGTATAGTGAGGGAGGAATACCCAATGACTTGGGATAACCTACAAAGTAGCACTTGTCTGATTTGGAATAGGTTTGTAACCTTTTACACAAGCCCCATATTCCAAATGTTAAGAAAAGATACAACATGGTTGGGCGTACCATACCATGGCTTCATTTCAACAGACCCGATGTAGCTCTTTTCAGTGTAAAAGCCGCAGTCTCTAAAGCATCACTTTAAAAAGGATAATGGCAAATTTATTTATGTCATCTTTGACCTTACCATGTCATAAATGGTTAGATTACATCTCCACGGACTTTTCACTTGCAGTGGTGTTCCGGGAGGTGCAAGTTATGAAACCCCTTTCACAACTCATCACACATTCGCTAAACATGTAACTCAAATATTCCTTTGTGCAATCAAATTGCAGAAACATAATTTTCTTGTTACAATAACTTCTACTTCATTTTTGAAAACCTTTTGAATGATTTCAAAAGATCCAGACTTACGTCTCATCAAGTAAATATCCATATATCTACTTGAGTCATTTCTGAAGATAAATAAATCCACCACTAACAACACTTATCGGACTACACACATCAAATGTATGATCACTAATAAGTTTGTTGTTCGTTCCTTATGGCCTGTGAACGGTATTTTAGTCACTTCACTTTTCGGAGGAAAGTTGCAAGTGTCAGATGATTCAAAATCAAAAAGACTTCAAAATCCATCATAATGGAATTTTCCATGTGGGTTTCTCCAATGTGACCAAATGTAGTGCCACACTTGTGTGGTATTCTTTTAGTCTTGCGACATTTAGCGTCAGTGTTATGGATGTATCATATTACCCTCAATATTCATAACATACGTCCCATCTTGGATGGAAGCATGGCCCTTCATGTTATTCATAATACTTAACAACAATTGTTGTTTTTATGAACAACTCTTTTGCAACAAACATTGTGCAATGGGCTAGAGTGTATGAAACTCTAAAATGAATTATGAAAGTAAACCCAGAGGTATTGTATTATTATCAATATTCATAACATACATCTCATTCATAATGAAAGTATGGCCCTTGTGTTATTCATAACATCGAACATAAAAGGTTCTCTTATGAACAACCTTCTTGCAAGATACCTTATGCAACGGGCTAGAGTTTGTAAAACTCTAAATGAATTATGAAAATAAATACAGACGGCAATACACCGATGGAAGGTATAGTAACATTTACTATGTTCCCTGTGTATACCTTAACCTCATTTCTGGCTAGTCTTTTTAGGCCACAGTAGCTCTTACAGTGATTCGCAATTGAATGCAATCGAGCGGGTATCTTTGTGATTAACTCACAATACCCAAGAATTAGTGATTAACATGTTTAACCATAATTCCCAAGAACTATATCTTTGACCAGCCTACTATACATCAAAAACTTGTATGACATTCATACATGAGCTGGATATTCCAGTCATCTTTCTTTCTGCCTTTATACTTCTAACAGTTTAACTTTTAGTATTTCTCCTACTCGCAAAAGAAGCACCCAACTTAAGAGTGGCGTTAGCCCCGGACTTCCTAGGCGTGTAAGTCATACTAACACCCTTTGGACACTTCCTTTCTCTTTAAGTTGTTGTTTTATTCACCTTTCATTATATGACAGGCGTTCTTCTGGATCCCTTTCCCAACAGTCAAATGCATAGTAAACACTTTTACTAATACTTGCAAACAAACATTGCTTTGTTTGTATCTGAAAATAATTTTCAGTTCCATGAATATCATATAACTATCCCAACTTTCGAAGTTTGGGTTTCATGGAAGCAAACATATTGCACTTGATTGAAACGGAATTATAGCTTTTGGATCGAAGGACGAGAGTCACATGATCCATAGCATTAGCGGGAGGATACGGAAAGCATGCGATAGGACAAAGTCCTTCTCGGCACTTTTGAGGACAATCCTCATATTACGTTACCAATCGTAAAGTTTTAACCAGATATTTAACAGTTATTCAATTTTAATAGGGAAGGTGGAAACGCGAGCCATTATTCTACAACTATTTTGCAAGAAACACTTAGACAGTGTTCATAATTAATTGCACTGAGAATTAAACATGTTAATTCAACAGTGCGCTCCCACTCAAATCAATATCTCTCAAAATTGATTGTGAGTGATACAAGACCCACATTTCAATTGTTCGCCATTGGTGTAACACCACTGATGATGAAAAATCTCAACCGGTAGGCCAAATTGCCAATCACATCTCTATGTGACTCTTGTTCATCTTTCGATGCGTGTGTTCCGAGCTCATGACGGTCATGCCTGAACGTCAAGACAACCAAGTGATCTCGTTGCGAGGTCTCAACTCACCCGCCTCACACTTCTCTAATCGTTCGTACCCGTGTGACACGGCGCACCCCGAAAAGATAGGTGCCGTGATGGTGCTACACTTGGGAGAACACTAACTACTTGGTATTTTTGTGAGAGATCACCCTAATAAAAAGCGACTACCGAGCAATCAAGAAGGGTGCAACATAAGGGATAAACATCTCAGGCAATTCATAATAGCATGATATGGTATAGCCCTTTCTGACGGAGAAGTATTTCATTTTTTCGTCTTCGGCATTCGTGTTGGTGTTCACCTTCGCGAAGATTGCCACCACCTTGTCGATGCACCAAATAATATTGCTATCTCCATAGCGTATAAAATTAATGCATTACTTAAGGTTGACACACAGGTCATTAAAGTGCAATCATATGGCTCCAGCCATCATGCCGAACCATGACACGCAAGTCATGTTAATCAAATTACATCATATAGTCATCTCATGCATAATCGAATTAGTATGAGCACTGCTATACCACATCACATGCACATCCTGCAAAACCAAGTTAGACACCTCTAATCGGTTTATGCAAAATTTTATTTTACGTGGCTTCTAAGGTTTTGACTTAAACCGCAGCTACCAACGTTTTATCATCAAGTATGAATATTCAAGTTGCTAGATTAACATCTCGGGGTGTATGAAACACGAGATAATTAAATCTCGAGCCCCATACTAAACTTTGTCATACGCATGACCCCCGTGCAGATAATATCTGCAATGCCCTTTCATCTACGAATTTCATCTTTCTTTTGACTACGGCAGAACCCAAAGAACTGATAGCACTTCCATGATCAATCAGGATCACGGATTGCCAGAACTTTGTCAAATTCCACCATGCTGTCTCGAGATTGAGCAAACGCAAATTCTAGGGAAGCAACAAGAACGTCGGGTAACAGATTTCATCTGTCACCCGCATAAATAATTTTCAGCAATAGATCTCATCTACTACCTAATTATATTATGCAATACCCATACATCTCCATGTATTCTAGATCGAAACCTGCATCTACGCATAGCACGGCTCTTGATGCCACTGTAGGCTAACGTAGCAGAAAACAAAAAAATTCTGACCTACGCACCAGTCCAGGACCACTATGGAGACTGCATACAAGGTTTGATCTTTTTCGTTACCGACTCGTAGCGCAGCGGGAAGTAGAGTCGATGACGATCGGCGGTGCAGATCCCCGCAGCTAGGATTTACAACCTCCCAACCGCGAGGATGTATACCCTCATCCGCCATATGGACAGCCCTCCGGGAGGCGGTCGAACAGTCCCCCGGACGGTCTCACGGACAGCCCTTCGGGAGGACCTTCGAAACTCGAACGGTCACTCGGACAGCCCTCCGGGAGGACCCACAGAACTCGGACCGTCACTTGGACAGCCCTTCGGGAGGCACTCTCGAACAGCCCCTCAAGGCACTAAGATCGAAACTACGACCTCTCTACAGAGTTGCACACATACGGTGTCAGCTATCCGGCAGGGCTTCGCCGTCCAGAACTAGTTCCTGCCGGAACCCAGACAGCCTTTCGGCTCTACGAAACTATTTCGCTGGGAGGGAGAGAAGAAGCCAGATCATTGCAATGGCATGTATGTGAGAAGGGATGATCCTTTAGGCAGCCCCCTCCACCCCTATTTATAGGCCAAGCCCAAGGGTGGCTTCTCCAAGAAGCCAAGGGGGGAAATACCAAAAAGGCCCTCAAGGTGGCTTCTCCAAGAAGCCAAGCAAAAAGCACTTTCACTATTCATGACGACATATTTCAGCGTCCGTTCGAATTGAAAATATTTATGTGGGCTCAGAACATTTCCAGTACCCACTAAAATAATTTTCAACGCGTTCCGAAACAATTTCGGTTTAGTGATTTTCATCTGCGAAAAGCAAACAAGAATGCGTTTTCACTATTCATGAAGACAATTTTTCGCGTCCACTAAATCCGAAAATATTTCTGTGGGTCTTAGAATAATTCCAGTACCCACTAAAATGATTTTGGATTCGTTCTGAAACAATTTCAGATTAGTGAATTTCATCTGCGAAAAACAGCCAAAGCGGTACCGGCAGCTCCGAAACATTTTCGGTTTTTATTTCTGAAAATTCCAAAAAGTTTCCAGAATGATTCTGGCACCCTCCAAAGAATTACCAGGCATGTGCCGAAACCATTTTGACTTAATGGCATACCCCGAAACAACTTTTTCGGTTTCACCGAAACTCATCCGGTGACCTCTCTCTGCGGTACGATTCCGCTGTCCGAAACTTTTCGGTGTCCGAAACTTTTTCGGTGATTTTCTCTCAGACTCCCTGTCTAGTATTCAGCAGATAGATGACCCTTAAGCGTGTGACCCTATAGGTTCGGTGAAGTATAGACATGACCTGGAACCCCTTCCGATCAATGATCAACATCGGAGCCGTGGACACCCATATTGACCCCTATACCCACACGAATGAATATTCGAGTGAACCTCCAGTTGAGGTGAGCTATTCCTGTTGCTTCACGATATATCACAAACACCTGAGGTGAGATTTATTGCATCCCCGTGGGCCAACACTTTGTCCACTATGCAAGTTACCTCGTTACCGGTTTTGTTCTCTTTTCTCGTTTCGCGTTCCGGCATCCCCGTGATCAAATCACAAAGTGTCTGGCCAGACAATGATGGACACCGTAACACCGAGTGGGCCCGAGTATATCTCTCCATCGTCGGAGGAGCAAATCCCAATCTCGAGCTATCAAGTTACTTAGCATACTTTCCCATGAACCCGTAAGCCGCCGTAATAGCCATCCAGTTACGGATGACGTTTAACAAACCCCAAAGTTCATGAAGCAAGCATGAAGAAACTTGATACTCTCATGGTCTAAGGAATTATGCAAACATTAACTATCTCTGTTTTATAAACCATTAACTTGTGACGAATGTATCTCATAGCATAACATCAATTCGGGTCGATTCAACACAAATGTCCTTCCTGACATTGTGCCCTCAAAGTTGCTTGGCATAGACATGCCCACGATTGGGAAAACATAATCATCATGCAACACTTGAGCTAGTCTTAGAGGCAAGACTAGGAATACATTTTACTGTTTATTATTCCACACGTGCATATGGGTTCTCCCCAGAGCCTTTATGGATATACGGGCTCGGGAACCACAGCAGTTATAGCATGGAACATAAACATAATTATGAACAGGGAGATAATCAATAACATTTATTATTGCCTCTAGGGCATATCTCCTACACAAAACCGCTTATCATTTCCTTCTGCTCCTCGTTGGGTTTGACACTCTTACTTATCGAATGGACTACGATAGATACCCTATACTTGTGGGTCATCACACCACTACGATAGTATCGAGGTGGAATATGGTGGACAGGGGCCACCGCACACGGCTAAGAGATCAAGAGATCAATTGTTGTGCCTAGAGGTGCCCCCTGCCCCCGTATATAAAGGAGCAAGGGGGGAGGCCGGCCGGCCCTTGGGGCGCGCCAAGGAGGGGGGAGTCCTCCTCCTAGTAGGAGTAGGACTCCCCTTTCCTAGTCCAACTAGGAAGATGGAGGGGGAAGGAAAGAGAGGGAGAGGGAGAGGGAAAGAGGGGCCGCGCCCCCCTCCCCTAGTCCAATTCGGACTCCTCATGGGAGGGGGCGCGCCACCTCCTGGGCTGCTGCTCTCTCTCTCCCCTCAGGCCCACTAAGGCCCAATACTTCCCCGAGGGGTTCCGGTAACCCCTCCGGCACTCCGGTTTTCTCCGAAACCACCCGGAACACTTCCGGTGTCCGAATATAGCCATCCAATATATCGATCTTTATGTCTCGATCATTTCTAGACTCCTCGTCATGTCCGTGATCATATCCGGGATTCCGAACTACCTTAAGTACATCAAAACACATAAACTCATAAAACCGATCGTCACCGAACTTTAAGCGTGCGGACCCTACGGGTTCGAGAACTATGTAGACATGACCGAGACACGTCTCCGGCCAATAACCAATAGCGGAACCTAGATGCTCATATTGGTTCCTACATATTCTACGAAGATCTTTATCAGTCAAACCGCATAACAACATACGTTGTTCCCTTTGTCATCGGTATGTTACTTGCCCGAGGTTCGATCGTCGGTATCTCAATACCTAGTTCAATCTCGTTACCGGCAAGTCTCTTTACTCGTTATGTAATGCATCATCCGGCAACTAACTCATTAGTCACATTGCTTGCAAGGCTTATAGTGATGTGCATTACCGAGAGGGCCCAGAGATACCTCTCTGACAATCGGAGTGACAAATCCTAATCTCGAAATACGCCAACTCAACAAGTACCTTTGGAGACACCTGTAGAGCACCTTTATAATCACCCAGTTACGTTGTGACGTTTGGTAGCACACAAAGTGTTCCTCCGGTAAATGGGAGTTGCATAATCTCATAGTCATAGGAACATGTATAAGTCATGAAGAAAGCAATAGCAACATACTAAACGATCAAGTGCTAAGCTAACGGAATGGGTCAAGTCAATCACATCATTCTCCTAATGATGTGATCCCGTTAATCAAATAACAACTCATGTCCATGGCTAGGAAACTCAACCATTTTTGATTAACGAGCTAGTCAAGTAGAGGCATACTAGTCACACTTTGTTTGTCTATGTATTCACACATGTATTATGTTTCCGGTTAATACAATCCTAGCATGAATAATAAACATTTATCATGATATGAGTAAATAAATAATAACTTTATTATCTCCTCTAGGGCATATTTCCTTCAGTCTCCCACTTGCACTAGAGTCAATAATCTAGATTACACAGTAATGATTCTAACACCCATGGAGTCTTGGTGTTGATCATGTTTTGCTCGTGGAAGAGGCTTAGTCAACGGGTCTGCAACATTCAGATCCATATGTATCTTGCAAATCTCTATGTCTCCCACCTGGACTTGGTCCCGGATGGAATTGAAGCGTCTCTTGATGTGCTTGGTTCTCTTGTGAAATCTGGATTCCTTTGCCAAGGCAATTGCACCAGTATTGTCACAAAAGATTTTGATTGGACCCGATGCACTAGGTATGACACCTAGATCGGATATGAACTCCTTCATCCAGACTTCTTCATTTGCTGCTTTCGAAGCAGCTATGTACTCCGCTTCACACGTAGATCCCGCCACGATGCTTTGTTTAGAACTGCACCAACTGACAGCTCCACCGTTCAATGTAAACATGTATCTGGTTTGCGATTTAGAATCGTCCGGATCAGTGTCAAAGATTGCATCGACGTAACCATTTACGACTAGCTCTTTGTCACCTCCATAAACGAGAAAGATATCCTTAGTCCTTTTCAGGTATTTCAGGATGTTCTTGACCGTTGTCCAGCGATCCACTCCTGGATTACTTTGGTACCTCCCTGCTAGGCTAATAGCAAGACACACATCAGGTCTGGTACACAGCATTGCATACATGATAGAGCCTATGGCTGAAGCATAGGGAACATCTTTCATTTTCTCTCTATCTTCTGCAGTGGTCGGGCATTGAGTCTGACTCAACTTCACACCTTGTAACACAGGCAAGAACCCTTTCTTTGCTTGATCCATTTTGAGCTTTTTAAAAAACTTTGTCAAGGTATGTGCTTTGTGAAAGTCCTATCAAGCGTCTTGATCTATCTCTATACACTACTGGAATCAGGGATTTTGCCGTCTGCCAGTTCTTTGCCGTCTGCTTGCGGATGGCAAAGAAGGTCTTTGCCATCAGCTACCAAACAACAGACGGCAAAGAACAGGCAGACGACAAAGAAGGTCTTTGCCATCTGTCATTTCTTTGCCGTCTGCTGGCAGATGGCAAAGAATCTTTGCCTGCCAGCGGACGGCAAAGAGGTGCCAGCAGACGGCAAAGATTCTTTGCCATCTGCTGGCGGACGGCAAAGAGGGTGGCTATCTTTTTTCGGGTAAAAAGAAAACCGTTGCCCCCACCTCCTCTATCTCTATCCCCTCTCTCTCCGCCCCTGCCCCACAGCCGAGCGCTGCCTGACCCCGCCTCCCTCGACCCCGTGCCGCTGCGCCACCTTGCCTCCGCCCGCCGGTGCGCGCCGCCACCTCACCAGAACCTAGGAGCCCCGCCGCCTCGCGCCGCGTTGTGCGCCGCCACCTCCCCACAAGCTCGCGGCCCCGCCGCGGAAGCCTCGTCGCCCGTCGCCCCAACCTCGAGATCCGCTGCCGCCATGGGAGCCGAGCACCGAGCTCCTCTGCGCCCCGCCCGCGTCCCCGCGTCGCCGCCGCCGCCCCACGCTGCCTCGCGCCCGGATCCGGCCTCGGGAGGTCCGGCCACTCCGGATCCGGCCTCCCCCTCGCCGCACAGGCCTCCTCCTCGCCGGAGTGACGCCCCTCGCCGGAGCAGCGCCGACCAAGCCCATCGGCCACCAGGGTCATGCTGCAGCCCATACACGAGATCTCCGGCGCCGTGCAGCTACCAGGGCCGAGCATAGAGAGAGAGACGCCCCCACCCCACCCCCGAGCCCTTCAACTTGCCTCCCGCCTTGACGGCTGCAGGCCCGCACGTACGCCCATGGTACCAACCCTCTACTCCTCTCCCTATGCACTCCTCTCATATGCATCTACCTCTGATCCATGTATGTCGCGGCGACGGCAGTGAGGAATCCATGTCACGGCGGCCATGGCTGGGCCAGTTCTGCCTACATGCGCGTGTGCTGTGTGTGCTTGTGTATCTTTGCTTTGTATATTTTTTACTGTTCTTTCAATGTTCAGTTATTTCATCTTTAGAATTTGGAGAAACACCAAATATTTATGTAGCTAAATTTCATCCTTTTGCCATTGCCAAGTAGATACCAGTGCTAATGGAAGAACAACCACAAATATTTGCAGTTGGTAAACAAAATGTTCTACTTTCTTTGCATGAGGCAAAGCATGCAGCTGCACGCAACTAGCAGCAACATCTCCTTAATATTTTTGTTATTTCTGTATAGTTCTCTCCAGACTATTGATTTAATTTCTACTACGCAAAGAGCAATTCTTTTTTTAGACATGGCATATGCAGTTCGCATAATGATTCTTATGTGCTTGGCTCATATGCAGCATGATCATTCAGTACAGAAATGTGAATGTTCTTTATTAGGCTTTAGTTGCATTTTTGTGCTCATTAGCAGTTGTGACTGACAATGGTGAATGTGATAATTAATCTTCCCTTGAGTGGTGGGTAAGAGTGGTATTATTTTCTTAACCATTCACCAATAAAAAATATATATAACGTTGCCCCTGAAACCAAGTTGCTACTATCCAAGTTTAATACGGATGTATCACCTTGTTTATGTCTGTTCCTATTGATAAACTGCATGTAAGTTATTTCAATAACCTACTTTCTCACATTAGAAATAGATTCAGACAAGCTGTTAATTTGTAAACTTCTTTACTTTTTTGCATATAAAAGGTCCATCATTTGTTTTGGAGGGTGGTAATTTTCTACACCTAAGTCCACATCATCTATTTTTATCTCATGCGGAAACACTACACCTTTTGTGCCCTCTCTCGAACATAATTGACTGAAGCTTTGGTATAGCGTTTTACTTACAGTATTTCTACTTTCCTTGTTTGCTTACAAGCTGTTTTTTCTTTTTGACTCTGATGAATCCCCCAGGCCATTTTTAAGAACCCGTTCAGGAGGGGTGACAACCTCCTTGTAAGTCCTCGCTACTTTTTATCTTCCATGCTTCTTTCAAACTTTTTATGCACCAAAGATGCTGGATGCCATAAAGTAGGAAAAGTAAGATGCAGATGGGTCTTTGAAAAAAAATCATAGGAAAACATTGTTTCTGGGCACCGCTAAATTTTAAAAATAAAAAACTGAATTTTGTGGCTTAACTTTAAAAATGAAAACTGAATTTTGTGGCTGTTTGATGTGCTTGGACATATGTGTGATCTGGTGGACAAAATAACCAGGTGTTTGCGCCCTGTTGTGTAAACACCCTAAAATTCCACTAGTTGACCTACTTGGCTAACACAAATCTTAAATACTTGAACTGAGAAAAAAAAGCTTCAGCTAAATCAGAGGCCAAGTTTCTACTGTATTTGGCGCAAAGTCGTTGGTTTGTTGATCTTTTCCTATTTATTACTCCTTGTAGGTTATGTGCGACTGCTACACACCACAAGGTGTTCCAATCCCCACCAACAAGAGGCACAATGCTGCCAAGATCTTCAACACCTCAAAGGTTGCAGCTGAGGAGAGATGGTACGAATACCTCCGTCGATATTTCAAGTTTTTTGTTGTTGCAGTGTTTCATATAAAAGTTGTAGTAGCGCTCTTGTGTCTTAACACACATACACACGTGAGAACATAATAAGTTGTACAATATAGATTAGCACTGATTAGGCCTATCTCTGAACCCAAACAGGTATGGAATTGAGCAGGAGTACACTCTCCTCCAGAAGGATGTGAACTGGCCCCTTGGCTGGCCCGTTGGTGGCTACCCTGGTCCTCAGGCAAGAAAACTCTCAGCATGCTCTCCAGCTTTCCGTGTGTTAAACTTACATAAAAACTGAACATTGCATTTCACCAAGTGAAATGCTACATTTCTACTCCTAACCCATTCTCTCTTTCTTAGTGTTTTTGTTATGCAGGTTGGAAGAAAAGAAGAAGATCCAGAGAAGATCTTAGTAATAAGATAGTTTTTAGGAAAATAGATATTTAGTTTTAGGTCATTTCTTGTAATTTCAGATATGGAGTGCTTGTCTATAGTTTTTGTTTTGACTTTGTGAAACTTGCTACCTATGGATGAAACCGTGTAATATTGATGAAACTATGTATATGTATGGATGAAACTTGCTACTATGTGTTCATGACTATTGGTCATATATATATATATATCTGTGTGTGTGTGTGTGTGTGTGTTTGATTTTCTGTGAAAATGAATTGATATAAGAAAAAACAGAATTAAATGGGGCAATATAGGCTCTTTGCCATCAGCTGGCAGACGGCAAAGAGCCAGTCTTTGCCGTCTGCCAGCAGATGGCAAAGAGCCAGTCATTGCCGTCTGCCAGCAGATGGCAAAGAGCCATGACCTTTGCCGTCCGCTGCTGATGGCAAAGGCCCCTTTGCCGTCCGCTTCAAAAAGCAGACGGTAAAGAAGCTCTTTACCGTAGCCTACTTTGCCGGAGCCTTTTGCCGTCCGCGGCAGACGGCAAAGGCCTTTGCCGTCCGCCATCCTTGCCTTTGCCGTCTGCCGTGGCAGACGGCAAAGTAGCTGATTCCTGTAGTGATAGATCTTGATGCCCAATATGTAAGCAGCTTTACCGAGGTCTTTCATTGAAAAACTCTTATTCAAATATCCTTTTATGCTATCCAGAAATTCTATATCATTTCCAATCAGCAATATGTCATCCACATATAAAATTAGAAATGCTACACAGCTCCCACTCACTTTCTTGTAAATACAGGCTTCTCCAAAAGTCTGTATAAAACCATATGCTTTGATCACACTATCAAAACGTTTATTCCAACTCCGAGAGGCTTGCACCAGTCCATAAATGGATTGCTGGAGCTTGCACACTTTGTTAGCTCCCTTTGGATCGACAAAACCTTCTGGTTGCATCATATACAACTCTTCTTCCAGAAATCCATTTAGTAATGCAGTTTTGACATCCATTTGCCAAATTTCATAATCATAAAATGAGGCAATTGCTAACATGATTCGGACAGACTTAAGCATCGCTACGGGTGAGAAAGTCTCATCGTAGTCAACTCCTTGAACTTTTCAAAAACCTTTTGCAACAAGTCGAGCTTTGTAGACAGTAACATTACCGTCAGCGTCAGTCTTCTTCTTGAAGATCCATTTATTCTCAATGTCTTGCCAATCATCGGGCAAGTCAACCAAACTCCACACTTTGTTCTCATACATGGATCCCATCTCAGATTTCATGGCCTCAAGCCATTTTGCGGAATCTGGGCTCACCATCGCTTCTTCATAGTTCATAGGTTCGCCTTGGTCAAGTAACATGACCTCCAGAATAGGATTACCATACCACTCTGGTGCAGATCTTACTCTGGTTGACCTATGAGGTTCAGTAGTAACTTGATCTAAAGTTTCATGATCAATATCATTAGCTTCCTCGCTAATTGGTGTAGATGTCACAGGAACCGGTTTCCGTGATGAACTACTTTCCAATAATGGAGCAGGTACAGTTACCTCATCAAGTTCTACTTTCCTCCCACTCACTTCTTTCGAGAGAAACTCCTTCTCTAGAAAGGATACATTTTTAGCAACGCATGTCTTGCCTTCGGATCTGTGATAGAAGGTGTACCCAACAGTTTCCTTTGGGTATCCTATGAAGACACATTTCTCCGATTTGGGTTCGAGCTTATCAGGTTGAAGCTTTTTCACATAAGCATCGCCGCCCCAAACTTTAAGAAATGACAACTTTGGTTTCTTGCCAAACCACAGTTCATAAGGCGTCGTCTCAACGGATTTCGATGGTGCCCTATTTAACGTGAATGCAGTCGTCTCTAAAGCATAACCCCAAAACGATAGCGGTAAATCAGTAAGAGACATCATAGATCGCACCATATCTAGTAAAGTACGATTACGACGTCCGGACACACCATTACGCTGTGGTGTTCCGGGTGGCGTGAGTTGCGAAACTATTCCGCATTGTTTCAAATGTAGACCAAACGCGTAACTCAAATATTCTCCTCCACGATCAGATCGTAGAAAACTTTATTTTCTTGTTACGATGATTTTCCACTTCACTCTGAAATTCTTTGAACTTTTCAAATGTTTCAGACTTGTGTTTCATTAAGTAGATATACCCATATCTGCTCAAATCATCTGTGAAGGTGAGAAAATAACGATACCCGCGGCGAGCCTCAACATTCATCGGACCACATACATCAGTATGTATGGTCTCCAACAAATCTGTTGCTCGCTCCATTGTTCCGGAGAACGGCGTTTTAGTCATCTTGCCCATAAGGCATGGTTCGCAAGTACCAAGTGATTCATAATCAAGTGATTCCAAAAGTCCATCAGTATGGAGTTTCTTCATGCGCTTTACACCAATATGACCCAAACGGCAGTGCCACAAATAAGTTGCACTATCATTATCAACTCTGCATCTTTTGGCTTCAACATTATGAATATGTGTATCACTACTATCGAGATTCAACACAAATAGACCACTCTTCAAGGGTGCATCACCATAAAAGATATTACTCATATAAATAGAACAACCATTATTCTCAGATTTAAATGAATAACCGTCTCGCATCAAACAAGATCCAGATATAATGTTCATGCTCAACGCTGGCACCAAATAACAATTATTTAGGTCTAAAACTAATACCGAAGGTAGATGTAGAGGTAGCGTGCCGACGGCGATCACATGGAATTTGGAACCATTTCCCATGCGCATCGTCACCTCGTCCTTAGCCAGTCTTCACTTAATCCGTAGTCCCTGTTTCGAGTTGCAAATATTAGCAACAGAACCAGTATCAAATACCCAGGTGCTACTTTGAGCTCTAGTAAGGTACACATCAATAACATGTATATCACATATACCTTTGTTCACCTTGCCATCCTTCTTATCCGGCAAATACTTGGGGCAGTTCCGCTTCCAGTGACCAGTCTGCTTGCAGTAGAAGCACTCAGTCTCAGGCTTAGGTTCAGACTTGGGTTTCTTCTCTTGAGCAACAACTTGTTTGTTGTTCTTTTTGAAGTTCCCCTTCTTCTTCCCTTTGCCCTTTTTCTTGAAACTGGTGGTCTTATTGACCATCAACACTTGATGCTCCTTCTTGATTTCTACCTCCGCAGCTTTTAGCATTGCGAGGAGCTCGGGAATTGTCTTATCCATCCCTTGCATATTATAGTTGATACGTCTCCAACGTATCTATAATTTTTGATTGCTCCATGCTATATTATCTTCTGTTTTGTACATTATTGGGCTTTATTATTCACTTTTATATTATTTTTGGGACTAACCTATTAACCGGAGGCCCAGCCCAGAATTGGTGTTTTTTGCCTATTTCAGAGTTTCGCAGAAAAAGAATATCAAACGGAGTCCAAACGGAATGAAACCTTCGGGAACGTGATTTTCGGAACGAACATGATCCAGGAGACTTGGACCCTACGTCAAGCAACCAACAGGGAAGCCACGAGGTAGGGGGTGTGCCTACCCCCCTAGGGCGCGTCCTCCACCCTCGTGGGCCCCCTGTTGCTCCACCGACGTACTTCTTCCTCCTATATATACCTACGTACCCCCAAACGATTAGATACGGAGCCAAAAACCTAATTCCACCGCCGCAACCTTCTGTACCCACGAGATCCCATCTTGGGGCCTGTGCTGGAGCTCCGCCGGAAGGAGCATCGATCACGGAGGGCTTCTACATCAACACCATAGCCCCTCCGATGAAGGGTGAGTAGTTTACCTCAGACCTTCGGGTCCATAGTTATTAGCTAGATGGCTTCTTCTCTCTTATTGGATCTCAATACAATGTTCTCCCCCTCTCTCGTGGAGATCTATTCGATGTAATCTTCTTGTGCGGTGTGTTTGTTGAGACCGATGAATTGTGGGTTTATGATCAAGTTTATCTATGAACAATATTTGAATCTTCTGAGTTCTTTTATGTATGATTGGTTATCATTGCAAGTCTCTTCCAATTATCAGTTTGGTTTGGCCTACTAGATTGATCTTTCTTGCAATGGGAGAAGTGCTTAGCTTTGGGTTCAATTTTGCGGTGTCCTTTCCCAGTGACAGTAGGGGCAGCAAGGCACGTATAGTATTGTTGCCATCGAGGATAACAAGATGGGGTTTTTATCATATTGCATGAATTTATCCCTCTACATCATGTCATCTTGCTTAAGGCGTTACTCTGTTCTTATGAACTTAATACTCTAGATGCATGCTGGATAGCGGTCGATGTGTGGAGTAATAGTAGTAGATGCAGGCAGGAGTCGGTCTACTTGTCTCAGACGTGATGCCTATATACATGATCATACCTAGATATTCTCATAACTATGCTCAATTCTGTCAATTGCTCAACAGTAATTTGTTCACCCACCGTAAAATACTTATGCTCTTGAGAGAAGCCACTAGTGAAACCTATGGCCCCCGGGTCTATCTTCATCATATTAATCTTCCAACACTTAGTTATTTCCTTTGCTTTTTATTTTACTTTGCATCTTTATCATAAAAATACCAAAAATATTATCCTATCATATCTATCAGATCTCACTCTCGTAAGTGACCGTGTAGGGATTGACAACCCCTTACCCCGTTGGTTGCGAGGATTTATTTGTTTTGTGTAGGTGCGAGGGACTCGCGCGTAGCCTCCTACTGGATTGATACCTTGGTTCTCAAAAACTGAGGGAAATACTTACGCTACTTTGCTGCATCACCCTTTCCTCTTCAAGGGAAAACCAACGCAGTGCTCAAGAGGTAGCAAGAAGGATTTCTGGCGTCGTTGCCGGGGAGGTCTACGCAAAAGTCAACATACCAAGTACCCATCACAAACCCTTATCTCCCGCATTACATTATGTGCCATTTGCCTCTCGTTTTCCTCTCCCCCACTTCACCCTTGCCGTTTTATTCGCCCTCTCTTTTTTGTTCGCCTCTTTTCCGTTTGCTTGTCGTTATGGCTAGTCCCTTATCCACTCCGTTGTCCCCTGAGTTTGAAGCCTTTCACTTCAAACAAAGACAAGGAGAAAACTTAAAGGATGCCTGGTTGAGAATAATGGAGTCTTACCGTAATTGCACCTTTGAAGTGAACCTGAGAAATTTTGCTTCGCAATTTTTATGTTGGATTAAATATGTCTCATAGACAACTCTTGGATTGCGTTGCCAAAGGCAATTTTATTGAAATTGATCCCCATATTGCAGATGAAGTTATAGAAGGCATAGTGGGAACACTACCTCAACAAAAGGGGCCTCATCCTACCCAGGAAGACACACAAGTTTTTGAAAAAATTTGTGAAGTAACTAAGATTTTACAGAAGTCTCTTGAACCTCTTAAGAACGTTAGCGGAAATATTCACCGCATGAATATGTTGATTACTCTTTGCAATAAGCAGTTGGATTCTTTAGATATAAAAATTTCAGAATATGAAGGGAAACGTAAAGAACCTCCCGGATTCGAGCTTGATTCCGCTAAAAAGTTGAAAACCAAAGATGGCAATACCTAGATCTATCCTTGCTTTTATGCCTAGCTAGGGGCGTTAAACGATAGCGCTAATTGGGAGGCAACCCAATTTTATTTTTAGTTTTTTTGCTTTTTGCTTCTGTTTAGGAATAAATATTTGATCTAGCCTCTGGTTAGATGTATTTTTATGTTTTAATTAGTGTTTGTGCCAAGTTAAACCTATAGGATCTTCTTGGATGATAGTTATTTGATCTTGCAGAAAATTCCAGAAACTTTCTGTTCACGAAAACAATTGTTAAAAATCACCAGAACGTGATAAAATATTGATTCCAATTGCTTCTGTTAAATAAACAAATTTTCTAGGTCGTCCTATTTTGGCTGATGTTTTGGAGTTCCAGAAGTTTGCGTTAGTTACAGATTACTACAGACTGATCTGTTTGTGACAGATTCTGTTTTTCGTGTGTTGTTTGCTTATTTTGATGAATCTATGGCTAGTAAAATAGTTTATAAACCATAGAGAAGTTGGAATACAGTAGGTTTAACACCAATATAAATAAAGAATGAGTTCATTACAGTACCTTGAAGTGGTCTTTTGTTTTCTTTCGCTAACGGAGCTCACGAGATTTTCTGCTGAGGTTTGTGTTGTGAAGTTTTCAAATTTTGGGTGAAAGATTTGATGGATTATGGAACAAGGAGTGGCAAGAGCCTAAGCTTGGGGATGCCCATGGTACCCCCAAGATAATCTAAGGACACCAAAAAGCCAAAGCTTGGGGATGCCCCGGAAGGCATCCCTTCTTTCGTCTACTTCCATCGGTAACTTTACTTGGAGCTATATTTTTATTCACCACATGATATGTGTTTTGCTTGGAGCGTCTTGTATGATTTGAGTCTTTGCTTTTTAGTTTACCACAATCATCCTTGCTGTACACATCTTTTGAGAGAGACACAAATGATTCGAAAATTATTAGAATACTCTATGTGCTTCACTTATATTTTTTGAGTTATATAGTTTTTGCTCTAGTACTTCACTTATATCTTTTAGAGCACGGTGGTGGATTTGTTTTATAGAAACTATTGATCTCTCATGCTTCACTTAGATTATTTTGAGAGTCTTAAATAGCATGGTAATTTGCTTAAATCCTAATATGCTAGGTATTCAAGATTAGTAAAAACTTTCTTATGAGTGCGTTGAATACTAAGAGAAGTTTGATGCTTGATGATTGTTTTGAGATATGGAGGTAGTGATATTAAAGTCGTGCTAGTTGACTAGTTGTGAATTTGAGAAATACTTGTGTTGAAGGTTGCAAGTCCCGTAGCATGCACGTATGGTAAACGTTATGTAACAACTTTGAAACATGAGGTGTTCTTTGATTGTCTTCCTTATGAGTGGCGGTCGGGGACGAGCGATGGTCTTTTCCTACCAATCTATCCCCCTAGGAGCATGCGCGTAGTGCTTGGTTTTTGATGACTTGTAGATTTTTGCAATAAGTATATGAGTTTTTTATGACTAATGTTGAGTCCATGGATTATACGCACTCTCATCTTTCCACCATTGCTAGCCTCTGCGGTACCATGCATTGCCCTTTGTCACATTGAGAGTTGGTGCAAACTTCGCCGATGCATCCAAACCCCGTGATATGATACGCTCTTTCACACATAAACCTCCTTATATCTTCCTCAAAACAGCCACCATACCTACCTATTATGGCATTTCCATAGCCATTCCGAGATATATTGCCATGCAACTTTCCACCATTCCGTTTATCATGACATATTCATCATTGTCATATTGCTTAGCATGATCATGTAGTTGACATAGTATTTGTGGCAAAGCCACCATTCATAATTCTTTCATACATGTCACTCTTGGTTCATTGCATATCCCGGTACACCGCCGGAGGCATTCATATAGAGTCATACTTTGTTCTAGTATCGAGTTGTAATTATTGAGTTGTAAATAAATAAGAGTGTGATGATCATCGTTTTCTAGAGCATTGTCCCAAGTGAGGAATAAAAGAGAGAGAGAGAGAGAGAGAGAGAGAGAGAGAGAGAGAGAAAGGCCATAAAAAAAGAGAAGGCCCAAAAAAGAGAGAAAAAGAGAGAAGGGACAATGTTACTATCCTTTTACCACACTTGTGCTTCAAAGTAGCACCATAATCTTCATGATAGAGAGTCTCTTGTTTTGTCACTTTCATATACTAGTGGGAGTTTTTCATTATAGAACTTGGCTTGTATATTCCAACAATGGGCCTCCTCAAGTGCCCTAGGTCTTCGTGAGCAAGCAAGTTGGATGCACACCCACTTAGTTTCTTTTTGTTGAGCTTTCATATACTTATAGCTCTAGTGCATCCATTGCATGGCAATCCCTACTCCTTGCATTAACATCAATCGATGGACATCTCCATAGCTCATTGATTAGCCTCGTTGATGTGAGACTTTCTCCTTTTTTGTCTTCTCCACATAACCCCCATCATCATATTCTATTCCACCCATAGTGCTATGTCCATGGCTCGCGCTCATGTATTGCATGAGGGTTTATAAGTTTGAGATTACTAAAGTATGAAACAATTGCTTGGCTTGTCATCGGGGTTGTGCATGATGAGAGCATTCTTGTGTGACGAAAATGGAGCATGACTAAACTATATGATTTTGTAGGGATGAACTTTCTTTGGCCATGTTATTTTGAGAGGACATAATTGCTTAGTTAGTATGCTTGAAGTATTATTATTTTTATGTCAATATGAACTTTTATCTTGAATCTTTTGGATCTGAATATTCATACCACAATTAAGAAGAATTACATTGAAATTATGCCTAGTAGCACTCCGCATCAAAAATTCTGTTTTTTTATCATTTACCTACTCGAGGACGAGCAGGAATTAAGCTTGGGGATGCTTGATACGTCTCCAACGTATCTATAATTTTTGATTGCTCCATGCTATATTATCTTCTGTTTTGGACTTTATTATTCACTTTTATTATTTTTGGGACTAACCTATTAACCGGAGGCCTAGCCCAGAATTGCTGTTTTTTGCCTATTTCAGAGTTTCGCAGAAAAAGAATATCAAACAGAGTCCAAACGGAATGAAACCTTCGGGAACGTGATTTTCGGAACGAACATGATCCAGGAGACATGGACCCTACGTCAAGCAACCAACAGGGAAGCCACGAGGTAGGGGGGCGCGCCCTCCACCCTCGTGGGCCCCCTGTTGCTCCACTGACGTACTTCTTCCTCCTATATATACCTATGCACCCCCAAATGATCAGATACGGAGCCAAAAACCTAATTCCACCGCCGCAAACTTCTGTACCCACGAGATCCCATCTTGGGGCCTATTCCGGAGCTCCGCCGGAAGGGGCATCGATCACGGAGGGCTTCTACATCAACACCATAGCCCCTCCGATGAAGTGTGAGTAGTTTACCTCAGACCTTCGGGTCCATAGTTATTAGCTAGATGGCTTCTTCTCTCTTTTTGGATCTCAATACAATGTTCTCCCCCTCTCTCGTGGAGATCTATTCGATGTAATCTTCTTTTGCGGTGTGTTTGTTGAGACCAATGAATTGTGGGTTTATGATCAAGTTTATCTATGAACAATATTTGAATCTTCTGAATTCTTTTATGTACGATTGGTTATCTTTGCAAGTCTCTTCGAATTATCAGTTTGGTTTGGCCTACTAGATTGATCTTTCTTGCAATGGAAGAAGTGCTTAGCTTTGGGTTCAATCTTGCGGTGTCCTTTCCCAGTGACAGTAGGGGCAGCAAGGCACGTATAGTATTGTCGCCATCGAGGATAACAAGATGGTTTTTTTTTATCATATTGCATGAATTTATCCCTCTACATCATGTCATCTTGCTTAAGGCGTTACTCTGTTCTTATGAACTTAATACTCTAGATGCATGTTGGATAGCGGTCGATGTGTAGAGTAATAGTAGTAGATGCAGGCAGGAGTCGGTCTAGTTGTCTCGGACGTGATGCCTATATACATGATCATACCTAGATATTCTCATAACTATGCTCAATTATGTCAATTGCTCAACAGTAATTTGTTCATCCACCGTAAAATACTTATGCTCTTGAGAGAAGCCACTAGTGAAACCTATGGCCCCCGGGTCTATCTTCATCATATTAATCTTCCAACACTTAGTTATTTCCTTTGCTTTTTATTTTACTTTGCATCTTTATCATAAAAATACCAAAAATATTATCCTATCATATCTATCAGATCTCACTCTCGTAAGTGACCGTGTAGGGATTGACAACCCCTTATCGTGTTGGTTGCGAGGATTTATTTGTTTTGTGTAGGTGCGAGGGACTCGCGCGTAGCCTCCTACTGGATTGGTACCTTGGTTCTCAAAAACTGAGGGAAATACTTACGCTACTTTGCTGCATCACCCTTTCCTCTTCAAGGGAAAACCAACGCAGTGCTCAAGAGGTAGCAATAGTTCATCACGAAGCTCTTGTAGCTTGGTGGCAGTGATTGAAGAATTCTGTCAATGACACTATCATCCGGAAGATTAACTCCCAGTTGAATCAAGTGATTGTTATACCTAGACATTTTGAGTATATGTTCACTAACAGAACTATTCTCCTCCATCTTGCAGCTGTAGAACTTATTGGAGACTTCATATCTCCTTGAAATATTAACTTCAACTCCTCGAACATCTCATATGCTCCATGACGTTCAAAACGTCGTTGAAGTCCCGGTTCTAAGCCGTAAAGCATGGCACACTGAACTATCGAGTAGTCATCAGCTTTGCTCTGCCAAACGTTCTTAACGTCGTCAGTTGCATCAGCAGCAGGCCTGGCACCCAGCGGTGCTTCCAGGACATAATTCTTCTGTGCAGCAATGAGGATAATCCTCAAGTTACGGACCCAGTCCGTGTGATTGCTATCATCATCTTTCAACTTTGCTTTCTCAAGGAACGCATTAAAATTCAACGGAACAACAGCACGGGCCATCTATCTACAATCAACATAGACAAGCAAAATACTATCAGGTACTAAGTTCGTGATAAATTTAAGTTCAATTAATCATATTATTTAAGAACTCCCACTTAGATAACATCCCTCTAATCATCTAAGTGATCACGTGATCCAAATCAACTAAACCATGTCCGATCATCACGTGAGATGGAGTAGTTTTCAATGGTGAACATCACTATGTTGATCATATCTACTATATGATTCACGCTCAACCTTTCGGTCTAAGTGTTCCGAGGCCATATCTGCGTATGCTAGGCTCGTCAAGTTTAACCCGAGTATTCTGCATGTGCAAAACTGGCTTGCACCCGTTGTAGATGAACGTAGAGCTTATCACACCCGATCATCACGTGGTGTCTCGGCACGACGAACTTTGGCAACGGTGCATACTCAGCGAGAACACTTATACCTTGAAATTTAGTGAGAGATCATCTTATAATGCTACCGTCAATCAAAGCAAAATAAGATGCATAAAAGATAAACATCACATGCAATCAATATAAGTGATATGATATGGCCATCATCATCTTGTGCTTGTGATCTCCATCTCTGAAGCACCGTTATGATCACCATCTTCTACGACTATCTCTACCGCTTAGTGATAAAGTAAAGCATTTATAGGGCGATTGCATTGCATAAAATAAAGCGAAAACCCTATGGCTCCTGCCAGTTGCCGATAACTCGGTTACAAAACATGATCATCTCATACAATAAAATATAGCATCATGCCTTGACCATATCACATCACAACATGCCCTGCAAAAACAAGTTAGACGTCCTCTACTTTGTTGTTGCAAGTTTTACGTGGCTGCTACGGGCTGGGCAAGAACCGTTCTTACCTACGCATCAAAACCACAATGATAGTTCATCAAGTTAGTGCTGTTTTAACCTTCTCAAGGACCGGGCATAGCCACACTCGGTTCAACTAAAGTTGGAGAAACTGACACCCGCCAGCCACCTGTGTGCAAAGCACATCGATAGAACCAGTCTCGCGTAAGCGTACGCGTAATGTCGGTCTGGGCCGCTTCATCCAACAATACCGCCGAACCAAAGTGTGACATGCTGCTAAGCAGTATGACTTGTATCGCCCACAACTCACTTGTGTTCTACTCGTGCATATAACATCAACGCATAAAACCTGGCTCGGATGCCACTGTTGGGGAACGTAGTAATTTCAAAAAAATTCCTACGCACACACAGGATCATGGTGATGCATAGCAACGAGAGGGGAGAGTGTGTCCACATACCCTCGTAGACCGAAAGCGGAAGCGTTAGCACAACGCGGTTGATGTAGTCGTACGTCTTCACGATCCGACCGATCCAAGTACCGAACGTACGGCACCTCCGAGTTCAGCACACATTCAGCTCGATGACGTCCCGCGAACTCCGATCCAGCAGAGCTCCACGGGAGAGTTCCGTCAGCACGACGGCGTGATGATGGTGATGATGTTGCTACCGACGCAGGGCTTCGCCTAAGCACCGCTACGATATGATCGAGGTGAAATATGGTGGAGGGGGGACACCGCACACGGCTAAGAGATCAAGAGATCAATTGTTGTGCCTAGAGGTGCCCCCCTGCCCCCATATATAAAGGAGCAAGGGGGAGGCCGGCCGGCCCTTGGAGCGCGCCAAGGAGGGGGGAGTCCTCCTAGTAGGAGTAGGACTCCCCTTTCCTAGTCCAACTAGGAAGAGGGAGGGGAAGGAAAGAGAGGGAGAGGGAGAGGGAAAGAGGGGCCGCGCCCCCCTCCCCTAGTCCAATTCGGACTCCTCATGGGAGGGGGCACGCCACCTCCTGAGCTACTGCCCTCTCTCTCCCCTCAGGCCCACTAAGTCCCAATACTTCCTCGGGGGGTTCCGGTAACCCCTCCGGCACTCCGGTTTTCTCCGAAACCACCCGGAACACTTTCGGTGTCCGAATATAGCCATCCAATATATCGATCTTTATGTCTCGACCATTTCAAGACTCCTCGTCATGTCTGTGATCATATTCGGGACTCCGAACTACCTTCGGTACATCAAAACACATAAACTCATAATACCGATCGTCACCGAACTTTAAGCGTGCGGACCCTACGGGTTCGAGAACTATGTAGACATGACCGAGACACGTCTCCGGCCAATAACCAATAGCGGAACCTAGATGCTCATATTGGTTCCTACATATTCTACGAAGATCTTTATCGGTCAAACCGCATAACAACATACGTTGTTCCCTTTGTCATCGGTATGTTACTTGCCCGAGATTCGATCGTCGGTATCTCAATACCTAGTTCAATCTCGTTACCGGCAAGTCTCTTTACTCGTTATGTAATGCATCATCCTGCAACTAACTCATTAGTCACATTGCTTGCAAGGCTTATAGTGATGTGCATTACCGAGAGGGCCTAGAGATACCTCTCTGACAATCGGAGTGACAAATCCTAATCTCGAAATACGCCAACTCAACAAGTACCTTTCGAGACACCTGTAGAGCACCTTTATAATCACCCAGTTACGTTGTGATGTTTGGTAGCACACAAAGTGTTCCTCCGGTAAACGGGAGTTGCATAATCTCATAGTCATAGGAACATGTATAAGTCATGAAGAAAGCAACACTAGTAGAAAACGGGGCTTTCGTTCGGGCCTGGCCAGCCCATTAGTCCCGGTTCCGCATGAACCGGGACCCATGGGGTGCATTAGTCCCGGTTTGTGAGACCAGGGGGCCGGCCGGGCCACTGGTCCCGGTTCGTCTGGACCTTTTGGTCCCGGTTCAACGCATGAACCGGGACCAATGCGCCTCGCCCCTGGCCCATGACCATTAGTCCCAGTTTGTGCCACAAACCAGGACTAAAGGGTTGGTCCTCGTTGCGGCCAGAGTTTAGTCCCACCTCGCCAACCGAAGGGCGCTCACACCGGTTTATAAGCCCGTCCCTCTCTGCCTTGTTGAGCTCCTCTCAAAATGAAAATAGATGCCCTTATATAGGGAATTTTACCTAAATTCATAGTGAGTTTCTCTGAAATTCATAGAAATTTATTATGAATTTAGGTTGAATTTTCTCTATAGGCGCATCTATGCTCATTTTTTTTATGTTGGGGTTGGCGATCTTTACACACTTTTTGTGTGTTGAATATGCACCATTCAAAATCAGTCTCTGCTTTGAATGGTTCATTTTGAACACACAAAAAGTTTGGAGTTCAAATAAGTTCAAGAAAATGAACTCCCTTTGTAACAGATGAGTTTTCGTCCGAAACCCTGATACTTCGAAAGAGATTGTCCATTTTGTTCACGAAGTGCATCCACCTTTTGCCGGGACCCTCTCAACTTTCTTGCACATGCTATGTGGCTGAAATGATGATACCATGCCAACTTTCAACCTTTTCAGAGTTCATTTGAAATGCTTTTCAATTTTATGGTCTTATAGCTCAAAATAATTAGTAAATGCATGAAAAATAACAAATGAAGTCAGAAAGGATTGAAAAATGATGATGTGGCTTTGAATGGTCCATTTTGAACACACAAAAAGTCAGGAGTTCAAATAAGTTTTAAAAAATGAAATCCCTTTGTAACAGACGAGTTTCCGTATGAAATCCTGATACTTTCAAAGAGATTGTCCGTTTTGTACACGAAATGCATCCAGTTTTTGCCGTAACCCTCTCAACTTTCTTGCACATGCTATGTGGATGAAATGATGATACCATGCCAACTTTCAACCTTTTAAGAGTTCATTTGAAATGCTTTTCAATTTTAGGTCTTATAGCTCAAAATAATTAGTAAATGCATGAAAAATAACAAATGAAGTCAGAAAGGATTGAAAAATGATGATGTGGCTTTGAATGGTGCATTTTGAACACACAAAAAGTCAGGAGTTCAAATAAGTTTTCAAAAATAAATTCCCTTTGTAACAGACGAGTTTCCGTATGAAATCCTGATACTTTGAAAGAGATTGTCCGTTTTGTACACGAAGTGCATCCAGTTTTTGCCGGGACCCTCTCAACTTTCTTGCACATGCTATGTGGCTGAAATGATGATACCATGCCAACTTTCAACCTTTTCAAAGTTCATTTGAAATACTTTTCAATTTTAGGGTCTTATAGCTCAAAATAATTAGTAAATGCATCAAAAATAACAAATGAAGTCAGAAAGGATTGAAAAATGATGATGTGGTTTTGAATGGTGCATTTTGAACACACAAAAAGTCAGGAGTTCAAATAAGTTTTAAAAATGAAATCCCTTTGTAACAGACGAGTTTCCGTATGAAATTCTGATACTTTGAAAGAGATTGTCCGTTTTGTACACGAAGTGCATCCAGTTTTTGCCGGGACCCTCTCAACTTTCTTGCACATGCTATGTGGATGAAATGATGATACCATGCCAACTTTCAACCTTTTCAGAGTTCATTTGAAATGCTTTTCAATTTTAGGGTCTTATAGCTCAAAATAATTAGTAAATGCATGAGAAATGGTGCATGAAAAATAACAAATAAAATAAATAAGTAATTAGAAACAAAATAATATAAACTTTATTAAAATATATAAGTAGAAACAAAACAAAATAAACTTTAATAAAATTTATGAAACTAAAATTAACAAAGTATTTTCTATTCAAAACATTATAAGAAACCTCTAGTATTATTGAAACTAAAATCATATAAAATTGATGCAACTAAAATTATCGAAGTATTTTCTATTCAAAATCATTAAAAGCAAAAAGAATTTTCATAAAGAACTTTTTTTGATATAAACTTTAATAGCAAAAAGAATTATCATAAAGTAAAATAAATAACTAATTAGAAACAAAATAAAATAAATAAGTATTTTGTTGTAAGTAGAAACAAAATAAAATAAATATAGCAAAAAAGAAAACAAAATAACTGGGAAAAAATAATAATAAATGCCACCTACTCGGCCACCACGGCCTGAATACGACTAGAAACCCATCCATGGGCCAGGATTCAGGCCCGCAGAAGGCCCACAGGCATAGCAGTGCAAGATTAGGTCCAGAGGCCTGTAGTTCAGAGGAGTTGGAGCTGGCGGGGCAGGGCTTATAAACAGGTCATGCCGCTCCTCGGCTAGCGAGGTGGGACTAAACATCCCACCGCACCGCGGCTTTGGCAGGCGCAGGACATTGGTCCCGGTTGGTGCCACGAACCGGGACCAATGCCCCCCTTTTGTTCCGGTTGGTGGCACCAACCGGAACCAATGCCCAACCTTTAGTCCCGATTGGTGCCACCAACCGGGACCAAAGCCCTCTGCTTCCCGCCCTTTGGGCTGCTGAAAAGAGGCCTTTGGTCCCGGTTGGTGGTACCAACCGGGACCAAAGAGGGGCATTTGTCCCGGTCCGTGACAAGAACCGGGACTAAAGCTTCATGTATATAAGGCGCACTTGTGAAAATTTTGGTTTGCATCTCGCAGTTCGCCCCCGACGACGCGCGTGGAGAGGACGCCGCCAGGCTGCCGGACGTCGTCGCCGTCGCCCCGGAGCCCACGCCGACGCCGTCGCCGTCCGCCGCCCCCGCCGTCGCCGTCGCCCCCGCTCCGGCGCCCACGCCGACGCCGTCCGCCGCCCACGCCGTCGCCGTCCGCCGCCAACGCCGTCGCCGTCGCCCGTGCCCTGCTCCGCGCGCCCGCCCGGATCCTCTGCACGCCGATGCCGTCCGCCGCCCCCGCCGTCGCCCTAGCCGGTCGGCCCCGCTGTGAGCCGCCACCCCGAATCCTTTTTTTTCATTTTTTTTGTATATGTATTTTTCCATGTATATATACTAGTAAGTGTTTAATAAAATTAGTTAGATTAGTTGAATTAGATGTTTTTCCGTGTATTTTAGATTAGTTGAATTAGATGTTTTTTTTGTCAATTTATGTATATATATGTGCATATTTAGAAAAAAATTGTGTTGAACTAGTTAAATATAATAGAACTAGTTAAACAAGTTTATTTTTAGTAAGTTCTTAGTAGTTGAACTAGTTGATTTAATAAAACTACTTTATTTTACTATAGAAGTAATTTATTTTAGTAAGTACTACTTTATTTTATTTATAGTAAGTGCTTAATTAGTAGTTGAACTAGTTGATTTAATAAAACTACTTTATTTTACTATATATAGAAGTAGTTTATTTTTAGTAAGAACTACTTTATTTTATTTATTTATAGTAAGTGCTTAGTAGTTGAACTACTTTATTTTAGCAAGAAAATTAATAGAACTAGTTTATTTTTTTAGTTCAAGCAATTAATCCCGCATCGACGTTGACGATGCCTATCCCGCATCCTCGTCGTCGACTCGGCGGAGGAGGCCGGCTTGATCAGAGGGGCCATGTCCGGGACTGGGCTCCGCCGGGCTGGTTTTGGGAGGTGCTACCTTCCGGTGGGCGTAGGTTGGTGAGGAGCCAGCCCGTCGTTGACCCGATCCTTGTTTGGTGGCGGTCGCGTGGGCCAGTGACGGTGCCGAGGCTTCCGGACACCGCGGAGGTGGTACGTCACCGTGTCAGCGAGGAGGACCAGCACGTCCGTCGCTACATGGTTGCGTTGGAGGGCAGGTTCGACAATACCTGGCAGGTTCTTCAGGGATCTCACTGGAGTTGTGATCCTGTGATGGTTCCGTCCCTTTGGGTGTCCACCGCCCGCGCCGATACCCGTCGGGCGCTACTGTTCTAGCTGTACTAGCGATGCTATATGTATGATAGTATTCGAGGTGTATTAGTGATAATATTCGACGATGTACGGACGCATGGAGATGATGTAGTTTTGCTTATAATTGAATGCATCCTAATTTGAATACTACTTTATTTTGTGATTTGATTTTGCTTATTGAATGCTCAAAGTGGAAAACTACTCCTACTTTGAATGCTAAAATTGGAGAGCACTATGCAAGGCGTATGAATATGATTAGTTGATAGCTTATAGGGTTTTTGTTTTCGCTGAAATCTAGGAGCCCCCGGCCCCTCCATCATCCCCGCCGTCGTCCCCATCACCGCCCCCTCCGACATCGAGGTGAGACTAGCCAAATCCTCTTTTAGAAAGATAATTAAACGATATTTTGGGTTCACTGTAAGTCTGTCGAGTCTCCACCATATATGAGAGGACGAAGAATCTCGACCGTTGTCGTGGGGGTAGCTTCTCCTTCGTTCCCGTGTGCTAGACAATTTGGTGTAATGCACTCGAGAACAAAAGGAGGAGCTACCATACCATCACCGACGGTCGCAAATGTCAGAGAGGAATCAGTGAGGGAGAGTTCCACCATATATATATGAGAGGACGAAGAATCCCGACTGTTGTCGTGGGGGTCGCTTCTCCTTTGTTCCCGTGTGCTAGACATTTTGGTGTAATGCACTCGGGGACAAATGGAGGAGCGACCAACACCAACGGTCGAATGTATACACCACGTGAGATGAGAGTTTTCAAGAAAAGACTCGACAAACCGATAGTCAACCCGTGATGAATAATAATGATCTAACTTAGGTTTTTTAGTACATATATTTAATTGTAGACGTTTAATATTTGAATTATGAACATAGGAAATGTCGTACTCGGACGACGAAAGTCTCCCGGAGTGCGACTGGTGCCACGACGATCGAGGTCAGTGCGACAGGCCTCACCTGGATGAAGATCGGCGCTTCAATATTAAGCTGGAGGAGACCTTCGATGTTGAAACGGTACGCAACGACGACAAGTGTTATTTTTTCGTAATTAAGCACGACTTCAACTATTTCAACGTGTACTTTTCATTTTTTACAATTCGGCTAGCTTATCCCATGCCATGCAAGACGCTATATCTTGGAGAGGATGGGTTTTGAAGACCATGGAAGTATGGAAACAAAGAAAATTCACCTAAGGACCCATCATGATATAGATTTTGAAGTAAATCTGTATAATTCTGAGAGCGTAACCCATTTTGGTTGCAAAAATTGGGAAGCATTTTGCAAGATGTATTGTTTTGATGAGGGTATGCTTGTCACCATGGATCTTGGTGATCCTAACATCGAGCAAGACAATATGGACATTTGGGTCCTTGTTGATACGCCTCCAATTCTACCGCTATGTGAGTTTCTCAAACATAGTTATTAGCTAATTTATATTGTTCATTTCAAAATAGTTAACAGCTTATTTTCATTGACAGGTTATTTTGATTGTTCAAACAATGTGCGGAACATGGTAGATAGAACCTACTACACCGATGGCTCTGAGTTAACTTATAAGGAGAAAACTCATCTGGTCGGATTTTGTACTGATCTTGAGAATTACAATATCTATTGTAAAACTCCTCCACATTATGGTCAATACGTGCCACTAGTGCACGTGTTGAACTACGGTAACTACTATGGACATACCCTGGTAAGATTTCTTACTATTACGACATTCATGCATCTTTTGCATACTTCTAAAACTAGTACATCATTGCTAACTATGAAGTTATTACTATGTTTTTCAACAGATAATCCCAGAGGATTGTGTGCCTCATTTGATGTGTCAGAATGGTAGGCTTGATGTTTTGAACATACAACCAGGTCATCCTACGAATCTCAACTGTCCATACCGGATTTCTAAAAGAAGTGGAGACATGCAAATCAAAGAATGGAAAAAATGTATGGACAGTCGCAAGGAGGTTCTTGGAAGCAAAAGGAAGCGAAGCGCAAGAATTGGAGACAGGATGATCTCCATTCTCCATAATGGAGAGTCAGGGTCTATATTGTTTTATGCTATTTTACCTTAAAGAGGGTATTTCGGTACTACCTAATACTGATGATCATGTGCTAAGAACAATTAAGTAGGGTTGGTTCGATGACTATGAGGATGATGATCGTATGACTGGTTATTAATAACGAGTAGAAGTTGTATGATGATAATTAGTAGGACTTGTTATTATATATGATGATGCATGATGCGCGCATGAAGAGTTATTATATATCAGCAGGTGAAATGAACATGGATTGGATTGAAGTGAAGGCAACATGCATGTGGTGGATATCGAAAGTAGTACAATCCAAACTTGATCAAGTTAGGATTAGTATTACTTTTGACATGCACCACATGTTGCCTTCACTTCAATCTAAGCCATGTTTAGGCATAGCAGTACGTAGCATTGGTAAACCAAGCACGGAGATATAAGAGAGGACACTTCTCTCTAACAGCTACCTAATAACAACCTAAATTAACCCCCAAAACCCCTAAATCAGCCCCTTTCAAAAAAAACAAAAACCTCAGCTCCAGCCAGATGCTGACGCGTGGATGCCTATTGGTCTCGGTTGGTGTCACCAACCGGGACCAAAGGCCCCCCGGCCTGGGCTGGCCGCAGCGGTCACGTGGAGGCCCATCTGTCCCGGTTCGTGTAAGAACCGGGACTAAAGGGTTAGGGCATTAGTAACGACCCTTTAGTCCCGGTTCAAAAACCGGGACAAAAGGCCCTTACCAACGGGACAATAGGCCCTTTTTCTACTAGTGCAATAGCAACATACTAAACGATCAAGTGATAAGCTAACGGAATGGGTCAAGTCAATCACATCATTCTCCTAATGATGTGATCCCGTTAATCAAATGACGACTCATGTCCATGGCTAGGAAACTCAACCATCTTTGATTAACGAGCTAGTCAAGTAGAGGCATACTAGTGACACTTTGTTTGTCTATGTATTCACACATGTATTATGTTTCCGATTAATACAATTCTAGCATGAATAATAAACATTTATCATGATATGAGGAAATAAATAATAACTTTATTATTTCCTCTAGGGCATATTTCCTTCAGTAATGGTGTCATTGGAGTCAGCTAGTCGGAGTGGCTATCACCGCGTATACATTTGAAAAAGATACCCAACCTCAGCCGGCGCGAGGAAGCAAAAGTGCGACGCCGCCACCCACGACAGACCTAACCCCAAACGAAAAGCCAAAGGGGCGCCGACAAATAAATCATGGACGACACTGAGAAAGCTCGAAGAAGCCCCTCCAAAGCAAAACGAGAAGAGGGCCGATGGGGGCGCGCCCAACCTGCAGCATAAAACGATGGATTTATAGAAAAACACGACCAACCTAATGAACATATCGTAATGCCCATGAAACATCCGACTCGACACCACCCTTATCGCGCAGGACAAGCACCGTCGCAGGGCAGACCCGGCGTCCTGGGTTCACTACTCACACCCGGAGCCGGCTCACGCCAACAACAGTATGCTTCCACGCACCCAGGTGGCGCAAAAGAAACAACCCGACACGAGGAGAATGACCGTGCAATACGGCGTTGTGGCCCCAACGCACACCCCGCCGGCGTGACCAAACTAGCCAAACGGGGGGGTGCGAAGACGCTGACAGGCGAGTCTATCCGTCCCTTCTGGCAAGAGGCAGCCCGCGAGATTGCCCTCGCGGACGTGCCCAAAGCTACCGCTCCACCCGTCATGAACCCCCTAGGCGGCTCATCCGGGTGTGTGTGACATGCATGATCCGGCGCCACGACAACAACACACCCCCGGCTAGAGCGATCGAACCAGCCCGGCAAAGGCCGAAGAGGCCAATAGGCGGGTCCAGTCTCCCAATCATGCGCGAGAGGGCTGTCACTAGCGCGCCCGATGTCCCCAATGACGGTGGCCCTGGACGCACCCCCATGGTCCACCCGTCATGGACCGCCTGGCCGGGTCGTCCGAGCTCGTGCCTTTCGGGCAGATCGGACGATGCTGATACGGCCTGAGAGGCCCCTGCGGCACGCCACCATGAAACAGATGGCGCGGAGGCTCTTTCACCCGTGAAGCGCCAAGGAGGCAGGTACTCCCACGTCTTTATAGGATTATTTCTTCCGGACTTTTTCGGTTTGCTTCTTTGTGTTGTCACATTATAGGCCAATGCCCCGCAATTTTCCAGACCGGAACCTTTAAGTTGTGACTCTAGATTTTCCTATACATTTTATTTTGAAACTGTTCCGTCAACTACGGTAATACCAAAAAATTGGTTTTCTCCCACACTTCAAAGCCATTCTATCCATGTATAAAAAAGCAACATTTATTCTTCGGAACCAAAGTTTCTTTCCTAACCAGTACTTTCTAGTACTGTATTTCTGGTTCTTGAACAATGGCCCAGTTGTTCAAATTTATTTGAACTGGCTCAAACGATCTGCAAGTTTCTTCCTTCGATACTTCTAGGCTAGTTAGTTTTTGAAGTAACGGTCAAATTTTGGACACTCTCATATCTTCCACCACAATCTTGTCTTGTGATAGACTCATCCCTTGGATTCATGAAGGTGCTTCCATTGAAGATCATTTTGAGGAGTTCCTATCAAGTGAATTATTTGCTTCTTACTCTTAGATGGTGTGTGCCTTCTAGGCTTCTAGGTGTCACTTGAGAACCTTAGTTGATGGTGTGCGCCTTCTAGACGTCTAGGTGTCACTTGAGAGCACTAGTTTTCTACATGTGAAGGACTCAAGAATTCGTACGGGCTCAGACATCGCCTACTTTGTGACAATCTACCTCTTAGTGAGTCTTTTTTGTCGTCTTATCATGTAAAACATCAACTCAAATTTCTAATACATCCCATTCCTGACAAGATCGCACTATGTGACCGTTCATGCCATTCACCCTTCTTGTCAATGTTGCTCTCCTCCCATCCTCTACCATTCTCCCCTAGCAACTAAATGTGTGATCTGGCTACAAGAATAAGCTAGTTATTTGTAGGAGGCCAACGAGTGATCAATGGTGTGGGTGGCCCAGACATCATCATTGCTTGATCAAGCATGACATGCCAACAATTATGACTGTTTGATTCTACAACATGTTGTACTCCTTTGTCATTGCATATGGGCTCATCCTCTGTGGCTTCTCCTCTCCCATGATTGTCTACCATGTGATTCCATTGTTGCCTCCTTAGCCTTCTTCGCTGCTCTATGAAGTTCTCAAAGGAAGCGATGCCCAGTTCTTGCAGTGGAACTATACGCAGGAGAAGTCAGTCATGGATTGCAAAGCAAAAACAATCTATTTTCTTACCCATGGTGTTTGGATTTCTAGCTTTCTAGAATGAATTGCAAAAAACCACACATTTTAAGTTCAAATCCAGATTTGCCATCATCTGCCCCAAAAATCCATTGGGTTTCTTACTAATTTCTCAATAAACTCTAATGACTGATTGGAGCTCAATTAATGACGATTCTGACCAACTAGACCCACTTGTAAGCGCTGATGTGGCACTAAAAGTCAAAGACAATTGTGCTGACTATTAAATTAGACAGAGGGCCCACTCGCCGGGATCCTCTCCCTCCCCACGAGCCCCACCTCTCTGGAGCCGCCCCCACGTCCTCTACACGATGGTCGGCGCTACCCAACCACCTCTCCTGACGTGTTCCGCCTCCTCCACCATCCACCACCTCTTCTCCCTCCCAGCACCGGCGAGACCCACCACCCCGTGTCTCATCCCGCACAACCCCACACCGGATCCCATGAAGCGGCCCCTCCCCCTGCCCCGACGAGCCCCGCCTCTATGGTGTGTAGTGAGCCGGGCCCCGCACCCACGAGCTTGGTGCGCGCGAGTCTATCTCACGCACATGAGCTCGCTGCCTCCGCACCCCGGCTTGGCGCACGAATCTTGTGGCACTGGAGCAGCCATGGCTATGGGGAAGGGGGCTTGAGCTTGCGTGTGGTGATAATATCTACAGCTCGGTACTATCTATGTTAAATAACACCACACCATAGAGCCGCATTGTGTTTGCCAGAAAAATGAAAAGAGCCACGATCGGTAAAATAGAGTCGCAATTTGTCTATTCTTCAATAGATTCATTATTCGTCCATGGTCTATGTTTATATCTATGTTTCCGCCTCAAAATTCCAATGCATCCCATTCCTCACTAGATCATGCTATGTGACCGTTCGATGTCACTTACCCCGCTCAACATTGTTGTTCTCCTCCCACACTTTGCAACCCCCCCCCCCCCCCCCCCCCCCCCGCAATTGAATGTGATGTTGCTACATCAGGAATAAGCAAGTTATTTATAGGAGTTCAGCGTGAGATCAATGTTTTGTGTCACCTGGGCATAATCATTACTTCGCCACACATCACATGCCAGTTGTTGTGATTTTTAAAATTTTACCATGAGTGTTGGGGATATAACCCCGAGGTGTGACCCGCCCAGGAGGGGACGGTTTACACCGTTGGCGACTCATGAAGAAAGGCCCAAGAAGACGAAGTGTGAAGATGGCGGCTCAAGAGGCGGGCCTGGTGGTGGCCCAAGACCCGAACGTGTGAACCGCCATATGGTGGCTTGCCTGATAAGGCAAGGCAATTTAGAAACCAGGACGGTCACGTTGTGTGATCCGGCTCGGACTCTTGTAAGCCTCGGGCCTCGACCTGCGTATATAAAGGCGAGACCCGGCGGCGGGTTAACTCAAGAAACAACTGATCGATAGCTAGGTCAAGCGTAATTTCTCCCTTGTAATCGAAACTCAAGCAATACAACTAGAAGCAGGACGTAGGCTTTTACCTCGTTGAGAGGGGCTGAACCTGGGTAATCCTTGTGTCCATTGTCCCGTTCAACCCCTTCGAGCTAACCTATGTGCGATGGCTCTACACCTAAGTCCTTTCACAAGGGCATCTGCCGTGTTAAGTCCACGACAATGAGTATCGTAGATGTCGACATTGATGACACATAGAACATATCTTTATTACAAGCAACCCTAAGTGGAATGATGCTAGCAAACCATAACAAAGAAGCTAGTGTGAACTCAAGCCATTATATAAAGATGGATTAGGGTTTGCTCACCAAGAGTGTGTTTTTATCTGACATAGTTACCTTTTTACAATATATGATTGAGTTACCTTGATCCCTACGACTTACCTACATCAAGCGATATTTGGGAAACTTAAATAGGTGAGGTGAGCTACCATGACATTTCCACAGTCCCTTGAGATCATAACTTATGTAAGTAAAGAATTTACGAATTAGCTACTTTAGAAACTTATTTGTAGTATGTTTTATTAGTAAACATATTTTTTTGTTAAGAAGCATTATATCGATAGCATACGAATAGGAACATCCCAACCATGATGTGCAATCAAGGACACCGGATGAGTGAATGATATGAAGTAAAGTTGGAAGCCGCGAGCAATATCTCTTGGATCATGTTGTGCAACCAAAACACCAATTATTCATGTGTTTCTAGGAATTTGTGAGACTCTTTGGTGAATAAGACGTGTGAATAGAATACAAGCGAAATACGAGTGGTTCCTCTACATGCAACACAACGATGCAAAAACGCAATTGCATTTTATTTTTATATCCCTATGATAGGAAATGAAAGAAAAGGTCGAGCTTAAGCCGATTCCATTGCGGAAAGAAAAGAGGCTCTCCCATTCCCACCTGATACGTCAAAAGCAATTAACTAATAAGGGGAACCAACCAGTCGAATTTGATTGATTATGTCACTCCGCATTGCTATAAAAGGGCAGCAGCTTTCTACTAAAATGGGCTTTGGCACTCCTTCCGCTATTACTCGAAATAATAATAATAGTGAAAGGGTAGTCGAATTTGTGACTACGTCAAAGGCTCGTTTCACTCGAATTTAAAGGTTGTAACTCCTGCTTATTTCTATTAATTAAAGACTTGCTTTATATTCACCAAGCAAAGAACAAGTTACGCCAAAAGCAATTCAAGAATTGTTTCTATAAACATGTGTGCAACCGCATCGCTCAGTGGCCAGCGCATTCAAAAGAATGTTGCTTCTCGCTTTTGTGTACTGAAAAGTGAAACACTAGTTTCATAAATTTTGGTACACCTTGCTAGTTGCCACTCCGGCTATCATCTCTCTTTTTTCCAACCTATAAGGTCGCCGTTTCAAAAGATAATCCTATTGGAATAAAATGGCCATCCCGACCATCCCAATGTCGATGAGTTGTAGTAATATATGTTGGTTTTATGTAACTTAGGAGTTGCCTAGGTGTGGCGATCAATGAGGCTCTGTTTGATAGCAAAGTATTAAAAAAACTGCAGTATTAGCAAACTACAGTAATTTAGCCTGTAGGCATAACATACCATGGTTTTAACATAACAGAGTATTTTAAAGTATTGACAATACAGAGCACCTGTTTGGCTGTGGCGTGCGCAGTGTTGTAAGTTTAGATGGCTAGCCGTTAGCGATGCAAACACTCGCACCTAACTAGCCGGTGCATTCAACTAATCGGCCATGCAGATGCTCTAGATACATTCATTTCTGTGACAAGTAATTCCGAACGGAGGGAGTAGCATATACCTTACCATTAGCAGGACAAACACGCGTAGCTGGCTTCTTTACAATTTATGGCCTGTTATTCTCGGCAGCTAGCTAGCCATTACCATACGCGTGCATAAGAACAGGAAGATGCAAAAACTGAATGTAGCCGATGGAGAATCTACAGAGAGGGCCGCAGCGGCGGCGGCGGACGCGATGGTGTGCGAGCGAGACGAGCTTGTTGTGAATAGCTAGTGACTGGCTTGTTTCTTTCGCTTGCTCTGTTTTTTAAAAAGAGGTCCAGGGTTCTTTTTTTATGTAGAGAAATTACTACAGTTTTGAGAATACTCTAGTTTTAATAACACAGTATTTAGTGCTAGCCAAACAGGTCACAGTAAATAAAACTATGGTATCTAGAAAAACTGTAGTATTTTTAGAATACTTAGAAAATACTTTGCTATCAAATAGGGCCTGAATGTTCATAAATAATAACTTTGTGTTTCATGTTAAGCTAGCAATTGGCCTGTTGATTGAACCACACTTCATGTCATCGTGAAATTGAATTACACTGTGTCACTGCTAAAAACTTGTTCCTTGTATAATCATAAGAGACAATTGAGAATCACATGGGCACAATGATGTTTGAAACAGAGACATGGTTTGCTGCACTAGCATGTTACCCGAGTGATGAAATCTATGGCTACTTGGTCAATGAAATTATATGACAAAATGTCCTCTAGCCATCACGCCCACACAATTGCTTCACACGGACCAAACCAAACCTGGTCGAGCGTTCATGACCCGGATTGGGAAGGCGACCAACCACGACTCTCCGGCTAGCTCGGGCAAGGCGGCTGAACAGGCTCGTCGATGAGGGGGAGCGAGGTGAGCGACCGCACAGGGCCTCCAGAATCGAGGGGCCCCCACCGTAGAAAAAACCAGTATAGGAACATTGAGTACGTTCCCTCCCTTGCCGCTAAAAGATCGTAAAAAAAACAACACAAAAAGCCAACGTGTCCCTCCCTGCTGCTAACTGGGCTGCATGCCTGCAAGGAGCACGGAAGGCTAGAGGCCCGAATAAGTAGACAATCCAACCTACAGCCCAAATAAGTGATCGCAAGGACTGGAGCTAGGTCTAGCCGTCCAGGATACAGATTGATCGAATCACTGGCGATTGGCGATTGGCAAAGCACCGAACCCTTTGCCCTAGACGAGGCCCTAGCAGTCGTGCCGGCGCAGTTGCCTCAGATTTGATCCCATCGGCTGATCATCTTGCTGCCATGAAGACACAACAGGGACACGCCCACGCCCGGTGTCGTTCGTTCCTTTGTTCAGGATTCAGGAAGACAGGAACACGCCCATGCCCAGATTAATGACTGTGTTTTCAATTTTAATCTCCAAGAACAAGGTTCTTTTTCAAATTTATTTTCTTGCATTTGAGTGATCTAGTCATCTACTACCTCCGTTCCTAAATATAAGTCTTTTTAGAGATTTCACTATAAATTACATACGGATATATATAAATATATTTTAGTGTGTAGATTCACTCATTCTGCTCCGTATGTAGTCCATGGTGGAATGTCCAAAAAGACTTATATTTAAGAACGGAGGGAGTAGTCATTACCATTCAAAACTAATTATATTCCATTGATCACTTATAATTTGTTAGGTTTGGTTACTGAATCTTCATCATGTCTACTCAATTAGGAAGCGTGATTCTGTTGCTGCAAAAGCGTAAGAAGAAGCAAAATTGGATGTTGAGGCTCGATCTCGAGCAGGTGCCCTCGATACTTATTTTGTGAGAGACCCCCAACACGATTTTGAAAATCAAACTGCAGATGTTAATGTTGATAATGGTTGTGGTGATAATGCAATAGATGCATTGAGGCTCATGATGCAGAAATTGATGATGGTAATTTTGCTGATGAAGGGGTTGATGATAATATTTGCCGATTGAGGTGATGATGTTGATACTACCAAGGAAGGTGATAATGCTAATACTGCCGATGATGATAATATTATCAATTATATAGAAAATCCTTCTCAGTATAACATGAGGTTAGTTTATTGCTTTACTAGCCCTCTACTATTTTAGCATTATATAATATAAAGTGAGAGTATGATTTGCACATTATTAATTATTCTTTTATATGAATTGTTCAAAAAAATTGGGCCCCATTTTAGTTTTCGCCCGGGGCCACGAATTTCTGGAGACGGCCCTGCGGCTGAAGCGTATTTGTCTACATTATTACACTTCATACTCTTCGCCACATTTGTCTATGCATGTTAACACACTACACCTAGCTATAACTCTTGGAGCACATGATGTATTTTCTCACGAAAATAACTTTCGCACAAAATCACTCATGATATAAAAATAACACAAAATTTAAGTCCCCAATTTTACTATATTATGTTAGAAACTTTTACTGCATTTGTGACTGCCATGAGTAGCCTCAATTGCCATCCATCTTTTTTAGTCAATTTTTTCCATCCCGCGAATACTTGGCAGAGAAATGGATGTATCTAAATGTATTTTAGTTTTAGATATATTTATTTTTATTTATTTTTGCGACGAGTAATTCTGAACGGAGGTAGTAATAATCCTGCATTTGGGCTCCTTTTACGGTTTTACCTGGCCGGCCCATACTAATCGGGCTCGGGGTCGGGCTCGAGCTCGAGCATACACACACAAAAAAAAGTTGCTCCACACAGACCAAACCGAACCCGGGCGAGTGCTCCCGATCCCGAACCAGATTGGGAAGGCGACCGACTACGACTCTCCGGCGGGCGGCGCGACCGACTCCGGCGAGCCCGGGCGGGGTGGCTGAAGCGTGCGGCGGAGGCGGCCTTCTCGGCGCCGTCAAGTTATAGGCAGGCTCCGGCGCCGCGCCGCGGCTGCTCCGCCGCGATTCCGGCCACTGGTCTCTGCTGAGGTACGAGCATTTCGCCGTCCATCCACGATTTCTTCCCGGCGACGAGGTAGAGAAATTCGGACCATCTGTACTGGATCCGCCCCCGCGTACAGCCGATTGCTTAGCTCTGATGATGTTTAGTAACTTTTCCCCTTCGCGAGGCTAGGTTTCAGATGTCGGCTAGGGTTGATAGCATTTCCTTCCTTCAGCGGTTCGCCTGATTGATCTCCGGTATTTGACTTTGTAGGCCATGGTGAACACCGACGGTGAAGGTGCCGATGCCGGGGGCGGAGACCCAATGTGCGTCGATGAGAGTGCCGGCCCCGTCGTTGTTGGGGCAGACCAGTGTGAAGGAGCCAGGTTGCAGGACAGTGGAGCCGCTGTCGGCATTGAAGAAACCAGGGAAGGACAGGTGCCGGTTTCTCACCCCGGCGGCGGAATGAGGGTGCGAGGAGCGACTGTGGAGGAAGCCGAGAACGAGGAGGCCCCCACGGTGCAGGGCAGCAAGGAGGGGGCCGAGGAGCTGCTCCTGAAGGTGGTGTACAGCGAGGAGGAGGCGTACAAGCTGTACTGCGACTACGGGCACCGCACGGGGTTCAGCGTCCGCAAGGGCAAGCAGTCCTACTTCACCGGCACCAAGAGGATCAGGACCAAGGACTACTTCTGCTCCAAGGAGGGCCTCAAGGAAGCAGAGAAGCTTACCGACGAGAACTTCAACGACCCGCACACCAGGACCAATTGCAGGGCCATGGTTCGCTTCAGAGCGAACAGCCAGGGCGAGTGGAGGGTAATCCGACTCGTGTCTGATCACAACCACAACTTGGTAAGACCTGAAGAACGGCACCTTCTGCGATCTGCCAAGTCACTTATAGCTGGGAGGTCATGTTCTGCTGCGGATGCGGTGTTATACGGTGGGTACCAGTTAGGGGGTGTACCTTCGCAAATGGCTGCAAGCACAAGCGTAACCAACAATGCAGAGACTCCGTGGCAAGATTTGCTCCCCGGTTTTAGTGGCATAACAAGGACATCAGCCGTAGGGACTGGAGAGTTGCAAAGGATTGTAAGCCATCTAAAGAGCAGAGCAAATCTAGATGGGATGTTTTACTGGGATGTTCAGTTAGACCGAGCTGGTCGGATGAGTAATTTCTTTTGGCGAGATGGTAGGGGCAGAATGGACTATGACTGTTTCGGTGACGTGGTTGTCTTTGATTCAACTTACCGCTTAAACAAACAGAATTATATAGTTGCTCCTTTTGTTGGTGTGAACCACCATTGGCAGACCACTATGTATGGCTGTGCATTATTAGCAGATGATTCGATGTCATCTTTCACGTGGCTGTTCAAGTCTTTCTTGGAGGCAATGGGAAACCGGCAACCACGATCTATTTTCACCAACCAAGACCAAGTTATGTCAAATGCAATTGAGGAAGTGCTTCCAAATACATGCCATCGCATTGCTCACTGGCACATTCAAAAGAATGCCGCTTCTCGCCTTGGTGCACTTAATGCTTCCAAAGCATTTAATAAGATGTTCACCAAGTGTATGCAGGGATGCGACACAGAAGCAGAATTCGAGGGAACATGGGCTGCGATGCTCCGTGAGTTTAAGTTGCAGGATAATAAGTGGCTGAGCAAACTTTATAAGCTCAAGCAGAAGTGGTGTGGTGCTCTGAACAAGTGCACTTTTGATGGTGGGGTCGAGAACGAGCCACAATGTGACAGTTTGAGTAACATATTCACTTGCATTGTCGATAAATCGACCTCTCTTTCCACAATTGTTGCTGCTGTGGATAAGCTGACTGAGGATTGGCGCGAAAAAGAGTTTGATGAGGATGTGCGGTGTTGTCAAAGGCCACTTTCTTGTATTATAAAGCACAGTGATATTTTGAATCATGCAGCAAAAGTTTATACACACAGAATCTACAAGCTATTCGAGACATATTTTCTTGACGGTTGTGGGGCCACAAAATTCAAGGCACTTCCGTGTGAAGACAGTGACACATATCGGTTTGAGATGACTATGCAGGGTAGAGGGTCAAGAGTCTGCACAGTTCATCTGAATATGTCAACAATGCAACTCACTTGCAGCTGTAGTCAGTTTGAGACAATGGGTTTACTTTGTCCACATACTCTGAAAGCTCTTAGTATCAAGAATGTGGGCAAAATTCCAGAAATATATATACTGAAGCGGTGGACCAGAGATGCTAAGCAGTGGGTTTTCAACCCAAAGCAGTATGAATCATCATATCAGGAATGCATGGATGATGAAGCTGGATACTGCAACCATGCTATGAGGTATGCTTATGACCTTGTGATGAAGAGTGAAGGGCAGGAGGAATTGAGAAGATCTCTTTGGGAGGCTCTTGAGGGTGGAGAGAAAGAATTGGAGAAATACCAAAATGCTACACAGTATGCACAATCTTATGCCACTTGAAAGAAGCATCGATAAAGCTTTTTGGTGTTACTACTGAGGAACGAAAGATATACTTAGGGATAACTGGGTCTTTTACAACATATATGTGCATACCTTCTTTTCTGCTGACTCAAACTGTAATCTAAAAATGGAAATGGAAACCTGTGAAACGAGATAAAGTTTGAGTAAGTCATAATTCTGTGCTTTTGATCGTTACTACTCTGATTCCATGTGCTTTGCTGGATACTACTATCTTTGTTTCCACATATTTGTTAATTAGCATGAGTCCATGATGTTTGTTAAACTGTTATATGATGAAGTTTCACTAGTGCTATTTTTAAGTTTGTGTGGGTGGCAGTTTATTGGGGTCAACCGGCCAGTTTGAACCATGCATGCTGTTAATATGGGTGAATGTAGGTCAGCCAAGTTGGGGTTGGCTGACATTTCTAAAAATCACATATTAATGTTTCAGAACCATGCAACAACAAAAAAGCAAGGTCATGGGTTATTCTTAACTGTTGTTCTCGGTGGATGTTGGTTGTTCAATAGCTGGTTTCTAACTGAGACATGGGCATATGACATTGCACCCAATACATCAGCATTTGTCTCTGATTTTAAGGTGTGAACTCATGAGAGTAAGACTATGCGGTTGCTTTCTTACATCCATATGTTGTTTCCAAACATTCCTTCTGCTTAATAAGAAAACATCAGAGTTTGTTTCTTGAGCATGAGGCACTATTCCAAAGTTATTTTTGGCTTGTACACACTATTTCTGGCATGGTCTTTGTTTGCTATGTGCACTGTAATATCTGTTGCCTGTAGTTCAAGTCTGCCAGAACACAAGTAGCTCGGTCACTTGTTCGCTCTGTTGTACTCACCTGTTTTTACATAGTTTGAAGCAGCTATTTATTGCCAACCCTTGCAGACTCTTAAGACTTTCCTAACCTGGGAGAAGCTGGAGCATATGGCATGTGCAACTTGACTTGTTGCAACATTAAAACTCTTACCCTTTTGATGAAGGTAACTCTTGTTTCTTAACTTATTTCATTGTATACATGACAAATGGAGAAATTAGTGTTCAGAATGCGATCATTTTGGCTTTCAAATGCCAGGAATCGTGGCATTCTTGAGGAGCTGGAGCAGTTCTGGGAGATGAGGTTCGAGCAGGGCCCCTCCCGAGCCGAAGCAAACGATGAACACCCTGACTGTGCCACCGTGCTGCCATGGGGACTGAACTGAGTGGTCTGAAACCGTCTTGAGCTTCCCAACGCATGTTCTTGCTGGTGACATGAATCAATGCTGTGCACATGTGGGTTTGGCTAGGAAGAGCCAGTGTGGCACCTCTTTCCTGCAGACGCGGTGACCAAGTTATGTCGAAAGCAATTGAGGAATTGTTTCCCAATACATGCCCTCACTGGAACATTCAAAATAATTCCACATCTCGCCTTGGTGCATTTGCTGGGGGTTCGAAAGCTTTTAATAAGATGTTCACCAAGTGTATGCAGGGATGCGACTCTGAAGTAGAATTCGAGGAAACATGGGCTAATAATAAGTTGCTGAAGCGGTGGACCAGAGACCAGCTCTTACTATTACGAATGTGTTCAAAATTCCAGAAATATGAATCATCATATAAGGAATGTATGGATGATGAAGCTGCATACCGCAACCATGGTATGAGGTACGCTTATGGCCCTGTGATGAAGAGTCGAGAGCAGGAGGATTGAGAAGATCTCTTTGGGAGACTCTCGACGGTGGAGTTATTTTTGGGAGAAATACCTAGGAAATGTTACCCAGTATGCTTATTCTTATGCCACTTGAAAGAAGCATCAGTTAAGCCTTTTGGTGTTACTACTCAAGAAGCAAGGTATACTCATGGGTTACTGGGTTCGGCATAACATGTGTGTACAGATCTTCTTTTATGCTGGCTGAAACTGTAATAACATAATAATGGAAACAAAAACCTGTGAAGCTAGAGACAAGTTTGAGCAAGCCATTATTGTTTACTCTTGTTTGTTATCACTTGATACTGTTATCTTGCTATCTTTGGTTCCACATTGTTTTTTCAGTTAGCATGAATCGATGATTTTGTTGAGCTGTTATGAACTTATGATGGAGTTTCACTAGTGCTATTTTCAAGTTTGTATTTGTATAGCTGGGCTAAATATGATATTGAGGAAAGTACTCCCTCCGTTCCAAATTACTCGTCGTGGTTTTAGTTCAAATTTGAACTAAAACCATGACGAGTAATTTGGAACGGAGGGAGTATATGATAAATGTGTCAATTTAGGTTTGACCAACATATGTGAAAAACACATCTAAATGTTTCAGAACCATGCAAGAAAAAGATGATCAGGATCACAGTTTCTTTTTTCTTTTTAAAGAAAATCCCAGCTGGTGTTGGTCGATTAGTAGCTGGTTTGTGAAGTGAAATATGGAGTATCATAATTCATAAGGCTACTCGTGATGGAACTTCAGTTATGGAAGTAGGGGCACGCTACCTGAAAACCTTGCCCTTCTTCTGAAGATGACTCGTGTTTCTTCCTTATTTCGATCTATACATGACCAACGGAGAGAACTAGTGTTCGGAATGCGAGCATTTTATTTCTTTGGGCAGGCTGTTTTTCAGCTCAGCGAGCATGTAATCGTGTTGCCGATGGCGTAAATGTGGATTCAGCCGTGGAGGGACAAGCCGCGGGGAGGAAGAACGCAGGCACATGTCACCTCGGCATTGGAGGATGGACGTGGAGATGGAGGGAGAAATTGCAGGGAGGAGAAAACGATGACGCGTGTCACCTTGTGACTGGAGCATAGGCGTGGAGATGGAGGGAGTAGCCGCAAGGAGGAAGAACGACGAAATATGTCGCCTCATGGCTGGAGCAAGGAAGTGGAGATGGGGGAGTAGCTCCGAGGAGGAAGAACGCTGAGGAGTGTCGCCTCGCGATTGGGGGAACGGGCGTGGAGGTTGAGGGAGAAGGCATGGGTCGCCTCGTGATTGGGGAACAGACGTGGAGGTCGAGGGAGGAGGCACGCGTCGCCTCATGATTGGGGAACGGACGTGGAGGCAAGGGGGAAGGCACGCGTCGCCTCACGATTGGGGAACAGACGTGGGGGTCGAGGGAGGAGGCACGCGTCGCCTCGTGAGTGGGGCACAGACGTGGAGGCCGAGGGAGAAGCCACGCACGCCTCTCGAGTGGGGCACAGACGTGGAGGCCGAGGGATAGGCCACGCGTCGCCCCGTGAGTGGGTGCACGGACGTGGAGGCCGAGGGAGAAGCCACATGTCACCTCGCGAGTGGGTGCACGGACGTGGACGTCGAGGAAGAAGCCGCGCGTCGCCTCGCGAGTGGGGCACGGACGTGGGAGGTCGAGGAAGAAGCCGCGCGTCGCCTCGTGAGTGGGGGCACGGACGTGGACCTCGAGGGAGGAGCCACGTCGTCATCATCATCATCATCTATAAATAAAGCGGGTTTAACCCATCCGTGGAGCGTGATAAAGCGGCGGAGTTACCTTACGCCAGTCGATCCATCTCACGCGCAGAATCCAATCTAGAGCGCAGAGAAGAGAGGAGAGAGAGCGGGGGAGGGCTGCCGTCATCCGCCCGCAGCCGCGCGTATTACTACGGGCGAGACCCGGTCGCCACGTGCTCCCACTCGTCCACTCCTCCCCCCACCCCCTCCGCCCCCCGCGCCCCCCGCGCCCCCCTCCCAGATCTCGCGACCAGCCGCCGCCGCCGGGCCTCGCCGCCCTCGAGGTATACCTCCCGCTCCTTCTCCGGCCCGCCACGCTCCCTCCCCCCTCCCGCCCTCCCGCGTCGCACACATCCCCGCCACGCCCGGCCGGAGGAGATCGCATCGCGCGACAGGGCCTCCCTCCCTGCGGCGTCGGGGCGGGGCTCGCTCCCGCGCGGAGCGAGGCCGGAGCTCCCGCGCCTGGGCCGGCCGCATCGATGGCCCCTGTCCGCTTGCTCTAGCGTCCTGTTCGTTCGGCGCCTAGTGCGTGCGCGCGCGCTTGCTTGCGGAACGGCGCATGCTGCTTGCCAGAGCGACCGATTTGTTTGTTACTCTGTTCGTCGCGCGCTTGCTTGCTGGTGGCTCTGGCTCGGTTGGCCCGTTCGTGCCGTCCGCGTGGTTCGTCGAGGTTTAGGATGCTGGCGTCTCCCGTCCTTGCGGAGGGAAGGTAGCCATGCGCGCGGCTTGCCTAGATGCGCCGCCAAGCCAGCCAGGGTCAAATAAACTCTAGGTTACTTTTCGGGTCGACTCCCGTCGGGGTTGTGTGCATCTGTTACGGGCGGGGAATGCACCTTCCTTCTCCCATGGTGGTCTGCAGGCTTGTTGTGGAGGGCTTTTGTTCGTGGCCGTGTCCATAGGTTTCTGGGAGCCATATATGGATGGTTTTGTTTGCTTCGTTCCAAATATTTGCTGCCCTCACCACCAGGTGACTGAGCAGTAACACGTATAAAGAAAGAAAGTATGATGACATTAGTCAAAGCATCTTTGAAGGTTTCCAGTATGGTCTTGCAGTCATACGGCTTCCATTGGTATAGGCTGCAGTGTGGTATTTGATTTCAAGTTCCACTGTATGTGCAAACTATGCTGCCTACTCCTTATCGTTATGCTCGGGTGACATTATTCTATAGAGTTTTCGGTCCTTGAGGGAAGGTTGTCGTGCATGGTTTGCCTAGACACATGTCGTTGAGTCAGGGTTAAATCGCAGCAGACTCGTGAGGACCGAGCTTGTGTTCTAGCTTTCCTATTCAGGTCGAGTAGAGCGTCTCCCGAAGGGGTTGTGTATGTTTGTTAGAAGCGTGGAACGAATCTTGTCCCATGTTGGTTTGCAGACTTGTTATTGGGGCCATCTGGTTGATGGGATGCTAAACTGAGAAATGCACCAATTTCGTTTTTCTCGCTAGGCTTTTGCTCGATTATGATGTTATATGTCTTTCTGCTTCAAGTTATACCTGAGGAGTATCTTTCCATCTTTGATACTTCATAATTTCTGTAACCTAACATTTTGGAGCATTCTTGTCTTGGCAGAGCCCATCATGGTTAGGAAGAAAAGAACCGGCACTGGAGAGAGTTCCGGAGAGGCTTCGGGAGCTCCTGGACAGGGTTCCTCGCAGCCAGCTGAGAGAGCTCCTCCTCAACAGCATCAACAGCATGGTGGTGGACGTGGTTGGGTGCCTCAACAGGGTGGCCGTGGTGGTGGGCAACACCTAGGCCGTGGTGGACAGTATCAGGGCCAGGGAGGGCCAGCTGCACACCGTCCAGGTGGCCCACCCGAATATCAGCAGCGTGAATATCAGGGCCGTGGACATCCAGGTGGTGGTCCACCTGAATATCAACCGCGCGACTATCAGGGCCGTGGACATCCAGGTGGTGGGCCACCTGAATATCAACCGCGCGACCCTCAGGGCCGTGGACATCCAGGTGGTGCTCCACCTGAATATCAACCGCGCGGCCCTCAGGGCCGTGGACATCCTGGTGGTGCTCCACCTGAATATCAACCGCGCGGCCCTCAGGGCCGTGGACATCCTGGTGGTGCTCCACCTGAATATCAACCGCGCGGCCCTCAGGGCCGTGGACATCCAGGTGGTGGTCCACCTGAATATCAACCGCGCGACCCTCAGGGCCGTGGACATCCAGGTGGCGGTCCACCTGAATATCAACAGCGTGACTATCAGGGACGTGGTGGTCCACGCCCTAGAGGGGGTGGAATGCCGCAGCCATCCTATGGCGGGCATATGGGAGGACGTGGAGGACACAATGTTCCTCCAGGCCAGTCAAGAACAGTTCCCGAGCTGCACCAAGCCCCAGACGTCCAATATCAAGCCCCGGTGGTTTCACCATCCGCATCGGGAGCTGGCTCTTCCTCTCAGCCTGCGGCGGAGGTGAGCAGTGGACAAGTCGAGCAACAGTTTCAGAAACTTGACATCAGTGATCAAAGTTCGACCAGCCAAGCCATTCAACCGGCACCTGCATCAAGCAAATCAGTTCGATTCCCATTGCGCCCTGGAATGGGTAAATGTGGGGATAGGTGTGTGGTGAAAGCCAATCATTTCTTCGCGGAGCTCCCTGATAAAGACCTTCACCAATACGACGTATGCCCTTCAGATGAAATTTTATTCCCACACTGGAGTTATTATTTTGCAGTTTCTGATCATCAGCCTTGTTTCATCAGGTGACCATAACGCCAGAGGTTACATCGCGCGGTGTTAATCGTGCTGTGATTGCAGAACTTGTAAAGCTGTATAGACAATCTCATATGAATGGACGTCTACCTGCCTATGATGGAAGGAAGAGCCTTTATACAGCTGGGCCATTACCGTTTACTTCGAGGACATTTGAAATTGCTCTGCAAGATGAAGATGAAGGCCTTGTTGGTGGGCAAGCCACGCCAAGGTATGTTGTTGCTGTGATATTTGTACTTGAACTTAGTCATAGTTTTGTACTGACATTCCCCTTTGTTTTTAAGGCGTGAGAGACAATTCAGGGTGGTGATCAAATATGCTGCCCGTGCTGATCTCCATCATTTGGCTATGTTTCTAGCCGGGAGGCAACCAGATGCACCTCAAGAAGCTCTTCAGGTGCTTGACATTGTGCTACGGGAATTGCCTACTGCCAGGTAAATTTTAGTTTGAGTTTTTTCATGTGGCATCGGTTAAAATTTTAGTTAACCATGTCTCATGTTATTATTTTTCATGTGGCATAGGTTAAAATTTGTTTGAGTTTTTTCTTCTGTAGGTATTCCCCAGTTAGTAGATCATTTTATTCTCCCAACCTAGGGAGACGTCAGAGACTTGGGGACGGTTTGGAAAGTTGGCGTGGATTTTACCAGAGTATAAGACCTACGCAGATGGGGCTTTCGCTGAATATTGGTTAGATGCCCCCCTCCCATCTTGATTTCTCCTTGTGTATCACTGTTCATTTGTTGTCTTCTCAGTTGTGATAAATGTGGTCGGCGGGTGGCCTGAATGCTCAGTAATACATAGTGTCCAAGTCCTGTTTTACAGAGCATCCAGGTGTAGGCTGATGAATGCTCATTGGTCTTGCTGAAATAGTGATTTTATACGGTGCTTCTTCTCGCAGATATGTCTTCTACAGCATTTATCGAGCCTCTCCCTGTGATTGAGTTTGTTGCTCAGCTTCTGTGCAGAGACATCTCAGTTAGACCGCTCACTGATTCAGATCGTGTGAAGGTTCGATTCATTACTTGTCTCGCTGTTGTTCACAGAGACTTCTGGTTATGCCTAGTTATCATTATTCTCCCTCCTGCAGATTAAAAAAGCCCTACGAGGTGTAAAGGTTGAGGTTACACATCGAGGAAACATGCGTAGGAAATACCGTATATCTGGCCTCACATCACAAGCAACACGAGAGCTATCGTATGTGCCTCTTCCCTGCTTTATACACAGAATGCTCTTATGCTCCTGCATATTTGTGGGTGATTCCTTGTTGGGTTTTCATGTGGTAGATTCCCTGTTGATGATCGTGGTACTGTTAAGACTGTGGTGCAATACTTCCTGGAGACGTATGGTTTCAATATTCAGCACACCACTTTACCTTGCTTGCAAGTCGGTAATCAGCAAAGGCCGAATTATCTCCCCATGGAGGTTAGTATATCTTCAACAACCTTGCTCTTTAACACCTCAGTATGTTGGTACAAGTTATTCATCAATTTCTCACATGGAAATATCAGGTTTGTAAGATTGTTGAAGGACAACGCTACTCAAAACGACTGAATGAAAAACAAATAACTGCTCTACTGAAAGTGACTTGCCAGCGCCCTCAAGAGCGTGAGAAGGACATCTTGCAGGTGATTGTTAATTACTTTTATCATTTTAGTGCAAATCGCTGTAACATTGTTGCTGCAAAATTACCTTTTGACACTTGTATATATGTGTTTATGTAGCTGTTTGATGTTTTCCCTAGTCTGTATGTTTTCCCCAGTCAATCATGTTGACATAGTTCTTCCTGTTTGATGTGTTTACTATTTAGTTCATGCTATTGCAGTTAAAGCATCTGTATGTTTTTTTAGGATTCCTGCACAAGTATAGTTTAATAGATGGTAGTTTCTTGATGAGGATGATAGTTGTTGATGCCTTGATGGGTCAGTTATGGTGGAAACTATTATGACCCTTTATATCTCGTATGTCAAATGCTTAGGTACTATCACTGTTATCTGCACCAGGATTATCCTTTTAAACTTGAGCGTCTAAATCTCTTTTTTGTCTGTCTTCATTTAACCAGACTGTGCATCACAATGCATACTATGAAGATCCATATGCACAGGAATTTGGCATAAAAATAGATGAGCAACTTGCATCGGTTGAAGCTCGTGTTCTGCCTCCGCCAAGGGTAAGTCAATTTTCTATTGCGATTAGACAGCAGTTGATTTCATATATGTGCATAGCAGCTGACTGCATGCTCTTTTTTTATAGCTTAAGTACCATGATAGTGGCAGAGAGAAGGATGTCTTACCCAGGGTCGGCCAATGGAACATGATGAACAAGGTAGGTCTTGGTGATGTAACGGAAGAATTCTACTGAAATAATTTTAAAACGAAGTCATGCATAGATAAAAAAAATGATATGTGAAATAAAAATAGAAGTGGCAACGAATCACACAACTGGGAAACAATTAACAATCTGAGCTGGAAATTATTTCTGCAATTGTCTGCTCAATGAATTATCAATATAGTAGCAAGAATATCAACTTATTTGCAACATGCAGCTTTCATAAATACTAACTGTATCATAATTTTGCTGCTGTCCTTCTTTCTCACTTTTTAGAGAACTGTCTAGGTTCACATGGGATAATTTTAAGAGAATGTGCACATCTCAAAACCATACTATTTGGGTGGATGCCCTCCATTAGCTTTGTTTCTTCAACCCATATACCCCCTTCATCTTGTGATGTTATGTTTTAACTAGTTCTCATACTTGTTCATTTTGGTGGGTAGAAAATGGTCAATGGTGGTAGAGTCGGCCACTGGGCATGTATTAACTTCTCTCGGAATGTTCAAGATAATGCTGCCAAGGTTTTCTGTCATGAGTTGGCTATAATGTGCCAAATATCTGGAATGGTATGGTTCGATCATGCAACTAACTTCTCATATTTCTCTGTCGCTTTGGTTATTTTGTATTCTGTAGTCATCGACTTCTCTTTTTCTATTTCTTAGAACTTTGCACCTGAACCTGTGCTGCCCGTACTTAGTGCGAGGCCTGAACACGTGGAAAGAGCACTGAAGGCACGTTATCATGATGCCATGAACGCAAGCAAACCCCCGGGCAAAGAACTTGACCTGCTAATTGTTATACTGCCAGATAATAATGGTTCTCTTTATGGTATGATCTCTTCCAAAGCACGTTTGAAGATTCCCAAGTGCATACTTTTGCTTATTATTTTTGTTTTATTTTCTCCAGGGGACCTTAAAAGAATTTGTGAGACTGAACTTGGATTGGTATCCCAGTGTTGTCTTACAAAACATGTTTTTAAGATGAGCAAGCAGTATCTTGCAAATGTAGCTCTCAAAATCAATGTTAAGGTACTTCACTGACCTCCAACCATTCCTTCTCTATAATAGACCTTGTGGTTTATTTATTTTCCTACTTTTCAGGTGGGGGGAAGGAATACTGTTCTTGTGGATGCTTTGGCAAGGAGGATTCGCCTTGTTACCGACAGACCGACCATAATATTTGGTGCTGATGTTACACATCCCCACCCTGGAGAAGATTCTAGCCCTTCCATTGCAGCTGTAAGTGACTTGTTATTATAAAGATATGTCTTGAGATGTAATTGAAGGTCCACAATTTTTCTAGGTGTGTTGGAAGTTCTGTGGTTTTATTGATTTCTTGATAATATTCTCTCCTCTAGGTGGTTGCTTCTCAAGACTGGCCTGAGATAACCAAGTACGCAGGATTAGTGAGTGCCCAAGCCCATAGGCAAGAGCTGATACAGGATCTTTTTAAAGTATGGCAAGATCCCCAAAGAGGAACTGTTACTGGTGGCATGATCAAGTAAGCTCTTAGTGAGCTAAGGAAACATACTAACTCTATATTTGGATGCTGCTAAAAGTGTATTTTCTGTTAAATTTGCAGGGAGCTTCTCATATCTTTCAAGAGGGCAACTGGACAGAAACCTCAGAGAATCATATTTTACAGGTTCATAGCCTTTCTTGCGCATCTTTGCTAAAGCATGATTGCCTATTATTAACCAACCGGTATTTTCAGGGATGGTGTCAGTGAGGGACAGTTCTATCAAGTTCTGTTGTTTGAACTTGATGCCATTCGTAAGGTACAATTTGTTTGACTATACTTTCTGTAGAGCTACTCTTAACCACACTTTAGTTGGTAATATTCCACATTTTTTTCCCTGACTGACATTTCTTAACTATGTTGTTAGGCCTGTGCATCCTTGGAGCCCAATTATCAGCCTCCAGTTACCTTTGTGGTTGTCCAGAAGCGTCATCACACCAGGCTTTTCGCTAACAATCACAATGATCAGCGTACTGTTGATAGAAGCGGGAACATACTGCCTGGTTAGTTTCTTGCGCAAACAAGGTTTTTGTGCTTGGTGAAATTTTGAACCTCACCATTTTATGCTTCCTAATTGTAGGCACCGTTGTTGACTCGAAGATCTGCCATCCGACAGAATTCGATTTCTACTTGTGCAGCCATGCTGGCATTCAGGTTGGCTTTTCTTCATTTGCAATGTGTTCATTTGACAAAATGTGCTGATTGCTGATTCGAGTGTGGATTCATTTCAGGGAACAAGCCGGCCTGCTCATTATCATGTTCTGTGGGACGAGAACAAATTTACTGCTGATGAGTTGCAAACTCTCACAAACAACTTGTGCTACACGTAATTTACTGTTCTATCATGCCCTTCTAATAATAATTAAAACTCACTGCTGTTTCATTGGCTGATCAAACATTATTTTTTTCAGATATGCTCGATGCACCCGCTCCGTATCAATTGGTAAACTCCCCTATCTATCGCGAGCAACATTTTCCTCAAGCTTCTCGTACTAGATTCAATGCTGTTAAAGTCACCTCTGACCAGTGGTTGTTTGCTTGCTTGCAGTTCCTCCCGCATATTATGCACATCTGGCAGCCTTCCGGGCTCGGTTCTACATGGAGCCGGACACCTCTGACAGCGGGTCCGTGGCTAGCGGTGCACGTGGTGGTCCTCCACAGGGCGGTCCACGCAGCAGCACCAGGTTCGGGAATGTTGCTGTCAGGCCTCTCCCTGCCCTCAAGGAAAACGTCAAGCGCGTCATGTTTTACTGCTAGATAGGATCCTGGTGGTTACCGTGAGGCTACTTGAAGCACCTGCGAGAGTAGTATCAAATATTAGTATTGGTGATGCTGTTCAACACCATTGTGCAAACCTATATCGAAGTATCTGTTGTACTCTGTTTTATTGCTTGCCTAGGGTATTCTAAGTACTTGCACCGGATTGGCGATTGGTGCACAAACCTTTTAAGCTATTTGACTGGATTGGGTGTAAATTATATGTGGTGCTGCGAGAAGCTTTTGCTTTCGCGGCTGTGCATGGCCATCTACATTTGTATAACTGGTGTTTAAAATATTTATGAACCTGTGTCATGGAATCACTTGCTGGCATGTGTTTTTGTTGTCTTGCATGGTTGCATACAACGGTAAATTCTTAGGGTTGTCTGTATGAAAGCATTTCTAGTGAAAGAATAGAACACTGGCAAACGACTGCATACTCTTGATAATTTTGTAGGCTTATATTTCCAGAATTGAAGTTAGCATTGGGAAAGATAGATACAATGGTAGCAAAATCAGAAAGGAGCACATCTTTACACTGACCACCACTGACATTGCGTGTATAATCCATGCCAATGATTACCACCTCTGGAGTAGCTATTTTAAGTGAAAAACCCCTGTTGGCTTTGCATGACATGGCATCATGTTTTCACATCCAGCTAGGATCCTGCGTAATATAGAAATCATCTTTGTGATCCTATGAATCAGTTCAACTAAAATCTTAGATTCATACTAGAGCCACGATGATTTAGTCTTGAGCTAAACAAAAGATAAGGGTTCTTCGAATGAGAACCGCTTACCCAGTAGGTAACATAAGTGCAGCCCTCAATTCCACCCATTTGTCCACTTCGCTAATTTTGGTCAACTGTAGACACACCATAGTTCATCACCAATTTCGACAAATGCTAACATTTATATTGCCAACTTCAGCAAAGTACATAGTTCAAATGCAAATTTAATTAAGAATATACATAGTTTAGTACATTTCCTCAAAATGTTAGCCTAACACTAGCTATGGAACATGTTCGTTATCCGGCAACATGGGAGACAGGTGGGGTGGCAACACGACGAGCGATAGAGCGTGACTGGGCTGGGAGGAGCTGGCTTCATCTGACGGGAGATCCGCGGCTCCGAGAGGGGTTAGCATACTAGTTGCCCCAAAAGAAGGGAGACTAGAATATAATCTTCTCTTAACTTCACACATCAACCATCTATGTCAGCACGAACCAACCTTTATTTGGGTGGTTAGGAGGACAACGATATCCCCAGTCCACGCCCACCGAAGTTCAAGTCCACGACTTACATTGATGCTTCCCAATAATGTGTGTTTAGTGAAAGGAGTTGTTCCGTTGACAACGAAAACGTCACCGACAACTTCATCAAGTTCAAGATAATATGTCGGCTCAGTTTGTCGGAGACGGATGCATAGGATGTGAATGCATAGAGGGTTTTATAAGCTCAAAAACCGTCGATGCCAGCAGGTCGGGGTCCGCACCCCCTCCGTGTCGGCTCACGTCTCCCGCAGGCCGCAGGTGCACGACGGGGAAGGGAAGGGAAATCAATCCATCCCCAACGGTCCAAACCCTAACTAAACCCACCCACCCTCGATCGATTCCCTACCAAATTCAGGCCACCGCGGCGGCCGCCTTCAAATCCCCCTCCCCCAAACCCCTCGATCGATCGATGCGACCTCCCTCCCCCTCGATTCGGCGGAGGCGGCGGCGCGACCCGCAACCCTAGCACCCAACCCAGCCCCGGATCCGCCCGCGCGGGCGCGTCGAGGCATGGGCGGCGGCGGCGCCGACGAGTTCGGGCGGGCGACGGCGAGGGCCGCGGTGGCGCGGGCGCTGCAGGCGGCGGGCTTCGCCTCCGCGACCCGCTCGGCGGTGGACGCGCTCGCCGACGTCCTCCTCCGCTACCTCCGCCTCCTCGGCGCCGCCGCCAACGCCCACGCCAACCTCGCCGGCCGCTCCGCCCCCAACGAGCTCGACGTGGTGCAGTTCCTCGAGGAGGCCGGCGAGGCGTACCAGGGCTTCGAGGGCGCCTCCTCTACCCGCGGCCGATGCCTCGTCAGCTCCGGCGTCGTCAAGGATTTGGTCGCGTTCGCTGGCGATGCCGATGACAAGCCGCAATCCGTGAGGAGGCCTCTGCCCAGGTTTCCGGTGCGGCACGATCCGCCGCCCGCGCGGTCGTGTGTTAGCTTTGCGGCGCTGGGCCGGGGGAGCGGGATGAGGCATGTGCCCGAGTGGCTCCCGGCCTTTCCGGAGCCCCACACGTATGCGAGCGCCGATGAGTCGGGCGAGATGGTCGGTGGGTCGGCGGTTGCGGTGGATGAGGTTGAGCAGGTGCGGCGGCAGAGGAAGGCCGAGAAGTCGCTGCTTGGTTTGCAACGGCAGCTGGCGCTCGCGGGTGGCAATGGGATCCGCCCGGCGATGGTGGAGGAGAATGGTGCTGGCAAGGGGAAGGAGCTAGATAGGGCTGTGGTCAAGAGCAATCCATTTCTTCAGTCAGCATTGCGTTATGGAGACAAGGAGGTGTCAGAGGTTGGCATGCCAAATTTGGGGAAGAAACACTCTGTTCTTGATGAATTTGCACCTGCTTTCGCTGAATCGGAAGGTGAAGGACTTGATGAGGGGAGGAGGGACCAAGACCAAGGTCAAGGTCGGAAGAGGATAGTTCCAAAGGAGAGGCCACCGGTGGTGATGGCATTGAACTCGAGAGCCTTGGAGGACCGTAAGGGCCCCTGGTTCCTGGAGGATGATCGGAAGCGGAGGGCACTGTCGATACTAGCAGAACCAATCGAGAAGCCTAGTTGATCTGCTGTACACTTACCATGCTGATGCTGCTCGCATCTTTCCTGCCGGTGATGCTCTCCCATTTCTTATGCTCTTCCCGGTGCCGACCTTGGAGATCCTTGCCGGTTTTCGAAACATATTGTTGATAGAAGCAGAAAACATACTGCATGGTTAGTTGCTTGTGGAAACAAGTTTTTCGTATTCATCTCAATTTTGAACCTGACCATTTTTATTTCTATAGTTCCATGCACCGTTATTGATTTGAAGATTTGCCATCTGATGGAATTTGGTTCCTACATATGTAGCTATGTTGGCATTCAGGTTGGCCTTCCTTTATTTGCAGTTTATTTAAACGGATTTGGCCAATTGCTGATTCGAATGTCAATTACTTTCAGGGAACAGGCCGGCCTGCTTCATTATCTTGTTCTGTGCGACGAGAACAAATTTACCGCTGATGAGTTGCAAACTCTACACGTAATGTACTATTCTATCCAACTTCTTGACAATTAGAATGCTGTTTAACTGGCCAATTAAATATAAAATTCCTACTGTTTCATGCTAGGTGCACGCGCTCTGTATCGATCGGTAAATTCCCCACTTGAAAAGAACATCCTGTTAGTTTCTCATGCTAGGTTGAACGCTGCAATCGCAGTTCCTCCGGCGTATTATGCACATTTGGTGCCTTCTGGGCTTGATTTTACACGCAGCTGGATACCTCGGACAGCTGGTTGCTAGTGGTGCACGCAGTAATAGCGCATTTTGGGAATGTTGCTGTTAGGCCTCTCCCTGGAAAATGTCAAGCGTGTCATGTTTTACTGTTAAGGTTGTGGCGGTTCCACTGATGATGATATTTCAAGTGCCCGTGAGCTGTATTGTGCTGACTCGGGTGTGAAGTACTGTGTCGATGATGGTGCTGCCAGAACACCGCCGCACAAGCTTTTCTATTTCTTGTGCTGAGCGGTTTGTTCGTGCGACCATCTATCTTTGTATTAAGTGGCGTTTAATCTGTTGAGGAACCAATGTTATGAATCGCCTGCAGCCTCTGCCCACTTTCTTTTTAACTGCTCTGCCCACTTTCTTTTTAACCGCTCTGCCCACCTTGCTGGGTTTAAGGGGCCTGTGTTTTTTGCTGTCTTATATGCTGTCCATAATTTTTCTCACTAACATGGGATTTCTTGAAATCATGGTCCATATCTAGCATAAATATAGCATAACTAGTTGATGCAGAAAATGTTTATGGTAAGATATGCTTACAACTAACGGGATCCGAGTATTCATTTCGTACATGCGATGCTCAATTGCTTGAAATCATGATTATGCACCTTCAAGATTCCAGCCTGTTTTGGTATCTTATAGTCCACAACGAGCACAATTTTCAAAAGACCACTCAGAGGCTAACTGGTAAATATTCCTTCTAAGTGCAATCTCCACAACAGAATTACCATATATTTACTGCATCCCAAAATGTTCACAATTTAAAAATGCGTTTGGGACATTTTCATAAAAACGTTTGTACAATAAAAAAAAGATTGTATAGTTCAAGAAAAATGTTTTATCTTTAAAACTGTGTATTTCAAAATGTTTAACATGTATTTTGAAAAAAATGTTCAAAACATGTTTTTGTAAAAATGTAAAACATTTATATAAAAAATGTACACGAAAAATATACTATATGTATAAAAAATGTTAATCCAGTATTTGAAAATTGTTAGATGTGTGTAAATAAATGTTACTGATGTATACGAAAAAATGTACAATATATGTATGAAAAATGTAGACATGTGTTGGAAAGAAAGAAAAAGGAAAATCGGCAAAAAAAAAACCAAAAATGGAAGAAAGGAAAAACAAGAATATCAAAGATATGAAAGGTAAAGCAAGAAATAAACAAAAGAAATACAAAGTATAACAAAGAAAGGAAAACCAATAATCCAATGAGGAAGCAAATAAAATGAAATAAAAATGAAAGGAAAAGGAAAACCGGTAAAAACAAATAAAACAAATAAAAAGGGAAAAAAAAGAAAGAGAAACGTAGTCAATCGGTTCGGACCTACGCGAACACTACGAGATGAGCGATCCTACGCGTGGTAAAATGGGTTGGGGATCCTATTTGGCGCGTGCGCGGGGTTTGGCTCAGGTGCAGGTGTCACCGCACCTATTATGGCGCAGGCCCAATCAGTGCGTCCCACGTATGCTTGTAGGCCCAGACAATTCATTATTAATTCTCTTAATCCTCCTCTAATCTCTTTCGTTTCGAAATCTCCATTCTCTCTCCAATTTCCTTATCGATTATTATCTCTTCACTGCTGCTATTGCAAACTTGCAAATCCTTATCTCTGCTTGTCCATTCAACAGCTAATCTCCATCGGCCCATGGTGAGTGCCTGCTCGAGGACCGTTCGCCATGCTTGCTAACCTGCTGAAGAATCTTTCCATCGGATGCTCAAAAGTACTGGTCGGTCGGAGTTGGGCATGAGCACGATGAGAAAACAACGTTATAGATCTCATTTGATCAATGGCATCGAGGAGTGTGTACTCAAGTCGATGGCATTTAGGAGTGCCTGCATGCTCTGAGCACATGTCCATAAAAAAATACATCACGTTTTAGTCTGAAAGGTTGGGGTGATGACATGTTAAGGAAGGTGACGATCGAGCATATGCTGTTGTGTGCTGTGTGAATCCGGCGAAGTTCATCGTGAAATTGAAGAAAGAATGGAGCGTCCGAAATGAACGGGACTAGAGAAGGATTAAAAAAATTAACAATTAATAGCCTGGGCCTACAAGCATATGTGGCAAGCACTGATTGGGCCTGCACCATAATAGGTGCGGTGACCCCTGCACCTGAGCCGAACCCCGTGCGCGTGGGTTGCGTTTTCCTGGTACTGTCAATCGTAAGCGAAGGAATCAATTCGGGCGATATATAGCCCTGGTCGGGGATCCTACTCGGCGCGTGGGTTGCGTTTTCCTCTTATGTTACATTTCCTTTCTTTTTTATTTTCTTTCTTGCCTTTTCCCGTTTTCCTTTTTTATTTTGCAAACAAATTTCAAGTTTGTGAACAATTGTTTCTGGATATCGTAAACATTGTTCAATTTCGTGAATAGTTTTTTGAAGTCATGAATAATTTTTGGAAATCAAGACCATTTTCTTGAATGGGCGAACATTTTTTTGAAATTGTGAACTATGTTTTTGAATCGGCAAATGTTTATGAATTAATGGAATTTCTTTAGAAATTTGGGAACTATTTTTTTTACAAAATCTCGAATACTTTTGAATTCTTACACATTTTCAAATTCACAAATATTTTTTGAACAAGCAAACATTTTTGTACGAATATTTTTTTTCTGAAAGAGTGAATTTACAAATTAGTCATCATTTTTTGAATTTGGAACTTTTTTGAAATTCATGAACAATTTTTCAACATTTGACCATTTGTTTTAAAATCACAATTTCTTTTGAATCTGCGAACATTTTATTAATTTTTGGACAAGTTTTCCAAAATTCACATTTTTTTGGAATTTCGGTATCTTTTTTGTAATCCTGAATATTTTAACGAAGAATAAAACAGAAATAGAAAATAAAAAAGAAAGAAAGGAAAAAAAGGGGGTGTCCATCTCCATAAATGGACTGGTCCAAAGAAAGAAAGAATGCACGTTGGCTCGTTAGGGAATGCGCACCACGCAAAATAGGAGCTCCCATCCCAGGTGTCTTGAACCGAAATCACTAATCAAGGGCACCCCTTGCAAAGGTCACCCCCTCTTCCCAGGTTGCGGCAAGTGGGGCACTGCATGTGCGTCAGTTGTCGCAACCTGAGAGTTTTCTCATTTTTGTAGATTTATTTATTCAAAATGTTTTATCTCTTAATCCGTGCGTTCAAATCTCAAACCATTTTCATCGTTGAATTTTTCGCGTCGGGATCTTCAAAATTAGATAACATGTTAAGAGGTTTCCATGAAGTCCTTTTTCACAAAAAAAATGGAAGAGAAAATACCTGATCCGGAAGTGCACCAGTTGTCACAACTAGGAAGTTTTCTCATTTTTTGTAGATTCATTTATTCAAAATGTTTTATCTCTTAATCCGCGCATCCAAATCGCAGACCATTTTCATCGTTGAATTTTTCGCGTCGAGATCTTCAAAATTAGTTCCCATGTTAGAAGTTTCGACGAAGGCTTTTTTCACGAAAAAATGGAAGAGAAAATACCCGAGCCGGAAGTGCACCAGTTGTCGCAACCTGGAAGTTTTTTCATTTTTCATAGATTCCTTTATTCAAAATGTTTTATCTCTTAATTCGTGCGTCCAAATCGCAAACCATTTTAATCGTTGAATTTCTCGCGTCGAGATCTTCAAAACTAGATCTCATGTTAGAAGTTTCGATGAAGTCTTTTTTCACAAAAAAAATTAGAAGACAAAATACCCGAGCCGGAAGCACGACCCCCCGGCCCCACCTTCCGAGAGGCACAATTCTGCCTCGTGTGGAAGATAAAAAAGCATATTTTTTCTCTTTCTCTGTGCCTCCGTCGTAAGCAAATCTGTGCCTCTCGCGAAAGAAAAAAACATGTTTTTTTCAAAAAGGCACAACCTTTCACGGAAGCAAAATTGTGCCTCCACAGAAAGAAAATCTGTGCCTCTCACTAAAGAAAAGAACACATTTTTTTGCCCAAATTTTTTGGCTCAAAAACCTAGGAAAAACCGGGCAAAAACCAAAAGGCCAAGAAAAATCCATCAAAAAACCGAAATCGTACAGAAAAACAAAAACAAAAAATCCTGCTGGGTACCTAGCACGCGACATGTGGCGGCTGAGAGCGCACCGTGTTCTCAGCCAACCAAAATGACCCTTGAGGGACTCCTGCAAGGGCTACAAATCAATTAATTGCTCTTGTCTTGAACCTGATGATAGATCGGGATCTCCTAGTGAATCGGGCCGGCTTATAAAGCGTGATATACTGTAGTGTACCGACTAAAGCATTTTTTGTGTGATTTCTATTAACTCTGTTTATTTTATTGGTTTATTTATTTTCAGTCATATTTCATTTGGTTTTTACAAAATATATTTATTATACTAAAAAGATAAAATAGTTTGAAAGTTGGAGAAATTCCTTTTCAAAAATTAAATATTTTTATAAATTTTGTGAAACATTTCTGAAAAATATGAACAATTTTTAAATGCGACATATTGAACGTTCTGAACCTTTTCAATTTTTGAAAATGCAAACATCTTTTCAAAATGCTTTTTTTATTTCACGAACATTTTAAGAAACGTGGAAATCTTTGGAAAAGGAAATAAAGAAAAGAAAACCATCAAAAATGGGTAAAGAAAATAACAGAGAAAAGGAAAAGAAAAACTTGACCGGAAACATTTAGAAGGTTCCTAAAATCATGAAAACCGAAAAACAGAACCTAAGCAAATGGGCCGACCTAGTTCACTCGCTCGCTCGGTGTATTCAGAAGGTCGACAATAATAGTGTGACATAACGAGCGTCAGATGGGATTTGCGTGATAGATCGCAATCATGTTTGATGTCACTGCACTCGAGAGCTCCTATATGGCGGGCCACGCGCTGAGAACGCAGCGGGCTCACAACCCCCACTCCCCCCTTCGCGCCCTTCTGGGCCGGCCCATGTACGGCCGGCACGCCACTTTTTTTTGTCTTTTCCTTTGCGTTTTTTCCTTTTTTTCAATAATTCAGGATATCAAACAGCTTCTAAATTTCAGTAAAAGTTGCTAATTTTGAAAAATAAAGAATCGTTATTTAAAAAATATGCTCGGGAATAAATTAATTTTTTTTCAAGAATTTGTTAAAAAAAGTTCACAAATTTGAAAAATGTTCACGAATTTTAAAAAATCTTAATGATTGCAAAAAAAGGTTCATGCATTCACGAAATGTTCACGAATTTGCAAAAAATGTTCATGATTAGAAAAAGCGTTCACGAATCTAAAAAAATGTTCATGATTTCAAGAAAAGTTCATGCATTCGCGAAATGTTCACGAATTTGCAAAGAATGGTCATGATTACAAAAAATTGTCTTGATTTTAAGATAATGTTCGTGGTTCAAAAAATATTCGTGAATTCGAAAAAATGTTCACGTATTTGTAAAAAATGTTCATGATTCCAAAGGAATGAACTTTTTAAGGATTTTTCGAACATATTTTGAACATCAATGAAAAATTTGGCATTTGATGAACATTTTTTTAATTTGAAAAAATTACGAAATTTTTTTGCATTCAATGATCATTATTTTGGAAAAATGATGAAACAATTTTTAATTCAGGGAACAAAATTTTGAATGTGATGAACAAAAAATTGAATGAAAAAAAAAGAAACCGATGAACACTTTTTTAGTTTGGCGTACAACTTTTGCATTTTTAAGAACATTTTTAAATCTGAAGAACAAAAAATTGAATTGGATGAACATTTTTTGGATTGTGGAACATTTTTGTGCATGGTTGAATATTTTTTGAATTCGATGAACAAAAAAAGTTGTTAAAGAATTCGAAATAAAAAAATGCCAAAAATATTCAAAAAGTGAAGAAGAAGAAAATAGTAAAAAAAAAGGGAAAGAAAAAGAAAAACAAAAGAAAAAAAAATTGAAAAGAACAGAAAAACGGAAAAGACCAGTATAGAAAACATAAAACTAGAAAAAATAACCGGTTCTAGGAAGGTTCTAGAACCGTCCGAAAATCGGCAGAACCAGAGAAAGGGAAAGGAACTGGGCCGGTCCGATAACGGAAGGAAAGACGCAGGGCGGTACGCACTACATTGTTATGCGGCGACCTACGCGCCATATAGGAACCCCGACTGGACACTGGGTTTGCATTATATATATTCTTCAAAGTCACGCCCACAAATTACATAATGGCCTTGCTACGAAAACGATGGCCCAACAATTGCCAGAGCTCGTGCCATCCAACATAGCCATAAAAAAAGTCATCCAAATAAAATCCAACATCGTCATAAAAAAGTCATCCAAATAAAATCCAACATATCCATCACTATTTTTTTTAGAACCGATGTTGCCATCGCTGCTGCCTACAACTATCACTATGGTGCAAGGAAATGACGAGAGAAAGAAATCGTGTACAAAAACACACTGCACTATAGAGTGACATGATTAAACAGATCTAACAACTCACCCCCTTAAATCCTTAATCCTGTTGCACTTGACTTCACCTCCTTCACGCTGAGCTTCAATCTCATACTGATGAACTTGACCAACTGACTAAGTTACTATAGAGTGACGAGATTGAACAGAGCTAACAACTTACCCCCTTAATCCCGTTGCACATGACATCACCTCCTTCACGCTAAGCTTCAGTCTCATCTCGATGAACTTGACTCTTTTAAGACGCTTAGTGAGTATGTCAACAAGTTGTCCATCTATGTCGACGTGATCGATGATTGACTCTCGATGCATTTTTGTATGAAGTGGTAGCGTGTGTCAATGTGCTTGCTCCGCTCATGATGAACGGGGGTACTTTCTAAGAACAATCAGACTTGGTGTCCACACATAAAGCTTCACATGTTGCGGCTCCTTGCCATTCATGTCACCGAGGAGACAACTAAGGCAGATCCCTTGACTTGCTGATGATGCCGTGGCGATGTACTCCAGCTCGCACGAGGAGAGTGTGATGATATTATGCTTCTGGGAGGCCCTAGTGATGACGCTTGACATGAGGAAGAATATCATCACCGATGTGCTTCAGTGATCGTCCAGCTTCCCTCTTCAAGATCGTTGCTTTACAACACCAAGAGAGGGGCGGGGCGTGCTGCACCAGACTTGTAGCTGTAGCTGTCGCCCATCGCTCCACGGACGTAGAACACGATTTTCTTCACCGTAGCCCAGTGCTGAGCCTTTGGAGCACCCATGAACCATCTTGTGATTCCCACCGTGTAGGCGATGTCCATACATTAGTTCACCAGGGTACCATAGACTCCCGATCACGCCACGATAGCGTGTCGCATCCACACCTACTCCCCCGGTATTCTTGCCGAGTTTGAGCCTATTCTCCGTAGGCATCTGACACGAGTTACAATTTCCATGCCGACGAGCTCCATAATTTCCGCCGCATAGCTTGCTTGACACAACGTGAATTCACCGTGTGCGTTGTCCGGCTTCGAGTCCCTGGCAGTATCTGAGACTCCCGAGGTCACTCATGTTGAAGTGCATTTGTGCCTTGAACTATTCGATCTCGTCAGGACGCATGCGGGTGATCACCAGGTCATTGACGAAAATGCCAGCATGGAGGTAGGATGTTGCATTCTCCCTCTGGTATAGAGCATGCTCTTGTGGACACACCTTAATGCCCAAAGATGAAGGACATGTCCAGCTTCACGTAGCACACCCATGATGACACTGAGGCGGTGCGTAACATGTCATGGAAATGATAGGGTTTGGATCCTCCACATATCCAAACACCAATGCTGACCATATGTCGTCTAGTTCCTTTAGAGTGAATTGCAGAAAATATTGACAATGAGGCTAGGGTTGCAGAAACCACATTGACATTGTGCCAAAAATCACTAATTCTGAGCCTATTTTTTTGCAGAAACCACTAGTCGACGGCTTAGTTCGTTTTGAGCATCATTATGACATGTGGGTCCTGCTGGATAGGGTGACATGGCAAAAGAAACTATCAATTACATTCAATACAATTTTGTTTTGCGAAAGGACCCCTGGAAAAAAAACCGGGTCCTCCATGAGATCGTGACCTTCATCTCCCACCGGCCCAGTGGTGGAAGCCGCCGGCGGGGCACATGGAAGGTCCGGCATGGTCTGGGACGGGCAAGAGGGTGTGGATTCGACAGCGGTGTCGGTTAGGACAGCGGGGCAACGGAGCTCCCACGACGGCTTGAGCATCGGGGGCCATGGATGAGCTCCGGCGGATCCAGCTTGAGCATCGAGCAACCATGATTGAGCTCCAGCGGCGGCGGCTTGAGCATTGGGCACGCATCAGAGAGAGATGGGAGAGATAGGGGAGGGCACCGATGCTCAGAGAGAGATGGGTGAGATAGGGGAGGGCACCGATGCTCAGAGAGAGATGGGTGAGATAGGGGAGGGCACCGCCGGCAGCGGAGCTCGCCATCGAGGGACATGGACCGTACCTCGATGCCCCTCGTTGAAGCGCAGCTCCGGCCGGAGCTCATCCATGGCGGCCGTCGTCGCGCCTTCACTTCATGCCCTCACTCACCATGCCTACACAGGCGGCCGTCGTGACTCCTCTTCATCTCGCTGACGCCGATGTAGGTGAGCAGCAAGGGGAGGCCGAGGCGGGCGATTGGGAGGAAGGTGGGGGCGGGGGAGAGAGGAGCAGGAGGAGGAGGAGAAGGAGGCGGGGCGTCGTGGAGCCATCTTTCCATGCCGAGCTCGCCGACCGGGAGCTCGTGCGCACGGCTGAGGAGAGGAAGGAGGAGCCAGACCTTATCCTCTTATAGGCCCTTTTATAGTTTAGTATATGTTATTCTATCTATTTGTGATTTTGTCATATCATGCCACGTCACCCTGTCCAGTGGGACCCAGCTGTCATAATCATGCTGAAAACGGCCTAAGCTGCCGACTAGTGTTTTTTGCAAAAAACATTAGCCTCAGAATAAGTGGGTTTAGACACAAAACCGTAGAAGTGTAATTTCTGCAACACTAGCCTTTAATGTTGATGTTATCTGCAATTCACTCAGTTCCTTCACGCCAGAGGCCACCTTCTTTACGTGAGACATGCACCCACACGTGCGTAGGTAGTGCACATTGGGATTTAGGTCATATAGCGCCTCACACCAAGTGCTTCCGTTCAGACCGTGCGTAGGCGACCTCTTCAACATGTTATCCAATGACAAAGACAAGCTTCGGTGCCCCCGAGTCCGAGCAACCTCCACTCTCGCGGTCTTCACACATGGTTCATGATTTTTCAGCAGGTTTGAACCTCGACGTCGGAATGCAAGCACACACCCTGCCGCTGTTGGTTTGACATACACGCACTTGCAGAGCCGCAACCATGTCCCGGTGGGCTCATGGTTTTCCCTAGTGATGGGTAGGCCGAGTACAATGCATAGAACCACCACTTTAGCGTCATAGCTTTCAAAAAACCAACACTTTACAAAACGTGACACTTTACACCGAATCCAAAAATTGACAATGACAAAAACATTGATGGTAGATGCTAAGGGTTACGATGACGTCACTAATCGGAGTGGCCCACCCATCAGAATTAGTTGGCAGGAAAAAACTGCCACGTAACCATATTGACTGGGTCTTCTTCTTCTTCCTCTCCATCTCTCTTTGTGGTAATACATCAAACACCTGTTGAGCATGGATCCACGGAATAATGATTATAAGACACATGTACTCAATCATAAATAACTATTTGAATAAATACAATGTGGTGAAGTTCGCCGGGGTATGGGGGGACATATGCCCTCTCTCCACCCCATAATAATGTTGATGTTATGTTGTGCAAATCAATTTTTACAACAAGTGCCTCTATAGTCCGCTGCCTCCAGTGATGGCTGCCGGCTGCGCACCGCCCACCCCTCCTGTGGCGACCTTTGCTCCTCTAGTAGCATTCTGGCCACCATCTCCAGCGGCGGGAGGACTCCTTCCAGCAGCAGTGTTATGGTCGACGCCAGCGATGTCTGCCGGCTGTGCACCGCCCACCCCTCCTATTGCGACCTTTGCTCCTCCGGCAGCATTCTGGCCACCATCTCTAGCAGCTGCAACGTTCGCTCCTTCGGCAACGTTCTGGCCGATGCCAGCGATGGCTGCCAGCTGTGCACCGCCCATCCCTCCTGTGGCGACCTTTGCTCCTCTGGCAGCATTATGGCCACCATCTCCAGCGGTTGCAACGTTCGCTCCTTCGGCAGCGTTCTGGCCGACGCCTGCGATTACACTATGAATTCATGCTCCAGCCAACTCATTCAAAAGTCCGAACTAATGGAGAGAAACGGGAAATATATTTTAACACTCCTCCTAATGTCTAGGCTTATTTAGTCCTTAGACGTGGGATTTATGTAGGACGCAAAATCTTTTTTTAGTACTGCGTTGGCAGGGTCTTGAGCTCAAGACCTCCTGACACGGATACCATATTGAATTCATGCTCTAGTCAGCTCATCCAAAAGTCCGAACTGATGGAGAGAGGCGGAAAATATATTTCAACATACACGACATCCAAATAAAGGATGAATGTTTTGGGAGTACAAAGATAAATCACGTCCTCAACATGGTCAATCAAAAAGAGCAAAACTGATTGCCACTCCATTGGAAAAACTTCTATCAACTGACACAACTCTATATTATCAACATATGCACTTCACTTGACAGTGGAAATACCCTAATAACTTTAATATTGCCAACAAAAGCTACAACCCATAGCAGCTAATTTTAGTTACCTACAACATTAACTACGACTACATTTTTTTTGCCGGTTGTGACATTTTTACTTATATTATTGGTAGTTGTGTACTAGAGCTTGATACTTCAACTTCTTCTAATAATGGATTGTGCATCTAAATGATGCAGATGCCGGGTGTAACCCTCCTTGTAGAAAATAACAAAAACAAAAAAACACACGTAAACAACATGATAGGCCGGGCGATGTTGGACATAATCACCGACTTACTCCCATGCAAGTGAAGTGAATGGAATCAAATCGTATCGTATCTATATGAGCATACAATGCAAATGCAAAGTCGTACTATATTTTCAGTCCAATAAGTAAACATCAAGAACTGACTGAGCTTAAATTAATTATGTAATTGAATGATGAAGTTCAGGGGTATCTCATGTGAAGATGGATAATCATTCACCTGCATTGACAAGGCATGGAAGAAGGCTTCACAAATAAAGGGTAATATCCATCTAAAGTCCAAAAGGTAACACACATACCTTTACTACTACTCACACATCATAACATGAGGTGCACAAAATTTTATCAACCTCATTCATACTAGTCATTTCACAATTATGCCTAGAGAGTTCAAAAGGACCTGAAAGCATGACAGAGGCTTGATATTATCTCTGGTCGCTACAGTCGGCGGCCTTTCGAGCCATCCGTTTCTGGGTGGTGTGCCGCGGGGATCGCTCAGTGCGGCTCCGAGCCGTCCGACGGATGGCTTGCGCCTGGGTGGTCTGGCTGGAAGGTCAATGACAGGTGGACCACTTGGCCCGCCCGATGCCGTCGTCATTGGGCGGCATCGGGCATGCTCGGGAGGGACCTACGCGTGCGTGAAGGTGCAGACGGGCCCACCTATCTGCATCGTCGACCCGCGCCGGGTAGGTTCGGTGGTAACAGGCGAGGCTTGCATCACGCCTCTAGCGTCGGCTTGCGCGTCGGGCCTCCCTATCGGGCTTGTACGCATCGTGCCAATCGGCCGACCATGTGCCATGGCCGTAGACCTGTGCGACCCGGCTGGAAGCTCCATGCCGGGTGGACCGTCCGACACGCCTGGGGCTACTATCATTGGGCAGCTTCGGGCACGCCCCACCTATGTGCGAGCACCTAGCTAGACCCGCGTGTTGGCTTCTTAGCCCCATCCGGTTGGCTCGGTCGGTACAGTTGGCGCCCTCCGAGCCGCCCATTTCCAGGTGGCATTGCCGCAGGGGTCTCTCGGTGCGGCTCCGCCGGATGGCTCGCGCCCGAGTGGTCCGGCTGGAAGGCCCATGACAGGTGGACCGCTTGGCCCGCTAGGGGCCACCGTCATTGGGAGGCATCGGGCCGGAGCGCTCGGGAGGGACCTGTCACATGTGCGAAGTTGCAGACGAGCTTGCCTATCAGCGTCGTCGACCTGTGCCGGATGAGTTCGGTGGCGACAGGCAAGGTTTGCGTCGCGGCTGCAGTGCCGGCTTGTGTGTGGGACCTCCCTCTCGGGGTAGTATGCATCGTTCCTGTCTGGTTAGTCCGCTTTTAGTCTACCTTGTGCTCAGCCGTAGAGCCGGTTCACGCGTGGGCCATCTTGATAGGCCCGTTGGCTGCATGTCAGATGTGCACGTCGAGCCCTGGTCGCCGGGCGCCGTCCAGCTGGGCGCGCGTGAACCCCTGTCTTGGGCTTGTCCTCTCGCGCCAACCAAGTTTTTATTCAGTACTCCCTTCGTTTTTATTTAGTCCGCATATTAGGTTTGATCAAAGTCAAGCTTAACCAAGTTTATAAATAAAAATATTAATATATGCAATAACAAATAAATATTATTAGATTTATTATTCAATGTACTTTCACATTATATAGATTTGTTACTGTAAATGCTTACATATTTTTTATAAACTTGATCAAACTTTATGAAGTTTGACTTCAGTCAACTCTAATATGCAGAGTAAATAAAAACGAAGGGAGTATGTGTGTCCGCTTCTTCCTATAGTACGGTGTGTTCCGTGACGAGAGAGCACATGCCCCGCACGCCGAACCTCTTGATAGGAAATCAAGGGTGAGATGGCATTGAATTCGAGAGCCTTGGAGGACCGTAAGGGCCCCTGGTTACTGGAGGATGACAGGAAGCGGAGGGCACTGTCGGTGCTAGCAGAACCAGTGGAGAAGCCTAGTTGATCTGCTGTCTGTACCCTTACCATGCTGATGCTGCTCGCGTCTTTCTTGTCTGCCGGTGATGCTCTCCAATCCTTAATCTTTTCCCGGTGCCGACCTTGGAGATCCTTGCCGGCTTTCGCCAGCATTGGCAGGAAACATACCGCCTGGTTACTGGTTAGTTGCTTGTGCAAAGAAGCCTTTCCTCTTTAGCTTCTCATGCTAGACACCTTGCTGTAAAACTGAACGCTGACAATTGCAGTTCCTCCAGCGTATTATGCACATCTGATAGCCGGCCCGTCCTGGGCTCGATTTTACACGGAGCCGGATACCTCGGATAGCCGGCCCGTTCCTTGCGGTGCATGGGCTTTTGGAAATGTTGCTGTCGGGCCTCTCCCTGCCCCCATGGAAAGATATCAAGCGCGCCATGGTTCCAGTGACGGTGTTATAAGTGCCTGCGAGCTGTATTGTTTTACAGCATTGTGCAAACAATAGCAGTTTTAAGGGTCACTAGCTGTACATAGCATGCAACACGGTGTTACGCATCCAGCTACGATCTTGCTTGACAACAGCTAGGGGTGTGAGAGAACAGAAAAATGTTCAGATTTCCTACTTGCTCTAGCCCTAGTGTTACAGATCCTACCTATCATCCTGCCATTCTAAGGTCCACATTTCTTCCACAAACTATGCTCCATCCGGTGCAGTAGGCAGGTGCAGAGCTTAGTATTATGCCATGACACATCAGAATTTTAGTGGAAGATGATGTAAGGACAGATAGATGGGACTCGCTGCAGTCCGTCCCAGGGAAGAAGAGAAGAAAACTCTACCTAGCATCGCGAATTAAATCTGCCAAAAAAGTTTATGTTTCTTCTTAGTTTTAGCTTTGAAGAGATGTATTCCTACTTTAGTTATCTAAACACGCTTATATTTCTTTACGGAGAGAGTACTTATCTATATGTTGTAAGACCTCAACCGTAAACTGTCATATGGAAACCAGGGACTAGCACGTGCCATGTAATGTCACCATGCTGCTGCATATTACTCCCTCCGTTCCAAAATAGATGACCCGATTTTATACTAACTTTAGTACAAAGTTGAGTCATCTATTTTAGAACGGAGGGAGTAGTTGTGTTCATGTTCGGAGTTCAGAATGGACTCAACATACTCATGTTAGAGGAGAAACAATGGACGGTGGGTGCATTGGACAAGCTTCTGAAAATACACAAGCTCTTGAACAGAGGTTTCAGGGAAAAACAGAGTGCTGGCAGCTCCACAAACAGAGGTTTTTTCCTCTGTTTCCTGGACCGCTAGCTGCATTCTCTGTTTAGTCCCCTGCCAGCGAGAGAGCGGCCGAGCGAAGCTCTCAACTACACCAGATATTGGTTGGATCGAATGACTCTGCTGCGCTGCTGCCTCAAGGTACTAAGATTTTGGCTCTGGAATTCCTTCTTAATCGCCAATAGAAGACATTGTATGTATCTCTGCCTGTGATAATTAAGCGAGGATATCTCGACAAGTAGCAGATTCTGTCAACGAATGCTGGACCTACTTGAACGAAATCCCAGCCAATGAATCTATCTATTATGTAATTATATAAAATAGAAGTCAAATAAGACACCATGTTCTTACACATAATCTACATCTATATCTACTAATAAAGCAAGGTGCGTTTCTTCAATTTTTTCATCCATTCACCACCGAAAATATTTTTTCTATATCTGAGGTGGTACTAAAATTTTATGGTCCATCTGCTAGAAAAGAAGAAAAAAAGAGTTTGTCAAGAGTTTCGTACACGGGCCACACACGCTAAGGCCCAGAAATGCCACCCATTTATATCCTGCGCACGCAGCTGGGAAACCTTATTTCTCACACTGAGCGACATATAGTTCGAGCCTCCCATCGGTCGCGCAATGTTGGGCCGGCCCAATTTAGTTTTTTGTGTTTCTTTTTTATTTTTATCTTTTTCCTTCCATGTTATTTTATCCTTTGAATTTCCAATATTTTTTTGTACTAATTTTCGTTAATTTAAGATATTCAATTTTTCCCATTTAAAACAATATTTGGACATTTAAATTTTTTTTGATATTCAATTTTAAAAACAATAGATTTTGAAATTGTTTTGAATGTTCAAAATAAGTTTCCATTTTCAAAAATTGTTCACAAATTCAAAAATGTTCATTTCTCCCGCCTTAGAAATGGTCCAGTTTTCAAAAAATGTTTGTGAATTAAAATAAATCTTCCTATTTCAAGTTTGTTTGCCTTTTTTCCAGAAATTAATGATTTTTTCAAATCAGGAGGTCACCACAACCTCGACAAGAAGGTGGACCTGAAGGAAAAAAACACGAGTTGGGTAGTGGCTGACACTCCGACCAACCCCACTACTTCGCAAGCCAAACATGACCCGCGAGAACACCACAACTCTCCTCTCTATCGCCGCGCTGTTGTGGAGTTCGTTTTGATGGACACATCAATTATCTCTCCCGATGCTTCTCGCAAAAAACTCTCTCCCGTTGCAACGCACCGGCATTTGTGCTAGTCCAAAACAATATAACATTATTGATCAATAATACTTACAGCTGAGATTTACAAATATTACGTTACATGAAAAAAGATATAAAGTCATGTGTATTGAACTGACACGTACAAGGTTTTAGAAGTTACATTCAACAATCATGTACACATATGTTGCATCTAGCACGTTACAAGCAGACTTTACTTTAAAAAAAGGAAAAATTACAATGCCAGGCACACGTACATATTGTTGTGTTCGGACAAGAAAACACGTGATGGCACTATCAGACACGCATCTTTTTTTTGGAAACTATATTTTTCCTATAGAAAAGTACGGCAGCAACTAAGGAAAAGTCTCTACCAAAACGAAGAGTCTGAGCGTGATGCAAGAAAACGGAGTCCAAGCAGAATACAAGGGATGAATCAATCCGGGCTCTTCAGCAAATTTGTTTAATAATTGATAATGTTGCCACAGAACTAGGCGGGTCACGTTGTTAATTATAAGTTAGTCCAACTTATAACGACTGAGATTAAAATCAATACATAAAATTCTGAAGACAGTCTATTAAGAGCTAGCAGTACGGGTGGTGTATGAGTTTATTTAGTATGGACATGATGACATCATCGATAAAAATATTATTTGGCTGCTCTGCTACTAGCCTCAATCGGGAATTATATTGTTATAGTAGACACAATCAAATTTCACATAACTAAAGCATAATATATGATTTTGCAACATATCGTACTGAAGAAAAATGATGTTGTGACTACATAACTAAAGGTTTGAAGTAGCATGCGAATTGTCATGAACATCATGTGATAATTCATTTCGGTCATGCTAAAAGTTATATGTGATATTAAAACCACAAGGGTACAATCCTAGCAGCCTGTTTGGTAAACACTTAGGCAGGGGAATGGGAGTTTGCACAAGGGTGTTTATGAAGGGATTAGTCATGGGAAGTAGATTTTTACTCCCATTATATATGATGGGAATTAGCGTGGGATAAAACTCTGCTCATGAATTAACAGGGTACCCCCTGGGAAGAAATAGGTGGGAATTGGCTTCCTCAACTCCCATTCCCCTTCCTACTTAAACTCCCATTCCCTCTAATCAAACAGTGGACTTTTAATCTCCTCACCCCTCAACTCCCATTCCCCATCTCGAATTCCCCCGAACCAAACACGCTGTAGGGGACAAGCTCTGACAGGGGTACGTAGTCAAGGGAACATGTTAACACTTCCAAGTAAGATACACTGATATTTGAATTTGTCTTGAATGAAAACCCATAGGAGATGCCCCGGTAGTATAGAAAAAGTAAAACCCAAATTCTTTACCACGAAAAAATAAATCGACATTCAGAGTTCCTATAAGATTGTGCATGTCATAGAAGATAAGCGAAATAAGAAAACCACCAAATTCTTTACCGTGATTAGGAAGAATAAGTTATGATGATAGACCAAAAGCTGATTCTTAGAGAAATAAGTTTGGCAAAAAGAGACCGAGGGATGGTGTTGTAGCAAAAACGTTGTAAGAAAAGAAAATCATATAATGTAACATTAGATAGTATATATGATAAATGTAATGATTTAGACTATTGGTCAAGAAACTTAGGGAATGTGTGAATGATGACTTAGCAAAAAGCCAGTATGAAAGCATACGATTATTACATTTTAATATGATAGAGTGAATCAAACACAATTAATTCTAGCCGCGCAAATGCGCGGGTCACACTACCAGTTCTTTTATACAATAGCAGTCGTTAGTTGAAGATTTATCTGAGTAAATCTTATTCTGCATTTGCGATTCTTTCGCGCCACAATCCTGCACATCCTTGTTGCCTGTTTGGAACAAATACTCTACTGCTGCCGTTAGGCTACTCATAGTGGGGAGTATCATATGTTACGGTAGCATAGCATTTAACATGATACGGTATCTATCTATATTACTCTAACCCTTCCTCCTCTTTAATTCTTTGCGACATCGGCATGTTAACTATTCCCGAGTGCATGATACCGGCTATGATACCACCACACTATGGCCAGCCTTACACTACATCATAAACTGTCCTCCACCAGGAAGCGCTGTTTTTGGGTCGTACTGGCATATGCTCCCAAAATGTTCAGTGCCATTTTACTGTTTCTGCTGCAAGCGCCCAAAATGTTTGTATTGTGGGTGGTATCCGTATGACCACACGTACGGCGACATCCGTTCGTAGATGTGCGCCGATATAATGGCTTCGGCACGTGGGTGGGTCCTGGAGCTAAGACGGTGAGTTTAACACCTAGACAATATGCGCAAGTATTAATTGCGTCAGTACCTGGATGGTGGGACGAAATGAGCTATGTCATAATACTCACGTTTAAAGTTTCGGGACGAAATGAGCTATGTCGTATTCTAAGTGGAAAATACCCAAAAGTGCAGCTACAAAAATCGTGAATGGTGGCGTTTATATAGTATTGATTATGTTGGATTTTGCTCGGAATACGGCGTAAATTATTTTGTCCCGAAACTTTTACCATGAGTATTATGCTAGACCATGTATGTTGCCCAAAAGTTTAAAAAATAGTTGAGCATTTTTTTTCAATTCGGGTGTGCCTGGACCCAGGTTCGGTGCTGTATTTTCGTTGGAAGAGCCGTTACAATTTTCTTATATGCATAGATAGAGGATGTGATCATATTAATTGGGTGTATTTGTTCCACGTGAGCTAACAAGTCCATCTTTGCCAATAATTTTCATCTTTGACTGGTATTTCCTTGATGCAATTTTTAGTGTGTAGCTTTCTTGCAATTGTTTCTCCTTTTTTCATGGGACCCAACAAGCCACAATAATTCAGCGGAAGTATTTTGGGACAAACAATAAAACGCACGTCGCTCGTGTGTCATATTCCAAAGGACAATTATTGCGTTAATTAGGACTAGGACGTGTGCAGTATAACTCTCTCCCCTCATACTAATAAAATATAAATAGTCATGTAGATTTTGTATTGAGTCAAAATTTCAAGTTTGGTTAGTTTTATAAGAAACATTGACACCTACAATACCAAATCAGTGTCGTTAGATGATTATTCGGCTATGCTTTTTAGTTAACATGCTCCCTCCCCTTTCGCTTCTAAGCGGCTGCTTGGGTAAACTCGTTCCCGCAGGGGTTCACGCGCGCATAGAAAAGAGTAGATACATAGGGGAACAAGAGCCACGAGCGAAAGAATTTTGAAACAAAGGAGAAAAAAGAATACATGTCGCTCGTGTGTTGCCATCCAAGGACCATTATTGCATTAACTCGGATGACGATATATTGTGTATTATCGCATAGGCTCATTCATTAGTGGAGTGCAACGGCTACGGGTAAAGATTACAACATGAGACTTGGTTCACAGCCATGGCTCGGTCGATCAGCTATATAAGCGCCTCCCCCTACCTGTGATCTGCAAATAGTAGTTCCAACTTGAGCAAGAGAGCCTTTGAAAAACAAAGACACTCGAGCAAAGAGAGAAACCGTCTGGACATGGCAGGGACGGCGGTGAGCATGGCGAGGTCCATGCTGGGGGGTGCCATCTCCAAGGCCGCCTCTGCCGCCGCCGCCGAGATGAGCTTGTTGATGGGTGTGCGAAAGGATATCTGGTACTCCCTCTGATCCATATTACTTGTCGCGGCTTTAGTACAACTTAAGGGAGTAATTAAGTTTGTAGTTACTTAGACCTTTAGACGTCAGCATTGCTACATTTATATATGTTGCGGGTCTAAAGTCTATTCACTGAGCCACTGAGGTGCAAATTTCCCTACACGTTGCTGCATAATACGGCTCTAGGACGACACTAGCTGTTGTCCTACATTTCTTATGCATGTTTGTTTGGCAGGTTCATTAAAGATGAGCTAGAGACGATGCAGGCATTTCTGCTGACTGCTGAAGCGATTAAGATGAAAGACATTCTGCTGAAGGTGTGGGCGAAGCAGGTGAGAGACTTATCGTACAATATTGAAGATTGCCTTAGTGAATTCATGGTGCATGTGACAAGCCAAAGCTTGTCGCGGCGGCTGATGAAGCTCAAAGACCGCCATCAGATCGCCATGCAGATCCGTGACCTCAAACTCAGAGTTGAAGAAGTAAGCATTAGGAATACACGCTACAACTTGATCAAGACGGAGGCCTCCAACAGCGTTGGGGAGGTGGATTCCTACAGGGAAGATGTCCGCAATCACGCGGCTAGCAACATTGATGAAGCAGAACTTGTGGGCTTTTCCAAGCCTAAGGAGGAGTTGATAAACCTGATGGATGTCAACACTGAAGATGGTTCTCCCAAGGTAATATGTGTTGTCGGCATGGGTGGTTTAGGAAAGACTACTCTTGCAAGGAAGACATATGAAAGTAAGGAAGATATTGTGCAAAAATTCTCTTGTGTTGCTTGGATCACAGTATCACATTCATTTTTCAAGATAGAGATGCTCAAGGATATGATCAGACAACTTTTGGGACCCGAGTCACTGAAGAAATGCTTGAAAGAACTTAAAGGGAAGGCAGTGCAAGTGGGTGACCTCTCCAAGTACCTCATGGAAGAGCTCAAGGATGAAAGGTATTTTATTGTTTTTGATGACTTGTGGACCATAGATATGTGGAGGTGGATCCAAGAATTTGCTGTTGCTAGCAATAATAGGAAAGGCAGTCGCATAGTAGTAACAACACGAGATATGGGCTTAGCTAAGGAGTGTTCTCGTGACTCACATATCTACCAACTCAAACCTCTACAACCAGTTGATGCTGCAAATTTGTTACTAAGAAAGAGTAGGAAAAGGCAGGAAGACATGGAGAGAGATGGGAACATAGTTGAAAAATTAGTTAAAAAGTGTGGTGGTTTACCATTGGCTATACTCATGGTAGGTGGCGTCCTTGCCACAAAAAAGGTAGCTGAGTGGAGACAATTTTATGATCATCTCCCTTCAGAGCTTGAGACTAACCCCAGCCTTGAAGCAATGAGGAGGATGGTTACTCTGAGCTACAACCACCTACCATCTCATCTAAAGTCGTGCTTTTTGTACCTAAGCATCTTCCCTGAGGATTTTGAAATTAAGAGAAGGCCTCTAGTAGATAGATGGATAGCTGAGGGGTTCATCAAAGCTAGGGGTAGGGTAAACATCGAGGATGTTGGAAAAAGTTATTTCATTGAGCTAATCAACCGGAGCATGATTATACCATCAAGAGTGAATGTGGAAGGAACCGTTAAGAGCTGTCGAGTCCATGATATCATGCGTGATGTCATGGTTTCAGTTGCTAGAGATGAAAATTTTGTGTACTTGACCGCGGACGATAATTTAACTAGTGTGACAGAGGAGAATTTTCGTCATGTATCATACCATGGTAGAAAGTTCCTAAAGGAATGCATAGATTGGAGGCATGTCCGGTCATTAACTATGTTTGGTGAGAGACCCATAGAGCCACCAGCTCCCCCTTTTTCACCTAGCACGGGAATGCTTAGAGTCCTGGATCTACATGGTGCACATTTCAGAATCACAAAGAAAGATATCAAGGACATAGGATTGTTACGCCACTTGAAGTATTTGAATATTGGAAGTGCTAAAGCATATTCAAATATTTATAGAATTCCGAGATCTATAGGAAAATTAAAAGGTTTGCAGACTTTGGAGATAAGAATGACAGATATATCAAGAATACCAAATGAGATTTGTAACCTTCAGAGTCTCCGTAGCATCCGGTGTAAGAAAACACATTGGTTCTATCTTGGTCTTCAGCCCTCTATGGGGTGCTTGATGGACATGATGTATCATCAGATGATTACTGGTAATTCTCATGAAAAAGCTTTGAAGCCACGCATGCCTTGCTTTAGGCATTGGTCAATATACAAAGGTGTAAGTGTGCCGAGAGGGATTAGCAAGTTACAAGAGTTACAAACACTAGAGGTTGTGGACATCAAACGGAGTGATGCCAATGCAATTAAAGAGCTAGGTGAGCTTGTGCAGCTAAAAAAACTTGGGGTGGTAACGAAAGAGGCCACCGAGCAAAAATGCAAGTTACTTTGTGCGGCTATCGAGAAGTTCACTTCCCTGTGCTCTCTTAAGGTGAACACAAGCCAAAATGGCTCTCTCGAGTGGCTGCATTCTGTTTCTTCTCCTCCCCTATCCATGAGGAGCCTCCAGCTGGTTGGATGTCTTGGAGAAATGCCAGACTGGATTGGAAGTTTGACACATTTAGTGAAGATTTATCTAGGGCATAGCGAGCTGAAAGGTGATAAAACCATGGAACTATTAGGCACACTGCCCAACCTTATGCTCCTTCGTCTTCGTCAGAATGCTTATGTTGGGAAGAGTCTAGTCTTTGGAGCAAGAGCATTCCCAAATCTCAGGGAACTAGATATTTTTTACCCGGATCGAGTGAGAGAGGTGATATTCGAAGAGGACACCTCGCACCAGTTGGCAAAGATACAATTCCGTGGCGGCCGATGTGTGGAATTTATTGGCATCAAACATCTCCCAAGGGTCAAGGAGATTTCACTTGGTTTGGAGGCTAGAGTGGCGAAGCTTGGTGTGCTGCAAGGGGAAGTGGAGGCACACCCCAACCATCCCGTGCTGCGACTAAGGGAAGACTGGAGCATGCATAACATAGACCCCTCTGTACACGAAGCGCAGGAGGAAGAATTAGCTAATTTTCGGAGGCAGCATCAGCAGGAGAGATCCGCTCATAATCGCAAGTGGTGGCCATGGCGACGACGGGCGCAATTAGGTCAGCTAATTAACTTGCATTCCGTTCAGCTAGTAGTACTGGTATATAAATAGCTATCAACTGATCGAGATGATAATTGCTACTACTATGAATATACACTTACAAGTTACAGTTCATGTCTATGTAGTTGTTTTTGTCCACAACAGCCAAGGCTCCAATGTAGAAGATGATGGAGATGATTTCTTCTCTTGCACTTCTCATGACGAAGATGCTTGCTGAAGATACAACTCATGGCGCATTGCCTTATATATTGGTTCAGAAACTACTCCTATTGTTGAAGGCAACTGACAAGGATCCAACGGGGCAAAGGTAAATCCTAACCCTTCCTTATTCAACCTGATGAAATTAGTGTGGACTGAATACTGGGAGCGCATTTGCTGATGAAATAAACTCCTCTGCTTTGTTGTATGCTCTGTACTCAGCTCGGAAAACCGACCACCCAACATAAGATGCTACTACGTACTACAAAGCTGCATATGCTGTTATGCTGCACTTGGACATCACGTTCAACTTCCTTACAAGTTTCAGGTTGATTATCTCCTCTCCGACGTTATACAGGTACCACTCAAATCTTGTTTTACTTGGGGGATGATTGGTACCGACGAGAGATGGAACAGTCCTTAGATTCGAGTTCAGTGTTGTGGTGTTACTTGTTAGGTGCATTGCTATTTCAGCCGCAAAAAAAGAAGGTGCATTGCTATTTATGTGTTGCATATAAAAGTTATATTGTTTTCTGTAATTTGAATTTTTCATACTTAGCAGGAAGAAATTTGTGTTTTCATAATAATCTCTATTAAATCTTTGTACATATTTATTCCGCAGGGGAGAAGACGTGGAGATCCAATACACTTAACTATACAAGATGCTACTGCTAAGCTGCATATATTGTTATTCTGCAATTGGTCATCAGATTGAACCTTGCAAGTTTGCTGCTAGTTACCTCCTGATGTTTTTACGGTCCAAATGGAAGAGGAGTGGCACATATCTTGTGGGTATTGGTGGAACAGAGGCGAGCAAGATCTCTGATCGAAAGTTCAAGTGGCAACTACTGGCCTAAATAATTGTAAATTGTTTGGAAAAGATCATGGAACGGATGATCAATCTGATGAGAAGACCTGCAATTGTGAATACAGAGTACTTGCTTCCTTTACTAGCTAGAGTATTTAAGTACCCGCAACCTGTATTGGCGATGCTGTTTTAATTACAACACCATCGTGCAAATCTAAAGCTATATTGTACTGCTGATTGGGGTGTAAATTATTTGCTGTACAGCATCGTTAGTGTGTTGTGAGAACACCGCCGGGCAAGCCTTCGTAGTTCTTTTGCTGTATGGCTGCTGTTTAATTTGTTATGAGAAACATATGTTATGGAATCGCCTGTAGCCTTTGCCCACTTGCTCGGTTTATGGGCCTGTGTTTTTGTTGTTTTATATACATGGTGCATATAGTGTAAAAGTTCTTTGTCAATGAACAAAATGCTGGCAAACAACAGTATATCTGTCCATCATTTTTCTCACCGACACAATAGTTCTGGATGTGGAAAGGGAGAAACGTAGTGCAGGGAACACAAGAGCAATGTTGAAAATATGGTCCATTAGCTGGCATACTTATAGCATAGCTAGCAAGCCTAGACGCAGAAAATGTTGATGCTCAATTGCTTGGACTTGGCTACACTGCAGACATGAATAAGTACCATCTTCAGAATGTTCACCACTGAACCTCCCAAAGATGGTTGAAGCTGGAACCGTGCATACGATCCAAGTCCATGATCACCATCACCCCAATAGCATTTTTTAGTACAAAATCTCAACAATTACCCAACTACCACTTCCTCCGTTTCATAATGTAGTGCATACAGTTTTTTAAAAAGTCACATCACAAACTTTGACCAAGATTATGGAGCAAAATATTTACATCTATAATGTCAAACATATATCATTAGATTAATGATAAGACGTAGTTTCATCTTTAAAATTACGGCATTTATTTTGGATTGGAGGAAGTACTAGTTATTGAGGTAACTTGGCTACCAAATAAAGTAGCACACATGAGTAATACTGATGGACTCGCGCCGGCGATGCCACACTCACATATTCAACGGCGTCGCTGAAAGCGATCAGATGCGTGATGGTGATGTCGTTCCCGGCACCGGTGGCGGCAGCGGAGCGGCCACCCCTGCCCTCGACGCCTAGGCGAAGCTGCCCGGAACAAAGCAAAGCGCACTCACTTAGACCAAGAACTTAGACACCCTAGTAGAATACGCTCAATCGACTGCTGCACTCGTTAACTCGAAACCCTCGATCGCAAGGGAGTCTACTGGTGTGACAAGGTGACACTCCCTGGCAGCCCCGTTACTCCACTGCTATCGGTTCATGCACCAATTGTTCTCAACTCCAAATTCTGCATACGGTCCACCTGCACGATGTCCATTTAAAATTTTAAATAACGCATTGGGTTGGCTGCAGCGAGATGATTTTCGCAGACCTAGTAAAGAGCACCTTGGAAAGGCCAGCCAATCTGCTTGTGTTTTGATTTAAAATAGTAGCAAGAACAAGGAAAAGAACAAATGCCGCCCACTTTCCTCAATTCAATTCACGGGGATGTAGCCTTCACTGATCTTGGTTTGGCAAGAGGAGCATGGCAGCACCACCTTCTCACCATGGCAGCAGCACCACTATGAGCCACCCGTTTGTGGATTCTCGCCGCGTCAAATGCATCGATTATGGCAGCACCTTGCTTGCTATTATAAGCAAAGCTGCAAGCCGACCTTCTCTTGTGTAGCTGCATAGCATGCAAGAGGTTTCAGGCAATGCAGGCTCCGTCGAGCATCTAGCTCGGCATCCATGTAGGAGTAGTCACTCTCCCACTCCCCGGGGCGGAAGCTTAGCAACGGACGGGATGCATGTTCTCTCCGTATATATATAAAGGTCACATAGCTCATCCCCCGAAGCATAACAACCGGAGAGCGAGAAACTCAGCGACCAACCGGAGCGAGCAAGAAGCTCAGCGACCAACCGGAGCAAGAAGAATGGGCTACCGCTTCGTCAGTGGCCTTCTAGGTGGCATGGTCGGTGACTACCGTGGTGTTAAACCTTCCAAAGATCATCAGGTACATCCGGTGAATCATTTCTCTCGCACTCTTTTTTTTTGAACCTTTAATCAATCACACGTAGATATGACAGGGTCATTGTGCAGTTGTGTAGGAAAGGAGAAGCTGCGCAAAACAACACGACCGCGGAGTACCGTCCCGAGTTCCGCGAGTGGCTTGTTGCCCTTGGTACCTTCGGCCTGGGGTTAGGAAATACTATGTATGGCTGCTCCCAGATCTCCGGCGTATCGCCCACTTTCTGCCTATTTTTGAATCAAAACGACAATTGTCTCCTTATATGTGATTGGATGCGTACATGATCACCCATCCATATGACTAAACTATACCTCCAAATGTTCTTGATCAACCTTTCATCTTCTCTTCCACCCACCTCGATGTTCTCTCCCTGGGCCGACCCTAGCACTATGTAGGTCCCAGTTTGAATGAGGTATAAGAGGGTATCATAAGGACGCGGCTAATCTGCACCCGAGCTCATATGCTCCCGCATGAACAGTAAAATCGAAAAAAATCAAAACAAATTCAAAAAATTCCAAATTTTTTTGAGAGAAACATTGACAAAAGTTCTAAGTGCCTGCAAAAATTCGTCATGAAATCACATTCCTAGAAGGCGTGGCAGAAAAACAAAAACAGTACTCTGAAAAAAGCTACTTTCAAACGCATTTTGAAGCACTGAATTTGTTTTTTTTGCCACGCCTTACAGGAATGTGATTTCATGATGAATTTTTGCAGGCACTTAGAACTTTTGTCAATGTTTCTCTCAAAAAAATTTGGAATTTTTTGAATTTGTTTTGATTTTTTCGATTTTACTGTTCATGCGGGAGCATATGAGCTCGGGTGCAGAATGGACTTTTCGGTATCATAAGCACTTTCCGTCGGTATATCATAAAAATTACTATAAGGCCGTAAAAATGGAAAATGTAATAGGATTAGCAAATAATGTCTTACTACACCATCTATGTGCGATTACATGATGCAAATAATGGCTATAAGACACATCTACCCAGTCATAAATAATTATTTGAATAAATACAATGTGATGAAGTGCGCCGGGATATGGGGGACATATGCCCCCTCTCCACCCCATAATAGTGTTGATATTATGTTGTGCAAATCAATTTTTACAACTCACTTCGCGAATGCCTCTGCCGCCTCCAGCGATGGCTGCCGGCTGCGCACAGCCCACCCCTCCTGCGGCAACCTTTGCTCCTCCGGCAGCGTTCCGGCTGCCATCTCCTTTTACCGGAAAGTTCGTTCCTCCGGCAGCGTTCTAGCCGACGCCTGTCCTCTGGCAGCGTTCTGGCTGATGCATGAGATTACACGACATCCAAATAAAGGATGAATGTTTTGGGAGTACAAATATCAATCACGTCCTCAACATGAACAATCGAAAAGAGCAAAACTGATTGCCACTCTATTGGAAAAATTTCTATCAACTGACACAACTCTATATTATCAACACATATGCACTTCACTTGACAGTGGAAATACCGTTATAAACTTTAATATCACCAACAAACGCTACAGCCGATAGCAGCTAATTTTAGTTACCTACAACATTAACTACGACCGCATATATTTCTATTTTTACCAGCTGTGACATTTTTACTTGGCCAGGGGTAATCCTCCTTGTAGAAAATAAAATAAAATAAAAAACACATGTAAACAACATGATAGGAAAGGGCCGGGCGATGTTGGACATTGTTGTCACGGACTTACTCCCATTCAAGCGAAGCGAATGGAATCAAATCATATTGTGTCTATATGAGCATACAATGCAAATGCAAAGTCGTACTATAATTTCACTCCCATGAAGTAACCATCAAGAACTGATTGAGCTTAAGTTAATTATGTAACTGAATGATAAAGTTCAGGTGTATCTCATGTGAGGATGGATAATCATTCACCTGCATTGGTCAGGCATGGAAGAAGGCTTCACAAACAAAGGGTAATATCCATTTAAAGTCCACAAGGTAACAAACATAACTTTACTACTACTCACACATCATAACATGAGGTGCACAAAATTTTATCAACCTCATTCATACCGGTCATTCCACAATTATTCCTAGAGAGTTCAAAAGGGACCTGAAAGCATGACAAAGGCTTGATATTATCTCCGATCGCTACAGTCGGTGGTCCTTCGAGCCGTCCGTTTCCGGGTGGTGTGCCGTGGGGGTCTCTCAGTGCGGCTCCAAGCTATCCGATCTTCCCAGACGGCTTGTGCCCGGGCGGTCCAGCGGGAAGGTCAATGGCAGGTGGACCGCTTGGCTTGCCCGGGGCCGTCGTCATTGGGCGGCATCGGGCGTGCCCGGGAGGAACCTATTGCGCGTGCGAAGGTGCAGACGGGCCCGCCTATCGGCGTCGTTGACCCATGCCGGGTGGGTTCGGTGGCGACTGGTAAGGCTGCATCGCGCCTGTAGCGCAGGCTTGCACGTCGGGCCTCCCTGTCGGGGTTGTACGCATCGTGTCGATCTGGTTAGCCCGCTTTAGTGGACCCTGTGCCATGGCTGTAGACCTGTGCGACCCAGGTGGAAGCTCCACGACGGGTGGACCACCCGACGCGCCTGGGGCCACTATCATTGGGCGGCTTCGGACACGCCCCACCTGCGTGTGAGCGCCTAGCTAGACACGCCCGTCAGCTTCTTAGCCCCATCCGGCTGGCTTGGTCGCTATAGTTGACGGTCCTCCGCCGTCCGTTTCCAGGCGGCGTGCCGTGTGGGGGGGTGGGGGGGGGGGTCTTTTGGTGCGGCTTCGAGCCATCCAATCTTCTCGGATGGCTCGTGCCCGGGTGGTCCGGCTGGAAGGTCCATGATAGGTGGACCACTTGGCCCGCTAGGGGCCACCGTCATTGGGCGGCGTCGGGCGTGCTCGGGAGGGACCTGTCACGTGCACGAAGGTGCAGACAAGCTTGCCTATCGTCCTTGTCGACCTGTGCCGGGCGGGTTGGGTGGTGACAGGCGAGGCTTGCGCAGCGGCTGTAGCGCCGACTTGTGTGTGGGACCTCTCTGTCGGGGTTGTACGCATCGTTCCTTTCTGGTTAGCCTGCTTTAGTCAACCTTGTGCAGAGGCCGTAGAGCCGGCTCATGCACGGGCCCATCTTGATAGGCCCGTTGGCTGTGTGTCAGATGTGCGCGTGGTGCCCTGGACATCGGCCATGGTGCACACAGGTCCCATATTCATCTCAAAGGCTTCTTAAATGTCCGGGCTGTCTGGTAGCACTCATAATCATCTCATATATGGGATGAGTATAAGGAGTGGTCGGGCGTGTCTGGTCAGTGGTCCTGCGTCCGTCACATAGGATTGGGTCCCCATAGAGCATTTTTTTCTTTTTTATTATTTCTTTTCTTTGTCTCTCTCCTTCTCCATCAATCACATGCATGTGACCGGATATATAAGGAAAAAGTGAGGGACATGGCTGCGTGAACAGAAAAACAGAGGGTCAAAGCGGACACGCCCGGATGCTGACCGGTCGCGTCTGCGCGCGTTTTAGGGGCTAAATTTGTGCAGTCCGGCTGTAGATGCCCTTATGTTCCTATGGGGCGAGAACAAATTTACCGCTGATGAGTTGCAAACTCTACACATAAAGTACTGTTCTATCCAACTTCTTGATAATTAAAATGCTGTTTAACTGGCCAAGTAAATACGAAAATTCCAACTGTTTCAGGTATGCCAGGCACACCCGCTCTGTATCTCTCAGTAAACTCCCCACACAAAAAGTGTTTCCTCTTTATTTTCTCATCATGCTAGGTTTGACACGCTGTAGAATTCAACGCTGACAATCACAGTTCGTCCGGCAGCCTTCCGGGCTCAATTTGGCATTGAGCCGGATAGCCGGGCAACTGGTTTGTTGATAGAGGTGCACACAAAAAGATAGGGGTGCACGCAGTAATAACAGAGCGTTGGGGATTGTTGCTGTAAGGCCTCTCCCCGCCCTCATGGAAAAATGTCAAGCGTGTCATGTTTTACTGTTAAGGTTGTGGTGTTTCCAATTCCAGTGATTTGAAGTGCTTGTGCTTGTGCCGTATTGTTTTACACCATTGTTGCAAACCTAAAGCTATTGTGCTGATTCGGGCGTAAAGTATCTGTTGTACTGCCTTGATGGTGCCGTGAGGTCGCCGCTGCGCAAGCTTTCGTAGTTTTTGTGCTGCGTGGAGTGTCTGTGTGACCATCTACCTTCGTATGACTATGTTTACAGGCCTCTGTTTTTGCTGTCTTGTATACATGATGCATTTATTGTGAAGCTCTTGGTGAATGAACAGAATATTTGCAAACAACAGTATGTCTGTCCATAATTTTTCTCACCGACACAATAGTCCTTGAATATCTGACATAAATATAGCGTGCCTAGACTTAGAAAATGTTGATTTCAAGCACTAAAACTAACAAAGATGAGAGTATTCATTTCCAGTACAAGTGCAGAACCCCATCCATTTCCCTCACTGATTGGGCCATATAACAGAAATAACAACATCGCTGATGCAGTAAAACAAACCTGCAGTCGAGGTGCATATCGTGACCAGAATAAAAAACATCAGTTCAGTCAAATTCTGTTTCAAATGATCCGAGGGAGGTCTTGAGTGTCTACAAGTTCAAAGTTCAGGACGGACAAACACCAGATTAATTCTTATATTTTTTTGTCTCCTTTTCCTTGTTATGATAGGAAGCAACAACGGTACACTGATACACACCTTCTGGATTACTGCAGATGAGATGGGAAACCTTCAAAGGTATCGAGTCCTCACAGTATGAAGCTCCCATTAGGCTCACCATTTTCTACAACGATAAAAGTGTGGACGTGTCAGCTTGGACAGAATGCCTAGCCTCCATTTGCTGCTAAACACATGTACCTGGCTCCCATTACGCTCTGTGCGTCAAAAGGTTGCCCGGGTGCACAGAGCGTCGATGCCGGTCCAACTAGAAGAAACAGCGACCGAAAAAACAAATTACTGTAGAGAGCGGCACACACGACATTATCACTGTAGCAGCCGTGTTTTTAAAAACAATTCGGAGCACTTTTTAAAATATGAACTGACTTTTACGAAAGCGAATATTTTCCGACATTGGGAACATTTTTTGAATATTCTGAAATTTTCAAAGAATTTGGAGCATTTTTCCAAAACATGAACATTTGATGGAAATATGGTTTTTTTGGAAACGGGAACATTTTTGAGATTCAGAAAAAAAAACGATAACGCAAATTTCCAAAACCTTTGTTTTTGTACGAACATTTGTTGAATCTATGATTTTTTTTGGAAACGGGAACATTTTTGAGATTCAGAAAAAAAGGAGAATGCAAATTTCCCAAACCTTTGTTTTTGTACGAACATTTGTTGAATCTATGATTTTTCAAAATGGGAACATTTGTAAAGTTCCATAACAAAATTTTAAAATAAGATTTTTTTTGAAATTCCGAACATACCCTGAATATATGATGACTTTTTGATCTGTGAACAATTTTTGAAAAGGGAACATTTTTTAAAGTTCCAATTATTTTGAAAACACAAACGTTTTCTAAAAAGAAAAAAAAGTGAAGTCTGCACATTTTTTAAAAGGAAGTTTTGAAAAACACAGACAAAGAAAACTGTTAAAAGACACAACCAAAAAATGAAAATAAAAAACCAATAAAAAATTCAACCTGAACCTTTTCAAAAATTGATCCCCAAATCGATGATCACTGTACAGCCAAATGGGCCGGACTGTCGGTTGCTTGCTCGGTACTGTGCGATTGGGGTCTATTTGGCGCACTATGCGTTAAATAGGGAATTCTGTTTGCAAGAGAACCATTTCGATTTTTTTTAGCAATGTTAACCACTTGGATGTTTTTGTTTGAGGGGAAGATAACCACTTGGAAGCGTATCAGGATTCACGAGTCCTGTTACCTTAGTCAACAAGGCCCGGACCAAGCCCACATAAATGTAAAGCCGAGCCCATAGAATCTCCCCGTCGTCAATTGTTTCCCCCTCGTGTTCATTAAATCAATGCAGGCAAATCCTATATGACGCGCGTGTGCGTCCAGGAGCTGCGGCTTCGCTGAAGCGACTCCCCACTTGGGCCGGCCCATGAACGGATTCCTGTGCCGTTTTCCTTCGCTGTTTGTTTCCTTCGATGCTTCTGCATTTTTTCGTTTCGTTTTTCTTAAGCGGTTTCTTACTTCCAGTTTTTCACTGTTTTGTCCGATTTTCTGTTATTTTGTTCCGTTTTTTTATTTTTCTGTTTTGGTTCTTTTTTTACGTTATTTTTTTATTTTTATGTTTCTGTTTTCTTCTCTTTATTTACATATTATATAAAATATTCACAGGTATTACAAAAATGTTCATTGTATTAAGAAAAATGTTCACTGTATATTGTGAAAATTGTTCACCTTTGCATATAAAAATGTTCATCGTATGTTATCAAAATGTTCATCATATATTATGAAATTTTTCAACGTTTGTTACTAAATGTTCAATGCGTATCGACAATTGTTCAACACATACATTTATATTTTTCAAAAATGTTCATCGTATATTAAGAAATGGTCACCGTGTATTATTTAAAATGTTCAATGGATATCACAAATGTTCAGTCTATGTTTTTCTAAAAAAAATTCAAAAGATTACAATACTTATCGTATCGCGCCTCTAATTTATGACCAGAGCTCGGTAGCTGTCTTGGTTAGTGGCACTCGTTCACGAGAGGGAGGTTGTGAGTTCGATCGTATTCTCGCTGGTTCATAACTTTTTGGTTATTAATTTTACTTGCCCTGGAGCTCGTCTACCTCCTAATTGGCCAGCCCATTTTCTGTGCCTTCAGCGAAGGGTCGCAATTTGCCGCTGGCAGGCGGCCAATAGGAGCTCCCATCAATGCAGGAACCTGCTACCGTCTTGCGTCTAGCGCGAGACAAGCGGGCCGTCCCAATACTGCAACTCCAGAGAGCGGTTTTGGGAAGCTTCTATGAACCGATTTGGACTGGCTTTATAAGCTTCCATGTGGATTTTATTTCTTTGTTTTGCTTTTACGTGTTTTTCTTATGGTTTTCATCTGTTTCTTGTATCTATTTTTCAAATAGATGCCAATTTTTTAAATACATGTTGTAGATTTTTCGTATGGACACAAACCATCTTTTATACATGTTGAATATTTCATTTAAAACATGATGGACAAATTATTTTTCAAATATATGTTGAATATTTTAGAGGATACATGCAAAACATTTCTGAAATACACGTTGAAGGTATTTATAATAGTATGAAACATTTTTTATAAGCCTACATTAACAGTTTTTTTTACATTATATAAATATTTTTTGAGATGTTACAAACATATTCTTGAAAGACGTGAAGATTGTTTTTAAATGCCAGAACTCTTTTTGTAATATAAGAAACATTTTTTAGTTATGTTGATATTTTTCCAGTACATAAACATATATTGTAAAATGTGACAAACATATTTCTGGATGCACGAACATTGTGTACACATTTTTCAAAAATATGACTAACATGTTTTTAACATGTGAACATTTTTTTTACTGTGATGATTGTTTTTGAATACTATCAATAGTTTCTAAAAGTTGGGTAATTTTTTTTACAATGCATTAGCATTTTTTACATGTGCAAATGAGTGCTTTTAAAAACTTTTATAAATTCAGTTATGTAATATATGCATTAAAATACTTTCAAAATAAGAAAATAAAACAACAAGAAATAAAAAATAACAAATGAACAAACCAAGCGACAGAGGTCCCTACTGGGCTGGTTCATTAGAGGCTGACCTGTCGCGAGCACACACTGTTTGTCGGAGCAGGTGGGACAAATGATGCTATATATCTCGCTTGCTGCGAAACTTATTGTCCGCTCGCCTAAGGGCGACACTAGATGGCCGACTCAGAAGCAGCCTGGCGAAGTGCGATTCACATCGATTTTTATTTGTCGTTTTTACATACTTTTTAATCTTTTACCTGGTCGGTTTTAGTTTTTCTTTCTTTTTGATTCTGTATCCTTCGCTTTCATTTACGTTCTTTTATTTTCCCTTTTCTGGTTCCCGGCATACATTTCGCTTATTTTTTGCTCTTTCTTCTAAGATTTGTATTCCAATTCTTTTTCTTTGTTCATCATGCATACAAAAGCTTAAAAACAATTCCGAGGATACTGGGAACTTAATAGTGCTCATCATGTATGTTAAAAGGATTTATGTCACCTTTTTGAAAAATGTTTGGTGCGTATATAAAAAAGGATCACCGTTTATAAATTTTGTTGTTGTGTACTTTAGAAAGGATTATCCAGTATTTCAAAAATATTAATCAGTTATTTCAACTAATTAATATAATTATTAAAAAATTGGATATATCAGGAAATTGTTCATCAGTATTATAGAATATTCATTGTTTCTTAAAGGATGTTAATCATGTATCTAGAAACTGTTCATTGTGTATTTAGAAACTGTTCATCAAGTATTAAAAAATGTACATAGTTTCTTTGAACATGTTTATCATGGATTTTTAAATACATACTGAACATTGTTTTAATATCCGGTGTTTTTTTAAATACACTACGAACATTTTTAATACCCGGTGATTTATTATATAACACGATGAACATATTTTGAACACAATAAGCTTTTTAAAAACTTGGTCAAATATTTGAAATATGTGATGCTTTTTTAAACGTGATTATTTTTTTGATGCATGATGAACCTTTTCTTAAAATACTTTCAACTTTTTTACTTACCTACTAGCATTTTGGTAAAACTAGTAAAATAAATATATATTCAAAATTAACTTGCAAGGGTTAAAATGAAACTATCTTTCTTAATGATACATTACTTAATTTTTTTTTGTAGTTTTTTCTCCTGGGATTACACAGCCGTCGCTCATGTATTGCTATTCAATACACAATTGTTATTCTTTATGGGAAAAAACTTCTGATATATTTATCTACTGTCAAGGCAAAGTACAAAGAGCATTAGAAATAGAAATTACATCCAGGTCAGTAGGGCACCTTACGATGACTACAAGTACTGGAGCAGACCGAAGGCGGGCTCCCATCACCCCCCCCCCCCCCCACCCCCTCATCGGAGCCGAACAAACCTTGTTGTAATGGACTGTTGGGAAGTCGTCGTGCTAAGACCCGACAGGGCCAACGCAGCAGAATAGGAGCCACCACCATTGAAGAGAAGCTTAAATCAGAATGATCCAACCTGTACACACACGAAGACAGACGAACAGAGCGCGGGCAGCGAGGTCCCGGTGGGCACTGGTCATGGCGCGGGGAGGCCCCGGGCTCCCCTCGTCAGATCGGAGGCGATCTGGTCCGCTCGTGATGTATGACCTCCGGCCGGCCTGGATCTCCGGCGTGCACGCGGCTGCTGACGTTGTGGCTGGTTCGGAGGTGGCGGTAGGGTGCTTGGCCGGGGGAAACCCTTGGCCGCCGGTGGCGGTCACGGCGTCGATGGCGTCCCGGACGCCATTCCCTCCTTGGTGGCGGCGCCGAGGCTAAACCTCCCTTGCCTCCCCCCTTCCCCTGCACCCGGGTGAAAACCCTAGCCCCGGTGGTTAAGCGGCGGCGGCGCCACAGCGTCGACACCTTCTTGAAGGCGCCGACTTGGGCATGGGGATGCTGGGCGTGCATGGCGAGATTGTCTGGATCCTGGTGGCGGCCCGTCTGATCTACCGCGTCGCAGCTCCGGGCATGTCTCGTGACTGCGGTGCTTATCTTCCGGCCGTGTCTCCGACGGCGACCTCGCCCTTCCTCACCTTGTACTTGCCGTGGTGGAGCGGTACTTCATCTCACTCATTGATGGCGGCGGAGTTCGGCGGCATGGCGCTGTGGAGGCTCGGCGTCCGATGCGCGGAGATGGACTCGCGCAGTAGGAGGTAGCTGTCTGGCGTCATGGTGACGTCGATGGCAGAAGTGGCCTTCACAAGGTAGAAGACTCAATATAATCTGAAGACGGACCTGTGGAAGATGGCGGCGACAACACAAGAGTGCGTCTGACCGGATTGTGCCCCAGGCCCGGTATGTGGCTCGGCTGGGGCTTCCGGCTTTTGATGTTAGGTTTAGGTGAGTGGTTTGGGTAGTGGCCCAGCTAGCATCCCTTCATCATATGGATAAGAGTAGCGGCATATGTTGCCAAGATGGTGGATTCAGGTATATTGTTTGTAATACTTTGTAAGGTCCTCGAGAATAATTAATAAAGTGGCCGTATGCATCTCCCAGATGCAGAGGCCGGGGGTCATCCTCCTTTTCTAAAAAAAAAGATCCACATGGATCCACCGTAGAAAAATACCGACCGAATCATGTGAAATGCATCGGAGACAAACCTCCACAGACGACGCTAGAAGCACCACTGGGACAAGGGATAGACGGGGAGAACCTTATTCCATCTTCAAAAACCGCAATGGCCTCACCACTTTGAGCAGGACACAATAACCCTAACAAAACTCAAAAAAATATCCCAAAACAGAGCCCTCCCACCGGCAACGGTCAGGATCCACCACGTCTACATGGTCCTAAGGCCATAGGAAACGAGGTAGACTGCCAGCGGGAGGTACGAGAAACCCTAGCGGCTGGGTATCCTTGCGTATGAGAGAAGCAATCACACAATTATTGCATTAGTTAATCATGGAAAACAAATTATTGCATTAACTACGATTAAGGCATGTGTACTATACTACTAAAAAAATTACTGCATTCCAGATTCGTTTATTTTGTAAAGAGAAGTCAGCTGGTTCATGGGATCATTTTTTAAAAAGGGGTTGGTTACACATTGTACGAGAGATTCCTTGAAATCTCATGGGAATATGTACGTTGTCATGGGATGCCATCGACGATCGAGGCCATATGCATGTTACTGTAACATGCATGCCAGCCACTGGCCGGTAGGTCATAGACTAATAGAAATTGCTGCGTCGTTTGTTTGTATGTTCAGCATAGCAAGGATTAGATTGCAGATCGAGCCAGTAGTCTCTGATTGACCACACCGGCGACCGGGACGGCCATGGCGACCGAGCAGCTCCTCCAGTGTCGACCTGGTTGCTTGGTGCTTCTTCTCCTTCTCCTGGCCTCCGTGATGATGTGCCCTCTTGTTTGGTCCTCACCGCCGACCACCGTGGGACGGCCGCCAGAGCTAACCCTCCTCGCCGGCGCGGCAGAGAAGGGCGCAGGTACGCATAGTATCATGTATTCACATGAGAGCTAGCATCAGCCGCGAACTTGAATCAGTTAGCTTCTTCCGAAGTTTAGTTTTGCTTCGACAGACCTCTCTAAATTTTAGCGATTTCTTATGCAAAGCAAAATCATGTTATAAGAGAGGTGTAGGGGAACAAAATCATTCACATATCCACTTATTTCCATGTATAATGGCTGCTTATTACACTTGCATATGTATTGGCGCTGTGAACTGTGATCCCAATCCCATATACACATTTCAGTGTGCTTGGATGGAAGCCCGCCGGCTTACCAATTGGAGAGAGGCTTCGGCTCCGGATCTCACAGCTGGCTCGTCTATCTAGAGGTTACCATCATTCATATTGTTTCTTATGACTGCTAGTTGCTTCACACCTCGGTTCAAAATTTAAAATTCATGACCACCTAGAGTGCGTGAAATTAATTTTATCCATGTTTAACCACCAGCTAATACAAATTTACTGGGTGTACTTTTCATTCGCATATCCACACCAATGATGGTAAACGTCGCTTACTAATTAAACACCACGCAAAAGGTAGAAATATGTCATCTATTTCCAACCAGTAAATTCGGTGTTTCCCAGGGAGGAGGGTGGTGCAGCACCGTTGAGGCTTGTTCGAAGCACACAAAATCTGCGCTTGGTTCATCTAACTTTATGGAAGCGGTGCAGCTTGCTGGGATTTTCAGCAAGGACCAGAGCCAAAATTCTGGTAATCTGCAATGTTCTGTTGTTCTTACATAGTTTTATTGATCAAAGCTTTTAATCGGCCTGAGTTCCATTTCTTAATGGCCACCTACCTATCTTGGCCGGCCTTGCACTAGTTCTGATTACTTACAGGATTATCAATTAGATTTCTACAACTGGAATAAAGTTTTCGTGCGGTATTGTGATGGGGCGTCATTTTCTGGGGATGCTGAGTACGAAGATCAGGTAGGGCTATTTTCTTTTTGTGCTCTCGTTTGATATTCCATTGTTTACTTATTTTCTGAATTACAATGATATGTTGTATTGTTCTGTTATTTAATGGATGGGGTTATTAGGATGGAAACAGGCTATTCTTCAGAGGGTTGCGCATTTGGGAAGCGATCATTGACGAACTGATGGAGAAAGGACTTGCTAATGCTAAACAGGTCATACATTACAACAATTGACTAATATTCCAATTTTATAGTGTTTTAAGCTACCAAGAAGCATATATTTGTTGCGATTCTTGAATGATAATTGACTATGTGAAATATCATCCTCGATCAGGCCCTCCTTGCAGGTTGTTCTTCTGGTGGTTTAGCCACACTACTGCACTGTGATGATTTTAGTGCACGTTTTCCTCGGAAGGTTGCAGTTAAATGCTTTTCTGATGCTGGATTTTTTCTTGACAAGTAAGAATACTCTTAAAACTAAACAAGTATTGGTCACTAGATATTCCACTTTACATGTTTTTACGTGCTAATTACCTTTCTCCGGCAGAAAGAATATAGACGGAGAAAGGTTTTTCCGGTCCGTGTACAATGGGGTTGTTCACCTCCAGGTGAGCTGCTTGGGAGACAACTACTTTAAACCAAAAAGAAACATTTCTTAGTCTATGATTGATCTAGCCTTTTGTTTCGCCCTCTTCTAATTTGTGTTGCATTTTTTATATTAAAAAGGCTGTAATGTGATATGTAAAACCTTTATTATTTTTTATCTTTATATGTGGTTTACTACTTATGCCAACATTCATGCATTGTCAGTTTGTCACTGAGTCTTTTCTTGCTGATGAATTTCTTTCAGAATGTTAGCAAAGTTTTGCCCAAGGACTGCCTCGCTAAGATGGAACCACTGGATGTACGCAGTTAGAAGTCCCGAACCATTGTTTACTTTGATTTTCTTGCACACACAGATTTTATTGTATCTTGCTCACTAGTAATTGAAAAGAATCATTTGCTGACGTACTTAATGTATGTCCCTAGTGTTTCTTTCCTTCTGAGCTTATTAAGAGCATCAACACCCCCACTTTTATTCTCAACTCTGGATATGACTCTTGGCAGGTAATTAAGTGTCAATTGATCCTTATATTTATGAATTCCTTATATTCATCTTGTAAGCATGCATCTGTCTAGACTAAAAGTTCTAATTAGCTATATATTTATACATGCTCCTTGATGATCTGTAGATACAAAATGTACTAGTACCAGATGAATCCTCTCCCGAAAATTCATGGTTGACCTGCAAGGCTAACATCCGAGACTGTGATTCCACACAAATTGAAGTCCTTCATGGTTGGTGCATCTTTTCTCTAGCATCGGGTAGGAATACTACCTTTCGTGTTCTCTGAACAGCGTTCTATATCTAGGATTCAGGAAAACAATGGTGGGTGATCTGAAAGTCGTCCAAGATAAGGAGGAGTGGGGATTGTTCATTGATTCGTGCTTCACCCACTGCCAAACACCATTTAAAATCTCATGGGATTCACCAATTTCCCCAAGGCTTGGAAATAAGGTAGACTCTTCTTTATGGGTGTGTTTAAATCAAGTAACTCGATATCTAGGATGTAAAATATTCATCACACACCATTATTTATGAAGTTATTTTTTTGATGAAACATATACATGTTTATAGTTCGAATTGATATCTTCTGCTTTTCATTCTGCCGATTAGACGATCTCACAAGCTGTTGGAGATTGGCACTTCAGCAGAGGCCAAAGGGTAAAAGAGATCGATTGCGAGTATCCATGCAACCCAACATGCAGCAGCCAGTTGCCTTCCTAATTTAATTTGTACTATATATAACAACAATTGAGGGCCTTGTTTATCCAATGTTAGTTCCGGATAATTTCTGTTTGTTGCCATACTGGAAAATAAAAATATTAAATACCAAGCATGGTTGCTTGGCGAGGTTTTGATTGCACTATGTTTTTTTTTGCGGGGAGATTGCACTATGTATTATTTTGTATGGTTTCGCAAACCTAAGTTGCTTCATATTTTTCATATATCTAAGTTTGACGTGCTTAGCCGTTTGATATATCCATGCCGAGTGAAATTGAATGAGGGATAAAGACATGCTACTAAAGGTGGCCGCTGAAGCAATGAATGAGAAATACACATGCTACCTTGGTTTTTATCAAAATAAAGCATGCTACCTTGGTGAATACATGTGGCACGTGGCAAGTCAAATGTTGTCACGGAAGATGATGAAGCATAAATACCACCATCGAGTAGCCAGCCCATCCATGATTTCAAATCATAACTTGAAGACGTGAGCATCAGGAACACATGCTACAACCTGATTGAGAAGAATAAAATCACTAGAACCATTGATGACAGTGATTCTGGCATGGAAGTTATTGAAAACCAATCATATAGCAACATCGATGAAGTTGAACTTATGGGGTTTTCCAAGCCCAACACAAGAGTTGATAAAGCTTATGTAAACATATCGATTACATAAACTATAGCCTAGTCAAATAAATACAAAACAGTGTGTTACACCCAACACATACGTCTATCTGTACATCTCTAGCCTCTTGAGGATCATGGGAAGACCAAACTTGGGTAATAGAGTGACCACGTCCATCGAGACATGGATGTACCTAGGGGATAAGGAGAAGGAGAACCTTTGAAGAATCATAGTAATCACGACCTTTGCCTCGATCATTCTGAAGTTCTGTCCAATGGACGGTCCTGGTGAAGGAAATATGCCCTAGAGGCAATAATAAAGTTGTTATTTATATTTCCTTATATCATGATAAATGTTTATATTCATGCTAGAATTGTATTAACCGGAAACTTAGTACATGCGTGAATACATAGACAAAACAGAGTGCCCCTAGTATGCCTCTACTTGACTAGCTCGTTAATCAAAGATGGTTAAGTTTCCTGACCATAGACATGTGTTATCATTTGATGAACGGGATCACATCATTAGAGAATGATGTGATGGACAAGACCCATCCGTTAGCTTAGCATAATGATCGTTAAGTTTTATTGTTATTGCTTTCTTCATGACTTATACATATTCCTCTGACTATGAGATTGCGCAACTCCCGAATACCGGGGGAATACCTTGTGTGCTATCAAACGTCACAACCTAACTGGGTGATTATAAAGATGCTCTACAGGTGTCTCCGAAGGTGTATGTTGGGTTGGCATAGATCGAGATTAGGATTTGTCACTCCGTGTATCGGAGAGGTATCTCTGGGCCCTCTCGGTAATACTCATCGCTGTAAGCCTTGCAAGCAATGTGACTAATGAGTTAGTTACGGGATGATGCATTACGGAACGAGTAAAAAGACTTTCCGGTAATGAGATTGAACTAGGTATGAGGATACCAACGATCGAATCTCGGGCAAGTAACATATCGATGACAAAGGGAAGGACGTATGTTGTTATGCGGTTTGACCGATAAAGATCTTCGTAGAATATGTAGGAACCAATATGAGCATCGAGGTTCCGCTATTGGTTATTGACCGGAGATGTGTCTCGGTCATGTATACATAGTTCTCGAACCCGTAGGGTCCGCACGCTTAATATTCGATGACGATTTGTATTATGAGTTATGTGTTTTGGTGACCGAAGTTTGTTCGGAGTCCCAGATGAGATCACGGACATGACGAAGAGTCTTGAAATGGTCGAGAGGTAAAGATTCATATATTGGAAGGTAGTATTCGGACATCGGAATAGTTCCGAGTGATTCAGGTATTTTTCCGGAGTACCGAAGGGTTACCGGAACTCCCCAGGGAAGTGTTGGGCCTTCATGGGCCTAAGGGAGAGAGAGGAAAGCCCGCGGGGGGGGGGGGGGGGGGGGGAGGGGGGAGGGGGGGTGTGGCGCGCGCCCCCTCCTAGGGAGTCCGAATAGGACAAGGAGGAGGGGGCACGACCCCCTTTCCTCTCCCTCTCACTCTCCTTCCTTTCCCTCTGCTGAAAGAAAGGAAAGGGGGGGGGGCTCCCCTCCCATGGCGTGCGCCCCCTGGCCGGCCTCCTCCTCCTCCCCTCCTTTATATACGGGGGCGGGGGGCACCCCGAAGGCACAACAGTTATTCTCTTAGCCGTGTGCGGTGCCCCCTCCACAGTTTACGCCTCCGGTCATAGCGTCGTGGTGTTTAGGCGAAGCCCTACGCGGATCATATCACCATCACCGTTCACCTTCACCACACCGTCGTGCCAACGGAACTCTCCTGTTGGGGAACGTAGTAATTTCAAAAATTTCCTACACACACGCAAGACCATGGTGATGCATAGCAACGAGAGGGGAGAGTTGTAGTCCATGTACCCTCGTAGACCGTAAGCAGAAGCGTTATGACAACGCGGTTGATGTAGTCGTACGTCTTCACGATCCGACCGATCCTAGTATCGAAAGTACGGCACCTCAGCGATCTGCACACGTTCGGCTCGGTGACGTCCCACGAACTCTCGATCCAGCTGAGTGTCGAGGGAGAGCTTCGTCAGCACGACAGCGTGATGACGGTGATGATGAAGCTACCGGCGCAGGGCTTCGCCTAAGCACTGCAACGATATGACCGAGGTGGATTATGGTGGAGGGGGGCACCGCACACGGCTAAGAGATAAATGATCAACTTGTGTGTCCAAGGGGTTCCCCCCTCCTCCGTATATAAAGGAGTGGAGGAGGGGGAGGGCCGGCCCTCCTATGGCGCGCCCCAAGGGAGTCCTACTCCCACCGGGAGTAGGATTCCCCCTTCCCTAGTTGGATTAGGAGAGGAAGGAAGGGGGAGAGAGGGGGAAGGAGGGGGGGGGGGGGGCGGCCCCCACCCAATTTGGATTGGGCTTGGGGGGGGGGGGTTGAGGGAGTCCTGGATTAGGGGATCCTTGGGGGGGGGGGGTGAGGGAGTCCTGGATTAGGGGGTCCTCGGACAGCCGGACTATATTCTTTGTCCGGACTGTTGGACTATGAAGATACAAGATTGAAGACTTCGTCCCGTGTCCGGATGGGACTCTCCTTGGCGTGGAAGGCAAGCTTGGCAATACGGATATGTAGATCTCCTCCCTTGTAACCAACTCTGTGTAATCCTAGCCCCCTCCAGTGTCTATATAAACCGGAGGGTTTAGTCCGTAGGACAAGAACAATCATACCATAGGCTAGCTTCTAGGGTTTAGCCTCTACGATCTCGTGGTAGATCAACTCTTGTAATACTCATATCATCAAGATCAATCAAGCAGGAAGTAGGGTATTACCTCCATCGAGAGGGCCCGAACCTAGGTAAACATCGTGTCCCCCGCCTCCTGTTACCATCTGCCTTGGACGCACAGTTCGGGACCCCCTACCCGAGATCCGCCGGTTTTGAAACCGACATTGGTGCTTTCATTGAGAGTTCCACTGTGCCGTCACCACAAGGTTTGATTGCCCCTTCGATCATCGGCAACGATGCGATCCAGGGTAAGGTTTTCCTCCCCGGACAGATCTTCGTGTTCGGCGGCTTCGCACTGCGGGCCAACTCGCTTGGCCATCTAGAGCAGATCGAGAGCTACGCCCCTGGCCATCAGGTCAGGTTTGGAAACTTGAACTATACAGCCGATATCCGCAGAGACTTGATCTTCGACGGATTCGAGCACATGTCAGGTGCGCCGCACAGTCACGACGAGCACAACTTAGCTCTGCCGCCGGACGGTGTTCGGGAGATCACACCTATGCCTACTCCGGCCCTAGATCCGGAGTCGATTACGCCGTCTGAGGACGGGTGGATGGACCCCGCCTCGGAGGTCACACACTAAGTGGCGATAGAGCCGAATACTGACTTCACCTCCTATGAGACCCGTGTCGCCGGATCCTCGGATTCATCCCCGGCCACAGGCCCCAAACCGCCTGCGTCCATGCCTATCGAATCTGATTGGGCGCCGATCATGGAGTTCACCTCCGCGGATATCTTTCAGCACTCGCCTTTTGGCGATGTGCTAAATTCATTAAGGTCTCTCTCCTTGTCAGGAGAACCTTGGCCGAACTATGTCCGGCTAGAATGGGATGCAGACGACGAAGAAATTCGCTCCCCACCCACCACCCACTTAGTAGCCACTGTCGACGATTTAACCGACATGCTCGATTTCGGCTCCGAAGACATCGACGGTATGGACGACGATGCAGGAGACGAACAGGAACCACCGCCCACAGGGCGCTGGACTGCCACCTCATCATATGATATATACATGGTGGACACCCCCAAAGAAGGCGATGGCGATAAGACAACGGAAGATAATCCCTCCAAGCAGCAATCCAAGCACCGACGTCAGCAGCGCCGCTCTAAGTTCCGCCATAGCAAAAGCAGCGATACCGGCACAAGAGACAATAACACTCCGGATAGTGCCGAAGACGACGACAATCCCCTCCAGCCAGAACTCGAGTGGGAGGATGAACAAGCTAGCCCTCCAGAATAGGCAGCAGACGGAGAATTAGAGGATGACAATTACATGCCTCTCTCCGAAGACGAAGTGAGCCTCGGCGACGAAGAATTTATCGTGCCTGAGGATCCCGTCGAGCAGGAGCACTTCAAGCGCCGGCTTATAGCCACAGCAAGCAGCCTGAAGAAAAAGCAACAACAGCTTCGAGTTGATCAAGATCTGCTAGCGGATAGATGGACTGAAGTCCTGGCAGCCGAGGAATACGAACTCGAGCGCCCAACCAAGAGTTACCCAAAGCGCAGGTTGCTACCCCAACTCGAGGAGGAAGCATTGAAACCTACATCACCAGCGTATGATGCGGTTGATCGGCCACCTCGTGGCCGAGACAGAGGGGCATACCAGCCCGAAGTCCAGCCCGCACCCCGCCGCCATTCAAACAAAAATACCAAGGCCCGGGGCAGCACGCGGGACCTGCGAGACGCATTGGAAAACAAAGCAGGACATGCAAAATTGATCTACGGATCACGGGGGCGCGCCCCAACGCGGGACGATGACCGTCACGCCGGATATACTAAAAGAAAATCCGGCCGGGCCGAATACAGCAGACAAGACTTGTATGAACTGCGTCGTGATATAGCCCGGCACAGAGGCGCCGCACACCCCCTATGCTTCACCGATGAAGTAATGGATCACAAATTCCCAGAAGGGTTTAAACCCGTAAACATTGACTCATATGATGGTACCACAGACCCCGCGGTATGGATAGAAGACTTCTTCCTCCACATTCACATGGCCTGCGGGGATGATTTACATGCCATCAAGTATCTCCTGCTAAAACTCAAAGGGCCGGCTCGGCATTGGCTCAACAGCTTGCCGGCAAACTCCATCGGAAGTTGGGAGAGCCTGGCAGATGCATTCCTGGACAATTTCCAGGGCACTTATGTGCGACCGCTGGATGCTGACGATTTAAGTCATATAACTCAGCAGCTAGGGGAATCGGCCAGGAAATTCTGGACCCGATTCCTAACTAAGAAGAACCAAATTGTCGACTGTCCGGATGCAGAGGCCTTAGTGGCATTTAAGCATAACATCCGTGACGAATGGCTCGCCCGGCACCTCGGCCAAGAGAAGCCAAAATCCATGGCAGCCCTCACGACACTTATGACCCGCTTTTGCGCGGGCGAAGATAGCTGGTTGGCTCGTAGTAACAATACAACAAGCAAACCTAGAACATCAAAAGCCAGGGATAGCAACGGCAAACCACGACGCAACAAACACAAGGGCCGCAAATATGGTGAAAACGCCAAAGAGACGGTGGTTAATGCCGGGTTTAGGGGCTCAAAGACCGGTCAGCGGAAAGGGCCACTCAAAAATAACAATTCGGGTCCATCCAGTCTGGACCGCATACTCGATCGCCAATGCCAAATTCATGGCACCCTAGGAACGCCAGCCACCCATACCAACAGAGAATGCTGGGTCTTCAAACAAGCCGGCAGGGCAGGCGCCAAAAACGGAGAATGGGGGTCTCAAAGCGAGGATGGCGGCGAAGAGCCCAGATCACCGAACACAGGAGGGCAAAAGAAATTCCCCCCCGCATATTCAATCGGTGAATGTGGTAAAAACCACTCAAATTCCAAACTCGGACCGGATACGCACCCTTAGGGATGCCGACTTAACGGAACTAGTCGTCCCACAATATAAACTAGGGCCGGTCACCTTCAACCGCACGGATCGTCCGGTTAACGCCAATTAGGGCAATCCAGCCGCACTAGTCCTCGACCCAATAATTGACGGGTTTCACCTCACACGAGTCCTTATGGACGGAGGCAGCAGTCTAAATCTGCTTTACCAGGACACAGTGCGCAAGATGGGCATCGATCATTCGGCGATCAGACCCACTAAAGCCACTTTCAGAGGCATTATACCAGGTGTGGAAGCTAGCTGTACAGGCTCCATTGCCCTTGAGGTAGTCTTCGGATCACCAGAAAATTACCGTACCGAAGAGTTATTCTTCGAAATCGTCCCTTTCCGCAGTGATTATCAGGCACTGCTCGGACGAACCGCGTTCGCTCGATTCAACGTGGTGCCACATTATGCCTACCGTAAGCTCAAGATGCCCGGTCCACGCGGCGTCATCACGGTTAATGGCAAGGCCGAACTTTCCCTCGGCACCAACAAGTACACCACCGCCTTAACAGCAGAAGCAACGAGCAGCACCTGGCAGCCGAACCTCGAGTCGATGTCCCGGCTCCCGGACACCGTCAAGGGACTCCGAACTACTTCGCGGAAGGATAGCCCGACTCGTCCAGAGCTCGATTAAATGCTCCGGCGAAGGCCAGGACAGGCCGCACCCGGCGGCTCAACCGCTCTCCGGCACGCAAACATTTCTTACATTTCCTTCGCAGGTTCACCTTTGCGCAGACCAGGACGGGCGATACGGAGGCAGCTTGAACGCGCAAGGGAATCCTTAGACATTCTCCGCAATGACCATCCGGCTAAACTCCGGATGCGCACTCAGCTTCTCCCCCCCGGTCTCAGCAGGTTCCGCGGTCATATTCCTTTTTTTATCACATTACCTGTACTCATACGCATAGATGTACTATTTAAATACAACATGTGGATTTACATGACGCTTACCTGCTGTTATTTCTTATTGAAATTCTTTTGTCAAGTGGCATCCGTATATAGCGATATGCCTTAAAATATGCCAGGGGCTTCGTTTTACCCATAACACGACAATAAAGTCCGAACACCTTCGCGGAAGTTCGGCACCCCGAACCTATAGCATTATATGCATCAGCTCCGAATCATGTCTTGGGTCAATAGTTGGGTTTGCCCGGCTCCCATGTTTTGGTACCTTACGTTCCGCTATATCGGCTAAGGTAGCACTGGGAGAACTACTGCGATTGTGTCCCGGTTCTTCCGGACGAGCACCTCAGTAGAGAAAGCCGAAAACTGACTGTCATGATACGGCGAGAGCTGGTCAACTGTTTGAGTGGTTACAAAATCTGTAAGGATGTCTTCCGCATAATGCCATAACCAATGCAGCGTGCGATGGATCGGTTTTTCTTCCGATCAGGTGCTTATAGAGCCCCCCGTGCGGTCTTCCGAACACCAGGGGCTACGCCTACCTTCCTAAAGCTCCTATGGCTAAGTGAGGGTGATAAAGCCTTATAGTCCGATTGCCTGGTTCGATGTGCTGAATACCTCCTTCGAAGGACCCAAAACTGGGATAAAGAGTGATCAGATTTATCCTGAACACCCCCGTACTTCTTACGTGGGGGCAGAAGCCGACGACTGGCCAACTCTCAGGATTAATATATAAAACGGCCGCGCAGGAGGATAAACTTTTATATAACAAGCAATAAATAATATAAATGACCTTGTTTAAGCATTACAAAGGACAACATGATTTGCATTCATGGAAATATAATGTCCTTGGTGCATAGCTCCGCTGCAAGGTAGGATCCTTTAAGGACACTTTCATAATATAATTCGGGCTTGCGGTGCTCCTTCCCCTCTGGCGGCCCTTCGGTCATCAGCTTCTCAGCATCCATCTTCCCCCAGTGCACCTTTGCGCGGGCGAAGGCCATTCGCGCACCTTCTATGCAGACCGACCGCTTGATGACGTCAAGTTGAGGGAAAGCATTTACAAGCCGCTTCACGAGCCCGAAGTAGCTGCTTGGAATCGACTCGGTGGGCCATAGCCGGATAATCAAATCCTTCATGGCTAATTCGGCCGCCTTATGCAGTTCGATCAGCTGTTTCAGTTGATCGGCAAAAGGCACCGGATAATTCGGCGCCAAATACTGCGACCAGGAAAGCTTATCCGCAGTGTTCCTTTCTTCGGCCCGGTAGAATTGGGCGGCATCCGATATACTATGGGGCAGCTCCGCAAACACCCCTGGAGAAATCCGATTTCAAAATTAGAAACATAATATTCTCCTCAAAAACTTGCTTTATAGGGAAAAAGCCTTACCCGCCGCGATCTTCCTCGCCTCTTGGATCCCCTGCAGGGTGCTTTGGGTTCCCCCCCGGGCATCGCTCGTGGCCTGATGCGCCTTGGCGAGTTCGGTTCTTTCTCCGTTAAACTCCGCTCCAAGGTCTCGCATTTCCTCACGGCCTCTTGCAGCTCCTGCTCAACTTTAATAACCCTGGCCTCGTGCTTCTCGCGAAGAGCCTGCTCTGTGGCTGCCTTTTTCTCGGCCTCGGCCACAGCCTTTTTAAGAGCCTCGACTTCGGTCACCATCCCTAGCACAAATCATGAAGCTTATTTCATCATACTGCAAATTCATTCGCAATAAACGCAAACAAGATTTGTGCATACCTTGTTTATCTCCCAACTGCATTTTCAATTGGCCAAGTTCTTCTTTGGCCCGCTCCAGACTTTGATTCAGTCCAGAGATCTCCGCAGTATGAGAGGCAGCAGCCGCTACAGACGCCTGCTTATAACAGAACAGAAATAAATGTCATTCAATGAGTCTTCCTGCGAACATAAATTTGATCCTCTGTCCGGTTCTTTCTTTCACCGAACAGTGTATCAGGGGCTACTATCCATACCATGACACTCTTCGAAACCTCATAAAACATACCTCAAAACCTTTTATAAGGCCGATACAGGCTCCATTCAGTCCACTCTTAGCAGACTGAATCTTCTCAATCACCACACCCATAAGGGCATGGTGTTCATTGACGATGGAGGCGCTCTTCAGTGCCACCAACAAAGCATCCGACACCTCTGGTTGGACAGAGGTTGCCGGTGGAATAGGCATGTCCCCTCCAGCTGAGAGAGGCTGCCTGCCTGACTCTGGAGCCGTATTGGTCTCCGGAGCTGTATCCGGCTGGGAGCCGAATTCCAGATGGTCCCTGCCATCAGCTCCCATGGGAATTTTCTCCCCCATGTGTCCGGCCCCTGAAGTTTGACCTCCAGGAACCGCCTTCGCGGTCTTCCCCTCTCCTCCTTGGCCGGGGTCCTTCTAGGACGAAGCCTCGGTGTTATCCACCTGTTCGGAGGAAGGGGCCTTTGGGGGCGTCCCGCTCTCCATAGCATCCGAGCTCAGCGAATCCTCTGATGAGGATTGTTTGGTACGGGACCTCGCCGGACTACAAAAAATATGGCTCAGGTTAAAATACCATGCCACGACGAGCCTGGACGCATAGATGTACTCAGATTTTGTATACTCATGAGTTCACCAGGGGCTGGGCCCTGGGATCCCACGCCGGGCCGCTGTCGGCGGCGGCAATGGACTCCTCCGAAAGAGGAGCCTTTCCCCTTTTGGGCGGCTCGGCCTCCAAGTGTACGGAGGCCGTCCTCTTCTTTCTTCCCCCCGTAGGGGATTCATCTTCTTCCTCCTCCTCATCCTCTTCGGAGGCGGAACGGGCATCAGAGCCTTCGGATATTGTGTCCGAAGTGCCGCGGCGACGAAGACCTCCCCGGGTCTTTTTGGCCTTCTTCTCGGCCGTCTTCTTCGGCACCTTGTAAGGCGCAGGGACCAGCATCTTCGTCAGAAGTGGGACAGCCGGTTCTTCGGGCAGCGGGGCCGGACAATGGATCCGCTCCGCCTTCTTCGTCCAGCCCTGGGAGATTGTAGAAAACACGTTAAGCGCTTCCTTTGGGTTATGCGGATGAAAAGTATGATGACATACCGAACTTGCAGGGCGGGACAATTGGTACCCGCGGTCCTCGGCGGAGTCCGGCCATGATTTGCTGGACTTGAAAAGCACCTTCCAGATGTCCTTGTGCGAGGAGCCAAAAAGCTCTCGTAAGGTTTGGTGCCTGGCCGGATCGAATTCCCATAGATTGCAAGTCCGGTGTTGACAAGGCAGGATCCGACGAACTAACATCACCTGGACTACATTGACAAGTTCAATGTTCTTGTCTCCCATATCTTTAACGCGCGTCTGGAGCACCGACAGTTCGTCGGACGAGGACCCGTTCAGGCCCTTCTTGACCCAGGATGTAAGCCGCAGGGGGGCACCGGATCGAAACTCGGGAGTACCGGCCAATTCCGTGCCACGCGGCTCAGTGATGTAAAACTACTGCTGTTGCCACTCCTTGACAGAATCGTTAAAGGTGCCTGTTGGCCATGGGCATCTTGCTCATCATAGCGCCCCCGCACTCGGCGTGCTCACCGCCCACTACCTTGGGCTTCACATTAAAGATCTTTAGCCATAAGCCGAAGTGTGGCGAGATGCGGAGAAAAGCCTCGCACACGACAATGAATGTCGAGATGTTGAGGAAGGAATTAGGGGACAGATCGTGAAGATCGATCCCATAGTAATACATGATGCCGCGAACAAACGGGTGGAGGGGAAACCCTAGCCCGCGGACAAAGTGAGGGAGGAATACAACCCTCTCGTGGGGTTCCGGAGTAGGGACGATCTGTCGCGCCGTTGGGAGACGGTGGCCGATTTTCTTGGCCAGATACCCGGCCTCCCGAAGCTTTTTGATATCCTTCCCCCGGACGGTAGAGGCCATCCACTTGCCTCCTGCTCCGGATCCGGACATTTTCAGAAAGCCTTTGTGGGCAGAAGAGACGAAAGCTTGGGTGCTAGAGCTCAGGCGGAGGGGAATGGATCGGGAAGAGGAAAGCGTGGGTATGAATGGGTGTTCTTATCCCCTTATAAAGGCAGCAGGTATTCCACGCCTCCCCACTTTCCCGGTAAAACCGCTTATCCCCCAAGCGCCGTAATTGATGGCGCGGTTGGGTTACCCGCACCCGTATTGATGAGAATCCCGTGAAAAGAGGGACACGATCTCTGCTTCGACAGGACGTGCCAATAAAACCGCCTCGCAACACGTGCAGTGGCAGGCTCGAAAAAATGGTTCATCATGACCAGACCACAGCAGAACGTCACGTTATGAAAAGCTCTCAGCAGATTAGATTTGTGGAAATATTATTCTCTCTACGGTGGAATGTGGAATTTGTTTTGCAGAGCCGGACACTATCCTTGTGCTCAAAATCTTCTATGGAGTATTCGGAGGAGGAACCCGCCTTGCAATGCCGAAGACAATCTGCGCGTCGGACTCGTCGTCATTGAAGCCTAGTTCAGGGGCTACTGAGGGAGTCCTGGATTAGGGGGTCCTCAGACAGCCGGACTATATCCTTTGTCCGGACTGTTGGACTATGAAGATACAAGATTGAAGACTTCGTCTCGTGTCCGGATGGGACTCTCCTTGGCGTGGAAGGCAAGCTTGGCGATACGGATATGTAGATCTCCTCCCTTGTAACCGACTCTGTGTAACCCTAGCCCCCTCCGATGTCTATATAAACCGGAGGGTTTAGTCCGTAGGATAAGAACAATCATACCATAGGCTAGCTTCTAGGGTTTAGCCTCTACGATCTCGTGGTAGATCAACTCTTGTAATACTCATATCATCAAGATCAATCAAGCAGGAAGTAGGGTATTACCTCCATCGAGAGGGCCTGAACCTGGGTAAACATCATGTCCCCCGCCTCCTGTTACCATCCGCCTTAGACGCACAGTTCGGGACCCCCTACCCGAGATCCGCCGGTTTTGACACCGACAGGGGGGCGCCCCTCCTAGGCTTCCCTCTCCTATCTCCCACTATGGCCCAATAAGGCCCATATACTTCCCGGGGGTTCCCGTAACCTCCCGGTACTCCGGTATATGCCCGAACTCACCCGGAACCATTCCCACGTCCAAACATAGTCATCCAATATATCGATCTTTATGTATCGACCATTTCGAGACTCCTCGTTATGTCCGTGATCACATCCGGGACTGTGAACAACCTTCGGTACATCAAAACACATAAACTCATAATACCGATCGTTACCGAACATTAAGTGTGCGGACCCTACGGGTTCGAGAACTATGTAGACATGACCGAGACACGTCTCCGGCCAATAACCAATAGCGGAACCTGGATGCTCATATTGGTTCCTACATATTCTATGAAGATCTTTATCGGTCAAACCGCATAACAACTAACTCATTAGTCACATTGCTTGCAAGGCTTATAGTGATGTGCATTACCGAGAGGGCCCAGAGATACCTCTCCGACAATCGGAGTGACAAATCCTAATCTCGATCTATGCCAACTCAACAAATACCATCGGAGACACCCTTAGAGCACCTTTATAATCACCGAGTTACGTTGTGATGTTTGGTAGCACACAAAGTGTTCCTCCGGTATTCGGGAGTTGCATAATCTCATAGTCATAGGAACATGTATAAGTCATGAAGAAAGCAATAGCAATATACTAAACGATCAAGTGCTAAGCTAACAGAATGGGTCAAGTCAATCACATCATTCTGTAATGATGTGATCCCGTTAATCAAATGACAACTCATGTCTATGGCTAGGAAACTTAACCATCTTTGATTCAACGAGCTAGTCAAGTAGAGGCATACTAGTGACACTCTGTTTGTCTATGTCTTCACACATGTACTAAGTTTCCGGTTAATACAATTCTAGCATGAATAATAAACATTTATCATGATACAAGGAAATATAAATAACAACTTTATTATTGCCTCTAGGGCATATTTCCTTTAGTCTCCCACTTGCACTAGAGTCAATAATCAAGATTACACAGTAATGATTCTAACACCCATGGAGTCTTGGTGCCGATCATGTTTTGCTCGTGAGAGAGGCTTAGTCAATGGGTCTGCAACATTCATATCCGTATGTATGTTGCAAATCTCTATGTCTCCCTCCTTGACTTGATCGCGGATGGAATTGAAGCATCTCTTGATGTGCTTGGTTCTCTTGTGAAATCTGGATTCCTTTGCCAAGGCAATTTCACCAGTATTGTCACAAAAGATTTTCATTGGACCCGATGCACTAGGTATGACACCTAGATCGGATATGAACTCCTTCATCCAGACTCCTCCATTTGCTGCTTCCGAAGCAGCTATGTACTCCGCTTCACATGTAGATCCTGCCACGACGCTTTGCTTAGAACTGCACCAACTGATAGCTCCACCGTTCAATATAAATACGTATCCGGTTTGCGACTTAGAGTCATCTGGATCAGTGTCAAAGCTTGCATCAATGTAACCATTTACGACGAGCTCTTTGTCACCTCCGTAAACGAGAAACATATCCTTAGTCCTTTTCAGGTATTTCAGGATGTTCTTGACCGTTGTCCAGTGATCCACTCCTGGATTACTTTGGTACCTCCCTGCTAAACTAATAGCAAGGCACACATCAGGTCTGGTACACAGCATTGCATACATGATAGAGCCTATGGCTGAAGCATAGGGAACAACTTTCATTTTCTCTCTATCTTCTGCTGTGGTCGGGCATTGAGTCTGACTCAACTTCACACCTTGTGACACAGGCAAGAACCCTTTCTTTGCTTGATCCATTTTGAACTTCTTCAAAACTTTATCAAGGTATGTGCTTTGTGAAAGCCCAATTAAGCGTCTCGATCTATCTCTATAGATCTTGATGCCTAATATATAAGCAGCTTCACCGAGGTCTTTCATTGAAAACTCTTGTTCAAGTATCCTTTTATGTTATCGAGAAATTCTATATCATTTCCAATCAACAATATGTCATCGACATATAATATTAGAAATGCTACAGAGCTCCCACTCACTTTCTTGTAAATACAGGCTTCTCCAAAAGTCTGTATAAAACCATATGCTTTGATCACACTATCAAAACGTTTATTCCAACTCCGAGAGGCTTGCACCAGTCCATAAATGGATCGCTGGTGCTTGCACACTTTGGTAGCATCCTTTGGATTGATAAAACCTTCGGGTTGCATCATATACAACTCTTCTTCCAGAAATCCATTCAGGAATGCAGTCTTTACATCCATTTGCCAAATTTCATAATCATAAAATGCAGCAATTGCTAACATGATTCGGACAGACTTAAGCATCGCTACAGGAGAGAAGGTCTCATCGTAGTCAACTCCTTGAACTTGTTGAAAACCTTTTGCAACAAGTCGAGCTTTGTAGACAGTAACATTACCGTCTTCTTCTTGAAGATCCATTTATTCTCGATGGCTTGCCGATCATCGGGCAAGTCAACCAAAGTCCACACTTTGTTCTCATACATGGATCCCATCTCAGATTTCATGGCCTCAAGCCATTTCGCGGAATCTGGGCTCATCATCGCTTCCTCATAGTTCGTAGGTTCGTCATGGTCAAGTAACATGACCTCCAGAGCAGGATTACCGTACGACTCTGGTGCGGATCTTACTCTGATTGACCTACGAGGTTCGTTAGTAACTTGATCTGAAGTTTCATGATCATTATCATTAGCTTCCTCACTAATTGGTGTAGGGATCACAGGAACTGATTTCTGTGATGAACTACTTTCCAATAAGGGAGCAGGTACAGTTACCTCATCAAGTTCTACTTTCCTCCCACTCACTTCTTTCGAGAGAAACTCCTTCTCTAGAAAGGATCCATTCTTAGCAACGAATGTCTTGCCTTCGGATCTGTGATAGAAGGTGTACCCAACAGTTTCCTTTGGGTATCCTATGAAGACACATTTCTCCGATTTGGGTTCGAGCTTATCAGGTTGAAGCTTTTTCACATAAGCATCGCAGCCCCAAACTTTAAGAAACGACAACTTGGGTTTCTTGCCAAACCACAGTTCATAAGGTGTCGTCTCAACGGATTTAGATGGTGCCCTATTTAACGTGAATGCAGCCGTCTCTAAAGCATAACCCCAAAATGATAACGGTAAATCAGTAAGAGACATCATAGATCGCACTGTACCTAATAAAGTGCGGTTACGACGTTCGGACACACCATTACGCTGTGGTGTTCCGGGTGGCGTGAGTTGTGAAACTATTTCGCATTGTTTCAAATGGAGACCAAACTCGTAACTCAAATATTCTCCTCCACGATCAGATCGTAGAAACTTTATTTTCTTGTTACGACGATTTTCCACTTCACTCTAAAATTCTTTGAACTTTTAAAATGTTTCAGACTTATGTTTCATCAAGTAGATATACCCATATCTGCTCAAATCATCTGTGAAGGTGAGAAAATAACGATACCCACCGCGAGCCTCAATATTCATCGGTTCGCAAGTACCAAGTGATTCATAATCAAGTGATTCCAAAAGTCCATCAGAATGGAGTTTCTTCATGCGCTTTACACCAATATGACCCAAACGGCAGTGCCACAAATAAGTTGCACTATCATTCTCAACTCTGCATCTTTTGGCTTCAATATTATGAATATGTGTGTCACTACTATCGAGATTCAACGAAAATAGACCACTCTTTAAGGGTGCATGACCATAAAAGATATTACTCATATAAATAGAACAACCATTATTCTCAGATTTAAATGAATAACCGTCTTGCATCAAACAAGATCCAGATATAATGTTTGTGCTTAACGCTGGCACCAAATAACAATTATTCAGGTCTAAAACTAATCCCGAAGGTAGATGTAGAGGTAGCGTGCCAACGGCGATCAAATCGACTTTGGAACCATTTCCCACGCGCATCATCACCTCGTCCTTAGCCAATCTTCGCTTAATCCGTAGTCCCTGTTTCGAGTTGCAAATATTAGCAACAGAACCAGTATCAAATACCCAGGCACTACTGCGAGCATTAGTAAGGTACACATCAATAACATGTATATCACATATACCTTTGTTCACCTTGCCATCCTTCTTATCCGCCAAATACTTGGGGCAGTTTCGCTTCCAGTGACCAGTCCCTTTGCAGTAGAAGCACTCAGTCTCAGGCTTAGGTCCAGACTTGGGCTTCTTCACTTGAGCAGCAACTTGCTTGCCGTTCTTATTGAAGTTCCCCTTCTTCCCTTTACCCTTTTTCTTGAAACTGGTGGTCTTGTTGACCATCAACACTTGATGCTCCCTTTTGATTTCTACTTCCGCAGCCTTTAGCATTGCGAAGAGCTCAGAAATTGTCTTGTTCATCCCTTGCAAATTATAGTTCATCACGAAGCTCTTGTAGCTTGGTGGAAGTGGTTGAAGAATTCTGTCAATGACACTATCATCAGGAAGCACTACAAAAAAAGACACATCCATGACATTTTGGGCCGAACAAAAATCTTTTCTGTCATACTTATGACACTTCTATGATGATAATTGTGACAAAACCCGGTATCATCATAGATGTGGTGGGGTCCTACTTCTATGACAAAAAATCATGACAGAAAATGGGCTTTTCGTCCTGGGCGGGCCGGAGACGCAGCTGCATGACATTCTTTGGGCCGTCCATGATGGAAAAAACCGTGGTAGAAGCGAGGGCGCGGAAAATATTGGGGAGTCCCCGGTTACGGTGGATGGTCGGGGGCCGAGCGATGCGCGTTTCTCTCGTACGTATGCGCGTGTGTGCGAGGCGTTGGGCTCTAACTGAACCCGAGCGATTGCACTGCAGGCTACGCGTTACTGAACCCGAGCGATCGATCGATGGCTGTTAACTGAACCCGATCGAGCGATTCCTTCGCTACTGCTGCTAACTGAAGCCGATCGATGCTGCCTCTGGATGGACAGTGAGTGTTGCGGGGGGGGGGGGGGGGTTGGATGAACAGTTCCCGGTGGGGGTGGATGAACAGGACCCCGTGGCGTTGCCTCTGGATGAACAGTGAGCATTGCTGGGGGGTTTGGATGAACAGTTCCCCGTGGGGGTGGATGAACAGGACCCCGATCGTTCGAGCCGGTTGGGGCTGGATGAACAGGACCCCCGTGGAGGGCAGGATGAACAGTAGACGGTGGAGGGCAGGATGAACAGTAGCCCGTGGAGGGGTGGTTGAATAGGAGCCCGTGGAGGGGCTGGTTGAACAGTAGCCGGTGGAGTAGCGCGCGGTGGAGGCTGGATGAACAGGAGCCCATGGATGAAAAGTCGCAGGTGGAGGCTGGAGGAGATCGACGGTGGATGAACAGTAGCCCGTGGAGGCTGGAGGGGGTCGACGGTGGAGATGAACAGTATCCCGTGGAGTCCCGTTTTGCGATACGCCACACCCCTCCCGATGAACAGGACCCCCGTTTTGACCGTAGCACTCCAACACAAGTCCGTTTCCTCCGTTTTGCGGTATGCCACACCCCTCCCGATCAACAGGACCCCCGTTTCGACCGTAGGAGGTCCGTTTCCTCCGTTTTGCGGTACGCCAGACCCCTCCCGATGAACAGGACCGCGTTTCGAACATGGCCGGTCGAACACAAGGCCGTTTCCTCCGTTCTGCGGTACGCCAGGCCTCGTTTCCATCCGCTGTTCCGTCCAAGCCCTCCCGATGAACACGACGACGCATTCCATTCCGACCCAGCCGGTTGGCTCCCCATGAACACGACAACGATGCTGTTTCTCCGTTCTGACCCAGCCATGTACACGAGCCCTGGCCGTACGTACGCGCGAGTTGGCGTTTGAGACCCCGCCCGTATGTACGTACGTGGCCGTATTTACTTTCTTGCACCCTGGCCGCTGTACGTACGTGTACATGCTACGTGCGCGCCTCTACTATGACACGTGCGTGCCTCTACATCGACCAGTATGTACGTACACGTACGCGACCAGAATGAGAACGCTACGTACGCTTCGACCAGGTGGGTCCCGACTGTCAGGCACTTCCTTGCGTGCGAAGATGTAGCTGGTGGGTCCCAGTAGTCAGGGGGAAACATTTTTTTCGCGAAATATGGTGGCCTGTCCGGTGGGTCCCCGCTGTCAGGTGGAGGAATAATTATTTTGCGCGTAATAAGGAGGCACTTCCTTGCTGCGGCCGTGGACCCAGCTGTCAGCCTCTCCACGTACAGTCCACGTCCGATGGAAGCCCTTCCTTGACCACGTTGACCACGCCGCGCCGAGAGCACTAGGGCGGTGGACGACGGCAAGGCCTAGGAAGGGGATGACGCGGAGCCGGGGAAGACGCGGTAGTGGATGCCCACGCGTAGAGGAGTATGAGGGTTCACTGGTTCGCTGCGGTGTGAGGCTGCCGTCGCCGCAGAATAACAGGGGGTGTGGGTGAGTAGAGGGATGGCCTAGCCAGCGGTGGGAGTAGTAGGGGGCGGTGAGGCCTCCGCCGCATCGCAGCCGGCCACGGGAGGCAGGAGCATGAGGCACGACCAGCGCTGCTTTGGGTGGCTGGAGCAAGAAGACCAGAGGTTGAAGAAACACTATGGCCGTTGGATGGACATCGTACGGTCACTGGAGCTAGAATCGTGCATATTGACTAAGTTGACAAAGCCCTCCGTCCCCATCAACTTAGTAGGCCCACAAGTCAGCCTGCCACTGTACTGGGTCCCAGCTAGTAGGGGGAGTATTCACTTTTTTGTGCGTAATAAGGAGGCACTTCCTTGAGTGCGAAGATATAGCTGGTGGGTCCAAGCTGTCAGCGGCGGTAACATTTTTTTCGCGAAATACAGAGGCCCTTTCGGTGGGTTCCAGATGTCAGGTGGAGGAATCATTATTTTGCGCGTAATAAGGAGGCATTTCCTTGCGTGCGGCCGTGGACCCAGCTGTCAGCCTCTCCACGTACAGTCCACTTCAGATGCATGTCGGTCGTTGACCACGTTGACCAGGCCGCGCCGAGAGCACCAGGGCGGTGGACGACGGCGAGGCCTAGGAAGGGAACGAGACGGAGCCAGGGAAGACTCGGCAGTTGTTTCCCACGCGGAGCGGAGTACGACTGTACGAGGGTTTACTGATTCGTCTGCCGTCACCGGAGAATAACAGCAGGTGTGGGTGAGTAGAGGGATGACTAGGCCAACGATGGGAGTACGGTGGGGCGGTGAGGCCGGCAGCACAGCCGGCCGCGGGGAGGAGGGAGCAGGCAGTCCCGCCGGCGCTTCTTTGAGCGGCTGGAGCAGGAAGAGCAGAGATTGAAGAAGCACGACGGCCGTTGGATGGACATCCAACAGTCACTGCTTGTGCGTCAACCTTTTTTTAGGAAACCCTCAAATCTGTGGAAAACATCATACAGCCCATCTGCCATTATTTCTAATAATTTACAGCCCATTTGCTAATTCTTAAGGTTTTTTGGAGCCCATATTCTTTTTGTTAGCATTACAACCCATATTGTGGCCACGGTTAAAAAATTATACGAAATTTTGCATATTTCGGTGCGGTCCGAACTGTTTTTAATCCCGAAATTTCGAGTCACATTCAAACTGATAAAAATAAATGTATATCAATATAAAATCCAACAAATTGTCCATGCATAAAAATCAATGCAATTAAATCTCGAAATGAAAAAACAAAATTTGAAACTAATTGCCGGTTTGATGTGTTTTAAAAATGTACAGCCCATTTCTCATTACTGATAGGCCATTTTCTCGGCCAGCCGAATGAAGCTCTCCTTGTCTTGAAAGATTTGCAGCCCAACAGGCCTGACAAAGCGACTTACTTGGCAAATCACAAAAAACTGGGTTGTGGCCGTGGACCCAGCTGTCAGCCTATCCACGTACAGTACTCTTCCGATGGAAGTCGGTCGTTGACCACATTGACCATGCCGCGCCGAGAGCACCAAGGCGGTGGATGACGGCGAGGCCTAGGAAGGGGATGACGCGGAGCCGGGGAAGACGCGGCAGTGGATGCTCACGCGGAGAGGAGTACGAGTGTTCACTCGTTCGGCTGCGGTGTGAGGCTGCCGTCGCCGCAGAATAATAGGGGGTGAGGGTGAGTGGAGGGATGGCCTGGCCAGCGGTGGGAGTAGTATGGGGGCGGTGAGGCCTCCGCGGCAGCACAGCCGACCACGGGAGGCAGGAGCAGGCAGCACGACCGGCGCTGCTTTGGGCGGCTGGAGCAAGAAGACCAGAGGTTGAAGAAGCACTATGGCCGTTGGATGGACATCGTACGGTCACTGGAGCTAGAATCGTTCATATTGACTAAGTTGACAAATCTCTCTGTCCCCGTCAACTTAGTAGGCCCACAAGTCAGCCACCCACCATGGTGGGTCCCAGCTAGCTGGCGGTATTCATTTTTTTGTGCGTCATAAGGAGGCACTTCCTTGCGTGCGAAGATATAGCTGGTGGGTCCGACCTGTCAGCGGGGGGAACGTTTTTTGTCGCGAAATACAGAAGCCCTTCCCGTGGGTCCTAGCTGTCAGGTGGAGGAATCATTATTTTGCGCGTAATAAGGAGGCATTTCCTTGCATGAGGCCGTGGACCCAGCTGTCAGCCTCTCCACGTACAGTCCACTTCCGATGGATGTCGTTCATTGACCACGTTGACCAGGCCGCGCCGAGAGCACTAGGGCGGTGGACGACGGTGAGGCCTAGGAAGGGAACGACATGGAGCCAGGGAAGACTCGTCTGCCGTCCCCGGAGAATAACAACAGGTGTGGGTGAGTAGAGGGATGGCTAGGCCAGCGATGGGAGTACGGTGGGGCGGTGAGGCCTGCGCGGCAGCATAGCCGGCCACGGGAGGAGGGAGCAGGCAGTCCCACCTGCGCGGCAGCATAGCCGGCCGCGGGAGGAGGGAGCAGGCAGTCCCGCCGGTGCTTGTTTGAGCGGCTGGAGCAGGAAAAGCAGAGATTGAAGAAGCACGACAGCCGTTGGATGGACATCCAATAGTCACTACTCTCGTGTGCAATATTTCTAATAATGTACAGCATATTTGCTAATTCTTAAGAATTTTTTTGGAGCCCATCTTCTTTTTGTTAGCATTACACCCCCATATTGTGGCGACGGTTAAAAAGTATACGAATTTTTTGCATATTTTGGTGCGGTCAACTGCTTTCAATCCCGAAATATCGATTCACATTCAAACTATTTTGAAAAATAATTTATATAAAAATAAAATCCAAATAATTGTCCATGCATAAAAATCAATGAAATTTAAAATCTTGTAATGAAAAAATCGAAACTAATTCCTGGTTTGATGTGTTTTAAAAATGTACAGCCCATTTCTGGGCAAACCGAATGAAACTTTCCTCGTCTTGAAAGATTTGCAGCCCAGCAGGGCTGATAAACAAGTAGGCCTCGTTTGGGTATTTCTTAAAAAAAATAGAATTGGGCTAGCCATTTTCAGCAAGAAAAAAACACAACTGGGCTCATGATGTGGTAAACATAAATAAAACCCTGGCTAGACAGGCCACAGCCCCACACAGCCCCGTTGTTACCCTGATCCGTCGCTACAACTAGTATAAATAACTGGTTGGGATTTGTTAGTTGTTACAATATTTCACTTTAAATTAAACGACTGGCAAGCCATTTGCCTTGCTTCAAAGAAAATATGACAGTCACAACCGAGTTGAAAAGGGCAAGAACATCTAACTCCAGCTTACAAACTATACAAAAGCACGAGGGTTAATTGTTCATCAGGTTTACAAAAAAACCCAGGTTGAAAAGGGCGACAACATCTAACTCCAACACTGTTTTTGGCAGTCACAGTCAAATGGATCGGTCAGGTCCATAGAATGAACATCCTGGGTCGTAAAATTTACTGGATTATGACCACAATATGTTGTAAATAGAAGCCCGGCACGTTCAGAAGCTCTTTTGCCCACCTGAAACTCCTTTTTTTGCTCTTCGACATACCCATCCGTCAAAACCATGCTGCTGATAAACTTAAGCCTGATGGACAATAGTAACCTCGCATTCAGCAGGAAGAATGTGACAAATCTAGTGTTTGCACGGTTGGCTACAAATCGTTCTAGCGTTATTGTCTTCAATCGAATCTCATGAGAAGTGAGAAAATCCCGATGCTTACGAATCCACCGATTGGTTATAACTTTCTTACCCCATCCTGTTGCCTAAATAGACATGAAGATTGAAAACAGTTAAGGTCTAAAAAAAGAGTGTCGAAAGAGCAACAGCCGAACGGTTAATTCTAGTACACTATATGCGGGCTTCCAATGTGCGTGAAATTATCACCTTTATATACAACTTCTCCAGACATGGAAAGCATTGCAACAAGCCAATAATCTTGTCCAGATCAAAACTATTCATTTGGATATATAAGATCTTGACAGAATCCAGCACCATTGATAGGCCATCCATGGAGAAACTCTTCATTGAGCATAGAACATAATATTAGTACAAAATGTGTACTCCAAGATGACATATAACTTATGCGCAGAAATTTAAAATGCAGCTTATGGTTACAAGTGTAGATGATAATGTAAAGTACCTGAAGAACTGTGGAGCCAAACACCATATTGAAATGAGCACAGAGATCATGTATTACACCCAAGGTCTCCAGTTTAGGAGCACAGAGGACGGTTATTTGCAACGGTGAATAACTAGAATCAATGATCAACCTTTGAAGTGAAGGGGCATCTTGGATGATGAGCTGCCTTCCGTGAAAACAATTCCAATTCTTACAAGGTTAGGCGACTTTATTTGGAGACAACCGATTCTAACTGTGAAAACAAGCACCAAGCACTCCAGAGCAGGGCAACTAGAGTGGATGATGCTGTGCAATGAGGCCTCCGATATACGAACCCGCACAAGTGAAAGTTTCTTCAGAAATGGGAGTCGAAGGTTTAGTACCAGATTGTCTGGTAGGTCGCACACCGCAAAGGTGGCGGTGTGGAGAGAGTAGGAAAACCGTGAGATGGACATCGGTGCTGAGGGCACAGGTAGATGGCGTTCGGTATCTGGTAGGTGATTTCCAGGGGAATAGTAGAACTCAAGCAGCTGTAGTTCTGTGAATTCAGGGGATTTCAGCCAGGCGTCCACCGTGCAAGGCATGGTATGCTTGCTCAGGTAGCATGACGGGATGCAGAGGCTTTGCACGGAGCCCTGGTGGGAGGAGATGATGGCTCTGGGGATTTCAAAATCATTGAAGAGAGATAGCTGACGATAGTCGAGATTAAGGGGCACGACGCGCCATAGAGGGAGCCACCGAATTGAGAGGACTTGGGTGCGGTAGCAATCCTTGGTGGGGAGAAGCGAGATGATCTCCCCAAGGACGGCGTCCGCGAGATCACTAATGCGGTCCACCCAAGATTCTAGGGGTTCCTGGGATCCGGTGGGGGCGGGGTTGCCGCTTCTCCCCGCGCTGCCGGGTGCGGGATCTACAACAGGCGTCGCCGCTGGCGGGAGCCTCATCTTCTTGGCACTGGGGTCAGCCGACTCCATTTTCCTCGAGGGCGTCGCGTCGCGCTCACGGATTTGAGCAGAGTAATGAATGACGAGCCTAGTTGTAGTGTGAGTGAAGAAGAAAGGGAGCTGGGGTTTTCTGTAGTAGTGAGGAAGAAGGGGAGCTGGGGTTTTCTGTAGGAGTGAGGTGAGGAATTTGGGGGTACGAGTGGAGCGAGCTGACGTGAGGTGGGTGGGAGTGAGGAGGAAGAAGAACACCCATGTTTTTTTGGGGGCGGTGTGCTGGGTGTGGGTAGCGCCTCTCATTCAGTAAATATATGGACTTTTGAATTGATTTTACTATTTACTAGGGTGGATGGGCTCTTTTGTCTTGGGCCCAGAGAAACAATTACTACTAGTACAGTGGAGACACTCTACAACTACCCAGAAAAACAATTACTACTAGTAAAGTGGATACAATACCGCTTCTGGCTCCTCCTAGGTCATCGAAACGTCTCCCTCTACTGAATGCCGTTATACTTTTGTTCACCGACATGCGGGCCATGCAGCGCGGGGGCCCAAATGCCATCCACCAAATTAGAAGGCAGTATGCAGGCGAAGAGTCACCCCGGTCGTAGCGCGGCAATAACGAGCCGTCGTATCACAAAACCCCACCTCCCCGCAGTCTAAGTTTGACGGACGAAGCAACCATCATTTCACTCTTCGCTGAATCCCCTTCTCCCTCACCGTCTTCAAGAAAGGCAACACTCGCATCTGCCACTGTTCTTCTCTCCCAACGAAGGGAAGGTAAGCAGATCTGTGATGTTGGTATATTTTTGTTCAGAGAAAAAAAAGAACTTTTGCAAAGTAGTAACCGATCCTCACTCTCGTTTTTGTTTCATTGTCATTGCGATTGTGTTTTCCTTTCAGTGGTCTCCTAGTATTCATCAGTTTCATGATGGACCAAGGAGAACTAGGCAAAGATCTGCCGATATTGGAGCAGACGCGGGAGGCTGATCCCCACGAGACAGAGAGCTCCAAGAAGATGGAGGCAGCCACTGAACCGACCCCAGATACGCTCACGGCCACTACTGAGATGGTCAACGCCCCGTTTGAGGTTACAGCCCCCTTGGCATTGCAGGAGCAGTTTTCCCCCTTCGAGGATGTGTCCCCCCCCCCCCCCCGCTGAGCTGCCCAAGGTGATTTTCTTCTTTGCCGATCTCGATTGTGGTTTTTCATCTAAGTATGTGGTGATGAATAATGCAAAATTTTATTAGCTTCGATGCCATGCTATACATAGTGGTTTAAATAACTTGTGTTTCTTATGTTGGAAAGTAATTCAGAATTTGTTTATGTTTCAATTAGAGCCCTGATGCAGACAAGGATTGTGTGGTTGTACATGTCACTCGCTATGAGGCGGATGACCTGAATATACGCACTAGGAAAACAGAGTTTTTAGGCTGTTGGATCCTGGAAGCCATTTGCGCTTATACCAATGAAGAGTTGTATTCCAGCCTCACTGTTGTCAGACGTGTTGTCCAGGGTGTACTGAAGCACAAGAAGTTCAAAGCTACTCCTTCGTTTGTGAGGCAGACTGTTCTTGTCAAGCTTACGCAGGAAGATGACGCAGCATGCCTTCACAAACAAGTTTATGAGTGGCAAGGCCACAAGGTTTTCTTCATGAAGGTTCACAGGATTGAGCTGCTGCCGGGCATCCTCGATGATGTTCATGCTGTTGGAAATATGCCCTAGAGGCAATAATAAATGGTTATTATTGTATTTCCTTGTTCATGATAATTGTCTATTGTTCATGCTATAATTGTATTAACTGGAAACGGTAATACATGTGTGAATACATAGACCACAACATGTCCCTAGTAAGCCTCTAGTTGACTACCTCGTTGATCAATAGATGGTTATGGTTTCCTGACCATGGACATTGGATGTCATTGATAACGGGATCACATCATTAGGAGAATGATGTGATGGACAAGACCCAATCCTAAGCATAGCACAAGATCGTGTAGTTCGTTTGCTAGAGCTTTTTAATGTCAAGTATCGTTTCCTTAGACCATGAGATTGTGCAACTCCCGGATACCGTAGGAATGCTTTGGGTGTACCAAACGTCACAACATAACTGGGTGGCTATAAAGGTGCACTACAGGTATCTCCGAAAGTGTCTGTTGGGTTGGCACGAATCAAGACTGGGATTTGTCACTCCGTATGACGAAGAGGTATCTCTGGGCCCACTCGGTAATGCATCATCATAATGAGCTCAATGTGACTAACGAGTTAGCCACGGGATCATGCGTTACGGAACGAGTAAAGAGACTTGCCGGTAACGAGATTGAACGAGGTATTGGGATACCGACGATCGAATCTCGGGCAAGTAACATACCGATAGACAAAGGGAATTGTATACGGGATTGATTGAATCCCCGACATCATGGTTCATCTGATGAGATCATCGTGGAACATGTGGGGGCCAATATGGGTATCCAGATCCCGCTATTGGTTATTGGCCGGAGAGATGTCTCGGTCATGTCTGCATGGTTCCCGAACCCGTAGGGTCTACACACTTAAGGTTCGGTGACGCTAGAGTTGTTATGGGAAATAGTATGTGGTTACCAAAGGTTGTTCGGAGTCCCGGATGAGATCCCGGACATGACGAGGAACTCCGGAATGGTCCGGAGGTGAAGATCGATATATTGGACGAAGGGTATTGGAGTCCGGAATTGTTCTGGGAGTACTGGGTGACGACCAGCGTGACCGAAAGGTGTTTCGGAGGCCCCGGCAAGCGTTGGGGGGCCTTATGGGCCAAGGGGAGGGGGCACACCAGCCCACTAAGGGGCTGTGCGCCCCTCCCAACCCCTCTCACGTAACGTGGAGAGGTGGGGGCGCCTCCCCTAGGGCAGCCACCCCTCCCGGCTTGGGGGGCAAGTTTCCCAGGGGTGGGGGCGCCCAAACCCATCTAGGGTTTCCCCTGTGGCCGCCGCCCCTCCCCTAGGGAACCCTAGGGCGCCTCCTCCACCCCTTCCCCCTATATATAGTGAGGGAGAGAGAGGGCAGCCGCACCCCTGGCCTGGCGCAGCCCTCTCCTCCTCCAACTCCTCCTCCTCCTCCGTAGTGCTTAACGAAGCTCTGCCGGAGAACCACGAGCTCCATCACCACCACGCCGTCGTGCTGGTGGAGTTCTCCCTCAACTTCTCCTCTCCCCTTGCTGGATCAAGAAGGAGGAGACGTCCCCAGGCTGTACGTGTGTTGAACGCGGAGGCGCCGTCCGTTCGGCGCTAGATCGGATCTTCCGCGATTTGAATCGCCGCGAGGACGACTCCATCAACCGCGTTCTTGTAACGCTTCCGCTTAGCGATCTTCAAGGGTATGAATATGCACTCCCTCTCTCTCGTTGCTTGAATCTCCTAGATTGATCTTGGTGACACGTAGGAAAATTTTGAATTATTGCTACTTCCCCAACAGTGGCATCATGAGCTAGGTCTATGCGTAACGGTCACTGAAGCAGAACTACCCTAGATACTTGGTTGATGAGAAGGCAGGCAAGGTCGACATTAGTATATTGGATATACATTATATTAATGTGTACTTTACTAGTACTCCTAGTAGCACCAGGGTATTAGATACCGGTTCGGTTTCTAAGTGTTGGTAACTCGAAATAAAAGGCTACAAAATAAACGGAGACTAGCTAAAGGTGAGATGACGATATGTGTTGGAAGTGTTTCCAAGGTTGATGTAATCAAACATCGTACGCTCCCTCTACCATCGGGATTGGTATTAAACCTAAATAATTGTTATTTGGTGTTTGCGTTGAGCATAGACATGATTGGATTATGTTTATCGCAATACGGTTATTCATTTAAGGAGAATAATGGTTACTTTGTTTATTTGAATAATACCTTCAATGGTCTTGCATCTAACATGAATGGTTTATTGAATCTCGATCGTACTGATACACATGTTCATGCCAAAAGATATAAAATAGTAATGATAGTACCACATACTTGTGGCACTACCATTTGAGTCATATTGGTATAAAACACATGAAGAAGCTCCATGTTGATGGATCTTTGGACTCACTCGTTTTTGAAAAGATTGAGACATGTGAACCATGTCTATTGGTAGATATGCATGAAGAAACTCCATACAGATGGATCGTTTGGACTCACTTGATTTTGAATCACTTGGGACATGCAAATCATACCACATGGGCAAGATGACTGAAAGGCCTCGTTTTCAGTAAGATGGAACAAGAAAGTAACTTGTTGGAAGTAATACATTTTGATGTGTGCAGTCCAATGAGTGCTGAGGCACGCAGTGGATATCGTTATGTTCTTACTTCACAGATGATTTGAGTAGATGCTAAGTATATTTACTTGATGAAACACAAGTCTGAATTATTGAAAGGTTTAAGTAATTTCAGAGTGAAGTTGAAGATCGTCGTGACAAGAGGATAAAATGTCTATGATATGATCATAGAGATGAATATCTGAGTTACGAGTATGGCAGACAATTAAGACATTGTGGAAATTGCTTCACAACTAATACCGCCAGGAACACCATAGTGTGATGGTGTGTCCGAACATCATAACTGCACCCTATTGGATATGGTGCATACCATGATGTGTCTTATCGAATTACCACTATCGTTTATGGGTTAGGCATTAGAGACAACCGCATTCACTTTAAATAGGGCACCACGCAATTCCGTTGAGATGACACCGTATGAACTATGGTTTAGAGAAACCTAAGCTGTCATTTCTTAAAAGTTTGGGGCTGCGACGCTTATGTGAAAAAGTTTCAGGCTGATAAGCTCGAACCCAAAGCGGATAATGCATCTTCATAGAATACCCAAAACAGTTGGGTATACCTCCTATTTCAGATCTGGAAGCAAAAGTGATTGTTTCTAGAAACGGGTCCTTTCTCGAGGAAAAGTTTCTCTCGAAAGAATTGAGTGGGAGGATGGTGGAGACTTGATGAGGTTATTGAACCGTCACTTCAACTAGTGTGTAGCAGGGCACAAGAAGTTGTTCCTGTGGCACCTACACCAATTGAAGTGGAAGCTTATGATAGTGATCATGAAACTTCGGATCAAGTCACTACCAAACCTCGTAGGACGACAAGGATGCGTACTACTTCAGAGTGGTACGTAATCCTGTCTTGGAAGTCATGTTGCTAGACAAGAATGAACCTACGAGCTATGGAGAAGCGATGGTGGGCCCGGATTCCGACGAATGGCTCGAGGCCATAAAATCCGAGAGAGGATCCATGTATAAAACAAAGTATAGACTTTGGAAGAACTACTTGATGGTCGTAAGGCTGTTGGGTGCAGATGGATTTTAAAAGGAAGACGGACAATGATGGTAAGTGTCACCATTAAGAAAGCTCGACTTGTCATTAAGATGTTTTCCGACAAGTTCAAGGAGTTGACTATGATTAGACTTTCTCACTCGTAGCGATGCTAAGAGTCTGTTGGAATTATATTAGCAGTTACTGCATTATTTATAAATCTTGCAGATAGGATGTCAAAACATTGTTTCCTCGACGATTTTCTTGAGGAAAGGTTGTATGTGATACAACCAGAAGGTTTTGTCAATCCTGAAAGATGCTAACAAGTATGCAAAGCTCCATCAATCCTTCTAAGGACTGGAGTAAGCATCTCGGAGTTGGAATGTACGCTTTGATGAGATGATCAAAGATTTTGGGTTTATACAAAGTTTATGAGAAACTTGTATTTCCAAAGAAGTGAGTGGGAGCACTATAGAATTTTTTGATGAGTATATGTTGTTAACATATTGTTGATCAGAAATGATGTAGAATTTCTGGAAAGCATACAGGGTTATTTGAAAAGTGTTTTTCAATGGAAAACCTGGATTAAGCTACTTGAACATTGAGCATCAAGACCTATAAGGATAGATCAAAAAACGCTTAATAGTACTTTCAAAATGAATACATACCATGACAAGATTTTGAAGGAGTTCAAAATAGATCAGCAAAGAAGGAGTTCTTGGCTGTGTTACAAGGTGTGAGTATTGAGTAAGACTCAAGGCCTGACCATGGCAGAAGAGAGAGAAAGGACGAAGGTCGTCCCCTATGAGGCTCTATAGTATGCTATGCTGTGTACCGCACCTGAAGTGTGCCTTGCCATGAATTAGTCAAGGGGTACAAGAGTGATCCAGGAATGGATCACATGGCAGCGGTCGAACTTATCCTTAGTAACTAGTGGACTAAGGAATTTTCTCGATTATGGAGGTGGTAAAAGAGTTCGTCGTAAGGGGTTACGTCGATGCAAACTTTGACACTAATCCGGATGACTCTGAGTAGTAAACTGGATTCGTATAGTAGAGCAGTTATTTGGAATAGCTCCAATGTCACGACCGGTTTTCCAATAAAAATATTTATTGAGAAACCGATCCCTTTTACGGACCAGTAGAGAAGAATCCTTCTCACTGGTAGACAATTTCTTGATCACAGAAGAAAAACCAGGAGTACTAAATATAATACAAGGTTGAGCGGAGACTGCTCAACAATTTATTACAAGCCCGCCGATATTACACATAAAGGCGGATAGGGTGGCATAACTACTGACTCATAATAAAAGCGGTGGTGGATATGTCACAGTGAAGTGGGTGACATGACTCCTGCATCTAACAGCTCATCGAGCGTCAGAGTGAGGCTTCAGGATTCTTATTGTGGGTGGCGGAAGCGTATATAATACAGGTGACCAATATCCAGGATCGCACGGGACTGACTGGGACTCCTCTAGGCGTCGGACTCACTATCAAACTCTTCATCCATGAGATCGCCTTCGTCAACATCTGGCCAAATCAACAAGCCAGGTGAGTACTATGAAAGTACTCGCAAGACAGTTCAGACATAAGATATAACAAATGTAAACATGATGCATATGAACAGATTAATAGAGCGCACTCAGACAATGAGATGGCAATGGATGGGAAATAAAAGGGAAGTCGGGCGGTAGTCCTCCCGAAATCCCAATGTAGTACTGAAGGCCAATCGAGTATCTGAATGACTCCTCGAAAGGATACAAATGAAATAACAATGCCGCAGTCGGGCGTCAAGGCGACACCACATAAAGGGCTTATAATGGAATGTAAATGACAGTGCGTGCCACAGCCGGACGTCTGAGCGACATCACGTAAAGGGCTTATATCAAAAGTAAATAATGAGCGTGCCACAGTCGGACGTCTGAGCGACATCACATAAAGGGCTTATATTGAAAGTAAATGACAAGAGTGCCACAGTCGGACGTCTGAGCGACATCACATAAAGGGCTTATATTGAAAGTAAATGACAAGAGTGCCACAGTCGGACGTCTGAGCGACATCACATAAAGGGCTTATATTTCATAACTTGATATTTCAGTAGCTCATGAATTTAAATCATTTCAAGGTAATATTCAGTTACGAGATAAATAAAAGGTTAGTCCATCCACAGGAATAACGTTCAACCGGGTTTACCACTCAAGCCTGTTCACCGGGAATTTCCACGAAAACTGACACAGGGACTGACATGGATATGGATATGCTGGCCACGGTCCTTGACCATGGACACGATGACTCAGAAGGATTTGACTCTGCAGAGTTTGTACTATTAACCATAGCCAACGGATTTCAGTAGTCACAAGGGACTAGTTCCGTTTACGGTGTTTTAGGAGAAACACATCTAACTAGTACACACAACATTCCGATGCCAGGAATCACCCTCGGCAACGTTCAAGAAAAACTTTGAGACTGGGAGGCTACAACCTCGCGTAGCATGGGATCAAATTTATACCGTGCGCTCTAAGGGGTGCCCCCCTCTAGGTCCCAACCGGAAACACCCATGCCCCCTGACCGGATGACTGGCTTTAATCCAGGGCCATGGAACCCTCATCCCGGCCCCTCTATTTGGTGTGTACAAGGAAAGAGGTTAGCAACTTACTAAACCGTACTCTTTGCAGAAAACATGTTGCAGCACGAAAGGGGAAGAACGGTAACGTGGCTTAGTCCACGTTAACGTCGGAGTTTATCGGATGACGTAAGACTGGCATGCTACAACAATACCATCTTACTACCTTTCATGTCACCACATGATCAGGTCATCTCTCATCAAAGATCACAGTAACTTCGAAACACACGGTTAGTTGCCTTGCATGCAACGTAATACTCACCGATGCTCACATGCCATGCACAAACCATTCAAGCAAACATGAAAAACACCTATCATATCAAAAGTTCAAACATGCTTGCCTGGTTCGGAGAAGTCGGAGTCTAGCTCAGCGAAGTTCGCGGCTCCGTCACCTCCACCAGAACCTACGGTATAACGAAACCGTATACTAACGTGAAAATCCTTGCGTGCATAAAAATTGTTCCAAATTTTTTCCAAATAAATACTATAAAAAGCTAGACAAAAATATAAGACTGACAGAAAAAGAATCAATCAAAAAGCATCTTTTATTTAAAAGATATAAGGGTTTTAGTCCAAGGACTAATCTGTGATGAAACAGAAAAGATCCAGGGACTTGTTTGAGAAAACAAAAAACGGTTTGGTACGAAATACGCCAACCCAGAGAGAAAACACGTTTTGCCCGAAGGCGCTTTCAGAAAACGGTTCGAAGGGTAAAAGAAGAGAGGCTGATGGGGGGGTCCCACCCGTCAGGTTCAAAACTCCCAACGGAGCTCGCCGGCGCCCGAAGGCTGCGGTGGTCGCCGGCGTTGAACCACGGCGAGGCAGAGTGATCGGAGGGTACCTACAGGTTCAGGGTGTTCTTCCGCGTCGGTGGGTGGTGGACTTGGCCGTCGGAGAGCACCACGTCGACGGCGACACTATCTCCGGCGGACGGTGGTTCGGGCGATGTTGGAATGCTCCGGTGGGTGCTGCAAGCTTCAAATTGATGCGCGGGTCAGAGATGTGGATGTACTAGGAGGCTACTGGCAAGAGCTGAGGGGTAGGGGTGCACGCACGGGAGTGAATCGCGCTGGATCCCGAAGCGGGTCGAGGCGGCCGGAGTTGGGGAAGAAGACTCCCTCGGGGCTCTCCCAGTGGCTTGGCGTGGTACTGGTGGTGTGTAGAGGTGGTGCGGGTTCGAGTTCGAGCTCGGGACCTCCTTTTATAGGTGATCCGAGGGGGTGGCCGTGAACGGGATAGCTCCGGCGAGCAATTACGGCGAGGTAGAGGTTGGGCAGGGGGTTTAGGAGGCTAGGCACCATCAGGGAGGATCACTGGCGCCGTTTCTCTGCTCAAACCTCGGTCGGGCTTGCGTAATGCACTCGCCCTCGACGGAACGGCCGTACGGGCACGGCGGCGGCAGGGAGCGCGCTCCGCGCCTACCAGTTCACGACGACGGACCTGCGGCGTGCACGGGTGAGTGGATGGCCACGCGCTGGCCTCTGGTGGCTTGGGCGGCGCTGGACGGCGCCGTCCAACGCTGCGCCTCTCTGGCAGCCGCAAAGGGCGCTGCTGCCATCGCTCACGGGGTGGCGCACCTCCTCCTGCTCGTCGCCGACGCCCGCAAGCTTCCAGGCGATCGTGCGGCGCAGGGATAATAAGGAGGCACAGGGCGCACGGCGCCACCGTGGCTACTGGCGAGATCGAGAAGGGGTTCTGAAGAAAACGACATCGGCCACTGAAACTGTATCTCTGAACTTCTGAACTTTGACAGTAACAGTGCCCTTCAGGTGTTCGACGAAATGATTTGGCATGAAGAAATTTTTTTCTGGAGCTGGGACTTGGTGAGGTGACCTCTCAATGCATCCAGAGGCTGCCTGAATTTTCTCAGATTTTTAGGAGGAGAAAACAAATGAATTTCACCAAATTTGACAAATATGGTCCAAACTTGCAGCAAGCACAACTTGAAATTTTTGAACTGGAGACCAGTGGATCATCATGGATCTTGGTTGAGGGCTCTAAGGACTAGCCAGGGAAAATGGTTTGGAGGCAAAACTCAAAGGAGAAAAGGTAGTTCCTTTGTAAATCTCCAAGAGCCAAAGTAGAAGGCAGAAAATATTTTTGATAAGAAATAAATGGAAGGAAAATCATGGGGAAGTTCAACTTGCTGGATTTGAAGTATATCTTGACACAAAGATGGGAGATGGCTTTTGGGAGGGGATTTCCACTCATGTCATGGCAAGAGGAGATTTTGAAAGGGGAAAAGATCACTCCAAATGCCATAGGGCTATTTAAAAATATTTTCAAATTTTTTTCTAAATGAAAAACTTTTGTCATGAGTCAACATAAGGTGGAAAAACCTCCAAGGCCAAAGACCAAGTCTTGGGTGAATCCAAACAAAATACTGTTGGGGAACGTAGTAATTTCAAAAAATTTCCTACGCACACGCAAGATCATGGTGATGCATAGCAACGAGAGGGGAGAGTGTTGTCCATGTACCCTCGTAGACCGACAGCGGAAGCGTTATCACAACGCGGTTGATGTAGTCGTACGTCTTCACGATCCGACCGATCAAGTATCGAACGTACGGCACCTCCGAGTTCTACACACGTTCAGCTCGATGACGTCCCTCGAACTCCGATCCAGCCGAGTGTTGAGGGAGAGTTTTGTCAGCACGACGGCGTGGTGACGATGATGATGTTCTACCGACGCAGGGCTTCGCCAAAGCTCCGCAACGGTATTATCGAGGTGTAATATGGTGGAGGGGGGCACCGCACACGGCTAAGAGATCTCAAGGATCAATTGTTGTGTCTCTGGGGTGCCCCCCTGCCCCCGTATATAAAGGAGCAAGGGGGAGGCAGCCGGCCAAGGGGAGAGGCGCGCCATAGGGGGGAGTCCTACTCCCACCGGGAGTAGGACTCCTCCTTTCCTTGTGGGAGTAGGAGAAGGGAAGGGGGAAGGAGAAAGAAGGAAGGGTGCGCCCCCCTTCCCTAGTCCAATTCGGACCAGACCATGGGGAGGGGTGCGGCCACCTTTTGAGGCCTTTCTCCTTTCCCGTATGGCCAATTAAGGCCCAATACGAATTCCCGTAACTCTCCGGTACTCCGAAAAATAACCGAATCACTCGGAACCTTTCCGAAGTCCGAATATAGTCGTCCAATATATCGATCTTTACGTCTCAACCATTTCGAGACTCCTCGTCATATCCCCGATCTCATCCGGGACTCCGAACTCCTTCGGTACATAAAAACTCAATAAAACTGTCATCGTAACGTTAAGCGTGCGGACCCTACAGGTTCGAGAACTATGTAGACATGACCGAGACACGTCTCCGGTCAATAACCAATAGCGGGACCTGGATGCCCATATTGGCTCCCACATATTCTACGAAGATCTTTATCGGTCAAACCACATAACAACATACGTTGTTCCCTTTGTCATCGGTATGTTACTTGCCCGAGATTCGATCGTCGGTATCTCGATACCTAGTTCAATCTCGTTACCGGCAAGTCTCTTTACTTGTTCCGTAATACATCATCCCGCAACTAACTCATTAGTCACAATGCTTGCAAGGCTTATAGTGATGTGCATTACCGAGTGGGCCCAGAGATACCTCTCCGACAATCGGAGTGACAAATCCTAATCTCGAAATACGCCAACCCAACAAGTACCTTTGGAGACACCTGTAGAGCACCTTTATAATCACCCATTTACGTTGTGACGTTTGGTAGCACTTAAAGTGTTCCTCCGGTAAACGGGAGTTGCATAATCTCATAGTCATAGGAACATGTATAAGTCATGAAGAAAGCAATAGCAACATACTAAACGATCGAGTGCTAAGCTAACGGAATGGGTCAAGTCAATCACGTCATTCTCCTAATCAGGTGATCTCGTTAATCAAATGACAACTTATGTCTATGGCTAGGAAATATAACCATCTTTGATTAACGAGCTAGTCAAGTAGAGGCATACTAGTGACACTCTGTTTGTCTATATATTCACACATGCATTATGTTTCCGGTTAATACAATTCTAGCATGAATAATAAACATTTATCATGATATAAGGAAATAAATAATAACTTTATTATTGCCTCTAGGGCATATTTCCTTCAGTCTCCCACTTGCACTAGAGTCAATAATCTAGTTCACATCGCCATGTGATTTAACATCAATAGTTCACATCACCATGTGATTAACACCCATAGTTCACATCGTCATGTGACAAACACCCAAAGGGTTTACTAGAGTCAGTAATCTAGTTCACATCACTATGTGATTAACACCCAAAGAGTACTAAGGTGTGATCATGTTTTGCTTGCGAGATAATTTTAGTCAACGGGTCTGTCACATTCAGATCCGTAAGTATATTGCAAATTTCTATGTCTACAATGCTCTGCACGGTGCTACTCTAGCTAATTGCTCCCACTTTCAATATGTATCTAGACCGAGACTTAGAGTCATCTAGATTAGTGTCAAAAACTTGTATCGACGTAACCTTTTACGACGAACCTTTTGTCACTTCCATAATTGAGAAACATCCTTATTCCAGTAAGGATAATTTTGACCGCTGTCCAGTGATCTACTCCTAGATCACTATTGTACTCCCTTGCCAAAATCAGTGTAGGGTATACAATAGATCTGGTACACAGCATGGCATACTTTATAGAACCTATGGCCAAGGCATAGGGAATGACTTTCATTCTCTTTCTATCTTCTTCCATGGTAGGGTTTTGAGTCTTACTCAATTTCACACCTTGTAACACAGGCAAGAACTCTTTCTTTGACTGTTCTATTTTGAACTACTTCAAAATCTTGTTAAGGTATGTACTCATTGAAATAACTTATCAAGCGTTTTGATCTATCTCTATAGATCTTGATGCTCAATATGTAAGCAGCTTCACCGAGGTCTTTCTTTGAGAAACTCCTTTCAAACACTCCTTTATGCTTTGCAGAATAATTCTACATTATTTCTGATCAACAATATGTCATTCACATATACTTATCAGAAATGCTGTAGTGCTCCCACTCACTTTCTTGTAAATACAGGCTTCACCGCAAGTCTGTATAAAACTATATCCTTTAATTAACTTATCAAAGCGTATATTCCAACTCCGAGATGCTTGCACCAGTCCATAGATGGATCGCTGGAGCTTGCATATTTTGTTAGCACCTTTAGGATTGACAAAACCTTCTGGTTGCATCATATACAACTCTTCTTTAATAAATCCATTAAGGAATGCAGTTTTGTTTATCCATTTGCCATATTTCATAAAATGCGGCAATTGCTAACATGATTCAGACAGACTTAAGCATAGATACGAGTGAGAAATTCTCATCATAGTCAACACCTTGAACTTGTCAAAAAACCTTTTTGCGACAATTCTAGCTTTGTAGATAGTAACACTACTATCAGCGTCCGTCTTCCTCTTGAAGATCCATTTAATCTCAATGGCTCGCCGATCATTGGGCAAGTCAATCAAAGTCCATACTTTGTTCTCATACATGGATCTCATCTCAGATTTCATGACCTCAAGCCATTTTGCGGAATCTGGGCTCACCATCGCTTCTTCATAGTTCGTAGGTTCGTCATGGTCTAGTAACATAACCTCCAGAACAGGATTACCATCCCACTCTGGTGCGGATCTTACTCTGGTTTACCTACGAGGTTTGGTAGTAACTTGATCTGAAGTTACATGATCATCATCATTAACTTCCTCACTAATTGGTGTAGGAGTCACAGGAACAGATTTCTGTGATGAACTACTTTCCAATAAGGGAGCAGGTACAGTTACCTCATCAAGTTCTTTGGTAGTAACTTGATCTGAAGTTACATGATCATCATCATTAACTTCCTCACTAATTGGTGTAGGAGTCACAGGAACAGATTTCTGTGATGAACTACTTTCCAATAAGGGAGCAGGTACAGTTACCTCATCAAGTTCTACTTTCCTCCCACTCACTTCTTTCGAGAGAAACTCCTTCTCTAGAAAGGATCCATACTAAACAACGAATGTCTTGCCTTCGGATCTGTGATAGAAGGTGTACCCAACTGTCTCCTTTGGGTATCCTATGAAGACACATTTCTCCGATTTGGGTTTGAGCTTATCAGGATGAAACTTTTTCACATAAGCATCGCAACCCCAAACTTTAAGAAATGACAACTTTGGTTTCTTGCCAAACCACAGTTCATAAGGCGTCGTCTCATCGGATTTTGATGGTGCCCTATTTAACGTGAATGTAGCTGTCTCTAATGCATAACCCCAAAACGATAGTGGTAAATTGGTAAGTGACATCATAGATTGCACTATATCCAATAAAGTACGTTTATGACATTCGGACACACCATTATGCTGTGGTGTTCCAGGTGGCGTGAGTAGTGAAACTATTTCACATTGTTTTAACTGAAGGCCAAACTCGTAACTAAAATACTCTTCTCCACGATCAAATCGTAGAAACTTTATTTTCTTGTTACGATGATTTTCGCTTCACTCTGAAATTATATGAACTTTTCAAATGTTTCAGACTTCTGTTTCATTAAGTAGATATACCCATATCTGCTCAAATCATCTGTGAAGATCAGAAAATAATGATACCTGCTACGAGCCTCAATATTCATCGGACCACATACATCTGTATGTATGATTTCCAACAAATCTGTTGCTCTCTCCATAGTTCCGGACAACGGTGTTTTAGTCATCTTGCCCATGAGGCACGGTTCGCAAGCATCAAGTGATTCATAATCAAGTGATTCCAAAATCCCATTAGTATGGAGTTTCTTCATGCGCTTTACACCAATATGACCTAAACGGCAGTGCCACAAATAAGTTGCACTATCATTATTAACTTTGCATCTTTTGGCTTCATTATTATGAATATGTACGATCGAGATCCAACAAACCATTTTCGTTGGTGTGTATGACCATAGAAGGTTTTTATTCATGTAAACAGAACAACAATTGTTCTCTAACTTAAATGAATAACCGTATTGCAATAAACATGATCAAATCATATTCATGCTCAACGCAAACACCAAATAACACTTATTTAGTTTCAACACTAATCCCGAAAGTATAGGGAGTGTGCGATGATGATCATATCAATCTTGGAACTACTTCCAACACACATCGTCACCTCGCCTTTTACTAGTCTCTGTTTATTCTGCAACTCCCGTTTTCGAGTTACTACTCTTTAGCAACTGAACCAGTATCAAATACTGAGGGGTTGCTATAAACACTAGTAAGTACACATCAATAACATGTATATCCAATATACCTTTGTTCACTTTGCCATCCTTCTTATCCACCAAATACTTGGGGCCGTTCCGCCTCCAGTGACCAGTTCCTTTGCAGTAGAAGCACTTAGTCTCAGGCTTAGGTACAGACTTGGGCTTCTTCACTTGAGTAGCAACTTGCTTGCCGTTCTTTTTGAAGTTCCCCTTCTTCCCTTTGCCCTTTTCTTGAAACTAGTGGTCTCGTCAACCATCAACACTTGAAGTGGTCTCGTCAACCATCAACACTTGATGTTTTTCTTGATTTCTACCTTCGTCGATTTCAGCATCACGAAGAGCTCGGGAATTACTTTCGTCATCCCTTGCATATTATAGTTCATCACGAAGTTCTACTAACTTGGTGATGGTGACTAGAGAATTCTGTCAATCACTATTTTATCTGGAAGATTAACTCTCACTTGATTCAAGCGATTGTAGTACCCAGACAATCTGAGCACATGCTCACTAGTTGAGCGATTCTCCTCCATCTTTTAGCTATAGAACTTGTTGGAGACTTCATATCTCTCAACTCGGGTATTTGCTTGAAATATTAACTTCAACTCCTGGAACATCTTATATGTTCCATGACGTTCAAAACGTCTTTGAAGTCCCGATTCTAAGCTGTTAAGCATGGTGCACTAAACTATCAAGTAGTCATCAAATTGAGCTAGCCAAACGTTCATAACGTCTGCATCTGCTCCTGCAATAGGTCTGTCACCTAGCGGTGCATCAAGGACATAATTTTTCTGTGCAGCAATGAGGATAATCCTCAGATCACGGATCCAATCCGCATCTTTGCTACTAACATCTTTCAACATAATTTTTCCCTAGGAACATATCAAAAAATAAACAGGGAAGCAACAACGCGAGCTATTGATCTACAACATAATTTGCAAAATACTATCAGGACTAAGTTCATGATAAATTTAAGTTCAATTAATCATATTACTTAAGAACTCCCACTTAGATAGACATCCCTCTCATCATCTAAGTGATTACGTGATCCAAATCAACTAAACCATGTCCGATCATCACGTGAGATGGAGTAGTTTCAATGGTGAACATCACTATGTTGATCATATCTACTATATGATTCACGCTCGACCTTTCGGTCTCCGTGTTCCGAGGCCATATCTATTATATGCTAGGCTCGTCAAGTTTAACCTGAGTATTCCGCCTGTGCAACTGTTTTGCACCCGTTGTATTTGAATGTAGAGCCTATCACACCCGATCATCACGTGGTGTCTCAGCACGAAGAACTTTCGCAACGGTGCATACTCAGGGAGAACACTTTTATCTTGAAATTTTAGTGAGAGATCATCTTATAATGCTACCGTCAATCAAAGCAAGATAAGATGCATAAAGGATTAACATCTCATGCAATCAATATAAGTGATATGATATGGCCATCATCATCTTGTGCTTGTGATCTCCATCTTCGAAGCACCGTGCTTGTGATCTCCATCTCCGAAGCACCGTCATGATCACCATCGTCACCGGCGCGACACCTTGATCTCCATCGTAGCATCGTTGTCGTCTCGCCAACTTATTGCTTTTACGACTATTGCTACCGCTTAGTGATAAAGTAAAACTATTACATGGCGATTGCATCTCATACAATAAAGCGACAACCATATGGCTCCTGCCAGTTGCCGATAACTCGGTTACAAAACATGATCTTCTCATACAACAAATTATATCACATCATGTCTTGACCATATCACATCACAACATACCCTGCAAAAACAAGTTAGACGTCCTCTACTTTGTTGTTGCATGTTTTACGTGGCTGCTACGGGCTTAGCAAGAACCGTTCTTACCTACGCATCAAAACCACAACGATAGTTTGTCAAGTTGGTGCTGTTTTAACCTTCGCAAGGACCGGGCGTAGCCACACTTGGTTCAACTAAAGTGAGAGAGACAGACACCCGCCGGTCACCTTTAAGCAACGAGTGCTCGCAACGGTGAAACCAGTCTCGCGTAAGCGTACGCGCAATGTCGGTCCGGGCCGCTTCATCTCACAATATCGCTGAACCAAAGTATGACATGCCGGTAAGCAGTATGACTTATATCGCCCACAACTCACTTGTGTTCTACTCGTGCATAGCATCAACGCATAAAACCAGGCTCGGATGCCACTGTTGGGGAACGTAGTAATTTCAAAAAAAATTCCTACGCACACGCAAGATCATGGTGATGCATAGCAACGAGAGGGGAGAGTGTTGTCCACGTACCCTCGTAGACCGACAGCGGAAGCGTTATCACAACGCGGTTGATGTAGTCGTACGTCTTCACGATCCGACCGATCTAGTACCGAACGTACGGCACCTCCGAGTTCTACACACGTTCAGCTCGATGACGTCCCTCGAACTCCGATCCAGCCGAGTGTTGAGGGAGAGTTTCGTCAGCACGACGGCGTGGTGACGATGATGATGTTCTGCCGACGCAGGGCTTGGCCTAAGCTCCGCAACGGTATTATCGAGGTGTAATATGGTGGAGGGGGGCACCGCACACGGCTAAGAGATCTCAAGGATCAATTGTTGTGTCTCTGGGGTGCCCCCCTGCCCCCGTATATAAAGGAGCAAGGGGGAGGCAGCCGGCCAAGGGGAGAGGCACGCCATAGGGGGGAGTCCTACTCCCACCGGGAGTAGGACTCCTCCTTTCCTTGTGGGAGTAGGAGAAGGGAAGGGGGAAGGAGAAAGAAGGAAGGGTGCGCCCCCCTTCCCTAGTCCAATTCGGACCAGACCATGGGGAGGGATGCGGCCACCTTTTGAGGCTTTTCTCTCCTTTCCCGTATGGCCCATTAAGGCCCAATACGAATTCCCGTAACTCTCCGGTACTCCGAAAAATACCCGAATCACTCGGAACCTTTCCGAAGTCCGAATATAGTCTTCCAATATATCAATCTTTACGTCTCGACCATTTCGAGACTGCTCGTCATATCCCCGATCTCATCCGGGACTCCGAACTCCTTCGGTACATCAAAACTCAATAAAACTGTCATCGTAACGTTAAGCGTGCGGACCCTACGGGTTCGAGAACTATGTAGACATGACCGAGACAAGTCTCCGGTCAATAACCAATAGCGGGACCTGGATGCCCATATTGGCTCCCACATATTCTACGAAGATCTTTATCGGTCAAACCGCATAACAACATACGTTGTTCCCTTTGTCATCGGTATGTTACTTGCCCGAGATTCGATCGTCGGTATCTCGATACCTAGTTCAATCGCGTTACTGGCAAGTCTCTTTACTCGTTCCGTAATACATCATCCCGCAACTAACTCATTAGTCACAATGCTTGCAAGGCTTATAGTGATGTGCATTACCGAGTGGGCCCAGAGATACCTCTCCGACAATCGGAGTGACAAATCCTAATCTCGAAATACGCCAACCCAACAAGTACCTTTGGAGACACCTATAGAGCACCTTTATAATCACCCATTTACGTTGTGACGTTTGGTAGCACACAAAGTGTTCCTCCGGTAAACGGGAGTTGCATAATCTCATAGTCATAGGAACATGTATAAGTCATGAAGAAAGCAATAGCAACATACTAAACGATCGAGTGCTAAGCTAACGGAATGGGTCAAGTCAATCACGTCATTCTCCTAATGAGGTGATCTCGTTAATCAAATGACAACTTATGTCTATGGCTAGGAAACATAACCATCTTTGATTAACGAGCTAGTCAAGTAGAGGCATACTAGTGACACTCTATTTGTCTATATATTCACGCATGTATTATGTTTCCGGTTAATACAATTCTAGCATGAATAATAAACATTTATCATGATATAAGGAAATAAATAATAACTTTATTATTGCCTCTAGGGCATATTTCCTTCAAATACTTGTCATAAAAGGATATTTTTGAGAGGGAGAGTTCTTTAGAAGAAAATTTTATATAACCTCCCTCAAATCAAATAAAAGTTTGAAAAAGCCAAATAAAAATTTTGGGTGTCACATCCAAGTAGCACGTGGTAGCTGCATCTACAAGATGACATAGAGATTTGTAAAGCACACACAGATCTGAAAGGTTCAGACCCGTTGACTAATGACCTCTCTCACAAGCGAGATATGAACAAACCCCATGGGTGTTGGATTCATTACAATCACATAGTGATGTGAACTAGATTATTGACTCTAGTGCAAGTGGGAGACTATTGGAAATATGCCCGAGAGGCAATAATAAATGGTTATTATTGTATTTCCTTGTTCATGATAATTGTCTATTGTTCATGCTATAATTGTATTAACTGGAAACGGTAATACATGTGTGAATACATAGACCACAACATGTCCCTAGTAAGCCTCTAGTTGACTAGCTCGTTGATCAATAGATGGTTATGGTTTCCTGACCATGGACATTGGATGTCACTGATAACGGGATCACATCATTAGGAGAATGATGTGATGGACAAGACCCAATCCTAAGCATAGCACAAGATCGTGTAGTTCGTTTGCTAGAGCTTTTCTAATGTCAAGTATCGTTTCCTTAGACCATGAGATTGTGCAACTCCCGGATACCGTAGGAATGCTTTAGGTGTACCAAACGTCACAACGTAACTGGGTGGCTATAAAGGTGCACTACACGTATCTCCGAAAATGTCTGTTGGGTTGGCACGAATCGAGACTGGGATTTGTCACTCCGTATGACGGAGAGGTATCTCTGGGCCCACTCGGTAATGCATCATCATAATGAGCTCAATGTGACTAATGAGTTAGCCACAGGATCATGCGTTACGGAACGAGTAAAGAGACTTGCCGGTAACGAGATTGAACGAGGTATTGGGATACCGACGATCGAATCTCGGGCAAGTAACATACCGATAGACAAAGGGAATTGTATACAGGATTGATTGAATCCCCGACATCGTGGTTCATCCGATGAGATCATCGTGGAACATGTGGGAGCCAATATGGGTATCCAGATCCCGCTATTGGTTATTGGCCGGAGAGATGTCTCGGTCATGGCTGCATGGTTCCCGAACCCGTAGGGTCTACACACTTAAGGTTCGGTGACGCTAGAGTTGTTATGGGAAATAGTATGTGGTTACAGAAGCTTGTTCGGAGTCCCGGATGAGATCCCGGACATGACGAGGAACTCCGGAATGGTCCGGAGGTGAAGATCGATATATTGGACGAAGGGTATTGGAGTCCGGAATTGTTCTGGGAGTACCGGGTGACGACCAGCGTGACCGAAAGGTGTTTCGGAGGCCCTGAGAAGCGTTGGGGGGTCTTATGGGCCAAGGGGCGGGGGCACACCAGCCCACTAAGGGGCTGTGCGCCCCTCCCAACCCCTCTCACGTAATGTGGAGAGGTGGGGGCGCCTCCCCTAGGGCAGCAACCCCTCCCGGCTTGGGGGGCAAGTTTCCCAGGGGTGGGGACGCCCAAACCCATCTAGGGTTTCCCCTGTGGCCGCCGCCCCTCCCCTAGGGAACCCTAGGGCGCCTCCTCCACCCCCTTCCCCCTATATATAGTGAGGGAGAGAGAGGGCAGCCGCACCCCTGGCCTGGCGCAGCCGTCTCCTTCTCCAACTCCTCCTCCTCCTCCTTCGTAGTGCTTAGCGAAGCTCTGCCGGAGAACCACGAGCTCCATCGCCACCACGCCGTCGTGCTGCTGGAGTTCTCCCTCAGCTTCTCCTCTCCCCTTACTGGATCAAGAAGGAGGAGATGTCCCCGGGCTGTGCGTGTGTTGAACGAGGAGGCGCCGTCCGTTCGGCGCTAGATCGGATCTTCCGCGATTTGAATCGCCGCGAGTACGACTCCATCAACCGCATTCTTGTAACTCCCTCTCTCTCGTTGCTTGAATCTCCTAGATTGATCTTGGTGACACGTAGAAATTTTTTGAATTATTGCTACGTTCCCCAACACATGCCAAGGTCCGTCTTGTGTCCAGCCCAAATTAGATATAGGCAAGAAATACTTGCCCCAGCTAGTGTTTAATAGTAGTTTGGATTCTGTCTAATTATCTGAACCTTGCCTATTATCGAGCCCTCTGGGGCTAGTACTTTGTTTGCATCCATCAATGGGAACTGCTGCTACTTTTGTGTGCCCGTGAAACATCGTAATTGTTGCCGAAACAGATGCGTCCTCACTAGTTTTATCATACGAGCAGTGTGTGTTTTGATGAAATAGAGTACTCGTTCGAGAACTGTGCGCCAACGTATACATAAGTATTTGTAAACACTGTTGGTGCTACCCCACTTGTAAGCAGGTGTGCAAAACACGGCACATTGGCTCAGCTCGCTTCACCACTCGGCTATCGACCAACTAACAATCAACAATCTGCTGTCTGACATATAAGCAACTATGTATCTTGTTACAGTGGTTCATGCAGTTAACTGAGGCCACAATGTAAATTCCAAACATTCACACGCTGGTCCAGTGTTCATGTGGAACACTCACATTAAACTCGGCTTCATAAAAAACTTGAAAAGCATAAGTTAAGCAATTTTATACATCTCAATGATTCATAGAACATAACAAACATATACTAGTTAATAGCAAAAGACAAAGTTGTGAGAAGGTTTACAAATCAGGAAAAAACAAGCAACGCTTCTCTGAGCAAAGGGCCTCCCGGCAGGCTTAAATTTCCTGGAGTTCACTCTGGTTTTTTCTTGTTGCCACCATCCAGGGTTAGGTTCTCTCATTCCAGAATAACCAATTATAATTGTGTTCTCAGCTGGAATGCTGAACTGAACCATGCAGTGTACTGACCAGCTGAAAGTCTTGTGCATTCCACTAAATTTACGCGCCGCTATTTGTAGAAATAAGCAGACCACAATGCCTCTTGTCCACGCACCTGTCCCAAAAACCTCCGTGCAGCCGTGCTAGCTTGTCCTCGGTCCATGGATGAACTGGAGGAAAGTGCATTCCGGACTAGGATGCAAATGTTTTCGCTCGTCCCTGCACTGCAATCAGGAAGTAAAATGTATGAATTAGCTTCTTTTAGATTGCGTTGGTCATTCTACCTAGTAACTACCAATGTAGGAATACCTGGAAGACGGGTGGTTAGACGACGGCAACGAGGGATAGCCATCTCATTTTGCGCAGTTATACTAAAACTGAGGTGTGTGCTTTTGATTGCGCGGATAGAAATGATACGGAGACAGACATCCCGAAACGATATGGAGACAGACATCCCTGTTTACGCAAATACGAAATACAGTTATTTAAACAGTGACAGATATTTTCAGTGGTGTATGATTAACAACAGCATCTATTGTGTTATAATTGGCACTAGATTGATAGTACGAAAGTGTCCTTAAATAAGTAGCATCACATCACATCAACACTGCCACTAGATTAACATGCAGAACAATAGCATTAGTATTACTGTCATGAGAGTAGCACATGGTCAGTAAATGTGCAATCAAATTTGTGCAGTTCCACTGGGATGAAGCAATGTTAGCGGTGTGAGATTTAAGTGTAACTGCAAAAAAAACAATTCATGGGAAATAAAGCAAGACGGAAGCACTTCATAAAATGGTGGTGGCATTGCTTCAATTTATCGACGGCACTAGACCATTACTTATAGTGACATTAGGTGGCATTGCTTAATGCTTCATGTGATTTTACATTAACGGTAGTGATATGGGCGTAGGGACAGCAGAGGCATAAAGTGGTAAGGCAGATGTGGTTGCCGAGAGCGGCAAACACTCAGGCAGCATGTCTGCATTTGTCCCATTTTTTATCTCCTCGGCAACATTTTGCTATGTGAGCACAGAAAATCTAGATATGCTCATTCTCATTTGCGTTGTCCCCAACACCCGTCACTTTCTTTCCTTTTCCAACCAAGAGATAGGTCCACTTCCCCCCCAACCTTCGCCATCCACCATGCTTTCTTCGTCTTTTCAACCAAGAGACCGGTTGGGTAGCCAGTATCTACTACTTTCCCCCGTTTCCTCTTAGAACCAAGTCCTAGATTCATGCTACAGCTTTCCCACTTTCTTCACTATTTGAACCAACTCTTAGAGTCGACTGTATGAACTAGCTTTACCTCTAATAATAGCAAAAGTCTAGGTGGCTTTGGAACAGCGGACGGAAGTAGAAAAAGATCCACACGAAGCCAAGTGGGGAGCTGAGGCAGTAGAGCAAGGCAGGTTTCGAAGGAATATATACCTGAGGGTCGTCGGCATGTGGCAAAGACGGCGTCGGGAGGCTGCATCTTGGCCACAATACCGCAGGGAGGAAGAAGGGGTCGGAGGCCCTCCGGAGCCGGCGCTTAGTCGGAGAGAACGGCACCGCCGCCGATCGAGACGCGCGGGCAGCTGTTGGTCTCCTCCCTCACCGCCGATGACAGCGTGAACGATGCACCTACACCCCTGCCCCGGTCGAGGTTGTCCGGCCGGATTTGTGACCAGCCGTGAGCTGAGAGAGAGTGTGGCCACCTATGTCTTGCTTAGACCTGGAGAGCATGAGAGAGTGAACGAGAGGAACCCTAGTAAAGCAAGCGCTAAGGCTCCTGCTTATATATGTAGTGGAGTGATTTTGTTGTACCAGCTTCAAAAAAATGCGCTCCTACGTGTACCCGCGAGTGGGTGTGAGAGAACTAGTGCGTGTGTCCACCGCTTCTCTTCGTGAGAGTACAATATACTATGCCCAAAGAACGTTCGCCACAAGAGTAATAGTATAAGTGTGTGACGTGTGAGCTAAAATAAAATGTGCGCGACGTCTTTTGTTTTTTAGAAGTTCTGAGGGTAGGGTGTGAAGAGCACATATGTGTGTGACGTCTACCTGTAGATAGACGGTGGGTGCGAGAGCACTCGGGAGGGTGCGTGTGCATGAGAGAGAGAGGGGCACGTATCAATGCTTTGCATGTGTCCGTAAATCATTATCCGACAAACGTTCGCCACAAGCCTTTTCCTGTCGAACGCCGTAAGAACCGTTAGATCGGCATCCAACAGTGTCAGTTTTGCCATGTCATTTAACATAATAGCCACTCCTCCTACACACAAATCTTCCACGTGAGTGTTAGCAACTGCCGTATGCTCCCTCCGTTCCAAAATGCAGTGCATATAGCTTTATTGAAAATTCGAACCTCGCAAACTTTTACCGAGTTTTCGTGTACCAAATTGCTCATGTAGATTACCCTATATATATCATTTCATTCATCTTCGAGAGGTAACTATAAAGATGGGGGAGGACTCTACAAAGAAAGACCATCGTATCACCTGCAGCAATTTCAACCATCCTTTGGTGTGGAGGAATATCATAGGAACTCTATATGATATGATTTTTATAGGATTTTTTCCTTTAGATCCAAATGGTTCATAGGAATAGATTCATATACTCCACATTTCAAAAGAAATAAACATGATATCATTTCTATAGCTTTAGAGCCACTCGGTTCATATGAACGGATTCCTATACTCCCATAATTTCAAAGGAAAATAAACATTAGCGTATATTTAATAAAAAAGTTCCTATGATATGAACCAAATTACATCTCTTTTCTAATCCCTCCTCATAGGAATTGAGATACATGTCATCTCTAGATTCAATAGAAAAGTTCCTATGATGTCAACCAAATGACATCTCTTTTCCAATCCCTACTCATAGGAATTGAGATACTCCATGTCATCTCTTTCCCTACAACTTCCGTGTATACATCTTATATTCCTAAATAGCTAGTACAACCCACTAGTAGCTTTTTTCCAAGACATGCAACCATGGCACAAGAACTATATAGTGTGCGAATAACTTGAAAGATGGTCGCTGGATGAAGCTAATCTGATAGTGCAGAGATGGCAAATCCGAGCACTACTGGCCGTTGGATATCATCAACATTCCACCAGATCTTCCACATGTACAATTTAGAAGACTCCATGGTTGAACTTAAGCATAATGCACAAACCTCAAAACACATGCACTTCTCCTTTGTTCTAGAATCTTCCGAATCATAATTGATTTTTTCTAAATGAAATGCCATTATTTGTTTTTTACTTTATGCTTTACATTGCACAACCCCATGAATCTTAACATTTTTATAAAACTAATTGATTTTGAATGAGACGAACTATAAGAACTAAACGAACATCTACATCATGCATATATGACTCAAAGCTTTACATGCTATAGTGTGTATTTATTCATAATTTGGTTTCGAAATCTCATGCGTTCAATGCATGTGTACCTTACTAGTTTTGAGTAGAGTAGCAAATTTCACGCGGCCCCCGGTATATCAAAATGTAGGGCCCATGCATCATTGCCTTTCGGTCGAACCTACGTCAACAATTTTTTGTACGTACAATATCTCCACTGGTCCCCGAACCCAAAATGCTGCCTCGTTCCCCTAAAACCAAGCGACCCACACATTTTTAAGGCGTCGACTCGAACTCAATCCCTCTCCCGTTTACTACGACGTGGCCCCGCACGCCCTAGTAGTACTCCTACAAACCCTACCGCCGCACGCATCATTGGTTTTCGTCAAGAGGACGAGGGAGAAGCCGATTTGTAGTGGAGGCGCTTTCAAAAAAATGATCTGTCGTGGAGACCCCTACCCTAGGGTGCCCTAGGTAGCTACCGCACGCATCATTGGTTTTCTCTTTTCTTTATGCTCTTGCGCCCTAGAGGGAAATGATGGTTGCTTCGTCCGTCCAGCTTAATGCGGGAAAGGTGGGGCTTTGTGATTTGACCCCTCATCGCTCATTTTCTACTATTGCGGCGCTACGACCGGGGTGCCTCCAATTCCAACCGCTGCTCCGGACTGTAATTTGGTGCATCGCACGTGGAACAGGACGGTGGATGAGCCACATGTCGGCCAAAGGGGTCCTGTTAAGTGTGTCGCCATTTCGTGTGCGGACTGACCCTGCTTGAGTCACTACGCCAACACGACAGGTGCAGCCTACCACTTGGTTTTGCTCCTTGGTGAATCCCGACTATATTGATCTAAAAAGATACGTACTGAACTACCCTCTCCGTCTCGTTTTTTAGATGTCTCGGTTTATAGGGCGTGCACGTAGTTCTAGGTCATCCATTTGACTAACTAAATCTGAGTTACTATGTCACAAAAAGTATATCATTGGATTATAAAGCGGATGTAGTTTCTAAACATATACTGTTCATTACATATATAGCCAGTTAAATTCTCAACCTAGAACGACGTGCATGCAATGTAAACCAATACCGAGGAAGTATAGTAGTAAAAATGAGGTGATTTTACCGAGCGATCGGCGGGGGAGCATGGCCTGTCATGCGGTCCCATGTGTCATGATGTACCAAGGCGATGCGCGTGTCCCTCTTGAGGCAGAAGCAATACTACGTGGTTTGAGATGATGGCGAACCGAAGTGTGAAATAATGGTTGCTTCGTCTGTCTGGGAAGGTGCGGCATTGTAATTTGACGTCTCATTGCTCATTACTACTACTACTGGGGCGGTACGACTGAGGTGCGTCCCCCTGCTGTTCTGCACTGTTATTCGGTGCTTCACACGTCGACCCGGTTGCTATATGTCCCACATGTCGGCGACAAGAAGTACATAATTCATGAAAGCGAGCGTCGACGAAGGAGCACAAGACACAGCTTCGGTTTTTGCTGCTTCGCGCGATCCATCGATACAAACACGGACTAAAAAAAGGCGAGGGCGGGTCTTTTCCCGCACGGCAGGCAGGGGAGTTTGGCATAGTCTATTAGAGGCAAGGAGGCAGGAAGGGAAACAAGCAAATAAAGGTTGAGCGACTTAGTTTTGGGAAAATCTGATTTTACGGAGTACGTACCCACTAGGGTTTATAGGGCTCATCTAAAAAACATTCGTTTTTCCGTTTTATAAGTCTCAATTCAACTACTAGTAGTAGTACCATCACATGTTGGATTTCGAGGTGCGTTAGATCACCCGACGCAAGCAGTGTCAAGAGAAAACTCACCAATGCATGTAGAAGTTCATGGAAATTTAGTGGTCATTCATGCATTCGTTCTAATTAATGACTCGGTAAACATAACTTCTTGAAAAAAACGAGCGTACTAATTACTTGTGCAAACTAGGAGTACGAAATTAATTCGACCACTCACCGTCTACCTTGGTTGGAGAGATTTTGAAATTGAGCCATAAACTGGAAAGGAGGGAGTAGTAACTTTTGTCTCGATTACTATTTGTGGCCTTGTATAGATGCAAAATGTATTTTTTTATAGTGGCCTTGTATAAGTAAATGGAGGGAGTACTAAAGGACATATATATTCCAAACAATATGATAATCTCTCTAACCAAGGTAGTAGGGACGAGGAGTAAACGGAGGGAGTACTAGTAAAATTTTCTCCTCGTCCTGCGAGCCACCGTGCGTGGGCGAGGGAGCGGGCGTAAGGCGTAGTAAGCAAGCTTCACCTCATCCTGCGAGCCACCGCGCCCGTGGGCGGGGGAGACGGCGTACTAAGCAAGCTTCTCCTCGTTCTACGAGTTGACGGGACACATCAAAAGTACTCCAGTGTATAGAGCCTTGCCTCTAAGGTAGGCCCCACATGGTTTGCCTCTTTTTTATTTAACATAACGCGTCAAGTCGCAATTTGTTTGTTCACCCGTGGTAGACGATCCTCCCTCCATCTAGTGGACAACCAATACACGTGTCAAGTTACCACGTGGGCTGCCTTTTCGTACAGAAATGAGCTCCACCGTGTACCCGCGCGGGTGTGGTTGGGAAAGAGACGGGAGTACGTGCGTCGTGCGTGCACCTCTTCTCTACGTGCACGTCCCCCACCTACGTGGGTGTGTGTGAGAGGGACTATAGAGATGCAAACCTAGACATAAAGACCGCTACAAACATCAATGTTCTGATTATCACAGATAAGATTGATTAATACTCGTAACAATCCATGTCCTTAACAAAGGGTGCATGCACGTATAGGTTGAGCGTGTGTCTTGCGTCGTGTTCTGTGTGCATGCAGGCGTGCGAGTGTTGCGTGCTTGCAAGGGTACGCTTCGGTGTTGCATGCATGTGTGCGTACGTGCGTGTGTTCGTGAGTGCATGTGTACGCGTCAGTGTTGCACGCCTGCATGCGTGCATGTGTTCGTTATGTGTACGTGTCAGTGTTGCACGCCTGCATGCGTGCGTGTCTTGCATGCGTGCATGTGTACGTGCGGGGTGAGGCTACACGTCAGTCGACTGACTTTTTCATCTCTGGTCATTAGATTTTCCAGCCGTTGGATACGAAATCAAGGGCCTGCAGTTTATCATCAAACTCCACCCCCCTGAGCCGCCAGCCACCACCGGCCGAACCGCCGGCCCCCGCCCCCCGCGGCCGGCCCGCGCCGCCACGCCGCCCCGCCCGCCCCGAAACCACTCCTCACCGCCGGTCCGCCGCCGCACCAGCCATCCCTCTAGGCCCCCCCGCGCCGAGCTTTTTCTCCGGCGATCCCCACCCCACCGCCCAATCAACGCGCCCCCACCGCCGGCGACTGCCAACCAGAGGTCTCACGACTTCGAGTACCCACCGACCACTAATTTATTACCATTTCTGTCCTTCATATACGCGCTGACGGGTGGGCCCTATGGTAATGTGCGCTGCTGAATGTGGACCATTTGACTGGTCAATTGATCGTGTCATCAACAAATTACGGAGCTGTATGGTGAGCCAGTGACCATATGATCACCCTAAAATATACTCCGTATTTTATTAACACAAGTACAGACTCAAACTACCATTTCTTTCTTTCATATACGGGCTGACAGGTGGGCCCCACGGTTACGCGCCCCGATGGTGCAACACTAGTTGCGCCACGTGGAACGTTTGACTGGTCAATTGATTGTGTCATCAACAAAATACGGAGTTGTACGGCTGAGCCAGTGACCGTATAATCATGACATGTATTTTTTTAATACGGTACAGACGCAAGGGCTCATATATACGCGCAAGCTCTCACCGCTATAAGCGCACACATGCAAACCCTACCCCTATGAGCACCTTCGAGAGAGTGGGCCAGCATATGATCTTGAGATTTTATGAAGTCACCATAGGTGTCTCGTAGTCGAGTGGAACGTCTCCTCCCACTGAACGCACATCGCCGGAAAATACTGAAATTAACCTAGGATAAATGCGAGCACCTGGACTTTAACCCTGGTGGGCTCGAGAAACCACTGTCCTCCTAACCATCCAACCACATGTTGGTTAGCACGACAAAATGTATGTGGTGACTGTGATGAACTTATTCTGAAGTCCAGTGACCATATCGTGCTTTCGCTTCAAATACAATGACTGTAAGTGTTGTCAACAAAATACGGAGCACGCATCAAATGCAAAGTCCGTCAGTGTCATCAAGAAAATACGGAGACGTATCGTGAGCTAGATACCGTATGATCACCACGAGAATGTATACGGTGACCTTGATGAGCATATTCTGAACTCCAGTGACCGTATAGTGCTTTAGCTTGAAATACAGTGACCGTCATGCATGAATGTGTCGTGGGCATGCATACTTTTAGAGGGCCGAGAGATAGTTTGTGTGCATACGTGAAAGTGGTGTAGAAAGAGGGGATGTCCGGTGGAGACAAGGAGAGATATGCCCTTCGTTTCTCTTTCCCGTGACTAATATTTTAGGAGAATATATAAACATTCACAATGCAGAACAAATATTTTTGGATGCACCATGCAATTAACTTTCATGTATAACATTGTACTATTATATATGCTTATTTTCTTAGTGGCCGATTGCGTGTGTGGTGTGGTGGGCACATCATTTCTAGTTGTGGTGGGTCAACATGAGGACTCATGGGTCGGTTCCATCCTGCGCCACATGTGGAGGACTCGGCGTACAACACGAAGCTAGCCACCAGAGTCGCGGAGGACTCTATCCCCACTGGTGATAAGCCGACTATATATGATTTGTAACCCTAGGCCCCCAGTATGTTATAGAAGCTTGGGGGCTAGTTCGTCGATAGTATACACACACGCACAATGCCTGGTATTCACGTGTACTTTGTACACACCCCTATCACTAATATACAGTACCAGGAGTAGGCTTTTTCCTCAACTGCAAGGGTCCGAACTAGGGTAAAACTTTGCCTCGTATTACCATCCAGCCTAACAGTCAGGGATATCCTACCGAATGATACGATGGAATCATATTTGCTAACTACTAAGAGAGAGGTGTGTCTGGGGGGGCAATGTGTGCGAGAGAGGCCTAAAGATAATGTGCGTGCGGGAGACACGTAGGCACATATATGTGCGTATAGAGGGCTAGTAGAGATCGTGCGTGTGTATATATGCATGTGAGAGAAATAGTGTTTTCCAACTGAGATTAGTGAAAAGAGTGGTACATAGTAGTCAGAAAGAGAGAGAGAGAGATACAGAGAGAGCATGTGCATGAGACTCCCCGACACCCCGAGAGAGATTGTGAGCATGTGTGAAAGAGAAATGCCGATGCATATAAAGTGTGTGCACTTATGCGGTAGATAGAGAGATATATAGCGCGTTTGTGAGAACGGGCCGAGGCATAGTGCATCTACGTGTAAAAGGCGGTTCTACACATTAAATTAAAATATAAATGGCATTTTATTTTTGGATGAGATCATGAATTTGGCAAATTGCATATGGACGAAAATCGGTCTATCAGACACCCATACTCTATTGAATTCTAGCATGTGCATGTGTTTATTTCATATTATCGATCCATAGAGTGAGAGCGGTTTGAAATACAGGCAATGGATGCTTTTGCAATTCATATATAAACATTAATTAGTGCACTCCATGTTGTTAGTGTGAAGCACTTTATACATTTGTCACTTGCATGGATACATTCCAAATTACTAGCTACGAAATAGAATACATGTCGAATTCAACATAAAGGGGGTTTCGAAGATTCGAATTCATAGGAAGTGCATTCATCTATTTGAACCCGAGATAATGGCATTTGTAAATTAGATGTAAAAGGGGGCATCAATCTTTGTTGTGCGTTTGAACATGCTATATATATTCATATGCATGTCTAACTTTTTTTTGCAACCAAGGAGATTATATCTGGAACCATGCATGAACTGAGGTAAGTTGCATATTTTTTAATATATACTCGTGTACAATGTATATTCAAATGTACCACCTCCATTCCAAAATAATCGTAGCTTTAGGATTTTCAAGAGTAAAGATTTGTGAAGTTTGACAAATCCTGAATGTTCAATTCAAGAGAACCGAAAATGTTAATGCTTCTGCTCCCAAATATTGAACGAAGCACCAAATAGGCCTCAGGTCACCCGAAACCGCACGAGACTAATGTTTGGTGGTAGGAAATTACTGTCCTGACTCTGGCCCATGTAGACTATCGGCCCGATGTCCAAAGGTCTAAACCGGGGTAGGTTTGTAACTTCACCAAGACGCCAGTCGCGACCGCCTCCGAGAAGCATTCATACGCCGTGGGCGCCTAAACACCCATGCACTCGGCCGAAATCTATCCCGCCCACATTTGGGACACCTGAGATTATTGTCCTACCCCCAACCCGCAATATGTCCGAAATATTAGATGGGGGCAGAGTTTGTAACTTTCCCCAAATTTCAAACAAGCGCGTCCCAAACCAAAACATTGTTCCCCCTTAGTTCCCCGCCTCCCTCCATTTCCCCATTCATACTCCGTGGGTGCCAAAACACCCTCTCCACCAGCCGCGAAACCCCAGCCTCCTCCGTCCTCCACCCTATAGCGCCCAATCCACCGCCGCCCTCCTCCATCACGCCGGAGCCGGTACCGCGACATCGTCGTCCAACGCAACCGCAACCGCCACACCCTCAAGGACCTAGCAGCTGAAGCCAATGTAGAGCTGCCTCCACGACGCTGACGCCGACGTGCACCGTACCAGAACTACTCCGACCACGCCGTCCTGCGCCTCACTGCTGCCGGTCCACTGTCGCAACCGTCCACCGTACCGGAGCTGTTCCCGCTACGCCGTCGTTTGCCGCCTCAGATCTGCTTCCCCGCCGCCGACAGACGACCACCGCACCACACTCAACAACTTGGCCATGGGTTCGTCCAAGGCTACACCGTCCTCCACAACTTCTCGTTTCCAATGAACCACAAGAAGAACGTTGGAAAAACAGAAGGAGGACACAGCACTGCCAGCAGAAAGAGGTACTCCTCTTCCCTTATTCGTGCAAACCTTACGTCTCTGCTCACACCGTATTCATCCCACGAAAGAAACTAGTTGAGCGCTTCTTACTACATCTTCTTCGTGATAGTAAATGCACAAGGTTTCCTCCCTTTACTATTTCACCTTTGCTAGAGGTCAGTAGCCCGCCTGGATTTCAATTCAGGGTCAGTCGACCCGCAATTAAAAGAAGCAGCACCCGCTTAGGCGCGCGGAGCACCTAGTCCGCCTGTTCGCCGGGGAAGCGGGGCATCGGTGTCTATCATAGGGGTGTGGGGCGCACAAGCTGCTTGCGCCCGATCTGGAGGTCGGCGGGGCTTGAATGGATTGCCGAGGGGCGGTGCCAAGCACGGCGGTGCAGTGAGGTCGAGGGGAGGGCGCAGGCAGGGGACTGGGCCGGTGGTCGCTGCCGTTTCGAGGAAGATCATCAACACTGACTGGCTGGAGGTAGATGAAGGCGATCTGCCCGTTCTTTGTACATCGGACAGTGCAGAAAAAATGGACTGACCTATTTGTTTTCAGTCGAATGTTATTTTCATAGAATCCTGTAGTAATTTAGTGTGCCATGCATGTTGTAGAGCTATCATATGTCTCCCGTCATTTATTTCTCACCGACCTGCTATCTGCTGCCTTTGCACTGTATTAATTGTGCACACACTTCACCCATACTCACACTATTGTTTTTGTATGCATGGGTATTTCAGACTCTGACGCAGTGATGAATGCTGAAAAGAAAAGACAGAAGTCGCTCCAGTGTAATTCGAAGATAAGCAATAAGCGTTTCAGCGCTCTAAAGGATGCAGTGTCAGCAGTTGGAGACAGTAAACGTAGCTCTGCAGTTGATGATCTCAATTGCCACACACAACCATCCCAGGTGCTTGCTTTAACTTCGTGCTGTCAAATGTGGTTGCATGTTGCATATGGTGTCTAGCTTGTATTGCTTCCAATATGGTTAAATTGCATCTGCTTACTTTACACATTATACCTTTGATAATGACATGTCTTCCTGTTTTTGATACATACTACATATGTCTATTAACCATGTTCGTACATCAAACTAATGCTCTTTTGTATCCCTCGTCAATCACTTATGATGAGACAGTCACCCGGGTGGGTTAGTGTGAGACGCCATACTCGTTTAAAGAGTGCAGTGTCATCCTCCCCACATGATTCTCAAGAAACAGCAAGGCTAAATGAAGATAGTCAATGTAGCTCTCTAGTTGATGACCGCAATTCCCCCACACCACCATCACAGGTGCTTGCTCTAACTTCGCGGTGTGATATGTGGTTTCATGTTGCATACGGTGTCTAGCTTGTAATGCTTCTAATTAGGGTAAATTGCATCTGCTTAGTTTACACATTATACCTGTGAATATGACATGCCTTCCTATTTTTGGTACACACTACATCTATGTGTTAACCTTGTTCTTACATGAAACTACCTCTCTTCTGTATCCTGCATCAATCACTTACGATGAGTCACCTTTATTCGTTGCATATTGCATATTATTTCTAGCCCGTTGCCATGTATTGCTTCTAATTTGGTCAAATACATTTGTTAGGGCACCCTTTTAATTTGGCAGAGTGATATTGGTTTCATCTTTCATATGGTTTCTAGCTTGCATTGCTTCTAACTAGTTCAAGCACCTTGTGCTTAGTTTACACTTTATACATCATACATGTCAATATGTCACGCCGTCCTGTTTTTCATACATATTCCATCCTCCTATCATGCGGCTACCTTACATGAAAGTAGTGTTCGTCAGTATCATGCATCAATGAGTTCTGAAGAGCAAATTTTATTCCTTTTTCTTGTGGGTTTGACTTGACAAGGCAAAATCAAGAAAGAGGAAGGAAAAGAGTAAGGAAGGCGATGATAGTGGTCCTCTACAGCAACAAAAACGGAGCATCTGTACCGATTCTCCTTGTACTGATAGTGCATTACAAGGTCCAAGTCTCCGCTCCCCTACTCCACCATCCAAGGTGCTTGCTCTAACTTGGCAGTGTGATATCTGGTTGCATGTTGCATATGGTGTCTAGCTTGTATTGCTCCTAATTAGTGTAAACTGCATCTGCTTAGCTTACACATGATACGTGTGAATATGACACGCTTTCCTGTTTTTGGTACATATTATATCTGTCTATCACACTAGTAGAAAACAGGGCTTTGGTTCGGCCAGAAAAGAGCATTAATCCCGGTTGCATTACGAACCGGGACTAATGTGCATTAGTCCCGGTTCGAGCGGCTAGGGCACCGTACAGGCATTAGTCCCGGTTCAAATGGGACCTTTAGTCCCGGTTGGTGCCACGAACCGGGACTAAAGGGTGCGATGCCCATTAGTACCGGTTCGTGGCACCAACCGGTACTAAAGGTTAGACCTTTAGTCCCGGTTCGAGCCACCAACCGGTACTAATGGGGTTTGAGGCATTAGTACCGGTTCAGGGCACGAACCGGTACTAAAGGTCACATTTTCAAACTCTACCCCCCCTATGGATCGCCTTTTCAGTTTTGTAAAAAGGAAAAGAAAATGATACAGACTTCAAAAATTAAAATCCTACCAGATGTAGTTATGTTACTACATGTACTAGTTAGGAAAATTTAAAAACTTAAATTTGGACATGTTTTGCAAAAAGTGTAGGGAAAATGTAAAACGGCTATAACTTTTGCATACGATGTCAGAAAAAACGTATAATATATCAAAATGTTCAACACGAAAATCCGCATCCGATTTTGACAGCCTACAGCCTGTTTGCAAATTTTTAGAATCCTCAAATTCTAAAAGGAAAAAAGTTATGCTCAAATTTCTGTTTTTTTAATTTTTGTTAAATCTGGTCAAACTATGGTCAAACTACTTATTCAAGAAGTATTGGTGTTACTAAATAATTATTCAAGAATATTAGTGTTACTAAATAATTATTTCAGTTTTTTTGAATTTTGGTCAAATCTTGTCAAATTGTGGTCAAACAATGGTCAAACTAATTATTCAAGAAATATTAGTGTTACTAAATAATTATTTCAGTTTTTTTTTTGAATTTTGGTCAAATCTGGTCAAACTGTGGTGAAACTATGGTCAAACTACTTATTCAAGAAATATTAGTGTTACCAAATTATTGTTTTTTAGAACAATAGTTTCAAACTCAAACAGTGAAATGTGTGACTTCATGCTCAAGCTAAATTCCTGAGGGTTAATAGGATTGACATCTTACTATTGTCAAGAAAACAACAAGTGCAGACTTGGAAACGAGGGAGAATAGAACCCGGAAGTTAAGCGTGCTCGGGCTGGACTAGTGAGAGGATGGGTGACCATTCGGGAAGTTAGATGATTTGGAATGATGAGGGGTGATTAGAGATTATAGGTTAAATTGAGCAGTGATGAGGGGTGATTAGAGATTAGAGGTTAAAATAATTCAGAAATTTGAAAATAAAAAAAATTCAAAAAGAAATTCAATTTTCTTTTCAGAAAAATCATAAAATTTCATTTAGTACCCGGGACTAAAGGTGGACCTCCAGGCAGCGGCCACATGGAGGGCCTTTAGTCCCGGTTCGTGTCAGAACCGGGACTAAAGGGGGAGGCTTTAGTAACGACCCTTTAGTCCCGGTTCCAGAACCGGGACTAAAGGCCCTTTTTCTACTAGTGTCACACCATGTTCTTACATGAAACTACTCTTCTTGTGTATCCTGCATCAGTCACTTATGATGGAACACCTTTAAGTTGGCAGTGTGATATTGGTTTGCGTCTTGAATATGATTTCTAGCATGTATTGCTTCTAGTTTGATGAACGCCACATATGACGAGACAGTTTTAACTTGGCAGAGTGATATTGATTGCACCTTTCATATGGTGTCTAGTTTGAAGTGCTTCTAATTTGTTGAAGTGCCTTCTGCTTAGTTACCACATCATAGGTGTGAATATGTCAAGCCGTCCATTTTTCGTACATATTCCATCCTCGTATCATCACTTTGCCTTTCATCAGAGTAGTGTTCGTCAGTATCATGCATGAATGAGTTCTGAAGAGCGAATTATATTCCTTTTTCTTGTCGGTTTGACCTCACAATGCAAAATCAATAAAGCTGAAGGAAATTGGCAAGGCATTGGATGACGGTGGTCCTTCCGAGCAACTGAAACGGAGGTTCTCTACAGATTCTACTCCGCCATCCTCCCAACAAGATTCGCAAGACAACGCAAGGCTAGACAGTCAATGTAGTTGTGTAGATGTTGAGCACATCTCCCCTACTCCACCATCACAGGTGCTTGCTCTAACTTGGCACTATTATATGTGGTTGCATGTTGCGTATGATGTCCAGCTTGTATTGCTTCTAACTTTGTTGAATTGCATCTGCTTACTTTACACATAATGCCTGTGAATATGACACGTGTTCCTGTTTCTAGAACATACGTGTACATGATGAGCACATCTCCCCTACTCCACCATCACAGGTGCTTGCTCTAACTTGGAACTGTTATATGTGGTTGCATTTTCCGTATGATATCTAGTTTGTATTACTTCTGATTATGTTGAATTGCATCTGCGTAGCTTACAACTTATACCTGCAACGATCACTTACCCATAAGACACATTTAACTTGGGACTGTGATGTAGGTTGCATCTTGCATTGTCTTCTAGCTTGTACTGCTTCTAATTTCTTGAAATGGCACTTACGACGAGACACTTCTTACCTGATAGAGTGATATTGGTTGCATGTTCATATGGTGCCTAGCTTTCATTTCTTCTAATTTTGTTGAAATGCCTACCGCTTACTGTTTTTTCATACATATTCCATCCTCCTATCGTACGTGTGAATATGAAACGCTGTCTTTTTTTGTATATATTCCATCCTCCTATCCTGCGCTTGCCTTACATCAAAGTAGTGTTCGTCTGTATCATGCATCAACCAGTTATGCAGAGCTAATTTTATTCATCTTCTTGTGGTTTTGACTTCATAAGGCAATATCAGAAAATAGGAAGGAAAAGAGTAAGTTAGGGGATGTTGGTGGTCCTCCGCACCGACGCAAACAGAGACTCTCTGGATTTTCCACTGCTACTGCTAATGAAGTTGAAGTCCCAAGTCTACATGATGAGTTCATCTCCCGTACTCCACCATCGCAGGTGCTTGCTCTAAGTTGACAGTGTGATAATTGGTTTCGTGTTGCATATGTTGTCTAGCCTGTATTTCTTCTATTTTGATTAAATTGCACCTGCTGAGTTTATACGTTATACATGTGCATATGACATGGCTTTCTGTGTCTAGAATACACTGCATCTATCTATCATACCATGTTCTTACATCAAAGTACTGCTGTTGTGTATCCCGCATCAGTCACTCATGATTGGACGCTTTTAACATGGCAGTTTGATAGTGGTTGCATCTTGCATTGATTTCTACGTTGTACTGCTTCTAATTTTTCGAATTGCCACTTATGACAAGACACTTTTAAGTTGGCAGAGTAATATTGGTTGCATCTTTCATATGGTGTCTAGCTTGCATTACCTCTATTTTCTTGAAAATCCTTCTGCTTAGTTTGCACATCGTAGCTGTGAATATGTCATGCCGTCCTGTTTTTCTTACATATTCCATCCTCATACGGTTGTCTTACATCAAAGTATTGCTTGTCTGTATCATGCATCAATGAGTTCTGAAGAGTGATTTTATTCTTTTGTGTTGTGGGTACAGCTTGACATGGCAAAGTCAAAGAAGAGCAAGGAAAATAATATAGTAGGGAGTGCTGTTACTCGTCGGGTGAAACGGAAAAGGTTCTGCCGTCGAGATTCTGCTGGTACTTATAGTGCAGTAGAAGGTCCAAGTCCACCGGCTAAATCTACAAACACAGTATCACCTGCTCCACCAGCTGCAGCATCCGCTTCAACTGTACCAGCATCTCAACCAGTTACTCGTTCGTTTGCTCCGGAACTGGCCAGTTCCCAAGCTGCCTTCACACCTAACACTACTTCCGAAGCACTGTTGACACAACAGGACTTGGCAAGATCAGATGAACCTCATGAGCATCAACACCAAGACGGTACCTGACCGAGTCAAGTTGCAGTTGCATGCTCCTTTATATGTACTCTCACAGTTTGATGTACACTAACACTTTCCATATTCGTTGTTGAACTAGCACCACGACGCAAGCGGAAACAGACATCAGGGATAATGCTTGACAGATTAACAAAATCTAAAGGAGGAAGAATGGAGATCCATTTTGAGGCAGGTTTAAAAAGGCCACGTGATGCTACAGAGTCAGCCAAGTTAGTATCAGAGGCAGCCGTTGCCGTTAGGTGTCATGCACGTATCCTCCCAATGTGGATCCAGTACAGGAATGAGAAAGACAATACCCAGTTTAACACCTTCCTTGACCATTTATCCGTAAGTAATGTTATTCATCGCAATTAGTAATATTGTCTTGCTCTGTCCCATACTTTCTAGCTTCCTCCTAATAAGACTCACATTGTTTTTTCAACAGATGAGGTTCAAGTTGGATCCGAAAGATGATGCAACTAAACAAGCATGCACTCATGTTTTTCAGTATGCTCTGCGACAGTATCGGTACCACCTTAGAAAATCTCACTTTGAAGGCAAGGCTAACAATGAAATCGCCCAAACATCTCCAGTGGAATATATTACAGATGAAGACTGGACAGCCCTCATTAAACACTGGTCTGATCCAAAGTATCAGGTAGGCTATATGTATTTGATCAAACCACATATTGAACTTGTATTTATGTATGTGCCTTACAAGTGTATCTTCTTCTAGGCTAACTGTTTGAAGAACAAGACCAACCGTTTAAAGTGAAATTCCAACAGACAACAGGATCTCGTAGCTATATTGCACACTGCAAGGCTCTTGTAAATAGCTACTACTTCCTTCTTTTTTCTGGGCCATATTATCGTATCTATATTGACTTGTTCCAAATATAGAGGGTGCGGACCAAAAAGAACCTGAACCGAATGCAGTGCAAATCTTCAAGGATTGCCACACCAGCAAGATGAAGGGCATGAACACACCAGTTCAAGCCGCTGTTGTAAGTCCTTACTCCTCCTGCCTTTGAACTGATTGGTACTGTGATGTGTTCATTTAACTACTTGGTTTGCAGCCAATGTCAGTTACTCTGCTCACTTTTATACACAGTTGTCTTAACGTATCATTTGACCTTACATGGTTTAAAAGAGATGAAGGATATTCTTTTGGTCTTGATCTGTATTCTAGTTGTTATGTTCACGTGCGCACACAATGATAAAATAGCCTGTTTGTTTTATATCTGTTTGCCCATGATATGAATGATGTCATACTATGTTCATCCTACTTTAAACCATGTCTCTTTATCCTTATATGTCAACGAATGTGAGGAAATAGACAATACAGTAGGCATGCTACATGGACATATGTTCCGAAAGTGATTTTATTATGTAGTTGGCACTACAATACATGCTAATGTATTATAGTAGTTCACCAAAATAAGTTATGTATAAACGTGTAACCTACTTTGTTTGTTTTTGTCTCATTAGTAACTTATCTGGTACACTAATCTACAAGTTCAAACTTTCAGGAAGCTATGGAAAAAATGATTGAACAGCCACAACCAACTGAAGGTGACGAGGCTACCACAGGCACAATGTCACCTCTTGCTGCAGTGCGTCAGTATCTCTCCACTAACAGTGCAAAAAGCACCTTCCTGCGTAATTCTGGGTTGGTTGTCAAGGTAACCTCGTCCAAATCGCCTACTGAACAAAATCTTCCTACTAGACAGAGTGATATATCTGTGCTCCAGACACAAGTCCAATCCCTAATGGACGTCGTTTTGGAAACAAGAATAGTGGTTGACAAATATCGTCAAGATATGAATGGTTTTGAAACCAGACTATCAGACATTCGCTTCGTTGTTCAAGAGCAATGGCGGAAAAAAGGTGAAGATCGTGCTGCTCCATCAGATTCTACAACCTGAAACATTAGCAGTCAGGTCAAATGATCTGTGCTTCTATACATCTGATGGTGCTTTTATCTGCAAGGACTGTAAACTTTATGCCAACAGGCCTTTTGTTGTGATACAGCATTTATGCTGCTGCCAAAGGCTGCAATAATTACGACGCTATTTTCGTATGGTGTAGGTTTATCTTAGTAATGTATTCGGCCGAAAGCTTCGTAGGAGCCCAACATGCCAACATTCGTCGGGCCCATTCCAATTGGGCTAAAAACGATTATGGGCCGAAATTTGCATGTAGCCCACTAAAAATATCTGGGCCTAAATCAGCATAAGATTTCATATTTTTCGGGTAGGCTTGTGCCCATAGTGGGCCTTTAACAGGCCTAAACATAATTTGGGCCCTCAGTAACAATAGGCCGTTTACAGGTGTAAATATCTCGAGCCCATAAAAAACATGGGCCTTTAAAAGACCGAAAGTGAGATTGGGCCCATTTACGATGCGGATCTGTCACAGGCCGAAATTCGGACGGGTCGTTAATGCGCCGACCTAATACACGGGCCTTTAACAAGCCGGAAGTTCGGTCGGGCTAGATTATCGTCATTTTTATATGGGCCGTTAATGGGCCCGATGTGACGTTGGGCCACATATGGCCCATGGATTTCGTCCGACGTTAACAGGCCGAAAATCACAACATGCCGTAAGTGGCCCAAATCTATGGCGTGCCGCTAACAGGCCGAATGTCAGACATGGCCGAATATGACCCAAATCCTTCACGGTCATTTATGGGCCTAAAGTTTCAATGGCCTGTAAATGGGCCCAAATGAAGTAGGACCTTTAACAGGCCGGAAATACACCGGGCCGTAATTCGGCCCATATACTTAGCGGGCTGTTAACGGGCCAAAAGTGATCATGGGCCGCGATGATGACAAGTTTAGGACAGGCCGTTGACGGGCCGATTTGACACTAGCCGTACGGGCCTTAACTGAGAATGTTGGGCCTTTATCTGGGCCGGCCCATTATGGTCCGCAAAATCTCGCGGGCCTTTATCTGGGTCGGCCCATTATGGCCCGCAAAATCTCGTGGGCCTTTAGCTGGGCCGGCCCACTATGATACGAAAAATCTCATGGGCCTTTTGCTGGGCTGGCCCATTATGGACCGCAAAATCTTGTGGGCCTTTAGTTGGGCCGGCCCATTTAAACTTTATGGGCCACTTTTGGGCCGGTCCACGTGTCAGCATATCATAGGCGCATCTCGCCCATTGGATGAGTGACACCTGTGCCAACGCGGAGCTGACACGTGTTTCCGTCAGCCAATCAGAATTTTACATGTGGAAAATCCCCATTGGTCCTGGCTGTTAACGGGTTATCGGATCCAAAACCTGACCCGATAGCTTAATGGCGTTCCGTTACGGTGGATGCCATGTGTCGGTCACCCTTGACGAAAGCACTTCTGTGACACGTGATTTATCCTCATGGAAGTGGACACTTCCGTGATGATAATTTTGGTAATGTCATGGAATACTTCTACGACAACACAGGTATGACTATCTTGATTCTATCATAAATTTGTTATGGATGTACATGCATGACAGAAAACATGACCTACTGTGACAAACACGTATCATCACGGAAGTGTCTTTTTTTTGTAGTGAAGATTAACTCCCAGTTGAATCAAGTGATTATTATACCCAGACATTTTGAGTATATGTTCACCGACAGAACTATTCTCCTCCATCTTGCAGCTGTAGAACTTATTGGAGACTTCATATCTCTCAATCCGGGCATTTGCTTGAAATATTAACTTCAACTCCTGAAACATCTCATATGCTCCATGACGTTCAAAACATCGTTGAAGTCCCGGTTCTGAACCGTAAAGCATGGCACACTGAACTATCGAGTAGTCATCAGCTTTGCTCTGCCAGACGTTCACAACGTCCGGTGTTGCTCCTGCAGCGGGTCTTGCATCTAGCGGTGTTTCCAGGACGTAATTCTTCTGTGCAGCAATGAGGATAATCCTCAAGTTACGGACCCAGTCCGTGTAGTTGCTACCATCATCTTTCAACTTAGCTTTCTCTAGGAACGCATTAAAATTCAATGGAACAACAGCACGGACCATCTATCTATAACAACATAGACATGCAAAATACTATCAGGTATTAAGTTCATGATAAATTAAAGTTCAATTAATCATATTACTTAAGAACTCTCACTTAGATAGACATCCCTCTAATCATCTAAGTGATCACGTGATCCAAATCAACTAAACCATGTCCGGTCATCACGTGAGATGGAGTAGTTTTCAATGGTGAACATCACTATGTTGATCATATCTACTATATGATTCACGCTCGACCTTTCGGTCTCAATGTTTCGAGGCCATATCTGCATATGCTAGGCTCGTCAAGTTTAACCCGAGTATTCTGCATGTGCAAAACTGGCTTGCACTCGTTGTATGTGAACATAGAGCTTATCACACCCGATCATCACGTGGTGTCTCGGCACAACGGACTTTCGCAATGGTGCATACTCAGGGTGAACACTTGTACCTTGAAATTTAGTGAGAGATCATCTTATAATGCTACCGTCAATCAAAGCAAAATAAGATGCATAAAGGATAAACATCACATGCAATCAATATAAGTGATATGATATGGCCATCATCATCTTGTGCCTTTGATCTCCATCTCCAAAGCACCATCATGATAACAATCGTCACCGGCGCGGCACCTTGATCTCCATCATAGCATCGTTGTCGTCTCGCCAACTATTGTTTCTACGACTATCGCTACCACTTAGTGATAAAGTAAAAACAATTACAGGGCGATTGCATTGCATACAATAAAGTGACAACCATATGGCTCCTGCCAGTTGCCGATAACTCTGTTACAAAACATGATCATCTCATACAATAAAATTTAGCATCATGTCTTGACCATATCACATCACAACATGCCCTGCAAAAACAAGTTAGACGTGCTCTACTTTGTAGTTACAAGTTTTACATGGCTGCTACGGGCTGAGCAAGAACCGTTCTTACCTACGCATCAAAACCACAACGATTTTTCGTCAAGTATGTGTTGTTCTAACCTTCAACAAGGACCGGGCGTAGCCACACTCGATTCAACTAAAGTTGGAGAAACTGACACCTGCCAGCCACCTGTGTGCGAAGCACGTCGGTAGAACCAGTCTCGCGTAAGCGTACGCGTAATGTCGGTCCGGGGCGCTTCATCCAACAATACCGCCGAATCAAAGTATGACATGCTGGTAAGCAGTATGACTATTATCGCCCACAACTCATTTGTGTTCTACTCGTGCATATAACATCTACGCATAAACCTGGCTCTGATGCCACTGTTGGGGAACGCGGTAATTTCAAAAATTTCCTATGCACACGCAAGATCATGGTGATGCATAGCAACGAGAGGGGAGAGTGTAGTCCACGTACCCTCGTAGACCGTAAGCGGAAGCGTTATGACAACGTGGTTGATGTAGTCGTACGTCTTCACGATCCAACCGATCCTAGTACCGAAAGTACGGCACCTCCGCGATCTGCACACGTTCGGCTAGGTGACGTCCCACGAACTTTCGATCTAGCTGAGTGTCGAGGGAGAGCTTTGTCAGCACGACGGCGTGATGACAGTGATGATGAAGCTACCGGCACAGGGCTTCCCCTAAGCACTGCGACAATATGACCGAGGTGGATTATGGTGGAGGGGGGCACCGCACACGGCTAAGAGATCAATGATCAACTTGTGTGTCCAAGGGGTGCCCCCTCCTCCGTATATAAAGGAATGGAGGAGGGGGAGGGTCGGCCCTCCTATGGCGCCCCCAAGGGAGTCCTACTCCCACCAGGAGTAGGATTCCCCCCTTCCCTAGTTGGATTAGGAGAGGAAGGAAGGGGGAGAGAGGGAGGAGGAAAGGGGGGGCGGCGGCCCCCCACCCAATTATGATTGGGCTTGGGGGCGCCTCCTAGGCTTCCCTTCCTCTCTCCCACTATGGCCCAATAAGGCCCATATACTTCCCGAGGGGTTCCGGTAACCTCCCGGTACTCCGGCATATGCCCGAACTCACCCGGAACCATTCCGACGTCCATAGTCATCCAATATATTGATCTTTATGTATCGACCATTTCGAGACTCCTCGTCATGTCCGTGATCACATCCGGGACTCCGAACAACCTTCGATACATCAAAACACATAAACTCATAATACCGATCGTCATTGAACGTTAAGCGTGCGGACCCTACGGGTTCGAGAACTATGTAGACATGACCGAGACACGTCTTCGACCAATAACCAATAGCGGAACCTGGATGCTCATATTGGTTCCTACATATTCTACGAAGATCTTTATCGGTCAAACCGCATAACAACATACGTTGTTCCCTTTGTCATCGGTATGTTACTTGCCCGAGATTCGATCGTCGGTATCTCAATACCTAGTTCAATCTCATTACTGGCAAGTCTCTTTACTCGTTCTGTAATGCATCATCCCGCAACTAACTCATTAGTCACATTGCTTGCAAGACTTATAGTGATGTGCATTACCGAGAGGGCCCAGAGATACCTCTCCAACAATCGGAGTGACAAATCCTAATCTCGATCTATGCCAACTCAAAAAATACCATCGGAGACACCTGTAGAGCACCTTTATAATCACCCAGTTACGTTGTGACGTTTAGTAGCACACAAAGTGTTCCTCCAGTATTCAGAAGTTGCATCATCTCATAGTCATAGGAACATGTATAAGTCATGAAGAAAGCAATAGCAATATACTAAATGATCAAGTGCCAAGCTAACAGAATGGGTCAAGTCAATCACATCATTCTGTAATGATGTTATCCCGTTAATCAAATGACAACTCATGTCTATGGCTAGGAAACTTAACCATCTTTGATACAACAAGCTAGTCAAGTAGAGGCATACTAGTGACACTCTGTTTGTCTACGTATTCACACATGTACTAAGTTTTCGGGTAATAAAATTCTAGCATGAATAATAAACATTTATCATGATATAAGGAAATATAAATAACAACTTTATTATTGCCTGTAGGGCATATTTCCTTCATCTCCCTCAACCCTCTGCTGGATCAAGAGTTCGAGGGACGTTATCGAGCTCTACGTGTGCTGAACACGGAGGTGCCGTACGTTCGGTACTAAGATCAGTTGGATCGTGAAGACGTTCGACTACATCAACCGTGTTAACATAACGCTTCCGCTTTCGGTCTACGAGGGTACGTAGACACACTCTCCCCCTCTCGTTGCTATGCATCTCCTAGATAGATCTTGTGTGATCGTAGGAATTTTCTTGAAATTGCAAGCTACGTTCCCCAACACCTGGTCCACTAGAGAAAACAAGAACCCATTTCGATGCTTTGCAGCCCTCATCACCCCTTCTTACCTAGATGTTTGAATTCATTGGCATCTTCTCGCATCCATCCTTGTCATGATGTATCAATGAGATGGGGATCGTCATGACAGTCCCTAGTTTGTTCAGAATGTTTGCAGTGGGAATCTCATTGCCACACCCTCTCATCACTTCCTCCTTGAGCTTTTGCTGCCATTGGATGTGTGCTCCGCAAGAAAATGGCCCATGTAAGCATGTGCAAGCTAGTGTCATGCCTGAAGAAGAAGAAGGTATTGCACTCATCTATGATGTCATTCATTCATAGAAGCGGGTCATGACCGTGATCCTGTGGTGTGTATGCCTCTAACATTAGCCCGATCAGTTTGTTTTCGTAGCCCTTGGTGTCATTGGTTGCAAGCTAACTTTTGATGATGTCCTGAGCATGCCCTTCACCTCCTTGTCGAGTTTCCATATCTTGAGATTATTTTTGGTAGGAAGGTACCTGAAGATCAAATTTGATCATAAACACGAACTTTCTGGTTACCGGGTTCGTTTCCTATTCTATGCCCACAACGTAGAATTGATGCCCAAATAACAAAGGACGTGCAATAAATGGGCTAGCCCGTGCTCTTTCGATCTATCACGTCTCGTGTTTTTGTACATGATTTCTTCTGGTTTTTTAGTTCTCTTTTTCTGGCCTTTCTTTTTCTTCATTTCCATAACGTTTCTTCCTTTTCCATTTTTCATTTTTTCTTCATATCTTTTATTTTCGTATCGATTTTCTAGTGTACTGAGACATTTATGTTTTCATTAACGTGGGCGATTTTTTAATTTGATACTATTTGAAATTCAATTTTTTGAAAACTCATGAGTATTTTTTAAATTGTGTAAAATGTATGAATTCCGTTTGTTTTCTAATGTTAGTACATTTTATATTTCAGGAAATTTAGTACATTTTTCAAAATGGAATGAAAACGAACAGGAAAACTCGGAAGGAACTTTTCCCCAAAAAATCCGGACATAAGGGTTTGTGTGACATATATGATAAATGGGCCAGGCCCATATTACGGGGTGAGCAATTTGCTATCCTATTCTAAGAAATGGGGGCAGGGAAGAGACTTGTGTGAGATCTCACATTAGGTGATCGATTTTTTTGAAAAAAAATCTACATGTTCAACCTCCAAAAAGTTTCAGCTCCTAATTCGACCTACATTAATACAAACAAAAAAAATACAAAATTGAACATAAATAGTGTCAAAGTATTATTCACCCAAAGCTGCCACTACTCACATATGAATTTGTTTTTTTGAATCTCAATGTACATCGAGTTTTGAGCTGATTTTTTTGAAGTTGTAGACATACCCCCATGAATGTTGTTAAATAATTTCATATTTTTTTTCAAAATGTCTAAATATGAAATTTTGGGACTGATCTCACGATCTCACCTAATGTGACATCTCATACAAGTCTCCCAGAATAGAAGCACCCCCACGTAGGTCATCCTGGTTGGATCTTTTTAGTCTGCAAAATCCAAAAGGCCGAAAGGACCACCAACCAAGTGGCTAGGCCGAAAGAGGAGCTCGGCTTGCCCTTCTATTATTTTGGACCAAGCCCAACTCGCACCCAGGTCCAGATTCATCAAAATCACTAGTTAAAGGATACTCTTTGCAAAGGTCACTCCCCAGCTTTCTCCGATGTTGACAAGTGGCTCACTTCATGTGCGCCACTTGTCGCAACCTGTGATCTTTTCTTGTAGATTTTTTTATTCAAAATGTTTATCTCTTGAACCATGCGTCCAAATATAGAACCATTTTTCTTATTGGATTTCTCTCATTGAGATCTTTGAAGTTAGATCCCATGATAATATGTTTCGATGAACTTTTTTTTCATGAAAAAGCAGAAAACAAAAAAAAATCCAAAATAACAAAAACCCAAAACATAAAACGAATACCAATAAAACTCGGCGTCCGAAAGCACGGTTGTAGCTTTCACTTTTTTGGGGAAGCACAAGTAGTGATTTTTTTTTCTTTTACTGGAGGAGTAGAGGTTGTGCTTCTCGCAAAAGTAGGGTTGTGCTTCACCAGAAACTCACTATTATGCATCTCGGGAAGCACAACTGTGTTTCTCGCAAAAGCACATGTTATGCCTCTTACGGAAAAACACTGTTTCTTAAAGAAAAACCAAAAATTTCCCTTCAAAACCTCAAAAAAACTAGGGAAAACTCAAAAGCCAAGAAAAATCATCTAACATGGAGGAAGCACCCAACATGTGACACGTGACAGTGTCTTTGGCGCACCATTTGCGCGCTCCATGCAAAAAATGACCCCTGCTGGGGTAACCCAAGGATAACCTTGAGTTCGTTGCTCCAAAGGAGCGACACATCTTAAGGGACCTCCTAAGCAATGCGTAGGGCATTGGCAGGCGAGCAAACACATTCCCTACCCATGTCACTAGTGTTACAACGCTGACCCAATAAGAATGCGATGCTAGGGGTACACGATTCTTTGTTTTTATTAGTGCGATTTTTCAACTTTTTTTTTATAAATTTGGTTGTTTTCAAATACAGTACTCTCTAATAATTAAATATGTTCGTGAATTTTGAAAATGTCTATGAATTCAAAGATTGTTTGTGCTTTCAAACAATATTCATAGTTGTAAAAAAATGTTCGTAAAACCTAAAAAGTTCTACGAATTCAAACAACTTTCAAGAATAACAAAAACAATGTTCGCGAATATAAAATGTTAACAAATTAAAAACATCTTTGAGAAATAAAAAAACAAAGTTGTTCATGAATTTATAATAATGATCCTGAATTAAAAAAATATTCTCGAGTTAAATAATGTTTGTGAGTTAAAAAAATGTTCATGAAGTCAAAAGAATGTTCATAAATTTAATTGTAATTTCGGCATTTAAATTAGACTTCCGTGAAATCCAAAAATGTTCCGTGAATTGAAATATGTTTGCGAAATTGATTTTTGGTCTTGAATTCAAAAATGTTCTCGTGAAATCCAAAAATGTTGACCAATTCAAAAAGTTGAAAAAATGAAAAGAAAATCTTGAAGGCCTCAATAATGATCGTGAAATTGAAAAACAATTCATTAATTAAAAAGGCAAAATCGAGAAAAATACCTCGCGAAAAGGAAAACCGGTCTGAACCTTTCCGAAACCAGAAACTGGAGTTGGGCTTATCATACGTAGTAGCAGAGGGGGTCACGTTAGTTCGCTATCCATCGCCATATGCGGGAAATTGGATTTGCTAACATCTTGTCTGTTCCTGAGACCCTGGTAGCTCGGGAGCTTCTGTTGACTGGACCGAGCCATTTAGCTGCGTGTACTATAGTGAAGCCACTGGAGTGTTTTAGGTTATATTTCTACTTTTGTTTTTTGCTTCATATAGTTTATTTATTTTCAGACGTATTTTCATTTGGTTTTAACAAAAGAAGTTTTATTTATGTTAAAGGTCCAACATATTTTGAAAATTTAAAAATGTTTGAATAACTTTTGTTAACATTTTTTTAGAATTTTTCAAAAAATAATCTAGGAATATGTATTATTTGAAATGCAAAATATTTTATCACTCTGATTTTTTTGCTAAAAAGACAAACATCTTTTGAGAATGCTGTTCTTATAAGAATAAAGAAAAGAAAACCAACAAAAATGGGTAAATTAAACAACAGATTAAAGAAAAAGGAAAAAAATTGATGGGCCGACCTATTTCATACACTCGCTTAGTCCATGTAAAAGGTCGATAGTATGACAAAACAAGGGTCATATGTGATTTGCCTGATAAATCGTCCTGACAACTGGAGTCGTTGGGTTCAACTAAAAAAACTGGAGTTGTTGGGTTTGCATTATTCTTCAAAGGCGTGCCCACAAAACTCGTGTTATCCCACGTAGCTATCATTTTTGTTTGCCTACAACTATGGTGCAAGGAAATGATAAGGCGGAAAAGTCGTGTAGGGAACACACTCCATGGCACCATATTAGCTACTCACAAATTGGCTAAGCTAACTATGGACTGAAATAATTAAACAGAGCAAACAACTCACCACCTTAATCCTGTTGCGCTTGACTGCACCTCCTTCATGCCAAGCTTCAATCTCATCTCGATGAACTTGACGAACTGAGTAAGCTAACTATGGAGTGACATGATTGAACAGAGCTAACAACTCACCCCTTAATCCTGTTGCGCTTGACATCACCTCCTTCACGCCAAGCTTCAATCTCATCTCGATGAAGTTGACTCGTCTAAGACGCTTAGTGAGTATGTCAGCAAGTTGTCCATGTGTTCAATCTGATCGACAACTGTCTTCCCACTGTCGATGCATTTATGAATGAAGTGGTAGCGTGTGTCAATATGGTTGCTCCGCTCATGATGAACGGCGTTCTTTCTAAGAACAATTGTAGATGTGGTGTCCACATATAAAGCTTCACATGTTGCGGCTCCTTGCCATTCATGTCACCGAGGAGACAAGTGAGCAAAATCCCTTGACTTGCTGATGATGTACTCCACCTCACACGAGGAGAGTGCAATGATATTCTACTTTTGGGTGGCCTAGTTGATGACGCTTGACGCGAGGAACAAGATCACCACCGATGTGCTTCGGTGATCGTGTCGCTCCCCTACAAGATCGTTCCTTCGTGACGCACCAGACTTGTATTTTAGCTATAACGCATCGTTCCACGGATGTAAAATAGGATTTGCTTCACCGCAGCCTAGTGCTTAGCCTTTGGAGCATCCGCATAGGCGATGTTCATACGCGAGTTCACTAGAGTACCACAGATTCCTTATCACATTGCGATAGTGTATCACATCCACACATACTCCCCCAGTGTTCCTGCCAAGTTTAAGCCTATTCTCCATAGGCATGTGACACGAGTTGAAATTTTCCATGCCGGCAAGCTCCAGAATTTTTGCCACATAGCTTGCTTGGCCCAACATGAATAAGCCTGTGCGATGTGTGGCTTCGAGTCCCTGTTAGTATCTGAGACACCCGAGGTCGCTCATGCTGAAGAGCTCGTGCATATGTGCATTGAACTCTTTGATCTCATTGACGCACATGCGATTGATCACCCGACCATTCACATAGAGGCCAACGTGGAGGTAGGATGATGCGTTTTCCCTCTGGTGCAAATCATGCTGATGTGGGTACCACTCAAAGCCCAGAGATGACATGGACGCATCTAGCTTTGTGTAGCACGCCCGTGTTGATGTTGTGGCAGTGCGTAATGAAGTCGTAGACATGACATGATAGGATTTGGAACCCTCCATGTATCTAACAAACAATTGACTATTTGTCGCCTAGTTTCTTCACATGAGAGCCCACCTTCGTTACATGAGTCACACACCCAAGTGCACGTAGTTAGTGCAGATTGGAAATACAGTCATATTTTTTGACAAAGGGTGGATTTTATTGGCTCAAAAACAATATCAAGAGGAATACAGTCATATAGAGCCTCGGTTTAGATTGGGCATAGGTGATCACTTCAACAAATGTTCCAATACAAACATCACACTTCACTCCGTCATGTCCGAGAAACTGCCACTCCGGTGGTCTTTGGAGACGGTACGTGATTTTCTTGGTAGGTTTGAACCTCGACGCTCGGATAGAAGCACACACCCTTTCACTGTTGGTCAACATACATGCACCTGCGGAGCCATTGCCGTGGTTGACTGGTGGGGCATAGATCTCCAGTGGTGCCCTCATAGCATCCCATACTGATGCATGTGGCAACATTTGTTGAGGCCCTCCCGACCATGAACACTGCAGGATTGGGACCTCTGGTCGCGGTGCACAACTTCAAAGTCCTTGTATGAGATGCTGCTGTATACGTGGTTGTGGCGTCTCCACAGCTGCCTCCAGTCATCGATGCACCTTTGATGCCTCCCGATAGTGTAACACTCCTGATGATTAGCTATTGTGAACCCATGCTAATGATGCCATGTCATCACCTTTTTGCTAAGCCAATTGCCACTTGATAAAAATCAAATTTAAATTGCAATTCAAATTATTTTTTCTTCAAACATAGAAACAAAATGTTCGTTGGGTGTCAAATAATCACCAGGTAATTGTCATAAATAAACCAAGATCTTTTGAATTACTAAAATGTCCTTAACCTAATTAAAACAGTGCCAGCAACATTAATTCGAGCCAGTTTAGTTTAAACAAATACTTAAACATTTCAAAATAAATTGAAACCTGTTGGGATAGCTCAAATCTTTGCCTAACATTTATGGGCCAAATTTAATATTTAACTAAATTCATTTAGTATGAGATTAAAATGCAACGCAGAAAAGAATAAAGAAACATAAAAAAGAAAAAGAAAATTACAAAACGGAAAGGAAAAAGGAAAAGAGAAACTTACCTACTGTGCACTCTAGCCCACTTGCTACAGCAGCCTGCCAGCCCACCCCTGAGGTTGTCTTCAACCTACTGCTCACCGAGGCGCGCTGGACGCCGCAGGCGCGTCCATGGCTGAGATGGACACGCGTCGGTCATCCATCGGGTCCCCGCAATGGATAAGGTCCCCCGGAACCCCTGACGAACCCTAGCACCTCCCCATTCCAAATGCTTGCCCGTCTCCCTCCCAGGTTCGTTCGCGCCCGAGATGGCCGTCGCTGCCGCTGTTCGTCCGCGTGGCCACCGTCCTTGAATCGCATCTGCTGTTTGTCCTGAAGATCCGCCTCAATGGCCTCTTCTTCTCCACCAACAGCCGCATCCAGAGAAGCCCGAAGACGACCGAATCGACCGCGTGCTCAACCCCTGAGCCGCCTGCCGCCGTTGTCAACCACGTCGCCGTCCGAGCGCCTCCGACCCTACTGGCTTGCCTGTATGATTCGCTGTGAGATCCCACGTGCTTCCCCTCTCCCCTACTTGTTTTGTTCCTCTAGCTGTCCCCTCAAGCTCCGAGCTCCGTCGTGGCTCGAGCTCACCGCCGTCGCCATTACAGGGCACCCCAGCCGCTGCCATGGGTGCATATCAACGCGCTACGTCGCTGCAGTCCCTTAGCATCTCCTCCCGGGCCAAATGGTGACCGGAAGCGCCGATCCGCGTGTCGCCGCCGTTCTGTTGGTCACCGACGTGCACCACCGCGCGCGCGGCCGGCTTAAACCGACCAGTGGGTCACTGATGGTGGGCCCACGAGCTAACTAACTTAGTTAGCCACCTAACTAACCCCCTAACCCCACTGACCTCTGGGCCCCCGGCTAACTAACATGATTATCCCTCTGTTAATTTATGTGGCAATGGCACCTGGGCCCCACCTGTCAATTGACCAGTTGACAGTCAGTAGTTGTCTGCTGACAAGGCAGTCAACAGGCCCCACTGACAGCCTCACACAGCCACTGCCTGGTACACTTCTGGGCGTATCTACCGGTTATCCATTTAATAATTTTCGAATTAAAATAGGTCCAGTAAATTCAAAAAATCATATAAACTTTGGAAATTCATAGAAAATAAAATCGCAAGTCAGATGAAAATAATTTATATATGAAAAATGATCAGAAAATATAACGAATCTGAATATGCTATCCACATACCTGTCAGATCCATTTAACATAATGAACCTGAACATTTTGCATTAGGATGATATTTTCCCTCTCCTTTAAAAATATGCACGTAGGATAACATAAGCTGTGATTGTTACTATTATTAATTTTATTGACGAAGTATCGTCAAAGTGCACCTTTCTTGGAGTTATATGTGGGAGAACACAAGCCATGATATAAGTAATTTACTGATTTTTTACGAAAGAATAAAAACCAATATCGCTTTTGTGTTGCCATCTAAGGATAGTTATTGCATTAACTACGAATAAGACATGTGTATTACTGACTCATTCCTCTCCAAGAACAAGACATGTAGATTTTGTCTTGAGTCAAATCTTTGAAGTTTGACCAACCTTATAGAAAAAAAAGATCCTATTTACTCAATCAACATCACTATCATGAAATGTGTTTTTGCAATGTATTTACTTAGTGGAGTTCTTTCTCGTTTTTCGCGTCAGCCACACTAAGTAGATATCCGATGAAATAATAGTGACTTAATTTGCTAGCAAGAAAATTTTGGAATGAAGGAGAAATATCTAGGTCGCTCGTGCATAACCCTCGATTATGGATTTTATCTAAAGTATTGTCGTCATGACAATGTAAAAAATTAGAAGTTTGAGAAAAATATGTGAAAATCATGATCCACTATTCTTTATTTGCAAAACCACATAATGATCACATCCTTTATTCTTAAATAGTAGCAACCAACTAACTATTTCTTTTCTAAGCACGTGTCCCGTCGTGTCTTCCACTTCAACAAACCATGTATGTCCACCATGTCATCAACCTACCAAGTACTACATATTTTCCTGTGTATGCAGTCTTTCCTTGTTTTCGATATAGCTCACCATTCATGTCGAATGGTGTGCATACGGTCTATCCACATCACTAAATCAAGCATGACTACCATGTCATCATAATTGATCATCAAAATAATTCACGACATCAACTTAATTATCAATGTCTTAAGCCTATATATTTTTAGTAGTGTCCCCGCGGTAATGCACGAATTATTTCCTAGTTAATTAACTGCATGTATCTAGTCCACGTGCTAAGGATAACATGTTGCGTTTTGTCATTTTTTTTCTTGACGTATAGTCAGGATGAACCTTTCGTGGAGTTGTTTCTCCTCCTTTTCTTGGGCACATGCGCAATAAGTATATACGTGGGACAACATAAGCCATGATATAATTCAGTCAAAACACTTCTCGAGGACAGAAAACACCAACTTGGCTTGTGTGTTGCCCTCAGACAGTTATTGCATTAACTATGAGTAGGACGTGTGTAGTAATTACTCCTTCCACCCGAAAGTATGAGGCGTATTTTTCTCAAGAAATTGTTTTAGTTTGACCAAGTCGATCAGTATCACTAAATCGATCTTGAAATATGTTTTCGTAATGTATTTATTTATCTGAGTTATTTCTTGTTTTCTCTTGCGGCACAACATGTAGATATGCATGGACACAAGATCAATTATAACTCACGATTGAGAAAATTTTGTATCAAAGGAGAAAAAAAATCCAGGTTGCTCACCTATTGCCGCTGACATAAGTCATCAATTTTTCTTAAGTCGTGTTTTTTTTTCTTAAATCATTCGCTTAGTTTGACCAATTTCACGGAAAAAGTATCAACATCTACAACACAAATCAATATCATTAGACCTATCGTCAAATTTATATTTATATTGTGTTTATTTGCTTGAGTTATGTTTATTTACTTTTCACATCAACTTAGCAAGTTGGTACTAGTGGGTACCGATTGCCGCGAGCGAAAATAGTTTTGGAGAAAATATATAGACATACCAGGCAACCTTCCCGGAAAAGAAAGTGAAAAGTGAAAAGTTTTTTCTGCATACGTAGTTCCTTAAAAAGAACGGCCAGCGGTTCATCTAAATACATTTGTTTCAACATCAGAGTTTAATGAAACGGTATCCTGGCTGGGAGAATCAACATCATCACGATACTAACAAACAGTGACGTGACGTGACATGCATGTAGTATTTAGTAGTTACAACATCAGATCAGTGTTTAATTAAAACCGTACCCTACGGCACACCAACATCGTCTCATCAATTCGCAGCTAACAAAAATCATCGAACGGAAAACCCCGAAAGTTTAGGACTTATCGGCGTCCTAAAAAAAGGCCAACTCCCCATATTAATACAATTTTTTCAACATCAGAGTTTAATGAGACGGTACCCTGCTGGGAACAAACAGTGACGTGACGTTTCAACATCAGATCAGTGTTTAATTAGAACCGTACCCTACCGGGCACCAGCATCGTCTCATCAATTTTCAGCTAACAAAAATCATCAAATGAAAAACCCCTGACCGCTGACTTGCCCATCAGATACACTATAAGTGATATGTATGACTTACCTATCAATTCGCTGCTAACCAGAACCATCAATAGGGAAACACCTACGGCTGACTACAACTGCAAGCACTAGCTAGGCTAAATAGTGGCCAATCGTTTAACATGTGACTTATTTTTTGTTATGTGTCGGTTGCTTTTTCTTTTTCCTGGCAAACAAAAACACGGTATTATTAGTGGCGGAACCGGGGGGGGGGGGGGGGGGGGGGGGGGGGAGCAGGGGCCTGGCCCCCCCTAACGATCGACAATTTATTCAGAGGCTACCAGTAAATAGCTACTGGACTGAGAAATATACGTACTATGCCCCCCTCGACCCAAACGGAGGTTATGAAGAAATATGGGGGAAAAGGCCCATAAAAAAGCCCACTCGTGGCCATAGACTCTAGTACTAGGCCCCTGGCGTTACCCTAAATCAAGCCAACCCCCCAGTGTGATTAACCTGAAGCGATTAGCGCTGCCGGCGGCCGCTGCCTCGTACCCTCACTAATCGCGGAGTCAATTAAAATCAGGCGACACAGGCTTCTGAACTGGCGAATCATACGGATACCTCTCAACTCTGCGAATTCTCTAGCTGTTCAGGCACAAGGTTAGCACTATTGAGAACTACCGTATCTACTAATCCCTCTCAACTCTAGTCTTATACATGTTGAAGTTTTCATTTGATGTTGTGATTTATGATGCTAATTCATTTTATTTTATTTTCATTGTTTGATTTGTGATGCGGTCATGAAGAGCTAGAAAAGGGCTGCAAACACCATAAAGATTAATTCTCTTTTAAAGTATGTTGTTTCGAGTTCTCCACCTAGTAATGTTTTTTAATGTTTTTTTGCGAATAGCCTAGTAATGGCTAATGTGCAATTTTTACCAATCCCAGTTCAGTGGGGATGACTTTCTCGGCTAATCTATATTGATAGGAAATTGCTAGCAACTAGGTTAACTACTCATGAAATCATCAATATTTTTGATCTTATTGACAACTGTAGGGGCAAATATAAAACAATACAAATGTAAATATATTTTATTCAGTTTTGCTAAAGTCCTAAGTATTAAAAATCTAGGTCCTATGACATTGATTATTTTTTATGCAAAGATTAGTATGAATATTCCTTTTTTCCTTTTTGTGAAATAACTAAGGCATATATCGATATGCCATAGACGGACCCTGTTTTAGTTGTGTTGATTGAAGCAACACAATATTATAGTATTATGGTACTTACTTTTTTTTGCAATGAGTAGTTTTCTTTAATCAACATGTCTTACCCCCCCCCCCCCCCCCCCCCTATCCAAATCCTGGCTCCGCCCCTGACGATATATAATACTAAAACAGTTTAACAAATGATTTTTAAGGAAGAATACATTTTAAAACCAGTCGCTTAGATAATATAGCAAAAACAGCTTTTTTTAATGAAGTGGAGGCAAAATATTTTCTCATAGATCAATTAAGTACTCCCTCTATAAACTAATATAAGATATATCCTATATTAGTTTACAGAGGGAGTAGAAGATAATTGCCTAATTAATTGACAAAAACCAGGCGAAAACCTTTAGAACATGAATCTCCACGACCACCTTGGCAAAAGAAGAAACGCCCACAAGCCGCTACAACTACAAACCATCGCCATGGATCACAACATCGCAAAGGAACCCCGTCGAAATACATCAACAAAGACATCAGACACGACAACCCAAAAAGATGAGAACCATCCATCAAGCAGGCACATACGCCTTTCCAATGGTGCCACTCTTCTTGCTTTTGAGCGCAGGTGATTGTCATTTGGAATGCCAAAACAATGGTTAGCCCACACCTTCTTTCTCTTCTCCCTCATTGTGTCTCCTTTAGGAGGTAACCAATCATCTTGCCAAATCCAAGGCCAGCAACCTCCAAGCTGACAATTAATTTGTAGAGCTTTATAGCGAAAAGAGCCCCCAAAATGGATGCCAATGGCTGATGGGCTCAGGCGAGTCACGAGTGGAAGACACCACACAAACCTCCACTCCACGAAAACGGGCTCCGGTGGTAGTGTGGGTGACGGCATAACCACCGTTTGAGGTCACAAGTGAGTCCACATATATGGTTAACAGAGACAAAGCGGCCCCTCACACATCTTCTATTGCTCGGGCAGGATCTGCAACATTGGAGCCACCACCTAGACGATGTCCCCGCTTCTAGAGGTAGACCATACAGCAAACAACGGACTATATAAGTGCAAGCACTGAACGCACCAAAAACAACCATATACGTATGAGTAATAAACTATCATAAACAACCACACGTACGTAACCAAGCAGCATGAGCCTCAAAGTTTCAAAAAGAAGCAGCGTGGGCCTCAAGGCCGTGTACCAGCACATAGTGGACAACATCCTCGCCGTTGTCACCGCATCCTGTCTCGTTGCCCTGGTGCGTCTCGATCCAGTGGAGCTCATCAGCTGGCTCCGTGAGCTCCCGCCACCGCACCTGTTCTTGGCGGGCTTCGTCCCGGCCGCAGCAGCCACCGTGTACCTCATGCTTTGGCAGCGCGCGGTGTACATGATTGACTACGCTTGCACTCCTACAACCGCCCGCTCGCCCGCATCCCAATGGCCTCCTTCGTCGAGCACACCAAGCATACGCCCACCATCGAGTTAATTAACTGGACGTACCTAGAGTATGTTACCTTTTGTCATTACCTTGACGTAGCATCGTCAGGGTGCACCTTTCATGGAGTTGTTTCTACTCCTTTTCGTGGGGCACATGCACAACAAGTAGTGGGACAACCTAAGCCATGTTATAATTCACTGAAAAAGTTTCTGGAGAACGAAAAATAACCCCTTGGCTACTGTGTTGCTATCTAAGAACATTTATTGCAATAACTAGGAGTAGGACGTGTGTATTACTACCTCTTTTGAGGAGTGTATGTATTACTACCTCCGTCTGGGTTTATTAGTCCCCATCATATTTTCTGGTCAAAGTTTGACCATATACTTGAGTAGCGAAATGTTAATGCATGTCATAAAAAATATATTATTGGATTTATATTTGAATATAGTTTCCAATGATATTATTTTTGCAATGTATAACTTATATTTTATTAGTTACAATTATGGTCAAAATATAACCCAAAATACGAGGGGGACTAGTAAACCCAGACAAAAATTTTACCAAGTTTATAAACATTGTCATCATTTATGATACTTGAAATATGCTTTCATAATATATTTATTTACTAGTATTTATCTTTTTGCGTGGGGCAAACAAGTAGATGTGCATGGAAACAAGATCGATTATAACTCATGAGCAAGAAAATTTGGATCGAAGGAGAAAAAATCCATATTGCTCACCTATTGTTGTTGACGATAGATTTTTTTTCTTAAGTCATTCTTTAGGTTTGACCAATTTCATAGAGAAGTATCAGCACTACAACACCAAATCAATATCGACCTATCATAAAATATATATTCAGACTGTTTTTATTTGCTAGAGTTTTATTTACTAATTTTAGCACGCGGCCTATAGCAAGTTGGTACGAGTTTGACCAATTTAGAAAAAGTATCGATATCTACAACATCAAATAAATATCATTAGACCTATCACAATATATATATATATGCATACTATATTTATTTGCCAGAGTTTTTTATTTATTTTTTCGCACAAGGCCTATAGCAAGTAGATACAAGTGGGTAAGAACTGCCATGAGCGGTGCTCATATGTCACCATCCAATGGCCATTATTGCATTAATTTTGAATAGGATATGTGTACTATTGTCCTGTCTCATTCACTATGGATATGATTTAAGAGTAAAGGCCATATGGCCCTACTTTCTACAGAAAGCAACAGTCGAGGATACCAATGATCATTTAATAGCCTATCAAACCATTCAAACAAAACACCCCAAAAAATAGCACGTTTACCTGCGACAACAAGGAGGGGATGTGGCACCCGTAGGCGCTGAGCGAAAAGGGGAACTATCATACCCAATCGACCATCACACCCAAGTCGAAGTTTATTTGCCATGCTATGAATCTTCTCCCTTGGTTGCACCATCGCTTCATTGCACATTCCATGTAATAAGAGCATCCACTATGATCACAAATTGATGGTTTTATACAATTATGGATTGACGAACTTGGAATTTAATACACAAAGACCAATTGTCTTCAATTTTGTTGGCGCCACACTAGGAACAAGGTTTAGCCACAAGATACACTATTCCATTTCACCAAAAACTGCAATGCAAAAGTCAAATGTGAAGAAGGTGTTTCATGTCTGGATAGGCATGATATACTTCCATTTCACCCAAGATGCTTACCAGGGGCAACACCTACGAGAAGAGTTGAGGGGGCAGCCCGTGCGCTAAAAGGGGATATGCAACAGGGATATACTTGTAGTATTGTATTGTCATCCGTGCACACGGGCTGCCCGCTCAACTCAACCCTGCTGCATATCCCTTTTTTCTCTAATTCGAGTGACTGATCATACAAGCATCATTGTTGAACATGAAAGGAAAAAAATGCATGCATTGTTAAGAGAATAGAAGGTGATATATGTGCACACATTGCTGCTAAGTGAGGCCCATGTAATACTAATTGGTACTAATGATGTGGCATTTTGCAGCCTCCTCTCTTGTCATCATATGATACAAAATTTCATCACAACCATGCAATTTGCCCCATCTCTCCCGTAGTTCCTCAAAAAAAGTCAACCACTGATCCGTGCTAATAATTATTTTCAACATCAAAGTTTAATTAAAATTGTATCCTTCCAGTGTTGCACCACCATCATTGTCATGGAGAACCAACCTGTGATTGGATGGTTAGGAGGGCAGACCTAGGATCAAACTCTAGGTTCGATGCTTTGGTGTCTCATAAATGTTGAATATTCTTTCAGTGGGAGGCGACGTTCCCATCGACCGTCAACCTCAAGACCCATCGGCTCAATATATCGGAGGTGCTCATAGTGGTAGGGCATGTGTGCATACATCCATAGGGATGAGTGTATGTATGTGTTCGTAAACATTTGCATTTGTACCGTGTTCCTCAAAAAATGTTGGGGAACGTAATAATTAAAAAAAAAATTCCTACGATCACGCAAGATCTATCTAGGAGATGCATAGCAACGAGACGGGAGAGTGTGTCCACGTAGCCTCGTAGACCGAAAGCGGAAGCGTTTACTAACGCAGTTGATGTAGTCGAACGTCTTCATGATCCAACCGATCCAAGTACCGAACGTACGGCACCTCCGTGTTCAGCACACGTTCAGCACGATGACGTCCCTCGAGCTCTTGATCCAGTAGAGGGTCAAGGGAGAGTTTCGTCAGGACGACGGCGGGGTGACGGTGTTGGTGATGTGATCCGCGCAGGGCTTCACCTAAGCACTACGACAATATGACCGAGGTGGTAAACTGTGGAGGGGGGGGGGCACCGCACACGGCTAAGAAACAACTGTTGTGCCTTTGGGGTGCCCCCCGCCCCCATATATAAAGGAGGGGAGGAGGAGGCAGCCGGCCTAAAGGGGGCGCGCCAATGGGGGAGTCCTACTAGGACTCCAAGTCCTAGTAGGATTCGCCCCCCTTCCGTTAATCTCTTGGAGGTGGAAGGGGGAAGGAGAGGGAGTAGGAGAAGGAAAGGGGGGTGGCGCCCCCTTCCCTAAACCAATTCAGCCTCCTCCCTTGTGGGGGGTGCACCAGCCCCTTGTGGGCTGGTTAACCTCCCTCATATGGCCCATATGGCCCATATCTTCCACCGGGGGGTTCCGGTAACCCCTCCGATACTCCAGTATGTATCCGATACACTCTGGAATCCTTCCGGTGTCCGAATACTACCTTCCAACATATGAATCTTTACCTGTCGACCATTTCGAGACTCCTCGTCATGTCCGTGATCTCATCCGGGACTCCGAAAAAACTTCGGTCACCAAAACTCATAACTCATAATACAAATTGTCATCGAACGTTAAGCGTGCGGACCCTACGGGTTCGAGAACTATGTAGACATGACCGAGACATATCTCCGATCAATAACCAATAGCGGAACCTGGATGCTCATATTGGTTCCTACATATTCTACGAAGATCTTTATCGGTCAAACCGCATAACAACATACGTCATTCCCTTTGTCATCGGCATGTTACTTGCCCGATATTCGGTCGTCGGTATCATCATACCTAGTTCAATCTCGTTACCGGCAAGTCTCTTTACTCGTTCCGTAATGCATCAGCCCGTAACTAGCTCATTAGTCACATTGCTTGCAAGGCCTATAGTGATGTGCATTACCGAGAGGGCCCAGAGATACCTCTCCGATACTCGGAGTGACAAATCCTAATCTCGAACTATGCCAACCCAACAAACACCTTCGGAGACACTTGTAGAGCATCTTTATAATCACCCAGTTATGTTGTGACGTTTGATAGCACACAAGGTGTCCTCCGGTATTCGGGAGTTGCATAATCTCATAGTCAGAGGAATATGTATAAGTCATGAAGAAAGCAATAGCAATAAAACTTAGCGATCATTATGCTAAGCTAACGGATGGGTCTTGTCCATCACATCATTCTCCTAATAATGTGATCCCATTCATCAAATGACAACACATGTCTATGGTTAGGAAACTTAGCCATCTTTGATTAACGAGCTAGTCTAGTAGAGGCTTACTAAGGATAAACATGTATCCACAGATGTATCAAGTTTCCGGTTAATACAATTCTAGAATGAATAATAAACATTTATCATGATATAAGGAAATATAAAATAACAACTTCATTATTGCCTCTAGGGCATATTTCCTTCACTCTCCCATTTGCACTAGAGTCAATAATCTAGTTCACATCGCCATGTGATTTAACACCAATAGTTCACATCACCATGTGATTAATAACCATAGTTCACATCGCCATGTGACCAACATCCAAAAGGGTTTACTAGAGTCAGTAATCTAGTTCACATTGCCATGTGATTAACACCCAAAGAGTACTAAGGTGTGATCATGTTTTGCTTCTGAGAGATGTTTAGTCAACGGGTCTGCCACATTCAAATCTGTATGTATTTTGCAAATTTCTATGTCTACAATGCTCTGCACGGAGCTACTCTAGCTAAATGCTCATACTTTCAATATGTATCCAGATCGAGACTCAGAGTCATCCAGATTGGTGTCAAAGCTTGCATCGACGTAACTCTTTACGACAAACTCTTTTATCACCTCCATATCCGAGAAAATATTTCCTTAGTCCTCTAAGGATAATTTTGACCGCTGTCCAGTGATCTACTCCTAGATCACTATTGTACTCCCTTGCCAAACTCATGCTAAGGTATACAATAGGTCTGGTACACAGCATGGCATACTTTATAGAACCTATGGCTGAGGCATAGGGAATGACTTTCATTCTCTCTCTATCTTCTGCCGTGATCGGGCTTTTGAGTCTTACTCAACTTCACAGCTCGCAACACAGGCAAGAACTCCTTCTTTGACTATTCCATTTTAAACTACTTCAAAATCTTGTCAAGGTATATACTCATTGAAAATTCTTTATCAAGCGTCTTGATCTAGATCTCGATGCTCAATATGTAAGTAGCTTCACCGAGGTCTTTCTTTGAAAAACTCCTCTCAAACACTCCTTTATGCTTTCCAGAAAATTCTACATCATTTCCGATCAACAATATGTGATTCACATATACTTATCAGAAAGGCTGTAGTGCTCGCACTCACTTTCTTGTAAATACATGCTTCACCGCAAGTCTGTATAAAACTATATGCTTTGATCAATTCATCAAAGCGTATATTCCAACTCCGAGATGCTTGCACCAGTCGATAGATGGATCGCTGGAGCTTGCACACTTTTTAGCACCTTTAGGATTGAGAAAACCTTCTGGTTGCATCATATACAACAAATCCATTAAGGAATGCAGTTTTGACATCCATTTGCCAGATTTCATAAAATGTGGCAATTGACATGATTCAGACAGACTTTAAGCATCGCTACGAGTGAGAAAATCTCATCGTAGTCAACACCTTGAACTTGTCGATAAATTTTTACGACAAGTCGAGCTTTGTAGATAGTAACACTACCATCAGCGTCCGTCTTCCTCTTGAAGATCCATTTATTATCAATGGCTTGCCGATCATCGGGCAAGTCCACCAAAGTCCACACTTTGTTCTCATACATGGATCCTATCTCAGATTTCATGGCCTCAAGCCATTTTGTGGAATCTGGGCTCATCATCGCTTCCTCATAGTTCGTAGGTTCGTCATGGTCTAGTAACTTGACTTCCAGAACATGATTACCGTATCACTCTGGTGCGGAACGTGCTCTGGTTGACCTACGAGGTTTGGTAGTAACTTGATCTGAAGTTTCATGATCATCATCATTAGCTTCCTCACTAATTGGTGTAGGCATCACTGGAATTGATTTCTTTGATGAACCACTTTTCAATTCGGGAGAAGGTACAATTACCTCATCAAGTTCTACTTTCCTCCCACTCACTTCTTTCAAGAGAAACTCCTTCTCTAGAAAGGATGCATTCTTAGCAACGGATATCTTGCCTTCGGATCTGTGATAGAAGGTGTACCCAACATTTTCCTTTGGGTATCCTATGAAGACGCATTTCTCTGATTTGGGTTCGAGCTTCAGGTTGAAGCTTTTTCACATAAGCATCGCAGCCCCAAACTTTAAGAGACAACAGCTTAGGTTTCTTGCCAAACCATAGTTCATACGGTGTCGTCTCAATGGATTTAGATGGTGCCCTATTTAATGTGAATGCAGCTGTCTCTAATGCATAACCCCAAAACGATAGTGGTAAATCGGTAAGAGACATCATAGATCTCACCATATCTAATAAAGTACGGTTACGATGTTCGGACACACCATTACACTGTGGTGTTCCATGTGGCGTGAGTTGTGAAACCATTCCACATTGTTTTAAATGAAGGCCAAACTCGTAACTCAAATATTCGCCTCCGCGATCAGATCATAGAAACTTTATTTTCTTGTTACGATGATTCTCAACTTCACTCTTAAATTCTTTGAACTTTTCAAATGTTTTAGACTTGTGTTCAGTAAGTAGATATACCCATATCTGCTTAATCATCTGTAAAGGTCATAAAATAATGATAACTGTCGCGAGCCTCAACACTCATCGGACCGCATACATCGGTATGTATTATTTCCAATAAGTCAGTGGCTCGCTCCATTGTTCCGGAGAACGGAGTTTTAGTCATCTTGCCCATGAGACATGGTTCGCAATCATCAAATTATTCATAATCAAGTGATTCCAAAAGTCCATCCGCATGGAGTTTCTTCATGCGCTTTACACCAATATGACCTAAACGGCAGTGCCACAAATATGTTGCACTATCATTATTAACTTTGTATCTTTCGGCGTCAATATTATGAATATGTGTATCACTGCGATCGAGATTCAGTAAACCATTTACATTGGATGTAAGACCATAGAAGGTTTTATTCATGTAAACAGAACAACAATTATTCTTGACTTAAATGAATAACTGTATCGCAATAAACATGATCCAATCATATTCATGCTCAACGCAAACACCAAATAACATTTATTTAGGTCCAATACTAATCCCGAAGGTAGAGGGAGTATGCGATGGTGATCTTATCAACCTTGGAATCACTTCCAGCACACATCGTCACCTCGCCCTCAACTAGTCTCTGTTCATTTTGTAACTCCTGCTTCGAGTTACTAATCTTAGCAATTGAACCGGTATCAAATACCCAGGGCCGGGCTACTATGAACACTAGTAAAGTACACATTAATAACATGTATATCAAATATACCTTTGTTCACTTTGCCATCCTTCTTATCCGCCAAGCATTTGGGGCAGTTCCGTTTCCAGTGACCATTCCCTTTGCAGTAGAAGCACTCAGTTTCAGGCTTAGGTCCAGCTTTGGGCTTCTTCACGGGAGTGGAAACTTGCTTGCCATTCTTATTGAAGTTCCCTATCTTTCCCGTGCTCTCTTTTCTTGAAACTAGTGGTCTTGTTAACAATCAACACTTGATGCTCTTTCTTGATTTCTACCTTCGTTGATTTCAGCATCGCGAAGAACTTGGGAATCGTTTTCGTCATCCCTTGCTTATTATAGTTCATCACGAAGTTCTAGTAACTTGGTGATAGTGATTAGAGAACACTGTCAATCACTACCTTATCTGGAAGATTAACTCCCAGTTGATTCAACTGATTGTAGTACCCAGACATTCTGAGCACATGCTCACTAGCTGAGCTATTCTCCTTCATCTTGTAGGCAAAGTACTTGTCAGAGGTCTCATACCTCTCGACACGGGCATGAGTCTGAAATACCAATTTCAGCTCTGGGAACATCTCATATGCTCTGTGGCGTTCAAAACGGTTTTTGAAGTCCTGGTTCTAAGCCACAAAGCATGGTGCACTAAACTATCAAGTAGTCATCATACCGAGCTTGTCAAACGTTCGTAACGTCTGCATCTGCTCCTACAATAGGTCTGTCACCTAGCGGTGCATCAAGGACATAATTCTTCTGTGCAGCAACGAGGATAATCCTCAGATCACGGATCCAGTCCACATCATTGCTACTATCATCTTTCAACTTAGTTTACTCTAGGAACATATCAAAAATAAAACAGGGAGATATATGCGAGCTATTGATCTACAACATAGATAAGCAAAAACAATCAGGTACTAAGTTCATGATAAATTAAAGTTCAATTAATCATATTACTTAAGAACTCCCACTTAGATAGACATCCCTCTAGTCATCTAAATGATCACGTGATCCATATCAACTAAACCATGTCCGATCATCACGTGAGATGGAGTAGTTTCCAATGGTGAACATCTCTATGTTGGTCATATCTTCTATATGATTCACGTTCGACCTTTCGGTCTCAGTGTTCCGAGGCCATATCTGCATATGCTAGGCTCGTCAAGTTTAAGCCGAGTATTCTGCACATGCAAAACTGGCTTGCACCCGTTGTATATGAACGTAGAGCTTATCACACCCGATCATCACGTGGTGTCTCGGCACGACTAACTGTAGCAACGGTGCATAATCAGGGAGAACACTTATACCTTGAAATTTAGTGGGGGATCATCTTATAATGCTACCGCCATACTAAGCAAAATAAGATGCATAAAAGATAAGCATCACATGCAATCAAAATATGTGACATGATATGGCCATCATCATCTTGTGCCTTTGATCTCCATCTCCAAAGTACCGTCATGATCTCCATCGTCAACGGGTTGACACCTTGATCTCCATCGTAGCATCGTTGTTGTCTCGCCAATTATTATTTTTACGACTATCGCTACCGCTTAGTGATAAAGTAAAGCAATTGCGTGGCGATTGAATTTCATACAATAAAGCGACAACCATAAGGATCCTGCCAGTTGCCGATAACTACTACAAAACATGATCATCTCATGCAACAATTTATATCTCATCACGTCTTGACCATATCACATCACAACATGCCCTGCAAAACAAGTTAGATGTCCACTACTTTGTTGTTGCAAGTTTTACGTGGCTGCTACGGGCTTTTAGCAAGAACCGTTCTTACCTACGCATCAAAACCACAACGATTTTTCGTCAAGTGTGCTGTTTTAACCTTCAACAAGGACCGGCTGTAGTCAAACTCGATTCAACTAAAGTTGGAGAAATAGACACCCGCTAGCCACCTGTGTGCGAAGCATGTCAGTAGAACTAGTCTCATGAACGTGGTCATGTAATGTCGGTCCGGGCCACTTCATCCAACAATACCACCTAATCAAAGTAAGATGTTGATGGTAAGCAGTATGACTATTATCGCCCACAACTCTTTGTGTTATACTCGTGCATATATTATCTACGCATAGACCTTGCTCGGATGCCACTGTTGGGGAACGTAGTAATTCAAAAAAATTTCTACGATCACGCAAGATCTATCTAGGAGATGCATAGCAACGAGACAGGAGAGTGTGTCCACGTACCCTCATAGACCGAAAGCGTAAGCGTTTAGTAACGCGTTTGATGTAGTCAAACGTCTTCACGATCTAACCGATCCAAGTACCGAACGTACAGCACCTCCGTGTTCAGCACACATTCAGCACGATGACGTCCCTCGAGCTCTTGATCCAGTAGGGGGTCGAGGGAGAGTTCCGTCAGCACGACTGCGTGGTGACGGTGTTGGTGATGTGATCCGCACAGGGCTTCGCCTAAGCACTACGGCAATATGACCGAGTTGGTAAACTATGGAGGGGGGCACCGCACACGGTTAAGAAACAACTATTGTGCCTTTGGGGTGCCCCCACCCCATATATAAAGGAGGGGAGGAGGAGGCGGCCGGCCTAAAGGGGGCGCGCCAATGGGGGAGTCCTACTAGGACTCCTAGTCCTAGTAGGATTCGGCCCCCCCTCCTTCTCTTGGAGGTGGAAGGGGGAAGGAGAGGGAGTAGGAGAAGGAAAGGGGAGTGGCGCCCCCTTCCCTAAACCAATTCGGCCTCCTCCCTTGTGGGGGGCACACCAGCCCCTTGTGGGCTGGTTAGCCTCCCTCATATGGCCCATATGGCCCATATCTTCCACCGGGGGGTTCCGGTAACCGCTCCGGTACTCCAGTATGTATCCGATACACTCCGGAACCCTTCCGTTGTCCGAATCTACCTTCCAATATATGAATCTTTACCTCTCGACCATTTTGAGACTCCTCGTCATGTCCGTGATCTCATCCGGGACTCCGAACAAACTTCGGTCACCAAAACACATAACTCATAATACAAATCGTCATGGAACGTTAAGGCGTGCGGACCCTACGGGTTCGAGAACTATGTTGACATGACCGAGAAACATCTCCGGTCAATAACCAATAGCGGAACCTGGATGCTCATATTGGTTCCTACATATTCTACGAAGATCTTTATCGGTCAAACCGCATAACAACATACGTCATTCCCTTTGTCATCGGTATGTTACTTGCCCGAGATTCGATCGTCGGTATCATCATACCTAGTTCAATCTCATTACCGGCAAGTATGTTTACTCGTTCCGTAATGCATCATCCCATAACTAACTCATTAGTCACATTGCTTGCAAGGCTTATAGTGATGTGCATTACCGAGAGGGCCCAGAGATACCTCTCCGATACTCGGAGTGAAAAATCCTTATCTCGATCTATGCCAACCCAACAAACACCTTCGGAGACACCTGTAGAGCATCTTTATAATCACCCAGTTACGTTGTGACGTTTGATAGCACACAAGGTGTTCCTCCGGTATTCGGGAGTTGCATAATCTCATAGTCAGAGGAATATGTATAAGTCATGAAGAAAGCAATAGCAATAAAACTTAGCGATCATTATGCTAAGCTAACGGATGGGTCTTGTCCATCACATCATTCTCCTAATGATGTGATTTCATTCATCAAATGACAACACATGTCTATGGTTAGGAAACTTGACCATCTTTGATTAACGAGCTAGTCTAGTAGAGGCTTACTAGGGACATGGTGTTTTGTCTATGTATCCACACATGTATCAAGTTTCCGGTTAATACAATTCTAGCATGAATAATAAACATTTATCATGATATAAGGAAATATAAAATAACAACTTTATTATTGCCTCTAGGGCATATTTCCTTCAAAAACATCATTGTCATGAGCAAATAGTGACTTGATGTGATATGTCCGGCTAGCATTTTTATCATCACATCAGTGTTTAACTAAATGATAAACCAAGGAAAGTGAAGGTACCCAGTGACCCCATGCAAGTCAGTTTCACTTTGAATCCCATTAAGAAGGCATGTACAAGCGACCAAAACGTATGGTTTACAATATCCCTATTGTCCAGAGATGTTCACCCAAACATTAATAAGTTGGAGATTTTTCTCAGAATATTAGCCATATGCCAATTGGAAATCGGAAAAAATGGATCCAGTTGGGTGATGGAAGCGATGGAACTAATGGCATATCAATGGTTCATCAGGGTCTTGTGCCTCCAGTAGCCGTCTACTATCCTCAAGTAATATTCATGACATAAATCCCCCCCCCCCCCCCCCAAGAGGCGACCGATGGAGGTGCAGACACACACATGCATAAAAATTGTAATTGCCCGAATGGGAGATCTTGATAGGTCCCATAAAGTGACCCCGTGTAGTGAACATGAAATCAGTTGAACGGCAATCAGTGCGAATAGGGATCGTACAACTACAAATGTCGATATTCCTCACCCTAAAAAAATTACTGCAATCATAGATCCGATGCTGGAGAGACAGGAGAAGAGGAGGATGAGGAGTACATATCAGGGGAGGGCATGAAAACAAAGTAGCAAGGATGCATTGTCAGGTGGGGCCAGATTGTCATTTTTGTTGATAAAATGCTTCAACTGTGAGATTTGGATAGGATGTAAAAGATGAGGACAAAACCTACGGTTTTCCCATCGACCACGCTATTTGGGCATGCTGCAAAACTGCAGCCACAAAATCTATAGTTTTGTATATATAGCTTTGTGCCATTTAACTCTTTGCATCATATCAAGTCCACAAATATAAAATAAGTCATTGCTGGAAATGTGATATTACCAAGTTTTATACTCCTCTATAAATAAAGTTGCACATATTATTAAAGAGGGTCTATTTGTTAATGCGCTTATTTATTAGTATCATTCAACGAATGTGGATCGTTATGCAAGAAAATATGGTGGTTACATGTTTTCAAATTATGTGCATTTTCTTGTGTAGGTATGTGCGACCCGACTTTTGTATATTTCTAAAAAAATGTGCACGTGTACATGATGGAAATGTGCAACATGGCTGATAAAGAAATTGATACCTCTCAGTCACCCTTTTTGAAATGTACAACTAGTAATGTTAACCATTAGATCGATAATTACCATCACGTAGTCTGACTCAGAAATATATGGACGTATCGACTATGTATTGGTAATTTTTTCTGAAAAGAAAGTGAAAAGTGGTGTCCTTTTGTGTCATGTCACGATTACTTGGGGCCGTACCACGAAGCCACCTATAGCAAACAGGGTTCAACATTTCGTGGACGCGTTTTTTCTTTAGTTACTTTTAAAAAAAATCAGCCAATCGTTCGTGTCAATACATTATTTCAACATCAGAGTTTAACGAAAATGGTACCCTGTTTACGATTCAACATTTCCTGGGCGCAATTTTTCTTTAGTTCTTTAAGAAAATCAGCCAACGGTTGGTGTCGACATTTTTTTTCAACATCAGATTTTAATGAAAACAGTGACTTGACGTGAGATGTATTATTCGGCATTTTCCACATCAGATCAGTATTTAATTAAAACCGTACCCTACAGGGCACCAACAACATCGTCTCATCAATTCGCTGCTAACCAAAATCATCAAACGGAAAACGCCTGACCACTGACTTACCCATCCGATATACTATAAGTGAATTGCTTGACTTACCCATCAATTCGCTGCTAACCAGAATCATCAATTGGAAAACGCCTACCGCTGACTACAAGTGCAAGCACTAGGCTAAATAGTGCCCAATTGTTTATAATGTGACTGATTTTTTGTTATGTGTTGTTTTTTTCCTTTTCCCTGCAAACAGAAACATATATAATATTAAAAGAATTTAAAAGATTTTTTAAGGAAGAAAATTAAAAAATCTGTGGTCTAGATAATAGCAAAAGCGGACTATTTTTTTTTCGACCGAGGCAATGTATTTGCCTTGTTCATTAATTAAGCAGAAGTGAATTACCCATTAATTGACGGAAGACCGGGCAAAAAACATTACAACATGAACACCTTCCCAATAGTGCCACTCTTCTTACTTTTGCTCTGGAATGATTTGTCCTTAGGATGCCGGAACGATGGCTAGCGCACACCCTCTTTCTCTTGTCCCCGATTGCTATCATCTTGGCAGATGTAGGTCTAGCAACCTCCGAGCTGGCGATGAATCCACAAAGCTTTTTAGTGAAGAGAGCCCAAGTGCCAACTCACCGGATGCCGCAACCTAGTCACATGTGGGAACCATCTGGTTGATGAGCTCAGGCAGGTGGAAGACACCTGCGCCCAAACGGCCAATCGTCCACGCTGGGCTTCGACGGTGGTGGTGTGGGTGGCGCCATATATAACCACCGTCGAGGTCACAAGTGAGTCCACATGTACCATCGACAGAGGCGAAGCGGGCTCCTCACACATCGTCTATAGCCCGGGCATGATCTGCAGCACCGGAGCCACAACCTCACTATATAAGTGCAAGCTCTAAACACACCAAAGACACCCACACGTAAGTAACCCCTCATACAAGAAAAGCACAAACAACCACACGTACGTAACCAAGCAGCATGAGCCTCAACGTTCCAAAAAATAGCAGCATGCGCCTCAAGGCCGTGTACCAGCGCATCGTGGACAACTTCCTCGCCGTTGTCACCGCCGCCATCTCCAGTTACTCTCTCGTCGCCCTGGTGCGGCTCGGACCAGCAGAGCTCATCAGCTGGCTCCGTGAGCTCCAGCTTCAGCCAGCGCACCTCTTCTTGGCGGGGTTCGTCCCGGCCGCAGCGGCCACCATGTACCTCATGCTTCGCCCGCGTGCGGTGTACCTCATCGACTACGCCTGCTTCCACTCCTCCTCCAACCGCCCGCTCGCCCGCATCCCCATGGCCTCCTTCGTCGAGCACACCAAGCATACGCCCACCATCGACGACCGCAGCGTCCGGTTCATGTCGCGGCTGCTGCAGCGCTCCGGGCTCGGGGAGGAGACATGCCTGCCGGCGGCGCACAACTACGTCCCCACGCACGAGTACTGCACCCTCGAGAACGCACGCGACGAGTTCGAGCTCGTCGTCTTCTCGGCCATCGACGACCTGCTCGCCAAGACCGGCGTCGCCCCAGACACCATCGGCACACTCGTCCTCAACTGCAGCCTCTTCTGCCCCACGCCGTCCTTGGTCGACATCATCGTTAACAAGTACAACCTGCGCAGCGACATCCGCAGCATCAACCTCTCCGGCATGGGTTGCAGGTTCTCACTTTCAGTGCAATTTCGTTGAAATTTTGGTACATACATAATAATTGTGTTTCGGTCAAAATATTTCAACAATTTCAGCAGTACACACAAATTCTATATATATATATATAGGACTGGGACACCTAGGTGCCCAGGCTCCTTACCTAGATGCCGTTGGATCATACTTGATCTCGCTCTTAAAATAGGTATAGACTTTGCATGCATACCCGCATTATTACTTTCCTATTCGTTTGCATGAAGGTGCTTCTATGGAAAGTAATAAAGGTTACGTAATTGATACGTGTCATTATTTCTCTTCACGATATTAAATTGTAATTGATTATTTTCATTGGTTATAACGTTAGTGCATACAAATTTGCGTTAGGTATAATACCCATTAACTAGTATTTCGGTCTAATAACATATACACATTGGTATTTCGCGTACATGTACATATATACGTACCAAGTATAAGTGTTCAGACTATTTTTGTTATGGAAAACAATCATGACTATTTAGGATACTAGTACATGCAAACAAAAGATGGAAAGTCATTATCTTGTCAAGTATACACCATGTACTAATGAATAGTACTTGCCATAACGCGCCTAGGTGCCTGGGCACCTAGGTGCCCCAAACAATTTACCTATATATATATATATATATATATAATATTTTTTCAAATAATTTGTTGGATCCTAGTGAATTTCAATTGAAAATTCCAATCCTTTGGCCCAAATGAAAACCAAAATACTGGATTTCAGTGAAATTTAGTGATTTCCGCAACTGCTAAAATATTGTTGAAACTAAAAATTTAAAATCATCGCAGTGCGGGGCTGATCGCCGCGGGGCTTGCCAGGACCCTCCTGCAGGTTCTTCCCCGAGGCGCCTGCGCGCTGGTCGTCTCCACGGAGACCATCACGCCGAACTACTACGTCGGCAACGAGCGCGCCATGCTCCTGCCCAACTGCCTATTCCGCGTCGGCGGAGTGGCCGCGCTGCTGTCGACGTCCCCCATGAATGCCCGGTTCCGCCTAAAGCACGTTGTGCGCACCTTCACGGGCGCGAACGACGACGGTGCCTACCGGTGCGTGTTCCAGGAGGAGGACGACCAAGGGAACGTCGGGATCAACCTTAGCAAGAACCTAATGGTCGTCGCAGGGAGCTCGCTCCAGGCCAACATCACTGAGATCGGGCCGCTCGTCCTGCCGGCATCCGAGCAGCTTCTCTTCGTCCTCTCCTTCATCGCACGCAAGGTGCTTGGCGCGCGCATCAAGCCCTACATCCCGGACTTCTCCACGGCGTTCGAGCACATGTGCATTCACGCCGGCGGCCGTGCCGTCATAGACCAGTTGCAGAAAAAGCTCCGCCTCACCGACCAGCAGGTGGAGGCGTCGCGGATGACACTGCACCGGTTCGGAAACACGTCGAGTAGCTCGCTGTGGTACGAGCTCGCCTACGTCGAGGCCAAAGGCCGGATGCGCAAGGGCGACCGCGTTTGGATGATCGGCTTCGGCTCAGGGTTCAAGTGCAACAGCGTGGTGTGGGAGTGCATCCAACCAGCTGCCCGCGACACCGATGGGCCATGGACCACGTCTATCCACAGGTATCCGGTGGACATTCCCGACGTGCTAAAATAAGTCAAATTCATGAATTGTGACCAAGTTTATGGAGAAAATTATCTCTGTCTACTACCAAATATGTACGATATTAAATAAAAATATATTGCATGAATCTAGTGAAATTGATTTGGTATCATAGATGTTGATATTTTTTTAATAAACTTGGTCAAAGTTTACAAAGTTTGACTTTCAAAATTGTAATATGCACTATATTTTGGGATGGTGGGAGTACTACATAATAAGTGCAAAAACCAACACAATCGCCTAAATAATCACGTGAGATGTCGTGAGAAACCTTAATTAGTTGTAATTACTTAGTTTTGTAAATCGGGGTTGGAGTTGTATTCCGGATGGCATCCTATTGTCTTGTGTCATCTTGGGTGTCAGTGTCGGTCTAATATAAAGCTATGGAAAATATCCTGAAAAGCCGCAAGTTATCGTGGCACCAAAATATTTTCTCTCATCGTGTTCTTGCATGTGCTGACAACGACTAGATTGCATCTGACCGGAGAAGGTCGAAACTGGCATCAATGCTTGTAGAATAAGCTTGAGTTTATTGGATGTTAAGTTTATGAGTCCACGATGGCTGTGTTTGTCATCCAGCGTTCCGTTTTAGCTCAAAGGTGGCGGCGGCGATTCTGGTCTTCTATTTCCTCTTTCTGTGCTCTTCTTCTTCTTTGGCTTTGGAAGAACCAAGAGGCACAACATTCTTTCTTGCAATTGGTGGGACCCCGGCAACAACACTTTCAAAAGTCTTAACATGTCACTCGATCAACACGTACCTCTTGAATTTCAGAGATATATTTGCAAACTGTTTCCACGTAGGAACTCTAAATGAGTATGGCAGTGAATAGTTACGAATCTATACAACACTAAGAGCAGTCTGCCTGTAGTGTTTACAACTCTCGACTTCCTTTCAAAGCTTCGCGTTGTATCACCTAGTCCATTCTGGTTTACGAATGATGAAACGTAAAGAGTAGCACTCATGGTGATAGCACCTTGGGTGTCCTGATGTTTCCATCTGAAACACGCCGGTGATTCAGGTTCAGATGACTTTGGTGGCTCGACATACGATGATACTGCGACTTGATCGGTAAACCAATCTCCTATAGGTTACAGGAGATGTTGGAAGTACGAACAGCCCGACAACAAAGGACTATTTCCCTGTAGAAAAATTATAAGCAAGTATGAATATGATTTAAAGAAGTTGGATATTGCAACCATAGGTGAAGAAGTCACAAAAGTTAGGTTTCAAAATTTGTCTTGACATAATGTCTAGACACAAACAAGATATACAAAGTTACTTTAATAGCTAGTTTTCAGACGTGTTTGGTTAGATATACAAAGTTACTTTAATAGCTAGTTTTCAGACGTGTTTGGTTTCCCACAAAGTTTCATACACGTGGTTCGGGGCAATAGAAAACCGGCCTGTTTTGTGCCCACGAGTAAGGCTGGGCTGCATGGCACGAAGCTCAAAGCACTCTCCTGCCTCGAGTGTTCATCCGAGCTAGCTAGGCCCGAGCAACCACAAGGGAGTGCACGTGGTGGCTCTCTCGGCGCACCGGTAACCAAACAGCCGAACATTGCATATAGAGAGCACATACATGCAACCAAACACCATTCTTGTGTTTTTACGTACATGAAACATAGACCTTTGTGGTCAACCAAGCACAGTGCACAACATAGTTCTCCAGCTAGCCTCCGTTGGGTTAAGGTTCCAAAAAACGCAAATATACCTTGGGTAACCGAACATGACCCTAAATGCAGAACGTATTGAGCGGGGGCATGCACGCATGGATGGCCATCTCTAATAAAAAAAACTGCAAATAGGCCACCTCTAATAAAATGAAGGATAGCGAAAGATAATGAGTGGATTGGTTCCTAGACCATCTCCTCGCTGTTTTTCATTTCCATGTATGACTGTACTCTGCCATTGCTTTGACGCCATTTTCGTGGCTTGATTGGGTCACTTGTGATTTATCAGGCTTTTAGGATGGATTCAAAGTTTCAACATCTTCACTCATAGAAAACTAGCATTCTTCAAATCATTCTTTTTGACAATCAACTCCTTATCACCGGTGCATGAGCTCCTCCCGTGTTGGCTTCAATATCCTTGATAACGGAGTTGCTGTCAGAACAAATTAGAATGTGGGTCACCATTAGATTAGAAGCTAAAGAACGAGCTTCACGGCATGCCATAGCCTCAAGAACTGCAACATCAATGACTCCATTGTCTGTGATAGAAGATGAACCCATATATTTTCCATCACGATCACAGCATACCACAGCCACCTCTCCTTGTCCACCTTGCATGTTGACTGCACCATCTACATCATTTTTGAAGAAACAGTGATGCAGGGGAGACCATGGCAAACACCAAATTCACCAATAGTGGCAATAGGTCTCATCTCCGATTTGGAACTTGATCAAGATCACTGATGAAGATTTTCAGAAACATGTGAGTATACATGGGCTTGAAGATATTATCTTGTATCAATTTTCGACGTGCCGTCCAAATTTTCAATAGTGTCACTGGGGCTAGAGTAAAGTCTGCATGTGATAACAAGCCCATTAGTGTAATTAACCATTGCTTGGTGCTGCATTCTTTAGTTTCTATCATGTGTTCCACGACTTCCTCTTTTGAAAGAGCCCATACACATCTTTACATTGAGTAACCTTTAAGTGCATGAGGCCATGAGTCTTCACTTCTACATAGAGAGCAATTATGGTAGCCATATTTCTATTTTCAAGAAAATAATGAGTCATAAGGGACTGCCGAGCGAGACGCCATAGAAATACCCGAAGCTTTGATGGAACTTGAGTACTCCAAAGATCGTTAGTGGTGGCTCTTCCACGAGACAGGCTGTTTCATGGCACCGGTTCGCTGTGATGGCTGCTAAAGGCGGCAGTATGATCCGGTACATCAACTCTTCTCTCTGTTTCTCTCACTCACTACTCAGTTTTTTTCCATCTAACTTGATACGTACAGATCACTTGGACCTTGACTGCTCAGTTATGTAAAACCAACTACATGTTTTTTTAGTTTTGGAAAAGGTGGTTAAATAAAAAAACACAAACTTAAAAAATGTTCATGAATTAAAAAGAATTGCGAATTCAAAAAAAGTTCATGATATCAAAAAGGTTCATGGATTCAAAAAAGGTTTAATAAACTCAAATAAGTTCAAGAATTAAAAAAAAGTTTTTGAATTTCAAAATATTTTCATGAATTCAAAATGGTTCATGAATTTCGAAAATGTTCGTGTATTTACTTACCAGGATTATTTCTTGTTTTTTCTTGGGCACAAGAAGTACATATGGATGGAAACAAGATCGATTATAACACATGAGTAAGAAAATTTGGGATCAAAGGAGAAAAAAATCTTGGTCGCTAACCTATTGCCGTCGACATAAGTCATCGAGTTTTCGTAAGTTATAGATATTCTTAAGTCATTCTTTTAGATCGACCAATTTCATAAAAACAATATCAACATATACAACACCAAATCAATAGCACTAGACATATCTTTCAATATATATTCATATTGTATTTATTTGCTTGAGTTATGTTTATTTACTTTTCACACAGGGCCTTAGAAAGAGAAAAAATTCCTCGTTGCTCACATGTCACCACCCAACGACTATTGTTGCATTAATTTGGAATCGGATATGTGTACTATTGCACTGTCTCATTCATTAGAGGAGTGCAAGACTATGGCTTAGATTTAAGGGCACGTGCCATGCAGGACTTGAGGATACCAACGATCGTTTAATACCATCCGAACAAAATGTAAAAGAAACAAGACAGTCACCCATGACAACAAAAAGAGGGGATGTGGCACACATAGGCATTGAGAGAAATGGGGAACTATTCTACACAATCAATCATCACAAACTAGCGGAAGAAGGTTGTCATGCTCAGAATCTTCTCCCTTGACTGCACCATCACTTCTATGTGCTTACTTCTACCCTTAAAGTTAGCTTACAAAAACGTCTTACATTGTGGGACAGAGGGGGCATAAAAGAACAAAAATTGTGCACCTGCACTTGTGACAACGTGCAACTTGGAAGATTAACAAATTAATTTTTCTCAATGTTCCTTTTAAAAATGTACAGCTAGTAATGTTAACCACTAGACCGACAATTGCCATTATGTAGTCTGACTCAGAAATATATAAACGTACCATCTAAATATTGGTAACCACTTGGCGCCTTGTGTCATACCACCTTCAGCAAACAGGGTTCAACATTTCCTCTCCCCATTTTTTTCTGTAGTTCCCTAAAAAGCAGCCAACGGTCCATGTCAATACATTTTTTTCAACATCAGAGTTTAATGAGACGGCACCCTGCCTGGGAACAAACAGTGACGTGACGTTTCAACATGAGATAAGTGTTTAATTAAAACTGTACCCTACCGGGCACCAGCATCGTCTCGTCAATTTTCAGCTAACAAAAATCATCAAATGGAAAACCCCTGACCGCTGACTTGCCCATCAGATATATACTATAAAAGTGATTTTTATGTCCTACGTACCCATCAATTGGCTACTAACCAGAACAATCAATTGGAAAACGCCGACCGCTAACTACAAGGGCAAGCACTAGCTAGGCCAAATAGTGGCCAATCGTTAACATGTGACTGATTTTTTTCTGCAACGCTTGCTTTTTCTTTTTCCTGGCAAACAAAAACTTATATACTAAAAAATAAAAAATAAAATAAAAATTAGTTTTTTGAAGGAAAATCTATTAAATATAAAAAGTGCTTGATGGGTTAATCAGAAAAAGATAAATAAGCTAGAAATTACCACAATAATTAGAAACATCTGATCGTTGATTTCGTGGACCCATAACTTAAAAGACATAATTAATGGATTATATCTAAGAGCGCTCCATCTAAAAAAATACCGCTATCCTTAGCCTGTACGTGTTGTTTAAAGAAAAACGTACACACCTTATATATTTTTACATGCCCCTTTAAATAATCCTTAGCATGTACATGCTGTTAAAAAAAAACATACGTGCACACCTTGTATATTTCTACATGTCCCTTTAAGTAGTAGCTAACATATCAATGCTAACATGATATGGCAGGATGGATATGGTCTACTGATATGCACAAGTAATGGAAACGTGCATCAGCATTTGATGGAAACAACTCATTCATACCTAACATCGCCGCTCAATATTATCTGATATTTGAGGATCATTACGTAGTTGAGAGCATGAATATGAATAGGGGTACGGGAGCAACTGCGCCAATGTCGATCCCAAGCACTAATAAAGATGATAGGCATAAACAAAATAATATTTTCATTACCTTAATTACATCAGTTCTACGGTACAAACATAGGAAAAGGATAAGAAGAAGGGCGAAATGTGACATGAACAGGATACGGAAAAAAGTTCGAACTGTAGGCGGAAGATAGCAGCCGCTATGGAGGACGAAAACGACGTGTCGGCTGGCCTTGATTGACTAATATGGATGTGTCTTCTGGAGGATGAACTCAGTCCAGATCCAGGTTGGCTACAGGAGATGAGATCCATGCCCACAATGAATCAGCAATAGCACCGACGTTGCTCTTTGTGTAGCTAGACACCAGCCGACGACATCAATTTGGGAGTCAATGGAGAAACGGAGGGTGTCTTTGCTCTATGAGTAGCTGGACATCAACCACTGGTAGCAACTCGGAAGTCAACGCAGAAAGAAAGGAAAGGAGAAATGGGACAACAGGGATCAGGCAAGACCAACCTCTGTGTGAAGATGTGGAGTGTGACAAATGCCTGAACGCTGTGTGCATATACGTGTGCATCTTGAGTTAAAAGCCCAACTAACCATTCAAGTGATTTTTTTTACTACAAACAGCACAAATAATCAGCTATGAAACATAACAACACCTATGATTAATGTACATCATCTAGGGAAAAAAGTATAGTGCATATACGTATTTTTAGCGTAAATTATGTAATTTTTTGTGATGCAAACTTTTTTAAAAATAAATCCATGCTAACATATAATTAATGGGAATATGAACAAAAAATATAATCGTTACAAAATCACCCATATTAACTCAAATGTTATGCATATGATACTTCTCGGGAAAATATTATATACTAAAAATAGGAAACTTTAATTAATACACCACAACAGGATTGTCAAGCCAGCAACAAACCATGTACACATCACTACAGCCGCATTAGACAAACCCGTGGATTCGAGCACGTACCACTAGGAAAGTTCAGCAACAACATAGCCTCCAGATATTTCCCCGAAACATTAAAGGGGTAACTCTTATATCCTTAAAATCACCACTTCACGACCAGCCCAAAGAACTGGTACATATTAACTTATTGTAACCAAACTATATTAAATACTAGGCCGCGCGAAGAGCGGGCCACTATGCTAGTTGAATTATAGGCAACATATCAGGTGAAAACCCGTATTTCAGTGCAAACCTGAAAATTTTCAATCGGAGCTATCCGACTGCGAATCGATGGGTGAGGTGAAAGGTACGATATTCCTGTAATCACTTGAACATATTTCATGAAACCATCTTGTGTCTCTCCTATGTTTGGTGGACTCTCTATTGCTTGGCGAGCGAGAGGTGGCCGACGAAGCTCCATTGTGTCCATCCTTCAGGTCTAGGCGTCGAGGCGTCAATGACCTCTCTATTCTGACTCCTCGCCCGTCACTATGGTGCACGCTTCGTTGTTGTTGGCAAGTCGAGGGTCAGGCCCTCTGGATCTGAATCTCCAGATTTAGGAGGCTGCTGCACATGTGTGAATCCTTGTTTGATAATTTTCTTGGTTCTTGGTTAGTCGGCAATGCTGAGTTCCTCCATGTGGTCGTGTGAGTGTTGTTGGAGCAGAAAGCCTACATGGCTATTGTACAATTTATATTTTCTAGGGTGTAGTTTCTCCCTCACGGGTAGGTTATATTGCTCCATCGTCTTCCTGGAAAGAAAAAAAGCCGTGGCCTGTAAAGAGGACGAGGGATCGGTTGCTAGAAGTATCACATGCATATGGTAGCTTTGGTAAAACTTGTTTCAGTGGAATGATTAGAATACCAGCTGATATCGAGTCGGTCCATCTACAATCTGGCGTCCTAGAAGATACTTTGTAGGTTTGCACTGAAACGAAGTTTTACCTATAAACATGCCTGCAAATGGCCTTCTTTAGGTAGCAGTCTCCGGGCCTGAGGACAGCTCGTCCTGACCGCGCTCAGGTCCTTGCTCACTTGCATCCGGTGATGGACGGAAATCATTCGGCGTGGCATTTCATTGACAATCCTTGCTTTTTGTTGTTCAGAAAACTTAGCAGATGAAACGTGGGGCTTGGCTGCGGAAGTTGCTGCGCTGTGCGAACAGCTAGCTGAGCAGCGTCGGGCCAAAGAAACCCTGGAGAAATCCCGGGCCAGCGCCATGTGTAAGCGACTTGCACTGTACATACTCGTGCTTTGCCATTCATACACTGACCACTTTAATTTGGCGAAGTCTGTGTATTTTGTTGATGAGCAACATCATAAGAAAACAACTGGCTTCAACAGCTAGTCGCTGGGGCGCACAAGGAGCGGGATGGCTCAGACTTGGCGCCCCAGGATGCCGGCGATAAAGCCCGAGTTCTGCAGGAAACCGTGGAGCAAATGAAGGCCGCCATTGATGTCGACCGCCGTCGTGAGGGCTTCTGTTGAAGAAAACAAAGACGTGCAAGAACTCTTAAAACATGAGGTTGGCACTGAGAGCTCCTATATGGCGCAACACGCCCCAGGGAGCGGACTCACGCGCACCCCCCGCGTGCCCATTTTGGGCCGGCCCATGAGCGGCAGCGGGGAGCCCCCTATTTTCTTGTCTCGTTTTTTTGTTTTGTTTTCCTTTTTTAAATAATTCGGGATTTCAAAAGCTTTCCAAAATTAAAAAATGCGAATTTCAAAAAAGTTTGTGGAGCCAAAAATGTCCTCTGACTTCGAATAATTTTCATAAATTTGAAAAAAGTTTATGATTTAAAAAATGGTTGTGAATTTGGATATTGATGAAGATTTATTTATTAGATGAACAAATTTTTAATTTTATGAACATTTTTTGAACTTGATAAACAAATTCTCAATTCAAGAACATTTTCTGAAAAAATCTGATGAAATTTTTGAAAAATGGTTGAACATTTTTTGAGTTAGATATTTATTTTAGAAATTACAGTGAATAAATTTGGAATACGATGAACATTTTTTTGAATTAGATGTACATTTTCCATTTCTTGAACTTGATGAATAAAAACTCAATTCAAGAACACTTTTTTGAAAATCGAATGAACTTTTGAAAACTGGATGAACATTTTTTGTATTTGATGAATTTTTATTTTAAAATTCTGGTGATTTTTTTAATTTCATGAACATATTTTGAATGCAGTGAAAAAAATGTTCAGGATCTAAAAAAATCACAATAATGAGAAAAAAGAAAAACAATGAAGAAAAAATGGAGATGAAGAAGAAATTGAAAATAGAAAAAGAAATAAAGAAAACAGAAAAAGAAACATCAAAGAAAAAAGAAAAAATAGGGGACCTTGCACCCCACATCGGCCGACCCAGAAGGCGCGCAAGGGGAGCTTGGGGGTGTGCGCTACGGCGCTAGGCAGCGCCCACGCGCCATGTAGGATCCGCCGTTGGCACCCTGTCAACGGCCCTATGCGCTCATGAGGAGGGCCAGAAAAAACTTGAGGCTCAACTCACGCGGCTGACAAAGATCTGCCACAGAGCTCCAACGGGCGCAGGAATTGTGTCGCCGGCTTGAGCAGGCTTCCGAATGTGAGTGCTTGAGCCATCTCTTTTTCTTGTGTCTTGCGCTTTCTCCTTTGCTAGTATTGTGTATAGCGTTTTTGGTCACGCCCATCCCTAGTGTGTGTTGTAGGAGGGATGAGCACCACCGCTGTTGTCTCAATTGTTTCGGCCACCGCGGCATCCACCACGTCCACATGGAGCACCGCGTCCATGGTATCCGCCATTTCTACGTGATGCTGCGTTTACTGAGGACTTGAATCCGCCCCGGTTGTTCTGAAGGTGCTCAGTTCGCCAGTGCATCAAGTGAGAGATGTTCGATTTTTGTATCTAGGGAATATACCACAGGGTTGTAATCCATGTTGAGGCCAGCAAGGATGTAGGATACGGGCTCTTCTTTAGCGAGAGGCTTCACGGCGCCTGCAAGTAGTTTAGCGAGGCCCTTCATTCGAGAAAAATACGCCGAAACATACTTGTTACCCTTCTGGGCATTGGTGAGAGGGATACGGAAATTATTGATGCAGGAGCAAAAGTCGGATGCGAACATGTTGGTGATGGCACTCCTTACGACTTGAGATGCCTCAAGATGTAGGACATGGACGAGGATTTCTCATTAGTAGAAAAAGGGCCTTTAGTCCTGATTCTGGAACTGGGACTAAAGGGTCGTTACTAAAGCACGAACCGGGACTAAAGGTCCTCCATGTGGCCGCTGCCTGGAGGTTCACTTTTAGTCCCGGTTGGTAACACCAACCGGTACTAAAAAAAATTTTATAATTTTTTTTGAATTTTTTTTAAATTTTTTTATTTTCAATTTTTTGAATTTTTTAACCTCTAATCTCTAATCACCCCTCATCATTCCAAATCATCTAACTTCCCGGACGGTCACCCATCCTCTCACTACTCCAGCCTGAGCACGATTAACTTCCGGGTTCTATTCTCCCTCGTTTCCAAGTCTGCACTTGTTGTTTTCCTGACAATAGTAAGATGTCAATCCTATTAACGCTCAGGAATTTAGCTTGAGCATGAAGTCACACATTTCACTGTTTGAGTTTGAAACTATTATTCTAAAAAACAATAATTATTTAGTAACACTAATATTTCTTGAATAAGTAGTTTGACCATAGTTTGACCACAGTTTGACCAGATTTGACCAAAATTCCAAAAAAACTGAAATAATTATTTAGTAACACTAATATTTCTTGAATAATTAGTTTGACCATTGTTTGACCATAGTTTGATCAGATTTGACCAAAATTCAAAAAAACTGAAATAATTATTTAGTAACACTAATATTCTTGAATAACTATTTAGTAACACTAATACTTCTTGAATAAGTAGTTTGACCATAGTTTTACCAGATTTAACAAAAATTCAAAAAAAAACAGAAATTTGAGCATAACTTTTTTTCCTTTTAGAGTTTGAGGATTCTAAAAATTTGCAAACAGGCCATACGCTGTCAAAATCGGATGCGGATTTTCGTGCTGAACATTTTGATATATTATACTTTTTTTCTGACATCGTATGCAAAAGTTATAGCCGTTTTACATTTTCCCTACATTTTTTGCAAAACATGTCCAAATTTAAGTTTTAAAATTTTCCTAAGTAGTACATGTAGTAACATAACTACATCTGGAAGGATTTTAATTTTTGAAGTTTTTATCATTTTCTTTTGCTTTTTACAAAACTGAAAAGGCGATCCACGGGGGGTAGAGTTTGAAAATGGGACCTTTAGTACCGGTTCGTGCCATGAACCGGTACTAATGCCTGAAACCCCATTAGTACCGGTTGGTGGCTCGAACCGGTACTAATGGGCATCGCACCCTTTAGTCCCGGTTCGTGGCACCAATCGGGACTAAAGGTCCCATTTGAACCGGGACTAATGCCTATACGGTGCCCTAGCCGCTCGAACTAGGAGTAATGCTCACATTAGTCCCGGTTCGTAATGCAACCAGGATTAATGCTCTTTTCTGGCCGAACCAAAGCCCTGTTTTCTACTAGTGTCTTTGGAAAGAGAGTTAAGGAGATAGGAAAGGATATGCCGATCCGTAATCATCCAGGCGTGTAAAGGGGATTGGGAGTGTTCACTCGCTTGCCTTCTTTGTCTGTGGATGTCATGGTTTTCTCGATCGCAGGAAGGTTGCCAACTAGGTAGCCATAAAGTCAAGGCCCATGAATCTGGAGAAGAATTTGAGCCTTTCATTTCCATAGGAGGAAGTTTTCTCTCGTAAGTTCCTCAGAAATTTGGTTGAAGAAGAGGGCAGGCGCCGTAGATGATGAAGACGAGATTGAAGGTAGATTGGAAAGCTAGATGAGATATGGCAGATTGACTCTGATTACTGTATTGAATTTATGCTCCAATTAGTTGCTCCAAAAGTATATTTCAACAATGAATTAACGTGTAAGTTCATAGGAAGTCTATAATTACTATAGCGCATACAATCGGAGAACAGCAATTTCAGAGCCCATGCTCATCTACAGCTGCCGATAAATAGTAAATTAAAAAATAGTAAAAAATCCAAAGAAATCTGAAATTTTAATGTCTCTAAGATACTCAGGTGCGCTGGGTGCATGAAAGTATTCGTGGTCAAATCACATCCGAGGAGCTCTTGGCAAAATAATATCAAAATTTTGACTGTAAAAGAAAATTTGAAAGAAAACACTATGCAGGCCCAATTTTGTTCTTCTGCCATGAGCTCCTACGATGTCATTTGACCATGAAAATTGGCACAGTCCTAGCGCACCCAAGAATCTTGAATGCCCTAAGAATTTCAGTTTTTTTACGGTTTTTCTTGAATTTACTATTCAATGAGAGTAGATGAGCCTAGGCCCATCTCTGAATTGCAGATATAATCGAAGATAGATAGATAGATGCAACTTCTTCATAATACATCTTATTAATACAACAAGTGATCAATTATATATATGGAAATGAAGCAAGCAGCGACAAGGGAGGGATTATTGACCAAGCATGCATTGCATGTAACGGAGAGCATGCATGTAACTTATTCGAGCAATCGACCAAGCATGCATTGCATGTAACGGAAAGCATGCATGTAACTTATTCAAGCAATCGACGACGACGCGTGAGATCCGGAGGCGGCCGAGCCCTAGCCGATGTAGTACATGGGGTCGGGCAGCTTAAAGGTGCGGGCGCCCTCTGGCGTGCCAAGGATGTCGCTCCACTGGTCACCGATGTTGCCGACGATGACATACCCGGCGTCCAACAGCTTCTGTCTCTCACCGGACTTGAAGGTCACCGAGGAGCCCTTGAACTCCGCTGGCTTCAGCAGCACCGCCATTGACCCAGAGAACCCCTGCCGGCGGAGGTTTGTGATAGTGGCGGTCCTCTGGGCCTCTCTCCGGCCGGTGAGGATCACAGGCTTGATGCCGACCGAGAGCAACTTGTTGTACAGCCGCTTCGTCTCTGGCAGGGCAGGTGCGCTCGCCTGCCGCGCGTACTCTTGGAAGCTCGTCCAGTTGTACGGCGTAGCCCTGTTGTCAACCATGCGAGTCAGCTAGATCATCTTTTCATAAGGACGGTTACGAAATAAATCCATTGATAAAGTAGCTATCGCATCACTATCTCCGCGCAGTCCTCTTGTTTATGGTCCTTCTGGCCGTCTCCGGGACCAGCAATAAGGTCCGACACGTCCAATAATTATTTCGCAAAAAAAAAAACACGTCCAATAATTAAGATTTTATTTCCACTTCTGGTCTCATTTGTTTTTTTCACTAGTATTCATTGGAAGATGTTATGTGCCAGTTAAGGTTTTACCGGTGGTTTCTAGCTAGCTAGTGAGTTGATGGTTTTAACAGGTTCTAGTCAGATTTCTACTTTGTCTGAACGACAAGATGCGTCCAACAAGTTTCTGCTCAGATATATCGACCTGCAATAAATCGCAAGTATAATGTGCATGTACGTACGCATCTATAGCATATATATGCATACTATATATATATATAGGCAGGCAGGTACCCGAAGCCGTGAGTGGCGTAGTAGGGGAGGTTGGAGAGCGTGGTCTCATCGACGTCGAAGACCCACACCTCCTTGCCGTTGCCGGCGAGCTTGAGGCTATCGACGTAGGAGATGGCCTGGTCGATGACGAGCTTGGAATCGCGGCGGTAGTGACCGCCGAGCATGTAGTGCCCGACGTGGCCCTCGCAGCTGGCGGGGACCGTCTTCCAGTCACGCACGTTGTGCGCTTCCACACCCAGCCGCCAGCTGTCGCATGCCAAGCCGCCGAGGCTCCCCAGCTGTCCGCCCGAGCCCAGCAGCGGCCGCAGCGCATGGATCAGGGGTGCCACGGCCTCATCCATGGCGGTGACTGTGGCAACTGACGTCGGCATGCGGATGTTAGTCTCCCATGCGCCACTCGAAGCCACAAGAAGAGCCACGGCAGCGAGCAGAAACATCTTCGTAGCCATTGCCATTTCTACTTCCTGAGGTGCGGTGCTATGCAGAGTGTGGGGTGGCTAGCTCGTTATATAGGAAGGGAAAAGGTACATCAATCATACAGTACAGTGTGTGTGACCGTGAGTTTTTTTTTTTTGAGAAAGAGGAGAAAAAACCCGGCCTCCACGTCTATATGGATGCACATAGCCATCAATGACAATGACTGTGAGCTTGAAAGAAATTAAGTGACAAAAGAGGTGGTCGGTGTCACTGGCACGGTCGCATTCACAGCATGGAACACGTTGGTCTTGAGGAGACATTTTTTGTAGGATTACAACAGACAATTTCGATTGGTCGGTTCGAAACTTGGGATAAGATGGATATGAGCCAATAATAATTCAGCTAACATACCATGAAGTATGTCGTTGGTGTCATTGATGGATATGATCCAATCATTCAACATATGCTTTCAACATATGGTCGGCAAGTATGTCGTAAGTAGTAATAGAGAGCTCGCCTAAGCCACCCGTCCATTCACGGAATTAAGAGTGGTATAGGGCGTGTTGATGTCAATTTTGATGGGGCCGGGAATACGTTATGTGATGTGATATTTGTGGTAGGATTACATGTATGTGGCTGTGTTCGGAGGTGCTAGATGTGTTGGATATATGAGAAACTTTTAACCTAGGAAAGATTCAACATGGCAACAATACTCATGGCATGTAGTCACGGTTGGAGTGGTGCACGATGCACCGACATCCTAATTACTATGACGTGATTGTAACTCTGCCCCCCCCCCCCCCCCCCCCCAACGTCCTTTTAATTTTCGTCTTTTTTCTGGTAGTGGCCGAAAAACCTGGGTTCTAGAAATATACTCAGGAATTCCAGAATTTTTTCCTTTCAATTTTCCGAAAGAATTTTGAATTAAATTATTTTGTGTCAAAATATATGATATTTAACCCATTGTGTACAACACGTTTAGAGCATCTATAACCTACACCCCCCTACCCGTCATGGTTGGAGGGGTGGACGATGCATCGACATCCTTATTATGACTTGATTGTGACACTGCCCCTCTCCCCCCCCCCCCCCCCCCCCAAATGTTTTTCTTTGGTTTCGGCTTTTTTCCGACAGGGGACAGAAAACCTGGTTTCCAAAATATCTCAGAAATTCTGGATTTTTTCTTCTGTATTTTCCAAACTAATTTTGAATTTAAAAAAATTTAATGTCAAACTATAGGATATTTAACCCGTTGTTTACAACATGCACGGTTAGAGCATTTACAGCCGAACCATCCGTACCTGCCCCAAACGCACGGGCTAGCTGCCCGGACATTGCACCCCATCGTCTTCCCGACGACACCGCAGCAGTCTCCGGAGACCACCGCCGCCGCTCTTCCATGCTAGGGGGAGGGGGGAGCACTAGTGCACCCCGAGCGGCAACTGGCTTTGCATTTGCCCCCCCCCCCCCCCCATCTCTCCCCTTGAACCGCGCCACTACCGCCAATCCTGCTGCTGCAATCAAATCTCTGTTGCCGGTATGTCCTTCCGGCAGCCCATCTCAACAACGACCATCTCCTCCCCATAGCCCCATTTGACATCTCCCCTAAGTTAGTGTTCCCCACTGCACTCCCTCCAACAGATCGTCTATGGTTTCTGGAATTTCTGATACAATTTTGGTTCAAATTTCAATTTATAATTGTTTTACCTGTTTTCTTTGTCCATGGAATAGTTGAGATCCAACTGGATTGATTGAAATTGGAAGGAAAGAGTTAAAATAATAATGCACTGATACAACCTACCAAACAATATTTGTCCTATACAACATGTCTCGGGCACTCATATCATACAGTGCACCAAACACACATCCACTAGTGAAAAAAGTCTAGCTATGGCATGGCAAAAAGTGTCGTGCTGGCATAGAGACCCAATGCCACCAATATGGCGCCAGTGAAAACAGTTTAGTGGTGACGTTGCCAGACACGTCAGTAGTATTTTAATACTGATGGCGTGCCACCTGGCTAATGCCAGCAATATATTGTGTTATCTATGGCGTTTATTGTGAGCAACGCCTGCAATTTGTATTTTTCAGCAATAAAAAAATATACCCAACGATTAGTATATGTGCAGCCATTTAAACTTCTAGTGGTAAGTCTCAAATCCACAAAACATACCCAGCTATTACTACAGTTTTCAGTAACTAGGTTGCTACTGCCTACAAGCAAAAGTTATCCGGTGGCTAGCTCTATACAAGCAAAAGAATCGTCATCGATCTCACACAACTTGCTATCCACGCGCTAACTAGGTACGATGAAGAATGATCCTCATCTCACGCAACTTGTTCCCGTTGCTCTCTCCCTCCTTTCTGAAATAGACTTTGCAGGTCTTCAGCTCCTCCCCTCGGCCTTCAGGAGCCGTGTCTCCTTCTTCATAGACTCGATCTCGGTGACCAGTAGCTGCTTCTGGCATGAGCTTCAATTTCTTATCGCAGAGATCGGAGATCTCGTCGCTCATATCGCCCTTCTCTTTCTTCAGGGAGTCATTCAACTCCTTAAGTGCCTTCATTTTACTCTCCTTTGACGCGACAAGCTCACGGCTGAGCATGCCCACGTCACGTACCGGTAGCCGCTGCTAGACCGGTTTTAGAGATGGGTCTTGTACATACGCCTGGCAAGTCAAATATTTGAAATCATCAATAAAGAATGGTTAGATGATGTATGTATATATGCATGTGTTTGCAATGCTCATGGATGTTTTTGTAATCTTACCTGGTTGGTGCTCGTTTCGCCTTTGTCAACTTCATCATAGACCGTGATGTTGCACGAGGACTAGTAGTGGCTATTCCAGCTAGTCATGGCTGGAACTTCAAAATAATGACAAGTATAGGTTATTATGACAAGAACCAAACACACATGGCAAGTGATGAAATGCCAATCACTACACTCACACACACACACACACACACACACACACACACACACACACACACACACACACACACACACACACATATATATATATCAAACAAGAATTTCCTTAGTGCTAACAAAAAAATTCCTTAGTTCTGACAAGAACCAAACACACATGTTAAACAAGAATAACAAGTAAGTTACAAGTAAGTTGCATCCATGCCCATATTTGCTATGTGTTGCAAGTTGGAAAATGATTTGTAAGTTGATAATATTGCCTTGCTGATCAAACAAGAATAACAAATAAGTTGATAATAATGTCAATCAAAGTATGGCAAGTGATCTAATGCCAATCATAACAATAATAACAAGTTGATAATAATACCAATCAAAGTATGACAAGTGATCTAATATCCTTACACAAATTCTACAACCTAACTGATCTATACAGAGGCATGTCAACTTGTCAAGTAAACAAAGGAAATTATGTTCTTTTATGGGAGTAAACAATGGAACCCTGATCTAGACATCCACATGATGATCATTGATGCAAAAAGCAGATAAAAAATGCCACTGCCACTGTCATATGTTCATTCATGTTACCATACAACTAAAAGGCCTCGATAATGATACCTCCTGCTATCTTCATTTATCCTTAGTTCTGTTTCATTTTAGTTACTCCCTTCGTTCCTTTATATAAGGTGTATTTATTTTTTCAAAAGTTAAACGAGTGCAAGTTTGACCAAATTTTTAGAAAAATATATCAATATCCACAATATGAAATTTATATCATTTGATCGATCATGAAAGGTAGTTTTATATCTTATCTATTAGGTATTGTGGATATTTCTATTTTGTTCTATAATCTTGGTCAAACTTTCAAATGGTTGACTTGCACGAAAACCAGTACACCTTATATTCTGGAACGGAGGGAGTATGTTGTAGAAACCTAAGAAAGTGATAAACAAGCAAAGAAATTGTATATACTACAAATACTGGCAGTGATAACTAGCAAGTCCTTTCAGCATTAGGAACCTACCTTTCAGTTTGTTTTACGCTCTTCCTTTACCAAAGACCCTACAATTTAGCATTAGGAACACTACAATTTAACACTACAATTTAGTATTAGGAACACTACATTAATTAGAAACACTACAGGAGGCGAAGATGGAGACGATGAACTCACCGAGGGACGAAGATGGAGGCGATAAACCCTAGCAGTCTGTCACTTCCGCCGTCGCCGTCGCTTCCACAGCCGTTGTCTCCTCCACCGCCTCCGTCGAAGAAACCCTAGCTCAAAACGAAATGAACTCCAATCAAATTGGATGGCAACGAGCGACGAGAGAGGGAAAGAGGGGGAGAGAGCGAAAGGTTACCTAACCACCGGCGAGAGAGGGAGAGCGGCAATGACGAGCGGAGAGAGAGGGGGAGGAAGGGGAACGAGAGAGAGGGAGTGGGGTGAGTGTGTCGTTGCCCTGGTTTTGACCCCCACGGCGTCCTAATACTTGGGCTTGGCCCAATGCTATAAAAAAGATCGCCACATAAAAGACTAAAAAGAAAAAATTGGAAGTGTCAAAGCACATATCTGAAGGCTCAAAACTATATATTTCAAGTCTTAAACTAAAAAGGAAAAAAAGTAAATTTAGAGTCTCAAAGTACATATTTTTAAAAATGTCATTATTTCCATTAAAAAATAATAGAAATTTAATAAAAATAAACTATAATATACTATAAAAAAGATCACCACATAAAAAAAAATTGGAAGTGTCAAAACACACATTTGAAGGCTCAAAACTATATATTTCAAGTTTTAAACTAAAAAGAAAAAAAGTAAATTTAAAGTCTCAAATACATATTTTAAAATATATCATTATTTCCATTTTAAAATAATATAAATTTAATAAAAGTAAACTATAATATACTATAAAAAAGATCACTAGTACATAAAAAACTAAAAAGAAAAAATAATTGATAGTGTCAAACTACATATTTGATGGCTCACAATTATATATTTCAAGTCTTAAACTAAAAACAAAAAAAGTAATTTGAAGTCCCAAATTACATATTTTAAAAAATGTCATTATTTCTATTTAAAATAATAGAAATTTAATAACAGTAAACTATAATATACTATAAAAAATATGCAAAAATTTTGGCATTGACAAAATAATAATACTGGCATCGGAACCAACAGCACGCCACAACTAAATATAATAGTACTGGCGTTCCACGCTATTCCACGACAACACTATATTACGCCTGGTACAAATTGTTGATCCCATATACTTCTGACGCTACCCTGTTTTCCAACACCACCACTATGCCCCTACTAATGTCGTACCAAATAAGCCAACACCACAACTATTTGAAAAAAAATAGTGGTGGCATTGGTTGTAAAAAATGGCGCGCCACCAACAAAAGTTGTGGCTAGCAATTTTTTCCACTAGTGATCTTAGCTCATCTTTTGCATTAGCTCAACCATGCAAGGCACACCCAGGATCCCCCATGCGATGCAAGCTAGAGCCACCCAGGCAACAAAACAAGCCCATAATGAGTGGACTGATTCCTTACCATTTTCTCGCTGCTTTTCATTTCCTTGGGTACAAGATACAGTTGCATACTACAGTATGAGAGCTCTCCATCATTGCTTTCACACCATTTCGTTGCTTGATTAGGTCACTTGTAATTTAGCAGGCTATTAGGATGGATTCAATATGAGTTGCTGCTACTAAATATGGTCCTCTTGCCCGAGCAGCTGAAAGGTCCTCCTAAACGGCGCTCATGGCGCTGGTTCACTAGGATAGCGTGCGCTGAAGGTGCTAGTATGGGCCAGCCAATCGAGCTCTTCCATCCATTCCCCTCACACGCTACTCGGTTTTTTTTCTCATCAACTCAGCTTGCTCGACCCTGACTACCCAGTTAAGGAAAATCGACTACCGTTTTTTTTGGTTTTGAAATAGGTGCTGAAATAAAGAATCACATATTTAAAAAATGTTGATAGATTAAAAATAATCATGAATTAAAAAATCATAAATTAGAACATACGTGAATTTGAAAAAATGTTCACGAATTCGAAAAGGGTTTATGAATTTTAGAAAAGATGTATTCAGAAAAGTAATTGAAACTGAAAATATATTAATGAATTCAAGAATTATTGAAGGGTTCAGTTTTTTCGCAAACTTGAAAATTATTCCTGAATTTGAAAAATCGTTAACAGATATAGAAAGTTCATGAAATTTAGAAAAGGATAAAGAGAAAAAGGAAAGAAATGAAGAAAAGCAGCCCAGAAACCATAGGAAAAATACCAACTGAAACCAGGCTAGAATCTTCTTGAGGCTTGGACTGGGGCAGAGAAAACCAGGCTGAAAGCATCTGAAAACCTACCCACAAAAAACAAGAAAGCTTCTGAATACCGATTATGAACAAGCTTATATGGGCCGACCCATAGGAAACTCGCGCGGGCTCTATGAACCGTTATTGAAGTAGTTGGAGCATAAGCGCCAAATAGGTTTCACGGGAGCAGTGCGAGCTGAACTCCTCATTTGGGCTTGTTTTTTTTTTTTTCTGTTCAGACCCAGTTCATGGGCTTTTGTACCGTTGGAGTTTTAGAGCAGAAAAGACTCACCACACGGGGCTCCTTCGCCATCGCCGCAAGGTGCCTACTGAATCACTAATCAAGGAGTGTTTCTTAAAAGATAAAACTAATCAAGGAGTAATCTTTGCAAAGGTTCCTCCCATCTCTCCAGCTTGCGACAAGTGGCGCATTGCATCATAACCTATGATCTTTTCCTTTTTTTCGTAAATGTATTTATTAAAAAATATTATCTCTTAAAACATGCGTCACAATCTCGAACCGTTCTCACAGTTGGATTCCTCGTGTCGATATTTTCAAAACTAGATCCCATGTTGATAGGTTTCGACAAACTTTTTTTCACGAAAAAATCAAACCGGTGCTCATTTTTTCCCTTTCCGAAGAGGCAGCACGCAGAAGCAAATTTGTGCCTCTACGAGAAGCAAATATGTTCCTCTTGCAGAAGAAAAAAAATAAAATGTATTATTTTTTCCTTTTATTCCGAGAGGCACGACTAGAATCAGGATCACTTTGATGATCAGAACATGCCTATAATATCAGCCGGCCCTGTGTTTTCATTATAGTACTAAATCTTCTAATCTTTGCCTCTTTGAACTTTTGATGTACTTCCAGAAAAGTTGAGCTGGCAAAGACATTACCGTATGACGCTTTCGGGATTTGTTGCAGACTATCATGCACTGTGCTATGTGAATATTCAACACACATTTTGCATTTAGATAGAAGACTCATTTGAGTCATTTCATATCTGGTACAACATATATTAGGATTGTATGGTAAGTGCCGAATCGTTTAACATGTATCAGTAGATTTCAGCTGGGTGTAAAATGATGTAACTGATATATCAGAACAGTGTGTAATTTTTATTCAGCTAACCCAATCTGATTAATGTGTGTGTGTGTGCGCGCGCGCGTGCGCATGCATAGTTACATCGTGTTTTGAGAATTTATTCTATGTTTTTATGTGTACCAAGAAAATGAGTCCATAAAATAATTCGTTCATAATTGATTGGAAAATGTTCTTATGGATAACTAAAATTGATTTTGTTAGTAATGAGATATTAATAGGGTCGGGTAAGCCATGTTAGGGTGGAAAGAAATATAGTAGTCACCCCTTATGATTAGTATGAACTTGATCATAGCAAATTGACACGATTTCATTAGATAGCATAGTCATCGGTATATTTCATGTTATTGGCATATTTAATATATTCGAATAAATATAATGTATCAAACATAAAAAAAGAATCATACACAATGATAGAAGGAGAAAACGTGGCGGCAAAGCGCGCGTATGCCTCTAGTTTGCTGCAAACTTGGTCCGGTCATTACAGCGCCGTTACTTGCTACTGGAAGTGACACGTGGCCCTGGCATTGCCCAGTGCCTTGTCTTTGTGGAGTACCTTGCGCAAGGTTTTGCCGTGTGCCCTGACACGTGGCACTCGGTGAAGAGTTGGTTTACCGAGCGTCTTTTGTTTGCCGAGTGTTTTATTCCGGGCTTCCGGTAAAGGCCTTTTTTGCCCCGTGAATATACACTCGGCAAACACCTGATGCACTAGATGTACAACCTTATTCCCGTAGTGTCTGTACATTGATGACATTAGTCGACTGAGCTCCAAGCGCACCGATTTGATTTGTGTGTGAGGCCTGGACTTTGAACTCGAATCTACTCACGTGGGGAAGCAACCGCTGCGCTTGCTGCAGAGGAGAAACATTTTATGCAAGACCTAGACTTTGAACCCGGGTCGACCTCACGTGGGGAGCAAGCACTGCGTGTGCTGCAGAGGAGAATTATTTTTATACGAGCCCGAGACTTTGAGCCCGATCGAGTCGTCGACCGGACGTGGGAGCAAGCACTCCCGTTGCAGCACAAATATTTGCAGGTCGCAAAAGATAGCGAGACACTAGCGGTAGGTGCAAACTGCAGATCGAGTCCCCCGGTCGGGCTGAGCAATCCGGATGGATGTCGCGTGGGTGGCGCCCGCGGCCGTGGCGGCGGTGCTTGCCTCGTGGGCGTCGAGCGAGCTGGTGTGGAGGCCGCGCGCCATCACCAGGGAGCTCGGCGCGCAGGGCGTGGGCGGGCCGGGCTACAAGTTCTTGGCCGGGAACCTCGGCGAGATCAAGCAGCTCCGCGCCGCCAGCGCCGACGCCGTGTTGGCCATCGGCTCCCACGACTTGGTCCCCATTGTGCAGCCGCATTTGCACAAATGGATCCCCCTCCATGGTACGTGAGGCTTCTTCCTCTTCTTACTTAGGAGTACTTTGGTTCTCTTCTAACTCTGCTCGACCTGCAGGACGCACGTTCCTCTACTGGTTCGGAGCGAGGCCCACCCTCTGCGTGGCCGACGTCAACATGGTACAGCAGGTGCTTTCCGACCGCAACGGGCTATACCCAAAGAACACCGTGATCCCGCACATCGCTCGGCTGCTCGGCAATGGCCTCGTGCTCACCAACGGCGACGAGTGGAAGCGCCATCGCAAGGTCGTCCACCCCGCCTTCGACATGGACAAGCTCAAGGTATGTACTATGCACTACTAAGTAACTTCGCACGAACATCCAGCGCTAACATGTTTTTTTTTTTTTGAAAATCCAGCGCTAACATGTTAGTTACTGGTATGAGTGACAGATGATGACGGAGACCATATCAGACTCTGCCGGGTCGATCATGTCGGAGTGGAAAGCAAAGGCGGACAAGGGAGAAGGGGAGGCCGAGATTGAGCTGAGCAGCCAGTTCGAGGAGCTAACTGCGGATGTTATATCTCGCACTGCATTCGGAGGCAGCCATAAAGAGGGCAAACAAGTCTGTCTGGCGCAGAGGGACCTCCAGTTTCTTGCCTTCTCCGCTGTTTACAACGTCGTCCAAATCCCGGCATTGGGGTAACCACAACTGTTTAATTAATTACTTCATTTTTCATTTCATCGCTTCCTTACAATCAATGAAAAATCAACAGTGTATAGTTTCACAGAGTGGAGTAAAACTCAATCTATATAGTTTCTGAGAGAGCGTGCATGTCCAGGTTTATGACCAAATTCTATCCAGGTACCTACCAACTGAAAAGAACCTCAAGATACGGAAGCTCGACAAGGAGGTGAGGGGCATACTCGCCGACATCATCAAAAGTCGGCTCACAACCAATGACACCAAGAGCTATGGATGCGACCTGCTCGGGCTAATGTTGGAGGCGTGCATGCCTCAGGAACACGGCCATGACCCGCTTCTTAGCATGGATGAGATAATAGATGAGTGCAAGACCTTCTTCTTCGCAGGGCATGACACTAGCTCGCACATGCTTACATGGACCACGTTCTTGCTAAGCATACATCCAGAATGGCAGCAGAAGCTCAGGGAGGAAGTGATGAGAGAGTGTGGCAGTGCAGTTCCCACCGCTGACATGCTCAACAAACTGAAGTTGCTCAACATGTTCCTACTAGAAACTCTTAGGTTATACAATCCTGTATCGGTCATTCAAAGGAAGGCAGGTTCAGATCTCGAGATCGGTGGCATCAAAGTGCCGCAAGGCACGGTCTTGACAATTCCCATCGCAACGATACATCGTGACAAGGAAGTCTGGGGAGAGGATGCCAATGAATTCAAGCCACTTAGGTTCGAGAATGGAGTAACGAGGGCATCAAAGCATCCCAACGCATTCTTGTCTTTCTCCAGTGGGCCAAGGTCATGCATCGGGAAGAACTTTGCGATGATCGAGGCCAAGATTGTGATCGTCATGATTATTCAGAGGTTCTCCTGCTCCCTATCCCCAAAGTACGTCCATGCCCCGATGGATGTGATCACGCTGCGGCCCAAGTTTGGTCTTCCCATGATCCTCAACAGCCTAGATATGCAGAGACATGATTAATGTGTTGGGTATTTGTGTAGGGTTTAATTTATGTTGTCCACTAGATATGTTTGCCTAAGCTTTATCAACTTTTGTTTTGATATGCCGAACCCTGCAAATTCAACTTCATTGATGTTGCTATCTGACACGTTGCAAGTAAACTTCCATCCAAGAATCCCTCTCATTAATGCTTCTGGTGATTTGATTCTTCTCAGTCAGAGTGGTAGCGTGCGTTCCTGCTCCTCAGTTATTTATGTCTTGATCACGGATCTGCATGGCTATTCTATGTCAGTCTTCAGCTTCATCATCTGTCGCGGATCACATTTGACTCGCCACATGCAACATGAATTCACCAAAGCAATCTTCACTGCTGTAGGACAATGTCCCTTGTTTGCTTAGCACCTCCTTTAGTTGCACGGCAGAGCCAACGTTAAGCGTTGACTTCAAGTGAACCCAACGGAATTTGCCTCGTACGTGCATGCATGTATCTATATCTATACCTATTATTAAAGGAAGATAATATTCTTGGTTTCATCCCGCTTTCTTTGGTCCCCCTCAATTAATTTCACGTATGCTATTTGGTTTCATTACTTGCCATCCGTTTTGGCCCAACGGAAGAAGCCCACCTGGCGGCGCACTATGGCCCAGGTCCGGAGAGCTGGCAAAAAATAAAATTGCCGGATTTTTTTTCTCCCGTTGCAACGCACGGGCCTTTTTGCTAGTAGATACTAATTTGGCTCACCTGAACCCAACGAAAAGTGTTTATCCCACCTCCCCCCTCTCCAACTAATTAAATGTGGCCTGTGGCATCAAATACACCCCTCCCACCAACTCCAAAACAGGTTTTTTAGGCTCCTCAAATGTGCAAAACCGGACAAATGACCCGAAAGTGGCTTCGGTCTTGATTTTAGGTGGTTTTGATCGCTCTCCTCACTTGCACACCGCAAGGTGGCCAGAGCGGGCGGCCGCCCGCCGGCACACCGGCGTGCAGCAATGAAAGCACGGAGGAAGGGAGCACCGGGCAGAGGAGAAAGATGCACTCAGGCATCGCGGCGACGAAGTCGTAATCTCGGCACAGCATTAGTAGAAAAAGGGTCAAATGTGAAGCACATTAGTGCCGGTTTGATTTTGAGCCGGCACTAATGTGTCCATTAGTGCCGGTTCCAACGGCTAGGCGGGCGGAGATCATTAGTACCGGTTCGTGAGCAACCTTTTGTACCGGTTCGTGTCACGAACCGGTACTAATGATGCTGCGTCAGGCTGTGGTCAGGCTGGGGCCCCACGGGCACCTTTAGTACTGGTTCGTGGCATGAACCGGTACTATAGTTTCTTAGTAAGCTGTTTTTTAGTCCCACCTCGCGAAGAGAGAGGCACTAGGAGCGGTTTATAAGCGCTGAGTGCAGAGACGATGAAGGAGAGGCGCAATGCTTATCTGCACGTTGCTTAGCTTTAAGCCTTGAGGAATAGTGTAGACTGCACGGAGCTATGTGCAGTGCAGTTTGCACTATTCCGAAAGACTTGAAGCTAATTAACGAGCATTGTGCCTCTTTTTTATCTTTAATAACTTATTACAACTCCGGACTTCTTGTGTTACGGCAAAAACTTGACGCACTTCGTGTACAAACTGGACAATCTCTTTCAAAATATCAGGGTTTCTGACGAAAACTCATCTGTTACATGGGCACTTCATTTTTTTAAACTTATTACAACTCCGGACTTTTTTGCATGGTATCATCATTTCGCCCGCATAGCATGTGCAAAAGAGTAGAGAGGGTCACGGCGAAAACTGGACGCACCTCGTGTACAAACTGGACAATCTCTTTCGGAGTATCAGGGTTTCGGACGAGAATTCATCTGTTACACGGGCACTTCAATGTCTTTTAAACTTATTTGAACTCCAGCCTATTTTTGCGTTAGTATGCATCATTCAAAGCGACGTCATCAATTTCCAACACGTTCTGACATCATTTGCTGTTTTTCAGTCATTTACCGATTTGTTTAGGGAGCTAAATGACGGTGAAATTAAAAATCACTACAAAATGAACTCTGAAAATGTTGGAAATTGGCATGGTATCATCATTTCGCCCGCATAGCATGGGCAAACGAGTAGAGAGGGTCACGGCGAAAACTGGACGCACCTTGTGTACAAACTGGACAATCTCTTTCGGAGTATCAGGGTTTCGGACGAGAACTCATCTGTTACACGGGCACTTCAATGCTTTTTAAACTTATTTGAACTCCAGCCTATTTTTGCGTCACTACGCATCATTCAAAGCGACGTCATCAATTTCCAACACGTTCTGACATCATTTGCTGTTTTCAGTCATTTACCGATTTGTTTAGGGAGCTAAATGACGGTGAAATTGAAAATCACTACAAAAAGAACTCTGAAAATGTTGGAACTTAGCATGGTATCATCATTTCGCCCCCATAGCATGTGCAAAAGAGTAGAGAGGGTCACGGCGAAAACTGGACGCACCTCGTGTACAAACTGGACAATCTCTTTCGGAGTATCAGGGTTTCGGACGAGAACTCATCTGTTACACGGGCACTTCAATGTTTTGTAAACTTATTTGAACTCCAGCCTATTTTTGCATTCTGTATGCATCATTCAAAGTGACGTCATCAATTTCCAACACGTTCTGACATTATTTTCTGTTATTCAGTCATTTACCGATTTGTTTAGGGAGCTAAATGACGGTGAAAATGAAAATCACTACAAAATGAACTCTGAAAATGTTGGAACTTGGCATGGTATCATCATTTCTCCCGCATAGTATGTGCAAAAGAGTAGAGAGGGTCACGGCGAAAACTGTATGCACCTCGTGTACAAACTGGACAATCTCTTTCGAAGTATCAGGGTTTCGGACGAGAACTCATCTGTTACACGGGCACTACAATGTTTTTTAAACTTATTTGAACTCCAGCCTATTTTTGCGTTCAGTATGCATCATTCAAAGCGACGTCATCAATTTCCAACACGTTCTGACATCATTTTCTGTTTTTCAGTCAATTACCGATTTGTTTAGGGAGCTAAATGACGGTTTAATTGAAAATCACTACAAAATGAACTCTAAAAATGTTGGAACTTGGCATGGTATCATCATTTCGCCCGCATAGTATGTGCAAAAGAGTAGAGAGGGTCACGGCGAAAATTGGACGCACCTCGTGTACAAACTGGACAATCTATTTCGGAGTATCAGGGTTTCGGACGACAACTCATCTGTTACACGGGCACTTCAATGCTTTTTAAACTTATTTGAACTCCAGCCTATTTTTGCGTTCAGTATGCATCATTCAAAGCGACGTCATCAATTTCCAACACGTTCTGACATCATTTGTTGTTTTTCAGTCATTTACCGATTTGTTTAGGGAGCTAAATGACGGTGAAATTGAAAATCACTACAAAATGAACTCTGAAAATGTTGGAACTTGGCATGGTATCATCATTTCGCCCGCATAGGATGTGCAAAAGAGTAGAGAGGGTCACGGCGAAAACTGGACGCACCTCGTGTACAAACTGGACAATCTCTTTCGGAGTATCCGGGTTTCGGACGAGAACTCATCTGTTACACGGGCACTCCAATGTTTTTTAAACTTATTTGAAGTCCAGCCTATTTTTGCGTTCAGTATGCATCATTCAAAGCGACGTCATCAATTTCCAACACGTTCTGACATCATTTGTTGTTTTTCAGTCATTTACCGATTTGTTTAGAGAGCTAAATGACGGTGAAATTGAAAATCACTACAAAATGAACTCTAAAAATGTTGGAACTTGGCATGGTATCATCATTTCGCCCGCATAGCATGTGCAAAAGAGTAGAGAGGGTCACGGCGAAAACTGGACGCACCTCGTGTACAAACTGGACAATCTCTTTCGGAGTATCAGGGTTTCGGACGAGAACTCATCTGTTACACGGGCACTCCAATGTTTTTTAAACTTATTTGAACTCCAGCCTATTTTTGCGTTCAGTATGCATCATTCAAAGCGACGTCGTCAATTTCCAACACGTTCTGACATCATTTGCTGTTTTTCAGTCAATTACCGATTTGTTTAGGGAGCTAAATGACGGTGAAATTGAAAATCACTACAAAATGAACTCTGAAAATGTTGGAACTTGGCATGGTATCATCATTTCGCCCGCATAGTATGTGCAAAAGAGTAGAGAGGGTCACGGCGAAAAATGGACGCACCTCGTGTACAAACTGGACAATCTCTTTCGGAGTATCAGGGTTTCGGACGAGAACTCATCTGTTACACGGGCACTTCAATACTTTTTAAACTTATTTGAACTCCAGCCTATTTTTGCGTTCAGTATGCATCATTCAAAGCGACGTCATCAATTTCCAACACGTTCTGACATCATTTGTTGTTTTTCAGTCATTTACCGATTTGTTTAACGAGCTAAATGACGGTGAAATTGAAAATCACTACAAAATGAACTCTGAAAATGTTGGAACTTGGCATGGTATCATCATTTCGCCCGCATAGTATGTGCAAAAGAGTAGAGAGGGTCACGGCGAAAAATGGACGCACCTCGTGTACAAACTGGACAATCTCTTTCGGAGTATCAGGGTTACGGACGAGAACTCATCTGTTACACGGGCACTTCAATACTTTTTAAACTTATTTGAACTCCAGCCTATTTTTGCGTTCAGTATGCATCATTCAAAGCGACGTCATCAATTTCCAACACGTTCTGACATCATTTGTTGTTTTTCAGTCATTTACCGATTTGTTTAACGAGCTAAATGACGGTGAAATTGAAAATCACTACAAAATGAACTCTGAAAATGTTGGAACTTGGCATGGTATCATCATTTCGCCCGCATAGCATGTGCAAAAGAGTAGAGAGGGTCACGGCGAAAACTGGACGCACCTCGTGTACAAACTGGACAATCTTTTTCAGAGTATCAGGGTTACGGATGAGAACTCATCTGTTACACGGGCACTTCAATGTTTTTTAAACTTATTTGAACTCCAGCCTATTTTTGCGTTCAGTATGCATCATTCAAAGCGACGTCATCAATTTCCAACACGTTCTGACATCATTTGCTGTTTTTCAGTCAATTACCGATTTGTTTAGGGAGATAAATGACGGTGAAATTGAAAATCACTACAAAAGGAACTCTGAAAATTTTCGAACTTGGCATGGTATCATCATTTCGCCCGCATAGTATGTGCAAAAGAGTAGAGAGGGTCACGGCGAAAACTGGACGCACCTCGTGTACAAACTGGACAATCTTTTCGGAGTATCAGGGTTTCGGACGAGAACTCATCTGTTACACGGGCATTTCAATGTTTTTTAACTTATTTGAACTCCAGCCTATTTTTGCGTTCAGTATGCATCATTCAAAGCGACGTCATCAATTTCCAACACGTTCTGACATCATTTGCTGTTTTTCAGTCAATTACCGATTTGTTTAGGGAGCTAAATGACGGTGAAATTGAAAATCACTACAAAATGAACTCTGAAAATGTTGGAACTTGGCATGGTATCATAATTTCGCCCGCATAGTATGTGCAAAAGAGTAGAGAGGGTCATGGCGAAAACTGGACGCACCTCGTGTACAAACTTGACAATCTTTTTCGGAGTATCAGGGTTTCGGACGAGAACTCATCTGTTACACGGGCACTTCAATGTTTTTTAAACTTATTTGAACTCCAGCCTATTTTTGCGTTCAGTATGCATCATTCAAAGCGACGTCATCAATTTCCAGCACGTTCTGACATCATTTGCAGTTTTTCAGTCATTTACCGATTTGTTTAGAGAGCTAAATGACGGTGAAATTGAAAATCATTACAAAATGAATAGCAGAAAATAAATAATGCAGAAAAGAAAAAAAACTATATAATTTTTTTTATATTCACAAAGAAACTAAATACAGCAAAAAAATTACTCGGAAATAAATAGAAGAAAATTATATAAAAAATTGTTGGGGCGCTGCCCGCTGGGCCTGCCAACCCTAGGGTTTGCAAATACAGGCCCAGAAGGGCCAGCAGGCTCAACGGGCAGCGCGCCAAAGTTAGGCCCAGAAGCCTGCTATAGAGAGGAGTTCGAGACAGCAGCCGCGCCGGGGCTTTTAAACTGGTGCGGGCGCCTCTCGGCTAGCGAGGTGGTACTAAACTTGCCCGCACCGCTCCTGCGCCTGCGCACACCTTTAGTACCGGGTCGTGGCTCCAACCGGTACTAATGGGGGGCCTTTAGTACCGGTTGGAGCCACGAACCGGTACTAAAGGGGTAGTTTCCCGCCCCTTGGCCTGGCGAATATTGGCCTTTAGTACCGGATGGTGGCTCCAACCGGTACTAAAGGCCCCTCCGATATATATGGCACTTACGAAAAATTCAGTTTCATCGACCACCACTTCTTCTCCAACTACTTCGCGCGGCATCGCCGCCGCCCTCGCCGCCCCCGCCGCCCGTCGTCGCCCTCACCGCCCGTCGTCGCCGTCACCGCCGTCGCCCTCTCCGCCTGTCGTCGCCGTCACCGCTGTCGCCCCCGCCGCCCATCGCCGCCGCCCCGTACCACGTCGCTGTCTCGATCGCGCCGTCGCCCCCGGCCTGCCGCTCGTCGTCGCGCCGTCCCCGTCGCATCGCCGTCTCGCGCCGCCGCCCGTATGCCGCCGCCCCCCGCTCGTACACACACACACATACACACACACAGACACACACATACACACACACATTGTTTTTACTTATTTTCTGTTCTCTGTTGTTTAGATTAATGTTAGATAAATTACGTAGATAAGAATGTTAGAATGTTAATGTTAGATGAATTATATGAAAAAGATGTTAAATATTAATGTCAATTTTAGATGAATTAGCTAGATATTAATTAGGTATATATATGAGATTTAAACTAGTTGAATTAATATAACTAGTTTATTTTTAGTATGAAAATTAATAGAACAAGTTTATTTTTAGTAAGAAAATTTAGGTATATGAGATTATTTAAACTAGTTGAATTAATGTAACTAGTTTATTTTTAGTAAATGCTTAGTTGAACTAGTTGAATTAGTAGAACTAGTTCATTTTTAGTAAGAAAATTTAGGTATATAAGATTTGATGATCTAATTAAAATATTACTATATATATAGCTACATTATATATTTTAGTAAGAAAATTAATAGAACTAGTTTATTTTTAGTAAATTCTTAGTTGAATTAGTTGAATTAATAGAACTAGTTTATTTTTAGTAAGAAAATTTAGATATCTGAGATTTGATGATCTAATTAAAATATTATTATATGGAACTAGCTACTTTATTTTAGTAAGAAAATTAATAGAACACGTTTATTTTTATTAAATGCTTAGTTGAATTAATAGAACTAGTTGAACTAATAGAAGTAGTTGAATTAGTTGAATTAATAGAACTAGTAAGTGTTTAATGTTTCACCTATATGAACATAGGAAATGTCGTCTGACGACGAAAAAGATTTCATTAAGTGCGAATTCTGTGAAGACCAGCGCGGCTTGTGCGACAGAAATTTCCTTGTTGATGATAGGCGCTTCAGAATCAAGCTGGATAAGACCTTCGAAGTGGATACCGTAAGTCACAACGACAAGTATTTTTTCGTAATTAAGCTTGACTTATATATGCTTCATTTGCTTCAACTTATAATTTTAAATTTTCACTATTCTACTAGCGCATCCCCTGCCATGCAAGAATTTTTGTCTTTGATAAGATATGTTTCAGTGCTATGGAAACTATGGAGGTAAAGAGAGTTTACCTGAAGACCGAGCATGCTGGTTATACTTTCAACGTCAAATTATACAATGCAGATACGTATACCTATTTTGAATGCAAAACTTGGCAAGCACTATGCAAGGCTTATGCATTTGAGCCTGATATGGTTATCACCTTTGATATTCGTCCGGAAGATGATATTGAAGGTAATAGAGACATCTGGGTCGATGTGCAGACGCCTCCAGTTCTACCATTATGTGAGTTTCTCAACCATATTTATGTCTTTGATACTGTTTATTCAAAAATAGTTGACAACTAATTTCTATTGACAGCTTATTTCCATTCAAGCAAACATGTCCGGCGCTTGGTAGACAGGACCTACTACTGTCCCAGTGCTGAACTAAACTGCGAGGAGATAAGTCATTATGTTTCATGGCTTGAGGATCTTGATGCTGTTAAGAGAAATCATTTTCCTGAATTTGAAAATCTTAGCACTCAAAACGTGCGACCAATAGTGATCGTATTGAACTACGGTCACATGTATTTAGGAAAGATGGTAAGATTTTTACTATTAGTCCTCAGTGCATCTTTTGCATACATTATTTTTTAAGCTAAACTTTCATTGCTAAGTATATTAATTACTATACGATGTTCTTCAACAGGGACTCCCGATGACAGTTGTGCCTCAGTGGATCGAGACTAAAGGTCGCATGTCAATTGTTAGCTTACGGCCAAGATATCCTACAGCGCACATGAGTGCATTCAGGATTTCTGAAAGCGATGAATGCTTAATAGTGAAAGATTGGAGCAAAATTGTTAACGATCGCAGAGAAGTACTAGGGGGCAGCAATCAGAAGCGCAGCCCACGATTAGGAGACAGGTTCATCTGCATGGTCCAATATGATGAATCAGGAGAGCTATACATGTTCTATGCTATTTTACCTGAGAGAGAGCAGCAGGAGTGATTTAGCTAGTTATCATGCTCTTAGTACTTGTTGTCCTCTCATGCGTGTCCGTGTTCTTCGTCCTGAACTTAATCTCAAAGAGTGGTTTGCTTTTGTGGTGTTATGAACGCTTATAATATGATGATGATGATGAGTTATTATATCATTTATGAAAGAAACCGCATATTAGTTTCAACTAGATGGATCCTAGCTAAGTGATCAAGTATATGCCATATCCATATTACTTAGATCACAGTGATCTAAGTAATATGGATATGGCATATACTTGATCACTTAGCTAGGATCCACATGCATCCAGTCGAAACTAATCTGCGGTACTTTCACCTAATGATTTAACAACTCACTATAATGTAAAACAATCACTAAATTAAATTAAAAACACAAAACTAAAGGAAAAATAAAAATTAAAACCAAAACACACCCAAACATTTAGTACCGGTTGGTGTTACCAATCGGTACTAATGTCCTATACGCACCCGGGTCTGGCTCGTGCCACGTGGTGGCACGTTAGCGCCGGTTCGTGCCAAACCGGTACTAAGGGGGGGCTTTAGTCTCCACTCCATAGTGCCGGTTGCAGAACCGGCACTAAAGGCCCTTACGAACCGATGATAAAGGCCGATTCTGCACTAGTGCAGGCAATGACGTAATGGGCAAATCCTATACGGCGTCCTCAGGGCCCATCTCTTCAGTTCTAGCAAATGGGGGCACACCCTCCCTCCGCTATTGGCGGACCCATTTTCATGTTTTTCGTTTTCTAAAGTGCTTCAAAGAAGCGCATGAGGTGGGATTTGAACCCATGCCGTGGGGTTCAGTGTAACACGCGCCGACCAACCCAGACAATTCACCTTCTGTAATTATGTACATCTTCTTCCCCCAGTTGTTCTTTTTTCTTTTTTCTTTTTTTTTTCTTTTTCAAGCTCACTAGTTTTTTTAAACCGTCGAAGTTTTTCTAAAATTGATGATTTTTTGTCAATTTTATGAACTTGTTTTTCAAATACGATGAACTTTACTTTAAAATCGATGATTTTTTTTCAAATTCGGCGAACTTTTTTGAAAACCGATGAACTTTTTTTCCAAATTCCATGATATTTTTTCAAATTAGATGAACTTTTCCAAAATCGATGAAATTGCTTTCAAATTCGATGAACTTTTTTTGAAAATTGATGTTTCTTTAAATTGATGATTTTTTTAAATTCGATGAACTTCCTTTTCTATGTTGATGAACTTTTTCCAAATTCGATGAACTTAGTCTATCCTACAGAGCCAGATAACATAGATGTTTTTATAATGAAGTCTACTTGGCTTGAGCATACGGTCATGGAGGTCTTCATCCATCACGGATGATGGTGTAGTATTCGAATATGATCTACCATACCATAGGGTGGTCTTTTAATTTTCTGCTGTAAAACAATATTTTATTTTCAATTGTGTTGGACGTGGTGGTTGTGTGCATCATGACATGCACAGCCGGTTCTGTCAATTCAGTTTTATCACTTTGATATATCGATTGAATGAATATGTTCTTTATCAGAAAAATATAACAGCAACATGAACTGACCTCCTCCTCCATAAGTCCACAACACAACAAGTGAAGTGATTAAGGCCCAGCCGTCCACGAACGAATATCTGTTTAGCCACCGACGGACTCATGGGACAGAGAGTTTATACTAGTAAAACAAGTCAAACAAAGTCAAACAAGAAGTTCCTTATGTTAGTAAAACAAGTCAAATAAGAAGCTCTTTGTTAATTGAAGAGAATGGTGGGAGAGATGACATTCGTCGGTGCATCATGTGCAATATACTGGCCATGGATTGCGGCACTCCGCCAAGAAAATTCAAATTGGGCGTATATGCTCTCACGAACACAGTAAAATTAAGAAAAATCAGTAAAACCAAGATTTCCTAAAAAATCTCAATTAAACATTTGCAAATAGTATATCAAATACTTCCTCCATGGTTGTCGCTCAAAGGACCGAGGGAGTAAATCTTTTATCAACACCAAAAAGTATTCACCGCACATGTCATTTCATCATGCAAATATGCACGCAGTTGCAAGATGAAAATTCTACTCACTTTGTTTCTAAATATAAGTCTTTTTAAAGATTTCAATATGGACTACATACGTAGCAAAATGAGTGAATCTATACTCTAAAATATGTCTATACACATTCATATGTAGTTTATATTGAAATCTCTAAAAGGACTTATATTTAGAAACGGAGGAGTATTATACTTCTATTAGCCTGAGCTGAAAAATGTCTACCCCACCTAGCCTACCGAACTCCGTATTTAGTTTCTCTTCCGGCATTGTCGTCCGAATTTCAGGCCGCAGCACATTTGGTTTATATAACTACGGACAGAACTGCGCACCTACACCAACTAGCATTATCTCGAAATACTTATGAATTATAAACATATTCAATATTGTTCCTGCTTGGAGAAATCATCTATAACTTTCTTATAATTTTGTTATGGTTTGGATATTTTTATTTTTGACAACGAACATGTCTGTGCCTCCTAATTAACTGAGTGCAGATTTGCGTACGTGCAACATTAGCTCCGGCCCTTACATAAATAATTCTTTTGGAAAACACTACGCGTTCTTGTTACATTTTTAAAATCCAAAAGAAGAAACATTTCGTAAATATCCATTTCAAAACGAAAGTTGAAAAGAAGGATAACCCCCAGCCTCCGCATCGAAGGTGCCTCGAGTGGGGTAGACAGAGCCTGATCAGAGATGGTGGTGGATAAAAGGCAAGATCAAAACGAAAGTTGAAAAGAAGCAAGTGTGAGTTGACACATCCTAATCAGAGATCTTGTGTTCCAGCTGGAGTGCAAAACTCGTAGTTGAAGGTGCCTCTACCATCATCCTTTGTCCAGCTACCGACACCTAGACAACTGGATACCTCTAGAGAAGATGCCAGAAGACAAAGACGTCCAATACCACCTCGCCTCCCGTTACTGTCCCACCACCATTGATACAGCAGCGACAAGCTAGACATGACACATCTGCCCAGAGCCAACATGCAACACCTGCCGGCAACTGGGATGACCTGACGGCTCCGCATAAGCCGTTGGGCCTAGCATCTGCCGGTGACACATCCGTCGGCGGCTTCACCGGCCGACGACGGGCACGACCTGGTGCATCCAGAAGAGACCCATGTGTCAGTTGTCGAGCTGCATCGAACCAGATCTATTAATGGAGAGGATGTCACATACAACCGCCAACCTCCCAAAGGCCGTCACCACCTCTAGATCTAGCTTCTGAGTCGCCCCACAACCATGGAGGCCCTGTTGTCGAAGAAGAGGGGTCGCCACCCCGATTCTAGGCGCTACAAGTGAGCACGGTGCACCGGCCGCTGTCGTTGGCCACACAAATGGCAGCCGCCGTGGCGACCGTCAGGTCTGGGCACTAGGGTCTGAATCCCTCGTGCGCCGGCACTGTTCAACCGCGCTAAACGTCCTGTCGCGCTGACGAGCAAGCTACCACCAGATCTGCTGCTCGTGGCCGCCACACAGGCATTCGCTGCAGCGCCGCCAGCAGGCCATGCTGGCCAGGCTCTGCCGCACGCCGCCTAGGAAGGGAGCAGCAACCGCCGGCAAGGCCGGGAGCAACTGCCGCAGCCAGATCCGCCGCCACCCATAATCCATTTCAAATGACTATTGACATCGCTGTGATTTTTGAGGATTCTTTTCGGAAGATTGAAGAAGTGATGTTCCTTGCGTAAAAATCTGTCCAGAGTCAGACAATACCTAATTGTGCATGGTGCAGGCGCTGCACTCCTGGCCTAAAAGATTCGTCTACGGCCCGACCCCCCATGCATTTGAGCAGCGCGCTTTGGGGATCTCAGTCTGGGTAGAGACGGAGTGATTCGACGCCACTTGGATGCATTAAGAGTTGTATTCGTGTCAGTCGTAATCTGTGATTACACGTGATACGATCCGATCGTAACGACTAGCGAGGCATGTGATATTGCAAGTTACGTAGTAGTACTAGTGCAAATCCGTTGAGCATCTTGTCAAATAGCCCAGACGCCCGTCCTGACTAACCACAACACAGCCCAGCCTTGTGCTAGCAGCAGAGACAAAAATGGTGCCCTCCACCACCTCTACCACCAACACCACCACCACCACCACCAGGCGCACCAGCAAGAAGCTGCGTGTCCTGCTCATCCCCTTCTTCGCGACTAGCCACATCGAGCCTTTCACCGAGCTTGCCATTCGCCTCGCCGCGTCTAGGCCGAACGCCGCCGTCGAAGCAACTGTGGCGGTCACGCCGGCAAACGCCTCGATCGTCCAGTCCTTGCTGGAGCGACGGCGACGAGACGGTCATAATGCAGCAGCTGCTGTCAAGATAGTTACGTATCCGTTCCCTACGGTGGACGGCCTCCCGAAGGGCGTCGAGAACCTCGGAAAGGCGGCCACCCCGACCGATTTAGCTCGTATCAACCTCGCTGCCCTAAGCGAGACGATGATGCGCCCCGCACAGGAGGCGCTCATCCGGGCGCAGTCCCCCGACGCGATCTTCACCGACCTGCACTTCACCTGGAGCACCGACATCGCCGACAAGTTGGGCGTGCCATGTGTCGCGTTCAATGTCATGGGTGCCTTCCCGATGCTCGCCGTGCGCCACCTCGTCATGGGAGACGTTGCCATCGACCACGATGGCGCCGCGACAGTCCCTCGCTTTCCGGCCCCACGTATACGGATCCCCAGGACCGAGCTGCCGGACTTCTTGAGGCGGCGAGACTACGGCGCCAGCAACCAGGTTCATTCGATGCAGGCTGGCTGCTTCGGTCTCGCCATCAATACATTTGCGGACCTGGAGCGGCATTACTGCGAGATATATGTGCGCCAAGGGTACGTGAAGCGTGCATACTTTCTAGGTCCTCTCTCGCTGCAACACCAACCATCGCAGACCATCACGGCTTCACGGTACATTAGTTGGCTTGACACAAAGCCGAACCATTCGGTGGTGTACTTGGCCTTCGGCAGCTTGGCCCATGTCTCGGATGCTCAGCTGGACAAGCTTGCTCTTGGCCTGGAGGCCTCAGGCAAGTCGTTCATGTGGGTGGTCAGGGCGGCCGAGAACTGGACTCCACCGGAAGGGTGGGAGAAGCGTGTCGAGGACCGGGGGATCATCATCAGATCCTGGGCTCCACAGACGGCAATACTATCACACTCTGCAGTGGGTGCATTCGTGACGCAGTGTGGGTGGAACTCCGTCCTAGAGGCAGTGGTTGCGGGCGTGCCTATGCTCACATGGCCAAAGGTGTATGAGCAGTTCATCACCGAGAGGCTGGTGACGGAGGTACTGAGGATTGGGGAGCGTATGTGGCCGCATGGTGCCGGTTTACGGAGCGAGAACTACAGGAAACATGAGGTAATACCGGCAGATGATGTGGCGCGGGCATTGATCATGTTCATGCATCCTGGAGGATCGGGGAATGTAGCGAGGAGGAGGGTAAAGGACCTCGCCTCTAAGTCTCGTGCAACCATGGCAGAAGGAGGCTCCTCGCACAACGATTTGCACCGTATGGTCGATGATCTCATGGCAGCAAGAGGAGCTTCATCTTTCTCTCGTCTCTAAGTTATACATGTGACCTGTGAGGGTTTACCTCCCGGCAGTTCCATCTTTGTGTCGCTTTCAGTTTATTTCATTTTTCGCTGTTGCAATCCTGGATGTACTTTATGCATGGATGTAGGATTCGCTTTGTGTTGCTTCTTCTTATGTGTAACGAAATGAAGAAAAAGTGTGCTTCATTCGCCTTGAGGCACAAGTGTTTCCTATTGCAATCCTGTTGGTATTGGGTTACTGACCACAAACAATCACAGAAGCACAAATTAGGAGCAACCCACACAAAATGGCCATAACAGTAGATCACAAATTAGGGGAACTAGAGGCTCCTTATCTTGAATCCAGATAAACTCACAAGAGGAATGGTGGTAAGAATCTCTTGCAATCTTACTGCATAACCTTCTAGCTAGATGAATGGTTTAACAAAAGGTATTATAAAAGGGTGGGGAAGATGCGCCTTTAAATCCAGGGACCACCATCCTTAACTAAGCGTGAAAGGAGTCCAAAATGACTCAGCATTTGGATGCCTTTATTGGGTGAATAAGAAGTCAACTTTGAGAGCTATTGAAGAGCCTCTCGAATTCTCACTCCTCACATAGATATCTTCAGCTGCAAAGCAGCGAAACTATATAAATTAGATGATACTACGAACGTTGCTGCAGAATGTTTTGCAATATACTTTAGTGAGATATGGTTGGATGGAACATGAATATAATTTTATACTATTTATTAAGTATGAATGTCATAATAAAATGGAATATCCCATATTGAGGTAAAAAAATTCATATGCATGGTTCCATATTGAGGTGGGCACATCCACGTGGAGCACCAAGCCCACGATATCCACCACATCCAAGTGATGCCGCGTTTGCCGAGGACTTGAATCCGCACCTCGTGTTCCAAAAGAGCTCAACTCGCTACTACATCAAGTGAGACAGGTTCGGTCTGAGCATCTACGTAATATACCAGAGGTTTGTAGTCCATACTGGGGGGCAGAAAGGATTTAGGATACGAGCTCATCTTCAGTGAGAGGCTTCGCGGCGCCTGCAAGTTCATCAGCGAGGCCCTTCATTCGAGAAAATAGGCCGGAACATATTGGTTACCATTCTAGAAAATAGGAAATTATTGACGCGGGAGCGAAAGTCGGATGCGAACATGTTGGTGAGGGCACTCCTTACGACTTGAGATGCCTCGAGATGTAGGACATGAATGAGGATTTCTTTGAAAAGAGAATTGAAGAGATAGGAAAGGATACACCAATCCGTTTTGTACGCATCCAGGCATGTAAAGGGGATTTGGTGTGGTCACTCGCTTGCCTTCTTTGCCTGTGGATGTGTTCGTTTTCTCGAGCACAGGAAGGATGCCAACAAGGTAGCCATAAAGTCCAGGCCTACGAATCCGGAGATGAATTTGAGCCTTCCATAGCAGGAAGTTTTCTCTGGTAAGTTCCTCGGCAGGCGCTGCAGATGATGAAGACCACATTGAAGGTAGATTGGAAAGCTAGATGAGATATGGCAGATTTACTCTGATTAGTGTATTAAATTTATGCTCCACACCTAGTAGCTCCAAAAGTACAAATGTAGGTGAAAACGGCGGATCTCGGGGTAGGGTGTCCCGAACTGTGCGTCTAAGGTCGATGGTAACAGGAGACGGGGGACACGATATTTACCCAGGTTCGGGCCCTCTTGATGGAGGTAATACCCTACTTGCTGCTTGATTGATCTTGATGAATATGAGGATTATAAGAGTTGATCTACCATGAGATCGTAATAGCTAAACCCTAGATGTCTAGCCTGTATGATTATATATTGCTCTACGGACTAAACCCTCCGGTTTATATAGACACCGGAGGGGCCTAGGGTTGTACAGAGTCGTTTTGCAAATGAAGGAATCTTCATATCCGAACGTCAAGCTTGCCATCCATGCAAAGGAGAGTCCCATCCGGACACGGGATGAAGTCTTCTATCTTGTATCTTCATGGCCCATTAGTCCGGCCCATGTCACATAGGCCGGACGCCCGAGGACCCCTTAATCCAGGACACCCTCAGTAGCCCCTGAACCAGGCTTCAATGACGATGTGTCCGGCGTGCAGATTGTCTTCGGCATTGCAAGGCGGGTTCCTCCTCCGAATACTTCAAAGTAATCTTCGAACACAGAAAACGTGTCCGACTCTGCAAAACAGGCTCCACATATAGCCGCAAAGAGTATAATATTAACAAGTCCCATCTACTGACATCTCTTGTAGTGAGACGCCGCGTCTCTGCACGGTTATTATTTCGAACCGTTTTTTAGCCTCCCGCTCCACGTTTCCAGATGCGGTTTCTATTGGCGCGTCTTGTCTAAGTAGAGATCGTGTCCCCTTATTACGGGATTCTCATTAATACGGGCGTGGGTAACCCAACCGCACCGTCTGCACGGCCCTTGGGGAATAGGCGAGTTTTAAGGCGAGTGGGAAGGCGCTTGATATTCGCTGCCTTTATAAGAGGATAAGGATCCATTCTTTCACCCACGCCCTCTTCTTCTCCGCCCATCCGCTCTCGAGCTCCAACGCCCAAGCTTCCATCCTTTCCGCCTCAAAAAAGCAATCCGACCATCTCCGGATCTGGAGCGCGGGGCAATTGGATGGCCTCCTCCGTCAAGGAGAAGGACATTATGAAGCTCCGGGAGGTGGGGTACTTGGCCAAGGAAATCGCCCACCGGCTTCCGGCCAAGGGGCAGACCATCCCCACCCCGGAGCCCAACGAGAGGGTGGTATTCATCTCTCACTTCGTCTGCGGGTTAGGATTTCCCCTTCATCCTTTCGTCCGCGGACTCATGTTCTACTACGGGCTAGACTTCCATGATCTGGCCCCAAACTCCTTCCTCAACATCTCGACATTTATTGTCGTGTGCGAGGCCTTCCTCTGCATCCCACCCCACTTTGGATTGTGGCTGAAGACCTTCAATGTGAAGCCGAAGGTGGTGGGTGGTCAACACGCAGAGTGCGGAGGCACTATGGTGAGCAAGTTGTCCAACATCACATGGCCCACAGGAACCTTCGTGGAGACCGTCAAAGGGTGGCAACAACAGTGGTTCTACATCACAGAGCCCCGTGACACCACCTGGGCCGCGGCTCCCGAATTTAAGTCCAGGCCCCTGATGCGGCTCACCTCCTGGCTAGAGAAGGGCCTGGACTGGGCTTCGTCAGATGAGCTGACACCGCTGTAGACGCGCATTAAGAGCATGATGGACAAGAAAATCAAGCTCATCAACGTGATCCAGGTGATGCTTGCTCGTCGGATCCTTCCTTGCCAACACCAGACTTGCCATTTATGGGAGTTCGATCCGTCCAAGCACCCGACCTTGCAACGATTCTTCGGCAGCACGCACGAAGATATCTAGAAGGTGCTATTCAAGGCAAATCAGACGTGGCCGGAGACGACCGAGGACCGCGGTCACGCCCTGACTCATCCAGCCAGTTCGGTGAGTTCTCCATATTGCGAGGTGTATCCTCCACCTGTATATTCGAGGAAGATGTCTAAGCTTCCCCGTTTGTCTTTTCAGGGCTGGACAAAGAAGGCAGAGCGGTTCCAGCGTCCGGCTCCGCTGCCAGAAGACCCAGTGATCCCTCTCCTAACGAAGATGCTGGTTCCGGCACCCTACAAGGCGCCGGAGAAGAAGGCCAAGGAGACCAGAAGTGGCCTCCATCGTAAAGGTACTTTGGCCGGATCGTCCGAAGAAACCAAAACCCACTCCTCACCCACCGAGAACGACGAGGAGGAGGAGGAGGAAAGCCATTCTCCCCTTGAGGGGGGAAGGAAGAAAAGGGCAGCCTCCACAAACCTGGAGGCAGAGGCGTCCAAGAGAGGGAAGAAGGTGTCTACTGCGGATAATTCCGCCCTAGACACCGATAGTAGCTCTGAGTGGCGTCCCAGGCCGAAGCCCCTGGCCGAATCGTAAGTATTCAAAAGCACTCACACACATACATATATCCAACTCCTTTACTTCGTGGTATTTAACATGTCAAACCATGCGCTGCAGTCCGGCTCGCGCCCACCCCCAGCGATCCTCATCTTTGGGGAATTCGCTGGATCCCAATGTGATGGACAGCGGGTCGCCTCTGCCGGCCTTCTCCCCCAAGGCTACGGACGACACCGAAGTGTTGTCCCGAAGGACCGTCCCAAGTCGGGGAGAGGCACAGGAGACCATCACGGTGACGCCTGAGGGTGATACCTCAGGCACGGGACACATGGGGGAGCAGATCCCCATGGCAACTGGTGATGGGGGCCACATCCAATTTGTCCCCCAGCCGAATACTATTCCGAAGACCCATACGTCTCCGGAACTAGGTAAGCAGCCTCCTTTGAAAGAAGGAGGTGCGCCTATTCCGCCGATGACCTCTATCCATCCAGAGGCGCCGGATACTCTACTGGAAGTGCTGCGAGGTGCTTCCATTGTGGTGGAATGATACGTCTCCAACGTATCTACAATTTTTGATTGTTCCATGCTATTATATTATCCATCTAGGATGTTTTATATGCATTTATATGCTATTTTATATGATTTTTGGGACTAACCTATTAACCTAGAGCCCAGTGCTAGTTTCTGTTTTTTCCTTGTTTTTGAGTTTTGCAGAAAGGAATACCAAACGGAGTCCAATGTACGTGCCATTTTTTGACGATTTTTTATGGACCAAAAGAAGACCCCGGAGTAAAAGAGTTGGGCCAGAAGAGTCCCGGGCCGTCCACGAGGGTGGGGGCGCGCCCACCCGCCGGGTGCGCCGCCCTATCTCGTGGACGACTCGGGCACCTCCCTGACTTGTTCCCGACGCCAAAAATTCCTATAAATACTAAAACCTCCAGAAAATAACCTAGATCGGGAGTTCCGCCGCCGAAAACCTCCAGAGCCACGAAAAACCAATCGGGACCCTTTTCCGGCACACTGCCGGAGGGAGGATCCCTCACCGGTGGCCATCTTCATCATCCTGGCGCTCTCCATGATAAGGGGGGAGTAGTTCACCCTTGGGGCTGAGGGTATGTACCAATAGCTATGTGTTTGATCTCTCTCTTTCTCGTGTTCTTGATTTGGCACGATCTTGATGTACCGCGAGCTTTGCTATTATAGTTGGATCTTATGATGTTTCTCCCCCTCTACTCTCTTGTAATGGATTGAGTTTTCCCTTTGAAGTTATCTTATCAGATTGAGTCTTTAAGGATCTGAGAACACTTGATGTATGTCTTGCATGTGCTTATCTGTGGTGACAATGGGATATTCACGTGATCTACTTGATGTATGTTTTGGTGATCAATTTGTGGGTTCAGTGACCTTGTGAACTTATTCATAGGGGTTGGCACACGTTTTCGTCTTGAATCTTCGGTAGAAACTTTGGGGCACTCTTTGAAGTTCTTTGTGTTGGTTGAATAGATGAATCTGAGATTGTGTGATGCATATCGTATAATCATACCCACGGATACTTGAGGTGACATTGGAGTATCTAGGTGACATTAGGGTTTTGGTTGATTTGTGTCTTAAGGTGTTATTCTAGTACGAACTCTAGGATAGATTTAACGGAAAGAATAGCTTCGTGTTATTTTACTACGGACTCTTGAATAGATCGATCAGAAAGAATAACTTTGAGGTGGTTTCGTACCCTACAATAATCTCTTTGTTTGTTCTCCGCTATTAGTGACTTTGGAGTGACTCTTTGTTGCATGTTGAGGGATAGTTATATGATCCAATTATGTTATTATTGTCGAGAGAACTTGCACTAGTGAAAGTATGAACCCTAGGCCTTGTTTCCTAGCATTGCAATACCATTTACTCTCACTTTTACCACTTGTTACCTAGCTGTTTTTATATTTTCAGATTACAAAAACCTATATCTACCATCCATATTGCACTTCACATGATATTGTTACCTAGCTGTTTTTATATTTTCGCTTCTTCACATGATGTGTGTTATCCTTGAAATGTCATTTTGTTTTGTTTTGCTTGCTGTTTGAATAATATCTCAAGATCTGAATTTCTTAAATGTTAGAGAGTCTTCACATAGTTGCATAATTATTCGACTACTCATTGATCTTCACTTATATCTTTCGGAGTAGTTTGTCATTTGCTCTAGTGCTTCACTTATATCTTTTTAGAGCACGGCGGTGGTTTTATTTTGAAGAAATAGATGGACACTCATGCTTCACTTATATTATTTTGAGAGTCTTTAGAACAACATGGTAATTTTCTTTGGTTATGAATTTAGTCCTAATATGATGGGCATCCAAGAGGGGTATAATAAAAACTGTCATTTAAAGTGCATTGAATACTATGCGAAGTTTGATACTTGATAATTGTTTTGAGATATGAAGATGGTAATATTAGAGTCGTGCTAGTTGAGTAATTGTGAATTTGAGAAATACTTGTGTTGAAGTTTGCAAGTCCCGTAGCATGCACGTATGGTAACCGTTGTGTAACAAATTTGAAGCATGAGGTATTTCTTTGATTGTCATCCTTTGTGTGGAGGTCGGGATTGCGCGATGGTTAACTCGTACCAACCCTTCCCCTAGGAGCATGCGTGTAGTACTTGGTTTTGAGGACTTGTAGATTTTTGCAATAAGTATGTGAGTTCATTATGACTAATGTTGAGTCCATGGATTATACGCACTCTCACCCTTCCATCATTGCTAGCCTCTTCAGTACCGTGCATTGCCCTTTCTCACCTTGAGAGTTGGTGCAAATTTCGCCGGTGCATCCAAACCCCGTGATATGATACACTCTATCACACATAAGCCTCCTTATATGTTCCTCAAAACAGCCACCATACCTACCTATTATGGCATTTCCATAGCCATTCCGAGATATATTGGCATGCAACCTTCCACCGTTCCGTTTATTATGACACGCTCCATCATTGTCATATTGCTTTGCATGATCATGTAGTTGACATCATATTTGTGGCAAAGCCACCATTCATAATTCTTTCATACATGTCACTCTTGATTCATTGCACATCCCGGTACACCGCCGTAGGCATACACATAGAGTCATATTTTGTTCTAAGTATTGAGTTGTAATTCTTGAGTTGTAAGTAAATAGAAGTGTGATGATCATCATTATTAGAGCATTGTCCCAAGTGAGGAAAGGATGATTGAGACTATGATTCCCCCACAAGTCGGGATGAGACTCCGAACTAAAAAAAAGAGAAAGAAAAGAGGCCATAAAAAAAGGAAAGAAAGGCCCAAATAAAAAAAAGAATAAAAAATGAGAGAAAAAGAGAGAAGGGACAATGTTACTATCCTTTTACCACACTTGTGCTTCAAAGTAGCACCATGATCTTTATGATAGAGAGTCTCCTATGTTATCACTTTCATATACTAGTGGGAATTTTTCATTATAGAACTTGGATTGTATATTCCAATGATGGGCTTCCTCAAAATGCCCTAGGTCTTCGTGAGCAAGCAAGTTGGATGCACACCCACTTAGTTTCTTTTGTTGAGCTTTCAGACATTTATAGCTCTAGTGCATCCGTTGCATTGCAATCCCTACTCCTTGCATTGACATCAATTGATGGGCATCTCCCTAGCCCGTTGATTAGCCGCGTCAATGTGAGACTTTCTCCTTTTTTTCTCTTCTCCACACAACCCTCATCATTATATTCTATTCCACCCATAGTGCTATGTCCATGGCTCACGCTCATGTATTGCGTGAAAGTTGAAAAAGTTTGAAAAAAATAAAGTATGAAACAATTGCTTGGCTGGAACTGGGGTTGTGCATGATTTGAGTATGTTGTGTGATGAAGTTGGAGCATAACCAAACTATATGATTTTGTAGGGATGAACTTTCTTTGGCTATGTTATTTTGAGAAGACATAATTGCTTTGTTAGTATGCTTGAAGTATTCTTATTCTTATGTCAATATTAAACTTTTGTCTTGAATCTTTCGGATCTGAACATTCATGCCACAATAAAGAAGATTACATTGATAAATATGTTAGGTAGCATTCCATATCAAAAATTCTGTTTTTATCATTTACCTACTCGCGGACGAGCAGGAATTAAGCTTGGGGATGCTTGATACGTCTCCAACGTATCTATAATTTTTGATTGTTCCATGCTATTATATTATACATCTAGGATGTTTTATATGCATTCATATGCTATTTCATATGATTTTTGGGACTAACCTATTAACATAGAGCCCAGTGCCAGTTTCTGTTTTTTCCCTGTTTTTGAGTTTTGCAGAAAAGGAATACCAAACGGAGTCCAATGAACGTGCCATTTTTTGACGATTTTTTATGGACCAAAAGAAGACCCCGGAGTAAAAGAGTTGGGCCAGAAGAGTCCCGGGCCGTCCACGAGGGTGGGGGGCGCCCCCCCCCCCCCCCCGGGGCGCGGCGCCCTATCTCGTGGACGACTCGGGCACCTCCCTGACTTGTTCCCGACGCCAAAAATTCCTATAAATACTGAAACCTCCATAAAATAACCTAGATCGGGAGTTCCGCCGCCGAAAACCTCCAGAGCCACGAAAAACCAATCGGGACCCTGTTCTGGCACCCTGCCGGAGGGGGGGATCCCTCACCGGTGGCCATCTTATCATCCCGGCGCTCTCCATGACGAGGAGGGAGTAGTTGACACTCGGGGCCGAGGGTATGTACCAGTAGCTATGTGTTTGATCTCTCTCTCCCTCTCTCTCTCTCGTGTTCTTGATTTGGCACGATCTTGATGTACCGCGAGCTTTGCCATTATAGTTGGATCTTATGATGTTTCTCCCCCTCGACTCTCTTGTAATGGATTGAGTTTTCCCTTTGAAGTTATCTTATCGGATTGAGTCTTTAAGGATTTGAGAACACTTGATGTATATCTTGCATGTGCTTATCTGTGGTGACAATGGGATATTCACGTCATCTACTTGATGTATGTTTTGGTGATCAACTTGCGGGTTCAGTGACCTTGTGAACTTATGCATAGGGGTTGGCACACGTTTTTGTCTTGACTCTACGGTAGAAACTTTGGGGCACTCTTTGAAGTTCTTTGTGTTGGTTGAATAGATGAATCTGAGATTGTGTGATGCATATCGTATAATCATACCCACGGATACTTGAGGTGACATTGGAGTATCTAGGTGACATTAGGGTTTTGGTTGATTTGTGTCTTAAGGTGTTATTCTAGTACGAACTCTAGGATAGATTGAACGGAAAGAATAGCTTCGTGTTATTTTACTACGGACTGTTGAATAGATCGATCAGAAAGAATAACTTTTAGGTGGTTTCATACCCTACAATAATATCTTTGTTTGTTCTCCGTATTAGTGACTTTGGAGTGACTCTTTGTTGCATGTTAAGGGATAGTTATATGACCCAATTATGTTATTATTGTTGAGAGAACTTGCACTAGTGAAAGTATGAACCCTAGGCCTTGTTTCCTAGCATTGCAATACCGTTTACGCTCACTTTTACCACTTGTTACCTTGCTGTTTTTATATTTTAAATTACAAAAACCTATATCTACCATCCATATTGCACTTGTATCACCATCTCTTCGCCGAACTAGTGCACCTATACAATCTACCATTGTATTGGGTGTGTTGGGGACACAAGAGACTCTTTGTTATTTCGTTGCAGGGTTGATTGAGAGAGACCATCTTCATCCTACACCTCCCATGGATTGATAAACCTTAGGTCATCCACTTGAGGTAAATTTGCTACTGTCCTACAAAACTCTGCACTTGGAGGCCCAACAACGTCTACAAGGAGAAGGTTGCGTAGTAGACATCAAGGAACACCGTATCCTTATGGGTACGGTGATTGAGAGGGTGCAGTCTGCCAAGAGCGGACTGACCAAAGCCTGCGCCAGCCTTCTAACAGGCTTTGAGGTATGTGACATAATTATACAAATAGAATGCCATAGTGTAGATAGTAGCCCCTGAGACTCTGTCCGCTGTTCGAAAAGAAAAGCCGGACAGAGGATCAAATAAATTTTGAAGGAGACTAACCATACATGTCCATGTGAATAAGCAGGCGTCGATGCTGGCTGCGACCTCCCATTCTGCCGAAGTCTCCAAACTGAAGCAGAGTCTGGAGCGGGCCGAGGAAGAGCTCGGCCTTGTGAAAAAACAACTAGAGGACAAGCAAGGTATGCCATGGCCTATTCAGATCTAGAAAGATATAAATTGTTCGTGTTGATCATGTTATCATGATATTTTGTAGGAGCTGCGACTGAGGTGGAGTCCCTCTAGAACGCGCTGGCCGAGGCCCAGAAGAGAGCGGCAGAGGAACAAGCCGCCCACGAAAAACACGAGGCCAGGGTCAGGGAGGTCCAGCAGGAGCTCCAGGACGCCGTAAAGAATTGCGAGTCCTTGGAGCGCAAGATTACGGACCAAGAGTCCGAACTTGCTAAGGCCCGTCAAAGCGCACAAGAAGCCCGGGTTGAAGCCCAGGGTGCCCTCCAGGAGATCCAGGAGGCCAGGAAAATCATGGCGGGTAAGGCCTTTATTATGCAGAGCAAATTTGTGAAGAAAAGGTACCTCTTACTGACCCGGATTGGGAGTTCTCCAGGAGCGTTTGCGGATCTGCCGCGCAGTGCTGCTGATGCTGCGGAGTTCTTCCGAGACGAAGAGGGGAGCTCAACGGAAAAGATGTTCTGGTCGCAATACCTTGCGCCAGAGCATCCGGTGCCCTTTAGCGATCAGCTGAAACAGCTGACCGAACTGCATGGGGTGGCCGAATTGGCCATGAAGGATGTGATAATCCATCTATGGCCTGCTGAAGCCATACCCAGCAACTGCTTCGGGCTCATGAAATGGCTGGTCAATGCCTGCCCTTGACTTGATGCCATCAAGCTGTCGGTCTGCATCGAAGGTGCGCGGATGGCCTTCGCCCGTGTCAAGGTGCAGTGGGCGAAGATGAACGCCGTCAAGCTCGCGACCGAGGGACCGCCCGCGGGCATGGAGTGATACGTCTCCAACGTATCTATAATTTTTGATTGTTCCATGCTATTATATTATCTGTTTTGGAAGTTTAATGGGCTTTATTATACACTTTTATATTATTTTTGGGACTAACCTACTAACCGGGGGCCCAGTGCAAATTGTTGTTTTTTGCCTATTTCAGTGTTTCACAGAAAAGGAATATCAAACGGAGTCCAAACGGAATGAAACCTTCGGGAGAGTTATTTTTGGAACAAACCAATCCAGTAGACTTGGAGTGGACGTCAAGGAAGCAATGAGGCGGCCACGAGGTAGGGAGGCGCGCCCAGGGGAGTAGGAGCGCCCCCACCCTCGTGGGCCCCTCGTGGCTCCCCCAACCGACTTCTTTCGCCTATATATACTCATATACCCCGAAAACATCCGAGAGCACCACGAAACGCTATTTCCACCGCCACAACCTTCTGTACCCGTGAGATCCCATCTTGGAGCCTTTTCCGGCGCTCCGCCAGAGGGGGAATCGATCACAGAGGGCTTCTACATCAACACCATAGCCTCTCCGATGATGTGTGAATAGTTTACCTCAGACCTTCGGGTCCATAGTTTTTAGCTAGATGGCTTCTTCTCTCTCATTGATTCTCAATACAAAGTTCCCCTTGATCTAATTGGAGATCTATTTGATGTAATTCTTTTTGTGGTGTGTTTGTGGAGATCCGATGAATTGTGGGTTTATGATCAAGATTATCTATGAACAATATTTGAATCTCCTCTGAATTCTTTTATGTATGATTTGTTATATTTGCAAGTCTCTTCGAATTATCAGTTTGGTTTGGCCTACTAGATTGATCTTTCTTGCAATGGGAGAAGTGCTTAGCTTTGGGTTCAATCTTGCGGTGTCCTTTCCCAGTGACAGTAGGGGCAGCAAGGCACGTATTGTATTGTTGCCATCGAGGATAAAAGGATGGGGTTTATATCATATAGCTTGAGTTTATCCCTCTACATCATGTCATCTTGCCTAATGCGTTACTCTGTTCTTATGAACTTAATACTCTAGATGCATGCTGGATAGCGGTCGATGTGTGGAGTAAAAGTAGTAGATGCAGAATCGTTTCGGTCTACTTGTCGCGGACGTGATGCCTATATGCATGATCATGCCTAGATATTCTCATAACTATGCACTTTTCTATCAATTGCTCGACAGTAATTTGTTCACCTACCATAATATTTATGCTATCTTGAGAGAAGCCACTAGTGAAACCTTTGGCCCCCGGGTCTATTTTCCATCATATAAGTTTCCGATCTATTTTATTTTGCAATCTTTACTTTCCAATCTATACAACAAAAATACCAAAAATATTTATCTTATTATCTCTACCAGATCTCACTTTTGCAAGTGGCCGTGAAGGTATTGACAACCCCTTTATCGCGTTGGTTGCAAGGTTCTTATTTGTTTGTGCAGGTACGTACGAGGGATTTGCGTGTAGCCTCCTACTGGATTGATACCTTGGTTCTCAAAACTGAGGGAAATACTTACGCTACTTTGCTGCATCACCCTTTCCTCTTCAAGGGAAAACTAACGCATGCTCAAGAGTTTGCAAGAAGGATTTCTGGTGCCGTTGCCGGGGAGGCTTACGCCAAGTCAAGTCAAGATTTGATCTCCCGTCAACTCGCCGATTTCTGGCGCCGTTGCCGGGGAGTCTACGCACAAGTCAAGACATACCAAGTACCCATCACAAACTCTTATCCCTCGCATTAGATTATTTGCCATTTGCCCCTCGTTTTCCTCTCCCCCACTTCACCGTTGCCGTTTTCTTCGCCCTCTTTCCGTTCGATCTTGTGTTACCATGTGCCTTCTTTTTGCTAGCATCTTAGCTTGCTAAAATTTTATGGATCCTCATCCGCTTGCTAATCTTTTTAAGAGATCCAATTACGATGAACCTATTGCTAGTTTCTTGAGTGCACTAGACTATCTTTATGAGGTTTTGCTTGAAATCCGTGAATCTGAAAATTATGATGAAGTGCTTTATGAAGTGATTCACAATAGATCTTTGAATAAAAAGCATGATTGCAATGATGTTATCATAAATCCTATTAATGTCGATTGTGTTAATGATATGCAAAACCCTAAGCTTGGGGATGCTAGTTTTTCTATGTCCACTACTTGTTGCAATGATCATGATTGGGGTGATTCTTCTTATGATCTTGAAAATTTATTTAAGCCCCATGATGGATATGAGATTGATAATAGTGTTTGCAATAATATTGAAAGTGGGTTTGGAAGAGTTTCAACTTTAGATCCCACATATTCAAATAAGGTTCAATCTTATGAAATTCTTGATAAAAGTGGGTTTGGAGAGGTCATGACTTTAGTTAATGGTAATCCCACTATTTTGGAAGAGTGTCAACTTTGCATGCATGTGGATCGTGTTGAAAATATTTTATGTGATAGCTATTTTGTTGAATTTGCTTATGATCCCACATGTAATTATTATGAGAGAGAAAAATATGGTTGTAGAAATTTTCATGATAATAAATTGCCTCTCGTTATGTTGAGATTGCTATTGTTTCTTTCCGCTTCCTTGCATATGCTAGTTTTTGCTTGCTATGATAATTTGTTTGCCTATAAGATGCCTATGCATAGGAAGTATGTGAGACTTAGATGTGTTTGTCACGTGTTTCATAATGCTCTCTTTGCGCGTCAATTCTTGTCTTTCATGTGAGCATCATCGAAATCTCAATGCCTAGCTAGGGGCGTTAAACGATAGCGCTTGTTGGGAGGCAACCCAATTTTATTTTTGTTCCTTGCTTTTTGTTCCTGTTTAGTAATAAATAATTCATCTAGCCTATGGTTAGATGTGGTTTTGTGTTTTAATTAGTGTCTGTGCCAAGTAAAACCTTTAGGATAACCTAAGGTGATAGTTAATTTGATCTTGCTGAAAAACAGAAACTTTTGCGCGCACGAGATTAATTTTCATAAATCACAGAAACGTGCTTTTCAGTTGATTCTTTTTGGAGAAGATTAGTGAACAAACTATCTAGGACTTCCTAATTGATTAGAATTTTTTAAGTTCTAGAAGTTTGCGTTCGATACAGATTGCTGCAGACTGTTATGTTTTTTGACAGATTCTGTTTTTCATGTGTTGTTTGCTTATTTTGATGAGTCTGTGGCTAGTATCGGGGGGTATGAACCATAGAGAAGTTGGAATACAGTAGGTTAACACGAATATAAATAAGGAATGATTTCATTACAGTACCTTAAAGTGGTGGTTTGTTTTATTTCGCTAACGGAGCTCATGAGATTTTCTGTTGAGTTTTGTGTTGTGAAGTTTTCAAGTTTGGGGTAAAGATTTGATGGATTATCGAATAAGGAGTGGAAAGAGCCTAAGATTGGGGATGCCCAAGGCACCCCAAGGTAAAATTCGAGGACAACCAAAAGCCTAAGCTTGGGGATGCCCCGGAAGGCATCCCCTCTTTCGTCTTCGTCTATCGGTAACTTTACTTGATGCTATATTTTTATTCACCACATGATATGTGTTTTGTTTGGAGCGTCTTGTATGATTTGAGTCTTTGCTTTTTAGTTTACCACAATCATCCTTGCTGTACACACCTTTTGGGAGAGACACACATGAACCGGAATTTATTAGAATACTCTATGTGCTTCACTTATATCTTTTGAGCTAGATAATTTTGCTCTAGTGCTTCACTTATATCTTTTAGAGCACGGTGGTGGTTTCATTTTATAGAAATTATTGATCTCTCATGCTTCACTTATATTATTTTGAGAGTCTTTTAGAACAGCATGGTAATTTGCTTCGGTTAAAATTTTAGTCCTAAAGGGATGAGCATCCAAGATAGGTATAATAAAAACTATCATTAAAAAGTGCATTGAATACTATGAGAAGTTTGATGCTTTATGATTGTTTTGAGATATGAAGATGGTGATATTAGAGACATGCTAGTTGAGTAGTTGTGAATTTGAGAAATACTTGTGTTGAAGTTTGTGATTCCTGTAGCATGCACGTATGGTGAACCGTTATGTGATGAAGTTGGAGCATGATTTATTTATTGATTGTCTTCCTTATGTGTGGAGGTCGGGATCGCGCGATGGTTAACTCCTACCAACCCTTCCCCTAGGAGCTTGAGTGTAGTACTTTGTTTTGATGACTTGTAGATTTTTGCAATAAGTATGTGAGTTCTTTATGACTAATGTTGAGCCCATCGATTATACGCCTCTCACCCTTCCACCATTGCTAGCCTCTCTAATACCGCGCACCTTTCGCGGGTATCATACACCCACCATATAACTTCCTCAAAACAGCCACCATACCTACCTATTATGGCATTTCCATAGCCATTCCGAGATATATTGCCATGCAACTTTCCACCATTCCGTTTATTATGACACGCTCCATCATTGTCATATTGCTTTTCATGATCATGTAGTTGAAATCGTATTTGTGGCAAGGCCACCATTCATAATTCTTTCATACATGTCACTCTTGATTCATTGCATATCCCAGTACACCGCCGGAGGCATACACATAGAGTCATAATTTGTTTTAAGTATCGAGTTGTAATTCTTGAGTTGTAAGTAAATAGAAGTGTGATGATCATCATTATTAGAGCATTGTCCCAAGTGAGGAAAGGATGATGGAGACTATGATTTTCCCACAAGTCGGGATGAGACTCTGGACGAAAAAGAAGAAAAAGGAAAAAATAGGCCATAAAAAGAAGAGAGAAAAGGCCCAAACAAAAAAAAATGAGAGAAAAAGAGAGAAGGGACAATGTTACTATCCTTTTACCACACTTGTGCTTCAAAGTAGCACCATGATTTTCATGATAGAGAGTCTCTTATTTTGTCACTTTCATATACCGGTGGGAATTTTTCATTATAGAACTTGGCTTGTATATTCCAATGATGGGCTTCCTCAAAGTGCCCTAGGTCTTCGGGAGCAAGCAAGTTGGATGCACACCCACTTAGTTTCCTTTTGAGCTTTCATACACTTATAGCTCTAGTGCATCCGTTGCATGGCAATCCCTACTCACTCACATTGATATCTATTGATGGGCATCTTCGTAGCCCGTTGATACGCCTAGTTGATGTGAAGACTATCTTCTCCTTTTTGTCTTCTCCGCAACCACCATTCTATTCCACCTATAGTGCTATGTCCATGGCTCACGCTCATGTATTGCGTGAAAGTTGAATAAGTTTGAGAATACTAAAGTATGAAGCAATTGCTTGGCTGAAACCGGGGCTGTGCATGATTTTAATACTTTGTGTGATGAAGATAGAGCATAGCCAGACTATATGATTTTGTAGGGATAACTTTCTTTGGCCATGTTATTTTGAGAAGACATGATTGCTTAGTTAGTATGCTTGAAGTATTACTATTTTTATGTCAATATTAAACTTTTATCTTGAATCTTTCGGATATGAATATTCATGCCACAATAAAGGAAATTACATTGAGAAATATGCTAGGTAGCATTCCACATCAAAATTTTTGTTTTTATCATTTACCTACTCGAGGACGAGCAGGAATTAAGCTTGAGGATGCTTGATACGTCTCCAACGTATCTATAATTTTGTTCCATGCTATTATATTATCTGTTTTGGATGTTTAATGGGCTTTATTATACACTTTTATATTATTTTTGGGACTAACCTACTAACCGGAGGCCTAGTGCAAATTGCTGTTTTTTGCCTATTTCAGTGTTTCGCAGAAAAGGAATATCAAACGGAGTCCAAACGGAATGAAACCTTCGGGAGAGTTATTTTTGGAACAAATGCAATCTAGGAGACTTGGAGTGGACGTCAAGGAAGCAACAAGGCGGCCACGAGGTAGGGAGGCGTGCCCCCACCCTCGTGGGCCCCGGGTCTATTTTCCATCATATAAGTTTCCGATCTATTTTATTTTGCAATCTTTACTTTCCAATCTATACAACAGAATACCAAAAAAATTTATCTTATTATCTCTATCAAATCTCACTTTCGCAAGTGGCCGTGAAGGGATTGACAACCCCTTTATCGCATTGGTTGCAAGGTTCTTATTTATTTGTGCAGGTACGAGGGATTTGCGTGTAGCCTCCTACTGGATTGATACCTTGGTTCTCAAAAACTGAGGGAAATACTTACGCTACTTTGCTGCATCACCCTTTCCTCTTCAAGGGAAAACCAACGCATGCTCAAGAGGTAGCAAGGGGCACTGCACGCCCGAGCGGTATTTTGATGATGTTCTAGAGGGATCCCGTATTGTGGAGGGCCAGTGTGCGAAAGACATTATCTTTGAATGAATACATTTGTATTATCCCGTCCTGTATTATGAAACAAGGCCGATATGTAATATAATGCTTGTTGTTTGTTTAAAATTTTACCTCCTGTGCGGCCGTTTTATTAAGTCTGAGAGTTGGCCAGTCGTCGGCTTCAGCCCCCACGTAGGTAGTACGGGGTGTTCGGGTTGGAACCTAAACACTCTTGATCCAAGAATTTGGTCCTTTAAGGAGGTGTTTAGCGTGATGAACCAGGCAATCGGACTATGTGGCTTTATCACCCTCACTTAGCCATAGGAATTTGACAATAGAAATGTAGGCGCAGCCCCTAGTTAGTATTTGTTAATTCGGACTAGGGTGTTGTAGACGCCTGATCGGGTGGAGGCCGATCCGTCGTATAATGCGGGAAAAATTGCAAGAGATTTTTAGCCTCCGAATAGCTGACCAGCTCTCGCCGCATCATGACAGTCAGTTTTCGGCTTTCTCTACTGAGGAGTTTATCCGGATGAACCAGAAACACAATCGCAGTAGTTCTCCCTTTACTACCCTAGCCGATAGTACGGAACGTAATGTAGCAAGCACAGGAGCCGGGCAACCCAACTATTGACCAAAGACATGATTCAGAGCCGATGCATATAAGGCTATATTCGGGGCACCGAACTATACTTGTAGAAAGTGTTCGGACTTGTTGCCATCGTGTGGAGCTCAATGAAGCCCCTGGCGAATTAAGTCGTACCAAAGTGTACGATTGCAATCGATAAGAATAGCAAAATGAAATGAAGTAGTAAGACAGTGCCACATAAATTGGGCCGCAAACAGTTTCCATTATAATTTGATTAATACGTCAAAGCGTATTTGTATAAATAGTGCAATAAGCATCAGGGCTATTTAACATGCCGAGACCAAGGAGGAGCTGCGTGCGGGTCCTGAAGACAGGTAGAGTGATCGTCAAGAAGACCACCTAGATATTCCACGACACGTTTGCGCTTCTTGCCGCCTTGGTATAGCCATCCTTCGAAAGGATCGCTGATCAGGCCATCGTGAAGGGCCTGTGGAAAAGAAACCTAAAAAGGATAAAAAAGAAAAGGGAAAGTGTGTGTGCCCAGGTAAGGTCGAGCCGTATTGTGGACCACAATCGAGTTATGCCTCCGCCTTTGCCCATGGTATTTTGAGGGCGTAGGTATGTACGCGCGGTACGAACACCGCTATTTGGTCGGGACTGAGATGGAGGCCGAATTGCTAGTGGAACTCCTGATGGGCTGGACTGTCATGATGCGGAGTAGTCCGGACTCGTTTGGCAGTGTCCGGAAGCTTGGCCGCTGAATTAATATTCTGCTTGATAAGGCCGCTCTGTACTTCCGCTGCCAGGGCCGCGGTGTGCTCCTCGATACGGAGGGAGCGCTCCGTGTTTCCATTGACTGTTATGACACCGCGTGGTCCGGGCATCTTGAGTTTGAGATAAGCATAGTGTGGCACCGCATTGAATCGAGCAAATGCAGTTCATTCGAGCAGTGCGTGATAGCCACTGCGGAAGGGGACGATATCGAAGATTAAGTCTTCGATTCGGAAGTTATTCGGGGATCCGAAGACGACTTCCATGTGATTGAGCCCGTGCAGCGGGCCTCTACACTTGGTATTACTCCTTTAAAGGTAGTTTTTGTGGGCTTGATCCTTGATGGGTCGATGCCCATCTTCCGGACTGTGTCCTGATAAAGCAGGTTAAGGCTGCTGCCACCATCCATAAGGACTCGTGTGAGGTGGAATCCGTCAATAATTGGGTCAAGGACCAGTGCTGCAGAACTACCGTGACGGATACTGGTTGGATGGTCCCCGCGATCGAAAGTGATCGGGCAGGACGACCATCGGGTGAATTTTGGGGCGACTGGCTCTATCGCATAGACGTCCCTGAGCGCGCGTTTGCGCTCCCTTTTGGGGATATGAGTAGCGTATATCATGTTCACCGTTTTGACTTGGGGAGGAAATTTCTACTGTCCTCCTGTGTTCGGTGGACGGTGCTCCTCGTCGTCATCCTCACTTGGCGACCCCCTCTCCTTGTTATCGGCATTTAACTTACCGGCCTGTTTAAAGACCCAATAGCTTCTGTTGGTATGATTGGCTGGTTTATCGGGGGTGTCGTGGATTTGGCATGGTCGATCGAGAATTCGGTCCAAGCTGGATGAGCCCGGATTGTTTCTTTTAAATGGCTTCTTCCGCTGACCGGACTTGGAGCCACTGAATCCGGCGTTGACCGCCGTGTCATCGGTATTGTCACCGTTGTTTTGACGCTTGTGCCTGTTGCGTCGGGGCTTGCCGTTGCTATTTTTGGCTTCCGAGGTGCCAGGTTCGCTTGCATTATTATTGCTACGGCCTAGCAAGCTATCTTCGCTTGTGCAAAAGCGGTTCATAAGTGCCATGAGGCGGCCATGGACTTCGGCTTTTCTTGTCCGAGGTGTCGGCCGAGGTATTCGTCGCGGATGCTATGCTTAAAGGCCGCTAGGGCTTCAGCATCCGGGCAGTCGACGATCTGGTTCTTTTTAGTTAGGAACCTAGTCCAGAATTTCCTGGCTGACTCTCCGGGTTGTTGAACTATGTGACTTAAGTCATCGGCATCCGGAGGTCGGACATATGTGCCTTGGAAGTTGTGCGGAAGGCGTCTTGCAAGTCCTCCCAGCTGCCAATAGAGTTTTCAGGCAGGCTGTTTAACCAGTGCCGAGCCGGTCCCTTGAGTTTTAGCGGGAGGTATTTGATGGCATGAAGATCATCACCGCGGGCCATATGAATATGGAGAAGAAAATCCTCAATCCATACCGCGGGATCTGTTGTTCCATCATATGATTCGATATTCACGGGTTTAAACCCTTCTGGGAATTCATGCTCCATTACTTCATCAGTGAAACAGAGGGGGTGTGCAGCGCCTCTATATTGGGCCAAGTCGCGACGTAGCTCGGATGGAGACCATCTGCGGTTTTCGGCCCGAACGTGGTTATGCTTGTCACGTCCGGCTAAATGGCCGTCGTCGCGCGCCGGGGTACGTCCCCGCGATCCGTAGATTGATCTGGTTTGACCTGCTCTATTTTCCAAGTCCTACCGCAGGTCATATGTATATCCCCGAGCTGTTGTGTCTCGACCTTTACGGCGAGGTAAAATGGGCTAGTGTTCGGCTTGAGTTGCCGTTTTTTCCCGGCCACGTGGTGGTCGGTCAACCGCGTTACGTGCTAATGGTACGGGCTTAGGTGCCTCGTCGTCGAATTGAGGTAGCAGTTTACGACTCGGGTAACTTTTGGTTGGGCGCTCGAGGCCATATTCCTCGGCTGCCAGGACATTAGTCCACCTGTCATTGAGTAGATCTTGATCAGCTTGCAGCAGCTGCTGCTTCTTTTTCAGGCTCCTTGCAGTGGCTATTAGCCGGCGCTTAAAGCGCTCCTGCTCGAGGGGTTCCTCAGGCACGATAAAGTCTTCGTCGCTGAGGCTCGCCTCCTCCTCGGAGAGTGGAAGATAATTACTATCCTCCGAGTCTTCGTTTAAGGCATGTTCATCAGGGCTAAGTTGCCCATCTTCCTGATCGTCCTTTTCGGAGGCTGGCTCAATGGGGTTTTCTTGGTCTTCGACGTCGTCCGGGGTATCGTTGTCTCGCGTGCCGGTACTGTTGTCTTTTCCACGACGTGATTTAGACCGGTGCCGCTGACGTCGGTGTTTTGGTTGTGTCTCAGGAGGTATATCCTCAACTGGGTTTTTCTCGTTATCGCCGCTATCCTCTTTGGGTGTATGCACCATGTACACGTCATATGAAGAGGTGGCCGTCCAGCGTCCGGTAAACGGCGGGTTCTAGGCCTGCTCTTCTCCGGCATCGTCGTCCATACCGTCGATGTCTTCGGAGCCGTAATCGAGCATGTCAGTTAAGTCCTCGACAGTGGTTATGAAGTGGGTGGTGGGTGGGACGTGAAATTCCCGGCTCTCAGCCCCTAGTCCGGGCTGGGCGTAGTTCGGACGTTGCTCCTCTGTAATGATGAGGGATCGCATCAAGTCCAGAGCCTCGCTTAAAGGCGAGGTTTGGTCAGGGAGAAGAGTGTCCGTGGAGTACGGCGGGAAGGAGACTCCTTGGCCGAGCTCACACGATGCTGACTCCGAGGGTTTGGAGCCAGTGTCCGGAGAAGAGTCCGGCCGCATGATGGTTGCCAGCGACACTACTTCCTCCGGCTCTCCCGTACTGGGTTTAGTGGCCGCAGATAGTCCGGCGGGCTCAAGAATCCCATCTTCGGGCCCGGTGATGCGCTCCGAATCTAGGGCCAGAGCGGGGGTTGGGGTCGCGAACCCTTGGAAGATCAAGTCTCCTCGGATGTCAGCGACATAATCCAGATTTCCAAAACTAATCTGGTGACCTGGGGCGTAGCTGTCGATCTGCTCTACACGGCCAAGCGAGTTGGCCCGCAGTGCGAAGCCGCCGAATACAAAGATCTGGCCGGGGAGAAAGATCTCCCTCAGGGCAGCATCGTTGTAGATGATTGACGGAGCCATTGAACCTTCTGGTGACGACACAGCGGAACTCTCAATGAAAGCACCAATGTCGGTGTCAAAACCGGCGGATCTCGGGTAGGGGGTCCCGAACTGTGCGTCTAAGGTCGATGGTAACAGGAGACGGGGGACACGATGTTTACCCAGGTTCGGACCCTCTTGATGGAGGTAATACCCTACTTCCTGCTTGATTGATCTTGATGAATATGAGGATTACAAGAGTTGATCTACCACGAGATCGTAATAGCTAAACCCTAGATGTCTAGCCTGTATGATTATATATGACTCTACGGACTAAACCCTCCGGTTTATATAGACACCGGAGGGGCCTAGGGTTGTACAGAGTCGGTTTGCAAAGGAAGCAATCTTCATATCCGAACGCCAAGTTTGCCATCCACGCAAAGGAGAGTCCCATCCGGACACGGGAGGAAGTCTTCTATCTTGTATCTTCATGGCCCATTAGTCCGGCCCACGTCACATAGGCCGGACGCCCGAGGACCCCTTAATCCAGGACTCCCTCAACAAACTAATGGAGAGGTGGAAAATATATGTCAACACTGGATTAACGTGAGAGTTCGTAGGAAGTATATAATTAGTATAGAAGCAGGCTCATCTACACCTGCCCTTGAATAGTAAATTAGAAAAATAGTGAAAAATCAAACAAATATAATTTTAATGCCTCTAAGATGCTCAGGTGCTAGGTGCATGCAAATTTTCGTGGTCAAATGACATCCGAGGAGACCGTGGCAATAAAAACAAAAAAATTGACTATAAAAGAAAATTTGAAAGAAAGCATTATGCAGACCCAATTTTGTTCTTCTGCCATGAGCTCCTCATATCTCATATGGCCACCAAAATTTGCACTTGAATGCCCTAAGAATTTCAGTTTTTTATATTTTTTTATGATTTTTCTGGAATTTACTATTCAATGAGAGTAGATGAGCCTAGGCTCATCTCTGAATTGCCGATATAATCGAAGATAGATACATAGATAGATGCAACTTCTTCATAATACATCTTATTAATACAACAAGTGATCAACTATATATATGGAAATGAAGCAAGCAGCGACAAGGGAGGGATTATTGGCGAAGCATGCATTGCATGTAACTTATTCAAGCAATCGAGGACGACACGTCAGATCCGGAGGCGGCCTAGCCCTAGCCGATGTAGTACATGGGGTCGGGCAGCTTAAAGGTGCGGGCGCCCTCTGGCGTGCCGAGGATGTCGCTCCACTGGTCACCGATGTTGCCAACAATGACATACCCGGCGTCCAACAGCTTCTGTCTCTCACCGGACTTGAAGGTCACCCCGGAGCCCTTGAACTCCGCTGGCTTCAGCAGCACCGTCATCCACCCAGAGAACCCCTGCCGACGGAGGTTTGTGACGGTGGCGGTCCTCTGGACCTCTCTCCGGCCGGTGAGGATCACAGGCTTGATGCCGACCGAGAGCAACTTGTCGAACAGCCGCTTCGTCTCGGGCAGGGCAGGTGCGCTCGCCTGCCGCGCGTACTCTTGGAAGCTCGTCCAGTTATATGGCGTAGCCCTGTCAACCATGCATGTCACAAATGTTTTCATAAGGACGATTACGAAATAAATCCATTGATAAAGTAGCTATCACATCACTATCTCCGTGCAGTCCTCTTGTTTAGCTCGTCACTCACAGGGCATGCATGTATATGGTCCTTCTGGCCGTCTCCATGACTATGATTGGAGGTGACCCGTGACCAGCAACAATATCCAACACGTCCAATAATTATTTCACAAAAAAAACACGTCCAATAATTAAGTTTTTATATCCACTTCTGGTCTCATTTGTTTTTTTTTTCAGTTGTATTCATTGGAAGATGTTATGTGCCAGTTAAGGTTTTACCGGTGGTTTCTAGCTACCCAGTGAGTTGATGGTTTTAACAAGTTCTAGTCAGATTTCTACTTCATCTGAACGACAAGATTAATGCAAGTCTCTGCTCAAATCCACCTGCAATAACGCAAGTATAATGTGCACGTATGTACGCATCTACTCCCTCCGTCCGGAAATACTCGTCGGAGGAATGCATGTATCTAGATGTATTTTAGTTCTAGATACATTCATTTTTATGCATTTCTCTGACAAGTATTTTCGGACGGAGGGAGTATATAATATATGTGTATACTGCACGTACCCGAAGCCGTGAGTGGCGTAGTAGGGGAGGTTGGAGAGCGTGGTCTCGTCGACGTCGAAGACCCACACCTCCTTGCCGTTGCCGGCGAGCTTGAGGCTGTCGACGTAGGAGATGGCCTGGTCGATGACGAGCTTGGAATCGCGGCGGTAGTGACCGCCAAGCATGTAGTGCCCGACGTAGCCCTCGCAGCTGGCAGGGACCGTCTTCCAGTCACGCACGTTGTGCGCCTCCACACCCAGCCGCCAACTGTCACATGCCACGCCGGCGCGGCTCCCCAGCTGCCCGCCCGAGCCCAGCATGGGCCGCAGCGCATGGATGATCGGCGCCATGGCCTCTTCCATGGCGGTGACTGTGGCAACTGACGTCGGCATGTGGATGTTAATCTCCCATGCGCCGCTGGAGGCCACAAGAAGAGCCACGGCGGCGAGCAGGAGCAGCATCTTCGTAGCCATTGCCATTTGTACTTGTTGGTGCTTCCTGAGGTGCAGTGCTATGCAGAGTGTGTGGAGTGTCTAGCTTGTTATATAGGAAGTTTAAAGCTACATCAGTCCTACAGTACAGTGTGTGTGACGCTGAGTTTTTTTTTTTCAGGAGGAAAAAAACCCCGGCCTCCGCATCTATCGATGTACATAGCCATCAATGACAATGACCGTGATCTTGAAAGAAATTAAGTGACAAAAGAGGTGGTTGGTGTCGCTGGCGCGGTCGCATTCATAGCATGGAACACGTTGGTGTTGAGGAGACATTTTTTCGTAGGATTACAACACACAATTTCGATTGGTCTGTTGGGAACATGGGATAAGATGTATATGAGCCAATATTAACATACGGTCAAGTATGTGGTTTGTGTCATTGATGGATACGATCCAATCATTCAACAAACGCTTTTGATTGGTCGGTTGGTGTCATTGATGGGGCCTAGAACACGTTATGTGATATTTGTTGAAGGATTACATGTATGTGGCTATGTTTGGAGGTGGTAGATGTGTTGGATATGTGAGCAAATTTCAACCTAGAAAAGATTCAACAGGGCAACGATACTCAATGGTTGGCTTGCGGTCAGGTTGGTGTGACGCACGATACATCGCCATCCTAATTATTATGAATTGATTGTGACTCTGTCCCCCCAATGGTTATTTCTAAGGGGCAGAAAATCCCGTTTGCAAAAATCTCGGAGAATTTCAGATTTTTTTACGTCTGAGTTATCAAAACGAATTTTGAATTTAAAAAAATTTAGCATCAAAATATATTATATTTAACCCATTGTACATATTTTCTGTGCTTCACCGTGTCCTCGCTTTATAAATTTTCAATTCATATTTCTTATGAACTGCAAGTAGTAAACAGAGAGCTGATCACCATCCATTCACAGAATTAAGAGTGGTATAGGGGTTGTTGATGTCATTGTTGATGGGGCCTGGAACACGTTATGTGATGTGATATTTGTGGTAGGATTACATGTATGTGGCTGTGCTTGGAGGTGGTAGATGTGTTGAATATATATGAGCAAATTTTAACATAGGAAAGATTCAACATGGCAACAATACTCAATGGTTGGCATGCGGTCATGGTTGGACTGGTGCATGATGCATCAATATCCTACTGTCCCCCAATTTTTTTATTCCGGCTTTTTCCGGTACGGGCGGAAAATCCAGTTTCCAAAAAATCTCGGAGAATTACAGATTTTTACATCTGAGTTATCCAGAAGAATTTTGAGTTTAAAAAAATTTAGCGTGAAAATATATTATATTTAACCCATTGTACATAGTTTCCGTGCTTCACCGTGTGCTGGTAACGCAAATTTGCCATTCATATTTCTTATGAACAGCAAGTTGTAACAGAGAGCTCGACTAAGCCACCCATCCATTCACAAAATTAAGAGTGGTATAGGGTGTGTTGATGTCAATTTTGATGGGGCCGGGGACACATTATGTGATGTGATATTCGTGGTAGGATTATATGTATGTGGCTGTGTTGGGAGGTGCTAGATGTGTTGGATATATGAGAAATTTTTTAACCTACGAAACATTCAACATGGTAACAATACTCAAAGGTTGGCATGTGGTCACGGTTGGAGTGGTGCTCCATGAATTGATTGTGACTTTGTCCCTCCCCCCCCCCCCCCCCCCCCCCTCCAATGATTTTTTTGTTTTCATCTTTTTTTGAGGTAGGGGCTGGAAAACCTGGGTTCCAAAAAAATCTCATGAATTCCGGATTTTCCAAATGAATTTTGAATAAAGAATTACATCAAAATATATGATATTTAACCCATTGTGTACAACATGCATGGTTAGAGCATCTATAACCTACCACCCCCCTACACGTCACGGTTGGAGTGGCGCACGATGCATCGACATCCTGAATATTATGACTTGATTGCGACTATGCGCCCTCCCCCCCCCCCCCCCCCCCAAAAAAAAGGTTTTTTCTTTTGTCTGCCTTTTCCGGCAGGGGGCGGTTTCCAAAAAATCACAGGAACTCCGGAATTTTTTCTTCTGAATTTTCCAAACAAATTTTTTATTTTAAAACAATGCGTCAAAATATATGATATTTAACCCATTGTGTACAACATGCATGGTTAGAGCATCTGCAACCTCCCCCTCCCCCCATTCCCATCACGGTTGGAGTGGCGCACGATGCATCAACATCCTCATTATTATGACTTGATTGTGTCTCTGTCCACCCCCCCCCCCCCCCCCCCGCCCCAATATTTTTCGTTGTTTTTGGCTTTTTCCAGCAGGGGGCGGAAAACCTGGCTTCCAAAAAATCTCAGGAATTCCGGATTTTCTTTTGAATTTTCCAATCAAATGTTGAATTTAAAAAATTAATGTCAAAATATATGACATTAAACCCGTTGTGTACAACACACGCGGCTAGAGCATCTACAACCGAAAACACCCATACCCACCCCAAATGCACGGGCTGGTTGCCCGGTCACTGCCTGGATGAGAAAACCGCACCCAACCGTGTTCCCCACAACCAGCACAAACGCTCCGGCAACCCCCATATCCAGCCCATATGTAGGGCTGATATGGGGAGGGCCGGACGCGCCCGGGTCGCCGCCACGTCGGATCGGCCTGCTATGGCACACGCTGCCCTCACCACCATTCCCCACAAAAACTCTATCCGGCTAAGGAACACTAATCAAAGTGTCAAACCCCACTCCACACTAAGTCCTCTCGACCACTTCGCTAAAGAAAGCACTCACTGAATTACTTACTGAATCTCGTCTTTCTCTCGGCGCCGAGAATTTTTGCGTCTCCTCCCCCTCCTCTCCTAGTCTCTCGGTCCCCCTTCCGCCATGGCCGGCCACGACTCCGGCAGTGAGACCGATCTGATGGACTGGGATGGCCTAGTGAAGGAGGACTCCAGCTCTGGCAGTGATGCGTCGGACGACGAAGAGTGTGGCGCTCCGCATTGCCATCTAGCAGTCATGGTTAGACACCAGCGGGAGGTCAAGCTCCATCACGTCTGCTGCCAGCTCCTTCGAGTCCTGCCGACGCAGTAAGGGCTATCTCACCTGTCCTATCCCATGGTCGCCTGTACAAATCGGCACCGCTCCAGATATGCAGGAGGGCGCCCCCTCCCCTTCCCCTCCGGCGCCAGTACCGCCTGGGTAGTGTTGGGTGCTCTTGCCGGCGGCTCCCGTGGATGTGCTTGACGGAGTCAGAGGCCAAGGTTGCCAACCATGAGGGGAAACATGCCGTGGCTGTGGCGGAGCCCGACACTTCCAGCCAACGCGCCGACTCCATCACTCTCGGCTTGGAAGAGGCATTCCTCTGCGCGATCGTGCGCCGGTCGCTGACCATGACGAAGACGGACGCCAAACGGTTCTAGTACAAAAATATGAAGGCGCTCCGGCTCGGGCTCAAATCTTTGGAGTGCCTTGCAAGGGAGAAAAACAAGGCATGGCCAAGGCGGCCTCCATGCCTATGAGCAGGCTCGCACCATCCGCCGCCTCTCCGACTACATCTGCTCGGCATGGGAGAGACGCACCACCACGAACGACGACGATGATCCTCCCTCCACGGACGCGTGCATGAAGGAGATGGACGGCTGTGCCGCCAACCGCTAGGGAAAGGGCACGACCAAGAAGTGGTGGTCCCGTCCTCTACAATGTCTTTTTTAATTAGTATCTAGTTTAATCCAGTAAACTTTGTGATTGAGTCTGTGCATGAACAATCTATGCCTCAATCTATCTATATTTTTTGTCCCGTGAACTCATTTGTGATGTTGATCTACGTGTTACGTTGCTCCATGCATTATATGGATTTGGGTGCGGGCATTTGGATACTACGATTGTGGACATAGATATAAGTGAACTGTGCGGTCACTTCCAGCGGGCACGTCGAACGTGCAAAGGGGCTTAGATACGCCAACTGTGGTTGCAGATGCTCTTACCATCAGGAATTAGCGAGCGGCCGGTAGCATTTTGGTACCTCTAGGCCAAGTGTATGCTTGTGAAAACATATGCATGTGCAGCCTATTTGACCATTATTATATGGTTTAAGTTAAAAAGACCAAGATTTTGTATTTTGGTATAACTCCTCCTCCAATAGCAATGTTAGACTAGAGTTAAACCACTTGACACATGTGAGTGGGCTACTATAATTTATTTTGAATTATTGTAATTACTTAATGAGCTTGACACAATAATTCAAATGAGATGTGTGCGATGCCCCCCCCCAACCCGCGTCATCCGCTACTGGGCAACTCTGGGGCCGAACTCCTAGATCCGGCTTAGACCATGCCCACCTCCTCCCTTCTTCGCCCGCCCTCGCCGGCGGCCGCCGCGGCCTTTGCCTGGGTGGTTGGCGGCGACGGCGGGGCGTCCTTGCATTCTCCCTTGTCTAGGTCGCACCCCTTGTCCTCAGCTCCTGTTGACGACCCTCCTTCCCGTCAACCTCACCCGGTAGAGGCGCGCGACTCCTGGATCCGGTTGTTGTGGCGTCGGCCATGTTGGTCGTCGTCCTTGTCGTGCTCCGGAGACGCCCGGGTTTCTACTCCCGCTTGGCCGCCCGGTTCCTACCCGCCTCACATATGGGTTCATGTCGGCCGTTGCTCTCTGACTGGCCGGCGGGATTGCTGCTCCCGCTCCCGAGCTCCAGGATTTGGTGTCTTGGGAGTTCACTAGGTTGGTTTCTGGTAGGCCTGTCCCTTTTGAGTACCACAGGCCCCCTTCTTTTGCCTTGTAGTTATGGTGTGGATCTGGTCCTGTCATACTAGAGTGGTGTTGGGGCTTCCTTGCGGATTTAGGCTAGGCTCCTTTTGTACCTTTTTCTTTCTTGTGTTTGCATGTATCACTGCTAGGTTGTAAGCTGCTACAACTCTCTGTATCTTTGCCGTTTCTTGTTTCTTTATTTTGTACCTTGCTTCACTGTAATCCTAGCCGGTTGATGACTTTGTCAATTCAGATTCGGGACAGGTCAGAGCCTTTTCTCGGGCATGGCCGATGCCTTTTCTCTAAAAAAAGAGATGTGTCATTCAGTCTTGATGTAGAGTTCCCAGCCGGTACTCAAGTAATCGACGTACTACATATGCCGTGATCAGTGGGACGCGGAGTTTCTGCTCCCGAGCTCAAATGAGCTCGGGTGAACAGTAAAATCGAAAATAAATAAAACAATTCATCAAGGAATCACATTCCTGAAAGCCGTGGCAAAATAAAATCGATACTATGAAAATGCTACTTTCAAAACCATTTTGGAGCACTGATTTTATTTTTATTTTTTTGCCACGCCTTCCAGGAATGTGATTACTTGACGAAATTTTGGGAGCTCTTAAAACTTTTGTCAATGTTTGTCACGGAAAAAATCAGGTTTTTTTAATGTTTTTTTGATTTTACTGTTCACCCAAACTCATTTGAGCTCGGCACCGGAAAGACAATTTCATGATCAGTGATCATTTTTCCTCATATAATTTTCCTATATTTCTACATTGATTTTCTTAGATTTGTTTTGATGTTTTCTATCACAAGTGTCAGTTTAACATCTAGCTAGCTAGCTACCCAGCTAAGCACATATTTCGATATGGTTGGTGTGGCGCATGATGCATCGACTTCCCAATATTACCAATTCATTGTGCTTTTGTCCCACTCAGTCTCTAGATCACTACGTAATTTTAGGTCATCATTATCCATATATCTTTTCTAACTTGTATTAAAAACAGAATTAATACCAAGAAATATTTTCTTAAATTTATGTCATCCAGCTCTGTATCTAATAATAAAGCGGCAAGCGGCGATCGCTTCTGGTCATACGTCATCGGCATTTTTGCAGAAAAGTCCCTGTATTATTTAAATTCAACCCGCAGTCCTAGTTTAAGTGGCCAAACCTTTTTCAGATTTTACGTAACCTCCCCCCGCCCCCAACACACAGGCGCAGACACATTCTAGTAATCAACCCGCAGTTCCCTTTTAAGTGACAAATTGAATCTTTTTATGCATTTTCTTAGAAAACACCATGTCTTTTATGCTAATTAACCCACAGTCTACGTACAACCATTCTTTTAACATCCATATCTTTTAAACCATAACTCCAATTTTAACATGTTTTATATGAAATTTGATTAGAAAAATGTGTAGAATCCGAATATGATGTTATTTTTACCTTTTAACCAATTTTAAAATGCTATTTAGGTGCAACCTGGATAAATAGCGCACACACAAATTGGTGACAAAATTAATGTAGCAAGACAAAAACCTCATCTTATGCCACGGGATCGGCTTAAGATTGACCACATGCAAGCGTGTTGCGGTTATGTAAGCACTATGATCATCGTATGCAAGAATGCGACGACAGACAAATGGCAACAAGATGGGATGTCATGTTGAAATAAATAACATGGACCTATTGGTTTCTTTACTCATGATTATTTGGGTTACGAGCATGTGGCATCTCTTTCTCCCGGTTGCAATGCACAGGCTCTTTTGTTAGTCTAGCTTATGCCTCCAAATCAATCAAAGTTAACAAATTGATTTGGTACCGCACAAAATACAGGACAAGAAATCTTATCCCTTTGGGATTTTTCCGTTTTTGTCCTTCTGACTAACCATATTCATGTACGATTCCATGTCATTATCACTTTAGCACTCTGTCTTAACAGGACATTGCAGTTCATCCCTTTGACTTTCCACATTTTCCAATCAAGCCATTGCAATCATTTCTATTCAATTGCAGAAGGCTTAGAGTCTAGAATGTATATTTGTTAAAAATCATAGAGCTCAAAAGACAAATAGTAATAACCAGATGGTTAAATTGCTGATGATCAACCATTTGTCTTACCTCATTTTAGAATCAAGCCATTGTGGTCATTGGACTTGGAGCCACAAGGTTGAATTAGTCAATGATTGTGGACTAGGAAAAGCAGTGAGCAGTCAAGTGCGAGTGGTGTATGCGCCTCCCTAGATGTGAAAAATGTAGGGCCAACAATTGGTGTGGGTATAAGACCGGCTAGGGTTGTTCATCAAACACGACACGCACGCGACGCATGAAGAGACTGGCGGTGGAGTAGGTGTGTGTGTGTGTGTGGGCGCGCGCGCGCGCTACTCACGGCATCATTCCGAACAGCCCAACTCCACTAAGCTGGATCCGTCGATATGAGGTCTATCCATGTACAAAAAGGTGAAGCGACAAAAATCAAGTTCTACGGATTTGGGAAACACATAGTTTGAAAACTTTACCTCAAGATGCCACCGCCTAAGTGACATATCCTTAATGTCCTACAAGTGCATAGAGTTGAGCTGTAGCGTTTTGAAAGTAAGAGCATCGGTCGAACAGAGAGTTTAGAACATGGTCCAAAGTAAAAGCGGTTGTAGAAGTGAAATATTGCAAGAGTGTGGTTATGAAATTTGAAGTGTGCAAAAGTAATTGTGAGAAAAAGGGAGAAATGGAAAGTAATGAAATCAGTGATAGGGCTAAGGCACTTTCATGGAATCTAGACTCGGATAACTAATCCATCATATATGTATTTTTGTCTGGGGGAGCCAAATAAATGTACATGCATACTACCCAGCAGCGACCGCAGCGCATGGTTCGTCGGTGCCATGGTCTCGTCCATGGCAGTGGCTGTAGCAACTGACGTTGGCATGCGGATGTTAATCTCTCTTCCGTCGCTCGAAGCAACAAGAAGAGCCATGGCGGCGAGCAGGAACATGTTCGTAGCCATTGCCATTTCTACTTCTTGGTGCTTCCTGAGGTGCAGTGCTATGCAAAGAGTGTGGTGTCGCTAGCTTGTTAAATAGGAAGGGGAAAACTACATCAATCCTACAGTACAGTGTGTGAGACCGTGAGTTCTTTTTTCTGAGAAAAAGGGAAATCCCCGGCCTGTGCATCCATCGATGGACACATGCTTCTATGACCATGACCGTGAGCTTTAAAGAAATTAAGTGACAAAAGAGGGGCTTGTTGTAATTGGCAGGGTCGCATTCACAGCATGGAACACGTTGGTGTTGGGGCGACATTTTTGTAGGATTATAACACAGGCTTTCATTTGGTCGGTTTGGATAAGATGGATATGAGCCAATAATTCAGCTAACATACGATCAAGTAGTCACGACCACCGTACCTATTTTCCCTGCTTTACCATGTGCTGGCTATGCAGATTTGTCATTCATATTTCTTACGAACTGCAAGTAGTAACAGAGAGCTCACCTAAGCCAGCCATCTACTCACAGAATTAAGAGTGGTATAGGGGTGTTGGTGTCACCAATTGGTCCTGGAACACGTCTTGTGAGATTTGTGGAAGGATTATATGTATGAGGCTGTGTTTGGAGGTGGTACATGTGTTGGATATCTGAGCAAATTTGAACCTAGGAAAAATTCAATAGGGCAACAGTACTCCATGGTTCGCATTCGGTAAGGTTCGTATGGCGCACGATGCATCGAGACAGGAATTGATTGTGACCTTGTCCTCCAATGTTTTTTTTCTTGATTCCGGGTCTTTCTGGTACACGACGGTAAATTCGGTTTCCAATAAATCTCTGGAATTCCGATTCTTTTCGTCAAAAAATTTCAAATGAAAATTGAAATTAAAAAAATTAGTGACAAAATATATTATATTTAACTCATTGTACATACTTTCCCTGCTTTACCATGTGCCTCCTATGCAGATTTGCCATTCATCTTTCTTAAGAACTGCAAGTAGTAACAAAGAGTTGGCCTCCATTCACGGAGTAAAGAGTGGTTTAGGAGTGTTGGTGTCGTTGATGGGGCCTGGAACATGTTATGTGATATATATTTGTGTAAAGATTACATTTTTTTCTTCGAAAAAGTGGATTACCCCAGGCCTCTGCATCACTCAGTGCAGAAAGAAATTTTATTAATTGGAATGGCTACATGTAGGTGGCTGTGTTTGGAGGTGGTAGATGTGTTGGATATATGAGCAAATTTCAACAGAGGAAAGATACAACAGGGCAACAATACTCAATGGTTGGCATGCCGTCAAGGTTGGTGTGGCGGCGAAACCAACCTGTGGTTGGATGGTTAGAGGGCAGTGGTATCCCCAGCCCACCAGGGTTCGAGTCCCGGTGCTCGCATTATTGAGTCCTGAATTTATTTCAGGATTTCCGGCAATGCGCTTTCAGTGGGAGGAGACGTTCCCGTCGACGTCGAGACGTCTACGATGACTTCATAAATCTCAAGATGATATGCTGGCTCAGTCTCTCGAAGGTACTCATAGGGGTAGGGTGTGTGCGCGCGCGTTCATAGGGGTAGTGTATGCGCGTATGTATAAGCGCTTCGTCTGTACTATGTTAAAGAAAAGGTTGGTGTGGCGAACGATGCATCGACATCCTTATTATTATGACTTGATTGTGACTCTCTCCCCCCAATGTTTTTTTATTCTGGCTTTTTTCCTGTAGGGGCCGGAGAATCCGGTCTCGAAAAAATCTTGGGAATTCCATATTTTTTTCTTCTAAATTTTCCAAACAAAAATTGAATTTATAAAAATTTAGCATCAAAACATATGATAGTTAACCCATTGTGTAAGGCACACATGGTTACCTTCGGGAAGTAGCGTGTTCGACAAGCCTGTAGCATTTCGGTACCGCTAGGCCCCATGTGCATTCTTTTGAAAACATAGGCATGCACAGCCTATTTGACCAATACTCTTCGGTTTAAATTCAAAAGGAGTAAGCCTTATATCTTGGTACTAGTGGCTGGGCGCGCCTCCTATACGTTCCAGTGCCTACCAGTCTAGCTGATGTAGCTGTGAACGTGCATGTGTGGTCCAGAGGAGCACAATTGTTAAACTACGAACACAGTTACGACGATGCTAATGGACATGCCATCCATCACCGGCCATGTTGCAGTAAATTATGAGTTTCGATTGTATGTATGGTCACATAGCTTACAACAAAACTTGAAAAAAAAAATACAAGATAGAGCATAAGAACACCAAAATAACTCGGTAACAAAATATGCCTGGAGCAAAAACAACAGAAATACAATACAGATTTCAAAGAATGATTTGGTGAAGTTCCTATATTTCAAATGGGGTCTAGTCTAAAATGTAAAATTAGGACTATCACATAGGATCCAGCTGCAAGTGTGATCGCAGAAAAGTTAGTAGTAAACGCGAGGACAACAGCCGTGTGATCGCAGATAACCAATGAGAGGATCGTCAGTTGTCACCTTGGCGAGGTCCCTGGCCAGCTAGCTTCCTGGACGTCTGGACGAGCGAGTCCCTCTCCTTCACCAGCTTAGCCTACACGACAAGAAGAAGATCAACCACAAAATCTCAGCACCAGCTAGCAACCAGCAAAACCAAAGCGGCGAGGCGACCGAGGTCACGTACTTTGTCTTCGAGGATGACGCGGAGGCGGGTGTCGTCGTCGCGGAGGGCCTAGCCAAGCGCGTCGGCCCTGTCGGCGTGCTCGGCGGCGAGGAGGTCCTTGTCGACCAGCTTCTGGTGGAGGCGCGCGGCCTCGTGCTACAGGCGGGAGGTGCGCGCGGCCACGGCCACAGCGGTGATCTTGCGGGCCACCTCCAGCTGGTCGTACGGGCCTCAGACAGCCCGGCGCCCTCGGCGGGAGGTGGAGGCGCCGGCGAAGAACCAAGAAAATACTGACTTCTAATATAAATGAAATGGGGCGCTGATCTGATTGCCCGGACATATGCTCTGTGAATGCTCTTATCAATGATGAGGTTCTTTCGGCACACAAGATTCTGCACAAGTCCATTAAATGGTAAGGACTTTATGCAAGAATGTAGTTTCAAATGGTACAGCACAAGAAGATGAAAAAAATTTAAGACGCTCATATATCAAAGATCGTATCTCCCCAAGTTCCATGAACGAATAAGCCCCCTTTCTATATGCAATTGCCACATACCGTATCATTAAATAAAATGGTTACGAACATTAGTTGAGCAAAGTTTTGTCCACAAGGAAAGTACCATGGCTGGAGTTGTGCTCATGACATCAAAGTGATAAAATCATGGAAAGGCATCCCTCTAAAAAAATTCCAACTTTGCTCAAAATAGGCGGTCCATCAATCTTACAGTGCAAATCATGTCATGGTAGTCTTGCAATTATCCTTTGACACCTGCTTGCACAAAGAGAATACATATAATGACATAAAGATTAAAACTCAATGAGCTGAATTAATGTGATGCAAGATAAGTACTGGCAGTACCGAGTATAGCATACAACAAAGAACATCACAATCGATTGCTTCTTCAACTCCATCTTGGAATTGTCAGAGAGATCTCCTTGCCAGATAATCACAAGTCAGCTATGAGTCAGTGGTCAAGAATGTTTCTACTCAAACAAACCAAACGCAGTAGCCTACCAAGTTCATCTCACCTTACCTCCCTCCCTCCATCCATCCACCACAAACGAACTGAGATACTGCCTACTGGATGCTGCTGCTGCTTCTTCAGAGTATTTCTGATGTGTGGCTTCTTTGATAATGATCCAAAATGGAAGATGCATTTATTTTCAAAGAAAGACCAACATCCGAGTTCCATAGGAAAATAGAACAGCTTCCATACAAGCAAATTAGCATATGGTGGCTATGGATGCACGCATTAAAAAAGGCATAAATCTACAGAATGGCAGAAGTATAAACCTCACAGAGACTGAACTAAGAAAACAGCTCTGCTGAAAGAACATGAATACGTCATGAAATAAAGGCCAGATATGACATATCTCAGTTTAAACTGACGGTCGTCCGCATCGTTGTGGTGCCTTTTAAGGCGGGATTGTGCGTAGTAATCAAGCTGATGTATTTGTTAACATGTTAGGCTTAGTTTAGCAAGAAGACAAACGCATATGCACGACAGTTGCATGTTGGTGGTAAAAAATATAAGGCACGACAATATAACTGCATTAGGAAGAGTGTCCATTCATAAAACAGAGCCAGCCTAGTAGTTCTATTGATACTAATAGGTTTACATTAACATAGAAGGGCCAGTCTTACAAGGTGGATCAATAGAATTCTGATAAAGGCAATCTTACAAGGTGGGTCTTTTTTATCAGATCAACTGAGAAGAAAGAATGTTAATCTATCAGGCATGAACAAATTATCATAAAGGAAGTCAATTTGAAGCAAGATAGATGTAGATTCTGATAAAAAATGATACCCATAGAGTAATAAGCTTTAGATCATGCGTTTCGGGGTGGATCAATAGGATTTGATGCAAATCGATGAAATATTTCGACAATCTATCAGAAGGATAGAACTTGTGATGCAGGAAAGGCAGTTATCTAGCATGATCAATTTCAGCCAGCAGAACAGATATATGGAACAAGTATTCTAGATGATAACTAACAAAGAATAAAAGGGTTAATTTCATGGGAACATAATAATTGCTGCCACAAGTATTACCCACCACGTTTTATCCATCAGGCTAACCAAAAGAGTAGTTTGACATGGGCAAAATAATGGAAGTATGTGACTTTAGGAACTCACAGAGTGATCCTAAAGTGAAGACATTGTAGCATGTACTCCATCCAAACAACAAGTGACATGTATCTTTAGATAAAATGGCTGCCTCATGGGCCACCAATATATTTAGTGAAGTGCTCAATTCAGTTGATACATCTGATGGAATTAGACATGAGGCTGACCAAGTATCTGAAAAAACATGAACAAAAGCCAAATGAGTTCATAATTCTTGATAGATCACGATAAAGCTTTTTCCAGCATGCATTGAATAATCATCTTGGGGGCAACTTTAAGATAACTAAACAATTTGTCTTGCCATGTTTAAATAAAATGAAGGGTTCTACTAAACTTCTAGTAGCAAATATCTCACATGATCACAGAGGGGCATAATTTCAGCCAACGGAAAAAATAAGTATTTGTTGCAAACACAAACAATTCCAGGTTCACTTGTTGAAATTATACCTAAACAAAATCCAATAATCATCTCTCTAAAAAGAAAGACTCGCTCACTCGCAGTATATTGAACTAATCTGTGACGCAGCAGGAGGAGGAGGAAGACTCGCCGTCTGGCTGCAGAGCATGGAAGCTTTCAACGGCGGCGCCACCAGTCGATTTCGTGGCCATCCACCACCAACCGCCGCAGCTGCACCGGTGCCGCAGCCGCTCTTTGCCATATGCGCCAGCTTGGCCCACCTCGCCGAGGCAAAGGGGAACGTCGTGGCTGCGGTCGGCCTGCAGTCGAAGAAGACCTTCGTCTCCGCGGCCATGATGCTGATTCCGGGATCTATTCTGGATCCCCGCCTCGTGCTCCTCATGGATCTACGACCATCTTCCTTCCTCCTCGTATCCCTGCTTGAGGCCCCCGTCGCTACGGACAAATCCCACATCAATCGGCCGTCGCCATCACGGGTTTCGCATAAAAATGGGGAGAGCGGATGGGTGGAGCGCCGGCCAAGGGAAGGAGATGGGGTGAGGCAGAGCGGCGGCTGCGGCGGAGAGCACAGGGGAGAGAGAAGATGTCGCAAGGTTGCGTGTGGGCTTGAGGAAGAGGAAAAGGAATCTGAGTGCCGAGCGCCCTTCTCCCTGCCCGTTAAGCTTCTGCTGCCTCTATTTTTTCCTACTTATTATTTCCCCAGTAAGCGCTCAACACGTGGCCCACTCAAAACAAGAGCTGCGGTTCTGCCCAACCCACGCGCTCTCTTCGATACGACGTGGCACCATTGAGCGTTCGCCCTTACCGCGACCGTTAATGGGTTTAATAACTCCTCCACTAGCAATGTGAGACTAAAGTTAAACCACTAACACGTCTGAGTGGGACACTAGAATTTATTTTTAATTATAGCAATTATTTAATGAGCTTGGCATAGTAATTCAAATGAGACGTGTGCGATGACGTTAGTTCCTGACCGGGGCAATGACTGTGTAGGGTATGGGATGATGGCACAGCGTGGATTTGTGCAGCGAATTGGTTAACAACAACTCAAGGAGCGGCCACAATTTGATGGTGTTCATGTTGTTGGGTGCTCAATCTAACAAAGAAATCTCACAATCCTGCCTGAAAACAGGAGAGGGTGCGATCTGATTAACTCAAACGGTAAGGTAAAGAGGAGGGGATGAGGCAGAGAAGCAGTTCTGGTTGAATCGGGGGATGGCGAAGAGGAAGCAAATGTAGACAATCTCCAGGAACTTGGGAGCGGCATAAAAAAGGATCGGGGATTCAGAGGAAAGAACGGTTTTGGGCAGCTGAAAATGTGAGGATTAGGAGCAGATTTTTTTATTAGCAAGGACATGGGATCGCATGGACTTGTAGGCCCATGAACTTGGCTGAGCCCTCCAGTGTGCTTCTGAACCGGAAGAGACAAGATGGTACCTACTCACATTAACTGCAAAGAGCCAGACATGAATTACTGCAATTCGGAGCGCATATATCACAGGAAATACCCCATGGATGCCAGATCTCAAGGTGAAGGGGCGGGTTAGATAACGAAAGCATCTGAGCACGGGCTCAAAAATGTATTTTCAATGTAACTTTGTCTCCTAATAAATAAAGCTAGCCATGAAGACTTTTCATTCAAAAAACAGGCACCACACTCAATACTGTGCCGCTGCGGCAAATAAGAAAAGCCTGGTAGAGTTTATACCAAGAAACAACCCGGTCGAGACTGGCGAGCCCCGAAATTTTGGCGGCCCAGGCCAGGTGTCTGAATAGAGAATCTAGGCATTTCAAACCAAATTCTGAAGAAAAAAAAAAGGCATTTCATAATGCCACCGACTTGCGTATAAAACGTGCGTGCATGCGTGCATGGATGATGACTCACTCTTTCAATCCTCCTTTTGCCTTTGCACCAAAGCATCTTTACTTTATCCTCCAAAGTTTACTCAAAAAGCACGCGACTTTAATCACCCGTGGATTAGTTAAACCTAATGTGTCACTTTGATTAGAAACGGCATATATCACAGCGTTAGTGGGACGCTATTTTATCCAAAGGGAATGGATCATGCATGCTCTACCAGTAAGAAAAGAAAAGGGAAAGGGAAAACAACTACTCCCTCTGTTCCAAATTACTCGTCGTGGTTTTAGTTTAAATTTACGAACTAAAACCACGACGAGTAATTTGAAACGGAGGGAGTAGCAGAAAGCAGGTTCAGTATGTGCGTGCACTTTATAAAGTGACATATTAGGTTTTTAGCCGATCATACGTTTTTTCTTTCTTTGTGCACCAGCTGCCCGATCATGGGTATTATACTAAATAGTAGCTCCGCTTTTAGCTGATCACCTTTATTTTTACAGTATTTAGCTGATCACCTTTATTTATACAGTATTTAACTGATCACTTTGCTTCGCTTCAGCCTGCTTCAAAGGATCATGGCCCCATTATGAGTGTACATCTCTTTAACTAACTAGCACGGTTTAGCCTAAAAGTTGGTTTTACTTTGTACACTAGCTGCATGTTCCCCCTACGTAAGCTTTACGGCCCTCTCATTTTCCATTTTCTTGCAAAACATTTTTTTGCATAAAGGCCAAATGTCATATACTATTAAGTAGCAAAAAACCTTACAAATACGTCTCTAAAGAAATTCAAAATTACATTAAGATTTTTAGTAGTGTAGGAGTCTTCTCCTTCCTGGATGTACCAAAATCGCATGGCATGCGCAAAGCTCATTGCTGCCTCTAAGCTTTCATCTCTGCAGTCCTATGGTTTTGCGATCCGTGAGGTGCTTTGCAACAAGATTATGGAGAACAACCAGAGCTGCAAATTAACAACTAGGCAAAGCCAAAACACGGTAATACACATTGGTAACCATAAGCTGTGTAATAAATTAATTATACATCTATTGTGCTCACATCGACAAACATTCGTTGCTTGCACATGACTACTAAACATGCGGCAGGAGTTGTATACACGTACTTATCGGAGTAAGGCTGATCAATTAAATTAAGCTCCGAATTGCCAGCCCCTTGGCATGTTAGCCGATGGACTTCACGTGTGTGCACATTGCAAGCAGCTTCTCGTGTACACTGCTCTATCAAATTCCCCGGGCTTACCCTATAAAAGCAGCACCGCAGCTAGCATTCGGAGCTCACTTTTCTTAGCTCCTCTACTCGTCAACACCACCAGGCCCAGCAAACAGTACTGTTCGTGAGAGGGTCATATCCAAACATGCCGGACGTGATCACGGACACGGCGCTGAGCATGGCCGAGTCCTTGCTGGTCAGCGCCATTGGCAAGGCCGCCTCTGCTGCCACCAACAAGATGAGCCTCGTCATGGGTGTGCGCAAGGATATCTGGTATGTTCATATGCACGTCTTTTGTTCGAGTCATGATGAACTTCCCACATCTAGCCTTCTGCATTCTATCATGGAACTGGCATCCAATACCCCTTTTTCTGTTAAGACTTTAAGTCCCTTTTGTTGGGTTGACACCGGTTGGATATCTTAATTCTCATGAAAGAGAAAAAAACTGTTTTATATATTCAGCTCTGACTTATATTATGGCACCAAGTATTCAGGGTGGGCTTGGAACCTGCACGCATGGAGCTGCAGATATAATTTGGAAATCTGCGGAAGTGTACTAAGTGTCTTGTGCTTTTTTCATTCGGTAGGTTCATCAAAGATGAACTAGAAACAATGCAAGCATTTTTGGTGGCTGCTGAAGCAATGAAGGAGAAAGACGTGCTACTTAAGGTGTGGGCGAAGCAAGTAAGAGACCTGTCCTACAATATTGAAGATTGCCTTGGTGAATTCATGGTGCATGTGGCGAGCCCAAGCAGGTTGCGGAAGCTGATGAAGCTCAAAGATCGCCACCGAATCGCCATGCAAATCCGAGATCTCAAATCAAGAGTTGAAGAAGTGAGCAGCAGGAACACACGCTACAACCTGATTCAAAAGAACCAGATCACTAGAGCCATTGCTGAGAGGGATTCTTGCATGGAAGATATTCGCAACCAGTCAGCGAGCAACATTGATGAAGCTGCACTTGTTGGGATATCCAATCCCAAACAAAAATTAATAAGGCTTATAGATGTTAATGCCAACAACAACCCTGCTCAGGTAGTATGCGTGGTTGGCATGGGTGGTCTGGGTAAGACTACTATTGCAAGGAAGGTTTATGAGAGTATGAAAAACTTTTCGTGTTGTGCTTGGATCACTGTCTCGCAGTCATTTGTCAGGATGGAGCTTCTCAAACTTTTGATCAGAGAACTTTTTGGCGATGAAGCACTCAAGAGGCAACTTGATGTGAAGGTGGTGCGAGAAGAGTATCTCGCCAGCTACCTCAGAAAAGAGCTACTTGAGAAGAGGTACTTTGTTGTTCTTGATGATTTGTGGCACATGAATGATTGGAACTGGATCAGAACTATTGTTTTTCCTAGTAGTAACAACAAAGGCAGCCGGATAATGGTGACAACACGAGATGTTGGCTTAGCTAAGAAGTGTAGTTTGGAACCTTCTTCTATACCACTTATATACCAACATCAACCCCTAGAAACAAATGATGCCATAAATTTGCTATTAAGGAAGACTAGGAAAAGTGAGGAAGACATGACAAATGATGAGAGCATGAGGAAAATAGTCACTAAGATAGTGAAAAAGTCTGGAGGGTTACCCCTTGCTATTCTTACAGTAGGAGGCATGCTTGCCACCAAAGCGATAGACCAGTGGCAAATGATTTATGACCAAATCCCCTTAGAGCTAGACAGCAACGAAAACCTTGAACCGATGAAGAGGATGGTTACACTGAGTTACAACCACTTGCCTTCTCATCTTAAGTCATGTTTTCTGTATTTAAGCATATTTCCCGAGGATTTCAAAATCAAAAGGAGGCGTCTGGTAGAAAGATGGATAGCCGAGGGGTTTATTATCACCACGGGTAAATCGCGTGCTGAGGAGGTTGGGAATAGTTACTTTGATGAACTAATCAACCGAAGCCTGATTCAATCAGTAAAAGTGAACATAGAAGGAACTGTGAAGAGCTGTCGAGTTCATGACATCATTCGTGATGTCATGCTGTCAATTTGTAGAGATGAAAATTTTGTATGCTCAACTTGGGATAAGGCAACCGGCGTAGCAGGAGATAACTTCCGCCATGTAGCATATGAAGGCAGTTGGTGCCCAAATAAAGGCTTGGATTGGAGCCATGTCCGGTCATTGACTGTGTTTGGTGAGAGACCCATAAAGCCAGCACCTTCAGTTTGTTCGCCGGACTTTAGGATGCTTAGAGTCTTGGATTTGTATGATGCCAGCTTTGAAATTACACAAAAAGATATCAACACTATAGGGTCGTTACTTCATTTGAAGTATGTCAATGTTGGGTCTTCTTATGCTGGTTCGGATATTCAGAAGCTCCCAAGATCCATAGGAAAACTACATGGCTTGCTGAGTTTGGACATAACAGGTGGTTATGTGACATCATTACCAACTGATATCACTAAACTACAGAGCCTTCGTAGCCTCCGATGTAGCAAAGCAGGAAGCTGGTGTTCTAGGAACTGTTGCATACCCTCACCTTGTTATCTGGATATTGTGTGTCTGCCATGCTGGTTCTGGACTGGTGGTTTGCCCGATTCTGAAGGTGTGAGGGTGCCCAGAGGGATCAGCAACCTAAAGGAGTTAGAGATACTAAAGGTTGTGGACATTGAAAGAACCAGTAGGAAAGCAGTTGAAGAGCTTGGGGAGCTTATAAAGCTCAGAAAGTTAAGTGTGACACTAGGGGCAAGCAAGCAAAAGAGCAAAACACTTTGGACATCCCTTCAGAAGCTCTCTTCCCTGCTCTCTCTTTGCATGGTTGCAAGCTATCGGAGAAGCGACCTTAAGTGGTTGAGTTCTGTTTCCTCCCCCCCTCCTCTCCTGAAGACTCTGAATTTGTCGGGAGAACTCGGGGAGTTGCCTGACTGGTTTGGTGGTCTGGTACACTTGGTGAAGATTTACTTGACGTCAAGCAGTCTGACCGATGGAGATAAAAGCATGGAACTACTAGGCGCACTGCCCAAGCTCATGCTCCTTCGTCTTGATTGGGGGTCTTATGTTGGGGAGAGACTAACCTTCAAAGCGAGAACATTCCCAATGCTGAGGAAATTGGTTATTGCTGGCGTGGAGGAACTGAGAGAGTTGAAGTTCGAGGTGGGCACGTCTCCCCAGTTGGAAAAGATAAAAATCAGTGCCTGCTCGTTGAAATCCGGGATTACTGGTGTCAAGCAGCTTCCAAGTCTGATGGAGATTTCACTTGGTCCTGGTGGCGAAGTGGCGAGGCTTGGTGCGCTGCAAATTGAGCTGGACGCGCACCCCAACCGCCTTGCTCCTGCCCTGCGACTGTTGTGGGACCGAAGCGAGCACGACCTAGGTGGCGTCAACGTCCAAGGATCCACTACTGCGTCTGCGCTGCAAGTGGAGGAAGCAACTGACGGTGAGGAATCATCTCTCCATCCCGGCCCTGCAGCAGTGCCGACGAGAGAGAGCTCCTCACAGGTGGTGGCCGTGACGACCCGAAGCCACAGGTCAGCACTACCTAGTTATCGACTACACTAGATGCCCTATATACATTTTGCACAACCGAACATACTCATATGCTATCCCTTTGTTGTTGCTGTAGCAGCCAAGACCGCGCCGGAGGGGACGGCAATGGCGAAGGCGACGAATTCTCCTCCTGCAATTCTGACGAAGACAATGACGATGCCTGATGATCGATTCATGCTGCCGCTCTACTGATCCTGGTGTTGATCGAGTTCCATGTTCCGCTGGTACGGATAGCTAGAATTTTCTTTTTTTTCCTTTTATCTGATTTCAGGCAGTGCTACTCCGTACACTTTGACTCGACGACTCAGTTTGGGTTTCTTTCTAACAGGAGATTTGAGCACAGGAGCGTGTCCACCTGATGACTGAAGTGGACACACAAATGTCGACTGAAGTTGGAAGCCATTGATTCTTTTTTCTGATCCATGAGAGTGTTTTTGGTGTCTCAGAGTCCAACAACCTCTGAACCGCAAACCATGAACTGATTATCCTGATATTTGGTAAGTTCAACAAGAACCAACTCCTTTTTTTTTTGGTAGTTATCATGTGACATGCTCTTCATAATACATTTTCTGAAAAAAGAGCATGCTGTTAGTTTGTTAAAAAGGAAAACACCCGCTTCAGTGCTCAGTGTCAGCATGGTAGCATTTGAAAATGTCAGAAATGTTGATACCTAGGAGGCAATGGAGCAGTTCTGCTAGACGAGGGTGTCCTCCTGAAGTACATCCTGTACCGCCAAGGAAAAAGATAATGCCGAGTGAAGTTGGAATTCATTAGATCCTTTTCTGATCCAGGAGAGAGCTAGTTCGTGATGGCTTGACAGTCCAAGCACCTCTGAAGCGTGGGTGATCATCCTGAACTTGATGAGTCAAACATGTTATGTGTGTACCTAGAACATCTTATGCTGAATTAAACTCATGCATGTTCTGTCTACGCATTTCAGCTGGGGAGAAGACGTGGAAGACGCAATGGACTACACCACACCGGATGCTGCTACCAAACTAAGATGGAGATGTAAGATGTTGTTATGCCGCAATCACGCCAACTTACCGAGTCCACTGGTGGTGGCCTCTATATGCCGCAAAGTGAAGCAGGGATACAGCCTCTGATATTCCTACGCTGCGAATGTCAGAGTGCATTGCTCTTTGGGGGCTCAATAGTCAATATAACCGAGGCCATGAAGCATGGTACGCCGCCATTTTGAGATCTCAGAAGGAGTTTACAAATGGCAACTGCTGGCCCTGATGACAACCGGTTCTTAGGGAATGCATAGGATGGATCAACCTGATCGGGAGACATGCAGATTTTTTCTGAATACACATTCTCTTCGTTTACTAGTACTCCCTCTGTTTTTTAGAGATAATTTACTATTATCCATTTGTTGCTGCCACTATATTTTTGCTTGTTCGTGTACAAAGAATGAGGGTTGTATATGTTGTTATCCATGTTGTGCAAAAATATGTCGAAGAAATAATGCACCAGCTATATGTCATTAACTATGTCATTTTCATTGGTTTCACATTGCAAATTACAGTTAGTCAGTAAAAGACCTCGTGGCAGTAGCTGAAACTTTCCTAGTTTTATTTTGGGAGGAGCAGTATTTTCCATCCATAATTTGTCCTCAAAATCCCAATTCTCTGTATACTAACCATAAAAATATTTATATGTGTAATTACTGTGTTCAACATCACGTGTGATTACTGTGTCTATCAATATGCTCTAGAATTCTTCTGAACAGACATACAGTTTGATTCCTTAGAAATCAGTGGCAGGGCAGCCGCAAAAAAAGAACGTGAGCAAACCGATCGAACATGAACATGAACATTAGATTGTTCAGTTTAAATTAAAGGCATGGGCAGCTGCTGTGTGCTTGGATTCAGAGTGCAGACCTCATGCCGGAACCCGCTGGTGCGGCCGGCGGCGGAGTGCTTGGCGTCTGTCGGCTATGGATGCACGCCCTGTCTACCGGTAGGCACCCGTGGCTCCGGCCAGTCTGTTCGTCGGCGAAAGCGGCGGCGCTCGTCGACCGGGCCTTGTACATGTTGATATGGGCTAGCCTACCGAAGAGGCCACCACGATAACTGGGCCCATACTGTAGACCCAAGTTGCCCCAGTACAAGAAAAGAAGCAATACTGTTCAGTTTTGGATTTGCACAAATTTAAAGTTGATTCCCCTAAAACAAGAATTTAAAGTAGATGCAGCCTAAACGTTCTCCTCTGCTGTAGCTTTGGTCATGCAAACTTACAGAGTGAATAAAGTTGATTTATAAGAAAGATGTTCTAGGGAAAGAGAAAACGGCTCAACCCCGATGTTCTAGGTAATTCAGACTTTCAGAGTTTACAGTGTCACACAGACACATAAGAAAGCACTTTTATATTTGGTCAGAGTGTTGTGAAGTCTTGCCCTTACACCCATCGGTCGCTATGGATCCAAGGTCTAAGTATGGTTACAAACTTATTAATTCCAGCTTCAGAGCAGCACAAGAATAAAATTGTCAAGCGCTAAAAAGATAGATCCAGGTCTTAACCACTCTTTGCTGCATTTTGTTAACGGGTAAGTCAGATAAGATCAAGCGGCCAATCCCTCAAAAAAAAAAAAAAAGATCAAGCGGCGAACAGGCGGCCTATCAGACACCTTCTGACCTTACCCACCACTGTGTACATCCAAATCATGTATGATCAAGTTAATTGGGGGTTTGGTTTGAGCAATGGATGTACCATCACCCTTTTTTGTAATGGTTAATTAACTAAGTAATACCAATGGTAGCAGTTGACTTTATTAAATATAAAGACTTGAGCAGAGAACACACTTAGTCATTTGCTAAACAAGACCCGGCCGGGCTGTATTGATCGAGTCTTCCTTTACAAATTCAGCCACCCTTTAATAATCATGAGGATGTTAGCTATAGCTTGCTGGCAATGGCAATAATTGACCTGCCAAATGATAAAATTAATGTGTATTGGGAATTAATTAATGCCCCTGGGACATCTATTGCTTGTTGAGAAGTCGTCTGGTTGCCCACTTGATATTTGTTAAAGTATAAGATGCTTATAAGTTTTTTCGCAAAAAAAAGAGTGATGCTTATAAGTTTTTCTAGATGAAAGGGTGCTTAGATGTGCCAACGTCTAAGTCATGGGGCAGTTGTACGTACAGTTACACGGAGCAGCTGGATCGTGGCAGTTAGTGTCGGATCTTTACCAAGAACATGGTGGATGGTACTCCTTCCGTAAAGAAATATAAGAGCGTTTAGATCTAGTGATCTAAACACTTTTATATTTCTTTACAGAAGGAGTAGCTAGCAATTTGTATGGCCGAGAGCTATGAATTTACTATTTTTTTCTAGCAAATAGAATCTTAATTTATAGTTCTAGTATCTGTTGCGACCTGCAAGGGAGTGATCACATGAATTAAGGTGAACCACGAGCTGCAAGTTGACTAACTAGGGAATGCAGCCAATCTTTCATCAATCTCAATGTTGCCATGTTAGCGTCCCAGGCCCATCTCCCAACCTCCGGCATATGGTCGGACGTTTTTGGTGTGCATCGGACACATCACTACAAGCAAAGAGCCTATCACATCCCAAAAGACTAGCCTGAAGGGGGTGCGGCACTCTTTGATCCTAACCGTTTAGGAGGATGGGGCCCAGCTCTGATACCAATTGTTAGCGTCCCAGACCCAGCTCCCAACCTCCGGCATATGTTCAGACGTTTTCGATGCGCATCAGACACACCACTACAAGCAAAGAGCCCATCACATCCCAAAAGGCTAGCCTGAAGGGGGCGTGGCAGTCTTCCTTATAAGGTGGTCCTAGCTCCCTCCTATATCCGAGGTGGGACAAAAGTCACTGGCAACGCCCAATGGCCAGCGTGTTTGACATGCCAGAAAGGCCAGCGACCATGCTGGCATCGTGCTCGAGATGACCAGATCTGCTATTGCAGCTGAGCCATTTCACTTTCATACATAGTGGTGATCGAAGGGCAACCTCATGCCCTGTGGACTAAGTAACTTGCAACACGGACTGATTTGTACTAGCATCTTTCGCAAAAGAAAAAAAAATCAGACGGTGAAAATCAGGAAGTTACGTATCACTTCTCCCGAAACGTACACAAAGAAAGAACCTTGTATATTTGGTCATCCTCTGAAGGCTTGCCCTTTCATTCATCGGTCGAGACGGAGCCAAGTATCAGGAAAAATAGCTAATTGAAACCTAGAGGATGATAACATCGAAAACAGCACTGTGCCAGCCGTTTCGTACTATTTCGTACTAGTAGCTAGAGGGAATGTATCTGGTGCACCGGGACTATTTGTGCTACCGGTGCACCGGTCGTCCGTTGCACACTGAATAGTACATAACACAAGTTGGTCTTCAGTTTTGGCCCATTAGCACGTTGATGTCAAATTTATCTTTTTTGTATCTTGAGCATTGTTTTCAATTTTGATTCAAATTTTTGTGACAACATACATTAATGTTGTATAAACTCATTTTTTTCAGGATTTTTTAAACATTTTTTAATGTGCAACAGGGTCCGGTGCACCGGTAGCACCAATTCCCTTGGTGCACCAGATATGTTCCCAGTAGCTAGATGCCGACGCATCTCGTGTTTCTTTTAATGCAACCGATCGACCAGTTAATAATTAAAAGTGCATACTATATTCAGTTTTGGACCTTGCACAAATTTAAAGTTGCTGCAAACGAATTCACGTTCTCCTCCGCTGTACCTTTGGCTTTCTGAGACGCTTCTTCAGCGATGCAAACTTGCAGAGTGGTTAAAGTGGATTTCTAAGAAGATGCTGTTGGCAAAGAGACAACGGCTGTCATTAAGGTGATGGGGAGCCCAGATATTCAGGTACACACTTGGTAAATCATGATTTCAGAGTTGAGAATGCTATGCTAACACAGAGACATAAGAAGGAACTTGTATATTTCGTCAGTGTTGTGAAGTCTTGCCATTTCATCCATGGGTTGAAATGGATCCAAGGTCAGTAAGACAAGAACGAAGATGCCAAGCCCCAAACAGATAGATCCAAGTCTTAACCACTCTTTACAGAGTTTTGTTAGCGGGCGAGTCAGATAAGATCAAGTGAGGAACAAGCGGCCTATCAGGCCTTACCCACCACTTGTATACCTAAATCATGTATTAATATATTGAGTGCTACAATTATTGGGGTTTGGATTGAGCAATGCATCATGTACAGTTACCCTTTTATTTATGATGTTACCCTTTTATTTATGATGGTTATAATACCAATTGTTACAGTTGGCTGTATAAAACAGAAAGACTTGAGCAGAGAACTCACTTAGTCATTGCTGATTAAGATGGGGTGGGTTGGTAAAAAACGTAAACAAGACCCGGCCGGCCTGCTGGTGTCTCCATGGATCGAGTCTTCCTTTCAAAATTCAGGTCGACTGTAATGATCATGATGTTAGCTATAGCTTGCTGGCAATAGCAATAATTGAGCTACAAATGATAAAACTAATGCCTATTATGAAATAATTAACGCCCACGGGACATCTTTTAGTAACTGCTTCAACCACCTTGCTGGATGAGTTCCTAAGTAGTTTCGGTTGCACAGCACCATCGTCCTTGCTCGAGCACCGATTCATGTGCAGATTGAAGGGGCGTCTACTTGTTCCAAGAAGCGTAGTGGACGTTTGGATAAGAAGAACAAAAGCTGCAACATCCCGACTGCCAAGCATGCTGAATATAGGTTGGCGGAGGCTTTTGGGGAGCTACCGAAGGGAACGACATCTAAGAATGTCACCGAGGAGAATGTGCAAGAGAAGATGAACTCTTACTTGCGGATGTACAAGAAACCGCTCACATCGACGGCGATCCAGGCAATTGGTGCTTGGTGGAGGTTAATGTGTGATATGATTTTTCTGAAGGTTAGGCGCGAGTGCACATCTGGTTGCAGGCGTGTTCTTGAGGTTGCAGAGGTTGATTTGGTTGGGTATGTTGGGTTGTCGATGGTCTTGGGCCTAGGCACTCTTGTATCCGGCTCGGACGACGTCCGTGGAGTGCTAGTCTGGTGTGTGTGGTCTTCGCCGGTTTTACTTGATTAACCGTGCCATGTACGATCTTTGGGTCCGGTTTTCCTTATTAACTGGATCAATTCTCTTCTTTTTAATGCAATGCGGGAGCTCTCCGTCCTCTAACGATGTTTCTTCAAAAATAGTTTCAATTTTATTTTATTTTTAAGGAAGGAGGATGACCCCCGGCCTCTGTATCATTACGATGCATACATCCACAGGTAGCATGTTCATACTCGCTCACCATCTTTTACCTTCTTTTTATTCATACTAAATGATGAGTATCAAGATTCACTACATATTTTTTTCATATTTAAAAGAAGGTAAAAGCAAGGAAGTCCCAACCGGTGAGAAACTGATAATAGGAATATGACTACACGAGTAACCTATTATTGAACCGTCATACAAATAGTTGCAAGTAACCCATGCGACTCTCTCTCACAGGTTTCACCTAGTATCCATAAGCACACGTATCTTTGCAAGCTAAAGTAAAGACCACATACAGATTCATGATGTAGCTCGAAAATGACATGCAATATTTTTTTTACTGTGTTAGAAAAAAATAGTCACTCTCGCAATTCCATAAAGCCAAAAGCAAAGCACGAACTCCCATCTAGATATGTGCCTTAACTTTAGTATTAACCCCACCTAACCAGTTTCCAAACAAATTTGATATACTGATAGGTGAAGGCATCCTGCGCAAGCGGGAGCTACGTGCATCGGGCTGCCCTTTTTAATAGGTGAAGGCAAGTTAAAAGTGAAATTAATCATATGCCATAGGGAAGTGGAAAACCGGCATGAGATAAAAATATGAAGACTTATTTCATCCCAATCATATTAACAACATCGTTTGTTCGCATGCCACCTTCGTTTTGGCAAGTTATTATTTGTGCGAATAACCCCTCTATGCATAAAGCACATTTTAAAAAATAATCTTAAGCAACACTTTGTTTTAAGCAGAACTTTGTTTTCGGGATTCTAGTGAAATACATGCCCTGTGTTAATAAGGTTATATGAAGAAAAAAAAAACGGAATGGGAAGAATCTGGCTCACCAGTTAACTTGACTGTCATAGACCTATACACAAGATGTAGCTAGACGTGCCATTTATCTCCTATCAGAGCTCAACTAGAGTGGATATTCATGGGAACAATCCCTAATATTGTACCGACGAACGCCCCTTTTCGTCGCTATTATAAAATGATGGGTACTAGAAGGACAGGGGCGCACACTGTAGCCAACTCTCCAATGCGCAATATATTTTTTCTTATCAAATAGCTATTTCAAAGTCAAATCTACTTATGAAATAGCTATTTCAAAACTCAGCGTAATATAGTTTTGAAATTAATGAGTGTCCGCCGTTTCATAGTACTAGTATTTCGTAGATGCTGACACATATCGCCTTTATTTTTTTGGAACCTCCTAGTGCATAGGTGCTTTGATGAGGTGTTAAGTACATAAAAGGGCTTAGCGATTAAACTCCCCAATGCGTAGGCGGCGGCGTGGCAGCTCCTTCCTCTCCGCTCGATGCTTGGCTGGCGCGGGACTACTGTCCGACGGAGCCGCTGAGTTCGTGCGGGGCTCGATGGCGCGATGGTGGGCGATTGGGGTGGCAGCGGCGTCGTCACGTGGCAGTGCGGCAGCTGCACGGGGCTTTCCTCGGGGGGTTGGGCCTGTACGGGGCAAGTCACGACGGCGGCATGGGATCCGCCCGGATCTGCCGTCAACTCTTGTTAGCATTGCATTGGTGTGCGGATCGGCGCCAATGACCACAGGCATGGCGTCGTGTGAGCTCGTCTGGCTAAGGCCTCGAGGCTGGCTCGCCAACGACCGTCGGAAGTCTCGTAGTCGTGTCCCCCCAGTTCACTGGGCATTGGCTGGGGACGCAAGTGTGGGTGCCTCCTACGGTGGAGGCGCTTACCCAGACTCAGGGACTGATGCCGGCCTAGGAGTTGATGGGGTCCCATCGCTTTTCCTACCATGGTTGAGGTGCATTGTGATGTGACCAGCGTACAGTATCTCGCGACAGGGATGCCAGGGCAGCGCCCCCAGATGGCAGTCCTCATGGTTCGGCATCATTGCAGTGGTGGTGGCGCTCCTGCCGGGTTGTGTGGGCATCGGGAGGTGTTGCGGTGGGTAGTTCGGGCGTGTCTTCCCTCTTGGCGGGGCGGCACCCTGATCCAGATCATGGGATTGGACATCGTCGCGTTCCTCTGGGCGGCCTCATGGTGGCACGGGCGAGTTCACTAGTGCAGAACCGGCCTTTATCACCGATTCGTAAGGGCCTTTAGTGCCGGTTCTGCAACCGGCACTATGGAGTGGAGACTAAAGGCCCCCCCTTTAGTACCGGTTTGGCACGAACCGGAGCTAACGTGCCACCACGTGGCACGAGCCAGGCCCGGGTGCGTGTAGGACATTAGTACCGGTTGGTAACACCAACCGGTACTAAATGTTTGGGTGTGTTTTGGTTTTAATTTTAATTTTTCCTTTAGTTTTGTGTTTTCAATTTAATTTAGTGATTGTTTTACATTATAATGAGTTGTTAATTCATTAGGTGAAAGTACCACAGATTAGTTTCGACTGGATGCATGTGGATCCTAGCTAAGTGATCAAGTATATGCCATATCCATATTACTTGATCACTTAGTGATCTAAGTAATATGGATATGGCATATACTTGATCAAAGTGATCTAAGTAATATGGATATGGCATATACTTGATCACTTAGCTAGGATCCATCCAGTTGAAACTAATATGCGGTTTCTTTCATAAATGATATAATAACTCATCATCATCATCATCATCATCATCATCATCATCATATTAATATAAAAACTCTTGCATCATATCATCACCAACAACAGTATATACTAGCTAGCAAAGATATCATCGAGTTCAACATGGTCATGATATTATAAGCGTTCATAACACCACAAAAGCAAATCACTCTTTGAGATTAAGTTCAGGACGAAGAACACGGACACGCATGAGAGGACAACAAGTACTAAGAGCATGATAACTAGCTAAATCACTCCTGCTGCTCTCTCTCAGGTAAAATAGCATAGAACATGTATAGCTCTCCTGATTCATCATATTGGAGCATGCAGATGAACCTGTCTCCTAATCGTGGGCTGCGCTTCTGATTGCTGCCCCCTAGTACTTCTCTGCGATCGTTAACAATTTTGCTCCAATCTTTCACTATTAAGCATTCATCGCTTTCAGAAATCCTGAATGCACTCATGTGCACTGTAGGATATCTTGGCCGTAAGCTAACACTTGACATGCGACCTTTAGTCTCGATCCACTGAGGCACAACTGTCATCGGGAGTCCCTGTTGAAGAACATCGTATAGTAATTAATATACTTAGCAATGAAAGTTTAGCTTGAAAAATAATGTATGCAAAAGTTGCACTGAGGACTAATAGTAAAAATCTTATCATCTTTTCTAAATACATGTGACCGTAGTTCAATACGATCACTATTGGTCGCACGTTTTGAGTACTAAGATTTTCAAATTCAGGAAAATGATTTCTCTTAACAGCATCAGGATCCTCAAGCCATGAAACATAATGACTTATCTCCTCGCAGTTTAGTTCAGCTCCAGGACAGTAGTAGGTCCTGTCTACCAAGCGCCAGACATGTTTGCTTGAATGGAAATAAGCTGTCAATAGAAATTAGTTGTCAACTATTTTTCAATAAACAATATCAAAGACATAAATATGGTTGAGAAACTCACATAATGGGAGAACTGGAGGCGTCTACACATCGACCCAGATGTCCCTATTACCTTCAATATCATCCTCCGGACGAATATCAAAGGTGATAACCATATCAGCCTCAAATGCAAAAGCCTTGCATAGTGCTTGCCAAGTTTTGCATTCAAAATAGGTGTACGTGTCTGCATTGTATAATTTGACGTTGAAAGTATAACCAGCATGCTCGGTCTTCAGGTAAACTCTCTTTACCTCCATAGTTTCCATAGCACTGAAACCTATCTTATCCAAGACAAAAATTCTTGCATGGCAGGTGATACGCTAGTAGAATAGTGAAAATTTAAAATTATAAGTTGAAGCAAATGAAGCATATATAAGTCATGCTTAATTACGAAAAAAGACTTGTCATTGTGACTTACTGTATCCACTTCGAATGTCTCATCCAGCTTGATGCTAAAGCGCCTATCATCAACAAGGAAATTTCTGTCGCACAGGCCGCGCTGGTCTTCACAGAATTCACACTTAATGAAATCTTTTTCGTCGTCAGACGACATTTCCTATGTTCATATAGGTGAAACATTAAACACTTACTAGTTCTATTAATTCAACTAATTCAACTACTTCTATTAGTTCAACTAGTTCTATTAATTCGACTAATTCAACTAAGCATTTAATAAAAATAAACGTGTTCTATTAATTTTCTTACTAAAATAAAGTAGCTAGTTCTATATAGTAATATTTTAATTAGATCATCAAATCTCAGATATCTAAATTTTCTTACTAAAAATAAACTAGTTCTATTAATTCAACTAATTCAACTAAGAATTTACTAAAAATAAACTAGTTCTATTAATTTTCTTACTAAAATATATAAAGTAGCTATATATATAGTAATATTTTAATTAGATCATCAAATCTCATATACCTAAATTTTCTTACTAAAAATAAACTAGTTCTACTAATTCAACTAGTTAAACTAAGCATTTACTAAAAATAAACTAGTTATATTAATTCAACTAGTTTAAATAATCTCATATACCTAAATTTTCTTACTAAAAATAAACTTGTTTTATTAATTTTCATACTAAAATAACTAGTTGTATTAATTCAACTAGTTCAAATCTCATATATATATATACCTAATTAATATCTAGCTAATTCATCTAAAATTGACATTAATATTTAACATCTTTTCCATATAATTCATCTAACATTAACATTCTAACATTCTTATCTACGTAATTTATCTAACATTAATCTAAACAACAGAAAACAGAAAATAAGTAAAAACAATGTGTGTGTGTCTGTGTGTGTGTGTATGTGTGTGTATGTGTGTGTGTGTACGAGTGGGGGGCTGCGGCATACGGGCGGCGGCGCGAGACGGCGATGCGACGGGGACAGCGCGACGACGAGCGGCAGGCCGGGGGCGACGGCGCGATCGAGACGGCGACATGGTACGGGGCGGCGGCGACGGGTGGCGGGGGCGACGGCGGTGACGGCGACGACGGGCGGTGAGGGCGACGGCGGTGACGGCGACGACGGGCGGTGAGGGCGACGGCGGTGACGGCGACGACGGGCGGCGGGGGCGGCGAGGGCGGCGGCGATGTCGCGCGAAGTAGTTGGAGAAGAAGTGGTGGTCGATGAAACTGAATTTTTCGTAAGTGTCATATATATAGGAGCGGCCTTTAGTACCGGATGGAGCCACCAACCGGTACTAAAGGCCAATTTTCGCCAGGCCAAGGGGCGGGAAACTGCCCCTTTAGTACCAGTTCGTGGCTCCAACCGGTACTAAAGGCCCCCCTTTAGTACCGGTTGGAGCCACGACCCGGTACTAAAGGTGTGCGCTGGCGCAGGAGCGGTGCGGACAAGTTTAGTCCCACCTCGCTAGCCGAGGGGCGCCCGCACCAGTTTAAAAGCCCCGGCGCGGCTGCTGTCTCGAACTCCTCTCTATAGCAGGCTTCTGCGCCTAACTTTGACGCGCTGCCCGTTGAGCCTTCTAGCCCTTCTAGGCCTGTATTTGCAAACCCTAGGGTTGGCAGGCCCAGCGGGCAGCGCCCCAACAATTTTTTATATAATTTTCTTCTATTTATTTCCGAGTAATTTATTTGCTGCATTTAGTTTCTTTGTGAATATAAAAAAATTATATAGTTTTTTCTTTTCTGCATTATTTTTTTTCTGCTATTCATTTTGTAGTGATTTTCAATTTCACTGTCATATAGCTCTCTAAACAAATCGGTAAATGACTGAAAAACATCAAATGATGTCAGAACGTGTTGGAAATTGATGACGCCGCTTTGAATGATGCATACTGGACGCAAAAATAGGCTGGAGTTCAAATAAGTTTAAAAAACATTGAAGTGCCCGTGTAACAGATGAGTTCTCGTCCGAAACCCTGATACTCCGAAAGATATTGTCCAGTTTGTACACGAGGTGCGTCCAGTTTTCGCCGTGACCCTCTCTACTCTTTTGAACCTGCTATGCGGGCGAAATGATGATACCATGCCAAGTTCCAACATTTTCAGAGTTCATTTGTAGTGATTTTCAATTTCACCATCATTTAGATCCCTAAACAAATCGGTAAATGACTGAAAAACAACAAATGATATCAGAACGTGTTGGAAATTGATGACGTCGCTTTGAATGATGCATACTGAACACAAAAATATGCGGGAGTTCAAATAAGTTTAAAAACATTGAAGTGCCCGTGTAACAGATGAGTTCTCGTCCGAAACCCTGATACTCCGAAAGATATTGTCCAGTTTGTACACGAGGTGCGTCCAGTTTTCGCCGTGACCCTCTCTACTCTTTTGAACCTGCTATGCGGGCGAAATGATGATACCATGCCAAGTTCCAACATTTTCAGAGTTCATTTTGTAGTGATTTTCAATTTCACCATCATTTAGATCCCTAAACAAATCGGTAAATGACTGAAAAACAGCAAATGATATCAGAACGTGTTGGAAATTGATGACGTCGCTTTGAATGATGCATACTGACACAAAAATATGCGGGAGTTCAAATAAGTTTAAAAACATTGAAGTGCCCGTGTAACACATGAGTTCTCGTCCGAAACCCTGATACTGTGAAAGAGATTGTCCAGTTTGTACACGAGGTGCGTCCAGTTTTCGCCGTGACCCTCTCTACTCTTTTGCACATGCTATGCGGGCGAAATGATGATACCATGCCAAGTTCCAACATTTTCAGAGTTCATTTTGTTGTGATTTTTCAAGTTCACCGTCATTTAGCTCTCTAAACAAATCGGCAAATGACTGAAAAACAGCAAATGGTCAGAACATGTTGGAAATTGATGACGTCGCTTTGAATGATGCATACTGAACGCAAAAATAGGCTGGAGTTCAAAATAATTTTAAAAAACATTGAAGTGCCCGTGTAACAGATGAGTTCTCGTCCGAAACCCTGATACTCCGAAAGAGATTGTCCAGTTTGTACACGAGGTGCGTCCAGTTTTCGCCGTGACCCTCTCTACTCTTCTGCATATGCTATGCGGGCGAAATGATGATACCATGCCAAGTTCCAACATTTTCATAGTTCATTTTGTAGTGATTTTCAATTTTACCGTCATTTAGCTCTCTAAATAAATCGGTAAATGACTGAAAAACAGCAAATGATGTCAGAACATGTTGGAAATTGATGACGTCGCTTTGAATGATGCATACTGAACGGAAAAATAGGTTGGAGTTCAAATAAGTTTAAAAAATATTGAAGTGCCCGTGTAACAGATGAGTTCTCGTTCGAAACCCTGATACTCCGAAAGAGATTGTCCAGTTTGTACACGAGGTGCGTCCAGTTTTCACCGTGACCTTCTCTACTCTTTTGCACATGCTATGCGGGCGAAATGATGATACCATGCCAAGTTCCAACATTTTCAGAGTTCATTTTGTAGTGATATTCAATTTCACCGTCATTTAGCTCCCTAAACAAACCGGTAAATGACTGAAAACAGCAAATGATGTCAGAACGTGTTGGAAATTGATGACGTTGCTTTGAATGATGCATACTGAACGCAAAAATAGGCTGGAGTTCAAATAATTTTAAAAAACATTGAAGTGCCCGTGTAACAGATAAGTTCTCGTCCGAAACCCTGATACTCCGAAAGAGATTGTCCAGTTTGTACACGAGGTGCGTCCAGTTTTCGCCGTGACCCTCTCTACTCTTCTACACATGCTATGCGGGCGAAATGATGATACCATGCCAAGTTCCAACATTTTCAGAGTTCATTTTGTAGTGATTTTCAATTTCACCGTCATTTAGATCCATAAACAAATCGGTAAATGACTGAAAAACAGCAAATGATGTCAGAACGTGTTGGAAATTGATGACGCCGCTTTGAATGATGCATACTGAAGGCAAAAATAGGCTGGAGTTCAAATAAATTTAAAAAACATTGAAGTGCCCGTGTAACAGATGAGTTCTCGTCCGAAACCCTCATACTCCGAAAGAGATTGTCCAGTTTGTACATGAGGTGCATCCAGTTTTCGCTGTGACCCTCTCTACTCTTTTGCACATGCTATGCGAGCGAAATGATGATACCATGCCAAGTTCCAACATTTTCAGAGTTCATTTTGTAGTGATTTTCAATTTCACCGTCATTTAGCTCTCTAAATAAATCGGTAAATGACTGAAAAACAACAAATGATGTCAGAACGTGTTGGAAATTGATGACGTCGCTTTGAATGATGCATACTGAACGGAAAAATAGGTTGGAGTTCAAATAAGTTTAAAAAACATTGAAGTGCCCGTGTAACACATGAGTTCTCGTTCGAAACCCTGATACTCCGAAAGAGATTGTCCAGTTTGTACACGAGGTGCGTCCAGTTTGCGCCGTGACCCTCTCTACTCTTTTGCACATGCTATGCGGGCGAAATGATGATACCATGCCAAGTTCCAACATTTTCAGAGTTCATTTTGTTGTGATTCTTCAATTTCACCGTCATTTAGCTCTCTAAACAAATCGGCAAATGACTGAAAAACAGCAAATGGTCAGAACATGTTAGAAATTGATGACGTCGCTTTGAATGATGCATACTGAACGCAAAAATAGGCTGGAGTTCAAATAATTTTAAAAAACATTGAAGTGCCCGTGTAACAGATGAGTTCTCGTCCGAAACCCTGATACTCCGAAAGAGAATGTCCAGTTTGTACACGAGGTGCGTCCAGTTTTCGCCGTGACCCTCTCTACTCTTCTGCACATGATATGCGGGCGAAATGATGATACCATGCCAAGTTCCAACATTTTCATAGTTCATTTTGTAGTGATTTTCAATTTCACCGTCATTTAGCTCTCTAAGTAAATCGGTAAATGACTGAAAAACAGCAAATGATGTCAGAACGTGTTGGAAATTGATGACGTCGCTTTGAATGATGCATACTGAACGGAAAAATAGGCTGGAGTTCAAATAAGTTTAAAAAACATTGAAGTGCCCGTGTAACAGATGAGTTCTCGTTCGAAACCCTGATACTCCGAAAGATATTGTCCAGTTTGTACACGAGGTGCGTCCAGTTTTCGCCGTCCTTCTCTACTCTTTTGCACATGCTATGCGGGCGAAATGATGATACCATGCCAAGTTCCAACATTTTCAGAGTTCATTTTGTAGTGATATTCAATTTCACCGTTATTTAGCTCCCTAAACAAACCGGTAAATGACTGAAAAACAGCAAATGATGTCAGAACGTGTTGAAAATTGATGACGTCGCTTTGAATGATGCATACTGAACGCAAAAATAGGCTGGAGTTCAAATAATTTTAAAAAACATTGAAGTGCCCATGTAACAGATGAGTTCTCGTTCGAAACCCTGATACTCCGAAAGAGATTGTCCAGTTTGTACACGAGGTGCGTCCAGTTTTCGCCGTGACCCTCTCTACTCTTCTACACATGCTATGCGGGCGAAATGATGATACCATGCCAAGTTCCAACATTTTCAGAGTTCATTTTGTAGTGATTTTCAATTTCACCGTCATTTAGCTCTCTAAACAAATCGGCAAATGACTGAAAAACAGTAAATGGTCAGAACATGTTAGAAATTGATGACGTCGCTTTGAATGATGCATACTGAACGCAAAAATAGGCTGGAGTTCAAATAATTTTAAAAAACATTGAAGTGCCCGTGTAACAGATGAGTTCTCGTCCGAAACCCTGATACTCCGAAAGAGAATGTCCAGTTTGTACACGAGGTGCGTCCAGTTTTCGCCGTGACCCTCTCTACTCTTCTGCACATGATATGCGGGCGAAATGATGATACCATGCCAAGTTCCAACATTTTCATAGTTCATTTTGTAGTGATTTTCAATTTCACCGTCATTTAGCTCTCTAAGTAAATCGGTAAATGACTGAAAAACAGCAAATGATGTCAGAACGTGTTGGAAATTGATGACGTCGCTTTGAATGATGCATACTGAACGGAAAAATAGGCTGGAGTTCAAATAAGTTTAAAAAACATTGAAGTGCCCGTGTAACAGATGAGTTCTCGTTCGAAACCCTGATACTCCGAAAGATATTGTCCAGTTTGTATACGAGGTGCGTCCAGTTTTCGCCGTCCTTCTCTACTCTTTTGCACATGCTATGCGGGCGAAATGATGATACCATGCCAAGTTCCAACATTTTCAGAGTTCATTTTGTAGTGATATTCAATTTCACCGTTATTTAGCTCCCTAAACAAACCGGTAAATGACTGAAAAACAGCAAATGATGTCAGAACGTGTTGAAAATTGATGACGTCGCTTTGAATGATGCATACTGAACGCAAAAATAGGCTGGAGTTCAAATAATTTTAAAAAACATTGAAGTGCCCATGTAACAGATGAGTTCTCGTTCGAAACCCTGATACTCCGAAAGAGATTGTCCAGTTTGTACACGAGGTGCGTCCAGTTTTCGCCGTGACCCTCTCTACTCTTCTACACATGCTATGCGGACGAAATGATGATACCATGCCAAGTTCCAACATTTTCAGAGTTCATTTTGTAGTGATTTTCAATTTCACCGTCATTTAGCTCTCTAAACAAATCGGTAAATGACTGAAAAACAGCAAATGATATCAGAACGTGTTGGAAATTGATGACGTCGCTTTTAATGATGCATACTGAACGCAAAAATAGGCTGGAGTTCAAATAAGTTTAAAAAACATTGAAGTGCCCGTGTAACAGATGAGTTCTCGTCCGAAACCCTGATACTCCGAAAGAGACTGTCCAGTTTGTACACGAGGTGCGTCCAGTTTTCGCCCTGACCCTCTCTACTCTTTTGCACATGCTATGCGGGCGAAATGATGATACCATGCCAAGTTCCAACATTTTCAGAGTTCATTTTGTAGTGATTTTCAATTTCACCGTCATTTAGCTCCCTAAACAAATCGGTAAATGACTGAAAAACAGCAAATGATGTCAGAACGTGTTGGAAATTGATGACGTCGCTTTGAATGATGCATACTGAACACAAAAATATGCCGGAGTTCAAATAAGTTTAAAAAACATTGAAGTGCCCGTGTAACAGATGAGTTCTCGTCCGAAACCCTGATACTCCAAAAGAGATTGTCCAGTTTGTACCCGAGGTGCGTCCAGTTTTCGCCGGGACCCTCTCTACTCTTTTGCACATGCTATGCGGGCGAAATGATGATACCATGCCAAGTTCCAACATTTTCAGAGTTGATTTTGTTGTGATTTTTCAATTTCACCGTTATTTAGCTCTCTAAACAAATCGGTAAATGACTGAAAAACAGCAAATGATCAGAACGTGTTGGAAATTGATGACGTCGCTTTGAATGATGCATACCGAACGCAAAAATCGGCTGGAGTTCAAATAAGTTTAAAAAACATTGAAGTGCTCGTGTAACAGATGAGTTCTCGTCCGAAACCCTGATAATCCGAAAGAGATTGTCCAGTTTGTACATGAGGTGCGTCCAGTTTTCGCCGTGACCCTGTCTACTCTTTTGCACATGCTATGCGGGCGAAATGATGATACCATGCCAAGTTCCAACATTTTCAGAGTTCATTTTGTAGTGATTTTCAATTTCACCGTCATTTAGCTCCCTAAACAAATCGGTAAATGACTGAAAAACAGCAAATGATGTCAGAACGTGTTGGAAATTGATGACGTCGCTTTGAATGATGCATACTGAACGCAAAAATAGTCCGGAGTTCAAATAAGTTTAAAAAACATTGAAGTGCCCGTGTAACAGATGAGTTCTCGTCCGAAACCCTGATACTCCGAAAGAGATTGTCCAGTTTGTACACGAGGTGCGTCCAGTTTTCGCCGTGACCCTCTCTACTCTTCTGCACATGCTATGCGGGCGAAAAGATGATACCATTCCAAGTTCCAACATTTTCATAGTTCATTTTGTAGTGATTTTCAATTTCACCGTCATTTAGCTCTCTAAGTAAATCGGTAAATGACTGAAAAACAGCAAATGATGTCACAACGTGTTGGAAATTGATGACGCCGCTTTGAATGATGCATACTGAAGGCAAAAATAGGCTGGAGTTCAAATAAATTTAAAAAACATTGAAGTGCCCGTGTAACAGATGAGTTCTCGTCCGAAACCCTGATACTCCGAAAGAGATTGTCCAGTTTGTACATGAGGTGCGTCCAGTTTTCGCCGTGACCCTCTCTACTCTTTTGCACATGCTATGCGAGCGAAATGATGATACCATGCCAAGTTCCAACATTTTCAGAGTTCATTTTGTAGTGATTTTCAATTTCACCGTCATTTAGCTCTCTAAACAAATCGGTAAATGACTGAAAAACAGCAAATGATGTCAGAACGTGTTGGAATTGATGACGTCGCTTTGAATGATGCATACTGAACACAAAAATATGCTGGAGTTTAAATAAGTTTAAAAAACATTGAAGTGCCCGTGTAACACATGAGTTCTCGTCCGAAACCCTGATACTATGAAAGAGATTGTCCAGTTTGTACACGAGGTGCGTCCAGTTTTCGCCGTGACCCTCTCTACTCTTTTGCACATGCTATGCGGGCGAAATGATGATACCATGCCAAGTTCCAACATTTCCAGAGTTCATTTTGTTGTGATTTTTCAATTTCACCGTCATTTAGCTCTCTAAACAAATCGGCAAATGACTGAAAAACAGCAAATGGTCAGAACATGTTAGAAATTGATGACGTCGCTTTGAATGATGCATACTGAATGCAAAAATAGGCTGGAATTCAAATAATTTAAAAAACATTGAAGTGCCCGTGTAACAGATGAGTTCTCGTCCGAAACCCTGATACTCCGAAAGAGAATGTCCAGTTTGTACACGAGGTGCGTCCAGTTTTCGCCGTGACCCTCTCTACTCTTCTGCATATGCTATGCGGGCGAAATGATGATACCATGCCAAGTTCCAACATTTTCATAGTTCATTTTGTAGTGATTTTCAATTACACCGTCATTTAGCTCTCTAAGTAAATCGGTAAATGACTGAAAAACAGCAAATGATGTCAGAACGTGTTGGAAATTGATGACGTCGCTTTGAATGATGCATACTGAACGGAAAAATAGGCTGGAGTTCAAATAAGTTTAAAAAACATTGAAGTGCCCGTGTAACAGATGAGTTCTCGTCCGAAACCCTGATACTCCGAAAGAGATTGTCCAGTTTGTACACGAGGTGCGTCCAGTTTTCGCCGTCCTTCTCTACTCTTTTGCACATGCTATGCGGGGGAAATGATGATACCATGCCAAGTTCCAACATTTTCAGAGTTCATTTTGTAGTGATATTCAATTTCACCGTTATTTAGCTCCCTAAACAAGCCGGTAAATGACTGAAAAACAGCAAATGATGTCAGAACGTGTTGAAAATTGACGACGTCGCTTTGAATGATGCATACTGAACGCAAAAATAGGCTGGAGTTCAAATAATTTTAAAAAACATTGAAGTGCCCGTGTAACAGATGAGTTCTCGTTCGAAACCCTGATACTCCGAAAGAGATTGTCCAGTTTGTACACGAGGTGCGTCTAGTTTTCGCCGTGACCCTCTCTACTCTTCTACACATGCTATGCGGGCGAAATGATGATACCATGCCAAGTTCCAACGTTTTCAGAGTTCATTTTGTAGTGATTTTCAATTTCACCGTCATTTAGCTCCCTAAACAAATCGGTAAATGACTGAAAAACAGCAAATGATGTCAGAACGTGTTGGAAATTGATGACGTCGCTTTGAATGATGCATACTGAACGCAAAAATAGGCCGGAGTTCAAATAAGTTTAAAAAACATTGAAGTGCCCGTGTAACAGATGAGTTCTCGTCCGAAACCCTGATACTCCGAAAGAGAGTGTCCAGTTTGTACACGAGGTGCGTCCAGTTTTCGCCGTGACCCTCTCTACTCTTCTGCACATGCTATGCGTGCGAAATGATGATACCATGCCAAGTTCCAACATTTTCATAGTTCATTTGTAGTGATTTTCAATTTCACCGTCATTTAGCTCTCTAAGTAAATCGGTAAATGACTGAAAAACAGCAAATGATGTCAGAACGTGTTGGAAATTGATGACGTCGCTTTGAATGATGCATACTGAACGGAAAAATAGGCTGGAGTTCAAATAAGTTTAAAAAACATTGAAGTGCCCGTGTAACAGATGAGTTCTCGTTCGAAACCCTGATACTCCGAAAGAGATTGTCCAGTTTGTACACGAGGTGCGTCCAGTTTTCGCCGTCCTTCTCTACTCTTTTGCACATGCTATGCGGGCGAAATGATGATACCATGCCAAGTTCCAACATTTTAGAAGTTCATTTTGTAGTGATATTCAATTTCACCGTTATTTAGCTCCCTAAACAAACCGGTAAATGACTGAAAAACAGCAAATGATGTCAGAACGTGTTGAAAATTGATGACGTCGCTTTGAATGATGCATACTGAACGCAAAAATAGGCTGGAGTTCAAATAATTTTAAAAAACATTGAAGTGCCCGTCTAACAGATGAGTTCTCGTTCGAAACCCTGATACTCCGAAAGAGATTGTCCAGTTTGTACACGAGGTGCGTCCAGTTTTCGCCGTGACCCTCTCTACTCTTCTACACATGCTATGCGGGCGAAATGATGATACCATGCCAAGTTCCAACATTTTCAGAGTTCATTTTGTAGTGATTTTCAATTTCACTGTCATTTAGCTCTCTAAACAAATCGGTAAATGACTGAAAAACAGCAAATGATATCAGAACGTGTTGGAAATTGATGACGTCGCTTTTAATGATGCATACTGAACGCAAAAATAGGCTGGAGTTCAAATAAGTTTAAAAAACATTGAAGTGCCCGTGTAACAGATGAGTTCTCGTCCGAAACCCTGATACTCCGAAAGAGACTGTCCAGTTTGTACACGAGGTGCGTCCAGTTTTCGCCCTGATCCTCTCTACTCTTTTGCACATGCTATGCGGGCGAAATGATGATACCATGCCAAGTTCCAACATTTTCAGAGTTCATTTTGTAGCGATTTTCAATTTCACCGTCATTTAGCTCTCTAAGTAAATCGGTAAATGACTGAAAAACAGCAAATGATGTCAGAACGTGTTGGAAATTGATGACGTCGCCTTGAATGATGCATACTGAACGCAAAAATATGCCGGAGTTCAAATAAGTTTAAAAAACATTGAAGTGCCCGTGTAACAGATGAGTTCTCGTCCGAAACCCTGATACTCCAAAAGAGATTGTCCAGTTTGTACACGAGGTGCGTCCAGTTTTCGCCGGGACCCTCTCTACTCTTTTGCACATGCTATGCGGGCGAAATGATGATACCATGCCAAGTTCCAACATTTTCAGAGTTTATTTTGTTGTGATTTTTCAATTTCACCGTTATTTAGCTCTCTAAACAAATCGGTAAATGACTGAAAAACAGCAAATGATCAGAACGTGTTGGAAATTGATGACGTCGCTTTGAATGATGCATAATGAACGCAAAAATCGGCTGGAGTTCAAATAAGTTTAAAAAACATTGAAGTGCTCGTGTAACAGATGAGTTCTCGTCCGAAACCCTGATAATCCGAAAGAGATTGTCCAGTTTGTACACGAGGTGCGTCCAGTTTTTGCCCTGACCCTCTCTACTCTTTTGCACATGCTATGCGGGCGAAATGATGATACCATGCCAAGTTCCAACATTTTCAGAGTTCATTTTGTAGTGATTTTCAATTTAACCGTCATTTAGCTCTCTAAACAAATCGGTAAATGACTGAAAAACAGCAAATGATATCAGAACGTGTTGGAAATTGATGACGTCGCTTTTAATGATGCATACTGAACGCAAAAATAGGCTGGAGTTCAAATAAGTTTAAAAAACATTGAAGTGCCCGTTTAACAGATGAGTTCTCGTCCGAAACCCTGATACTCCGAAAGAGACTGTCCAGTTTGTACACGAGGTGCGTCCAGTTTTTGCCCTGACCCTCTCTACTCTTTTGCACATGCTATGCGGGCGAAATGATGATACCATGCCAAGTTCCAACATTTTCAGAGTTCATTTTGTAGTGATTTTCAATTTCACCGTCATTTAGCTCCCTAAACAAATCGGTAAATGACTGAAAAACAGCAAATGATGTCAGAACGTGTTGGAAATTAATGACGTCGCTTTGAATGATGCATACTGAACGCAAAAATATGCCGGAGTTCAAATAAATTTAAAAAACATTGAAGTGCCCGTGTAACAGATGAGTTCTCGTCCGAAACCCTGATACTCCAAAAGAGATTGTCCAGTTTGTACCCGAGGTGCGTCCAGTTTTCGCCGGGACCCTCTCTACTCTTTTGCACATGCTATGCGGGCGAAATGATGATACCATGCCAAGTTCCAACATTTTCAGTGTTCATTTTGTTGTGATTTTTCAATTTCACCGTTATTTAGCTCTCTAAACAAATCAGTAAATGACTGAAAAACAGCAAATGATCAGAACGTGTTGGAAATTGATGACGTCGCTTTGAATGATACATACTGAACGCAAAAATCGGCTGGAGTTCGAATAAGTTTAAAAAACATTGAAGTGCTCGTGTAACAGATGAGTTCTCGTCCGAAACCCTGATAATCCGAAAGAGATTGTCCAGTTTGTACACGAGGTGCGTCCAGTTTTCGCCGTGACCCTCTCTACTCTTTTGCACATGCTATGCGGGCGAAATGATGATACCATGCCAAGTTCCAACATTTTCAGAGTTCATTTTGTAGTGATTTTCAATTTCACCGTCATTTAGCTCCCTAAACAAATCGGTAAATGACTGAAAAATAGCAAATGATGTCAGAACGTGTTGGAAATTGATGACGTCGCTTTGAATGATGCATACTGAACGCAAAAATAGGCCGGAGTTCAAATAAGTTTAAAAAACATTGAAGTGCCCGTGTAACAGATGAGTTCTCGTCCGAAACCCTGATACTCCGAAAGAGATTGTCCAGTTTGTACACGAGGTGCGTCCAGTTTTCGCCGTGACCCTCTCTACTCTTTTGCACATGCTATGCGGGCCAAATGATGATACCATGCCAAGTTCCAACATTTTCAGAGGTCGTTTTATACTGATTTTCAATTTCACCGTCATTTAGATCTCTAAACAAATCGGTAAATGACTGAAAACAGCAAATGATGTCAGAACGTGTTGGAAATTGATGACGTCGCTTTGAATGATGCATACTGAACGCAAAAACAGGCTGGAGTTCAAATAAGTTTAAAAAACATTGAAGTGCCCGTGTAACAGATGAGTTCTCGTCCGAAACCCTGATACTCCGAAAGAGATTGTCCAGTTTGTACACGAGGTGCGTCCAGTTTTCGCCGTGACCCTCTCTACTCTTTTGCACATGCTATGCGGGCGAAATGATGATACCATGCCAAGTTCCAACATTTTCAGAGTTCATTTTGTAGTGATTTTCAATTTCACCGTCATTTAGCTCTCTAAACAAATCGGTAAATGACTGAAAAACAGCAAATGATGTGAGAACGTGTTGGAAATTGATGACGTCGTTTTGAATGATGCATATTGAACGCAAAAATAGGCTGGAGTTCAAATAAGTTTAAAAAACATTGAAGTGCCCGTGTAACAGATGAGTTCTCGTTCGAAACCCTGATAATCCGAAAGAGATTGTCCAGTTTGTACACGAGGCGCGTCCAGTTTTCGCCGTGACCCTCTCTACTCTTTTGCACATGCTATGCGGGCAAAATGATGATACCATGCCAAGTTCCAACATTTTCAGAGTTCATTTTATAGTGATTTTCAATTTCACCGTCATTTAGCTCTCAAAACAAATCGGTAAATGACTGAAAAACAGCAAATGATGTCAGAACGTGTTGGAAATTGATGACGTTGCTTTGAATGATGCATACTGAATGCAAAAATAGGCTGGAGTTCAAATGACTGAAAAACAGCAAATGATGTCAGAACGTGTTGGAAATTGATGACGTCATTTTGAATGGTGTTTACGGAACGCAAAAAAGTCTGGAGTTGTAATAAGTTTAAAAAAATGAAGTGCCCATGTAACAGATGAGTTCTCGTCAGAAACCCTGATACTTCGAAAGAGATTGTCCAGTTTGTACCCGAGGTGCGTCCAGTTTTCGCCGTCCTTCTCTACTCTTTTGCACATGCTATGCGGGCGAAATGATGATACCATGCCAAGTTCCAACATTTTCAGAGTTCATTTTGTAGTGATTTTCAATTTCACCGTCATTTAGCTCCCTAAACAAATCGGTAAATGACTGAAAAACAGCAAATGATGTCAGAACGTGTTGGAAATTGATGACGTCGCTTTGAATGATGCATACTGAACGCAAAAATAGGCCGTTGTTCAAATAAGTTTAAAAAACATTGAAGTGCCCGTGTAACAGATGAGTTCTCGTCCGAAACCCTGATACTCCGAAAGAGATTGTCCAGTTTGTACACGAGGTGCGTCCAGTTTGCGTCGTGACCCTCTCTACTCTTTTGCACATGCTATGCGGGCGAAATGATGATACCATGCCAAGTTCCAACATTTTCAGAGTTCATTTTGTTGTGATTCTTCAATTTCACCGTCATTTAGCTCTCTAAACAAATCGGCAAATGACTGAAAAACAGCAAATGGTCAGAACATGTTAGAAATTGATGACGTCGCCTTGAATGATGCATACTGAACGCAAAAATAGGCTGGAGTTCAAATAATTTTAAAAAACATTGAAGTGCCCGTGTAACAGATGAGTTCTCGTCCAAAACCCTGATACTCCGAAAGAGGATGTCCAGTTTGTACACGAGGTGCGTCCAGTTTTCGCCGTGACCCTCTCTACTCTTCTGCACATGCTATGCGGGCGAAATGATGATACCATGCCAAGTTCCAACATTTTCATAGTTCATTTTGTAGTGATTTTCAATTTCACCGTCATTTAGCTCTCTAAGTAAATCGGTAAATGACTGAAAAACAGCAAATGATGTCAGAACGTGTTGGAAATTGATGACGTTGCTTTGAATGATGCATACTGAACGGAAAAATAGGCTAGAGTTCAAATAAGTTTAAAAAACATTGAAGTGCCCGTGTAACAGATGAGTTCTCGTTCGAAACCCTGATACTCCGAAAGAGATTGTCCAGTTTGTACACGAGGTGCGTCCAGTTTTCGCCGTCCTTCTCTACTCTTTTGCACATGCTATGCAGGCGAAATGATGATACCATGCCAAGTTCCAACATTTTCAGAGTTCATTTTGTAGTGATATTCAATTTTGCCGTTATTTAGCTCCCTAAACAAACCGGTAAATGACTGAAAAACAGCAAATGATGTCAGAACGTGTTGAAAATTGATGACGTCGCTTTGAATGATGCATACTGAACGCAAAAATAGGCTGGAGTTCAAATAATTTTAAAAAACATTGAAGTGCCCGTGTAACAGATGAGTTCTCGTTCGAAACCCTGATACTTTGAAAGAGATTGTCCAGTTTGTACACGAGGTGCGTCCAGTTTTCGCCGTGACCCTCTCTACTCTTCTACACATGCTATGCGGGCGAAATGATGATACCATGCCAAGTTCCAACATTTTCAGAGTTCATTTTGTAGTGATTTTCAATTTCACCGTCATTTAGCTCTCTAAACAAATCGGTAAATGACTGAAAAACAGCAAATGATATCAGAACGTGTTGGAAATTGATGACGTCGCTTTTAATGATGCATACTGAACGCAAAAATAGGCTGGAGTTCAAATAAGTTTAAAAAACATTGAAGTGCCCGTGTAACAGATGAGTTCTCGTCCGAAACCCTGATACTCCGAAAGAGACTGTCCAGTTTGTACACGAGGTGCGTCCAGTTTTCGCCCTGACCCTCTCTACTCTTTTGCACATGCTATGCGGGAGAAATGATGATACCATGCCAAGTTCCAACATTTTCAGAGTTCATTTTGTAGTGATTTTCAATTTCAGCGTCATTTAGCTCCCTAAACAAATCGGTAAATGACTGAAAAACAGCAAATGATGTCAGAACGTGTTGGAAATTGATGACGTCGCTTTGAATGATGCATACTGAACACAAAAATATGCCGGAGTTCAAATAAGTTTAAAAAACATTGAAGTGCCCGTGTAACAGATGAGTTCTCGTCCGAAACCCTGATACTCCAAAAGAGATTGTCCAGTTTGTACCCGAGGTGCGTCCAGTTTTCGCCTGGACCCTCTCTACTCTTTTGCACATGCTATGCGGGCGAAATGATGATACCATGCCAAGTTCCAACATTTTCAGAGTTCATTTTGTTGTGATTTTTCAATTTCACCGTTATTTAGCTCTCTAAACAAATCGGTAAATGACTGAAAAACAACAAATGATCAGAACGTGTTGGAAATTGATGACGTCGCTTTGAATGATGCATACTGAACGCAAAAATCGGCTGGAGTTCAAATAAGTTTAAAAAACATTGAAGTGCTCGTGTAACAGATGAGTTCTCGTCCGAAACCCTGATAATCCGAAAGAGATTGTCCAGTTTGTACACGAGGTGCGTCCAGTTTTCGCCGTGACCCTCTCTACTCTTTTGCACATGCTATGCGGGCGAAATGATGATACCATGCCAAGTTCCAACATTTTCAGAGTTCATTTTGTAGTGATTTTCAATTTCACTGTTATTTAGCTCCCTAAACAAACCGGTAAATGACTGAAAAACAGCAAATGATGTCAGAACGTGTTGAAAATTGATGACGTCGCTTTGAATGATGCATACTGAACGCAAAAATAGGCTGGAGTTCAAATAATTTTAAAAAACATTGAAGTGCCCGTCTAACAGATGAGTTCTCGTTCGAAACCCTGATACTCCGAAAGAGATTGTCCAGTTTGTACACGAGGTGCGTCCAGTTTTCGCCGTGACCCTCTCTACTCTTCTACACATGCTATGCGGGCGAAATGATGATACCATGCCAAGTTCCAACATTTTCAGAGTTCATTTTGTAGTGATTTTCAATTTCACCGTCATTTAGCTCTCTAAACAAATCGGTAAATGACTGAAAAACAGCAAATGATATCAGAACGTGTTGGAAATTGATGACGTCGCTTTTAATGATGCATACTGAACGCAAAAATAGGCTGGAGTTCAAATAAGTTTAAAAAACATTGAAGTGCCCGTGTAACAGATGAGTTCTCGTCCGAAACCCTGATACTCCGAAAGAGACTGTCCAGTTTGTACACGAGGTGCGTCCAGTTTTCGCCCTGATCCTCTCTACTCTTTTGCACATGCTATGCGGGCGAAATGATGATACCATGCCAAGTTCCAACATTTTCAGAGTTCATTTTGTAGCGATTTTCAATTTCACCGTCATTTAGCTCTCTAAGTAAATCGGTAAATGACTGAAAAACAGCAAATGATGTCAGAACGTGTTGGAAATTGATGACGTCACCTTGAATGATGCATACTGAACGCAAAAATATGCCGGAGTTCAAATAAGTTTAAAAAACATTGAAGTGCCCGTGTAACAGATGAGTTCTCGTCCGAAACCCTGATACTCCAAAAGAGATTGTCCAGTTTGTACACGAGGTGCGTCCAGTTTTCGCCGGGACCCTCTCTACTCTTTTGCACATGCTATGCGGGCGAAATGATGATACCATGCCAAGTTCCAACATTTTCAGAGTTTATTTTGTTGTGATTTTTCAATTTCACCGTTATTTAGCTCTCTAAACAAATCGGTAAATGACTGAAAAACAGCAAATGATCAGAACGTGTTGGAAATTGATGACGTCGCTTTGAATGATGCATACTGAACGCAAAAATCGGCTGGAGTTCAAATAAGTTTAAAAAACATTGAAGTGCTCGTGTAACAGATGAGTTCTCGTCCGAAACCCTGATACTCCGAAAGAGAATGTCCAGTTTGTACACGAGGTGCGTCCAGTTTTCGCCGTGACCCTCTCTACTCTTCTGCATATGCTATGCGGGCGAAATGATGATACCATGCCAAGTTCCAACATTTTCATAGTTCATTTTGTAGTGATTTTCAATTTCACCGTCATTTAGCTCTCTAAGTAAATCGGTAAATGACTGAAAAACAGCAAATGGTGTCAGAACGTGTTGGAAATTGATGACGTCGCTTTGAATGATGCATACTGAACGGAAAAATAGGCTGGAGTTCAAATAAGTTTAAAAAACATTGAAGTGCCCGTGTAACAGATGAGTTCTCGTCCGAAACCCTGATACTCCGAAAGAGATTGTCCAGTTTGTACACGAGGTGCGTCCAGTTTTCGCCGTCCTTCTCTACTCTTTTGCACATGCTATGCGGGCGAAAGGATGATACCATGTCAAGTTCCAACATTTTCAGAGTTCATTTTGTAGTGATATTCAATTTCACCGTTATTTAGCTCCCTAAACAAACCGGTAAATCACTGAAAAACAGCAAATGATGTTAGAACGTGTTGAAAATTGATGACGTCGCTTTGAATGATGCATACTGAACGCAAAAATAGGCTGGAGTTCAAATAATTTTAAAAAACATTGAAGTGCCCGTGTAACAGATGAGTTCTCGTTCGAAACCCTGATACTCCGAAAGATATTGTCCAGTTTGTACACGAGGTGCGTCCAGTTTTCGCCGTGACCCTCTCTACTCTTCTACACATGCTATGCGGGCGAAATGATGATACCATGCCAAGTTCCAACATTTTCAGAGTTCATTTTGTAGTGATTTTCAATTTCACCGTCATTTAGCCCCCTAAACAAATCGGTAAATGACTGAAAAACAGCAAATGATGTCAGAACGTGTTGGAAATTGATGACGTCGCTTTGAATGATGCATACTGAACGCAAAAATAGGCCGGAGTTCAAATAAGTTTAAAAAACATTGAAGTGCCCGTGTAACAGATGAGTTCTCGTCCGAAACCCTGATACTCCGAAAGAGACTGTCCAGTTTGTACACGAGGTGCGTCCAGTTTTCGCCGTGACCCTCTCTACTCTTCTGCACATGCTATGCGGGCGAAATGATGATACCATGCCAAGTTCCAACATTTTCATAGTTCATTTGTAGTGATTTTCAATTTCACCGTCATTTAGCTCTCTAAGTAAATCGGTAAATGACTGAAAAACAGCAAATGATGTCAGAACGTGTTGGAAATTGATGACGTCGCTTTGAATGATGCATACTGAACGGAAAAATAGGCTGGAGTTCAAATAAGTTTAAAAAACATTGAAGTGCCCGTGTAACAGATGAGTTCTCGTTCGAAACCCTGATACTCCGAAAGAGATTGTCCAGTTTGTACACGAGGTGCGTCCAGTTTTCGCCGTCCTTCTCTACTCTTTTGCACATGCTATGCGGGCGAAATGATGATACCATGCCAAGTTCCAACATTTTCAGAGTTCATTTTGTAGTGATATTCAATTTCACTGTTATTTAGCTCCCTAAACAAACCGGTAAATGACTGAAAAACAGCAAATGATGTCAGAACGTGTTGAAAATTGATGACGTCGCTTTGAATGATGCATACTGAACGCAAAAATAGGCTGGAGTTCAAATAATTTTAAAAAACATTGAAGTGCCCGTCTAACAGATGAGTTCTCGTTCGAAACCCTGATACTCCGAAAGAGATTGTCCAGTTTGTACACGAGGTGCGTCCAGTTTTCGCCGTGACCCTCTCTACTCTTCTACACATGCTATGCGGGCGAAATGATGATACCATGCCAAGTTCCAACATTTTCAGAGTTCATTTTGTAGTGATTTTCAATTTCACCGTCATTTAGCTCTCTAAACAAATCGGTAAATGACTGAAAAACAGCAAATGATATCAGAACGTGTTGGAAATTGATGACGTCGCTTTTAATGATGCATACTGAACGCAAAAATAGGCTGGAGTTCAAATAAGTTTAAAAAACATTGAAGTGCCCGTGTAACAGATGAGTTCTCGTCCGAAACCCTGATACTCCGAAAGAGACTGTCCAGTTTGTACACGAGGTGCGTCCAGTTTTCGCCCTGATCCTCTCTACTCTTTTGCACATGCTATGCGGGTGAAATGATGATACCATGCCAAGTTCCAACATTTTCAGAGTTCATTTTGTAGCGATTTTCAATTTCACCGTCATTTAGCTCTCTAAGTAAATCGGTAAATGACTGAAAAACAGCAAATGATGTCAGAACGTGTTGGAAATTGATGACGTCACCTTGAATGATGCATACTGAACGCAAAAATATGCCGGAGTTCAAATAAGTTTAAAAAACATTGAAGTGCCCGTGTAACAGATGAGTTCTCGTCCGAAACCCTGATACTCCAAAAGAGATTGTCCAGTTTGTACACGAGGTGCGTCCAGTTTTCGCCGGGACCCTCTCTACTCTTTTGCACATGCTATGCGGGCGAAATGATGATACCATGCCAAGTTCCAACATTTTCAGAGTTTATTTTGTTGTGATTTTTCAATTTCACCGTTATTTAGCTCTCTAAACAAATCGGTAAATGACTGAAAAACAGCAAATGATCAGAACGTGTTGGAAATTGATGACGTCGCTTTGAATGATGCATACTGAACGCAAAAATCGGCTGGAGTTCAAATAAGTTTAAAAAACATTGAAGTGCTCGTGTAACAGATGAGTTCTCGTCCGAAACCCTGATAATACGAAAGAGATTGTCCAGTTTGTACACGAGGTGCGTCCAGTTTTCGCCGTGACCCTCTCTACTCTTTTGCACATGCTATGCGGGCGAAATGATGATACCATGCCAAGTTCCAACATTTTCAGAGTTCATTTTGTAGTGATTTTCAATTTCACCGTCATTTAGCTCTCTAAACAAATCGGTAAATGACTGAAAAACAGCAAATGATATCAGAACGTGTTGGAAATTGATGACGTCGCTTTTAATGATGCATACTGAACGCAAAAATAGGCTGGAGTTCAAATAAGTTTAAAAAACATTGAAGTGCCCGTTTAACAGATGAGTTCTCGTTCGAAACCCTGATACTCCGAAAGAGACTGTCCAGTTTGTACACGAGGTGCGTCCAGTTTTTGCCCTGACCCTCTCTACTCTTTTGCACATGCTATGCGGGCGAAATGATGATACCATGCCAAGTTCCAACATTTTCAGAGTTCATTTTGTAGTGATTTTCAATTTCACCGTCATTTAGCTCCCTAAACAAATCGGTAAATGACTGAAAAACAGCAAATGATGTCAGAACGTGTTGGAAATTAATGACGTCGCTTTGAATGATGCATACTGAACGCAAAAATATGCCGGAGTTCAAATAAGTTTAAAAAACATTGAAGTGCCCGTGTAACAGATGAGTTCTCGTCCGAAACCCTGATACTCCAAAAGCGATTGTCCAGTTTGTACCCGAGGTGCGTCCAGTTTTCGCCGGGACCCTCTCTACTCTTTTGCACATGCTATGCGGGCGAAATGATGATACCATGCCAAGTTCCAACATTTTCAGTGTTCATTTTGTTGTGATTTTTCAATTTCACCGTTATTTAGCTCTCTAAACAAATCAGTAAATGACTGAAAAACAGCAAATGATCAGAACGTGTTGGAAATTGATGACGTCGCTTTGAATGATACATACTGAACGCAAAAATCGGCTGGAGTTCAAATAAGTTTAAAAAACATTGAAGTGCTCGTGTAACAGATGAGTTCTCGTCCGAAACCCAGATAATCCGAAAGAGATTGTCCAGTTTGTACACGAGGTGCGTCCAGTTTTCGCCGTGACCCTCTCTACTCTTTTGCACATGCTATGCGGGCGAAATGATGATACCATGCCAAGTTCCAACATTTTCAGAGTTCATTTTGTAGTGATTTTCAATTTCACCGTCATTTAGCTCCCTAAACAAATCGGTAAATGACTGAAAAACAGCAAATGATGTCAGAACGTGTTGGAAATTGATGACGTCGCTTTGAATGATGCATACTGAACGCAAAAATAGGCCGGATTTCAAATAAGTTTAAAAAACATTGAAGTGCCCGTGTAACAGATGAGTTCTCGTCCGAAACCCTGATACTCCGAAAGAGACTGTCCAGTTTGTACACGAGGTGCGTCCAGTTTTTGCCCTGACCCTCTCTACTCTTTTGCACATGCTATGCGGGCGAAATGATGATACCATGCCAAGTTCCAACATTTTCAGAGTTCATTTTGTAGTGATTTTCAATTTCACCGTCATTTAGCTCCCTAAACAAATCGGTAAATGACTGAAAAACAGCAAATGATGTCAGAACGTGTTGGAAATTAATGACGTCGCTTTGAATGATGCATACTGAACGCAAAAATATGCCGGAGTTCAAATAAGTTTAAAAAACATTGAAGTGCCCGTGTAACAGATGAGTTCTCGTCCGAAACCCTGATACTCCAAAAGCGATTGTCCAGTTTGTACCCGAGGTGCGTCCAGTTTTCGCCGGGACCCTCTCTACTCTTTTGCACATGCTATGCGGGCGAAATGATGATACCATGCCAAGTTCCAACATTTTCAGTGTTCATTTTGTTGTGATTTTTCAATTTCACCGTTATTTAGCTCTCTAAACAAATCAGTAAATGACTGAAAAACAGCAAATGATCAGAACGTGTTGGAAATTGATGACGTCGCTTTGAATGATACATACTGAACGCAAAAATCGGCTGGAGTTCAAATAAGTTTAAAAAACATTGAAGTGCTCGTGTAACAGATGAGTTCTCGTCCGAAACCCAGATAATCCGAAAGAGATTGTCCAGTTTGTACACGAGGTGCGTCCAGTTTTCGCCGTGACCCTCTCTACTCTTTTGCACATGCTATGCGGGCGAAATGATGATACCATGCCAAGTTCCAACATTTTCAGAGTTCATTTTGTAGTGATTTTCAATTTCACCGTCATTTAGCTCCCTAAACAAATCGGTAAATGACTGAAAAACAGCAAATGATGTCAGAACGTGTTGGAAATTGATGACGTCGCTTTGAATGATGCATACTGAACGCAAAAATAGGCCGGATTTCAAATAAGTTTAAAAAACATTGAAGTGCCCGTGTAACAGATGAGTTCTCGTCCGAAACCCTGATACTCCGAAAGAGATTGTCCAGTTTGTACACGAGGTGCGTCCAGTTTTCGCCGTGACCCTCTCTACTCTTTTGCACATGCTATGCGGGCGAAATGATGATACCATGCCAAGTTCCAACATTTTCAGAGGTCGTTTTGTAGTGATTTTCAATTTCACCGTCATTTAGCTCTCTAAACAAATCGGTAAATGACTGAAAAACAGCAAATGATGTCAGAACGTGTTGGAAATTGATGACGTCGTTTTGAATGATGCATACTGAACGCAAAAATAGGCTGGAGTTCAAATAAGTTTAAAAAACATTGAAGTGCCCGTGTAACAGATGAGTTCTCGTTCGAAACCCTGATAATCCGAAAGAGATTGTCCAGTTTGTACACGAGGCGCGTCCAGTTTTCGCCGTGACCCTCTCTACTCTTTTGCACATGCTATGCGGGCAAAATGATGATACCATGCCAAGTTCCAACATTTTCAGAGTTCATTTTATAGTGATTTTCAATTTCACCGTCATTTAGCTCTCTAAACAAATCGGTAAATGACTGAAAAACAGCAAATGATGTCAGAACGTGTTGGAAATTGATGACGTCGCTTTGAATGATGCATACTGAATGCAAAAATAGGCTGGAGTTCAAATGACTGAAAAACAACAAATGATGTCAGAACGTGTTGGAAATTGATGACGTCATTTTGAATGGTGTTTACGGAACGCAAAAAAGTCTGGAGTTGTAATAAGTTTAAAAAAATGAAGTGCCCATGTAACAGATGAGTTCTCGTCAGAAACCCTGATACTTCGAAAGAGATTGTCCAGTTTGTACACGAAGTGCGTCCAGTTTTTGCGGTAACACAAGAAGTCCGGAGTTGTAATAAGTTATTAAAGATAAAAAAAGGCACAATACTCGTTAATTAGCTTCAAGCCTTTCGGAATAGTGCAAACTGCACTGCACATAGCTCCGTGCAGTCTACACTATTCCTCAAGGCTTAAAGCTAAGCAACGTGCAGATGAGCATTGCGCCTCTCCTTCATCGTCTCTGCACTCAGGGCTTATAAACCGGTCCTAGTGCCTCTCTCTTCGCGAGGTGGGACTAAAAAACAGCTTACTAAGAAACTATAGTACCGGTTCATGGCACGGACCGGTACTAAAGGTGCCCATGGGGCCACAGCCTGACGCAGCATCATTAGTACCGGTTTGTGACACGAACCGGTATAAAAGGTTGCTCACGAACCAGTACTAATGATCTCCGCCCGCCTAGCCGTTGGAACCGGCACTAATGGACACATTAGTGCCAGCTCAAAATTAAACCGGCATTAATGTGCTTCACATTTGACCCTTTTTCTACTAGTGGTTGCTGAGCGAAGCTTCATGCCTTGGCACCGATGACGGCGATACTCATGGGTTCCGCGCTCTTCTTGAAGACGTTGTGGTGGTTCTTCTCTCCGTGTCACGGCTCCGGGTGAAGGCCTTTGTCCGGTGTGGACTCGGCAACGATGCCGCTTGGCGCCGTTTTCACTCTTGGGGGCGTTGTCGTGGAGCTTAGGTGTGCAAGGTCGTAGCGTGGGTGTGGTTAGGTCTTCCGGTGCTCGATGTTGGTAGGGTACTCGTGTGCGTTTTATGTGTGCCAGATATCTCAGGATTGGCTTTGTAAGAGGGCTACCTCACCATCTTGTATCGTCCGGCCCTGTACTTTTTTGGGTGTTGCTTTATGTATAAAGCTGGATGAATGCTTGTTTCGAACTAATTGTTACGAGTAAGATGCTTATAAGTTTATCTATAGGAAGGATGTGCTTAGATGTGCTAACGTCTAAGCTCACGGAGCAGCTCGATCGTGGACCGTTACCAAGAACATGGTGGATGGGAGCCGCCATTACTGTTCTCCTCTCAGTTCTAGATGGGTTGAGTTCTAACTGGTGCTTATTTTTTAGCAAACAAAAGATAGATGGGTTGAATTTTAAGCCAGCTTCTCTTCTCTTTCCTCCGTATACGCTCACTTTATTGTAAACAAGACCCGGCCGGCCAGTTGGTGGTCTCTCCATAGAAATTGAAGTTAGTTTTGATAATCGTCGCTAGCTATTGCTTGCTGGCAATGGTCACCCATAATTGGACCACAAAATGACATAGTTTATGTGTATTAATTTGATGTCAACGAGGCGCCACCTAGCTGCAAGCAACGCCGATATTTTTTATAGAGTTAATTACATGTATGGTACACGAACTTGCATGAGGGGTACAAATTCATACAGCAACTTGAAAAATGATACAAATTCATCACACAACTTGTATTTTAGGTACAGTTAGATACATTTTCGTTCTTGCCGTCAAATGCGCCATTAAGTCTGCCTAGTGGCTCACCACCGTGGCAGAAGGCCCCTTCATTGTGTGGGTCCCACATTTCAGTGAGGGAGAAAGGATTCTGCGGCTCTTGGTTTCGAACTCACGAGCTGGCTGAGGTGCCCCGCGGGGATAACCAACCCGACAGATGCTTGCAGTTTATTACATGGAGATGGATACTTATTGAGATGGAAAGAAATAAGGATGGAGTAAAATGTGAGATGCAAGGGAGTTCGAAACCGAGCACACGCACTACATTGCCTCTCCACACACGAGAGCTAACCGAGCATATTGAACAGTTGATATGTTAAATAATTTGTGTCTCTCCTTTGTTCAACAATTGCCATCTAGTGTGTAAGTTGGCTCGGTCATTCAGGTTAGACAGGACGTACAAGCTGTACAGTTTGAAATTCTGCGCAGATAACTTTCTTGTTCCAATTTATTTCTCTTGCTGTTGTATATAGAAAATTTAAACGTCAAACTTTAACCTGATGTACCATCGGAAATCCAATTTGGCTTCAGGGAGCACGTGCTCCTACACGCGAAAATGGATTTTGAAATTTAAAAAAATCCTAACAAACTTTTTATGTACTCATAGCCACATCCAAATGGTACCTGCAAAGTTTTAGGCAAAAAGGTTAAACATTTTCGCATGTGCAAAAAATAAAACAAATTGAACACCAAATGTTTCCCCAAAATGTCACCAAGAGTTTTTTTTTCATCCGCGAAACACTACTGCTCCGTTTCCTCATGAAAATTCTCAAGCATGCTTGCGACACTAGCACGAACATCCACAAAAAAATCAGAATTTTTTGACATTTTACTTCTTTTTGATAAGAGTTACTAGTACTGTTTATTCGGGAGCAAATGCTCCCGGGAGCCAAAAGGCCTACGCTTCTTGTGCGAGGTGAGGTATGGGGTGCGATTGCCCATTGCAGCATTTTATGTTTCAATTTATTTCTCCCAATCCCTCAAAAAAAATCATATGCAATATTTTTCTTGTTTCAATGTATTTACCCCACTAAAGGATATACAAATATTATATGTCTAACTTAAACTAGAAGCTGCATTTTTTGTTTCAATTAATTTCTCCCAATCCCCCCCAAAAAAATCATCCGCAATATTTTTGGTTTCAATTTAATTATCCCGCTAAAGGATATATAAATATTATATGTCTAACTTAAACAAGAAGCTGCATTTTTTGTTTCAATTTATTTCACCCGATCGCTCAGATATATAAACATAATATGTCTAATTAAAACTAGAAGTCGCATGTGCTTCAGTGGTTACGTCCTTGAGCGATGTGAGATCTTGTGTTCGATTCCGGTTATAGCTGTTTTTACAGCTACGATTAAGTTCTCCACCTATCTGAAAGGTGGGACCCACGTGTTGATAGTAAATGAGTGCAGGCCCGAAATGTATCTGGATGTTACTAGCTAGAACACAAGTTGTGTGATGAATTTGTGTCATTTTTCAAGTTGTTGTATGAATTTGTACCCACTATGCAAGTTTGTGTACCTTAGATGCAATTAACTCTTTTTTATATGAAGATGCGTAGCTGTCAAAGTTTATTCAAGTTTAGTCGTGTGTTGTTAAGACCATTCCCCGACTAATTAACCATCTCAATTATTGGGGAACCGGCCTAAAGCATGTCATCAGATCCGCTTTAGTTGCCGAGTCTTGAGGCGCTAGCTAAGACACGCATGCACGTTATCGTTTGGTCTACAGTACTATTAGGACCAAACTCAACGATCCCCTTTCCCTATAGCAGCACTGTGGTTTGCCTGTTTGGTACAACGAAAACAGCAATGCAACCTTGCATTTCTTGCCGCAGTAGTCCTTTGTCCTCAACATCCACCTAGTGTGAGGCTGTAAGCTCAACTTTGTGACCGTCTTTCACAAAGAAAAGGAAGAAGTCTTCTGCGAGGATCCAGCCAGAGCCGGAGATGGCCGAGACGGTGGTAAGCATGGCGAGGTCCATGCTGGGGGGCGCCATCAGCAAGGCCGCTTCTGCCGCGGGCGCCGAGCTGAGCTTGGTGATGGGTGTGCAGAAGGATATCTGGTATGTACGCATGCATCCATTTACATGCTGACTCTTTTAATTGGTTAAGTCACAGATCACTTAGTAATACAAAATCTAGGAAATATATAGGTTTTGTCACACGCATGTTTCAGATCTCATTTTTCACGGATGTGGCAAATTTCCTCATCATTGTCGCGCACAAATGACCAGCCATAGAATAGCACCAATGACTGTTCTACGTTTGTTTTGACTCTCAAGTTTTTTGGCAGGTTCATCAAGGACGAGTTGAAGACAATGCAAGCATTCTTGGCGGCTGTTGAAGCATCAAAGAACAGAGACATGCTACTGAAGGTGTGGGCAGAGCAAGTAATGGACATGTCCTACAATATAGAAGATTGTCTTGATGAATTTATGGTTCATGTGAGGAGCCAAAGCCTAACAAAACGGCTGATGAAGCTCAAAGATCGTCGTAGGATTGCTATCCAAATCCGCAACTTGAAATCAAGAGTTGAAGAAGTGAGTAGTAGGAACTCACGCTACAACTTAATCAAGACCAAGGCCTCTAGCAACAATGATGAGGAGGTTTCTTACATAGAAGATGTACGTAATCACTCGGCAAACAACATTGATGAAGCGGAACTTGTGGGCTTTAAAAAGCCTAAGGAGGATTTGATTAAGCTGATGGACCTCAACAATAAAGATGGTTGTGCCCAAGCTATATGGGTGGTTGGCATGGGTGGTTTAGGCAAGACTACTCTTGCAAGAAAAGCATATGAAAGTAAGGAAGATATTGTGAAGAATTTTTCTTGTTGTGCTTGGATCACACTCTCGCAGTCATTTTCTAGGATAGAGATGCTCAAGGATATGATCAGGCAGCTTCTGGGCGGCGAGTCACTGAAGGAATTATTGAGAAAACTTGAAGGAAAAGTGGTGCAAGTAGAGGACCTCGCCGAATATCTCATTCAAAGGCTTAAGGATAAGAGGTACTTTCTTGTTCTTGATGACTTGTGGACCATAGGTTCATGGGGGTGGATCAAAGATATTATTCTTCCTAGTAGTAACAAGAAAGGCAGTCGGATAATAGTAACAACACGAGATGTTGGTCTAGCAAAGGAATGTACTCCTGAATCCCTCATCTACCACCTTAAACCATTAGAGTCGGTCGATGCCAAAAAATTACTTCTAAAAAAGAGTGGGAAAATAGATGAAGACATGGACAAAGATGAGAACTTCAAGAACATAGTTGAAAAACTAGTTAAAAAGTGTGGTTGTTTACCACTCGCTATACTCGCAATTGGAGGGATCCTTTCCACTAAAAAGAAAGTAGAGTGGGAGCACATATATAAGCAACTCCCCTTTGAGCTTGAGAGTAACCCAAGCCTCGAAGCAATGAAGAGGATGGTTACTTTGAGTTACAACCACTTGCCATCTCATCTTAAGTCATGTTTCTTGTACCTAAGCATCTTTCCCGAGGATTTAGAAATCCAGACGAGGCGTCTAATAGAAAGATGGATTGCTGAGGGGCTTATTAGAGCTAGGACTGGGGTGGACATTGAGGATGTCGCAAAAGGTTACTTTAGTGAGTTAATAAACCGAAGCCTTCTTCAATCATCAAAGGTGAACATAGAAGGAGTTGTTAAGAGCTGCCGAGTTCATGATATTGTGCGGGATGTCATGATCTCAATTTCTAGAGATGAAAACTTCATATATGTGGTGGGAGATAATGTAACTAGTGTTGTAGAGGAGACCTTCCGGCATGTAGCATACCATGGTAGCATGTGCCAAAAGATAGACATGGATTGGAGCCACGTCCGGTCGCTTACTATGTTTGCTGAGAGACCATTGGGGCCATCACCTTCAGTCTGTTCACCTGATATGAGAATGCTCCGAGCCTTGGATCTAGAGAATGCACAGTATCGAGTCAAACAAAAGGATATCTGCAACATAGGATCGTTGTGCCACTTGAAGTATGTGAATGTTTCTAATCGTCATGGATATTCACACATCTATAAACTTCCTAGATCCATCGGAAAATTACAAGGTTTGCGTACTTTGAACATAAGAGGCAGTTATATTACAGAATTACCAACTGAGATTTGTAAAATCAAGACTCTCCATAGTCTCCGTTGTACTAGAAAAAGCTACTACGAATTCTTTGACATAGATAAACCTAAAGAATGCTTGCTAGACACAGCTTGTGTGCCCATTATATTTTCCCCTTTGTTTGATCCTAGTGTCCAAGCCAAGGCAGTTGCCGAGCTACATATGGCCTGGTCTAGCTGTTGCTCAAATTCAGTAGGTGTGAAGGTGCCAAAAGGAATCAGCAACCTAAAAGAGTTGCAAATACTAGAGGCCGTGGACATCAACCGAACTAGTCGTAAAACAATTAAAGAGCTAGGTGAGCTTGTGCAGCTGAGAAAACTGAGTGTGGTAACAAAAGGGGCCACCAAGCAGAAATGCAAGGTACTCTGTGAAGCCATTCAGAAGCTCACTTGCCTCCGCTCCATTGAAGTGGTTGGTTCACTCGAGTGGTTGCATGCTGTTTCCACTCCTCCTCCCCTGCTGAGGAGTCTGAAGTTGTATGGATGCATAGCAGAGATTCCTGCCTGGGTTGGCAGTCTGATGCATTTGGTCAAGTTTTACTTTAGGGGCAGCGTAATAAAGGAAGAAGGAAAGATCATGGAAATACTAGGGCCACTTCCCAACCTCATGCACCTTCGTCTTGAAAGGGGCTCTTATATCCGGGAGAAGTTAGTGTTCAAAACGGGAGCATTCCCAAATCTCATAAAACTTCAAATTTGGGATGTCGAGCAAATGAGAGAGTTGGTATTCGAGGAGGGCACCTCGCCCCACCTGGGAAAGATAGAAATAGGATACTGCTGGCTGAAATCAGGGATTAATGGGATCGAGCACCTTGCAAGTCTAAAGGAGATTTGGCTTAAATGGGATGTTAAAGTGGCCAGGCTTGGTATGTTGCAACGTGAAGTGGACGCACACCCCAACCATCCCCTGCTGCGACTGCAAAGGGAACGGAGCCAGCATGACCTGGGTGGCATTGTCCATGGATCCACTATTGGAGTACATGTGGATGAAGCACCGAAGGGGGAGGAATCATCACCTCTCCATCCAGAGCAAGTAGCAGCGGGGGAGAGCTCCTCCTCGCAGGTGGTGGTCGTGACGACGGGGAGCGACAGGTTAGTACCCATTTTCTATTTCGTTCACTAGTAGTAGCAGGTGGTGGTCGTGACGGCGGGGAGCGACAGGTCGTGACCACGGAAGGTATGAACTGAACTGATGACGTCCCTTTGTTGTTGTTGTTGGTGGTGGTGTAGCAGCCAAGACCCTGAAATAAGGGAGGTCCAAGGCTCTGCTTTGGTGGAAGATGATTTCTGGTCCTGCAATTCCGACGACGACGATGACGCTTGATGATTGGTCGATGCTGCTCCGTTCTTTCTTGCTGAATCTCTGCACAGGTCGACGTCTTGACTGGTACCTACAGGTAGAATTTCCTTCCTTCTGATCCATTGATAGTTCCGTTTGGGTATCTGACGACATTTGTCTCTCTCCAAAAGTACTCCCTCCATTCCTAAATATAAGCCCTTTTAGAGATTCCAATGCGGACTACATACAGAGCAAAATGAGTGAATTTACACTCCAAAATACATCTATATACATCCGAATATAGTCCATATTGAAATTTCTAAAAAGTCTTATATTTAGAAACGGAGGGAATAGTTTCTTACATGCTGTTTTGACTCCATTTTATTTGCACCCCTGAAAATAGTTTTTTACAAGTAATTCTTTTTGTACTGTAAGCTGCGAGGTGCCTTGCTGAGCCAGCCCAGGAGAGAGTTCGTGATGTTGTGTTGTTACATGTTGTGTACTCCCTCCGTTCCTAAATATAAGTTTTTGTAGAGGTTCCACTAGATGGACTACATACGGTGCAAAATGAATGAATCTACACTTAAAATACATATCTATATACATCCGTATGTGGTTTATAGTGCAATCTCTACAAAGATTTATATTTAGGAACGGAGGGAGTATTTACAGTTGCTAACAATGTATTATAGCTTGTGAACACATACATTTACATGTACACTGAGGTGGAGGTCATGATGACAGGGAGCGACAGATCAGATTAATTGTTGTTTCATTCAGCAGCACTAGCTAATTATCAACTGAACTAATGATATCCTGTATAGACTTTTTTTTTTGTGAAAAGGAATCCTGTATAGACTTAACACAACTTAACATGCTCATACTCATGCTCTTCTGTTGTTGTGACAGACAAGAAGTCGAAGATGATTTCTGCTCCTGCAATTCTGACGACAAGGACGACGATGCTTGATGACCGGTCCATGCCCTGATGCTGCTCATTTCTTTCTTCAGCTCCATTGAAGCCGCCCTACAGCTCCCGGTACAGATCAAACATCCCTCTTGTTCCTTTCAATCCACAATGCTGGTAAATAGTATTTTTTGGCTTATCAAGTATTTTTGACAGGAACTTGATGTGCTCTCGTGGAATCTCGCCGTCACCACTTCTACTCTGTTTTATATGTGCCTCTTTCTCAACCTGGTCTAGAAGATGGCATTATCAACTCATGAATCATGGAGAAACGCAACCTGCATTCCCCAATCAGCCCACTGCGTACAAATGCAAGATGGATCCTTAAACTGGTCTGATGTTTACTCGGCTCATTATATGCACCTGCATGTAGCTATCAACTGATATACTCTTACAATCCATTTCTCTTCTCTTCTGCTTTCTTGCCTACTATAACAGCAAAGATGATCTGCGCTGAGGACAAGTGTCTAGTTGTATTTGAATATCGATCTCTTCTCCATCCGGTTCTTTGCTCACCTCGATTGACCCTTGCTGCAGGCTGGCATGTACTTCCTTATGCTCAGGTCGCCAGGCACCTTAACTAGAAGCTTTGATTAGTTGATTCAGTTTTGGTTTCTGACGATGTTTGTCTCTTTATAACAGGAGATGTTGCTCGTTCGCACTTGTTGCTGGTGATGATACGGTCGTCCGTTTCCACCTATCTGCTGGACATGTAAGTACTATCTTACACTGTAAACTTTGGCGTGGTCTTCTGATTCGATTTTCCGCTAAGCATTTATTTCTAATAATCCACTTTGTTGCAGAGAGCTCCACGACCTGGAGTGAACAAAGATCCACTTTGTTGTAAACTTTGGCGTGGTCTTCTGCCGCCAAGGAATGATCTCGAGTGAATCTGAAGCTTGAATCCCATTTCCAACCCAGGAGAGAGCTAGTTCGCGGTGCCTTGACAGTCAGAGTGCCTCTGAAACGTGAACCGCTATGTGTTCGTGCAGATAACTGGTCAGTTATTTATTTATAGTTATCATGTTACATTTTTTCGTATATACTTGCAACTTGTCTTGTTGTTTTGAACTTGTGAACACATAATAAAATTCCCTAGGAAATAAAGCTAATGCATGCTCTGTAATTGCATTTCAGCTGGGGAGAAGTCGTGGAAAATGCAATGGACTACACCCCACAAGAAGCTGCCAACAATAAAGCTGCATATATTGTCATGCTGCAATTGGCCATCACGTTCAGCTCTCCAAGTTCTCTGCTGGCTTGTGGCCTCTGATATGGTGTAAGGTAAAGCTGAGAGGGGTCACGGCAGTTCTCCACTGTGAATGGAAGAGGAATGCATTGATCTTGGGGCTTCAGTATAATGGAGGGTAGTAACAAGCTGCACTTCTACTCAGACTTCGGCAGTGTGGAGCAGAGCAGTCCTGTAGTATAGAATCAACCTGATGAGAATACAAGCTTGCTCTGTTTCTAGCACTCTATCTTTTGTCTTTTATGTTGCGGGGATTGCCTCTGTATCTGTACTCTGCTCTGCAAGGGAAGTTTTATACGGGACATTGAGGGTGAAAAGCTACTCCATCTTCGACATATCACATCCTATGTGGGTATGAATAGGTGATATTAACTTTACGATCCTATGGGAGAAACTGGTTATGCAAAGCTGGTGTGCATGTTGGCAAACTGAATTTCATCCGTCCGTGTCTGCCTGCTATATGACTGATCTATCTTCTTCCACATGCAACATCCTATGTGGCTACGCATAGATGGTAGGAGTATTAACTTTGCGATTTCAATTTCCCCGATGGAAAAATTAACTTGTGCACTAGTACCATGCAAGCACATGGTCATATTAGTAGTACCCCTACATTGCAAATTCACCATTTCTGCTGTATGGCCATGTTGTACAGCTGCCACTCACGTACGCAACGGCGCCGCTAGAGCCAACCAGGTGATCGGCTTCTCGGCGGCCTCCGCACGGCAGCCTAGTGACATGCGCTAAATCGATTGCTGCCGTCGCAAATCCTAACCCCCGATCGCAGCCCAGCCCACCCGCTCTGGTATCGACTTGGTTTGGAGTCCTGGCAGTGGGGGAAGGGAAGGGAGTACGGGTTCACCTGATCCTCGGCGTAGGGGTCGAAGCCGATGAGCCGGAACTGGACGCCGGCGAACTCCCCGCCGCTGCCGCCTGCCGAGGGCATCTATCTCGCTTCCAGCGATTCTGACGGGATGCTCGGCTCTATCGCGCCGGGTGGGCCGGCCCATTACACCCTGTAACCGCTAACACGATTGTCAGTCGCTAAAAAAAATTCGGATGTTTCTCTGGAGACTTGCGAGATACTCATTGCCAACCGAAGATGTTAGGGAACATCGAAACATGTCAACGACCAGCTCATGTGGACTCTGCGGTAGCCCGGACTCGCGGAGGCATTCCCTCTTGGATTGCACTGCGTCTCGCTGTATTTGGGCTCTAGTGGATGGCGAACTTGCGGACCAGCTACGCGCGTCATCAGAAACAGCAGCAAGACCATGGCTCTTCTCGATGATTCAGGCCTTATCGCATGATGCTTTTCTGAAGCTAGCAATCACATTGTGGGCGACATGGACTGCGCCGCGGAAGGCTATAAATGAAGGCGAATTTCAGATCCCTCAAGCAACTCATGCGTTTCATTAATATTTAATAGGTACATGACGGAGCTGGAAATTATCAAGGATCAGCAACCAGCTAGGCAACTGAGAGGGCAGAATCTGCAAGCTCCAATTGGTAACGCACGGCCCAAGGCTCCGCCGGCGGGCTATGCAAAAGTTCACGTGGATGCAGGTGTCTCAATGTACCACATAAGAGGTGCAGCCGCGGCAGTTTGCCGCGATGACCATGGAGCATACCTGGGCCTGGGCAGCCCTTCTTTGGTGATTTCAGGAGTACATGATGCACCTACTCTGGAGGCTATTGCTTGCCGAGAAGCGTTTGCACTGGAAGAATAACCCCCCCCCCCCCCCCCCTCCCCGCATCGTCCTCCCTCCCCAGGACGGCTCGGGCGGCGGCGCCCCCTCCCCCAGCTAAACCTACCCTCCCCATTGTACTCCCTCCCCCCGCCGCCGCCAATAGCCACCGCCGGGCGAAGCCCGCGCGGATCTGGCGGCGGCGGGCACTCGTTCCCCGTGGGACGCGCTCACAAGCTGGGGGAGCTCCGTGTGGCGGCGGCCGGCGTGCGTGACTCCGGCGCGCGGCGGTTCTGCGGGTGGTGGTTGGGGACGGTGGTGAGGATGCGCTCGGAGCTCCCTCCCGGTGGCCTCCTTCGTTTCGGTGCCGTCTCCCTGCTGCGGGCGTCGGGGTGGGCTGCTCCGCGCCAGATTGGATCTTGCCGGTGAGGGTGGCCTCTGCGAGGCGCGCATGGTGGTGCTCGCCCTCCACCTCCCCTGCGGCGTGTCTGCTGGTGCTGCTGTCTGCTGGCGCGCACAGGTGATAGACGTGCCTGCCGGCTACGGCTTGGCACGATTCTGGCGGAGGAGGGCGGCGTGGGCAGGCTGGATCCGTCGGGTCTGGTCTGCGGTGGCCCGGATCTGGTCACGTGCGGCGGCGGGCTGCAGTGGCCCTTGTTATGTGGTGGTGCAGGGAGCAGCAATTCACGGTCTACCAGTGCCTCTCGAAGGTGGTCGGCTCACTTCGGCGAAAGCCTATGCTCCGGCCGGAGCCAGCGATGGTGACTCCCACGGGTGCCGCTTACCTCCTTGGAGGCATCGCTGCCATGGTGACTTCACCTTCGAGGCACCAGGGGAAGCCCTTGTTCTTGGTCCGCCCAGAACGGTCGATGGCGGCGCGTTTCGCGTCGCATTCCTTCTTGAAGGCGTCGACTCGGTGGATTCGTCTGGTGGCTGCTCACTGCGGGGTTGTTGATGGTGGTCTTGCGGCTGGCTGGGGTCGACGGTGGCGTCATCTTGGCTCGGCCACTCCTTGGAGTGGTTCCGATTCTCCCATCCGAAGCCAGGTTAGCGGGGTGTGATCCTCTCTGGACCACCTCGTTCCTGTACGGCACCTCTTCCCTTTGCGGGGTGTTGTTGGGTGGCGACCAGACGGCCAACGTTCAAGGCTCACCTTGCTTGGTCAGATGAAGATGGAAGATGAGATCCCGGGGGAAACCCCTAGCCCAGGTACTCCTGGTGCGGATGATGGCGGCACAGCTGGCATCGCGACCCTTCTTGAAGGCATCATCTTGGGGTCTGCTTGGGTGACGTGCGGTGGTGCTTGCTGCGGGATGGTGGTGGTGGTGGTGCGGCCGAATGGGCCGATGGTGGTATGTGCTTGTTTATGGTGGTGTTCTTCGGTGTCGTCCCTGTTGCTATGCATGCTCAAGACATCCCATGGCTGCCGTTGTGGTGCGGCGAGCTTCGTGCTCTTGGTGTTATCTCGGTTCATTTTTTGCTCAATGATGTCGCAAGATGCCTCCCCAACTTGCTAATCGTTCCTGAATTTTCATGGCGGAGCTCCCAGTCAAGGTTCGTGCTTGTCACTCGTTGAGTGTGGATGCTCCTCTGTTGCGCCGTGGTGTTCGGTACGCACACCGGTGCGGTGCGTTAGGCTGCTTGCAAAGTCTTGATATTGTGATCCCTTGACGACTCCCCTCATCTACGTGTGCTACTTGTGCCTCTCGTGTTGTTGTCCTTGGTCTGCTAGCTAGGCGCGCCTTGTCTGGGGCGTCCTCTCTTTTTGTTTCTCTTCTTGTTTTACCTTCTCTTGTACGGTTTTCGACTCGGTTTTCCTCATAAACGGGGTCAACTTGTTCAGGTTTTCGATCCGGTTTTCCTTATAAACTGGATCAATCTCATGGCATTATGGCCTTTTGAAATATATTCAGGTGGGGAGCCTCCCCCCCCCCCCCCCCCCCCCCCCCGGTGACCATTTCAAAAAAATTATCGCATCGGATGTTAAACAAGTGGTAGATGATATAAACCAAAATGGCAGGGGCGCTTATGGATCCATCATCACGGAAATTACAGCAAGGGCTGCGAGTGTCAACAGCAAGATTGTCTATGAAAGTCTTCATTCAACCCCATGATCCTTTATATATCTCACAAACTGTGGTTTCTGATGAATAAATTCATGTTCATCCCTCAAAAAAAAAAAAGGTCGCTAAAAAAAGCACGTACGGTTTTGTACATGTCCAAAAATCATACCGTTTTGTTGTAGTCAAAGAAACACTACAGCTTTGTTTTTGTTGTGTTTTCACTTTTCCTTTTCATATTTATTAGAATTATTCTAAAATATATATCTCACGAATATTTTTATTTTACATATTACATAAAAATGGTCCATATAGTGTATTGAAATATGTATCAAATTTAAAAAAATGTTCATCATGTCTTTGAAAGTTGTTGATGGCCTAATTAAAAAAACATTCATTTTGTTAGAAACTATTCATGCGTCTTTTCAAAAAATGCTCTCATACAAACACTTCATACATTTAATAAACAATGCATGCATTTGTTAGATACTCCTCATGTCTTAAAAAATATTCATTTAAAAAAATGTTCTTTCCATTCAAAAAAATGTTCACGTGTTTACAAAATTATTCAAGCATTTAAAAAAGTCAATGTTATTTATATAAAGTGACCATGAAATGTAAAAAATTGTTCATGCAATTTTTAACAAATGCACTTTTCTACGGATGAACCTACTCGCTGGTATGTTGGTTTCCCATTCCTTGCCAAGACGACAATCCTATCAGTTTCGTTCTCACGATGGAATTGATGAGATCCTATTACTGTAACTCCAACAGCTGCCAGTCCAGGAATTGTCTCCTGCGGCGCCCAGAATCACCATAGCATGGTCTGTTTTCTACCCGCTGCGTATATTCTCTGTTTGTTTTTTCCCCTGCCACTGTATTTGTACTCTGCTTTGTAAATGAAGCTTGTATGGGCGTGCAAGAGCTTGGCAAACTGAATTTCATGAAAAAGGACTGCTAGGACTGCTCTATGTTCGTCCACATGTAACCTTATGTGTATGCATGACATTTGACTTTGCAATATTAATTTGAAGTTAGAAACTGTATTTTCTTAGCACAAGGTCCTGCATCAGTATATTGAAATCCTAGTTTGTGAATTTTCACAGTTTCTCACAACAACAATCTCGAAAAAAAGTATTTAGTTGGTACTGGCATCCATCTGTCCTTAAGAACATCGTTTTTTTCTTTTGAAAAAGGAATATATTAATACCGCGAAGATACCAATTACACCCTGTCTCTGCACCGACACGATGTCTCAAAGACATCTAGGATACACACAGCCCGAAAAAAAAACAAAGGCATTGCCACAGTGATCAAGTCCTCTCAGCAGTAGCACACAAATCACCACCAAAGACAACACCCGGAAAACATTAAAAGGTCTCCAAAAGCAACGTCTTCAAGAAGAAAACAATGCACAAGCACCGTTATCGCCCAATCCATGACCTTAGGTCTTCACCCTGGAGAAGTCCGAGGTCTCAAAACCATACCTTCAGCAAGACAATTGCCAGGCACAACCAATGAAGTTCAAACCTTAGGTTTTGACCCTGAAAGTCACGACTCGGCACCCGAGGAGCACCATCACAAATGAAATCCTCCAGTGTTGCCGCCCCTAGCTACTTGCCACTGCTACTTTTGAAAGTTATCAACCACCTGGCTGACTCCATCGTCTCCAAGACCCTCTCCACCTTACTGATCATCTGATCGTAGCCACCATGAATTTCTCCACCGCCGTTACCGCCATGAAAATCCAGATACCGACATGTCCCATGGTGCCAACAACCAACAGAGTTTCGCGCCGCGCCCGGAGCCACGTAGGCTAATATGGACGCCCACACCCGGATTCTATCCGATCCAGATACCCTTGGGCAGGATCTCCGGCAGTAGTTCCAGAACACATCGACAGCCAGATCGAGGAGGACCGATCATGCATATCTTCGTCGTGATGGGATAACAGCACTAGGACCGCCACCACACCGCCGCCGATGCCAAAGCCGCCAAGATGGAGGACACATGCCCATGCTGCCCACAGCCTACGTCGCTGGCAGAAGACGGATGCCAGATCGGGGCGGACCCTGATCAGCCGCAATCCCCTCACATACACGATCCGCCAGCTTGAAACCCGTTGTGCATCGCCGGTCCCGAGCGCTGCCGCCCTAGGAATCCACAACCACACCATCACGACCCTCGCCATCGTGGTGTCTCGGCTCAGTCGCGCCGCCCTGTGCCGGAGGCCCTGTGCGAGAAGGCGAAACGCCCCACCGCCGGCGCCGCCGGCCAGGCTCGGCTGCGTCCTCTGGCGACGGCGAGGGAGGAGTGAGGGAGAGGAGTGTGCTGGCGATGGTGGCAGGAGCGCCCTCCCCAACGCCCACGGGAGCGACATGGGAGGGTCCGAGATTTTCCGATCGGGATCGAGAACATCTTTTGCATACTTGTTGGGATCCTTCTTTGATGGATACATGTTAAATCAGTGCTACAGATATTTAAGTCGGCCATATTGAATGATATACATTAGGTGTTAATAGTCTCTGATGATAGAATAGTTCTTTAATAGTTTGGGTTCGATCTTTTTTAGATTACACACATGTTTGATTTTCTATAGTTGTCAAGCACATCTATTGCCCTGATGTATTTTATTAAAATGGGAAATAGAATAATCTCCTGTCGTGTGTGTTTGCTTCCGTATCTTGAACTGAAAATGGTCAAGGTAGGCAGCGACGCCTTATATAGGCCAGACTCGGCAGATGATTGGGCAGGCCGGTGTGGGCTGAGCTTAGTATTATATTTTTTGTGATGGTGACGATTGATTGTATATGAAAATAATGGTCAAATACCCAAGCTCATACTACTTCGTCTTAACAGACAAATAAATTGTCACCCACAACAATTCACTTGTTAAGTCTTGAAGAAAATAAAAACATTTTCTTTTATTAAATTTAGCATTATTTATTCCATCAGTGTATTTTTTAAAATAATATATTTACTTACTAAATTTAATAAAATGAAACACATTTTATACTTATTTATAACTTATTCTGTCAATGTACATCACTATTATGTATATTTAGTTATTGGGTTTAACAAAATTAATCGCATTTTTTATTTTTATTTTTATAATTTATTCTGTTAATGTACTATTTTCACATTTTTTTGCTATTACACTTGAAGGACTCATATAATGATGTTGCTCAATATTAAGGTAATACGCTCCTTACCATATAAATTTAGCATCTAGCATGACTAGTGTATGAAGATTAACATTTAGTCATATTTTCAATAAAATGTACATTAATTGTTTATATTATATTATTGCCTTCGAAACCCTCTTTTAAAATGAATTGTCATAGATGGATTCGAGGAAAATAATAAATGGATAAAATCACAATCATCCATAGTTAGACGAATTATAGTTTGCCTTCTAATGTACTATTTTCATGGAGGCTTCCTCCCATCTTATGTTTAAGTATTTAGAAAATTCAGGAGTCTATGAGATGTTTACAACGGTTTGTCCTTGAATCCTTGGTGTTAATTGTCCATTGATTTTTTTATTTTTTATTGTGAAATAATTGTTCTCTTGTTCTCACAATGCATCCATGCTCTATGCTCAGTCCATATTACGATATTGCCTCGCTTGGTAGAAACATAAAAGAGAATTTGAGCACCTTATATATAGGACTTCTCTTTTATACTCCCGGGTGTATGTACTCCCACCATTAGTTTTTTTTTAAGAATTACTCCCACCATTAGCAGTAGATTGGAAAACTGAGTTATCCATTCATTATATCCGATTTCTTAAATGGTAGCCGAACAGATCTAACAACCAGCCCGCTGGAACTCCCCCATGCATGCGGAGCTAACTATAGATTAGATTAAACCATATAATTGGAGTTTAAATTAATGGTATCTGGACGTGGGTTATGTAAAAACGTTTGCATGCTGATTGTTTCAAAGGAGTACGTACATATACTGATTTTTTAATGGGGTATATACTACTATTTTCCGAGTATATACTACCATATGTTTATACTGGAGTATCATTCGTATGATGCATGCAATATTCATCAGTATATGCTGATAACTGATTGTTGGAAAGGAGTATATGGTTCTTTTTTCAAATTAGGTATACTACTCGATGCAAAACAAAAATAAAAAAAATGAGATATACTACTTTTAAAGGTATAGCACAGAGGTTTATCTTCCATACGATGTTCCCTTACCAAGCAATAGTATATGTTTCGCCGTCCTGTAGTTGTATACTTCATCAAAAGTATACGGCAAGAAGTTATGTATACTGAAACTAAGGGAAGCATGTTGGAATGAGTATATGTAAATACCATTTGGGTCTTTTTTCAACCAGCTACTTGGTGTCAAAATTGTGGTATATACTTCTGAATTATTTTAGTAGTATGTATGCACATGCAGATTTTTTTCATTTGTAGATATTGTTTATTTAGGACATAATACGTTTTAGTGTATATATATACTGCTTTTCGTCCTGTATACACCACTACTTTAGTTACTCATCCAAATATTCAAACTAGTATATAAACTTATTTTCTAATGTAGTATGTGCGGTATATAATACTGCCTATTTTAAGTAATATATACTGATTTTTGGATGGTATATATCCTAAGCATCCAAATTAGTATCTACATCTTTAATGAAGGGTATGTATGTACTGATTTCTTATAGGTAGTATGTACTGCTTTTTCTTCGCGTATACTTCTTTCTTATTTAAGTGGTAGTATGTGCCAAGCATCTAAAAATGAGGCATTTTTTTAGAGGCGTCATTTACATACATTAAGAGCATGTACGTACGTGTTTTTTTATGGAGTTTGTACTTCAAAACTTCGGCATTAAGTGTATATTGTACGATTCAAAGAAGTATATGCTTCCCAAAAAGAAGTACATGCTATCCATAAGAAAGTATATACAGCACACGTTTGCGCATGCTGGATCCGCAGAACACTGGTGCAAAGAAAGCTCGACTATGCTCAGTACATCCATGTCCAATTGGACCTATAGCCAGACCATGGATGAAAGCTTAACTGCACGCGGCCGACATGCTAATTATGATGAGTTGTCACGGAAAACGTTGTCAAGCCGTTGCCTAATGCATCTAAACTAAACTAGTGATAACACAAGAAACTAAAATATTCAATTGTAAGATCTAAAGATATACCTTCAAGCACTAATCTCTCCGGCAACGGCGCCAGAAAAGAGATTCGTTGACAGGATGTGAGTGCCGCTTACCTAGACTCCCAAGCAACGGCGCCAGAAAAGAGCTTGATGTCTACTACGCAACCTTCTTTTTGTAGACGTTGTTGGGCCTTCAAATGTAGAGGTTTGTAGGACAGTATCAATTTTCCCTCAAGTGGATGACCTAAGTTTTATCAATCCGTGGGAGGCGTAGGATGAAGATGGTCTCTCTCAAACAACCCTGCAACCAAATAACAAAGAATCTCTTGTGTCCCCAAAACACCAATATAATGGTAAATTATATAGGTGCACTAGTTCGGCAAAGAGATAGTGATACAAATGCAATATAAAAACACATCGCCACTGGTACATACCCTCAGCCCCGAGGTAACAAGTGGTAAAAGTGAGCGAAAACGGTATTGCAATGCTTGCAAATAAGGCCTTGGGCTCATACTTTCACTAGTGCAAATTCTCTCAACAATGATAACATAATTGAATCATATAACAATCCCTCAACATGCAACAAAGAGTCACTCCAAAGTTACTAATAGCGGAGAACAAACGAAGAGATTATTGTAGGGTACGAAACCACCTGAAAGTTATTCTTTCTAATCGATCTATTGGGCTATTCCTATAAGTGTCACAAACAGCCCTAGAGTTCGTACTAAAATAACACCTTAAGACACACATCAACCGAAACCCTAATGTCACCTAGATACTCCAATGTCACCACAAGTATCCGCGGTTTGATTATATGATATGCATCACACAATCTCAAATTCATCTATTCAAGCCAACACAAAGAACTTCAAAGAGTGCCCCAAAGTTTCTACCGGAGAGTCAAGACGAAAACGTGTGCCAACCCATATGCATAAGTTCACAAGGTCACAGAACCGGCAAGTTGATCACCAAAACATACATCAAGTAGATCACGTGAATATCCCATTGTCACCACAGATAAGCACATGCAAGACATACATCAAGTGTTCTCAAATCCTTAAAGACTCAATCCGATAAGATAACTTTAAAGGAAAGACTCAATCCATTACAGAAGGTAGAGGGGGAGAAACATCATAAGATCCAACTATAATAGCAAAGCTCGCGGTACATCAAGATTGTGCCAAATGAAGAACACGAGAGAGAGAGAGAGAAAGAGAGAGAGAGAGAGAGAGAGAGAGAGAGAGAGAGATCAAACACATAGCTACTGGTACATACCCTCAGCCCCGAGGGTGAACTACTCCCTCCTCGTCATGGAGAGCATCGGGATGATGAAGATGGCCACTGGTGATGATTTCCCCCTCCGACAGGGTGCCGGAACAGGGTCCCGATTGTTTTTTGGTGGCAACAGAGGCTTGCGACGACGGAACTCCCGATCTAGGTTCTGTTCTGGAGGTTTGGGGATATATAGGAGGTGTTGGCGACGAGAGCAAGTCAGGGGGGGGGTCCACGAGTCAACCACAAGGTCGGAGGGCGCGCCCTAGGGGGGTGGGGGCGCCCTCCACCCTTGTGGATGACTCAGGACTCTTCTGGCCCAACTCCGGTACTCCGTGGGCTTTTTTTGGTCCAAAAACAATCGTCGAAAAGCTTCAGCTCAATTGGACTCCGTTTGATATTCCTTTTCTGCAAAACTCAAAAACAAGGAAAAAACAGAAACTGGCACTGGACTCTAGGTTAATAGGTTAGTCCCAAAAATCATATAAAATAGTATATTAATGCATATAAAACATTCAAAACAGATAATATAATAGCATGGAATAATCAAAAATTATAGATACGTTGGGGACGTATCAGAGTAGAGGGTCTTAACTTTCAGGGACCCAAGGTCTGGCCTTAATTGGTTGTGCCTCGAAGTGACCTTGTTGAAGGCATTGTTTTGAGAGCGCAGATCTTCTCCAGGGTGAAAACCTAAGATCTAGGATTGGCCGATGACGGTGCTTCTGCACTGTTTCCTTCTTGGAGGCGTCGTTTTTGGAGAATTAGGACTTCCGATGTTGTCTAGGTGGTGGTTCGTGCTGTAGCTACGAGGAATTGATCACTGTTGCGGGATCTTTTTTTCTTCTTCTTCTTATTGTTTTTGGCTGTGTGCATCCGTAATCGTTTTACGATATTGCATTGTTGCAGAGACCGGGTGTAATTGGTATCTCCACGATATTAATATATTCTCTTTTTCGAAAAAAGTGGCAGTTATCAACTGATGTCATGGTCCGTACGAACTCATCACAATAAATTTCTCTCGTTTTTGTCTATAGCAGCCAAGATGTCGATGTTGAGGATGCTGAGGATGATTTCCTCTCTTGCATTTCTGATGACGATCCTTGCTAATCAACTGTCCTTTGCCCAGATAAGCTGATCTCATAGTCCCACGTCAGTCCAGGATGAAATCTGCCTTGCTGATTGCTCGCAGTGTTTGCAAGATTTGTTGGAGTTCTTTTTTTGCTAGTGTGTGTCTAATAATGTCTTAACGTGTATTTGACCATTAGGTATCTTGGCAAAGATAGGCTCTAGTATATATGTTTTCGTCTCCATGTAAATATAAAGTTCCAGCTTCCTCGTACTGGCTTCATTCATTTGCACATCAGATGGTTCATATCAGTAATATACTGTAGCATGTAGATGGGGTTGATAATCAACTCCCTTTTTGGTCTTATCAATTGATATATGACACAAGTTCATGAACATCTTTGTGTTCTTGTATTTGTGTTTCATATTGATATTTTCAAATTACAGCTATCTTGATATCTATGAGGCCGAAAGATGAGATTTGAGAAGGGCGCTTTTCAAGGTTGGGTGAATAAGCATCTCGACCATCCGGTGTTCTGAAGGGAGCAAGACTGAGTGAATGATCTGAAGGAAGATTGAAGCAGTGGGGTCCATTTCTGAGGCCGGAGAAAGTTAGCGACCCCTCGAAAACCCATGTGCATCAAGAGTTTGAACTGCAAATTGATCATACCGATAACTGGCAGTCCGTCAATAGCTCCATAAATCATCATGGTATAGATAGATGTTCATCAACCATGAAGTGCTCATACTGATACTGACATCCGTTGTTGTCATGTTACTTCCTCCATACTTACAATTCGTGTTACTGTTTTTATCTTGCGAACACACATTTGCAGATGAACTAATGATCTGAATATGTGTACTCAGCGGGGGAGAAACGGAGCAAGATCAGGTGGATTTCTGAATCGTGGAACATTCCATGGACTACACCACACAAGATGCTTCTACTAGTTATGCTGCATATATTTGCAAATAGGCCGCAGTCCACAACCATGTTCAGTTTCCCAGTTAGGTTTGCTGCTGATATACTTCAAAGTGATGCCGAGATGCAAGGTTGTCTCCAGATCTGATCGAGCTTGGAAGAAGACAATCAATTCTTCAGACACACCATGGAATGGAATGGATGATCAACCTGTTGCACGGACGTGCAAATATGAATGCAGTCTTGGTTTGTTTACTATAGTACTCTAAGCTCTCTGTTTTTTCAAAACATGATGATCCATTGGGCTTGATGACAATCGGCGTTTCACACTGATCTCAAATCCTATTTTCCTTAAGTCCAACGGAGTACTGTTTAGATACTCATGGCACCATGATAAGTTCTCTGCTGGGTATCCTCTGTTTCTTGCTGCCACTGTACTTTTGTCCTTTCTTTTGTGGGGACTGCCATTTGTATCGGTACTCTGCTTTGCAAGGGAAGTTCTGTATGGGAAGGAAATTGGGGATGCAAAGGTGCTGTGCAAGTTTGGCAAACTGAATTTTGTTCATTCGTATATGCCTGCTATATGTGTGACTACTTCCTCTTCCACATGTAACATGCTATGTGGCTATGAATAGATGGTATTAACTTTGCGATTTCAGTTTTCCATTGGAGATATTTAACTTATATGTTTGTATTTCGTAAGCACGTGGTCTGACAACCTACTTTGCAAATTCACCTTTTCTGTTGTCGACCATTCTGTAGATTGGGCGCTACCATCAAACTATGCAACGGTGCCACTAGAGCCGACCAGACGACGCCGTCCCCCTTCGGCAAGAACTGAGGCACCCTAGTCAAGCAGAGGACACCCAGTTAGACCAAGAACCGACGCACCCTAGTCAAGCTGGCAATTGGGTCAGGTTTGGTCGGGTCGACCACTACCAAGCCCATGCCCGAAACTTCAATCGGGTCAATCTTGTGCCCACGACCCTACCCATGGGTCTGGTCATAGACCCACCCCCAAACCCGGCGGGTGACCCTAGTAATATGTGTTAAATCAATTGTTGTCCACGCCAAACCGAGCACCTCCCCTCAGGGTCACAACGCATCTCACCCCATGTAGTATCGGTTTGATATTGGAGTCCCGGTGGCAAAGGAAGGGGAAGGGGAGGGGGAGTTCACCCCGGGCATAAAAACCGAAGACCAAAAACCAAACCTGAAAAGACCGAGACCGAACCCAAAAAGACAGAATAAAATTTGGTCTGCAAAACTACAAGACCAAAATAAGTACGGTCAATTCGGTCCTCTAATCTGCAGGACCGAATAGATCTAATAGACCGATTGATAAGCCCACACACATAGACCATTGAGAAATAGTATAACGGAGCTAGCTAGAAGCCTCCACAGCGATTTGACTGTCTCAGCCGTCGGATTTTCGAACCTATGATCCAGATCATCTAGCTGCGTCCGAGGTCGTCCGCACGCTCGACACACCGTCTCGCGGGCTGCTCCTCCGCAGAACGAGCTTGAGTGTCTCTCCTTAATGGACCATCCAAGGCTCAGGTCATCCATTCGCACGCTAATAGGCCAGGTCGTCCGCACCTAAAAAAAAAGGCCAGGTCGTCCGGGTTCCAGCGCTATCCCCCGAACCGAACAGCTCCTTCCTATGCGATGCGCGGCCGTTTCGTCCTCGGCGATTCGCTGCCTCGTCCGCGATGCGTCGCCGCCGTCGGCAAGTTCCTACTGCGCATCTGACTCCCCGTCGGTGTCGTCCACCCGCATGTACTCTTCCTCCGAAGCCCCTTCGTTACTGTTTTTTTTAATTTCAGTCTTGCACCGCTCCTACATGGCAGCGCGGCACCCGCCCCCGTCGCCGGTGTCCATCGCCGGCTGTCCTTCTCCTGCATCACGTCATCTCTTCCTTCCTGCCTTCCGCGTCATCTCTCGGCCATGGCTGTTGCTTAGTTTCATTCTCGCCGACCATCCATCTTCCTCCCACTAAATCTCCTCCATGTCTTCATAGTTCATATCTACAGATTTAACTTGCTATTCATCCTTGTAGGTTCGGCAGCAACTGGTCCCTGCATTGGTTGCCTCTCCTGGTACGCAGGCATGGACTCGATCTCCAAAACGTAAACGGTCAGCTATCTCTCTCTATATGTGCGTGTGGTTCAGTTTTAACTTTTAAGCCACCATATTAGATGTGGTTCAAATTCCACGATCATTACATATTTGAGTGATTCGCACCAGGTTAATCTTGCATTGATTGCAAGCTGCTGCTGGTTTTAGATTTTTCTTGTGGAGAAGCAGTTCTTGCTTGATCCCTCGAAATGATTTAGTAGGGATTTGGCTTCCAGGTAAGTCTAGATTAATCCTTGAACATTTTCGTTTGATGTGCAAGTCAAAGATATTTAATTAGGTTGGCTGGTTGAAATAATAATCATTCTTCATCTACGTTGTTCACTGCATGTTGTTTTCAAATTTCTTCATTTATGATTTTATTATCTTTCAGGATTGGTAGACTAGAACCAAAGATTCCTCCATATGATGGTACTACACAATGTAAAGTTGCAGAATCTAGATTGCTTACAGTTATATATATATATATATATATATATATATATATATATATATATATATATATATATATATATATATATATATATATATATATATATATATATATATATATATATATGCACTCGACTGTAGTTGCAAGCCAGGACATTTACTATATCTTTCAGGATTTGTTTAGGCACGAAAAGACATCCCCTTCTCTTGTGTTGCAAGGGATTTGCAACTACCCAAACGGTGCAGCGATGAAATTGAACTGTTTTTTTAAACAATCTTATAATCACCACTACACTTTCTCACCAAAACAGAAACCCATCTTTTGAATTTTTTCTCTTTGATGTAGATATGTTTATATGTGAACATCAAGAGTTTCGAATTTTCTGCAATATACTCAGAGTATATTATTCATTTGCATTTTAATTGCAGGAGCTCTGCCAAACACTATCACTAATTAAGAGAAAGTTTAGAAGAAGAACTTGCACACAACAAGCCCATACAGTATCAAACCAAAAACCTAACTACTCTACAAATAAAAAGCTAGCTACTTAACCGTCTCTTGACTTAAAACACTATGCTTATTTTTTTATCGTTCATCTTATTTCATTCTTTATTTTGGCAAATCATAGGTTGAGATTCAGAGCATAGTCCACAGGGCCTTCCAAGAATGAAGTGTAATGCCAAGAATGTCATGTAATAATCATGTTTTATGCCCTACCAAAAAGTTTCATCATGCCACTGTAGACTGTACTAAGTCGACAACTTTGTTCGAGCACTATGAGGTGCTGAAGATTATGTTTTAAATACAGTTCATCTTTACATAATGGGGTTTCCAAAATTAACTTACCCTTGTTTGATGCTTTTCCCAACTAAAGAGTGAAGACATAAGTTTTTTCCCTTACTGCACCTCTACCGCACGATTATCTCTTTGTTTACTACATGCTTGATAGCTTCACTCTTCCAACACATTATCTAGCCTTACAATTGTTCTTCTATATTTACACTTTGTTTTGTGAGAAAAGAACTTCAGAGATGAAGTGCCCGAAAGAAGTTGGTCATGGATACAAGAGTATATAACAGAGTGGTGATAACATTGTGGTTGGTGATCGTGACCACCGGTCAGTTTTTAATATATAAGATAGAAACCTTTGTACCATTTTAAAAAAAAAAACATGTGGCTGATGTTCTTGCTGCTAATTTTCCATAGTCCCTTCAGGCAATCTTCTTCCCACTAGTTATATTTTATATGCCAATGAATAAGTGAACCATAATTTATGTATCTATGTTATGTTTCTTTGTGCTTCATCTTTTGATTGTTAATATTGAAAAGTAAAAGCAGAATCAACACTATGATTTTGCTGCTGTGGTATGTGTAGTGATATATATCAAATAATCCTTCCATCAAGTGGAGGAGCTTAGTGTAGACCATGGACTAGGGCCATTTTGTCGTGGTTCTTGCAGCTGCCAATGGGTGATCTTCTTAGTACTCCCTCCGTCCCAAAATACTTGTCGGAGAAATGGATAAAAATAGATGCATCTACAACTAAAATACATCTAGATACATCTATTTGTCCGACAAGTATTTCTGGACGGAGGGAGTAGATAATAACTTTCCTTTGTGCATCTTCTTCCGAGCTTTATGTTGTGTTGGTACATGATAGTTGAATGTCAAACCTGTAGGTTTGAGATGTTTGACAAAGCACTAAGTAGGGAGAAGAAGAACAATAGTGGTTGCAAGATGGATGTCAGCATTCATGGTACAATATCGATAAGTACAACGATTAATGTTTCAACCTTGGGTGGCGGTGCAGATATCTACTTCTGAGGTTTAAAAGGAAAAATGCAAAGGATTCAGGATATACACTAAAAACAGAATCAGAGTTTAAAGAGGAGAGTTGGGATTTGAAGATATCACAGCTCTAGAAGAACAAGCAATGTCATTTTGAGGTTTACTATGATTTGAACGTCCGGCCACCTATGATTTCTCTATTGTGATACCATGTCAAGAAAAGGTGGAAAACACGTATCAATTGATTCTTAGGATGGTGGGAAATTGTCAAGTACTATTATTTTGAGAAAACCATAAAATGTTTATGCAATCTTTTAGCTTTTATGTGAAATGAAGCATGTAACTTGTACCTGAAATGTGCCAGAACCATGCTACGAGTTTGTGCAGTTGTTTTCAGGGTTATGTTATTATGCAAAATTTCAACGTGCTTGGTAGCTGCATCGTCAAATAAAAAGGATGATACTGAAATTTTCAATATCACACTGAAATTTATTTGACCCAACAAGATAAAATATTGTATGTTCATGTTTGCATACTCTGTACTCATGAATGTGAAAACACCAACATCAGTGGACCACTTTTAGCTTGAACTATTCAAATTTTAAACATCTATATTGCTTATTTCTCAAGATGGACGGGCGCGGCAACGCGCGCCTTTATGTTCTAGTAGGCCATGTTTATAATTCACCTAAGGCCCAAGGCAGCAGCCCAGCATGTCCTTCTTATGAGCGACAGACACACACATCCTCACGGTCACAATGCAGGCACGAACCAGCCAGGCAACAAGCGACCCACGTCTTCACTCTCATTCATCCCTTTCTCTCACGAGCGAGACATGAACCAACCATGCATAGACATGCTACTTGTTAGTCTTTTAACCTATTACATACTTATGTTGTCACACAACTGTCAGCATTTCTCTTATATACACATGCACCTCTGTACACATTTGTTTTCTCAATTTTGCTTATATAAACATTGTACTGATATATGAAATAATGTATATGAATATGAGTTCTCACATTAAATTTGGTCTGTTTGGTCGGGACCGAACATTACCCTGAAAAGTCCGAAGATCGAATAGGAGAGGACCTAAAAGAACGAAATTGTTTCTGTCTTCAGTTATGGAAGACCGAATTCTTTGAAGACCGAAAAGCCCAAACCGAACAAACTGAAGAGACCGAACGCCCAGGCTTAGGGGGAGTCACCTGATCCTCGGTTCCGGGGCCAAAAACGACTTGGGCAAGTGCCACTGATCCAGTGCTATGATCTAAACATAGCGTTGCATGTTTGGCAATTGGCACAATGACAGTTGCACTTGGGCAAGTTCCAAAATGATCCCTGAAGCACATATGTGCGCAACCAAACAACCGGACATAAAATGGCCACTGATGCAATGCGCTGACCAAACAACATGTAAATGTTGATTTTTTGTCTGTTTTTGCTCAGCCGGGCTAAGCTGAGACAAGTATACAATGCAGGTAATATTGAAGATGACAATTAAACACGCACTTAGCTGCATGCATAAACATTTCGATCTGGTGTGCCGTATGAGGATCGGATGAAAACTGTCATATTTGTGGCACCCTACTATATACAGGAAGCTCCAGTAATCAACGGGCAGCTTTGAAACTAAGAACTCCTGTAACAATAATAACCTTACTAAAAGAAATTGGAGTGTCAATAGAAAATGTTGTTTTTTTCGGAATGGAGAGACGACAGGTCCGCATGCATGCATCCCACTTTGCTCACTTACTTAGGATCGTGGATATATTATGGCAGTACGTCGTTTTAATTAGAGAAAATTATGAATTCGGTCCCTCAAGTTCCCCAAAAGTATAGACTTGATCCCTCAAGGTTTTTTGCCGGACATTTGGTCCTTCAAGTGTCAAAACCTGGTAAATTTTGTCTAAAACCAAATTTTGACCAAGTTGAATGGGTTTGACCATGTTGTCCAGATTTGACCGATCAGCATTAAACGTGATAATTTGTCACAAAAAATTTCATGCACCTAGCGCACCCAAAGCATCTTGATAGTCACAAAATTTCTTTTTTTTTGATTTTTTTCTATTTTTTTCGAATTTTCTGTTCATCGGTCAAACCTGCTCAATGTGGTCAAACCCGGTCAATGTTCTCAAAATCTGGTTTTGGACCAAACTTATCTGGTTTTGAGATTTGAAGGACCGAATGTCTACCAAAAAATCTTGAGGGACCATGTCTATACTTTTGTGAAACTTGAAGAACAAAAACATACTTTTCTCTTTTAATTAGGACCATCCAGCGCCTAAAAATTGCCGTTACTTTGAACGCCAGTAGGCTGCACACTAGTAGAAAAACGACCTTACGTTCACCTCATTAGTCCTGGTTCAATTACGGCCCGGTACTAATGATACCATTAGTCCCGGTTCCAACGGATATGCATTAGTCCCGGTTCATTTGTGGCCTATAGTCCCGATTTGTGCCACAAACCGGGACTAAAGGGGTGGTGGCAGGCTGGCGTCAGGCCAGGGCCCCACGAGCCCCTTTATTCCCGGTTGGTGACACAAACCGGGACTATAGATTTGACCTTTAGTCCAGGTTGGAGCCACCAACCGGTACTAAAGGGGTCTAACCTTTTAGTCCCGGTTGGTGGCTCCAACCCGGACTAAAGGGGTTCTGCAATTTTCAAATTCTACCCCCACCCCTTCCCCCGTATCACCTTTTCTGTTTTGAGAAAAAAAACAAAAGAAAATGATAAAAACTTCAAAAATTAAAATCCTTCGAGATGTAGTTATGTTACTACATCTAGTAGTTAGGGAAATTTAAAAACATAAATTTCGACATGTTTTGCAAAAAAAAGTGTTATGAAAAAATAAAACGACTATATCTTTTGCATACACTACTAGGAAAAAGCCTATACACAGAGGTATAGCAGTAGCGCTGGTTAAAATAGGGCGTTACTGCTACTTTGTAATAGCGCGTTCCAGGAAAGCGCGCTATAGCTACAACTATAGCAGTAGCGCGTGTGCAGCAAACAACACTACCACTATAAATTCCACCGTGTTGGTGATAGGCTAGGAATAGTAGCGTGTTTCGCACAAAGCGCGCTACCACTATGGTCGTTGTTGCAGCGCGTTTCCTGCATAGAGCGCTACTGCTAAGAAAGAAAAAAAAATGAAAAAAATAGAAAAGTAAATGAAAATGAAAGAAGTAGGAAACAGAGAAATGAAAAAAAGAAAATGTAAGGATAAACAAAAGAAATAACTGCTTCCTATAGCAGTAGCGTGTTTTGCTAAAAGGCGCTATAGCTAATTTAGTTATAGCGCGTTTCCGAAACTGCGCTACTGCTAGTTCGACTTAACCACCTCAAAACTTTACTAAGTCCTCCTTCCCACCTCTCTCCCCCTTGTTCCCCTAACTCCTCCGTCGCCGCCGCCCGAGCCCGAGCCTGCCCTCACCGCCGCCGCCCGCTGCTGCTCTCGACCTCACCGTCGTCGCCCGCCGCCGCCCGCCGCACACCCTTGACGCCGCCCCCGACCCCGGATTTGACGCCGCCCCCGACCCCGACCTCGACGCCGCCCCCGACCCCGACCTCGACGCCGCCCTCCGCCGAGCGCCCGAGCCCCGACCCCGACATCGACGCCGCCTGCCCCTCCCTCGCCGCAGGCACCCGAGGTGAGCACGCCTGCTCCTCCCCCTCCCCTACCTCTGTCTAGGGTTCTTCAAATTTTAGTTGCATGAAATTAGTTAGGGTTCATCTATGGGTGAAAACGAATCGGATGCGGATGTTTTCTTAGATGATGTTTTCTTAGATGATGAATAAACACTATTGTAATGCATAATAAAACGAGTAAAATTTGACCACTTATTTCACTTTTAAGTTGGATAATTGGAATATCCGCTATCACTTTCCACCCCTAGGTTCATCAAATTAGATGGTAATTAGGTCAGTAGTTCCTAGGTAGCTATGACATTTAGCTATAAACAAAAAACAGAATTGTTTATCTTTTCAAAAACTTGGTTAAACTAATTGTTGCTATGTAAACAAAAAACAAGATTGTTGTTATATGATATATGGCATTGATGTTCATTTGCATATTCCATTATTGTTGATTATATCTTTTCATTGAAGTGGCCATGTTATATGCAAATTCCTCAATAGTGTTTGCTCATGTTATATCTTTTCATTGAAGTGGTTCGATTGTGCCCAAGTGGCTTTGTTGTTTCCACGGAATGAAGCCGAGTGGCCTATGTTTTGTCGGAATGTTGATTCATTTCCGTTCCGGCAAATTTCAGGTTCTCGATTTTTCCACTTTTTAGCAAAAGTCATGCCGAAATTTTCCGTGAATTTCAGCATGACTTGTGCTACAAACTAGGACATATCGAGTGCCCGGGATTTTCCGCACCGGGAAGGAGTCAACATTCCTGCAAAGCATAGGCCTTTTTTATGTCATTATTCATTTTATTAGGTCTAGAATTAATTGACTAGTTTATAATAAGTTTATTTTTAGTAAGAACTAGTTGAATTAATAGAACTAGTTGAATATGTCACATTTGTTGTTATTTTTTTAGTTAAAGCAATTATTCCCGCATCGACGTCAACGATGCCTATCCCGCATCCTCGTCGTCGTCGACTCGGCGGAGGACACCTCCTTGACCAGATGGGCCATGTACGGGACTGGGCTCCGCCGGGATGGTACTGGGAGGCGCTACATACCGGGGGGCGCTGGTTGGTGAGGAGTCAGCCCGTCGTTGACCCGAACCTTCTTTGGTGGCGGTCGCGTGGGCCAGTGACGGTCCAGAGGCTCGAGGACCCCACGGAGGTGGTACGTCACCGTGTCAGGGAGGAGAACGCGCACGTCCGTCGCTACTTATTTGAGTTGGAGCACAGGATCTCCAATACCTGGCAGGTTCTTTGGGCAGATGACCGAAGATATGATCCTGTGATGGTTCCTTCTCTTTGGGTGTCCACCGCCCACGTGGATACCCGTCGTGCGCTAGGGTTTTAGTTGTATTAGTGATGTTATATGTATGATACTATTTGGGATGTATTATTGATAATATTCGATGATGTACGGACGCATGAGATGATTTACTTTTGCTTATTGAATGCATGCTAATTTGAATACTTATTTATTTTACGATTTGGTTTTGCTTATTGAATGCTCATGTCAATATGAGTCCTATAAGATATTTTGAAATGTATATCTTGTGTTGGTCAAATAGGAAATATCGAGTGCACCGGATTTGTGTGTTGAGTATCCTGGTAGTTGCCTTCGATCGATTTTCAATTAATGTTTCAACTATGAACAAATGTCTGACGACGAAAAGGATTTCGGTATTTGCGAATACTGCGAAGACGAGCGCGGCCTGTGCGACCGAATCTTCCTAGATGATGATAGGCGCTTCAGCATCAAGCTGGACGAGAACTTCGAAGTGGATACAGTAAGTCACAACGACATGTCTTTTTTTCGTAATTAAGCATGACATCTGCTTCATTTGCTTCAACTTATAATTTAATTTTTTTACTATTCTACTAGCGTATCCCCTGCCATGCAAGAGTTTTTGTCTTGGATAAGATATGTTTCAGTCCTATGTAAACTACTATGGAGGTAAAGAGAGTTAACTTGAAGACCGAGCATGGTTATACTTTCCACGCAAAATTATACAACACAGACACCTACACCTATTTTGAATGCAAAACTTGGCAAGCACCATGCAAGGCTTATGCATTTGAGCCTGATATGTTTATCACATTTGTATTCATCCCGAAGATGATATTGAAGGTAACAGAGACATTTGGGTCGATATGCAGACGCCTCCAGTTCTACCATTATGTGAGTTTCTCAACCATATTTATGTCTTCGATATTATTTATTCAAAAATAGTTGACAACTAATTTGTATTGACAGCTTATTTCCATTCAAGCAAACATGTCCGACGCTTGGTAGACATGACCGTCCACTGTCCCGGGGCTGAACTAAATTGTGAGGAGGTAGGTCATTATGTTTCATGGCTTGAGGATCTTAATGCTGTCAAGACAAATTATTTTCCTCAATTTGAAAATCTTAGTACTCAAAACGTGCGACGAATAGTGTTCGTACTGAACTACGGTAACATCTATTTGGGAAAGATGGTCAGATTTTTACTATTTGTCCTCAGTGCATCTTTTGCATGCATTATTTTTAAGCTAAACTTCATTGCTAAGTATGTTACTATACGATGTTCTTCAACAGGGACTCCTGATGAATGCTGTGCCTAATTGGATCGAGACTAAAGGTCGCATGAGAATTGTTAGCTTACGGCCAAGATATCCTACAATGCACTTTAGTGCATACATGATTTCTAATAGCGAGGAATGCTTAATAGTGAAAGACTGGAGCAAAATTGTGAACGATCGCAGGGAAGTACTTGGGGGAAGCAATTAGAAGCGCAGCCCACGATTAGGAGACATGTTCATCTGCGTGCTCCAACTTGATGAAGCAGGAGTGCTACACATGTTTTATGCTATTTTACCTGAGAGAGAGAGAGAGCAGCAGGAGTGATTAGCTAGCTAGAAATGAGTTATGATGATTAAATAGCTAGTGTTGGTGGTAATGACTATGATAATTATTATTAGCTAGTGTTGGTGGTGATTAGATAGCTACCGCAGCTAGTGTTGGTGGTGATTAGCTAGCCAGAATGAGTTTGAAGATGATGATGTGTGCTACACTATGACTATGATGATTAAATAGCTACTGTTGGTGATAAGGACTATGATGATGATTAAATAGCTTGTGTTGGCGGATTAGGTTCAAGTGGAGGCAACATGTGGTGCATGTCAAAAGTATACTACTAGTCCAAACTTGATCTAGTTTGGACTAGTAGTACTTTCGATGTGCACCACATGTTGCCTCCACTTGAATCTAATCCGCCAACACAAGCTATTTAGCGCGAACGCCCCACGCCCCCACCTGTCGACCCTATAGCCCGGTAGCTAAAAAAAGCCCAACTTTTTTTTGCTGTGGCAGATTGAAGCCCAGATTTTGCATTGCTACCAAACAAAAATGTCATCAACTCTAAAAGCAAAAAGAAAAATAGTCATGGCAATTTCCATCATCAAAACAAAAAACATATTGCCATGGAAGATTCATAGTAAAAAATGCCATGCTATTTTTAATTAAATTTCCATAGATTGTATGCACAATTTGAACACAAAATTATGTGTGAGGAATTTGCCACGGTGTGGTAGTATAAATTGCCATGTTTAAAAAATACAATTTCCATGTCACTAAAGAATAAAATTTGCATCATGAAAATTAAAGAAAAAGAAGGGGATTTGCTATGGTCCACAATTTCAAAACATAAATTTACCATGGATTAAAAAAATTATCGCACTACCTATAATGAAATGTTTACACATGGCAAATTTAGTAAGTTTTTCTTCAAAAAAGATGGCAAAATTAGGAGAATTTTTCAATAAAAAGATGGCAACTTTTTGAAAAATGCAACAGATACAAGGATTTGTTGAAAAAAAGATGGCAAAAAAACTCATGAAAAATAATTTAGGAACTCCAGAGTAGACGACCAAAAAGTTGCCATGCTATATAGTGAATGAAATAAAAAATTTCCATCGGGAAAAAAGCAAATTTGCCATGGCAATCAAAGTTAAATAGTTTCCATGGCGATATAGGTAAATTTGCCATAGTAAAAATAAAAAAGTTAAATTTGCTAGGAAAATAAAAGTTAAGAGTTGCCATGGTGATTTAGCTAAAATTCGACATGTCAATTAAGGTAATTTTGCCATGGCAAAAATAAAAAATAATAATTTTACTATATACCTAAAGACACATATTAATGTGGATTGAAAAATGCCATGGCAAATAAAAAGTAAAATTTGACATGGATGTAAAAGTTATATTGCCATGGCAAGTAAAGAAGTAAATTTGCCATGAGCAACAGTAAAAGTAAAAAAAGTTGCCATGTATGTAAAAAAAGAGTAAATTGCCATGTATCTAAAGGGTAAGTTGCCATGGCAAAATAAAAAAGGTTAATTTGGCATTGGCAAAAGAAAGGGTAAAATTGCCATGGCAAAAACAGGGTAAATTTGCCATGGCTATAAAATTAAATTTGCCATATCGCAAAAAAGAAATAATTTCACCATGCCATTGTTACAAAAATTTGGCACGGTCCATGCACTAGAGATGTCATGATGCACAAAATAAAAATTGCCATGACAATGAACTCTATTTGCATCGTCTCATAAAATTGTAATTGACATGGCAAAACATTCTTGGATGGAGTTTGGCAAGGACACAATGAACCATGGCAATAAATGATTTTAGTTGCCGTGGCAAAAAAAACATCTATAAAAAAATCTTTAGTCGCCATGGCAAGTTTGCCATGTTTTTTAATATCTTAGGCTGCTATGTTTTTGTACATCTTAAGTTGCCATGGCAAGTTTGCCATGTTTTTGAACATCTTAAAAATAAAAAAATTGACATGTTTGCCATGTTTGTAAACATCTTAAGTTTGCCATGGCAAGCTTGCCATGTTTTTGAACATCTTAAAAAAAAGAATTTTGACATGTTTGCCATGGCAATTTTCCCATTTTTCCCATGGTCTATGAACTAAACTTTTCCGTGATCTATGAACTAAATTTGCCATGGTTATTCGCCAAAGAATTTTCTTTATCTTGGCAATAAAAGTAAATATTCCATGGAAAAAACAAAAAAGTTTCAATTGCCATGGCCAAAAAAATTGTTTGCCATGGTATGCTTGATGTAGTCAATGATTGTAGGCTTCGTTTCTTCTTCATTTGCATGGCCATGTGCAATGAACCAACCAGCCAAAACATCACACAACTAAACCAAAACAGAGATTGTCTCGAACGATCGATTAGATTCGGTTGAATCAACATGAAAGCAACATCGAATGAGGTGGATTAGCAGCAATTATGAATGTCTGATATGCTTGGCACTCTGTTCTACACTTCTACTACTTATACTGAATGCAGTGCAAAAACACAATTGAAACAAAGCGTGGCAAAAACTGAAACAACAGTGATGGAGTGGAGACATGCGGCTTAAACAATTATCGCATTGATGAGATGGATGGATGCATCTTGTACCTCGATGAAGTGCCAAAAATGGAGGGGTCGACGGCTGACGACGCCATTGATGCACTTGGAGCAGAAGCGGAAACGACTGCCACCCCCGCTCGACGTCCTCCATAGCCGTCGGCTCCCCTCAGCAACCGTGCGCGACAACGGGAGCACCCAGCCTTCGCCCCCATCAGTAGATGCTCCCTCCCTCGTGTGTCGCGGCAGCCTCCATAGCTATCGGCTAGATGCAGCCCTCGCGCATCCTCACCGCCGCACTCGCACGACCCAGCAAAGCAACGCCGCGGACGGGTCCCCGCCGATCGTGTTGCCGGGGCCTGGCAAGCGCCAGGACGTGGTGGCCGGCACGACCAGGACCGCCACGCTGATCGCGCTCCAGGACGCGGCTCGCGCGCGCGCGTGATGTCGGAATGCACCTGGTCGTGCATCCCGTGCGGGACAAGCTCCAACTCGTAGGAACAGCTTCTGCCGGCTGCCACCTCCTCCCCGCGAACCGCAACCTCGCCGCCGCACTCGTTGTCGCCTCCTCCCGGCGGGCCGCAACCTCGCTGCCGCACTCGCTGTCGCCTCCTCCCACGGGCCGCAACTTCGCCGCTGCACTCACTGTCGCCTCCTCCCGCGGGCCGCATTCTCGCCGTCGCCTCCTCTCGCAGGGCCCCAGTGTGGTGCCTGGTGGACGTCGCCGTCCCGCACCCTCTCCACAGCACTCGCACGCCACATGCCACTGCTCCAATCGCCGAAGGACCCTGCCGCTGTAATCGCCAGAATGGGGAGTGGGTGAGGCAGAGCTCGCTGGGAAAGGATAAGGTAGGGGAGTAAAAAATCGTTCGCGTCAATTCGCTCTCAACCCGAACGAGTCTCCTGTGATGACGTGGCAATGGGAGAGCATCAAGATTTGTGCAACAGGTACGAGCCCGTTCGGCTCCATGTCCAGAAAACCCGAATGTTCGGGAGTTATCGATTCCGCTAAAAAATAGTAATCAATTTCCGCTTCAAAAACTCTATAAACACTTTATGGTTGACTGAAGACACTCAAATACTTACACTTTTTTTAGAACCTACTACATACACTTTATTGTATGTGAAACTCGTCAGCATTTTTTTAAATGGTACGAAACATTTTTTTTGCATTTTATAAACGTTTTCTAAAAATGTCACATACATTTGTTTAATTATGTAAACATTTTTTGAATTTCACAAACATTGTTTAATCCTACCAAAAAAATTTAAAAGTTGCGCAAATATATTTTCCAATTCAGGATTTCAAATAAAATTAAAACAACAAATAAAGGAAGAAAAGTGAGGAAAAAGCCTAAAAAGCTTGTTCGTACGTGTGCTGAGTCTGTGTGATGGACTCGCTCACGGAAGGCACTTTCTGCCAGTTTGAGAATCTTCTAGAGGACTCCAACCCTATTTTGGTATTGTTCTTCGCATTTTCACCAGATTCTGTTTGTTTTTTGGATTTCTTTTTTCATTTTCATTTTCATTTAACATTTTGTTTTTCCTTTTGTATTTTCTCTATTTACATCTACGTTTTCGAAAAGATTTTTGAATATACTTTCAAATTCATGAACTTTTCTTATCCCTGAACTTTTTATATTTGGTGATTTTTATTTCAAATTCATGAACATTTTGAAATCGTTATATCAATGATTTTTAAAAACAATGAATATATTTTAAAATTCATGAACATTTGTAAAGTTGTATTTTTTTAAAAAGAATTGTGATTTTTACACCAGTATACATTATTTAGATTCATGAACTTTTTTTAACTCGTGAATTTTTTTTAATTAGTGTTTTAATTTTATATACCAAATTTACAGCGTTTTTTAACCAGTGAGCAAGCCACCTGTAGCGGGCTAGGACAAAGAGGTCGACCCGAGCGAGCATAACGAGCAGGTTGCTATATGGACCGTTGACTATGAACGTCCACGCAAGCGCTATCGTGGCAATTCGGCGCCTGAAGCTCCGAATAGAAGGTCCCCACTAGAAATACTAGGCTCCACTCCTGTTGTTGGGCTTGGGCGCCTTATTTCTCAAGTAAGATATTTTTTCTGATAGCTTGCAAGAGAGATTTTGTGATTCTGACTCGTCCAACAAATGTTTCAAGTACCCCTAAAGAAACAAAATTTTGAAGTGAAAACATTTGTTTTGGCTTGTGATTATTCTGGCCTGTGATTATCACTCGCTATGTAAGATAAGGAAATGCGGGGTGAAAGAATAACAAAAAAATAGAGCAAATAACCTCCTTTTCACCTAATAACATAAGACCAAATCGGCTAGTTGTCCACTTTCAAATTGGCCGTTGTTGGCTCCCTTCCCGCTCAATATTTGGGAAGAGGATCAGGGCCTATATAAGTAGAACTAGCCACCACCGTAGGAGATAACTCATTCAGAGGCATCTCACCCGATCCAGAGAAAACCTTACACACACACAAGTTTGCCAAGCACAAGAACACCTCAACCTCAGGAGGTTGTTCTCCCCCCTTTACTGTTCATCATCAGCCCAAGAGGCAATCCACCACCACCACACTGGAGTAGGGTATTACACCACAACGGTGGCCCGAACCAGTATAAATCTTGTGTCTCTTGTGTTGTGAGTTCGTGGAGTTCGTCCGCGGGATCTTAGCCAGCTAGGGCGTGGATCGGTAGGAGGGAAAGAACTTCGCGCGCACCCCAGAGTTCGAACCTTAAGGGTTTTGCCGGAACCCGTGATCCGACAACTTCTGAGTGTTTGGGTGTAAGTGTTTCATTCTCAAGAAAGGTGTTCGTTTGTCTAAATTTGAGGCTAGAGCTCATGAGGGCATATTTGTTGGTTATGCTACAAACTCTCATGCTTACCGTGTCCTCAACAAGTCCACCGGACTCATTGAGGAGACGTGTAACATGGAGTTTGATGAGAACAACGGCTCCCAAGTGGAGCAAAGTGGTACTTGTGATGTAAGTGATGAAATTCCTCCCCAAGCCATAAGAAGAATGGGTGTTGGTCATATCCTACCCATTGAGGAACCCCTTGTGGCCAAAGGAGAAGGACAATGTTCCACTCAAGTGGAACCATCACCAACCCAAGACCCACACGCTTCCGAAGAACAAAGTGAAGACCCTCAACCAAATGAACAAGATCAAGGGCAAGATCAACATCAAGATGGTGGTGAATCACCAAGTGATGCCCAAGGTCAAGTTCTCACCACCGAGAAAGTTCAAGATCAAGAGCAAGCTCAAGATCAAGAACAAGCACAAGACGACGCTCAAGATGATCAAGTTACCGCTCCTCAACTCTCTCCTGGCGAGGAACTGGAGCATTGTGCCGCCAAGATTGCATCCAAGCTCACTACCAAAGATCATCTCATGACGAATGTACTTGGAAGCTTAAGAAAGGGGGTAAGCACTCATAGACAATTAGCAAACTATTGTGAACATCACGCGTTTGTTTCTTGTGTTGAACCCCAAAAGGTCTATGGGGCGCTCGAGGATCCGGATTGGCTTAATGCCATGCATGAAGAACTCAACAACTTCGAGCACAACAAGGTGTGGAGATTGGTGCCAAGGCCAACGGGGAACCATAATGTCATTGGAACCAAGTGGACATTCAAGAACAAGCAAGATGCTCATGGGATTATCGTTCGCAACAAGGCTCGGTTGGTAGCACAAGGCTACTCCCAAGTCGAGGGTATCGACTACGGTGAAACCTTTGCTCCCGTTGCTCGCCTTGAATCTATTCATTTGTTGATTGCTTATGCCTCTCATCATAACTTCAAGTTGCAACAAATGGATGTGAAGAGTGATTTTCTTAATGGTCCTATTAATGAGTTGGTGTATGTCAAACAACCCCCGGGGTTTGACGATCCCGATTTCCCCAATCATGTGTACCAACTCTATAAGGCACTCTATGGCCTTAAACAAGCCCCACATGCGTGGTATGAGCACCTTACCGAGTTGTTGCAAGATCGTGGGTTTGAAATTGGGAAAATCGACCCCACTCTTTTTACTAAGAAGGTCAAAGGGGAGTTGTTTGTATGCCAACTATATGTTGATGATATTATCTTTGGTTCCCCTAACAAAGCTTTCAATGAGGAATTTGCCGCTCTCATGACCTCGAAGTTCAAGATGTCCATGATGGGAGAGTTGAAGTTCTTTTCGGGTTCGAAATCAAGCAAAGAAGAGAAGGAACCTTCATGAATCAAGCCAAATACACTCAAGACATGCTCAGGATTACAGTGTCATTTGTGACAAAGTGCCTCTTTGGTGTGACAATGAAAGTGCTATCAAGATTTCTTTCAACCCGGTGCAACACTTCAAGACGAAGCATATTTAGATTCGGTATCACTTCATCCGGGATCACATTAGGCGAGGGGAGATCGAGCTCAACTATGTCAACACTCATGATAACCTTGCAGATATTTTCACGAAGCCCTTGGATGAAGCAAGATATCGCGAGTTAAGGCATGAGCTAAATATCATTGATTCAAGCAATGTGGCTTCAACCTTTGCTAACCCCGCCATACTCATCTTGATGTCTTGTTTAGGTGTAGGCATGGACACAGGGGGAGTGTTGTTCTCACAATGAACTCTCCCTCCCCCCATTATGCATAAATTGATCAACTCTTTCACATTAGCCATTTTTATGGTACTTGTGCTTCAAAGACGAGTTTTGGTCATGGGCCCAAGGATAATTCTTCGCGGTGCCATACCAATTGACTCAAACATAGGTGGCTCCGGCCACCGCCCTCTCTTTTGAGAGGTTTTGTTTCGTGTTTGGTCCTCGTTGTCTTTTGCCTTCTTTTGAGCCGTGTTTGTGTTTGAGTTGCCTCGTTTGTGTGCTCTTTTGCGTGTCCAGTTGCTTGAAGGTTGCTTTGCAAAGGTCGTGTTTTCCTATTTTTGTCGGAACATGCACTTTCTTGGGTTCATAGTACTACCGTGGCAAGCCATGGTACTACCGTAGGAGATAGGTTGCCCTGTGCGTGCACAGCTGCATCCCAAGCACGGTACTACTGCTTCCGTCGCGGCAGTAATTTCTTACTGCCTCTGGAAGAGCGGTACTACCGCCCTGTGTGCGGTACTTCCACCCGGGCGGTACTACCGCAATGACTCGCGGTACTACCGCGCCGTCGCGAGCGCGTGGGGGTTAAGAGCGGGCAGGGGAGTTCCAACTCCCCCATACTCATTCATCTCTTTTTCCCACTTCGTCTCTCTCTCTCTCTCCTGCCCAAGAACGGCGCCGGAGGACCTCGTCGGATCTCCATCTCCAACCGCTCTCCTCGCATTCCGACCGGTGGGATCGTTCCCCACCTCGCCCTCTTGCCATGGACCCCGGTATCTCCCCTAGTCCCTCTCCTTTTTTCCCCGTTTTTGTGCTTGTAGGTCTTGGGGAGATGCATGTGTAGTTCGTGTGATTTTCGGCTAAATCTTTGCAAGAGGAGATTGTGGGAGAGTGCTAGTGCAGTAGATATGCTATTTGGTGTGATACAACAGTGTAGTTTTTATCAACGGTAGTACCGATCTACTTTTGTGGATGTTTTTAGATCCGTAGAGGTTGTTCATAGGCGATTTGGTTCCGTGTGGTACTACCGCTCGCTCGCTCGAGAACCGCCTCGTGCAGTACTACCGCTCTGCTGGAGCGGTACTACCGCCCGGGCGCGGAAGTAAAAATTTACTTCTGATCCAGGTGCAGTACTACCGTGCCACCCCGGCGCAGTACTACCGCAGCTGGAGCTGCTGTAAAATTTTACATCCGTTATCTGGCCCGGTACTACCGTTGAGTTAAAAACTGCTTTGTTTTGTCCACTCAACCTCATTTCTACATGTTTGGTTTGGTTTTGGCCTTGGTCTTTGCAATAATCCTTCTTGTTCTTCTCGTGTGTGTTGTGTGTCATACGTGGTGGCTCCAATGTCCGGCGCTCGAATCCTATCCGTGACACGAGCTCGAAGCGCCTTCGCAACCAAGAGGCTCCTGAGGGCTCCAGTGCCCCACAACGTATAACCAAGACCACAACTACCAAGACCAAGGAGCCAAATGTTGGCATGGATGAGATGCCTCAAGCGGAGTTTCTGATTCGAAGGAAGCTCAACCCTTACGTCAACCCTAGGAAGATCACAAGGGGAAATGACTTGTTTTGTACCAAGCAGCAGAATCTTATCTTCCTGGATGTGATCAAGGCCAAGCAAAACACCTATGTGCCAGTGCACTGGATTGACATGGATCATATGAGGAAGGACAACAACCGGGCATATTTTGGTGAGACTCTAGATCTGGTGGAGCAGTTTGGCATTGAGGAGTTACTCACGTTCCGCATGGACTTTGACCCAGAGATTGTGGCTCAGTTCTTTGCTTCGGTCCACTTCCATACGGATGAGCAGCGGACCATGACTTGGATGACTAATGGGAAGAGGATGTCTGCTAAGTGGAAGGAGTTCATGGAGATGTTACACGTTCGTGATGAGGGGCTCAATATGCCCGTTGGTGCCCGCCCACATGGCAACCCCGAGTCGGTCAACAAGAACAAGCTTCAGCCCTACCTTGTTCAGAAGAAGGTAGCCAATGACAAGAAGACTTGGGTGATGAATCCGTTCCTTAACATCATGCACCGGATCTTCCGCAACACACTTTTTCCTCACATAGGCGACCAGGATAAGGTGCATGCTTATCTTGTGGACATGATGCTCATCTGTGAGAAGACGCGTCTCCAACAGACGGAACCACTTGATGTCTCTCATATCATGTGGTGTGAGTGCAGTTTGCTGTGTTCAACCGTAAGGTGCCCATCTATGGACCTTACCCATTTCTATTAATCTTGAAGAGTTGGGAGAAGCTCTTTCCGAATTAAGAGTTTCTTGCTCCCAACTAGATTCGCCATGAGCCTATCAAGCTACGCAACAAGAGCAAGTGGGCAAATACCACGACACAGGCTGAGGCTGAGGCTGCACGGATGGACGTCGATGCGGATGACGATGAGTTTGAGGAGGAGGAGGCGGCTGAGGACATCTCTGAGGGGTACACTCCTCCCTTTATTGAGCCCACTTGGGCTAAGAAGCTCAAGACCAAGATGAAGGCTCTGTTCTGCATGCAGGCCAAGGGACAGTACCGGGCTCATGTGAACGCCAAGATGGCTCGTCGTCGCAACAAGGCTATTATGAGGCAGGTTGGCCTTGAGGTCCAGGATGGCTCTGAGGAGAGGATCACAGATGAGGAGCAGTGGACCAGACATCACTGCCAGTGGAGTGAGTCAGAGGAGGAGACTGGAGTTCCATCTTCCTCCCGTGCTGCTGAGGAGTCTGAGGAGGAGGAACATGACTGGTGATGCCTTGAAGTTCTACCACCACCTGTGCCTTTTTGGTGTCTCGATGCCAAAGGGGAAGAGAGTGTAGGATTTGCGAGCCTTGTGTCTTGTTTCGCTTTGCTTTCGTTCTGTTGAACCCTCATTTGCTTTGGCTTGTTGGTTTGTGTTTGTGTTCGTGTGAGTCCAGGAGACTATCATATGGTGTAATACATATGTCCTCATCTTATCTTATTGTCTAGTATGTTTAGTAGATTGTGAGCTTATACTATCTTGTGCCTTTACTTCATGCTCATTACTTTACCTTGCCGCCATGCTTAGTGTCATTCATATTGTTCCAAGGATTGCCTTGTTTATAAAATATAGGGGGAGTGTTGATCCTAGTATGTGTGCCGTGCAGTCCAAAGCATTGCTATAGAGTGCACACATCTAGGTGGAGCCTGTCTATATTTTATAGACGTTGGGTTTGCTTATGTTTCATTTTATACCCCTATGTGCAAATCCCGTATTGTCATCAATAGACCAAAAAGGGGGAGATTGTAAGGGCATATTTCTCCCTAAGTGGTTTTGGTGATTGATGACAATGCATTTGTGGACTAATCGTGTGCATTGAGCATTTCAGATATCTCATGTCTAGGCAGAAGACGATTCGGTGCCCCTCGGAGCCTGTCGAAGGCGGCGTTTCTCTATGTTTCTTTTTGGTGGATTTGAGTCGTAGGAAAGCCATACTACTAAGAGGGGGTCCACTTCGGAGAGGTTAGGGTGGAATCAACACATACACATATGTTCCTTTGCACCACCTTTCATTCGCTTCATTGGAGCACTGGCTGTTTTCCCTTGTCTTTAAGATGAAGGCCTCCAAGTGCTACTGTTCCGTGGCGTGCGGTAGTACTGCTCAAGGGAGCGGTAGTACCGCAGCGGCCCACGGTAGTACAACTCAGGGAAGCGGTAGTACCGCGTTGGGCAGTAGTACCGCTCCTGGCGAGCGGTAGTACGGTGGCCTCTAGCCTAGAACACTGGCATGCGTGGAAGTAGGGGCGGAAATAATTTTTTTACTTCCGCACCCTACGCGGTAGTACCACTCCCTGTGAGCGGTAGTACCATGCCGGATTTTCGCATAGACCGAAACTCAGCGGAAGTAGCCACAGATGTAATTTTATTAGTCCATGCCTTCCCAGCCCAGATGGAACCCTGCCTTGCGGTAGTACCGCAAGGGCGCGCGGTAGTACCGCTCCGGCGGTTCTACCTCTCGTTGCTTTACGCAATAGGGCCTCGTCTGGCCCCTGCCGCGCAAGCGGTAGTACCGCATGTCATTGCAGTAGTACCGTGGGTATGTGCGGTAGTACCGTATGTCGCGGGCTGAATAAGTGGGTAACGGTTGGATCTTTCCTCCCACTATAAAAGGGGGGGGTCTTCTTCCCCAAGTTCACTACCTCTTCCCTCCCCAAGCTCCATTGTTGCTCAATGCTCCATTTTCGCCCGATCTCTCTCCCTAGCCAATCAAACTTGTTGATTTTCTAGGGATTGGTTGAGAAGGTCGCGGTCTACACTTCCACCAAGAGAAAACCAAGAGAAATTTGATTCCCCACTAATCCCTTGTGGAGCTTGTTACTCCTAGGTGTTTGAGCACCCTAGACAGTTGAGGTCACCGCGGAGCCATATTCTATTGTGATGAAGCTTCGTGGTGTCGCTGGGAGCCTCCAATTAAGTTGTGGAGATTGCCCCAACCTTGTTTGTAAAGGTTCGGTCGCCGCCTCCAAGGGCACCAATAGTGGAATCACGAGATCTCGCATTCTGTGAGGGCGTGAGGAGAATACGGTGGCCCTAGTGGCTTCTTGAGGAGCATTGTGCCTCCACACGGCTCCAACGGGGACGTACTTCCTCTCAAAAGGAAGGAACTTCAGTAATACATCCTCGTCTCCACCGGCTCCATTCTTGGTTATCTCTCACCTTTACTTGTGCAAGCCTTTATTGTGTTGTATCCCTCGCTTGCTTGTGTGCTTGTTGTTGTTAAATCATATAGGTTGCTCACCTAGTTGCATATCTAGACAACCTACTTTGATGCAAACTTTAATTTGGTAAAGAAAAGCTAAAAATTGTTAGTTGCCTATTCATACCCCCTCTAGTCAACTTGTGACGCCCGGATAGTTAAGCTACAGTGAACCTCCGCTAATGATGCCACGTCACCTCGGTTACTGTTGATAAACTCGTGTCAGTTCGAAACCCAGTTCAAATTTTAAAATAAAAACAAACAACAAAAGTTTTCAAACAATAAAACAAAAATGTCTGGGTTGTGCCAAATAATGCGTAGGTAATTACTAGTAAATGTGCCCGTGCGTTGCTACGGGTGGCAATGCAGTTAAACGAATCGAATAAACGATTAAGTTACATAGATGACTTCTTGAAGATGGAATGCGTGGATAGTATCATGAGGTGACACTAAGACCTACAAAATTTTATTCAACCATTGATAGCGTAGGCTCCAAAACTGTCATCGCCTCAAAAAATTCTTAACCATTTATCACAATGAGTATTGAGTGCGTGTAGCCACTGGTTGATGTGCAATTATTGGATAAATAAACTAATGTCTGTGCGTTGCAACAGGGCATACATATTCTAGTAGTATAAACACTAATAGTGTCTAACCTATGATTTTAGAATTCCTCATCGTCGACTTCTAGTTATCTTTTAGAATTCCTCATGTCTAACATATACTTACATGATTAACAGATTGCGTCTTCCTCCCTCTTTCCAATAAGTGACAAGTACCACGCCAATACTGAAAACTCAAAGAGTACTTGTAAGCTACAATACTTCTAGATATGGTAAGTATCACTCACCTATTTTTCTTTGCAATCTTTAGTATTGATCATTCTTTTTCTTTTGTTGAGAGATGTGAACTTATTTGATTTTGCACGCTTCTTCTTTTTCGAAATGGATATAACGAACATAGAGATGCACTTGCTTATGGGACAACTTAAATCGTGACCATCAACTTCATTTTGATTTATATAATAGGTACATCAAAGATGAGCTGAGAATAATGCAGGCCTTCTTGAGAACTGCTGAAAGGATGAAGGACAGAGATGAGCTCGTGAAAGTATGGGCGGAGCAAGTAGAGGACCTATCCTATGACATTAAATATTGCCTTGACCAGTTCAAGATTAATTTGGGGCACCCAGGCTGCTTGCAAAAGCTGACAAAGCTCAGAGATCGTCATCAAATTGCTGTCCAGATTCGCAACCTGAAAGTAAGAGTTGGAGAAGTAAGTGTCAGAATCCAACGATATAGTCATTTAATGAAGCCCATTGCCTCAGGCAGCTTGGATGAGAGCATAGATGACGGTAATTCTTTCATGGAAGACATTCACAATCAATCATATTATAGCATTAATGAATCTGAACTTGTGGGGATTTCTAAACCTACAAGAGATTTGATAAAGCTTTTAGATGTCAATGACAAGAATGGCCCAGCTCGTGTGGTATGCATTGTTGGCATTGAAGGATTGGGTAAGTCTACTATCACAAGGAATGTTTATGACAGTATATTTGACTGTATCCCATGCCATGCTTGGATCAATACATCACGGTCATTTGTCAGAATAGAGGTGCTCAAAACTATCATCAGGGAATTTTTTGGTGCTGAATCATTGGAAAAGCAACTTGAAGGGAAGGTGGTGCAAATAGAAGACCTTAGCAGCTACCTCAGGGAAGAACTAAAGGATAAGAGGTACCTCCTTGTTCTTGATGATTTGTGGTCAATAGATGCCTGGATGTGGATCAAATACATAGCATTGCCTGCTAATAACAATGAGGGTAGTTGGATATTAGTAACCACCTGAGACACTGGTTTAGCCAAGGAATGCACTCTTAGTACATCTATCTACTACCTTACACCCCTAGAAATTGATGATGCTGTGGATTTGCTACTAATAAGTTCTAGAAACACAAGGAAATACATGGAAAATGATGAAAAGATGACGATCATAGTTGGTAGGATAGTGAGAAGGTGTGGGTGTTTTCGTCTGGCTGTGCAGACAGTAGGTGGACTGCTTGGCACTAAAAAAGTATCAGAATGGGAAAAAAATTGTAACGAGATACCCTCAGAACTCGAGACATGCCCAAGCATTGATGCATTGAGGAAAATCATGAAACTTTGTTACAATCACTTGCCATCTCATCTTAAACCCTGTTTTCTGTACCTATACATCTTTCCTGAGTATTTCGAGATTCAAACAAGACGCCTGATAGACAGGTGGATATCAGAGGGGTTAGTTGCATCTAGTTTTGGGATGGACATCGAGGAAGTTGCAAATAGTTATATTCATGAGCTAATTAATAGAGGTATGATTCAACCTTCAAGAGTAAATTGGGAAGGAAGGGTAAAGAGTTGTCGAGTCAATGTTCTCATGTTTGATATCATGACATCTGTTTCAAGAGATGAAAATTTTGTACACTTGACAAAAGATGTTGCAACAAGTGCACCAGAGGAAAACTTCCGTCATGTAGCCCACCATGGTGGGAAATGCCCAACAATGGGTATGGATTGGAGCCATGTTCGGTCATTTACTTTGTTTGGCGTCCATCCCATGAAGCCAACATCTTCTTCCTTTTTCCTTTTTCCTTCTTCTTCTTTCTTTTTGTGGTTCGATGGTTGTATGCTCGGTTGTTGCTTTATAATATAAAGCGGGGGGAAACCCTTTTTCGTAAGCCAACATCTTTACTCTGTTCAGCCTACCTAAGGAGACTAACTGTGTTGGATCTTCACGATGCACAATGTAGTATCACCCAGAAAGATATCAATAACATAGGGTTGTTGCATCGCTTGAGATATGTGAATGTCCGGGGACATTCAAATATTTGTGCACTTCCAAGATCCATAGGGAAGTTATATGGCTTACAAAATTTAGACTTAAGAAACAGTTGCATCACAGCATTAACATCCGAGATCGGTAAACTCCATAGCCTATATAGCCTTCGTTGCAGCAGGAAAAGAGCCACTCCAGGCTATTCTGGCTGTTGGTTTGAGTCAGTAGGTGTCAGGGTGTCAAGAGGGATCAGAAACTTACAAGATCTTAGTATACTAGAGGTTGTGAACATCAAACGGACTAGTATGAAGGTAATTAAAGAGCTGGGGGAGCTTATACAGCTGAGAAAACTGCGTGTGGTAACAGAAGGAGCCAGCAAGCACAAGTGCTACATATTTGGTGATGCTATTGAGAACCTTTCTTGTCTCAAATCTCTTATTGTGGATGCCAGTGGAAGATCAAATCCAGGAACACTCAAGTGGATGCATTGTATCCCGTCCCCTCCTCCCCCACTGAGATCCTTGAAGTTACGTGGATATCTTGGAGACGTGCCCAGCTGGGCTGGTAATCTTAAGAACTTGGTTAAAGTATACTTGGTGAATAGTCAGCTGAAGGAAGAAGGTAGAAGCATGGAAATACTAGGGGCATTGCCCAAACTCATGGTCCTCTGTCTTTGTCAGAATGCTTTTGTCGGAGAGAAACTAGAGTTCAAAGTGGGAGCATTCCAGAGTCTCGGAGTACTTGATATTTGGGGACTGCAGCAACTGCGAGAGATAAGGTTCGAGGAGGGCACATCACCCCAATTGGAAAGGATACAGCTGAGTGAATGCAAGTTGACGTCAGAGGTTACTGGTCTCAAGCAACTTCCAAGGCTCAAGAACATTTCACTTTATCAAGGTTGTCAAGTGGCAAAGCTGTGTGTGCTGCAAGAGCAAGTGTTCGCACATCCCAACCATCCCGATCTGAAACTGCTGTTTAGCCGGAGCTACCACGACCTGGGTGATGTGGCCGAAGGCTCCATTGATGTACAAATGGAAGAGGCAGCGGAAGCATCGTCTCATTTTCCCGAGTCTGCAGCAGTGGGAGAGAGCTTCTCGGAGGGGAGCGACAGGTCAGCTAATTTTCTCATTCGTTCAGTAGCAGTGACTGAATTGGCCTGGCGTATTCAGTGTTTCTCTACAAATGAATATTTTTGGTATGTTGGTTCATTGATTGCAACTTAATTTACAATGTCAGAAAATGGATGAATTGTATAAAATTCAGTCACCTAATGATTCTAGACGTGTAATCTTGCAGGCACAAATAATTGCTGCGCCATGCTCCATATTAGAGTTGCAATCTTTGACGGTTCAGACAGAATTGCCGCCGGTGTTAGTGTTACTATTGGAGGCCGAAAATGCCCTTATCTGTGGATGTGATGTGCTACACATCCTCGTCAGCTCATGTCAAGGTAATGAGCAAGCACCCAATTTGCATGTGCGACCGACTATTCCCGAGACACAACTATCTTGGGTTTTTTTTTTCTGTTTGTATTTACAAATTTTAATGGTTCGGCATCAAGCGGTGCATCCTCGAGGCGCCGACTCACAGCCGATGTGCTGCCCCCCGCCCAGTTCGCTAACTTCCCGGACCTCCCACCATCGTGGGAACCGTAGAGGAAATACCTCGGCGTCTGGCAGCGCGCGTGGGGGACTTTGTGTGGTGGATATCACCGGCTGGGAGACCCACACGAAGAAGTGGATCGGGGTTCCACACGGTGGAGCTCACAGTGCTCGAATACGACCGGTGGCAAGTCCGGTTCCATGGCTCCGCCGCGAGGATCAACTTCCATGGCGGAGATGGCTCAGGAGGACCGAGAGGCGAGAGAGCGCCTCGCAGGCGAGGCCACCGACGAGGCGTACATGGCGGACCTCTGCGGCTGGCACCCCTAGCTCGTGGTGGCAGAGCAGGTGATATTCATGGACAATGGCGGGGAGACCATCGTCATCTCCGACGACGAGATGCAAGGTGGCGACGACGAGGGCCACGATGAGGAGTTCGACGCCGAGGAGAGGTGGCGTATCTTCCCTGTTACAACGACAACGACGGCACCGACCCGGACCCAATGGGCGATGGCACGTCGAGGCAAGATTGGCTCGACCTCTACCATGGCTGGATTTAAGTTTAGTGTAGGTTTAAATTTATCTCAAGACTCGGTTGAAGCTATGTTGAAGCTAGGTTGAACTTGTGTTTAAATTTATGCAAATTTCGGTTGAGGCTATGTTGAAACTAGGTTGAATTTATGCAAATTTATTTTACTCCGTTATATATAAGGGAATGGTTAGGTTCTGCGAAATTTACTCCGTCAGATCCACCATTATTTTTAGGGGATCAGTAAGAAATGCCCTTAGCTAGCTAGCCTGTGTTAGTTCCAAGCTAGCGTGAAATGGTCAGATTCCAAGTTTCTGTAGCTACCGCCTACCAGTACAATATAATTAAGCACGCATCGTTTGCTACCTGCCGCATGCTTATGATATAGATAGTGACATACAGCCAATTATTTATCTGGGTACTGACTACTGAGAGCTGCGTTTGAACAGCCAGAACGTGAAAGAAAGACTTGACTTGAAGCATGGTGTGGCCCATTGGAGTGTATAACATTGCAAATCTCCTAACATGCTTCTGTGAAATTGACGAGATCGACCCAATTCCGCTTCTGTACAAACCGCACGTCCTTCGCTGCTACCTACGGCCTTCTTTTAATTTTTCTTCTTCCATTCCATAGGTATACTAGCTAGAAAATTAACGTCTGTTTAATTATTTGATTAGTTGCGTTTCAACAACCCGAATACAAAAGGACAGCAAGGCTAATCATCAACGGAGTAATATTTAAGAACTCAAGCCATGGGAGGTAGTGCTCTGGCATCTTCTAATTTGGCCGGCCAATTTGGTCGGAACAACAGGCCGGACGATAAGACAAACACGGGTGGGTGATAAACAACATTACCTTTTTTGTTTGAATAACCGTGACGAGAGAAACGAAGAACCACTGGCGTTTTGCTATAAGAGCACTGCAAACTTGCCCTCTTAGTGGCAGGACAAAGAGCACAGCAACCTTTGCTTTTTCTCGGTGCACACACACACACACACACACACACACACACACACACACACACACACACAGGTAGCTACTGTGAGGTTGATCAATTGTTGTGTGAGGACAATATCCGAACCGGACGGAGATAATGGCGGAGACGGTGCTGAGCATGGCGAGGTCCATGCTGGGCGGTGCCATTAGCAAGGCCGCCTCTGCCGCTGCCGACGAGATGAGCCTCCTCATGGGTGTGCGCAAGGATATTTGGTATATGTGCACATGCACTTCTTTTGTTTTTGTCATGCACTTCCCACTGCCTCTTACATCCCTTTTTTTTCTGTTATTAAGAACATCTTGTTGGATGAACATTAGTTGGATATATTAATTCTTGAAACAACCAAAATGTTTTACTCAACTCTTGTATATAGAATGGCACCAGGCATTCATGGTAGGCTTGAAATCTCTTCATGGGGGTGCATATTTCTTCTTCTTCTTTGCATGTCGCAGGCTGCAAGAATGACACAAACCGAGCTGTAATAAAGTTACTTTTCCATTGTTGATAAGTTCATCAAAGACGAGCTAGCAACGATGCAAGCTTTCCTGGTGGCCGCTGAAGGTATGGAGAAGAAAGACATGCTACTCAAGGTGTGGGCAGAGCAAGTAAGGGAGCTGTCATACAATATTGAAGATTGCCTCGGTGAATTCATGGTGCATGTGGCAAGTCAAAGCTTGTCACAGAAGCTTATGAAGCTCAAAGAACGACATCGAATCGCAGTGCAAATCCACGATCTCAAATCAAGAGTCGAAGAAGTCAGCAACAGGAACACACGCTACAATCTGATTGAGAAGAACCAAATTACCAGAACCATTGATGAGAGGGATTCTTGCATGGAAGATATCCGCAACCATTCAGCTAGCAACATAGATGAAGCAGGACTTGTGGGGTTTTCCAAGCCCAAACAAGAGTTGATAAAGCTTATAGATGTCCATGCCAAAAATGGTCCTGCTCAGGTAGTATGCGTCGTCGGCATGGGCGGTTTGGGTAAGACTACTCTTACCAGGAAGGTTTATGAAAGTATGGAGAACTTTTCTTGTTGTGCTTGGATCATTGTCTCGCAATCATTTGTCAGGATGGAGCTTCTCAAGGTTATGATCAAAGAATTTTTTGGCAAGGAAGCATTGAAGAAGCAACTTGAAGGTAATGTAGTTCGAGAAGAGGACCTCGCCAACTATCTGAGGAAAGAGCTGCTTGAAAAGAGGTACTTTGTTGTACTTGATGATTTGTGGAACATCGATGATTGGAACTGGATAAAAAATATTGCTTTTCCGAGTAGTAACAACAAAGGTAGCCGAATATTGGTAACAACACGTGATGTTGGTTTAGCTAAGAAGTGCTCATTGGAATCTTCCATACCACTTATCTACCACCATAAACCCCTAGAAACAAATGATGCCATATATTTGCTATTAAGGAAGACTAGGAGAAGTGAGAAGGACATGGATAATGATGTGAAAATGAGGGAAATAGTTACCAAGATAGTCAAAAAGTCAGGACTGTTATCACTAGCTATTCTCACAATAGGAGGCATGCTTGCCACTAGAGAGGTTAGTGAATGGCAAAGTATTTACAACCAGATCCCCTTAGAGCTAGAGAGCAACCGAAGTCTTGAAGCAATGAGGAGGATGGTTACCCTAAGTTACAACCACTTGCCTTCTCATCTGAAGTCATGTTTTCTATATTTAAGCATATTTCCTGAGGATTTTGAAATTCAAAGGAGGCGTGTGGTAGAAAGATGGATAGCCGAGGGGTTTGTTATCGTCAGGGATGGGCTAAGTGCTGAGGAGGTTGGAAATAGTTACTTTGATGATCTAGTCAACCGAAGCATGATTCAGCCATCAAGAGTGAACATAGAAGGGGTTGTAAAGAGCTGCCGAGTCCATGATATCGTTCGCGATGTCATGATAGCAATTTCTAGAGATGAGAATTACGTGTACGTGGCAGGGAATAATTTGACTAGTGTTGTAAATAAGACCTTCCGCCATGTAGCATACCATGGTATCATGTGCCAAAATATTGGCATGGATTGGAGCCACGTACGGTCAGTAACTGTGTTTGGTGAGAGATCATTGGGGCCATCACCTTTAGTTTGTTCACTTGACATGAGAATGCTCAGAGCCTTAGATCTAGAGAATGCACAATTTCAAGTCACACAGAAGGATATCAGCAACATAGAATTATTGCGCCACTTGAAGTATGTGAATTTTTCTAATCCTCAAGGATATTCATATATTTATAAACTTCCTAGATCCATAGGAAAATTACAAAACTTGCATACTTTGAACATAAGAAACAGTCATATTACCACACTACCAACCGTGATCTGTAATCTCAAGAGTCTATGCAGTGTCCGTTGTACCAGAGTTAGGTCCTACAGATGGTTTGACCTGGATGAACCTAGGAAATGCTTGGTGAACACACTTTGTCTGCCCATACTGTTCACACCTTTGGTTGATCCTAGTGAACATCCCGAGGTAGTTGCCGAGCTACACATGTCATGGTCTAGCCGTTGGTCAGAGTCAGATGGTGTGAGGTTGCCAAAAGGAATCGGCAAACTGAAAGAGCTGCAAATACTAGAGGTTGTGGACATCAGCCGAACTAGTGGCAATGCAATTAAAGAGCTAGGTTGGCTTATGCAGCTGAAAAAACTGAGCGTGGTAACAAAAGGGGCCACCAAGCTGAAATGCAAGGTACTGTGTGATGCCATTCAGAAGCTCACTTGCCTCCGCTCCCTTAAAGTGGACGGTTCACTCGAGTGGCTGCATGATGTTTCCTCTCCTCCTCCCCTGTTGAGGAGTCTGAAGTTGTCTGGACGCCTCGGAGAGATCCCTGGCTGGTTTGGCAATCTGACGCATTTGGTCAAGCTTTACTTATCGGAAAGCGCAATAATGGAAATACTAGTGCCACTTCCCAACCTCATGCACCTTCGTCTTGGAAGGGGCTCTTATATCGGGGAGAAGTTGGCGTTCAAAACGGGGGCATTCCCAAATCTCAAGAATCTGGATATTTGGGGTCTGTGGGGACTGAGGGGGTTGAAATTTGAGGAACTTTATATTGTGGGTCTGACGGAACTGAGAGAGGTGAAATTTGAGGATGGCACCTCACCCAAGCTGGAATTGATGCGTATCGCTAATTGCGTGTTGAGATCAGGAATTATTGGAGTCAACCAGCTTCCAAAGCTCAAGCAGATCTCACTTGGTCCCTATGGTCAAGTGGCGAAGCTTGCTATGCTGCAAAGTGAAGTGGGCGCCCACCCCAACAGTCCCGTGCTGCGACTGTTCAATGAACGGAGCTACCATGATCTGGGGGACGTCGTCGTCCAAGTGGAAGAAGCAACGGAGGAATCATCATCTCTCCATCCTGAGCCTGCAGCAGCGGGAGGGAGCTCACGGTCCCAAGCGGTGGGCATGGCCGCGGCAAACATCAGGTCACCTCAGCTAATTGCTTCTCTTTCATTCAACTAGTAGTACGTACTACGTGGCAGCTATGGAGTGCGATGTGACTGTACTCTGTTTTCCTTTTTGTGTGTTACAGCCAAGATGATGTGCTTTACACTTACAACTCCTGCTGACTGAATCCGAGCAAGCCTCCTACCAGTTCCACTTCCACCGTGTAACACAACTGGTACAGCTCAAATTTTACACTATTTCCAGCTATCTTGGTCTTTTCAGTTTGTGGTCACGCATTCTAAATCTGCACATGCTTATATAAAAAGCAGGCATGATCTCAGTCACATTGTATTCAGCTTGGGAAAACATATATTTTACGCATATCCCTGTTTGTAGCAAAGACTTCCTTAATTTTCTAGCTGCTGACAGAGTTTCACATCTCAGATTCAGCTGGGCACCCAGGAGCACTACCAAGCTGCGTTGTTCATCCTATTGTCGAGAGTTACAAGATGGGACACAACTTCTTTTTATTTTTGCTGGGAAGATGGGATCCAACTTGAAGAGAGGCCAGATGGTATATCCATATGGCAGAACATCAAGATGGTATTTCCTTCTAAAAATCAGTATGGGTAGAGCAAGCAACGGAGGAATCATCTCCACTTCCATGGCCTACAGCAGCGGGAGAGAGCTCTTCGCAGGTGGTCATCCTCCTGTGAACCAATAGCATTAAGAGGTCAGCTAACTTATCTTTCGTTCGTTCAGTAGTAGACGCTATTAAATGAGATTTTAATTTCTACGGTATGCATTTGTTTTCCGCAATCTTAATATAGAAGACACACAGATTGTGTGTTGTTGAAAAGAAAATACACTTAATCTCTCTCTGTCTTGTAGTGCAAGTGGAGGAAGCAAGTGCAGCAGCGGAGGAAGTCGTCATGACGACGGGGAGCGACAAGTCAGCTAGTTAGTTTCTCTTTCCTTCAGTAGCTGTGGCTGTCAGCTAGTGATGCTTATTATACACTTACAATCCATTTCTCTTCTGCTTTTAACAGTGAGGATGATCTGCGCTGAAGACCAGTTTGTAGCCTTGACGAGTCTCCCACCTCTCTCGCTCAGGTCGTCGCCATGAAACGTCATGCTTTGGATTAAATCCTTCTCAGTTCGCTTCACTATATTCAGTTTGTGTTTCTGACGATGTTTGTTTCTCTGTCTCTAACAGGAGCTGTTGCTCGTTTGCACTTGTTGCTGATAATTCACAAACAATCAAGGTACCCCCTCCTTCACTTCTTCGATTTCTTTGATTCCATCTGATTTCTGGCCATGTTTTCGGAATAATGTTTCTGCTACTGAATTTATCGTAATGTTTGTCAGGTCTTTTTGTGCACACCAACTGTTCTCTGTTCATCTCAATGTCTGTAAGAAGTTAGAATTTCGGAAATCCGGGAAAAGCTGGAGTGTGGCATGACAAAAATCATGGTGCAATAAATGCAACTTAATTATGGCACATTACCTGAATTTCGGCTGAAGGTTGTATAATTAGAAAGGAGCCAACTGGAGGGAGGTATAATCCATGGAAGTACCAGAGGTAGGCACCGACTAGCCTCATGTTCCTTCTGTATTTCAGTGTATAACTGTATATGCTGGGGAGAAATTAGTGCTCACCATGTGGTAGCATTTCCAAATATGTCAGGAACCTTGATGTCTAGCAAGAGCTGAAGCAACTCCCGCATATGAGGATTGAGAAGGGTGCTTGAGAAGGACACCGATTGTTCTGAAGTGTGAAATGTGATCACACTGATAACTGGTCAGTTCATCTACAACTCTTTTTCATGTTGTCATGTTGGATTTTCCGTATACTTATGGTTCTTAGTACTAATTAATTAATGCCCTGTATATGCATTTCAGCTGGGGAGAAGACGTGGATAATGCAATGGACTACACCACACGAGATGTTGCTGCTACTTAAGCTGCATATACGTACTGTTATGCTGCAATGGCCACCAATTTCAGCCATCCAAGTTCTCTACCGTGTGCTGGCTCTGATATGGTGCAATGTAAAGCTAAGAGGGATCTCGACTTCTAATGGAGGGGAGTAGCAAGTTGCAACCGTTGGCCCAGATGAAAAATGGCTTTTGACCAACCTGATGAGAACACCTGCAATTTTGAATGCGGACTTACTTTGTTTTCTAGTACTCTGTTTTTCCAGACATGTTTAGTTCCTCTTTGTTACGTTGCTGCCACTATGATTGTGCTTGTGTGTAATTAAAGAATGAGGATTAAAAATGCTTTTATCCAAGTTCCTCAAATTTAAGAATCTGTTCGAGTTCTCTTCACTCCAGAACGGCAACGAACCCTTGACTCCGTGGAGTCGTCAGAGCGGAGGGGAGCAGTCCGGTAGTACAAAATCAACCTGATGAGAAAACAGAGTTACTCTGTTTCTAGTACTCTTTTTTCTTTAGGATGATTAATTGCTCTGAAATTCTTGCTCTCATTACCATTATGTCTGTCCTTGTTTGTAAACGAAGAATGAGGATGAAATGCACCAAGCACAAATGAGATTTTCCTCCCGACCCACCCCTCCCGCGTCACCCCCGCAGGAGACGGGGAGGGAACCCTAGCCGCCGTCGGTCTCCTCCCCTCCTCCCGACCCCTTCCTCCCCCGCCGCCGCCACAGGGCGCGCCTAGGCAAAGCCTGGCCGGCGCCGGCGCCGGCGGGCCTTCTCGTCCCCTCGCGTGTGGCGCCGGTGCGGGCCGCTTCCACGGGCCAGGGCGCCGCGGTTGGTGGGTCGCGGCAGCGCGGCAGGTCCCCTCCCGACGACGACGGCTGGTGGCTTCCGCGGTGCGTTGGGCTGCTGGCTGGAGGGGCGCGCTTGCTGCTCCCGCGCCCCGATCTGGCGCCGGGAGCTGTGGGCGGTGCGGGTCGTGGGCGGCACGGGGTCGCGGCGCGACAGAGGTGGGCGCCCTCCTTCTTCCTCCTCTGCTCCTTGGCTAGGTGAAGCTTGAGGGCGTGGCTGGTGGGTGCTTGTTGCGGCATGGTCAGATTCGGCCGGATCTGTCCCTGCTCGCCGGCGGGCGGCCCGAGGTGCTGGTAGCGGCCGGTTGGGTCGCTGCACGGATGTGGGCCGCCACGGTGTGGTGGTGGCTCCTGGCGGTGGTTTGGGTCGTTTCACGGCAGCGGCCGGACATCTCCGGCGTCGGCTCGTCGGGAAGCGGCCTGTTTTGGCCTTCGATTCCTCTCCTCGTCGTTCCGACGCTACCTTCGTCGAAGGGCTGGCCCTCTCCCAGCTGCGGTCCATCTCCCGTCTCGCGCCCGGTATTGCGGGACTGATCTCGTCTCCCGCCCGACAGCAGGACCGAGATCGTCTCGTGCCCGGCTGCAGGACTGAGCCTGTCTCGCGCCCGGTGCCGCAGGACAAGGAGATGTAGGCCCGTTCCGGCTGGCCTCTTAGGTCTCGGCGCTGGGGGTCGCCCAGGGATGCGAAAGACGGTGCCTTTCCATTCGTCTCTTTGGGTGGAGTAGTGTGCCAGTCTCGGGTGAGGTGGTGTCAATGTTCTGGATGCCAGGGCGGCGGCCCTGGAGTTGGTAGCGCGGTGCTCATGGGCAGAGCTCGTGGCTTGGTGCTGCCTGGTGACCATGGCCGTGTGGGCGGCATGGATGCCGGGGTATGGCGTTCGGTGGTGGTGATTGGTGGCCGGGATGAAAACCTGCTCTATCATTGCCCGTCGGGTTGCTCCAGGGGAAACCCTGACCATCGTGTCGGGCGGTGGCGGCGCTCCGGTGTCGTTCCCTTCCTGAAGGCGCCGCCTTGAAGCCCTCGGTTCGCCATATGCGGCTTCACTTCTTCGCGCTGGCGTGTTCACGGCTTAGATCTCCGGTTACTCTTGTAGTGCTAGGGGTGGTGTTGCTGCGCTCAGCATCTTTGTATCATGTCTTGGGTGTGTGGGTTGTGTTGGTGTGCGGTTGTACCAGGTTTATTGTGGATCTTTGATTTATTTATAAAGCGGGGGAAAAGCGTTTTCCGGTAAACGAAGAATGAGGATTGCAACTGTTGTTATCCATTTTCCACAAAATTTGAGTTGGTGAAATAATGCGCCTACTATATATGCCATTAAAGTTGCGATCGTCATCGGGTTTCGCTTTGCCAATTACAGTTTGCCGACAAAAGGCGACATGGAGGCATTCAGAAGCATAGGTTTATTTTTGGAGCCCCATGTTTTCCCATTTCAACTGGAAATAGTTTCAGGAGCCTGCGAGCTAAATTGAGCAATCAGCAGACTGACTGTGATAAAGATCAGGGCGGAACACCGATGACTTCATCGATGAACACACGCTTTCATCCACCTTCGAGATAAGCAGGTAGATAGAAACCGGCTCTATCTTTCATGTCCGAACAGATAAGCCATTAATTTCGGGAAGGGTAAGAAATATGCTGAGGTAGTGCATATATTTGGATCTTCAAGAGCATGTTCCTGGGAGTTGGTGGTGGGACATTAGAAGCCACAGAGAAGCCATGAGGAAAGGAAACAGGGCAAAATTGCAAGCAATCACAACAGTTATGCCAAGTTGCTGAACAGGTCAGCACTGTCGTTCTGTCATGCATTTTGCTTATATATGCAGCTTGTCATCAAATGGAGGTATGTTCATGGATTAATATGCAAAGTGAACAAAGGTAACAAATGGGAGCTCTCCGGTGAGCGGAAGGAATACCAAAACATGGGAAAACATATGAATAACTAACTTAATATCTCGAATACAGATATGGTGCTCAAGGATGAGCCCAACAGGACACCTTTGTTCATTTCCTCATGAACTCTGTCACAAATTTACACATTCGGTTCTTCCCACGTGTTTTTTCATGTTGTTCCCCAAAAATTGAAGTATGTTCTGAATTTGATCAGACAACGAATCACTTGGCATCCTGATCTGATGTAGCAGTTACTCCAGCTGTCCTGTGCGGGGGCAGTAGTCGGGGTTGATGGTTCCACCGCAGTTGGGTCTTTCCTGCGGACGAATTTCCCAAACATATTTGAGATGGCAGTTGGCGGTGGGATAAGGTTGCATCGCCTCCGTCCCATATGGTCCAGATGCTCGGGCGCAGAGATACTGTCGTGGAAGTCGGCGTGGGTTGAGTGAGTAGTCTGTCTTTGGTGTATTGTTCTCTTTTTTGCGAAGATGAGATACCAGTTAATGTTGGCTCCTCTCATCGGTTGTGTTTCAAACCCTCTCTTCTCACACAAAGGCACACACATCTTGCGCTCTTTTTGAGAGAAAATGCTGAATTATTTTATCCTTATCCTAATAACGTGTTTTTTGCTAACATTTCAATTGCGCTTGGACAAATTGTGTTTTGCTAAGACCTAGCTTCACGGGCAGGCAGTCGAATATGATCGTTAGCTTAGCTGGCTAGCCTGTGTTAGTTTCAACCTAGCTTGAAATGATCAGATTTCAAGTTTCTATAGCCGCCAGTACTACTATATAATTAAGCACTCGTCGTTTTGCCACCTGCCGCATGCCTGTGCTGTGATATATGCCTATGATACATATCATAGTGACATATGGCGAATTATTTATCTGGGTACTGAGAGCTGCATTTGAACAACCAGAATGTGAAAGAAAGACTTGACTTGATGCATGCTGAGGCCAATGGAGCGCATAGTGATACCTAATTACCTATGATGCCTGTGTGAAACCGAATGGAGATTCCAATACCGCTAGTGTACAAAACGCACACCCAATCGCTGCTAAACGTGCTACACTAGTAGCTAATAGAAAATTAACGTGTGGTTAATTATTTGGATAGTTGCATTTCAACAACCCGAATACAAAATGACAGCTAGGCTCAAGGCACTAAACTTGTACTAAACTTGACAAGCCCCTGGATGGACCTCGTCACCATCGGTGAGAGAAGCACTCGGAAGGTTCCAGTATGCCCAGCCTGCGAGCAAGCAACTCCTGAGCCGCTCTCTCCCGAGAGGCCACAACCGGCTTCAGTGCCAGCCTCGCACTGCGTCGTTGCTCCGACTGGCACGAGGGGGTTGCACCTTGCTTGGACAAACTTGAGTTGATGCAAAATAATTAAGGTTCGGCTCTCGAGACGCTTCTTCAGCTATGCAAACCTGCAGAGTGTTTAAGGTGGATTTCTAATAACATATTCATGGGCAACAGAAAAAGGATGTCATTAAGGTGATCCTGGCCGGGCCCAGATGTTCAGCACACACCTGGTATAATTAAGACTTTCAGACTGTGTTATTACACAGAGACATTACAACACACTTGTATATACATTTGATCAAAGTGTTGTGATGTCTTGCCATTTCATCCATCAGTCGGATTGGATCCAAGGTCTAACTATGCTACTACTAGCAAAATTATTAATTCCGACTTCAGAGTCGGACGAGAATAAAATTTCCCGACAACAAACATATAGATCCAGGTCTTAACCACTCTTTGCATCGTTTTGTCAGCCGGTGAGTCAGATAAGATCAAGTGGTGAACGTAAAGACTTACCCACCACTGTATTTTGTAATCATGTATGTATTGGTACGTTGAGTGCTGCAATAATTGAGGCTTTGGTTTGAGCAATTGCAATCATATGTACCGTCACCCTATATTTATTATGGTTAATTAGTACCAATGGTTACGGCTGATTGTATAAAACGTAAAGACTTGACCAGAGAACACACTTAGCCAATGGTAATTAAGATCCGACGGGTTGATAAAAATAAATAAAAAGAGCCAGCGGGCCGGCAGTATTGACGGAGTCTTCCTTTAGAAATTTGGCTGACTGTGATAATCACCATGTTAGCTAAGTTTACGGTGTTTGGCGATTTTAGAAACAATTGAGCTACCAAATGATAAAATTAATGTGTATTATGAATTAATTAATGCCCACGGAACATCTAGTAATTGCCTGTTGCGAACTTGAGATGTCATCCAGCGACCTACTTGATATTTATTAAGAGTAAGATGCTTACAAGTTTATCTTGTGGCAATGATGTGCTTAGATGTGCTACCGTCTAAGCTCACGGAGCAGCTCAATCGTGGATCGTTACCAATCAGCCTGTAGGTCGAAAGACCTGCGGGCATCCCACATAGTGCCGCATCTTCCCACATAATTATGTGGGACTAAACGGGCTGTCCACATAGTGCCGCATCTTCCCACATATGATTTATGTGGGCTGCCACATGCCCACAAATAACGTAAAAGAACAGTTGCATCGTTGTAGTCCATAGCAGTATAAACTTTGAGAATTACAGAACATACCCAAAAACTCCAAGTACAACAGACTCCATTATAGACTATTTTGAGCAGGACAAAGCATTCCAGTATACGGACTAGGCATTACTGACGTCAGATTTGGAGCCATCCATTGCACAGACTCCAAAACGCCTCACTCCATGTTTTTTAAGTTCACTGTGCAATGGACTAGGCATTACAACTTGTTCATTTGTTCATGAGTATGCACTTGTCCATTCTTCAGAATTTGCAAGATCATCTTGTCCATTTCATGATGCAAGTTAATTACCGGCATCTTCAACTCAGCTGAGAAAGATCTAATAACAAAAAGAGAACATGAATGAGCACTCGGAACTTGCCAAATTTTAAAAGTACAACACAGAGAAAACTGAACTGAGTTAAATAGAAGTACATAACAAAGGTCAGACATCGAGACTTTTCAGGTTGCACAACTACAGAACACAAGGATGCATTCAGTTTTTAGATTGTCAATCCATTTTCAGTAATTGAGGGGCAAACTACCAAATCATGATCTACAATTTTTACAATAACTAGTTGGTTCATTCTCAAACATACCAGCAGTAGTATGCTAAAGATGTCCAGCTAATTAACAAGTTATGATTGGTCAAGTGTCCTGTTGGGCAAGTGTTTGACCGTCTTCAGTTTACGCTCACTATTATCAGCACATACATGTTACTCAGAAATTAGTTTACTAAATGCTAGGCCAAACCAAAGTTGCAAGTTACCAGTAGGATAAAAAATTTGCACTGCAGTAACTTACCAAGAGCATGGAGGATGGGAGTCGCCATTACTGGCCTCCTCTCAGTTCTAGCAGGGTTGAGTTCTAACTGGTGTTTATTTTTTTAGCATAAAAAGCTACTCCCTCCGTCCCATTAATATAAAAACGTTTTTGACACTAGTGTTAAAAACGTTCTTATATTTTAGGACAGAGGGAGTAGATGAGTTGAGTTTTGAGCTTGCTCCTCCTCCTCTCTCCTCCATACAGCCCGCCTACGCTCACTTTATTGTATTTGATCTTAAACAAGACCCGGCCGGCCGGCTGGTGGAGCTACCCTCTCCATAGAAATGGAAGTTAGTTGTGATAATCGTCGCTAGCTATTGCTTGCTGGCAATGGTCATCCATAATTGAGACGCAAAATGACAAAGTTTAGGTGTATTAATTTGATGTCGACGAGGCACCACCTAGCTGCAACCACGTTAATATTTTTTATATAATGATGCTTAGCTGTCAAAGTTTATTCAAGTATAGAATATGCTTTAGAGTGTGTTGTTAAGACCATTCCCCGACTAATTAACCATCTCAATTACTGGGGAACCGGCCTAAACCATGTGATCAGATCCGCTTTAGTTGCTACCTAAGACAAACATGCACGTTATCGTTTGGTCTATTAGGACGAACCTCAGAGATCCCCTTCCCCTATAACAGCACGGCGGTTTGGTAGCAGCAAAACAGCACTGCAATCTTGCATTTCTTGCCGCAACCAGTCCTTCGTCCTCAGCATCCACCTACTGTGAGCTCAACTTTGTGAGGGTCTTCCACAAAGAAAAGGAAAAATTGTTCTGTGAGGAACCAGCCAGAGCCGGAGATGGCGGAGACGGTGGTAAGCATGGCGAGGTCCATGCTGGGGGGCGCCATCAGCAAGGCCGCCTCTGCTGCGGCCGCCGAGCTGAGCTTGGTGATGGGTGTGCAGAAGGATATCTGGTATGTACGGATGCATCCATTTACATGCTAACTCTTTCAAGTTGTTACATAGATAATACCAAATCTAGGAAATATACAGGTTTTGTCACGCATGTTTCAGATCTCATTCCCATTGTTTGATTTTTCCCGTTATTCATGGATGCGGCAAATTTTCTCATGCATTGTCGCGCGCATGCCACCAGCTACAGAATGACAATAGTGGTTGTTCTGAATCTCAATTTAATTTGCTTGACAGGTTCATCAAAGACGAGCTAAAGACGATGCAGGCATTCTTGGCAGCCGCTGAAGCAACGAAGAACAGAGACATGCTGCTGAAGGTGTGGGCAGAGCAAGTAAGGGACCTGTCCTACAATATAGAAGATTGCCTTGATGAATTTATGGTTCATGTGAGGAGCCAAAGCCTAACAAAACGGCTGATGAAGCTCAAAGATCGTCGTCGGATTGCTATCCAAATTCGCAACCTGAAAGCAAGAGTTGAAGAAGTGAGCAGCAGGAATGCACGCTACAACTTGATCAAGACAGAGGCCTCAACAACCAGTGACAAGGAGGTTCCTTACATAGAAGATGTACGTAATCACTCAGCAAGCAACACTGATGAAGCAGAACTTGTGGGCTTTACCAAGCCTAGGGAGGAGTTGATTAAGCTGATGGATGTCAACACTAGAGATGGTGATGCCAAAGTTATTTGTGTTGTTGGCATGGGTGGTTTAGGCAAGACTACTCTTGCAAGAAAAACTTATGAAAGTAAGGAAGATATTGTGAAGAATTTTTCTTGCTGTGCTTGGATCACAGTTTCACAGTCATTTTACAAGATAGAAATGCTCAAGGATATGATCAGGCAACTTCTAGGTGGAGATTCACTGAAGAACTTGTTGAAAGAACTTGAAGGGAAGGTGGTGCAAGTAAAGGACCTCGCCGAGTACCTCAATCAAGAGATTAAGGATAAGAGGTACCTTATTATTCTTGATGACTTGTGGACCATAGATGCATGGAGGTGGATTAAAGATATTGTTTTTCCTAATAGTAACAAGAAAGGTAGTCGGATAATAGTAACAACACGTGATGTGGGCTTAGCAAAGGAATGTACTCTTGAATCCCTTATATACCACCTTAAAACTTTAGAGGTAGTCGAAGCCACAAATTTGCTACTAAAGAAGAGTAGGAAAACAAATGAAGATATGACCACAGATGCAAACTTCAAGAGCATAGTGGAAAAACTAGTTAAAAAGTGTGGTTGTTTACCACTGGCCATACTCACAATTGGAGGGATCCTTGCCACTAAAAAAATAGTAGAGTGGGAGCACGTCTATAACCAACTCCCGTCTGAGCTTGAGAGTAACCCCAGCCTTGAAGCAATGAAGATGATGGTTACTTTGAGTTACAACCACTTGCCATCTCATCTTAAGCCATGTTTCTTATACCTAAGCATCTTTCCTGAGGATTTTGAAATCAAGATGAGGCGTCTAGTAGAAAGATGGATTGCTGAGGGATTGATTAGGGGTGGGACTGGGGTGAACATTGAGGATGTGGCAAAAGGTTATTTCAATGAGCTAATCAACCGAAGCATGCTTCAAGCATCAAGGGTGAACATAGAAGGAGTTGTGAAGAGCTGTCGAGTCCATGATATTGTGCGTGATGTCATGATCTCAGTTTCTAGAGATGAAAATTTTGTGCATGTGGCGGGAAATAATGTAACTGGTGCTACGGAGGAGACCTTCCGACATGTAGCATACCATGGTAGCATGTGCCAAAAGATAGATATGGATTGGAGCCACGTCCGGTCAATAACTGTGTTTGGCGAGAGACCATTGCGGCCATCACCTTCAATTTGTTCACCTGACATGAGAATGGTCCGGGCCTTGGATCTAGAGAATGCACAGTTTCAAGTCACACAAAAGGATATCATCAACATAGGATTGTTTCGCCACTTGAAGTATCTGAATTTTTCTGATCCTCGAGGATATTCACATATTTATAAACTTCCTAGATCCATAGGGAAATTACAAGGCTTGCGCACTTTGAACATTAGAGACAGTTATATTACAGAACTGCCAACTGAGATTTGTAAACTCAAGAGTTTACACAGTCTGCGTTGTACCAGAAATAGTTCCTATGAATACTTTGACTTGTATAGCCCCAGGGAATGCTTGGTGCAAACACTTTGTCTGCCCATGCTGTTCACACCTTTGACTGATCCTAGTGATTGTACCGAGAAAGTTGCTGAGCTACACATGGCATGGTCCAGCCGTTGGTCAGAATCAGAAGGTGTGAGGGTGCCAAAAGGAATCGGCAACCTGAAAGAGCTGCAAATACTAGAGGTTGTGGACATCAGACGAACTAGTTGCAAGGCAATTAAAGAGCTAGGTGAGCTTGTGCAGCTGAGAAAACTGAGCGTGGCAACAGAAGGGGCCACAAAGCAAAAATGCAAGGTACTGTGTGATGCCATTCAGAAGCTCACTTGCCTCCGCTCCCTTGAAGTGCATGGCTCACTTGAAGTGGATGGTTCGCTCGAGTGGCTGCATGATGTTTCCTCTCCTCCTCCCCTGTTGAGGAGTCTGAAGTTGTATGGATGCCTTGGAGAGATTCCTGGCTGGGTTGGGGATCTGATGCATTTGGTCAAGCTTCACTTATGGCGCAGCGAAATAAAGGAAGAAGGTAAAATCATGGAAATACTAGGGCCACTTCCCAACCTCATGCACCTTCGTCTTGGAAGGGGCTCTTATATCGGGGAGAAGTTGGCGTTCAAAACGGGGGCATTCCCAAATCTCAAGAATCTGGATATTTGGGGTCTGTCGGAAGAGTTGAAATTTGAGGATGGCACCTCACCCCAGCTGGCAATGATTGATATCAATTGGTGCATTTTGGCATCAGGAATTATTGGAGTCAACCAGCTTCCAAAGCTCAAGGAGATCGCACTTGGCCACTATGGTCGAGTGGCAAATCTTGCTATGCTGCAAAGTGAAATTGAGGCACACCCCAACAGTCCCGTGTTGCGACTGTCCGATGGACGGAGCAACCACGACCTGGGGGGACGTCGTTGCCCAAGTGGGAGAATCAACAGGGGAATCATCATCTCTCCATCCTGAGCCTGCAGCAGCGGGAGGGAGCTCAGAATCGGTGGTGACCACAAACGTCAGGTCAGATAATTGATTCTCTTTCGTTCCACAATCGGTGGTGTCCATATATATATAGTGTAGCAGCTATGGAGTGTGATGTGCTAATTAATTTGTACTCTGCCTTTTCTTTTTGTGTGTAACAGCCAAGACGATCTGCTTTACACTTACAATTCGTGCTGACTGAAATCGAGCAAGTCTCCTGCCAGTTCCACCACAAGCAACAGTCTGCAGGTACGGCTGAAATCTTGCTCTGTTTCTTATTTGTGTTGGCTCAGATTAGGTTCCTTTCAGTACGTGCCCACACATTATTTATAGCACATGCTTGGATTTAAGGAGGTGACTCGGACCCAATGGTGTCAACTGTCCATGTTACATGTTACATGACCGGGCAATGTATTCAAGCCTGTGAAGACATATATTTAAACGTACCCCTGTTTATATCACGGCTTCCTTAGTTCTGTACCGGGTGACAAACTGTTACATCTCTGTATATGCATTCAGGTTCAGCTGGAGGTGCAGGAAGATACAAATGGAGTACTCAGAATGGTTTGACAGCTGCAAGATACGCCATATTGTTTCTAAATGTTTCTCTATGCGCAGAACATTCTGGTGCGTGTTTCCTCTAACCCCAGTGTTAGACCGTTTAATCAGCTGAATTCATTCTAAAGATTCAGTGATGATGACACTAACCCCCCCCCTGCAATCTTTCAGACAGAATTAACAGTTGGGCGAAGACTGTTTCCTCCAATTCACTGCTCCCGTGATCTTGGAGCAAGCTACAATGTCATTTCCTGAGGACCAGAGCTATATAGTTGATAAACGTGATGTCAAATCCTATCTTCTTTGACTCCTTCCGCTTCCGGTTCATTTGCCCGTGGATCTCTGTTTGTATGATGCCATGCTATATTTGGCACTGAATCATAACTGTAGAATGACGACACCTGCTTACTGTATAAGATTGTGCACTGGAGAATGCCGACGCCGACGAAGAGCATAGACAGGTCAGATAACTTCTCTTTCGTCCAGTACTAGTCGACAGCAAATGGAATGCTAATTGCTACTTTCTACATTCAGAATTAATCTCTCTCTGTCTTGTTGTTTTACCAGCCAAGATGACGTACTGTACACATACAGGCCCGTCCAATAACCATGCCGCTGTATAACTGCATGATCATCAGCCAAGTGCCGTTAGGGGTTCAGACTTGTGAAGAAAATCAGCAGCTACAAGTACACTTCATCACTAAACGAAAAAGTGGGAACTTCCTGCAGCCTGCAGGTGACTGATTTTTCTATATCCATGGTCTTATGCTTAGATTTTCCTTTCAGCTTATATTTCCCATGTTTTTGCACAACAAAAGAAAATAACACTCTCTTCTTTAAACATAAACCCAAAATTATTAGGCCATACAATCTGCACTGTAAGTCGTTGCCTGTCGTCTCCAAACAGAACTACTAGTTCTTTTTCAAATGGTCAGTTTGGTCTCGTAGACTCTCACCATTACCAATTGGGCTACCTCCTCTTGTCTTTTATAATTTGAAGCACCCCTTTTGTTTACACACTTTACAGGAAGCTGACGCATTTGGTGAAGCTTTTGGTGAAGCTTTGCTTATTTGGCAGCGAAATAAAGGAAGAAGGTAAAATCATGGAAATGCTAGGGTCACTTCCCAACCTCATGCAGCTTCGTCTTGAAAGGGATGCTTATATTGGGGAGAAGTTGGCGTTCAAAACGGGAGCATTCCCAAATCTCAAGAAGCTTGGTATTCGTGATCTGGATGAACTGATAGAGTTGAAATTTGAGGATGGCACCTCACCCCAGCTGGCAATGATACATATCTGCTGGTGCGAGTTGAGATCAGGAATTACCGGAGTCAACCACCTTCCAAAGCTCCAGGAGATCTCACTTGGTTTCGGTGGTCGAGTGGCGAAGCTTGCTATGCTGCAAAGTGAAGTGGATGCACATACCAACAGTCCCGTGCTGCGACTGTACAATGAACGGAGCGGCCACGACCTGTGGGACGTCTTTGTCCAACTGGAAGACGTAACGGGGGAATCCTCATCTCTCCATCCCGAGCCTGCAGCTGCAGGAGAGAGCTCACAGTCCCAAGCAGTGGGCATGGCGACGGCAAACATCAGGTCAGCTTAGCTAATTGCTTCTCTTTCGTTCAACTAACAGTACGTAGCAGCTATGGAGTGCGATTTCTAATTAATCTGTACTCTGTTTTCCTTTTTGTGTGTAACAGTAACAGCCAAGATGATGTGCTTTACACTTACAACTCGTGCTGACTGAATTGAAGCAAGCGTCCTACCAGTTCCACTTCCACCATGTAACACAAGTACACAACTGGTACAGCTCAAATATTGCACTTTTTCCTTTTTTTGGTTTGGCTCGATTTCTAGCTATCTTGTTCTTTTCAGTTTGTTCTTGTGAACACATATATGTATTTTACATGTACCCCTGTTTGTAGCAAGACTTCCTTAATATTCTACCTGCTGACAGAGCTTCACATCTCAGGTTGTCCAAATAAGCTAGTGCTCTGTGTAGTGCATTCGGATTGAGCTGAGCACCACCAAGCTGCATTGTTGATCGCATTGTCGACAGTTACAAGATGGGATCCAACTTCAAGGGAGGCCAGATGCTTTCTCCATACGGCGAACATCACGGTTGCATTTCCTTCTAAAAATCAGTATGAGTACTGGAGAAAGCAACGGAGGGATCATCTCCACTTCCATGGCCTACAGCAGCGGGAGAGTGATCGTCGCAGGTGGTCAACCTCCTGCGAACGAGGAGCATTAAGAGGCCAGCTAACTTCTATTTCATTCAGCAGTACACTATTAAATGAGATTTTAATTTCCACTGTATGCATTTTTTCAACTGATAGATTGTGTATTGTTGAAAAAAAAACACTTAAATCGCTCTCTGTCTTGTAACAAGATGTTGTGTTGTACATGTACAATTCAGGCTGATGCTAGTAGCTGGTCGTTTCCCTGGCTTTGATATTCATCTCTACCTGGCACTGGCCTCGGAGTCTCCACCATGCCGCATGTATAGCTTGCTCTGCTCTCCCTCTGTTTGTTTGATTCCATCTGGTTTGTAAAATGTCTGTTGCCGATTTTGTTTGTCAGGGGAGAGTTGGACTATTCAGTAGCTTGGCAATGCTAGCATTCTATTTCCAGCATGTTTTAGTTTCTATGGAAAATTTTAGCTTATTCTTCGCGTCAATTTCATCTAGTTGTACAACAGATACTGTTCCCTATATGTAAGAGCTCTCTGAAGACACCCCAACGACCAAGTCTTTTGTTTGCATGGTAAACATTAGATATTTTCAACCAGCGACAAGCTGAGGCATTAATTGCATGATCAATATTCTAAAAAAAAAGTTTATTCCAAGAATCTTGGTGTCCAGGAGCAACTATGAGATTTTAGAAGTGCATCTGTGAATGATGAAGCTGGAGTGAGTGAACATCCCACATCTCCTGTTGTGAATGGACAAAGACTCGATTACTGAACTGACTCTGATGTAGGGATCTGAAGTGAAGTTGAAAACTGAGGGGTCCCTTTGGAGTTCGCAATGGCTCGACCATCCATGCGGATCTGAAGTGTGTCACCTGTGAAGGGTCCATACTGATAATTGGTCAGTTCAGCAACATCGAACATCTTATTTATTTTGTAGTCCTCATGTTAGATTGTTATTCCATGCTCTGTTCCTTATGGCACCCCTGTTTATACCAGCAGCTCTTCCCCTGTGACAGAGTTTGCCATCTAACGTGCACGAATTGAACTAATGCTCTATATGTAATCTGATTCAGCAGGGCAGAAGAAGAGCAAGATCCAATAGAGTACGGATGATGCAGCATTAATCTGCAATGTTCATCCTACTATCCATAATTAGAAAGATTCAGCTGGGCAGAAGAAGAGGCCGAATTGTTTCTCTGTGTTCTCTACTTCTCTCTCTGTGGTAGGTTTTTTTGTCACCCCTACATGTTAGACTGTTTAATCGATTAACTGACGCCATACAAAGAATTTAGTGACGATGACACTAACACCTGTGCAATTCTTCATGCAGATCTATGGCGTTTTACACTCCGGCAACCTTGGAGCAAACTACAACATTATTTCCAGAGCTCCGACATGACCGATCGAGGATTTAAAATTGACACCTGCTGGGTGGCTCAGGTCCCTTCCGTAGAAGGTGATCAGTTCTTCACCATGGAATTGATCAAGTTGATGTCAAATTTTCTTTTCTTTTGGACTCCAACAGATTCCAGTCCACGGAACATCAGGTGGCTGCATCTTGCGCCATTCACCAGATCATCGCATGATCTTATCCTCCTATGTATGTACACTTGTTCAATTTGTTATTGCTACTATGGTCTGTAGTTCTTTGAAATGAAGAATCAGGAGACATGCAAGCCGATGGAACTCGTGCACTAGCCGGACATGGCTGCGCTCTGTTCCGCGTGTAACATCATATCGATATACCACCAGCTTTCTAGTTTTCGCTGGTTTCAGTTTGCAATAAAATTGCAGTTTCCACATTTCTATTGTCAAGGTTTTGATAGAATGGGGTTGGGTTCAGTAGCATGTTGGTTGAGATTCAGTAATCTGTACTCTACCCTTGGGGTCCTTCCGAGAGGCAATGGCATTAATGTGTCTGTGAGAACATGAAATCTTCTCTCAGACTGCTATGATGGTGCTCTTACAAAATGTGTATCCCATCCCCTGTTACAAACTGCTTTACATATGCACAATTTTAATTTGTGTGTTCTGAAAACCCGAATTGACGTCGGTAAACAACTGAAATACTCGCTCCGGTGGTTGTGCTCACTGCTCGCGTATGCGGAGGAGCCGCTGGAGGTGACCAGATGGATGATCGTGACGTTGTTCCTGGTGTCGGCCGCGGCGGTGCCACCCCAGCCACCCATGATGCCTCGGTGAAGCTGCATTCTTGTTGCTGACTTGCCTAGTACTGTTGGTCCCCAGACTGCTTGCATGAGAGCTTTGTTATTCTGGCTTGTGATTATCTTCCAATCCAACAGGAAAAAAGGGGTAGAAGAACAGTTTTTGGCTTGTGATAATGCGATTATCACGTAGCATAACTATCCTTTCTTTAAGAGATCAAGACCATGCCTGCAATATTGGTCACTTGTCAGTATCCTGCACTAACCAACATAGCAGAGCAAACGAGAAAGAAGATTGAAACTAGACAGCTACCATCCTACTCATGGGCCGAATTGAGCCCATCAAAGTCAGCTCTCATTCTACTCATTCTGTGTGGAGTAATTTGCGTGCTCCATTCACCGACTTGAGTACAAATTAAACACCCATCCACCCAGTTCATTGCGGGCATTCAGCGGCGACTAATTACAAGTTAAAATTAAAAAGCGAATGATTCAAAGAAAATAAAAGAAAAAAGAACCGACTGACCCGATGGGCCGGCCGATTGCTTTATTGGCCTGAGACTCTTAACAAATTCGAGTCAACTGCTACAAAGAATCGCTGCCTATCTACTAGCTGCATGTTGTCGACAGCAATAGTCGAGCTGTCAAATGATTTAAATTAATGTGTTTAGATATATACTTACACAAGAAGACAAGACATTTGTTATATGAAGATGCTTAGCTTACAAATTGGCATATATGTATAGCACGAAAACCTGTTTTTTTTTTAAAAAAATCTACTATAAATGCTTAGCTCCACATACCGGCACACTTGAAATTAAACTGTAGATCACCGTATTTAAATCATTTGATAGCTAGATCGGCACACGGATTAATTGAGCTCATTATATTTGGTACTAGATGGAATCTCTACCTTAGCTGGGCAACCCTTTTGTCATGTGCTGTTTATATGGAATTTAAGTTTGGATTGTCAAGGTGGCTGGCTGATGTTTTTGCATCATACGAGCGGTGATCTGCGTGTGGATTTATTTTCGCCTTCCATATGTGAAATTAGGTTGGCACAAATAATCAAATAACCATTTGTCTGTAAGAACAACTTCTGCATTCTATTGGTCAAAATGCATATTCAGTGGTACAGGCAAATTCTACACAATTTAGAACAAGCATGCTTGTCATTTACAGCACGTAGATGCACGATGGATGAGTTAGTTGATTTGAATCCTTAGCAAACTACATCAGAAATTGCTGGGTGAATGGTCGTTTGACATTCACATCCAGTAGCAAAAGCTAGGTATTAAAAAAAGTGTTTTGTAACAGCAACTGATCATTCCTTTTTTTAGAAGGTCCTAAGGTGGGTTTGAAGCCCATCCGAACTATTGGGGAACATGGGGCAGATGGTATCACCACGACACTAGGAAACTCTGCGTCCAGGCCATTAAAATAACTTAATTGATTGAAGAAGAGCATTTCCAGCGCCACAATAGCACGTCGGCAGCGATGATTTGCCTGACAGCAGAAGGGAGAGGTTAATTGTGGCTGTTTCTGATGTCTCATAGGATGTCGATGACTGCTATAGGGTGTGAGCGGGAGTAACGGCAAGCTCTCGAAGCGACATCATGCATGGGGCGCTCCCTTTAGGGAGGAGCACACATTTCAGGGTGTGCTGTATTTGGGTTTCTGTCTCCTGGATTTTTCTGGTTTCTTTCATTGTTCACCGTTTTGTGAACACTTTTTGTAGGTTATGGGCAAATGTCACTGTATAGTTGTTCTCAACATTAGTTCATCGATATGTCCATGCATGCAATGCAAGAATATAGTAAAAGATTTGAATAACCAACTCAATGTCTCAAATACACATAGGGTGCTCGGGGTTGAGCCTAAGTGATCACTTGGGTTCAATTTGTCATGAACTACATCATAAATTTACACACAAATAGTTCCTTCCACATGTTTCTTTACGATGTTCCCCTTGTGAATCCGATCAGACAAAGAGGCACCTCATATCATGGTGTGGTTTCGGTCACTGTATCAGTGGCGTTGGTATTGGTATTCTCATTGCTAGCACTTTGGTCTTTCCTATGGTAGAAGACTGACATTGTTGCATAGACTGCAATGTAGGCCAGCACTGGGATGATAAGAAGGATGACGTTTCTGGAGGTTTCCCACTTTCTATTACTGGCTGCTGCATAGGCCACAAGGAGGCTAAACATATCCAGTAGAATGGCCGTATGCATTGGCCATAGTGGCAGATTGTGATTGTGAAATGTTGTCAATGGAAGCAGCATGACGACTACCACGATCGAGGCCATGAAGGAAGTGGAGTTGCTGTAAAAGAAAGCATAGTACCGGTGCTTGTTAATGTCGTGGAGGATGGGGTTGCCAGCAGAGTGTCCATTGTCGTTGTCTTGCCACAGGCCGCCTGGTGGTTTTAAACCAGTCTGGTATGTCATACTTGCTGCCAGGATTCCTAGCAACATCAAGTATTCAAGCATATATTTCTCTTTGTTGCTGTTATCATCTGCTTCTCCATCTTCACCTTGTCTGAGTTGCCTATCTGGTAGATCAGCTTGTGGTGAACCAGCTTGGTTATGACGGATGATCCAGAAAATTGCTACCTGTGAGGCTATGAAGGCTAACACTGCACCAACCAAGGTTAATACATAGAGGGAGGTCTTGAGATGGCGCGAGCTTCCAGCAGCATAGGCACCCATAAGGCCAAACATGCCAACAACCATGCACACATAGAGCGCATAACAACGTATGCCTGGCCTATATAGCTTCGGATTTACGAGAAGAAGGATTAGGGTTACGGATGCCATGAAGCTCAATGAGTTGCAGTAGAAGAATGCTTCGTAACGTCGAGGGTAATTGTCGAGGAGTACCGGGAAGCCCGAACGACGTCCGAGCCCCTCATCATCTGATGACCAGAAGCCACCAGGTGGGGTGAGACCTGCCTGGTACGTGAGAGTAGCAGCCAAGATGGCAGCCAGAAGTAGCAACTTGCGCTTGCTATCCAAATCTTTCACTGCGGCATCATCCGCCGGCTCAGGATCATGGTCTCTTATGGTGATATGGACGATGACGTAGACGAGGACAAGCCCCGCCAAGGCAACAATGTAGATGGATGTCTTTACATCCCTGGTGCTCCCAGCGCCATAGGCAGTGATGAGGCCAAAAAGGTCCAGCACCAGAGCTGCTTCAAGTGTGTGTCGCTTGAGCAAAAACCTGCTCTGGAGCATCATGATGACGACCAAGGATGTGACGAAAGTTGCCGAATTACTGTAGAAGAACACTCTATAACGAGTTGGATGTGTCAGTTGGAGCACTGGATGGCCTATCTTATGCCCATCATGATCGTCTTCCCAGAGGCCGCCTGGTGGATCAAGTCCAGCTTGGTAGGTAATGGTCACAACAAGAGTAGCAAGGAGCATAACAAGATGGCGAGTGTTTTCTTCGTGTAGGATGTCCCTGCGTCTGCTGGTGCCTGCATGCATTTTTTGATCAGAAAATCAGCTAATTAACTAACAAATAGATAAACAAAAATAATATATATATACATATAATATATTCTAAAAACTCATTGTTATATATTGTTTTGAATGTGATCTCACAAGATACACATGAAAATTCCACTTACACTTCATATGTAGTTAGACCATATCTGGGTAGTCTATATTACCATTTTGATTGTGTGCTTATACTATTATTAAGATACCACTAAATGAAATACTTAACAAAATTTCAAGTGAGCTCCTAGTTTTGGCATATTTTGAAGTGGAATAGCTCCACACACGACATTTTCTGGACGGCATGTGTACGATGGTAGGATCCCACATTCCTTATTTACGGAGAAATTTAAACTAATGATTAGCTTGTGTCATGCATGCGTCGGCCGAAAAATTGTCGGTTGTGTAGCACTGCTCATTTTGAAGTACCTTTGTATTTGTACATAAAGAAGTATGTGACATGCCACCAGACAAAAAGTGTCTATAATACATACATACTGTTATGTACTTTTATATGGGAGTATTGATACTTTAATTTATGCTAGATATTCCCTACATTGTATGAAATACTCGTGGGTAAAACTACATATGACGGTGGTAAAAAGAATTCTATGCACATAGTTCTGTTAAATTTTATAATAGAAATTAGTGGCCAAAAGAAAATTGTGTTAAGAGATCGTGCATCTCCATATCCAAATGCTCGCATGCCATACCCAAAATGTAAAAAGGTAAGCATTTGTAAATGGAGTAACATATGGTTGGGTAGCTAGGCATACCTCGAGGAACGCTGACAAGCTTCTTGAACCATGCTAAGACAGAACTATGCACATTCGCACATCGTTTCCAACCAATGGTGTAAGTAATCAACAGCTGGAGGCATACGCAGACAGGAACCGCAATGGTGAGGGTAAGGACAAAGATGGTGTTGTCAGCCTCCCTGCAGCTCCCAGCAGCATATGCCCCCATGAGGCCTAGTAGAGCGACGGCGATCAACCCATAGAGTGCCACGAACCGTACCGAGATGGTCTTGCTCAGCTTCTTCTCCAGGAGCAACACGATGATGAGCAGGGATGCAACAAACGAGGTGGTGTTGCAAATGAAGAAAGCACGGAACCTCCCACGTGCTTGTAACACTGGATCACTCGGACGGTGGCCATCCTGGGTGCTACTCCAGAACCCACCAGGCGGGCTAAGCCCGGCCACATATGTAATGGTGACCACGAAGGTTGCGAGTAGCATCAACAAGTCGATCTTCTCTTTGTCATGCTTCCTGGAGGGTGAGTTGGATTGGGCACCAGTACCATTACCATTGGCGGGGATGCGGATGGAGTTGGATTGGATTTCATTCTGAACACCATTGGTGGGGATGTGGATGGAGTCGGGTTGGATTTCATTCTCAACCCCATTGGTGAGGATGGGGGTGGGGGTGGGGTCAGAGTTGATTTCATTATCAAAACCAATGGTGGGGATGGGGTTGGAGTCGGATTGGATTTCATTACCATCATCATTGGTGAGGATGGGAATGAGGTCAGAGATGATTTCATCATTGTAACCATTGACGGGAATGGGGTCGGAGCGGGAATTATCATCACCATTGTTGTTGGCCCTGTTCCTGGCCATAAGCCAGAGGTAGGAGAAGAAGACAGCGAGGATGACATATACCAGAAAGGAGAAGGCCACCCCCGAGTAGACGGTGGTGAATGTATCCCGGCTACTCCCAGCGCCATAGGCCCCCATGAGGCCAAGTAGGTCGAGCGCCATCACGGCCCGCAACACCACCGTCCAGGATGTGCTTTTCCTAGGCAGAATGATGAGGATGAGGGAGATGACGAGTGATGTCGCCAGCGCGGTGGCGTTGCAGTAGTAGAAGGCGAGATACCGGCGGTAGTGCGTATCCCGGAGGATCGGGTCGCCCACGATGTAACCCCCTGAGCCATCCTGTTGCCAGGATCCCCCTGGCAGGTTCAGCCCTGCGACGTAGGTCACCGTCGCAACCAGAGTCGCCAGCAGCAGGAGCTGCTCCTTGAACTCGTACAGTTTTGGGTCGGCGCCTGCAGAGCTGCCATTACCACTGCCCTGGCTCTGGCTCTCCAGACGCTCGGTGGATGATGCTTCTGTAGCTACCTCGTTAATGGGTATGGAGGCCATTTGCTTACTTTGCCATCAAATGGATAAGCTCTGGCTTCAATTTATATCATCCATCAACTAACTTATATATTACCAAGTCTAGAGTCAGTGCACGATATTGTTAGTTGGAACTGAGAGCCCGCCCACATGTCCACTTGGAATCGGTTCCATTCCCATAGTTTGTGTGATATTGTTAGTTGGAACTGAGACTAGCTAGGTCGCTTGCCCGGTGGTCAATTTAATATCTATCTTCTTGCATAGTTGTACTTTGTCCTCACTTGGTTGTTAATTTTATTTCTTCTAGCCTAGTACGTAATAGTTTGTGTGATCAGACACGTCAGAATTATTCTGACAGATCATTGCTGAATAGTTAATGACTAGCCTATATTTGTTAACGAGACTGTACAAAGGCTCTCAGGCCACAACTATGGGTGTTTCTCCTCATGTAGTACATTGACAAACCTCGGCAAATTCCAAGTCCAACCTCAACCCTAGCACATATTCGACACCAGTTCCAACAAGACAAAACTTGGCCGACGACTTTCAATATGATTGGCCTGATACCATAATTAAGCAAGGTCAACTAAATCCAACTTGCATTAGAAATGTACAACCACCTTCGTATATATTCTTTTTGTCCTTGAATTGTTCCACTAGCGTGCTCCAATCAATCATGCCCCAACCACTGCATTTTAGAAAATCGTTTTCCATCCCTAGCAATGGACCCACAATTTGCTACACACATATTATAGGGTTCATTAGACCTGCTGCCGTGTTGCTCAAATCACTGGAATGATGCACCAAGAGTTGACAGGGCAAGAGATTCATCTTACATACTCCATGGTGCCTTGTTCATTTGTGTTTTTTTTTTTTTTTTACTTATTTTGGTTAATGCCGTAGATATTATGTGTTTATTTCAGTGTTTTTTTTCTCCTGCACAAATAGTACAATGCGTGAACTATAAATGCTTTACAATTTCATATAAAGCATAGGAACAGCTCCTGACCTTTTGGTTAAAATTTTGAGAATAAAGCGTTTTCAACCTTTTTGGCCAGTGAGCTTGGGCTAGCACTTCAAATTTATAGAAGATTCCTCTAATATTTTAACCACATATTCAATCTCAAAGAAATGAGTAGCACAGGCAACAGCTAGCATGTGAGGGATGAAATTAAAACATATGCATCCAAGTAAATAAGACATGTACCGGGAGTAAATTGCACAAAACCATCACTTTGTAGGCCAGGTTTGCGAAAAACACTACAATACATTTTTTTTTGCAGAAAACACCACGTCTACGGTAATCATTTTGCAAAAAACACTGATCGGCGGCGGGGGCTCAGTTAAGTGAGTTTATGACAAATGGGGGCCCCCAGTCAGGCTGACGTGGCACCAGTTTCTCACACGTTACATGAAAACGTTTGCTGGATGTGGGGCCCGCTTGTCAGCCTATCAAGCCTCTCTTTGGCATTCCATCGAACAGTTTTAGTGCAGCAGGCCGGCGGACAAAGGCCGGCTCGCGAGTCTGAGCGGGGCGAGGAAGGTCAAGGACGGCAAAGACCGTGGCGCCCGGATGCGGAGGCCGTGCTCAAGGATGGAATCCGCGGGGGAGCACTGGCGGCGGGGAGGCCTCTGCCTTGGCCGAGGGCGGACGATGGGCGGGCTCTGCCTCGGTGCGGCAACGACGATGGCGGGCTCTGCCTCAACGGAGACCTCGCATGGCTCGCGAGGGCGCAGGGATCCCGTTGCCCCCTCGCAGTCCTCAACTCTTTCCCCAAGCCTCGGAGCTCCTCCCCCTCCAATGGCCGAGGTGCCGCCGCCCGTCCCGTCGGCCAAATTCCTTGCCAGCAGCCCTCCCCTCCCTTTCCTTCAGCGTAACCGACTCCTCTGGATGCCCTCGAACTGCCGCTGCCCCCAAGTTCCTCCGGGGAAGCCCTGCGGGCGCCGCCATCGCAGCTCTTCAGTCGTCGCGGCCTAGCCCATGGCGGCAACGCTGCAGGCCGTCCCATCCGACCCCGCAGCCACCCCCCGAACACGGCGCGGAGAGCCTGTTCCAGAGCCGTCGCCGCAAGCTCCCTCGGGCCCCAGTCGACGCCAGCGCTGGCGGCCACAACGCTCCTCTGTCCAGCGGCGGGAGGTTGACGAGCACGGAGCACCAGGTTTTTTTTTCTTTTTTCTTTCAATGACAGGTGGACCCCACTGGGCCACACATGATGATAACATTTGCCAACGTCGCAGTTACTTAGGCGGTGTCACGTCAGCCTGACTAGCGGGCCCAATCTGTCACAAACATGCTCAATCGAGTCAAATCCGCCGATCAGTGTTTTTCGCAAAAACATTACCGTAGACATGGTGTTTTCTGGGAAAAAAAAGTATTGTAGTGTTTTTCGCAAACCTAGCCTTTAAAGTGGTGGTTTTGTGCAATTTACTCCGTGTACCTGCTATATTGATTTAGTTCTCAGATCCAAGTAAACTGATGAACACAAGGAAAGCTGTCAATCTTATCTGCGAAAACATACGACATATCATTACCAAATCATCAGCTTGTCGCAAGAAGAAAGCTCAAGCACATACAAAAAAAATGTTTTCTGGTTCGTCTATTTGCTGAAACAGATGAGACGAGTTAACCAACTCATAACCGAGGTGGCTCAAACAAATACCATTAGGTGCGAGGTTAAGCAAGCTATTGCCACCAACGCCATGATAAGCATATGCTAACAAATTCTTACAGCTAGCTGCAGAAGTTTCAGCAATTCTGCCGATAAGCATCTCATAACCAAGCTGCCGAAGTCTCTGCTCTGTGTCAAAAACTAGAACATTTTTCAAAACAAAAAAAAACTGATGGGGTAGCACACCATGTTTGCGCAAAAAAGAATGTACTGGTCTCATTTGAACACGAAATAAAAATCCTGCAACAGATCAGCCTCGTTACCAAGCCGGTGTGCACCCCAGAGTTTCATAGAACATTTGGCTGCTGTATTACCAACTCCATGCATTAGGACGAAGCGCCGTTCACTCAGGATGGAGCACAAAAGCAACAATGTTTGGGCCAAAAAAATTCACGGTCTAATTGATATTTAATCGAAAATTTCCTCCTTTTATTCTGAACATTTCAAAACAAATCATGATAAAAAAAGTAAGCGAACTAAATCTGATATTTATCTTTAAAATATCCTCCTGTTTTCCTGAACATTAAATTAGTGTTCAGTTCGACTCTCAGAAAACTAAGCACTTCGTATGTAAAAGCACCTGCGACCTCCGGATCCATCTTCATGACGAAATCGATTCTAAGACGGAGCACACTAGGGTTTGAGCTAGACGGGGCTAGGCATACGCGCTGACTTACCTCCGAACGGAGCGCGACGGCGATGGAGGAATCTCAGCGGAGTAACACTTTGGCGGCGAGGAAGCCTCCGCCGCCACCGCGGCCGGCGACCTCCACGCTGCTTATTTTTTTCTGAGGTAATCTCCACGCTGCTGTTGTTCTTCAGTCGTGAATCCCTCACAACTGGGCCTATTTCTCAGTTGTAGTGGCCAGTTTTTTTTTTTAGAATCTCGCAAAGCTTTATTACTGCATCAAAATGTTCAAAGGTACAAAGACAAGATCGCCGGGCTGGCCTAGCCAGGTGTGACGGCCAAACCCTAAAGATAAAGCATACTTTGCGAGATTATGGGCCTCCATATTGGAGGTCCTATACTCATGACTAAAAGAGCATGAAATAAAGGTAGTTGCTCGAGCCTTGATCTCCTGAACAATGGCACCAAAATTTGCTGAGCTTCCTTCCCTGATCGCATCTACCACCACCTAACAATCCGAGGCCACCAAAATTTGGTTGAGATAGAGATCCTCTGAAAGTGCCAACCTCCCGTATAGCTAGTGCTTCGAGCACCTGAGGGTCACGGAGGCCCCTCAGAACTAGTGTTGAAGCTCCCATGAATAGCCCCCCTGCATCTCTGCAAACCACTCCAACTGCGCCAAAAATGCCCGAGCGAGACACGGCAGCGTCCGCATTAAACTTGAAGTGGTCAAAAGGTGGCGGCACCCACGTCCTCGGCCGCGGTATTGCTGTCACAGATGTTCTTTCCTTCTTCTTCAAGAATTCTATGTCCGACAAGTAAGACTTGATGAAATTGTCGGTGGCAAAAGGGGTTTGGAAGATCTCTTCATGTATGGCCTTCCGACGTGCGCTCCAGATAGCCCACAGGGTGACGATCATCAACGTAAACTGCTCCTTTGGAAGTGACTCGCTCATGGCAAAAAGCCATAGCCTTGCGTCAGGTTCCGGTGTAGCCAACATGTGCTCGACAAGCTCGGCATGTGACAGTGCCCATACGCATCGAGACGCACTGCAATCCAGCAAGGAATGGCGCCAGCTGTCCTGTCCTCCACATAGTGGACAAACACTCGAAGTAGCCATGTGATGATGGCTTAGAACGTCGCCTGTGGGGAGCGAGTGCTGCGCCAAACGCCACGCGAAAAATCTCAGCTTTGGTGGGACTGCCGTTTTCCAGAGGGAGTTCCACCCCCTCATCTCAGCTTCAGAGTTTGAAGGATCCTCCCGTTCCTCTAGCCATGCCTCGCGCCCGATCTTGATTCTGACAATCATCTTATAAGCTGACCGTATCGAGAATCGTCCCTTAGGATCATCATTCCATGCCCAAAAATCTTCCACCTCCGCATCAAGAGGTATGAAGACCTGTCTGACCAGCTCCTCCCACCATTCAACCATGGTATGATCGATCAACTCTGAAACCAGCTGTGGTGGTTCATCCATTAAAGACGCGATCGGCCTCATCATTCCATTCCGTGGGATCCAATTGTGGTTCCATATGCTCGTGGACGCGATCGGCCTCATCATTCCATTTTGTGGGATCCAGTTGTAGTGGCCAGTTGAAAGTGTAAGGTCTGTCGAAAAACAAATGAACGTAGATATTGGGCCCAGTTCACCCTTGTTGCTGGTGTTTGCTTGTTGGGCCTGCCAGGCTCTGGCGGTTGCGCGTTCAGGGTTGGGCCACCACATGACATACAAGCTAACACGTTATTTCGTGTTGCTAAAAAAGAAAATACAATGTTATTTCGTTCAGCGTCAAAATAGTGTAGGAGAGTAACTAATTGAGGAGCGCTCCTTCGGGAGCCTCCCCAAGGGTAGCTTGGCACGCTCTCAGCTGCCGCCACAAGTCGCGCTTTGGGCTCTCTCTTCAGATTTTGTATTTTTATGTTTCCGCACACGTTTTTTCGGCTTTTCAGATGTTTTTTTCGGTATTTTCGGCTATTTGGTTTTCCATCGGCTTTTCTTAGCTTCTCGACAAAAAAAAAACTGAATTTTTTCACACGAAAAAATGGGTTTTTTTCTTCTGCAAGAGGCACGGCTGTGCCTCTCGGAAATGGGAAAAATGCATTTTCTTTTTCTTTTGCTTCCACGAAAGGCACGTTTTTGCTTCCATGTGCCTCTCGAAAACGAAAAATATTTGTGTTTTCTCTTATTTACTTTTTCCTTCCACAAGAGGCACGGATGGAACCGTGTCTCTCGGAAACGGAAAAAAATTGTGTTTTTTATTGCTTCCGCGGAGGCTCGGCTGTGCCTTTCAGAATGGAAAAAATGTGTTCTTTCTTTTTCTTTTGTGAGAGGCACGGTTTTGCTACCGCGAGAGGCACAACCGTGCCTCTTGGAAACGAAAAAAATGCCTTTCTAATATTTTTTCGTGAGAGGCACGGTTTTGTTTCCGCAAGAGGCACAACCGTGCCTCTCGAAAACGAAAAAAATGTGTTTTCATTTTTTTCTGCGAGAGGCACGATTTGCTTTTATGAGAGGAGCGGATTTGCTTTCGTGAGAGACATGGCCGTGCGTCTCGGAAACGAAATGAATGTGCTTTTTTCCTTCCGCGTGAGGCACGAATTTGCTTACGCGAGAGGCACTCTCGGAAACGGTTTTTGAAAAAGGAAAAAATGTGCTCTCGGTGTGGTGGTTTTGGGGAATTTTTTTGTCGAAACCTATCAACATAAGATCTAGTTTTAAAAATCTCGATGCAAAGAATCTGGGGCTTCTTTTTCGTAGATCCGTTTATTCACAATTTGAAAAGGTAGGAGTGATCTTACAGTGTGAATTGCACCGCAACGAGCAAACTATTTTATGTCCTGCCATATGATCCATTGCTAGTTCCGTTTGGGTATCTGACGATGCTTGTTTCTCTCCTGCAGGAGGTGCACTACGGATGATATATATAGCCCTTTGTTTCCCTTCCCGTTGCTTCTGAATTTCTGATTGCTGCCGCTGTCTTCTGATGGCATGTTTGTACAGCTCAAACCTTCTTCGATTTTGTTTGATTCAATCAGATTTCTCGTGATATTTGTCAGACTTTCTTTCGTGCACACCAACTATTTATGTCAACTCTGACACAATTATCATTTAGATGCATAGTTGGTTGTCATAAACTATGCTTCAATGCAATGTCGTTACTTCCATTGCTATTTATCTGGAGGACATATGAAGCTTATATGTTATAGTTCCCTCGCTGCAGCCTGCAGGTGGCTGCCTTTTATGTCCGTGGTCTATACTTGTTTTTTTTTTCCTTTGAAGCTAATCCACTTTGTAGCTGAGATGAAGATCATATTGTTTGTTTGTTTGTCTGTTTTTTGTAAAAAGAGAGATAAACAAATCTTTCAGTGTTCACTGTTCAGAGTAGAAATAACAGAAATCTTGATATCTAGGAGGAACCGGAGCAACTCTGCTGGGAAGTGAGCAGGGAGCTTCGCAACCATCCTGTGCTGCCAACGGAGGAGTACCGAACAGGCCCTGAAGCGACCAATCAGGATGGGAAGTGAACGGAGGAGTACTGAATAATCCACTTTGTAGTTGAGATGAAGATCATAGTTTCCGGGCTCCCAGTTTCTTGAGGAGTTGGAGTTGGGGTCAAAATTTCGTGGGGATGCCACCGCCAAGTGAGTGTACTGGTTCTAGCGACACATCCAGCGAGCGCAAGTGATTTCCTCTGTAGTCTGGCCATATCTAGCCCAGGCCAGTGCTAGTGATAGAGAAGCTGTTCTGCCGAATGGATCACTCGATCGCGGCGCTCTCGTGAGAAGCTGGCGATCGGAAGCTTGCGGTGGAGTTCAGGATTTTGCGGCCACGGAGGAGTACTGAACAGGACCTAAACCACAACGTCTCGAAACAGAAACAGTTCTTTATCATATCAGTTTGGTCGCTTAGACTCTCAACATCCATTACCAACTGGGCTCCTCATGCTTTCTATAATTTGAAGTACCCCTTTGTTGCCACACTTTACAGGAAGTTGGAATTAGCAAATCCAGCACATGCTCAAGCGTGGAATGATCAAGCTCATGATGCAATTAATGTGACTTATGGCGGCGCATTACCTGATTTTCTGTTGAAGGTTGTATAATAGCAAGGAGCCAACTGGAGGAAGGTATAGTCCAATGGAAGTACCAGAGGTGCACATCGGCTAACCTTCTGCTCCTTCTTTGCTCAATGGAAGGATTACAGTCTGCTAACCTTCTACTCTTTCTTTAGGAGGAAGGCAGAAGTTGGTGTTCATAATCTGTAGCATTTCATAATGTCAGGAATCTTTATATTTAGGAGGAGCTGGAGCAACTCTGAGAGATGAGATTTGAGTGTGATGCATATTTCTGCAACTGATGAAAATGTTCTGAAGTATGGACCATGATCGCCCTGATAACTGGTCACTTCATCTACATCCCCTTTTCATGTTGTCATGTTGGATTTTCCATATACTTATGGTTCTTGGTATCATTTTCAGTTTGCAAACATGCATCTGCTGATGATATGTACTATTGATGCCCTGTATTTGATCTCAGCTGGGGAGAAGACGTTGAAAATGCAAAGGACTACACACGAGATGCTGCTAGTAATTAAGCATTTGAGATCTCAGAAGGAGTTTACAAGTTACAATTGTTGGCCCAGATGATAAATCGGTTCTTGGGAACACCATGGAATGGAATGGATGATCAACCTGATGAGAAGACCTGCTGAAAGTGAGTTAAGTCGACTAGGGGGGGGGGGGGGGGGGGGTTGAATATGCGATTTTTACAAATTCGTCATTGAGGAATTTCAGGGTGAGGAAATTCCTAAGTCACGAACAACTAGCAGCGGAATAAGTAATCAAGTGTAAGCATAGCAGAGTAACAACATAGTCATCATGATGAAATGAAAAACAAACACAGAGCACAAGTACCGTAAACACAGGATAAGCAGGCTGAAGACAAACTGACTGAAGAAATAGGATTGAGTGAAAGTCTTCAGTCACAGTCTTCAAACAGTAATGATCTAGTACAACAGTAAGTAACTGAGGAAATGGAGGGGTTGAGGAAATAGAACCAGTAGCTCGGTGAAGACAGTGATTGGGTAGACCAGTTCCAACTGCTGTGACAGTTGTACGTCCGGTTGGAGCAGCTAGGTATTTAAACCTGAGGACACACAGTCCCGGACACACAGTCCTCACCGTATTCTCCTTGAGCTAAGGTCACACAGACCTCGCCCAATCACTCGTGGTAAGTCTTCAGGTGACTTCCAAACCTTTACAAACTCGCCCACTCAGCGATCCACAATTTCCTCTTGGATGCTCTAGACCATGACGCCTAACCGTCTGGAAGATGCACAGTCTTCAAAGGTAACAAGCGTCGGTTCCACACAGGAACCATCTCTTCAGTGATGCTCAATCACTTTTAGGTTTGTAGGTGTTTGGGTTTGGGTTTTCCTCACTTGATGAATTTTGCTCAAAGTCCTCGGAGGATGGGAAGCTCTCAATGACAAGTGTCAGTTTCTCTCGGAGTAGCCAACCAGCTAGTGATTGTAGGGGGCGGCTATTTATAGCCTAGGGAGCAGCCCGACATGATAAGACATAAATGCCCTTCAATGATATGACCGTTAGGTGGGTAGATATTTTGGGACAGCTGGCGCATAACACAGCAACGGTCGGATATTTGATCTATCAAATTCCTCGGGGCTATCATGTTCCTCACTTGTAGGCAATCCGCACTGGCGAATTCCTAACTCCTCAGTCAGAACAAATTCTTCAGAGACCAGAAGAACTTCGTCTCTGTCACTGAAGAGATTGACTGAACTGTATGAGATTTCCAATGGCTTCACTCGAAAGAATTGGTAGGTGTAGGATTTTGAGATGAACATCACTTGGAAACTTTTCCTTAGTTTTACATCGACCCCCTTTAACAGTACAGTGTTTCCTATGACTCAAGAAAGAGAAAACGAAACCACGAAAACAAAAGTCTTCACGCTTCATATTCCTCGCATGAATATTAAGTCTTCACGGTCACACCAATTTCTTCACTTTCAAAGTCTTCAGAAAGCCAAAGTCTTCATTCGAAGACATTCATTTTTAGGGGTCGACTTCTCTATAACTATCAAACTCCTCATAAACTTATAGACCTATGTACACTCACAAACACATTAGACACTTAACCACTACTAGGAAAAACATTACCAGTAGTGTGGGCTTTTTTCATACCAGTAGCGTGGGTTCCCGCGCTACTGCTATGGCGCTACAGCTATTTTTTAGCAGTAGCGCGTGTTTTGCCCGACGCTACTGATAACCAGACGTACCAGTAGCACCGGTGCCCTACGCTACTACTAGTTCACACCAGCGCTACTACTAATGGAATAGTGGTAGCACATATATGATACACCCACGCTACTAGTAACTAATTAGGATTTAAAAAAATAAAAATCTACCTATTCCAGTTTAGACGTACATTTCATAGTACTCACATACATGCATTTAATAATATGTACATTTTATGTGTACAGGCCATCATACATATCTGATATAGATAATTAATACACATATATATACACACACACATAACCAGCATCTAGAGGCTGGCCTCTGAAATGTGCAGAGTACTTCCCCGCCGCTCTTCTCTTCTCCAATTCAGTTTCAACCATGGCAATAAGCATTTTCTCAGTTTCAATTTTCGCAACCTACAACAGAATTTCAGACCAGTCAGCTAACTTTTTGATATAAATGGCCAATTTCAGAGAAATAAACAAATTAAGGCGGTTCAACAAATTTCCATGTTTTTACCTGAACATTGCCATGGGGATCTCTTTCAAGCAAAAGCAGCTCCTGAATGGTTTTGGGCAAGAAGTCAAACAACTCCCTAGATGCTGGTTCAAGCTTGCTTTTCCAAGCCCCTGCCTCGTCAACAACATCATGTGCCAAAATTTCATTCAATTCTGCAATGAGTTTTTGAATATGGAGAAGAGAAAGAATGGTATTAGCTGTAGGTGAACGCAACAGAAAACGAAAATTTTCGGTATAGCGAGCACGCCCAGGACCACTATGGAGACTGCATACAAGGTTTGATCTGATCCGTACCGACTCGAAGCGCAGCGGAAGAAGAGTCGATGTAGATTGTCGGTGCAGATCCCCGCAGCTAGGATTTACAACCTCCCAACCGCGAGGATGTACTCCCTCTCCGGACAGCTCTTCGGGAGGCGGTCGGATAGTCCCCCGGACGATGTCGCGGACAGCCCTTCGGGAGGACCCTCGAAACTCGGACGGAGACTCGGACAGCCCTTCGGGAGGACACTCGAACAGCCCCTCGGGCAAAAGATCGAAACTGCAATCTCTCTACGGGGTTGCACACATACGGTGTCAGCTATCCGGCAGGGCTTCGCCCTCCAGAACTAGTTCCTGCCGGAACCCAGACAGCCTTACGGCTCTACGAAACTCTTTTCGTGGGAGGGAGAGAAGAAGCCAGATAATGCATGGCATGTGTATGAGAGCAAGGGATCAAGATATGGCAGCCCTCACCTCCTCTATTTATAGGAAAACCAAGGGGTAGTGTGCCTCCACAAATTACCAAAAACCCCCATGCATTAGGTCACACATGAGGGTGTTAAGGACAAAATGGGATGCCATGTGGAGCTCCAAGGAGCTCCACCACCCATGGCCGGCCACCCCTAGCCCCCCCCAAATGGGGTTCCTTCCCTTGTAAGCCACTTCCTTCTAGAACTTTGACCAAGTCCAAAAAGGTGGCTCTCCAAAAATATCCCAAAAAGCACTTTCACTATTCACGACGACATTTTTTAGCGTCCGTTCGAACTGAAAATATTTATGTGGGCTTAGAACATTTCCAGTCCCCAGTAAAATAATTTTCAACGCGTTCCGAAAAAATTCCGGTTTAGTGATTTCATCTGCAAAACGCTGAAGTGGCTCCGGCAGCTCCGGAACATTTCCGGTTTTTATCTCAGAAAATTCCAAAAAGCTTCCAGAATGATTCTGGCACCCTCCAAGAATTATCAGGCATGTGCCGAAACCAATTTGACTTAACGGTATATCCCGAAACAACTTTTCGGTATCATCGAAACTTATCCGATGACCTCTCTCTGCGGTACGATTCCGCTGTCCGAAACCATTCCGGTGTCCGAAACCTTTTTCGGTGATTTTCTCTCAGTCTCCCTGTCTAGTCTTCAGCAGATAGATGACCCTTAAGCGTGTGACCCTATAGGTTCGGTGAAGTATAGACATGACCCGGAACCCCTTCCGATCAATGATCAACATCGGAGCCGTGGACACCCATATTGACCCCTATACCCACACGAATAAATATTCGAGTGAACCTCCAGTTGCAGTGAGCTATTCCTTTTGCTTCACGATATGTCACAAACACCCGAGGTGAGATTTATTGCATTCCTGTGGATCAACAATTTGTCCAGCATGCAATTTACCTCGTTACCGGTTTTGTTCTCTTTTCTCGTTTCCGTGTTCCGGCATCCCAGTGATCAAATCACAATGTGTCTGGCCAGACGATGATGGATACCGTTACACCGAGAGGGCCCGAGTATATCTCTCCATCGTCGGAGGAGCAAATCCCAATCTTGAGCTATCTTGTTACTTCCTATACTTTTCCGTGAACCCGTAAGCTGCCGTAATAGCCACCCAGTTACGGATGACGTTTAACGAACCCCAAAGTTCACGAAGAAAGCACGAAGGAACTTGATACTCTCATGGTCTAAGGAATTATGCAAACATTAACTTCTCTGTGTTATTAACCATTAACTTGTGACGAATGTCTCATAGCATAACATCAAATTGGGTCGATTCAACACAAGTGTTCTACTAATAATTTTGCCCTCAAAATTGCCGGCATAGTCATGCCCATGATCAGGAAAACAGGATCATCATGCAATACTTGAGCCAGTCATAAAGGCTTGACTAGGAATACATTTTACCGTTTATTATCCCACGCGTGCACATGAGTTTCCCTCCAAGCCTCGTTTTATTTGCAGACTCGAGAATCATTGCAGTAATAGCATGGAACATAAACCTTCATTACAAACCAGGAGATATAAAAATAACTGATATTACTGCCTCTAGGGCATATCTCCAACAGACTCCCACTTGCACTAGAGTCATAATCCAGTTACATGGCTTCCCTAACACCAATGGCTATCCGGTGTTGCTCATGCTTTGCTCGTGGTAGTGGCTTCGTCATCGGGTCTGACACATTCAGATCCATGTGAATTTTGCGTACTTTCACTAAACCCTCTTCGACATGATGTCGAATGAGTTTATATTTGCATTGAATATGTCTTGTCTTATGGTGCGAACTTGGCTCCCTTGCCTGAGCCACGGCGCCACTATTATTACAATAGATTTCCACCGGGTCCAGAGCACTTGGAACCACACCAAGGTCTTCAAGAAATTGCTTGATCCATACCGCCTCCTTGGAGGCTTCTGAAGCGGCAACATACTCCGCTTCCGTCGTAGAATCCGCCACAGTCTTTTGTTTGGAACTTTTCCAATCAACTGCGCCGCCGTTCAATATGAAAACATAGCCTGATTGAGATTTGAAGTCATCTGGGTCAGTCATGAAGCCTGCATCAGTGTAACCACTTACAATGAGCTCTTCATCACCTTCGTACACAAGGAGTAAATCCTTGGTCCTTCTGAGGTACTTAAGAATACCCTTGACTGCGGCCCACTGTTCCAACCCTGGATCACTTTGGTACCGGCTGCTAACACTTAGCGCATAGGAAACATCTGGTCTTGTACATAGCATGGCATACATAATAGAACCAACTGCCGAGGCATATGGAACATCATTCATTTGTACTCGCTCATCCAGAGTCCGAGGACTCTGATTTTTGCAAAGCACTGTGCCAGGTGACATGGGGAGTAGGCCTTTCTTGGAGTTCTCCATGTTGAACCTTTTCAACACCTTGTCAATGTACGTGCTTTGGCTAAGCGCTATTAGGCGTTTTGATCTATCTCTATAGATTCTGATGCCCAATACATATGCCGCTTCGCCTAAGTCTTCCATTGAAAACCTCTTTTTCAATGAGTCTTTTATTCGCTAAGAAAATTCACGTCATTTCCAATCAACAATATGTCATCCACATACAAGATTAGAAATGCTTTTGCGCTCCCACTAAACTTCTTGTAACACAAGATTCTTCGTCATTCCTGATGAAGCCAAACTCTTTGACCACTTCATCAAAACGAATGTTCCAGCTCCTTGATGCTTGCTTCAGACCATAAATGGCTTTCTGAAGTTTGCATACCTTTCCAGCATCCTCATAAATGACAAAACCTTCTGGCTGTATCATGTATACATCCTCTTTGAGGTTTCCATTTAGGAAAGCCGTTTTGACATCCATCTGCCATATTTCATAGTCGAAATAAGCAGCAATTGCTAGCAATATCTGAACGGACCTAATCATAGCTACGGGCGAGAAAGTCTCGTCGTAGTCCACTCCTGGAACTTGCGTGAACCCTTTCGCGACAAGTCTAGCTTTGTGGATAGTAATGTTACCATCCGCGTCCGTCTTTCTTTTGAAAATCCATTTACAACCAATCAGCTTTACGCCTTCGGGAAGTTCTTCCAAGTTCCAAACTTGGTTTTCGTACATGGATTCCATTTCGGATCTCATGGCTTTGTGCCATTCTTTTGAGTTGGGCCCCTCCATCGCTTCCTTGTAGTGCGCAGGTTCATCGTCTTCAAGAATAAAGATTTCATTATGAAACCATTCAGGTGGCTGGATAGCCCTACCCGATCTGCGCGGTTCAGTTACAACATTGTCTGAAGTCTCCGCATCATATGCGACAACTTCCGGCTCAGTTGCAGGGATAATTAACGGAATTTCTTCCGGTTCCTTAGCCATATCAACAGTTGCCGAAGATTCACTAATCTCATCAAGTTGTACTGTCCTCCCACTTAATTCTTTGGCGAGAAATTCTTTCTCAAGAAAGACTCCGCTTTTAGCTACAAACACTTTGTGCTCGGAGGGTAGGTAGAAGGAATACCCAATTGTTTCTGTTGGATAACCTACAAAGTTACACTTGTCTGATCTGGGATCGAGTTTGGTAGGTTGTAAACGTTTTACATGTACCTCACATCCCCAAATTTTAAGATGCGACAAACTGGGTTTCTTCCCATTCCACATCTCATGTGGTGTCATCTTAACAGATTTAGACGGTGCTCTTTTTAGTGTGTGAGCGGCAGTTTCTAGTGAATGACCCCAAAAAGATATCGGCAGATCTGTAAGAGACATCATCGACCTTACCATGTCCAACAGGGTTCGGTTACGTCTTTCCGATACTCCGTTTCTCTGTGGAGTTCCGGGAGGCGTAAGCTGTGAAACGATTCCACGGTCACTCAGATGTTGGCCAAACTCATGACTAAGATATTCGCCTCCGCGATCAGACCGCAGAAACTTAATCTTTTTGTTACAATGATTTTCTACCTCATTATGAAATTCTTTGAACTTTTCAAAGGTTTCCGACTTATGCATCATTAAGTAGATATAGTCATACCGACTTAAATCATCAGTAAAAGTTACGAAGTAGAAATACCCACCCCGTGCGGCTGTGCTCATTGGACCACATACATCACTATGTATTATTTCCAATAATTCACCCGCCCGTTCAGGATGACCCGTGAACGGCGTCTTGGTCATTTTCCCCATCAGACAAGCTTCACATGTGTCAAATGATTCAAAATCAAAGGACGGTAAAACTCCATCTCTCTGGAGTCTTTGCATACGTTTCTTTCCGATGTGGCCAAGCCGACAGTGCCACAAGTAAGTGGTGGTGGTATCAGCCTTCTTAAGGCGTTTGGCGTTCACGTTAAAGACATCATTTTCACATTCAAGATTTAGTATGAAAAGGCCCCCAACAATGGGTGCAAATCCATAAAACATATCCTTACAATAAAGTGAACAACCATTGTTCTCAGACTTGTACGAATACCCATCGTGTACTAAACATGATCCGGAGATAATGTTTCTACACAACAGTGGAACAAATTAACAGTTACTTAGTTCTAAGATAAATCCTGAAGGGAGACGTAGAGGCATAATGCCGACGGCTTGAGCGGCGATCCCAGTGCCGTTCCCGACGCGCATTACGACTTCATTCTTTGCCAGCTTGCGCACCTCTGAAGCCCCTGTATCGAGTTGCAAATGTGAGCAACCGATCCGGTATCAAATACCCAAGACTTAGAATTTTCGCTAGCAAGCAAAACGTCAATGACATTAACCTGTATAACAATTATACCTTTTCCGGTTTTCCCGGTCTTCTTATCTTCCAGATACTTCTTGCAGTTTCTCTTCCAGTGTCCTGTGCCCTTGCAGTAGAAACACTCAGTTTCATTCTTGGCTCCGCCCTTAGAGTTGCTTTGGGAGCCGGTCTTACCGGCGCCCTTGCCCTTCTTTGGCTTGCCTTTCTTTTTGAAACTGGCGGTTTTATTCACAAGCAACACTTGCTTGCGATTTTTCCGCAGTCCTCCTTCTGTAGTTTTCAGCATGGCGAGCACCTCTTCCGGTGTCTTCTCCATCCCTGTCATGTTGTAGTTCATGACAAAACCGTCGTAAGACGCGGGGGGGGGGGGGGGGGTGAAGAAAGCAACATGTCCAGCATATGGCCAGGTGGAAGTGGAAATTCTAGGGCTTTAAGCCTTTCAGAATAGCCAATCATCTTGACCACGTGTTGGCCAACTGAACTACCCTCAGCCATCTTGCATTCCATCAAAGCCTTCATGATATCAAATCGTTCAGACTTTGCGGTTTCCTTGTACAGAGCATCCAATTCCCGGATCATATCACGGGTTTTATGGAATTCAAAACGTTTTTGAAGCCCTGGACTCATGCAAGCTAGCATGAGGCACTGCACTAAGTTGTGATCATCATCCTTAGTGGCCCAGACATTTTGTTCATCTTCCGGGGCATCTGCCGCCGGTTTAGCTGGAAGAGCAGTTTCAAGCACGTACAATTTCTTAGCGCTCCTGAGGACAATCCTCAGGTTACGGACCCAGTCCGCATAGTTGTTTCCAGTCGTAGCTAACTTCTCTTTCTCTAACATCGGGCCTAAGTTGAACGCGGTGTTGCGAGCCATTTGATCTGCAACGGAAAACACAAGTTTCACTTAGACTTTTGTTTATAATGAAATTTGCACTAGTGAATAAACATTTTTATTCTAAAGTGTGCTCTCACTCAAATCAATATCTCTCAAAATTGATTTTGAGTGATTCAAGATCCAAATATCAATTCAACGTCATAGAATCATCATCTCATGACGAGGATTTCAATTGGTAGGCCAACTTGCCGATCACATCTCTATGTGACTCTTGTTCATCTTTCGATGCGTGTGTTCCGAGCTCAGGACGATCCTGCCATGAACGTCAAGACAACCAAGTGATCTTGCTGCGAGGTCTGACCTCACCTGCCTTACATTTCTCCAATCGTTCGTACCCATGCATCCATGGTGCACCCCGAAAGGATAGATGTTGTGACGGTGCTGCACTTGGGAGAACACTAACTACTTGATATTTGAAGTGAGAGATCACCCTAATAAAAGCGACTACCGCGCAATCAAGAAGGGTGCATCAAGAGGGATAAACATCTCAGGCAATTCATAATAGCATGATATGGTATAGCCTCTTCTAACGGAGAAGTCAAGTATTTCTTCGTCTCCGGCATTCACGTTGGTGTTCACCTTTGCGAAGATTGCCACCACCTTGTCGATGCACCAGATAATATCACTATCTCCATAGCAGATAAAATAAATGCATTACTTAAGGTTGACACGCAGGTCATTAAAGTGCAATCATATGGCTCCAGCCATCATGCCGAATCATGACACGCAGGTCATGTTAATACATCATATAGTCATCTCATACACAATCAAATTGAATATGAGCATTGCTATACCACATCACATGCACATCCTGCAAAACCAAGTTAGACGCCTCTAATTGGTTTATGCAAAATTTTATTTTACGTGGCTTCTATGGTTTTGACTTAAACCGCAGCTACCAACGTTTTATCATCAAGTATGATTATTCAAGTTGCTAGATTAACATCTCGGGATGTATGAAACACGAGATAATTAAATCTCGAGCCCCATACTAAACTTTGTCATACGCATGACCCCCATGCAGATCATATCTGCAATGCCCTTTCATCTGCGAATTTCATCTTTGTTTTGACTATGGCAGAACCCAAAGAACTGATAGCACTTCCATGATCAATCAGGATCACGGTTTGCCAGAACTTTGTCAAATTCCACCATGCTGTCTCGAGATTGAGCAAACGCAAATTCTAGGGAAGCAACAAGAACGTCGGGTAACAGATTTCATCTGTCACCCGCATAAATAATTTTCAGCAATAGATCTCATCTACTCCAAAATTATATTATGCAATACCCATACATCTCCATGTATTCTAGATCGTAACCTGCATCTACGCATAGCACGGCTCTTGATGCCACTGTAGGTGAACGCAACAGAAAACGAAAATTTTCGGTATAGCGAGCACGCCCAGGACCACTATGGAGACTGCATACAAGGTTTGATCTGATCCGTACCGACTCGAATCGCAGCGGCAGAAGAGTCGGTGTAGATCGTCGGTGCAGATCCCCGCAGCTAGGATTTACAACCTCCCAACCGCGAGGATGTACTCCCTCTCCGGACAGCTCTTCGGGAGGCGGTCGTACAGTCCCCCGGACGATGTCGCGGACAGTCCTTCGGGAGGACCCTCGAAACTCGGACGGAGACTCGGACAGCCCTTTGGGAGGACACTCGAACAGCCCCTCGGGCAAAAGATCGAAACTACAATCTCTCTACGGGTTGCACACATACGGTGTCAGCTATCCGGCAGGGCTTCGCCGTCCAGAACTAGTTCCTGCCGGAACCCAGACAGCCTTACGGCTCTACAAAACTCTTTTCGTGGGAGGGAGAGAAGAAGCCAGATAATGCATGGCATGTGTATGAGAGCAAGGGATGAAGAGATGGCAGCCCTCACCTCCTCTATTTATAGGAAAACCAAGGGGTAGTGTGCCTCCACAAATTACCAAAAAACCCCATGCATTAGGTCACACATGAGGGTGTTAAGGACAAAATGGGATGCCATGTGGAGCTCCAAGGAGCTCCACCACCCATGGCCGGCCACCCCTAGCCCCCCCCCCCCAAATGGGGTTCCTTCCCTTGTAAGCCACTTCCTTCTAGAACTTTGACCAAGTCCTCCAAAAATATCCCAAAAAGCACTTTCACTATTCACGACGACATTTTTCAGCGTCCGTTCAAACTGAAAATATTTATGTGGGCTTAGAACATTTCCAGTACCCAGTAAAATAATTTTCAACGCGTTCCGAAACAATTCCTATTTAGTGATTTTCATCTGCGAAATGCATCTGAAGTGGCTCCGGCAGCTCCGGAACATTTCCCGTTTTATCTCAGAAAATTCCAAAAAGCTTCCAGAATGATTCTGGCACCCTCCAAGAATTATCAGGCATGTGCCGAAACCAATTTGACTTAACGGTATATCCCGAAACAACTTCGGTATCATCAAAACTTATCCGATGACCTCTCTCTGTGGTACGATTCCGCTGTCCGAAACCATTCCGGTGTCCGAAACCTTTTTCGGTGATTTTCTCTCAGTCTCCCTGTCTAGTCTTCAGCAGATAGATGACCCTTAAGCGTGTGACCCTATAGGTTCGGTGAAGTATAGACATGACCCGGAACCCCTTCCGATCAATGATCAACATCGGAGCCGTGGACACCCATATTGACCCCTATACCCACATGAATAAATATTCGAGTGAACCTCCAGTTGCAGTGAGCTATTCCTTTTGCTTCGCGATATTTCACAAACACCCGAGGTGAGATTTATTGCATTCCTGTGGATCAACAATTTGTCCAGCATGCAAGTTACCTCGTTACCGGTTTTGTTCTCTTTTCTTGTTTCCGTGTTCCGGCATCCCAGTGATCAAATCACAATGTGTCTGGCCAGACGATGATGGATACCGTTATACCGAGAGGGCCCAAGTATATCTCTCCATCTTCGGAGGAGCAAATCCCAATCTTGAGCTATCTTGTTACTTCCTATACTTTTCCGTGAACCCGTAAGCTGCCGTAATAGCCACCCAGTTACGGATGACGTTTAACAAACCCCAAAGTTCACGAAGCAAGGACGAAGGAACTTGATACTCTCATGGTCTAAGGTATTATGCAAACATTAACTTCTCTGTGTTATTAACCATTAACTTGTGACGAATGTATCTCATAGCATAACATCAAATTGGGTCGATTCAACACAAGTGTTCTACTAATAATTGTGCCCTCAAAATTGCCGGCATAGTCATGCCCATGATCAGGAAAACAGGATCATCATGCAATACTTGAGCCAGTCATAGAGGCTTGACTAGGAATACATTTTACCGTTTATTATCCCACACGTGCACATGAGTTTCCCTCCAAACCTCGTTTTATTTGCAGACTCGAGAATCATTGCAGTAATAGCATGGAACATAAACCTTCATTACAAACCAGGAGATATAAAAATAACTGATATTACTGCCTCTAGGGCATATCTCCAACATTAATAACGTAGTCGAAAACAGTATATAAAGTTGGAGAAAGCACAAAGATTGTCAAACCTCTGGGATGAAATCAAGCAAGCCTTCCAGTATTAGGACAACTCCATAGTTGTAACCAAGTTCTGCACGTTTGCAAATAACATTGGTAATGTAGTCTGTGACATTACTGTGTTGCAGACCCGTTGACTAAGCCTCTCTCACGAGCAAAACATGATCAGCACCAAGACTCCATGGGTGTTAGAATCATTACTGTGTAATCTAGATTGTTGACTCTAGTGCAAGTGGGAGACTGGAGGAAATATGCCCTAGCGGCAATAATAAAGTTGTTATTTATATTTCCTTATATCATGATAAATGTTCATTATTCATGCTAGATTTGTATTAACCGGAAACTTACTAGATGTGTGAATACATAGACAAACAGAGTGTCACTAGTATGCCTCTACTTGACTAGCTCCTTAATCAAAGATGGTTAAGTTTCCTAGCAATAGACATGAGTCGTCATTTTTGATGAACGGGATCACATCATTAGAGAATGATGTGATTGACTTGACCCATTCCGTTAGCTTAGCACTTGATCATTCAGTATGTTGCTATTGCTTTCTTCATGACTTATACATGTTCCTATGACTATGAGATTATGCAACTCCCGAATGCCGGAGGAACACTTTGTGTGCTACCAAACGTCACAACGTAACTGGGTGATTATAAAGGTGCTCTACAGGTGTCTCCGATGGTGTTTGTTGAGTTGGCATAGATCGAGATTAGGATTTGTCACTCCGATTGTAAGAGAGGTATCTCTGGGCCCTCTCGGTTATGCACATCACTATAAGCCTTGCAAGCAATGTGACTAATGAGTTAGTTGCGGGATGATGCATTACGGAACGAGTAAAGAGACTTGCCGGTAACGAGATTGAACCAGGTATTGAGATACCGATGATCGAATCTCGGGCAAGTAACATACCGATGACAAAGGGAACAACGTATGTTGTTCTGCGGTTTGACCGATAAAGATCTTCGTAGAATATGTGGGAGCCAATATGAGCATCCAGGTTCCACTATTGGTTATTGACCGGAGACATGTCTCGGTCATGTCTACATAGTTCTCGAACCCGTAGGGTCCGCACGCTTAACGTTCGGTGACGATCGGTATTATGAGTTTTTGATATACCGAAGGTAGTTCGGAGTCCCAGATATGATCACGGACATGACGAGGAGTCTCGAAATGGTCGAGACATTAAGATTGATATATTGGACGGCTATATTCGGACACCGGAAGTGTTCCAAGTGATTTCGGAGAAAACCGGAGTGCCGGAGGGGTTACCGGAACCCCCCGGGGAAGTATTGGGCCTTAGTGGGCCTTAGGGGAGAGAGAGGGTAGCAGCCCAGGAGGCGACGCCCTCCCCCCCCCCCCAAGGGGATTCCGAATTGGACTAGGGGAGGGGGACGCAACCCCTCTTTCCCTCTCCCTCTCCCTCTCCTTCCTTCCCCCTTCCTCCTCCTAGTTGGACTAGGAAAGGGGGAGTCCTACTCCTACTAGGAGGAGGACTCCTCCCCCTCCTTGGCGCGCCCCAAGGGCCGGCCGGCCTCCCCCTTTCTCCTTTATATACGGGGGCAGGGGGGCACCCTAGAAGCACAACAGACATTGTTCTTAGTCGTGTGCGGTGCCCCCTCCACCATAATCCACCTCGGTCATATTGTTGCAGTGCTTAGGCGAAGCCCTGCGCCGGTAGCTTCATCATCACTGTCATCACGCCGTCGTGGTGACGAAGCTATCCCTCGACACTCTGCGGGATCGTGAGTTAGTGGGACGTCGCCGAGTTGAACATGTGCTGAACTCGAAGGTGCCGTGCGTTCGGTACTTGGATCGGTCGGATCGTGAAGACGCACGACTACATCAACCGCGTTGACAAAACAGTTCCGCTTACGGTCTACGAGGGTACGTGGACAACACTCTCCAGCTCATTGCTATGCATCACCATGATCTTGCATGTGCGTAGGAAATTTTGTTTAAATTACTGCATTCCCCAACAACAGGGCTGGCCACTGCGCCCTCAGCCCGCGCTGCCTCTAATGCCGCCGCGGCACAGCCATCACCCTTGCCGATCGGATCGAGCGCGCCTCCGCATGATTCGGGGCCCTGCACAATCCCAAAGCCGCGAGTGAGAGGCGATGTCCTCCGCCACCGTCGTTAGGCCCCGGGCTTAGGCCAACGGCATCCTCCGGCGGCGGTGGAGGGAGGGGAGGAGGAAGTGAGCGCCCCCGGCGCCTAGGTTTAGGGCGCCGCCCGAGTCGCCCTAGTGGGGATGACGCAGCGGCGGTGGCGGTGGTTGATGTAGAGGTGTTGATGTAGATTGATAATCAACATTGTTTCCCTACTTGAGCAAAAACTTGATTGGTTGCATTCTGTTTCCTCTCCTCCCCTGCTCATGAGGAGCCTCCAGCTGCAAGGATGTCTTGGAGAGGTGCCACACTGGTTTGGAACTTTGATGCATTTGGTGAAGATTTACCTAGTGAGGAGTGAACTTTAGGGAAGTAAAACCATGGAATTGTTAGGGACACTGCCCAATCTCATGCTCATTCGTCTTCATCACAATGCTTATGTTGGAGATAAGCTAGTCTTCGGAGAGGGAGCATTCCAGAAACCGAGAGAACTTGATTTTGATGTTAGTACAGAACTGAGAAAGCAGAGATTCGAGGAGGGCACATCGCCCCACATGGAAAATATGGAATTTAGCCATTGCAGTTTGCAATCAGGGATCATTGGTGTCAAGCACCTTCCAAAGCTCACCGAGGTTTCACTTGGAGGGGGTTGTAAAGTGGAAAGGCTTGGTGCGCTGCAAGATGAGCTGGACGTGCGCCCCAAACCGTCCTGTCCTGCGACTGGTGATGGACTGGAGCATCCACGCCCTGGGTGACGTCGTCCAAACATCTTCTACTACAGCATGAGGGGAAGAAGCAACAGAGGGCAAGGTACCATCTCTCCATCCGAAACCTGTAGCAGCGGGGGTGAGCTCCTCCTCGCAGACAGGTCACCTACCTAATTTCTCTTTCGTTCAGTAGCAGCAGTGGAGTTACCAAGTATATCAATTGAATACTGAACTGATGATGCCCCGTTGTTGATTTGTTGTTGTTGGTGGTGGTGTAGCAGCCAAGACCCTGAAACAAGGGAGGTCCAAGGCTCTGCTTTGGTGGAAGACGATTTCTGGTCCTGCAATTCTGACGACGACAATGCTTGATGGTTGTTCAGATCCATTGCTGGTTCACATACAGGTAGAATTTATGTCTGTTTATTTCCTGCCATATGATCCATTGATTGATAATTACGTTTGGAGTGGGGACAATACCTGTAGAGCTCGACCTTCACCAGATCTCGGCGCGCCGCCGCTCTCCGGTCACCCGCCTCATCGGCAAAGATGCAGAATAGGAAATCCTAGCTGGAGGTGTGAGGCGAGGATGTTGTTGCAGGGGGGGGAGATAGGTGGCGGGGGTGGCGGTGGGCGGTGCCGGAGATGGGGTGGCGGCGGGGCTGGTCGAGCAGATGCGGTCGGCGCCCGAGTGAGAAGAGGACGATAGCGGGGAATTTCTGGATAAGGTTTCCGAAAAGGGAAGCGCGTGGCTTCTTTGACCGAAGACCAAATTTTTTCGTGTTTCAAAAGCGCCCGCCCCATTTTCAGTTTGGCGCAATTATTTTTACTTACCATCAAACCATTCGTTGCAAACATTTACCAACATCCTATATGTTAGCATTTTTCACAGTTACCGACACATTGTCTGTCTCGGTGAACATTTTTACCAACACATAGCTTGTCAATAGATTTGCTGACGCACAGTGCATTTATAATTTTTAGTCTTACCAACACAAAGTCTGTTAAGAGTTTTGCTGACACACTATTCGATGGATTATCAAAAGATTTACCAACGCATGGTCTGTTAGCTATAGTGGATCGTGGTGTAGTGACAACATTTGAGAAGTAGGTGTCTCGAGCTTTTTATTCCTTATAGAAGTAAAGAGCAACACAAATGGTTAATGTTCTTTGTTTACTAGTTGAATATTAAATGCATTTATTCCTTTGTACTTACTACCCATTTGTATGCAAAGTTGTGATTTTATAAAAAATCAATTTCCAAATTTCTGAATATCATTTAACTGCACATTACATATCATGTATTTCCCCTTTTTTGAAACTGGATTTGGTGAGTCATGCTTTCCAAATCAGTTTTGATTGAATATGAGGAAAAACAAATATGTCTCCATGAAGAGTACTATCTCAGTTATAGATAACTTTATACAAAAACTTCCGTTATTTATTATTCGAAAACCTAAATATATTTAGATATTAAAAAATGATGACATTTCTAATTTATTTATTTATTATATCAATGTACTATTTTCACATGTATTTTTTGTATTATATTTTAATAACTCATATAATATTACTGCTAAATATTAAGGTAAAATTCTCGTTACCATATAAATTTTATATCTAGATAGATAATATACTTGTATGATCTTTTATTCATATTTTTCAATAAATTTATATTAGTTATTTATTATATATATTTTCCCCATGGAAACCCACTTTTATATCATAACATCATAGATGGATTTGAAAAAAATAATAAAAAGTATAAACTCACAATCCTCCACAAAATAACTTATGTCACTTAGATGAGTTATTGTTTGCATTCTACAATGCTTAAATATATCTCATCAAGCATCTCTAATTCACATGGTCTAACAATTATCTTGATAGAGGCTTCCCGGATTAGATGATTGCCCATACCGTGTGTACATATTTAGAAAATTCTAGAGTCTATGAGATGTTTACAAAAGTTTGTCCTTAAATACTTAGCGGTACTTGTTTATTAATTTTTGATGGACAAATAGGTATTGCCTTGTTCTCATAATGCGTGCATGCTCTAAGCTAAGTTGGTGCAATAGTGCATCACTTGTAACAAACATAAAAGAAAATTGCATCACTTGTAACAAACATAAAAGAAAAATTGCGCACGAAATGTCCTCTTGCTTCGATTTATATTCCGCATAGAAGCCAACAATTACTAATGACTTTCTCCATAAATTAGTAGTGACTTCCTTAGTATAATTTCCTAACTAGGTTGCGCATCACTTGGTTCCTTTGGTCAAGTAGAAAATCCTGATTTGCTTCTAGGGAAAGTGGATACAGACCTTGACCATCATGTGATGTGACTCGAGAAGGACTAGAGTGACCATGTACTCAAGTATGATTAGAACTACTTGTTTGTTGCACGAATATTCATTTTTGAGCCCTCTGCTCCCAAGGAAGAGTAGATTTAAAAAATAATTGAAAATTTCAAAAAATCTGTTTTTTTATCAACAAAGACACTCAAATGCCTGATGTCCCAACAAAATTTTATCGTGTTCGGACATCTGAGGGGCTCGTGGAAAAAAAAAGAAAATTTGTCTGAACGGTGCATGAACATTGAACTTTCTCATAGACCCCATTTTCTACTGAGAGCTACTCAGATGTCCAAACACCACCAAATTTGGCACGGACATCACGCACTACACCATCTTCCATGCAAAAGAATCAGAGTTATTTTTATTTGTCTAGTTTTTTTTTGAATTTACTGTTCACGCAAGGGAGTAGATGAACTCGGGAGCCGAATCACCCTCTCCTTTGTTGCAAGAATTTGCAGACAATGACACTTGATACTATGATGGAACATAGGCGATCAGATGCACTGCTCTGTGTTTAGTTGCATACACGCAACAAGATTTGCTTACCTTGTACTTCTATTTGGTTGCCTGCTTATGCTGTGCAGATGCACTGCTCGGTGTTTGGTTGCATACAGGCAATAAGGTTTTCTTACGTTGTATCCTTTGTGATGAGCTTACCATCTACAGCTTACATACAATCCTACCAATCACACAAATAAAACAACACTATAACCACGACGAACTGGATGATGATAATAAAGTTCTTCATACCACGTGACACATGTGGTAAGCAATCCAAACAACTAAAAAAGAAGTTCTTCATCCCATAGAGCCAAAACTGAGAACGGGCCTTGCCTACTTCAACATTGTTTGCGCACTTGAGCAGAAACTTGATTGGCCAGCTGGAAGTTTGATGCATTTGGAATTTTGATGCATTTGGTGAAGATTTACCTAGAGGGGAGTGAACTCAAGGGTAGTAAAACCATAGAATTGTTAGGGACACTGCCCAATCTCATGCTCCTTCGTCTTCGTCACAATGCTTATGTTGGAGATAAGCTAGTCTTCGGAGAGGGAGCATTCCAGAACCTGAGAGAACTTGATTTTGATGTTAGTACGGAACTGAGAGAGGTGAGATTCGAGGAGGGCACTTCGCCCCACATGGAAAAGATGGAATTCAGCCGTTGCAGTTTGCAATCAGGGATCATTGGTGTCAAGCACCTTCCAAAGCTCACCCAGGTTTTACTTGGAGGAGGTGGTAAAGTGGCAAGGCTTGGTGCGCTGCAAGATGAGCTGGACGCGCGCCCCAACCGTCCTGTGCTGCGACTGGAGATGGACTGGAGCATCCATGACCTGGGTGACGTCGTCCAAGGACCTACTACTACAGCACGAGTTGAAGAAGCAACAGAGGGCGAGGTACCATCTCTCCTTCCCAAACCTGCAAGTGGTAGTAGAGCCGACGGGGAGCGACAGGTCAGCTACCTAATCTCTCTTTCGTTCAGTAGCAGCAGTGGAGTTACCAAGTATATCAACACTGAACTGATGATGTCCCTTTGTTGTTGTTGTTGATGGTGGTGTAGCAGCCAAGACCCTGAAATAAGGGAGGTCCAAGGCTCTGCTTTGGTGGAAGACGATTTCTGTATCTGACGACATTTGTCTCTCTCCAACAGGAGGTGCTACTATGGATGATATATATAGCCCTTCGTTTCCCTTCCCGTTGCTTCTGAATTTCTGATCGCCGCCACCATCTTCTGATGCCATGTTGGTACAGCTCAAACCTCCTTCGATTTTGTTTGAATCCATCTGATTTCTGGTTGTATTTGTTCAACTTTCTTTCATGCACACCAACTATTTATTCCCACGTCTGCAAGAGATTATGTCTGTGCTCCTGAATTTAAAATAAATTGAACACAATTATCGTTTAGATGCATAGTTGGTTGTCATAAACTCTGCTTCAATGCGATCTCGTTACTTCCATTGCTATTTATCTGGAGGACATAGGAAGCTTATACGTTATAGTTCCCTGACTGCAGCCTGCAGGTGGCTGCTTTTTATTCCCGTGGTTTCTACATGGATTTTTTTCCCTTTGAAATCATCATAGGTCCTAAAACTATTGGAGGCGTGTCGGTCTAGTCCTATAACTTTAAAACTGCAGTTTTTGGTTCTAAAACTGTTGAAGGTGTGTCAGTTTAGTCCTATAACTCCGAAACTGCAGTTTTGGGTCCCAAAACTATTGGAGGTTTGTCGGTTCAATTCTATAACTTCGAAACTACAAGTTTGGATCCCAAAACTAAGTTTGTTAATCTTGCATGGCCAGCATCCATGGTGCATTTTTTCAAATGAGCCCTTTACATGTCTTTACTTTCCCAAAAGTGGTCCATGCGCTTCCACGGCACAGTGTGTGTTGCAACCTGCACGCACACCACCTGCATGTCCATGAGCTATAGGGCAGCCTCACTGAGAGGTTTGGTGCGGCCAATGGGGAGACCCCGATCCAGTCGGCATGGAGGACGACATCCCTCTCTCTCTCGACGCGGCCGCCGGGAGATACCGAGCCAATCGTGATGGAATACGCCATCCCACCTCTCTCTCTCTCTCTATATATATATATATATATAGCATGACCACAAGTGGCGAATTGCCGCTGCTATCGGACGATGCAGAGGATTGTGCGGAAACCACGAAGTTGACGCAAAGGACGGCAAGAGTGACGTAGCCCCAACAGCAACCAGAGGTGGGTTGGACGTTGTGTGACGTGTCATTCTGCTACTTCGGGGTGAGGCTGAGATGACCGGTCTACTCTCCTTGCTGGACCTCAGGCCATCATGCCATTGTTGGCCTGCAATTTTGAAGTTATAGGACTAAACTGACACACCTGCAATTGTTTTAGGACCTAATACTGCAGTTTTGAAGTTACAGGACTAAACAGGCACACCTCCAATAGTTTTAGGACCCAAGAGTGCTGTTTCAAAGTTATAGGACCAAACTGACACACCTCCAATAATTTTAGGACTTATGATGCATTTTACTCTACTGAATAATATCAATCAAATTTGGAAGGCATGGGATTTGTTTCTGGTCGGGCGGGGGGGGGGGGGGGGGGGGGGGGGAGTTCAAATGCTCAACACTCGACAATCCGCCTCCGAAGCCCTGCTGGTGGACTCTATGCGACGAAGTGAAGCTAAGAACACCATGATGTTCCTACACTGCCAATGTCAGAGGAGTCGTTCGCTCCATGCTGACAGGTCAGCTGGTAATGTCTCTTTTGTTAACGTAATAGGTAGTAGCTATACACACATTTCAATTCATCTCTACTTTTGCTGTCTCTTACAGAGAAGATGACATTGGCTGCAGCCTGCAGGTGAATGTTATTTCTTTATATCCATGGTTTTCTGGTTTGATTTTGCTTTAAGCTTTTTATTTATTCTGATACTGTACAAAATAAAAAACATCGCACTTTGTTTTTGAAAACTAAACCACAACATCTTAAAACTGGAGCAGTTCTTTACCATATCAGTTTGGTGTCTTAGACTCTCAACATCCATTACCAATTGGGCTCTTCTTGTCTTTTATAATTTGAACAGCCCCTTTTGTTGCCACACTTTACAGGAAACTGGGATTTCGCAAATCCTGGACAAGCTGGAACGTGGAATGATCAAGCTCATGATGCAATTTATGTGACTTATTGGCGGCACATTACCTGATTTTCTGCTGAAGGTTGCATAATAGCAAGGAGCCAACTACAGGAAAGGTATAACCCAATTGAAATACTAGAGATGTGCATCAGCTAACCTTCTGTTCCTTCTTTGTATCTGTGTATATGCAAGGCAGAAGTTAGTGTTCATAATATGTACATCTCAAAATGTCAGGAATCTCAATATTTGGGATGAGCTGGAGCTACTCTGACAGATGAGATTTGAGCGTGATGCATACTTCTGCAACTGATGAAAATGTTCTGAAGTGTGGACCGTGATCACCCTGATAACTGGCCGGTCCATCTACAACTCCTTTTTGTTGTTGTCATGTCAGATTTTTCATATACTTACAGTCGTGGTATCGTTTTCAGCTTGCGACTATGCATCCGCTGATGAAATTCACTAACTAATGCTCTATTTTATCTCAGTTGGGGAGAAGACGTGGAAAATGCAATGGACTACACCACACCAGATGTTGCTGCTTCTTATGCTGCATATATACGTACTGTAAATGCTGCACTTGGCCATCACGTTCAGCTCTCCAACTTCTCTTCTGGCTGGTCGCCTCTGATATGCTGCAAGGTGAGGCTGAGAGGCACGCATGTCCACATTTCTCCGCTCTGAATGGCAGAGGAGCGCATTGATCTTGGGGCTTCAATGTAACAGAGGCAAGTAGCAAGCTGCACTGCCATTTTGATATCTCAGAAGGAGTTTACAAGTTGGAATTGTTGGCCCAGATGAAGAATCGTTTCTTGGGGAACACTATGGAATTTTTATTTTTTGATCAACATGATGAGAAGACCTGCAGTTCAGAATACAGACTTACTCTGTTTCTAATACTCTGTTTTCTTGAAGATGATTGATTGCTCTCAAGTTCTTGCTGCCACTACGTCTGTGCTTGTTTACAAACGAAGAATGATGATTGCATCTGTTGTTGTTCATATTCTGTAAGAAATTTGAGTTGATGAAATAATACGCCTGCTATATATTCTAATAACTCTGCGATTTTCATCGGTTTCACTTCGTAAATTACCAGCAAAAAGACCTCGCGACTGTATCCGACGTCCTAAGTTTTTGTTGGGAGGAGCAATGTTTTCCATTCATAGTTAGTGACTGCAAGCCTGCAGGCTACACCGAGCAGTCGGCAGACTGACTGAGATACAGACCGGGCAATCCCGAGGCTAATTTATGTGTCCCTCAAGCTTTGTGCTCAGTATGCCAATCGCAAATATAATTAGTGTTTTCAAGAGCATGAACATAAAGGAGCAGCAATCTTTTTAGAGCACATGTTCGCTGATCCTCGAACGCTAAAATGAGTAGTTGCCCTAATGCTAACTTGCTTATAGTGTGTAAAGACACAAGTAGAACCTTCAAATCTTTAACTGCAATATCCAATATGACAGGGCCAAACTCACAAAATAGGCTTTCACCCCGCTTTATATATAAATCTCCAAAGACAGAAAGTCCACACCATCCATCTTACCACGAATGCAAACTATAAATGTTCCCCGACTAGCATGGAACGAGACTCTAGCTTCTTCATAGTACATTTTCTTTCAAAAAGGAGGATAACTCCCGGCCTTTGCATCGGGCGATGCACACAACCATTTTTATTATATTATTCAATAAAGCATGACAAAAATAAATACAAGGATCAATCCAAAGCCGTCTTCCTCGCCATCTATGTCGCTAAATTTACTAGGTTATGATGTGCCATGAGGCACCAACACACGTCATCTAATCCGGTGGCCTTACCAAGCCGCCCCACGGCGACCGATATCACCAACCGGAGGCAGACCCTCCGTGTGCAGCACATGCGCACGCACTAGAATCCGCTGCCACCATCTTCGGTTGTCCCAACTTCAGGAAAGATCCATGCATTGACCTTGCCAGGCCCAACTGTCGTCGACGCCAGACAACACCACCACGCTGCTCGCGTCCATCAATGAATCATGCGTACAGGTACAAATATGTGGAGATTGGCGCTGATAGCTCATAGCGGCAGCAAGTCAACCATGTTTAGTTGAGAGAATCAGGATAGACTTTTCAAAAAAAATATTTCGAACATGGTCTGTTCACTCATGATGGATGACAAATATGTTCACTGGTACCATCTTTTTGTAATATTGTTAAACATTCTTTTAGCTTTCTTATGTGCGTAAATTATTAAAAAAATATTCATTTTATTGATATATTTGTGCTAAGACGAATGATAATTTGTTCACGTCATAATGATACGTGTGTTGAACGGCACACTTACTAGCATGAAAAAGTTTTACAACCTAAAAAGGGTCAACCGTTGAAATGGAGCAGAGCACACATGTGTTGCGAAACCTCTCAAGAGAAAGGAAAACAAATGTCCATATATGACGTAGACTCCAAGATTTGGTCATAAATAAATTGATGGATAGCTAATTTGGTCAACAACATTTCTCGCGGTAAGCATGACCCACCCATGTAAAACGCGGATCGGTACTTCTTGTAGCCTCTACCTATGTCGTCGGTATAGTACTAGCAGCCAAACAACACATAAACAGAGTCGTGGCCCCAAAGAGAGGGACATAACAGTGAAGATTGTGATGGGTTGGATCAATGTAACTTGTTGAGAAATATGGATGGGAGGCATGTGCAAACACATCTTGTGTAAATATCATATACTCCCTCCTTCTGGGTTTACAAGTTCCGAAAGCTAAAACGGCAAGACCAAGGGACAACCATAATGAACTGCATGCACACGCTTTGACTTAATTCATCGCAGCAATTTCACTGGCAGCATGTATACCCTTACCTATAATAGGTTGCATGCCTGGTTGGGCGTATTAACCCAAGAGATTTTAGTTGTTGCATGCTACCAGTAGTAATTAACACAACGAAATAGAGCAGAATCGAGGCCAAACACTCGGCGTATATTGGTGGTTATTGGCCCTTTGCCGAGTGTCCGTGACACTCGGCGTATAAGGCGATTCCAGCAGTGAGGCCAAACACTTCCGATGTAAACGAGCCCTGCTCCGGTGCTCCCCTCTAACCTAATTTCTGAGGGGTATTTTTGTCCCTGCGAGTTTGTTTTTTTCCTGGCCCGCCGTAGCCCAGATCCAAGCCCTGTCTAGCCCTGTATAACCCAGACCATATATGTACAGTACCCTGGTCAAAAAAACATCACACGACCCCACGTCCACGTAAGACCTGCCGAATCCAATCATTCACGCAGCTCCATCAATCTCGCGGGCATTGACGCAGCTCCATAAGTCACGTAGTAGATCTCCAGTGGCGGCTATCTCGTCGCCGGCGATCTCGTCGGACAACGGGCGCGACAACGTTGTGAATCTCCAACGAGCGCGCACAGGTACCGCATCCCGCGTCCCCCCTCTAGTCTCGCTCGCGCAACATCAAACGAACTGCCGCCACTAGTGGTAGTGGTTAACCTAGCGGGGCGGGTAACCTAGCTACTCGGCGGTGCAGGCGATCGTGGATCTTGTTCCGGTAGTGCTGCTCCTCGTGATCTGGGTTTCTTTAGTCTAGGGTTCACGTAGCGTCGGTTGCCGTCGGCTGTGCGCACCACCACTATCGTTATTTGATGTGGCGGCTAACCTAGGTATCCGGCGGCAGAGGTAATCACAGATCTAGCTAGGTTTTGAGATCGTGCAGTTCCTCGCGATTGAAAGTGATCACGACGGGTGCCGTGGCCATCTTTCTTACTAAGTTTGGCAGATCTGAACGGCCTCGGTTGGGGTTGTTTACATAACATCCGTGATCGTGTGTTATGTGTTGCATATTTCATCATTGATAATGTTTCCACATGTGATGATACATATTATTTGTTGTAGCAAATGGCGGACAAGGAGTTAACTGATATCATGGTAGACATGGAGTTTGGAGAACTGATGAAAGACTGGATAGAAGATTGGTCAGATGATGAAAATTCAGATCGTGGAGATCGGTCAGAGAATGGAAACGAATGGGACGATCTTAATGTGAGTGGCATTGTCATGTTGTAATTTTTTGGTGGCATCCGACAACATTAAATCTTTGTGTTGAAAATTTATAGATGGATGAGCTTGATGATGATCAGGAAAACAACTCGGAGCTCTCGAATGAAGATTACATTAGTTAGGTACGGAAGTGAAAATTTTTGTTGGCATGCAAATTGAATTTCTTCTGGAATATTATATGATAAGTAATTATGTATTTGTGTTGTATTTTTCAGCTCATTTCTGAATGTCATAATGCATATGACTATTACGGTGAATCCGACGCGGAGACAGGCCTTAACGATGAATCATTAGATGCACCTGATTCTGGGGAGTCGCAGTCGTCGGTCATCATGAGTGAGGTATGTGTGTAATCAATGTTCTATGGAAGTAATATTAAACCATAGAAAACTGTTTTCATGGCTGTGTTTTGATTGTGTAGGTGACACAAGGTGATGGGGCAAAGAATGTCCAAGATAGTGCCAGTGCAGATGATAAGAGGGATATGTTCATGCAGATAATGGAAATGACTTTTATGTCTCATGATGCTTCGTATGATTTCTACAACAGCTATGCTAGAGATAATGGTTTCAGCATTAGAAAGAATAAGGTCAGGTATAGCAAAACCTAGTCACATCATATGCGTTATAGGCGGTTTGTTTGTTCCAGACAAGGGAAACGTGACAACAAGTTGCTAACAGAGGAAGGACACAGCCGTAGGCTCAGAGCCGAGACACGCTGCCTTTGCCTAGCGCACATGACCGTCAAGCTTGGCCAAAAGTGTGGGGTTTGGTATGTTGAAAGTTTTGAGGACAAGCATAGCCATATGTTGGCAGGACCGGACGAGGTATCTTTTCTTTGGTCCCACAGAAAAATCAAAGAGTACCAGAAGCATGAGATAATGTCCATGGGAGCTGCGGGGATTAGAATTACGACATGATAGATTCCTTCATCAGCAAACATGTATGGTATGGCGGTGTTGGGATCTATATTTTCCTCGGTTGAAGCGAGGCTGAACGTGCTCCTCAACCGTAGGGATAAGAAAAATATGGATTAGCACGATCCCGGAATTGTGTAACAGAACGACAATTACTCCCGTGATCGACGTGCATGGAAAGCGCACCGTTGTGGCCCCCCGCAAAATGGATCCGAGAGGTATTTGCGGTCTGGGCCGGCCCACCAACCTAAATCCGTGACCATATAATGTTTTTTTCTGTTGCTCAAAATAAATATCATTGCTTCTGTTGCGGTCTGGGCCGGCCCACCTACGTCAGGGCACTGTTCTAGGGTTTTATCGCTGCAAAACCACTATAAAATGCATCGAGTGTCGGAAATGAATGATACTTGCCATGCATGCTTGCCATGGTCATCGTAGGGTGTGCATAAAGTTTGGTCTCAATTGGTGGACCGAGAAGAAAAACCTGCTTCTAGTGGAGGCATGCATGCGATTGTCCCAACTAGATTTGATTTAATAATATTTCAAGTATCAAACAGAAAATAAAATTTATAATTAGGAAGGACAACCATGAAAAGTGAAATAAAAAACAACATCATATCATACATTATTTAAATTTATAACTGTCAGAACAAAGAAAAGAGGAGAATATAGAAAACAGAAGAAACATTTGAAGGAATAAGTGCAATAAAAGACAACATATTATCTTACATTTTGAAAATATTTCAAATATAAAGAAGAGAACAAATATTAGAATGAAGAAGTGAAATAAAACAGAACATTTTATCTTACAAACTAAAAATATTTCAAATGTAATAAAGATAAGAAATATTAGAATGAAGAATTGAAATAAAACACACCATTTTAGTTTATATTTCGTAAATATTATCAATATAAAGAAGAGAACGAACAAATGAAATAAAACACAACAGAATTTGACATATTTTTTTAATTTTAGTAAACACTATTAGAAATAATATAGAAAAAAAGAGATTTGATTTTAAATATTAGAAATGTAAAAAAGAAAAGAAATTTTGAAGTTAAGAAGTGAAAAAAAGAGAATATAAAACAGAAACAAATTTAAGAATTTATAAAAGTTAATTATCTCTGCGCGCGGGTAAGGCTGCCCTGGGCCAGCCCGCCCGAATTGGGCCCAAGGCAGAGCCGCGCAGGGCACCACCGTGGGGTGGTGGGAGTTTAGTCCCACCTCGCCAAGCGGGAGAGCGCCGCACCGGTTTATATACCCGGCTGCGACTCCCCTCTCAAGCTCCTATCATATGCAGGCAGTATATTGCCTAACTCTCATCTCCTCTGCCTTGTGGGGCCTACTAGCAGCAGAGATATTCTGCACCACGGGCCTGCATCCTGGCCCATAACGGCTGGGTTCCTAGTCGTATGCAGGCTGTGGTGTATGAATTCTCCTGCTCTAGTAGGTGGGCACTTTTTTGGCATATTGCCATGTGTTTTGATCTTCAAATCACGTACTAAATTATACACATGCTCACTTGCATGCAATAGACTTTTTTTTGCATATATGACAAGTTAATGTTTTGACCTTCAAATCACCTAATAAATTTTACACATGCTCACTTACATGTAATACACATGGCTATTAATGGGATTTCAAAAAAAATGAGGCCGTGGTGTATGAATTCTCCCCCCACATGCATGCCATGGTCATGATAGGGTGTGCATAAAGTTTGGAATCATTTGATGGGACCGGCAAGGAAAACCTCTTTCAGACTTGAACTCCTGCAGACCCGAATGGTCCGGCTTGTACATGGTGCATGTGGGGGCATGCATGAAGATGACCCCAACTTTTGGGAGCATGTGGGCATGGCCAATGTCCCCCCCCCCCCCCTGCAAGGTGTGCACGAATTTGGACAAAACGCACGTTGCCTCATGCCGGGGCAGTGTTCTAGGGTTTTTTTCGTCCACCTCCAAATCAACTGAACTTTTGCACACATGATCTCTTGGACAAACAAAGCTAGGTTTCCAACATTTTATATTTTTTTAAATTTTTCTTAATTTATAATGACCTCTAGACTGACTGGTTAAAATATCGGTCTATACCTCAAGGGGCATTGTAATTTTTTTTTCAATTTTTATTTGATAGCCATCTTTGGCACATGTAGGTCACCATGTACAAGAAAATTTGGGTGATTTGGAGGTGGTGGAAAAAATCACTTTTGTTCAAAAACTGGCTTAAGTTTAGACCAAATGGTCCCTCCAGAATGCGGGCATTTTTTCGACCACCTCCAAATCACCTCAATTTTGGCAGACGTGATCTCTTGGACAAACACAGCTAGGTTTCCAAAGTTTTATTTTTTTTGAATTTTTTTTATTAATTTATAATGCCCTCTAGACTGACTAGTCAAAACATCGGTCTATACCTCAAGGGGGCATTGTAAAATATATTATTTTCACAATTTCTTTCATAGGCATCGTTGGCACATGTAGGTCACCATAAACATCGGCGGCCACTTCTTGGACGGCATCTGCCGCGGTGTTCGCGGCCTCGACCACAACTCCGTGCGCAGCGGTGGCAGCGCCACGACCTTGCGCCATCGAAGCCTAACAGAACCCGCCGGAGAGAGGGAGGCGGTGGGATTGAGCGAGTAGGTGCGGTGGCGGTGCGATGGAGACGTGGGGGAGACGATGCGACAAGGAGAGAGGGAGTGAGCCGATTTGGGGGGGGGGGGGGAACGGTGGGGGCGATGCGGCCGGTGGTGGTTCCCCTCCCTCTTCTAGGACGGGACGTTTTTGAAAGTTTTCGTGCGTCGCGTGGCCGCATGGCAAGCCCACGACGGTCGCACGTGACAAGGGAAAACGAAACGCCCACGTACAATACATGTATACCCTCAGTGTACAAAAGTAATCGGGCCGGTGCGGGCTCGTATAGGGCTCTACGCGCACTCTACGATCTCTACGCGCGCTCTCCACGGGCATAAAAAGACGATCGTGCCCCTCTTCACGAATCGTTTTTGACAGATCTCGGCCGTCCTTGTGTTTCACGCGCCGAAGGTTCATTCCGGGGGGCAGCACCGGAGCAGAAACGGATGTAAACAGAGGTTTATGCAACGTATTTCTGAGGAGGACATGTAGCGGTAACACTGTAATCGTAGATGTCATGAAGGTCGTGGTACAAATCACGGATTTAATACTACAAGGTGGCTAAATTGAAAAGGCAAGAATGGAAATTTCGCTCCGTAGAAATGTCTCAATATTTTCCTCTCTGCCTCCTCCACCCATAGATTGCAACCTATTTTCATCCCACGAAAGCCTACTGCTGCAACTGGGAATCAAGACCAAGGATTTTACATTATACTGGAAATTGGAGCGGGTGGTTGGAATCGTTGTCGCCACCCGAAGGATGTCACCGACGAGCGTGCCTACTGGGCGGAGAGGACGGCAAGGCGCCGCGCGGAGCGGGCGGACTGGCATCGGCGGAAGGCATTGGTGAATGCGCAGTGCGATATCGTTGAAGCAAGTGGGAGGTCGATCTTCACGTCAGACGATGAACGTTGGGACGACATATGGCTCGATACCTCGGACAACACCCACGAGGATGATGATGGTGATGATGGTAGCGACTTGAAGTAGTTTCTATCTATGTATGCCGTAGTAGTTTCTATCTAGTTGCACCGTTGTTCTATCTATCTATGCTTTCGAACTATCAATCTAGTTGCACCGATGTAAAATACCTTTGTATCTTTTTTATCTATGCAATTTAAAAAATGTTGTAGAATGAGCGCACGCTGCTGGAGCGGAGCGCGCGCGCTGCTTTTTAGCGCGGCTGCTGGAGTCAGCGCTGCGCGCCGCGTGAAACCAGGCGATAGGTGCGCGGCAAAGAAGTTTTTAGCGCGCGGCGCGTTCGGAGCCTGTTGGAGATGCTCTTACGCACAGTACGCATCACACATGTACTCAACCGATAACACTTTGAACCGCACGCCCCTGATACGTCTCAAACTTGAACTATAATTTTTGTCATGTTTATGCCATATTTTGTATCATACATACTTTCATACAACATTTTATCACTCTCTTTGGACAAACATATTATTGCGAGATTCGCAAAAAAACATATTATTGCGAGAGTGTCAACTATTCTTTTTTTACTTTACGAGGAAATGTATTTATGAAGTGATAAAAATCAGAAAAAATCACGATGAAGATTTTCATAATAAGGAGAACACCGTGGAGGCAACACCAAGCAAAGGGGAGCTGCCGGGACCAACAAGCCCCCACTCTCCCGCGCCCAGGTCTGAGCCACGCTACTAGGGTGTGTGGGTCCCACTGGTACCCCTCCAACGCCTCGGTGACCCTCCGTGTACATACCCCCAAAAACAACAGATGTATTTATTGAAGAATCCAGACGCCGCCACCTCGTTTGGAATGAGGAATTCCAATATGAAGTCCTTTTCCGACACTTTGAGGGAGGGGGAATTATATCTGTAGCCATCTTCATCAACCTTATTGTCTCGCGGGCCACATTGATGGCGTTCCTCTCTATGTCGAAGCAAACATGAATGGCTACAAGCAACAGATAATCATTGTGTTGTAGGACATATTGTTTCCTGGAATCAGTAGGCTATTTTTTTAGTGCATACAAAGATAACATGCCATTTGGAATCGTTAAGGCCACCTCATGACTAAGGGGGTGATGGGTGGTGTTGATGTAGATTCGAGCATGTCACTCATTCCACAAATTCAGATGGTATATGATGCCATAACATTGAGCATTGTTCTGGTTTTTAGTGTATGCTCGTCTCCCACAAGCTTGGCAACTCGGTGTTGAGTGTAGAAGACAAGGTTGAGCCGGAGAAGTGGTAGCAGAGCACACATTTGTAGCCAAACCTCTTTCAAGAAAGGGCAATTATGGCTCAAGTACGATGCAAATTCCCAAAATGAATGAATGAGTATATAGCTAATGTGCTCACGAGCCTTCATCAGTCTTTAAAGGATACACTACCCTGTGGTCTTCCTGTAGCCTTTAAGTTATCAGGATAGTAATAGCGGCCAAAGAAACACATATGGAGTCAAGGATCCCAAGCGAGATAATGATCACAAGAACAATGAGTTGGATCAATCCACTGAGAAATATGAATGGGAGGCATTTGGAAACACATCATCTTGAGAAATAATATGAGACATATGGATAGATGTAGTTCACATGTTTCGGGGGACAGAAGGTAGCGACAATATTCACATAATCACAACTGCACTGGAAAGGGCGGTACACATCAGCGGACAGTAGCTCTACAACAAGGTGGCTACGTAGCTAGAAAATTAGAAAGGGGAGAAGAGTAATTTCATATTCTAAAAGTTGGATCAATATTTGCGGGATGCGTCCCGGGAGCAATCTTTGGCTCATTTGTTCTTTGTGGTAGCCTCCCCTTCCTAGTAAATTCATGTCTCATCAAACAAATTAGAACATATCTTTTCCCGCTTGTAGCTGGCAAAGGAAAAGCAAAAAAGGACACACCTGCTCCATTCAAAACGTGTATGCAAAAGCACCCATGCGAAAACTTGTGAACATATTCAATTTGGATTTTCAAATTTTTAACAAGCCATAACTTTTGAACAGAACATCTAAATTAAGATCCGCTTTCACCATTGGAATCCTTGCGACGTGCTCTTCAAAACTAGATCCACATGGGTTTCTTTTGATAACTTTTATTTTGTAATTTAGTCCCTTCTAGGAGAAATTGCCTAGCAGTCAATGCGCAACTTTTCCTCCTGCCTGTTGATGTCAACTACGCAACCTTGTTCTTGTAGACTTTGTTGAGCCTCCAAGCGCAGGGTTTCGTAGGACAACAACAAATTTCGCTCAAGTGGATGACATGAGGTTTACCAATCCAGAGAGGTGTAGGATGAAGGTGGTTCCATTTGGGAGTGTGTGACTATGAGCTAGTGAGCTCACTATTAAAGATGATTGATGAGGTAACAAAGTGAATCATACTAATAACTTTAGACAGCAGTGATCGGCTTTCTTTTTCATCGAATCGGGAGCTTTATTAATGAACTAACATCTGGTTACAATCGGCTCGTAGGCAAGGAATAAGAAACTCAGGGCTAACATCAAGCCAACTCTCTGTTCCTTCAAGAGAACAAGCAAAGCGAGCACACTGATGAGCTGGGGCATTAGCATCCCTACTAACATGAGTAACCGATAAAGAAGCAAAAGTAGCTCCGATCTCCTCTTATTCTTCGAATATAGGCGCTGCAATTGACCAAGAATTGTTCCGTGACTTCTAGAGATTGACAAGTTCCAAACAGTCAATCTGCACTAAGACATGTGAGAATCCGCGAAGTTGTGCGAAGATCATCCCTTCTCGAAGTGCTAAAAGCTCAGCTGTAAAAGGGTCTGAAACTCCATGCAACGGTTTACTCCACGCGCCCAGAAACACTAAGTGTGAGCGAGCCACAGCCCCCGCTCCTCCCCTCATGTGTTCTACACTCACTGCACCATCAGTATTGATGGTAATTCAGCCCGGATCGGGCGGTCTCCAGCATTGATTGGGTGTCATTTTTCTCCGACCTGATGGTAACTCCAAAATTGCCAGAGTCTCATGAACCCATTTGATGGCTTGAATGGGATCATACGCCTCACGATCATGAGTCCACCGATTTCTCGATGACCAGATTGTGTGCATACTTGTATTGATTTTGCATCTCTCCTCTTGAGTAAACCTCTGGTCAAGCAAGATGTCGCTACCCCAAGTGTTCGGGTGCAGCCTTGGAAGGTGCAACTAAAACCGATCGTTGGCTGCCACCCAAAACTTCCTAGCATGTGCATAGCTTATCAAAGCATGCAAAAGATCTTCATTCATAGCCTTGCAAACCCCACATAGTGAATTATGTTTAATATGTCTGTGTTGCAAGGTACTTGAGTCAGGTAGAATGCGTCGGAGCACCCTCCACCAAAAAACTTGAACTTTGGGAACCACATCTAGTTTCCACAAGGCCGTCCACAACTGTTTATTTGCCGATGAAGATTCCGTAATCGTCCCTTCCTCTAGAGAACTGATCTCGTTTTGAGTCACCTGAGATCGATACGCAGATTTTACAGAGTAGATGCCCGACTTTTCCAAAGCCCAAGCTAATGTGTCCTCGCCACCAGCAGGGTTCATAGGGATATTCAGTATTGCCTCTGCATCCGGGTGCAGAAAATTTTGACGGACAACATCCACATTCCAATTTCCTGTGTAGTTGTCGATCAAGTCAGAAACCCTCTCCACTTTATCTAAGCCAATTCTGCCCATTGGTTTCAGGTTAACAGTATTAGAAATCCAACTGCCCGTCCATGTGGAAATGGTTGAACCATCCCCCACTCGCCTTATGAGGCCAACATCCAGAGCTTTTCTTCCCGCCACAATGGCCTTCCAGGTCGCCGATGATCGAGTCGGAGCTGTTGCATTGAGAAAATATGTATGAGGAAAATATTTGCCTTTGAGTACTCTCGCACAAAGTGTCTCTGGATTAGTAAGAAGGTGCCAGCCATGTTTCCCGAGCATAGCAAGATTGAAGAGGTGCAAATCTCGAAAACCCATGCCATCCTTAATCTTTGGTGCTGCAAGTTTGTCCCATGAGATCTAGTGAAGGGAGAGTTTGTCGATGGAGCTCCCCCACGAGTACTTGGCCCTACATGATCTAATTGTCACATCCCTAGCTTCTGGTAATGCACTAGGCTAGCCTCATGTGTGCATCATGTTTAATATAGAAAGAAACTTGAAACGGGGATTGCCTAAACCCCTAGCATCAAAGGAATTCACTAGGTTCACCTAAAATATTTTCAGTAAATCCAAATGGCTTTCAAAAATGTTCATCATTTATGGAAAATGCTGTAAACAGTAACCAGAGGTGATGCACATTTTTCCATGACTTATTTGGGCTCTGAATTAAATCATACTCTATTTGCATTTGGGCATTTAAATGCCATAAAATATTTTAAATGCTCAAATAATCATAAACTAAAATGTTTACTGTTGGTTATATTCTAAACAGTAGCCATGATTAGTTTCATGATTTTTGGAAATGCCCTGGCATTTTAATAAAGTCCTAAAGTAACAGCAACATAGAAAACAGTAGAAAAATAGAATAGGAAGGAAACCCACCTAACTTACCTGGCAGCCCACCCGCAGCCCAACACTCTGCAGCCCAGCAGCAGCCCAGCCCACCGCAGCCGCCACCGTCTTCAACCTCCTGCCAGTAGGTACTGGTTGGAGGGCGTGTGCCCGACGCACGCGCACACGCGCCGGCCACCTCCTGCTTGCCTGCTCGCCGCTGGATTCACCCGAGGGCGCCACGCACCCTCCCTCGACCCTCTGCACCTCCTCCCTCCTTGCAGCTCTCTCCCCTCCCCTCTCTCTCACCCACCGAGCGGAGCTCGTCGCCACCGTCGCCGTTCACCATGGCCACCGCCTCCCCCTCGCCTCACCGACGCGCCAGTAGCTCCGCCACTTCGTCCTCAACCCCCTCGCTGAGATACACCACGCCGGACGCCTCGAAGCGCCGCCCCCGACGCCTTCTTCTTCCTCGGGTCGCCGAGATCGCCTCCGCCGCCCCGCTCGCTCCGGTTCCTCCCCGACCTCGCCGTTTGCTTCACTGCAGCTGCCGTGACCCACTGACCATCCTCCCCCTCTCCGTTCTCTCTGCCACTCGCCGTAGTCGTCGCACCAAGCACACCCGCACGCGCCGCCGCCTGAGCTCCTCGTCGATGTGGCTCCGGCCACGCAACGGCACAGCCGTCCTGTCCACCGACCTCGACGCGTCGCGTAGGGCCCGAAGATGCCTCGCACGCGCCGACTCGTCCGCCGTAGCCTCGACCCCGAGCTCACCCAAGCTCCGGCAACCGCCGAGGTCATCGCCGATAATAACTCCGGCCACCCCAGGCCCAACCGCCACCACTACTCGATGCGGATGTGCGTCTGCATCACGTAGATGCCCTCCGCCGGCCGTTTGGTCGCCGGAGACGCAAACCCGAGGCTCGCCGCCGCGGCTGGCCTCGCCAGCGTCAAGTCGCCGGTGGGGTTGACCCCGCTGACCAGGGGTTTGACCTCCCCAGGGTCCCTCACGTGTGGGCCCAGGCCCCTGCTTAATTAGTGTTAGGTTTAATTAGTGTTAAATTAACTTAGTTAATTAGATGAGCCAGTGACATGTGGGCCCAGGCCCTAATTAACCTAGGTTAGTGCTAACCTAACACTAACTAACTCTGTTAGTTAGTTGTTACACCGACATGTGGGTCCCAGCCGTCAGGTTTGACCTGGGCTGGCGCCTTTGACCTGCTGACGTCACCCTGACGTCATGCTGACGCAGTTAACCTTTTTCTGGATTTATTCTTATTCAGGAAATTCCAGAAAATAGCTAAAACTTCTAAAGTTCATAGAAATTAATCTGTAACTCAGAATGAAATAAGTTATATATGAAAAATGATCAGAAAAATCCAATCTATCCATCTGTACTGGTTTCATGCATGTTTAAGCAACTTAACATTGCTGTTTAGCTCAAAACATGTTAATGCACTTTATAAACCCATAACTTGAGTTTGTATTTGAATCTTTGATTCAAATGAGCTCAAACCACCCTGGTTGTAGATGCATTAGCCCAAGACACTCATTTTGCCTTGTAATATTCATGCATCATATTGTTGTATTGCATTGATTGCCTTTGACTCTACGTTGCTTCGATGATGTGATCGATGACACCGACGGAGAACTACACTATCTTCGGAAGTGTCAGGCAAGCAAAACCCCCTTGTTCATTCTGATACAATCCTACTCTCTCGCTCCTGCTCTCTTTTACTGCATTAGGACAACAACGATTCAATTGTTAATTACATGCTGCGGTAGTTGAACCCCTTTCCTCTGCATGACCTGTCATTGCCACAGTAAATAGATGAAACCCACTAGCATGAGTAGGAGTTGTTTGAGCCCTGATGTGCCTACTCATTCATGCTTGTTTGTCATGCCTGCTACTGCTTAGAGTTGAGTCAGGTCTGATTCATCGAGGATGAATTGGAGGTGTGTGAACATGTATTACTGTTGAGAGCTAAGTGTGTGAACACGATTTGGTAAAGGTATCGATGAGAGGCCATGTAGGAGTACATGGTGGGTTGTTTCATTGAAGTCGTCCTTAGTAACTAAGTTCTGTGTTTGTGATCCTTGATCAGCTACTACCACACATTGGGATCCTTAATTGACTCTCTCAGCTTCTTAACCACCCTTGTCCTCTGTCCAGGAGTTGCAAGTAGTTTCTGGTGTTAGTAGTATGCTGGAGGCCGTGCGCAGCGCTAACCCGAGGGGTGGGCTGTGATGCGGTAGGCACGTGGCCGGGCATGCCGGGCGCCCGTTTGGTGTCTCAGAACCCTGTACACATCGTTCAGGGCCGTATGTGGAATCCTCGGCCGGACTCCCTGCGGATGGAACCTGAATTGGCGATAAACCTGGACTAGAGACTTGAGTGTTTAGGTACGCCGTGGCCGACACCCTCGCTGGGCTTCCGCTTGAAGGTTGCCGAGTAAATGTCGTGTAAACGGCGATAAGTGGTGAGAGCATGTGTGAAGAAGTACACCCCTGCAGGGTTAACATCATCTATTTGAATAGCCGTGTCCGCGGTAAAGCTGGGTTGCCTGTACAGTTCATAGACAAGTGAAAGTGGATACTCTAAAACTCGCAAGATAAGCGTGAGTGCTATGGATGGCCTTCTCGTAGGGAGACGGAAGCGGATCCATAGTGGTGTATTGATATGGTGAATATGTGGACTCGTGTGCACCACCTCAAAAGAGTTACTTGCAGTCATAGTTTAGGATAGCCACTGAGTCAAAGCTGGCTTGCTGCAGTCAAACTCCACCACCCCCTTTGTTGATACTGATGCGTATGTAGCTAGTTCTGATGTAAGTCTTGCTGGGTACATTTGTACTCACGTTTGCCTATTTTATGTTTTGCAGAGAGACGTCAGTCTCGCTAGTAGTTCCGTGTGGACTTCGACGTTTAGCTTGTTACCTCAGCTACGATCTTGTGCCCTCGGCAAGGTCTTGTAGATAGTCAGGCTTCTCAGCCTTCTTCATTTGTAGTTGTCTGTACTCAAACAAGTTAAGCTTCCGCATGTGCTTGTTGCTTGTATGCTCTGTATGTTGGGGTCATGAGACCCATGTTTGTAATACTTGGCTCCTCGGAGCCTAATGAATAAATACTTGAGTCGCAGAGTTATGTTGTGATGCCATGTTGTATTTACACATATCGAGCATACTGTGTGTATGATTGAAATGCTTGGTATGTGTGGGATCCGACAACCTAGTTGTTTATCCTTGGTAGCCTCTCTTATGAGGAAATGTAGTCTTGTGCTTCCATGAGCCATAGTAGTCCGTTACAGCCCGGTTCACCGGAGTCCTGCTAGCCCAGCACTACTGCTCCGAAACACTTGACTGGCCGGCATGTGATTCACTTCATTCCTGTGTCTGTCCCTTCGGGGAAATGTCACGCGGTGGAATCCGGAGTCCTGCCTAGCCTGCTACAGCCCGGGTTCCCGGAGTCCTGTTAGCCCAGTGCTACAGCCCGGATTCGCACGCTGCTGACCGACATGCTCGATGTTGATTCATGTATGCCTGTCCCCGTAAGTTAGTGCCACTTTGGGTTCACGACTAGTCATATCGGCCCGGGTTCTCTGTCATATGGATGCTAGCGACACTATCATATACGTGAGCCAAAAGGCGCAAACGGTCCCGGGCCATAGCAAGGCGACACCCGTGGGGATACCGTGCGTGAGGCCGCAAAGTGATATGAGGTGTTACAGGCTAGATCGGTGTGACTTAGAAGCGGGGTCCTGACACTAATGCTCTTGCACACCTTTTTTTTTGAGAAGGAAACAACTCATACTGAAAACTGGAATTGCTTGGACTATCGTCTTTAGAAGAGTCTCCCTTGCCGCACAAGCCATATTTCTTTCTGACCAACCTCGCATTTGGAGCGACATCTTTCAACGATGTGCTCAAAAGTGTCACTCGTAATTCTGCCAATTGCAGTTGGGAGCCCCACGTAGCGTTCCGAAAAACCTTCAACATTAATCCTGAGCGCATGTTTCAAAGTCTGACGAAGGGGCTGTGAAGTATTAGCACTGAAATACACCGAGCTCTTCTCCCGGTTGACTGCCTGTCCAGAGCACTCGGCATAAATCTGGAGAATCTCATTAAGTCTGTCTGCGCTCCGTGTTTGTGCGCTGATAAAGGTCAAACTATCATCAGCGAACAGTAAATGATTCACCCAAGGTGCATGAACACTTACCCTAATTCCTTTGTCAATATATGCACCACCAAAATTATTCAGAAGAGAAGTGAGGCCCTGTGCACATAATAGGAATAGGTATGGTGATGCGGGGTCACCCTGGCGAAGGCCCCTTGATGGAGAAAAATACGGTAGGCGCTCACCATTGACCTTGATTGTGAACCTAACCGAGGTCACGCATTTCATAATCATCCGCACAAAGTTCCCCCCGCAACCCATCTTTAAAAGCATAGCCCCGAGGTAATGCCATTCAACTCTATCGTAGGCTTTGAGCATATCAAGCTTCACTGCACAACATGCATTCTTGTCTTTTTTCCTCCGCGTGATAGCATGAACACTTTCGTATGCGACAAGCACATTGTCCGTTATCAAGTGTCCCAGAACAAATGCGCTTTGTTCTTCTCCAATTAGTTCATCCAATATATCCCTCAATCTGTTTGCAATAGCTTTCACTGCAATTTTATATGACACTGGGCATAGGGCAATAGGACGGTATTGAGAAATTTTCTGTGGATGTCTAACCTTGGGGATCAATGTGATTGTCGTATCATTTAGACCTAGTGGTAATTGACCCCCATTTAAAAAACCCAGAACGGCCTGTGTGATATCATCTCCCAGGATGTCCCAGTGACGCTGATAAAATCCTGTCGTGAAGCCATCGACTCTAGGGGCTTTCGATGGTGCTATATCAAACAACGCTCGGTTTACTTCTTCCGCTTCATATGGGTTTTCCAAGTGCTCATTCATTGGATCAGTAACGCTTGGTTGTACATGGTTCAGTAACTTCCATCGGTCTGTACCCTTGAGTTTGATACAGTGCCTGATAGACTCTGGTTCTTCTAGAATCTGGCCATTGTTGTTCTCCAGTGTGGTAATTCGATTGACTCTCTTGCGTTGGGCGGTCTGAGCTTGAAAGTAGCCGGTATTGCGGTCACGCTCATGCAACCAAAGTACACGCGATCGCTTCTTAAGCCATATTTCTTCTTGTCGCATAGCTTCTCGTAGTTGCGATGCAACTGCTAGTTCCTCCTCTGAAGGCCCCCGTCCCATTGAGGAGCATCTCAGCCGATCTAGTCTTTTCTGCAGAGTACGAACTTTCTTTGACAGATTGCCAAACTCACGTTCGCCCCAAGAGCCCAGATCCTTTTGAACTACTGCCAAAGCATCAACAATTCCATGCAAACCTCCTTGTCCAGCACCGGACCTCCAGATATTACGTATTAGCTGGTCGTACTGACCATGAGATTGCCAAAAATTCTCATACCGAAAGCATCGATTTGTCCACGCCCAACTGCTCGCATTGCTTGATCTCAGTTCGGCAACGACAAAACAGTGGTCCGACTAAACACTGCTGGTGTGTTTAATACTTGCATATTTGAATATATTCAAGAAAGCCCCATTCACCAGAGCACGATCAAGCCAAGCTTTGACATTCGCAGCACCGGCTTGTCTATTATCCCATGTGTAGGGTACTCCCCTCCATCCCAAATTCTGGAGAGAGCAATCATCAACTATTAAGTAGCCACCTCGATTACTCGGACCGTTCTGACCTAAACACAATGTTGATCTTGGAGCATGTTAGTTCGTGATGTAACATTACTTAGATCTATAAAGCACTCTATTATCGAATGACTTGTATACCATTAAACATGGATTGTAAAACCACACGCCAGAGTGATCTCCTAGGCTGCTGTGTGCGGCCTTCCGTCTGAATACAATGGTAGCTCACTGTATCCAAACGGGGGTGCCACAATGAGAAACAAGAAAATATACGGGTCTATTGGTAAGACGTGACAAGCTATTCGGCCAACACGACTAACGGATTGGCTGATAAGAGTGAGTTCTAACCGACAAATCATTTTGTCGAACCCTATAACGTCTATCGAAAGGCCATGTCCGTGGGTGCCATATCGGCCTGCTGACCGATGACCGTTGAAGGCCATGTCCTTTTTTGCGGAAAAGACCCCAGATCTATTAAGGAGAGCTAGTGATACAAACCCCAACAAAGAAAGAAATTACAAACGGGTCCCTGGGGAGCCGACCACCCACACACTCCACCGCAAGCTGATGGCGCGCCGCCGCTGTCGCCGCCACCGCACCCACCCTGGGCCGGCGTGACCTTAGAATCTGCGGACGAACTGTGTGCAAGCGGGAAGTCTTCAGACACAGGTCCAGATGGACCAATACGCCGGAGCCGTAGCAGCCAACAGGCATCACCGGCACCACCTTGCCTTCTCCCTCACGGATGGGCCCGAGGGAAGCAGATCTGGAATCGCATCTCCTAAACATCCTCCCAAGCTTGACGATGGCGCCGGATGGAGCACCACCGCGACAAAAGGACAAGCCGGTGCGGAAATGGAGAAGTTCTAGTTTGGAGTTAATTTGCGAAACAAGCCAAAGCTCTTCCATTCGTTGTATTATGGAAAAGTTTTACAGCCTAATATGGATCAAAAGTGGAAAAGTCTTAGTAGAAGAAAGATAGCACTATGCTACTCTCTTGCAAGAATCAGGGGTGCCACCTCCTTTGCAATCTTGAAGGCCGTTGCAAGGGGGCTGGAGGCGGCGGGATCTTCGAATCCCAAGAATTTCACTCCTTCCACAAAATAGAGATGGTGTGTGAGGTTATAATGGGAGCATGGCTCTGTAATTTTGTACAAGATCCAAATGCACCATCTCCCACAAGAATTGATATTCAGTATTGAGCGTACGTGCCAAGGTTAGGTGGGGACAACGGAGCAGAGCACATAAGTGTAGCCAAACCTCTTTGGAGAAAGGGAAATAAAGCTTCGGGTACAATGCAGACTCCAATATTTGGTCATAAAATTAATTGATGGATAGCTAATGTGCTCAACAGCATTTCTCGCTCTGAGCATGACCAACACTTATAAGACGCAGAGTCGCTACTTCTTGTAGCCTCTACCTATGTTATACAAACAGCCAAACAAACATGAACAGAGTCGTGGCGCTAGAGAGGGGACATTGTAGTGAGAATTGTGATGGGTTGGAACGATGTAATTGTTTGAGAAATATGGATGAGACACATATGGAAACATATCTTCTCCAAAAATCATATACTCCCTCCATCCAGCTTAATTGATTGCAGCAATTTAATTGGCTACATGCATGCTCTTAGCTATAATAGCTTGCATGCCTGGTCGGGCGTATTGACCGGAGCGATTTTACTGGATGCATGCTCCTAGTTGTAATTAACTCGGCAAACTGGAGTAGAATGGAGGCAAAATACTCTCAATGTAATTGCTGCGGCCATGTAAATTCAAATGGTTTACCGTGTTCATGGGCCCCTTTAATCCTAGCTGGAGGAAGTAACATGTAAAAAGAGGTTTATGTCACGTATTTCTGAGGAGGGCATGTAGCGGTAGCGCTAAGGTAATGGAAGAAGACATGAGTATTCTAGTACAAATCAGGGACAAACTACTACAAGGTGACTAAATTGAAGAGGGAAGAAGAGAAATATCACTTCATAAAAAATGGCTAAATATTTTCCTCTCCAATTCGAAGTGCAATAATAGTTGATGGCTAAATTTTAAGTCATGTTCATAAAAACACTTTGAATTGTAAGTCACTGATACATCTCAAAGGTAACTATAATTTTTTTTGTCATGTTCATGGCATATTTGTTGCACTTATACACACTTCTATACAACGTTTTTCACTTTTTTGGACCGACATATTATTGCCAGACTGGCAAATGTTGTTTTCTGCTTTACAGAAAAAGGTATTTTACGAGGTGATAAAAATCATAAAACATCCTGACTGAGATTTTCAGAATAAGGAGAACACTATGGAGCCAAGAACCGGCCAAGACGGGCTGTCCGGGCTAACAAGTCATCAATGCCCGGCGCCCAGGTCTAGGGAATGCTACTAGGGCATGTGGGGCCTACAGGTACACTTTGAACGCATATTTGGCCCTCTGTCTATATACCCCAAAAACATTAAATCTATTGTCAAAGAATTTTTGTGTCGCTACCTCAACTCGAATGAGGCTATCCAATCTATAGTCCTTTTCTGATACTCTGTGGAAGGGAAAAGTATATCCAGAGCCATTTTCATCAACCATATATATTGTGTCATGGACCGTATGGATGTGCTTCCTCTATGTGCCAAAGCAAACATGAATGGCTAGAATTGTAGAGGCCATGGTGACACATAGAATTGGTGGCAGAGCACATGTGTAGCCAGCCCTCTTTCGAGAAAGGGCAATTAAGGCTCAAGTACGATGTAAATTCCGAAAATGAGTGAAATTAATATATAGATAATGTACTCATCAACCTTCACCGGTCTATAAAAGACATACTACTCTTTGTGGTCTTTCTGTAGCCTTCACGCTATCAGGATAGTACTACCAGCCGAACGAACAAATATGGAGTCAAGGATCCCAAACAAGAGAGCAGTGAAAAAAAACAATAGCTTGGATCAATGAACTCAATTGAGAAATATGAATGGGAGGCATTTGTAAACACATCATCTTGAAAAATTATAAGGGAAATATGGATAAGTGCAGTTAACCGGTTTCGGAGGAGGAAAGGTAGCGGAAACATTGAGATAATCACAGCTGCATGGGAGGGGTGGGTACATGTTAGCGGACACTAGCGCTACTACAAAGTGGCTACGTAGCTAGAGAAATTGGAAAGGGGAGAAGAGGAATTTCACATTCTAAAAACTGGATCAATTTTTGCCTCGCAGCTGACTCCTCAACCCCGAGATTGCCACCATTTTCACCTCACGGATGGGGAGTATTACTGTTGGGGAACGTAGCAGAAATTCAAAATTTTCTACGCATCACCAAGATCAATCTATGGAGTTTACTAGCAACGAGAGGGAAGGAGTGCATCTACATACCCTTGTAGATCGCGAGCGGAAGCGTTCAAGAGAACGGGGTTGATGGAGTCGTACTCGTCGTGATCCAAATCACCGATGATCCTAGCGCTGAACAGACGGCACCTCCGCGTTCAACACACGTACGGAGCAGCGACGTCTCCTCCTTCTTGATCCAGCAAGGGGAAAGGGGAGGTTGATGAAGATCCAGCAGCATGACGGCGTGGTGGTGGAAGTAGCAGGATTCACACAGGGCTTCGCCAAGCGCTGCGGGAGGAGGGAGATGTGTCACGGGAGGGAGAGGGAGGCGCCAGGGCTTGGATTGTTGCTGCCCTCCCTCCCCCCCACTATATATAGGGCCAAGGGAGAGGGGGGGCGCAGCCTTGGCCCTTCCTCCAAGGAAGGGTGCGGTCAGGGAGGAGTCCATCCTCCCCAAGGCACCTCGGAGGTGCCTTCCCCCTTTAGGACTCTCCCTTTATCTTATCTCTTGGCGCATGGGCCTCTTGGGGCTGGTTCCCTTGGCCCATATAGGCCAAGGCGCACCCCCCACAGCCCATGTGGCCCCCCGGGGGCTGGTGGACCCCTTGGTGGACCCCCGGACCCCTTTCGGCACTCCCGGTAGAATACCGATAAAGTGCGAAACTTTTCCGGCGACCAAAATAAGACTTCCCATATATAAATCTTTACCTCCGGACCATTCTGGAACTCCTCGTGACGTCCGGGATCTCATCCGGGACTCCGAGAAACTTTCGGGTTACCGCATACTAATATCTCTATAACCCTAGAGTCACCGAACCTTAAGTGTGTAGACCCTACGGGTTCGGGAGACAGGCAGACATGACCGAGACGACTCTCTGGTCAATAACCGACAGTGGGATCTGGATACCCATGTTGGCTCCCACTTGCTCCTCGATGATCTCATCGGATGAACCACGATGTCGAGGATTCAATCAATCCCGTATACAATTCCCTTTGTCTATCGGTATGGTACTTGCCCGAGATTCGATCGTCGGTATCCCGATACCTTGTTCAATCTCGTTACCGGCAAGTCTCTTTACTCGTTCCGTAACTCACATCATCCCGTGATCAACTCCTTGGTCACATTGTGCACATTACGATGATGTCCTACCGAGTGGGCCCAGAGATACCTCTCCGTTTACACGGAGTGACAAATCCCAGTCTCGATTCGTGCCAACCCAACAGACACTTTCGGAGATACCTGTAGTGCACCTTTATAGCCACCCAGTTACGTTGTGACGTTTGGTACACCCAAAGCATTCCTACGGTATCCGGGAGTTGCACAATCTCATGGTCTAAGGAAATGATACTTGACATTAGAAAAGCTCTTAGGAAACGAACTACACGATCTTGTGCTAGGCTTAGGATTGGGTCTTGTCCATCACATCATTCTCCTAATGATGTGATCCCGTTATCAACGACATCCAATGTCCATGGTCAGGAAACCGTAACCATCTATTGATCAACGAGCTAGTCAATTAGAGGCTTACTAGGGACATGGTGTTGTCTATGTATCCACACATGTATCTGAGTTTCCTATCAATACAATTTTAGCATGGATAATAAACGATTATCATGAACAAGGAAATATAATAATAACCAATTTATTATTGCCTCTAGGGCATATTTCCAACAGTCTCCCACTTGCACTAGAGTCAATAATCTAGTTCACATTACCATGTGATTAACACTCACAGGTCGCATCACCATGTGACTAACATCCAAAGAGTTTACTCGAGTCAACAATCTAGTTCACATCACTATGTGATTAACACTCAATGAGTTCTGGTTTGATCATGTTATGCTTGTGAGAGAGGTTGTAGTCAACGGGTCTGAACCTTTCAGATCCGTGTGTGCTTTACGAATATCTATGTCATCTTGTGGATGCTACCACGCGCTACTTGGAGCCATTTCAAATAACTGCTCTACTATACGAATCCGGTCTACTACTCAGAGTCATCCGGATTAGTGTCAAAGTTCGCATCGACGTAACCCTTTACGACGAACTCCCTTTCACCTCCATAATCGAGAAAATTCCTTGGTCCACTAGATACTAAGGATAAGTTCGACCGCTGTCATGTGATCCATTCCCGGATCACTATTGTACCCCTTGACCAACTCATGGCAAGGCACACTTCATGTGCGGTACACAACATAGCATACTGTAGAGCCTACGTCTAAAGCATAGGGGACGACCTTCGTCCTTTCTCTCTCTTCTGCTGTGGTCAGGTCTTGAGTCTTACTCAATACTCACACCTTGTAAAACAGCCAAGAACTCCTTCTTTGCTGATCTATTTTGAACTCTTTCAAAATCATGTCAAGGTGTGCGTTCTTTGAAAGTATCATCAGGCATCTTGATCTATCTCTATAGATCTTGATGCCCAATATGTAAGCAGTTTTATCCAGGTCTTCCTTTGAAAAACTCCTTTCAAACAACCCTTTATGCTTTCCGAAATTTTACATCATTTCGGATCAACAATATGTCATTCACATATACTTATCAGAAATGTTGTAGCGCTCCCACTCACTTTATTGTAAATACAAGTTTCTAACAAACTTTGTATAAACCCAAAAACTTCGATCACTCCATCAAAGCGTATATTCTGACTCCGAGATGCTTGCTCTAGTCCATGGAAGGATCGCTGGAGCTAGCATACCTTTTAGCATCCTTAGGATCGACAAAACCTTTCTGATTGTATCACATACAACCTTTCCTTACGAAAACTGGTAAGGAAACTTGTTTTGACATCCATCTGCCAGATTTCATAAATGCAGTTAATGCTAACATGATTCCGACGGACTTAAGCATCGCTACGGATGAGAAAATCTCATCGTAGTCAACTCCTTGAACTTGTTAAAATTCTCTTTGCCACAAGTCGAGCTTCATAGACGGTAACATTACCGTCCACGTCCGTCTTCTTCTTAAAGATCCATTTATCTCAATGGCTTGCCGATCATTGGGCAAGTTCACCAAAGTCCATGCTTTGTTCTGATACATGGATCCTATCTCGGATTTCATGGCTTCTAACCATTTGTCGGAATATGGGCCCACCATCGCTTCTCCATAGCTCGTAGGTTCAGTATTGTCCAACAACATGATATCTTAGACAGGATCACGTACCACTCTGAAGTAGCACGCATCCTCGTCGTCCTACGAGGTTTGGTAGTGACCTGATCCGAAGTTTCATGATCACTATCATAAGCTTCCACTTCAATTGGTGTAGGTGCCACAGGAACAACTTCCTGTGCCCTGCTACACACTAGTTGAAGTGACGGTCCAATAACCTTATCAAGTCTCCACCATCCTCCCACTCAATTCTTTCGAGAGAAACTTTTCCTCGAGAAAGGACTCGTTTCTAGAAGCAATTACTTTTGCTTCCAGATCTGAAATAGGAGGTATACCCAACTGTTTTGGGTATTCTTATGAAGATGTATTTATCCGCTTTGGGTTCGAGCTTATCAGCCTGAAACTTTTTCACATAAGCTTCGCAGCCCCAAACTTTTAAGAAACGACAACTTAGGTTTCTCTAAACAGTGTCGTCTCAACGGAATTGCGTGGTGCCCCTTTTAAAGTGAATGCGGTTGTCTCTAATGCCTAACCCATAAACGATAGTGGTAATTCGATAAGAGACATCATGGTATGCACCATATCCAATAGGGTGCAGTTATGATGTTCGGACACACCATCACACTATGGTGTTCCAGGCGGTATTACTTGTGAAACACTTTCCACAATGTCTTAATTGTGTGCCAAACTCGTAACTCAGATACTCATCTCTATGATCATATCACAGACATTTTATCCTCTTGTCACGACGATCTTCAACTTCACTCTGAAATTACTTGAACCTTTCAATAATTCAGACTTGTGTTTCATCAAGTGAATACACTCAGCATCTACTCAAATCATCTGTGAAGTAAGAACATAACGATATCCACTGCATGCCTCAGCACTCATTGGACTGCATACATCAAAATGTATTACTTCCAATAAGTTGCTCTCTTGTTCCATCTTACTGAAAACGAGGCCTTTCAGTCATCTTGCCCATGTGGTATGATTTGCATGTCTCAAGTGATTCAAAATCAAGTGAGTCCAAACGATCCATCTGCATGGAGTTTCTTCATGCATATATACCAATAGACATGGTTCGCATGTCTCAATCTTTTCAAAAACGAGTGAGTCCAAAGATCCATCTACATGGAGCTTCTTCATGCGTTCTATACCAATATGACTCAAGTTGCAGTGCCACAAGTATGTGGTACTATCATTACTATCTTATATCTTTTGGCATGAACATGTGTATCACTACGATCGAGATTCATTTTAGGTGCAAGACCATTGAAGGTATTATTCAAATAAATAGAGTAACCATTATTCTCCTTAAATGAATAACCGTATTGCGATAAACATAATCCAATCATGTTCAACGCAAACACCAAATCTCGATAGTAGAGGGAGCATGCGATGCTTGATCACATCAACCTTGGAAACACTTCCAACACATATCGTCATCTCACCTTTAGCTAGTCTCCGTTTATTCCGCAGCTTTTATTTCGAGTTACTAACACTTAGCAACCGAACCGGTATCTAATACCCTAGTGCTGCTAGGAGTACTAGTAAAGTACACATTCATATAATGTATATCCAATATACTTCTGTCGACCTTGTCTGCCTTCTCATCTACCAAGTATCTAGGGTAGTTCGGCTTCAGTGACCGTTCCCCTCATTACAGAAGCACTTAGTCTCGGGTTTGGGTTCAACCTTGGGATTCTTCACTAGAGCAGCAAATGTTTTGCTGTTTCATGAAGTATCCCTTTTGCCCTTGCCCTTCTAGAAACTAGTGGTTTTACTAACCATCAACAATTGATGCTCCTTCTTGATTTCTACTTTCGCGGTGTCAAACATCGCGAGTAGCTCAAGGATCATCATATCTATCCCTAATATGTTATAGTTCATCACGAAGCTCTACTAGCTTGGTGGCAGTAACTATGGAGAACCATCACTATCTCATCTGGGAGATTAACTCCCACTGGATTCAAGCGATTGTGGTACTCAGACAATCTGAGCACCTGCTCAACGATTGAGCTTTTCTCCCTTAGTTTGCAGGCCTAAGAAACTTGTCAGAGGTCTCATACCTCTTGACGTGGGCACTAGTCCGAAATCCAAATTTCAGTCTTCGGAACATCTCATATGTTCTCCGACGTTTCAAAAACCGTCTTTGGTGCCACAATTCTAAACCGTTAGCATTACGCACTGAACTATCACGTAGTCATCAAAACGTGTATGTCAGATGTTTCGCAACATCTACAGACAACGCTGAGGTTCAGCACACCGAGCAGTGCATTAAGGACATAAACCTTCTGTGCAGCAATGAGGACAATCCTCAGTTTACGGACCCAGTCCGCATAATTGCTACTACCAACTTTGAACTAAATTTTCTCTAGGAACATATCTTAAACAGTAGAACTAAAGTGTATGACATAATTTGTAAAGACCTTTTGACTATGTTCATGATAATGAAGTTCATCTGATTATAGAACTCCCACTCAGATAGACATCCCTCTAGTCATCTAATTGATACATGATCCGAGTCAAACTAGGCCGTGTCCGATCATCACGTGAGACGGACTAGTCATCATCGGTGAACATCTCCATGTTGATCGTATCTACTATACGACTCATGTTCGATCTTTCGATCTCTTGTGTTCCGAGGCCATGTTTGTACATGCTAGGCTCGTCAAGTCAACCTAAGTGTTTTGCATGTGTTCCGAGGCCATGTCTGTACATGCTAGGCTCGTCAACACCCGTTGTATTCGAACGTTAGAATCTATCACACCTGATCATCACGTGGTGCTTCGAAACAACGAACCTTCGCAATGGTGCACAGTTAGGGGGAACACTTCTCTTGAAATTTTAGTGAGGGATCATCTTATTTATGCTACCGTCGTTCTAAGCAAATAAGATGCATAACATGATAAACATCACATGCAATCAAATAGTGACATGATATGGCCAATATCATTTTGCTCCTTTGATCTCCATCTTCGGGGCACCATGATCATCTTTGTCACCGGCATGACACCATGATCTCCATCATCATGATCTCCATCATTGTGTCTTCATGAAGTTGTCACGCCAACGATTACTTCTACTTCTATGGCTAACGCGCTTAGCAATAAAGTAAAGTAACTTACATGGCGTTATTCAATGACACGCAGGTCATACAAAAAATAAAGACAACTCCTATGGCTCCTGCCGGTTGTCATACTCATCGACATGCAAGTCGTGATTCCTATTACAAGAATATGATCAATCTCATACATCACATATATCATTCATCACATCTTCTGGCCATATCACATCACATAGCACATGCTGCAAAAACAAGTTAGACGTCCTCTAATTGTTGTTGCAAGTTTTTACGTGGCTTGTATAGGTTTCTAGCAAGAACGTTTCTTACCTACGTAAAACCACAACGTGATATGCCAATTTCTATTTACCCTTCATAAGGACCCTTTTCATCGAATCCGTTCCGACTAAAGTGGGAGAGACAGACACCCGCTAGCCACCTTATGCAACTAGTGCATGTCAGTCGGTGGAACCTGTCTCACGTAAGCGTACGTGTAAGGTCGGTCCGGGCCGCTTCATCCCACAATGCCGCCGAAACAAGATAAGACTAGTAGCGGCAAGAAGAATTGGCAACATCGACGCCCACAACTACTTTGTGTTCTACTCGTGCATAGAAACTACGCATAGACCTAGCTCATGATGCCACTGTTGGGGAACGTAGCAGAAATTCAAAATTTTCTATGCATCACCAAGATCAATCTATGGAGTTTACTAGCAACGAGAGGGAAGGAGTGCATCTACATACCCTTGTAGATCGCGAGCGGAAGCGTTCAAGAGAACGGGGTTGATGGAGTCGTACTCGTCGTGATCCAAATCACCGATGATCCTAGCGCCGAACGGACGGCACCTCCGCGTTCAACACACGTACGGAGCAGCGACGTCTCCTCCTTCTTGATCCAGCAAGGGGAAAGGGGAGGTTGATGGAGATCCAGCAGCACGACGGCGTGGTGGTGGAAGTAGCGGGATTCTAACAGGGCTTCGCCAAGCGCTGCGGGAGGAGGGAGATGTGTCACGGGAGGGAGAGGGAGGCGCCAGGGCTTGGATTGCTGCTGCCCTCCCTCCCCCCCCCCCCCACTATATATAGGGCCAAGGGAGGGGGGGCGCAGCCTTGGCCCTTCCTCAAAGGAAGGGTGCGGCCAGGGAGGAGTCCATCCTCCCCAAGGCACCTCGGAGGTGCCTTCCCCCTTTAGGACTCTCCCTTTATCTTATCTCTTGGCGCATGGGCCTCTTGGGGCTGGTTCCCTTGGCCCATATAGGCCAAGGCGCACCCCCCACAGCCCATGTGGCCCCCCGGGGGCTGGTGGACTCCTTGGTGGACCCCCGGACCCCTTTCGGCACTCCCGGTACAATACCGATAAAGTGCGAAACTTTTCCGGCGACAAAAATAAGACTTCCCATATATAAATCTTTACCTCCGGACCATTCCAGAACTTCTCGTGACGTCCGGGATCTCATCCGGGACTCCAAAAACTTTCGGGTTACCGCATACTAATATCTCTATAACCCTAGCGTCACCGAACCTTAAGTGTGTAGACCCTACGGTTCGGGAGACAGGCAGACATGACCGAGACGACTCTCCGGTCAATAACCGACAGCGGGATCTGGATACCCATGTTGGCTCCCACATGCTCCTCGATGATCTCATCGGATGAACCACGATGTCGAGGATTCAATCAATCCCGTATACAATTCCCTTTGTCTATCGGTATGGTACTTGCCCGAGATTCGATCGTCGGTATCCCGATACCTTGTTCAATCTCGTTACCGGCAAGTCTCTTTACTCGTTCCGTAACTCACATCATCCCGTGATCAACTCCTTGGTCACATTGTGCACATTATGATGATGTCCTACCGAGTGGGCCCAGAGATACCTCTCCGTTTACACGGAGTGACAAATCCCAGTCTCGATTCGTGCCAACCCAACAGACACTTTCGGAGATACCTGTAGTGCACCTTTATAGCCACCCAGTTACGTCGTGACGTTTGGTACACCCAAAGCATTCCTACGGTATCCGGGAGTTGCACAATCTCATGGTCTAAGGAAATGATACTTGACATTAGAAAAGCTCTTAGGAAACGAACTACACGATCTTGTGCTAGGCTTAGGATTGGGTCTTGTCCATCACATCATTCTCCTAATGATGTGATCCCGTTATCAACGACATCCAATGTCCATGGTCAGGAAACCGTAACCATCTATTGATCAACGAGCTAGTCAACTAGAGGCTTACTAGGGACATGGTGTTGTCTATGTATCCACACATGTATCTGAGTTTCCTATCAATACAATTTTAGCATGGATAATAAACGATTATCATGAACAAGGAAATATAATAATAACCAATTTATTATTGCCTCTAGGGCATATTTCCAACAATTACCTCGTTTCAGGCCACCATATTGGTCACCGGAATTAATGTGTCAGCAACCAGGCTGAAGGGGTGAGTCAGCTTGAGAGACGAAGTCGGGTTGCTGTAGGAGAGCACCAGAGCTATATCTTGCCTACAAGGCAGATACAGGCTAGCTCTCACCTTTAGCAATGCCGCAAGTGGGCTCGGCCATCGAACGGGTTTCACTCTCAGGGTTGTGGTTGTACGCAAGCTCTCCTTAGTCGCTCGTCTGTCGTAGGTTGATTTTTCTTCTTCTTGTTGTCTACTAGCCTTGACTGGCCCATTTTTTTATGTTTTCAGTTTTCTTTCATTTTCTTTTTGACTTTCAGTTTTTCTTTTCGTTTTTTCATTTATTTTTCGTTTTCGTTTTTATTTCTTCTACTGCTATTTCTGTTTTTCTATTTTTTTCCTTTTCTGTTATTCTCCTTTTGTTTTCTCCTTTTCTGGTCTGTTTACTTTTCTTCCTTTCTCACCTTTTGCTTTCTATTTTAAACTTCCCTAGTTTGTTTTTGATTGTATTTTTCCTTCTAATTTTGGCATTATTAATTTTTACCATTTTTCAAAACCCATCTTGACATTTTGTAGATACATGTTGAACATTTTTTAAACATTTGTTAAACATTTCCCAGAAACACGTCCAATATTTCTCAAATACACGTTGAATATTTTTCGAACACATGTTAAATATTTTTGGTTACTCGTTGAATATTTTTTATATACACATTGAACATTTTTAAAGTACAAATTGATTATATTTTTTGACATATCTTAAACGTTTTTTAGATATAAATTGAACATGTGAAGTAAATATAATAATGGGATAAAGCTCAGTAATTCTAAGAGTTATATAGGTATGTTTGTAAGGGCCTATGATACTTAATATATGGCCTTAGGCTTTTCCTCAAGAAAATCTACTATGTGATGTAAATGAAAATGGAGGGAATATTTTATATGCCCGGTGGAGATGCAACGGGCAATCCCATATCTAGTAAGAGATTGTTTTGTCTTCATAAATATGATACGAAGACTTGAGAGAAGATTTAATTTAGTCAAGTCGATACTTTTATCGATCCCGATTTGTGATCCGAGAGAGCTGACTTTCATAGTTAAGATTACAATTTATGAAGGGAATATTTTATATGCCTGCGGTGAGCAATCCCAGATCTAGTTAGAGATTGTTTTGTCTTAATAAATACTCCCTCTGTTCCTTTACGTAAGGCCTATAATTTTTTGCATAATTTAGTCAAGTCGATACTTTTCTTGATCCCGATTTGTGTTCCGAGAGAGCTGACTTTTCATAGTTAAGATTATGATTTATGAAGGGAATACTTTATATGCGTGTGGTGAGCAATCCCAGATCTAGTTAGAGATTGTTTTGTCTTAATACATACTCCCTCTGTTCCTGCTTGTGGTGTATGGAACAACCTTATATGTTGGTCTCCCACACCATCCACTAGCAAGGTGGGACTAAACTTTCCACACCCTTTGTCATGCATGAATGTGTCATATGTGCCTCTATTATTTACCCTAGGAATTAGTAAATATAATAATGGGCTAAAGCTCAATAATTCCAACAGTTATATAGCTATGTTTGTAAGGACCTATGATACTTAATATATGCCCTGAGGCTTTTCGTCAAGAAAATCTTCTATGTCAAGTAAATCAAAATAGAGGGAATATTTTATATGCCCGATGGAGATGCAGCGAGGAATCCCAGATCTAGTTAGAGATTGTTTTGTCTTCATAAATATTATACAAACACTTGAGAGAAGATTTAATTTAGTCAAGTCGGTACTTTTTCCGATCCCGATTTGTGATCCGAGAGATCCGAATTTCATAGTAAAGGTTACAATTTATGAAGGAAATATTTTATATGCCTGCGGTGAGCAATCCCAGATCTAGTTAGAGATTGTTTTTTCTTAATAAATACTCCCTTCGTTCCTTTATGTAAGGTATATAATTTTTGGCATGGTGATCTAGTCACAGAATTATAGACAATTTCGAACGAAATTACCCTTGGCAAATTCATTGGTTAGTGGCAAGTAAGTCGATTAGTCCAGAAAAACAAAGAATACACGCAATTGAGAGAGGGATACTTTTCTTCTTTTGCACATGGAGAAATACACGCAATCATGAGAGAGATACTTTCCTTTTTTACTTAGAGGGCTAAAAATAGAATTAAGAGAAATTATAAGAAATACACCTTACATTATGAAATTTTATCGAAAACAAATACACGCTATATAACGAAACAGAGTTTGTATTATACAAAAACTTGAGAGAAGTTTTAATTTAGTCAAGTCGATCCTTTTCTTGATCCTGATTTGTGATCCGAGAGAGCTGACTTTCATTGTTAAGATTCTGATTTATTAAGGGAATATTTTACATGCCCGGTGGAGATGCGGCGAGCAATCCCAGATCTATTTAAGAGATTATTTTGTCTTAGTAAATATTATACAAAGACTTGAGAGGAGTTTTAATTTACTGAGGTCGATACCTACTTTTCTTGAACCCGATTTGTGATCGAGAGAGCTGACTTCCATAGTTAAGATTCCGATTTATAAAGGGAATATTTTATATGCTGAGTGAAGATGCGGCAAGCAATTCCAGATCTAGTTAGAGATTATTTTTTCTTAATAAATATTATACGAAGACTTGAGAGAAGTTTTAATTTAGTCAAGTCGATACTTTTCTTCATCCCGGTTTGTGATCCGAGAGAGCTGACTTTCATAGTTAAGATTCCGATTTATGAAGGGGAGCGGGGAGAGCAGCATGTGGATTATTGGTCTGTTGATGGTTCAGAGATCTTGATGCAATTTCTATTATATTTGAGGTGTTTTGTACTTCTGATGAACTTTTTCAATAGATTTGAATCTCCTTCGCACAAAAGAAAAAAAATCGAATTGGTGATCCGGGAGATCTGACTTTCATAGTTAAGATTGTTTTTTTAACACTCATAGTTAAGGTTGTTGAAATCTGAAGAATTATAAATGGACTGTACCAACAACTTACATTCACCTTATCCCTATTAGCACATATGATAGACTGAGCCGTCATTTCATCTTTAGATTTACGAAATAAATTCAGGAATAATGCGAGCACTATCCCTCTAACCAGCCAACCAAATGTTGGTTCGCATCATCCCATCTTGCTAATATGTACTAGTAGTTTGCCAAGCCTTAGGTACAACTCTCACTCATTATGCTGTTAAATCAAGTTATTAGCAGTAAGCACTAAGCACGCGCATATTGGAGTGCTAATGGCCAGCTTCGTCAACAAGCGCAATGATCAGAATGTCCGAGTCATGAGCCGGCGCCTCGTTTCGGCCTCCGACTCTTCCATCAAGGAATGTCTTAATAAGAGTAAATTGCAGGAAACCACCACTTTGAAGGCTAGGTTTGCAGAAAACACTACGATTTGTGATCGAGAGAGCTGACTTCCAAAGTTAAGATTCCAATTTATCAAGGGAATATATTTATATGCCCAGTGAAGATGCGGTGAGTAATTCCAGATCTAGATAGAGATAATTTTTCTCAATAAATGTTATACAAAGACTTGAGAGAGAAGTTTTAATTTAGTCAAGTCGATACTTTTCTTCATCTCGATTTGTAATCCGAGAGAGCTGACTTTCATAATTAAGATTCTGATTCATGAAGGGGAGTGGCGAGAGCGGCGTATGGATTATTGGTTGTTCGGTGGTCCAGACATCTTAATGTAATTTTTATTATGTTTAAGGTGTTTTATTTATACTTTTGATGAACTTTTTCAATAGATCTGAATCTCCTTCGAAAAATATTGGAGTTTACCAACCACTTGCTAATATGTAGTTTGCCAAGCCTTAATTAGGTACAACCCTGAGTCATTAGGCCCGTAAATCGAACTAGTAGCAGTAAGCACACGCATATTGGAGTGCTAATGGCCAGCTTCGTCAACCAGGGCCATGATCTGAATATCCGAGTCATGAGCCGGCGCCTCGTTTCGGCCTCCGACTCTTCCATCAAGGAGCACGTCCTTGGCGTGTCCAACATTGACCTTCTCCATGGCGCGTTCCCGGTGTCACTGGTGTGCATATACCCGAGACCTCCAGCCGGCGGCTTCCACTTCCACGCCGTCGTTGCCGCCTTCGAGTCCGGGTTGCCGTCGTTGCTCAACCACTATTTTGTCCATGCTGGGCGCATCGTGGCTAATCCCCGCACAGGCCTCCCCGAGATCCTTTGCAACAACCAAGGTGCGGAGCTCATCGTCGGCGTGGCCGACGTCGCTCTGGCGGACCTGGACTTCAGCAGCATGGACTTGTCCGTACGTAAGATCCCGCTGCCGTACGGCGGCGACGTCCCGCTGTCGGTGCAGCTGGTGTCGTTCGCGTGCGGCGGCTTCTCTGTGGCGTGGGGCCACAACCACCTGCTCGGCGACGGCCACGCGCTGCTCGGGCTCGTCGGCGGGTTGTCGGAGCTCGCGCGGACGGGCAGGCTCGCCCCGGGATCCCGGCCGGCCCATGACCGCTCCCTGTTTCGCCCGAGCTCCACGCCGTGGAGACCAAGGAGGAGCTCCCCACTCGCCGCGTTCAAGCCGTTGACCCCCGATCGCATGGTCAACGTCCTAACGAGCGAGGCGAGCTGCGTCCATCGCTTGTACTACCTCGAGGCGCAGGCCAATTCCCGGCTCCGAGGGATGGCGAGCCAGGACGGAGACGGCCGCCGTGCTACGCGGGTACAGGCGATGTCGGCGTACATGTGGAAGACCCTAGCCGCCGTGGTTGGGGCGGCTGACACGCGCTGCCGCATGGGCTGGTGGGTGGACGGGCGGCGTCGACTCACGGCGCCGGAGCACCGCGCCCTCGCGACGACCAGCTATGTGGGCAACGCGTCCATCTTCGTACTGGGAGAGGACGGCGTGGAGGAAATCCGGCGGAAGCCTCTGCCGGAGGTGGCGTCCATGGTGCGCGAACTGATCGATGCGCCGGGGTACGGCGACCGCTTCCAGGAGGTGGTTGACTGGGTGGAGCAGCACAAGTCCGGCGCCACCTACATGGACGCGTCCAACATCGGGCTGGGCTGCCCGACGGTGGCTGTGACGGCCATGACCTCGTTCCCCATGGACACGGACTTGGGCTTCGGCCACGCGGCAATGGCGATGACCACAACGCGCGGCAGGGGGCTATGCTCTGGGTTCGTACAGATGGCGGCTACGCCTCGAGGCGACGGGGCCTGGATCGTCAGTGCAAGCGTGTGGCCAAAGCTCGCCGCTGCTCTGGAGTCCGATGAGCTGCGCATTTTTGTGCCAATCACAGCCAAGCATCTTGGTCTGAAGCTCAACGAAGCAATTGTGAAGGAGAATGGTAGCCCGCGTAGCCGGTTCTAATGGGCGAGAGGGCGGCGAGGGCAGAGGGTGGTTTCGGGTGTTGGTGCTCAGAAGATGTGGTCTGGGTTCTCAATCAAGTGGCGATCTGTTGGGACATCTCCATCTAAAGCTGGGTTTGCGAGTCGTGATTCTCGTTGGATCATCTCGTTCCGGTGGGACGCATCTCCCTCTCCTTGAGAGGTGTTGTTGGGTGGCAACCAGACGGCCATTGCTCAGGGCAATCACGTTGCTTGGTTTGAAGAAGATGGAGATTGATTAACTCCAGTGGCTAGTTGGGTATTCATCACTGAAGCCGAGTTGGTGTCGTGTTGCCTCTTGCACAATGTGTTTTGTTGTCTTCTTTGTGGTGTTGTTGTACTCCTCTAGTGAGCTATGGTTGTTGTTGTTGTTGTTGTTGTTGTATGCTCAGTATGGTAATTTGATGCATTTGATCAAGATTTTCCTAGTGGGTAGCGAACTGAAGGTAGGTAAAACCATAAAATTACCAGGACACTTCCTAAACTCATGTTCATTTGTCTTCATAGCAATGATTATGCTGGAGAGCAGCTAGTTTTCGACGAGGGAGTGTTCTAAATCTCAGAGAACTTGGTTTTTATTGCCGTATTGGACTGAGAGGTGAGATTTGAGAATGGCACCTCACCCCACATGAAAAAGAAAACATTTGACATTTGTAGGTTGGAATCATGGATTATTGATGTCAAGCACCTTAAAAAGCTTGACAGGATTACACTTGGTTTCGGTGGTAGAGTTGCAAGGCTTGGTGTGCTTCAAGGTGATCTGGATGAGCACCCTGTATGATGTATATATGAATTCCACGATGTATTGCTCATGTGTAAAGGCACGTATATATGATGCACAAGAGGTGGGCCACGACCTCAACTATACAAGGAACTAGGAGGTGGGCCCAATACAAAGATATGCACAACACATATACCCAACACCCCCCCTCCCCCCCCCCCCCCCCCCCCCCCCCCCCGCAGTTGAAGCGGCACCGCTGCTGACGCAAAGACTGGACCAGAACTCCTCAAACGACGCCGTAGGCAAGCCCTTGGTCATGATATCTGCAAATTGTTGGGAAGTAGGGACGTGTACAACACGAATATGGCCAAGGGCCACCTGTTCCCGAACAAAATGAATATCCAACTCAATATGCTTGCTCCGACAATGATGTACCGGGTTGGCGGAGAGGTAGACTGCCGTGACGTTGTCGCAGTAGGCCACCGTAGCACGATCCACAGGACAAGAGAGCTCCTGAAGGAGCTGGCGAAGCCACAAACACTAGGCGACGATGTTGGCCACTGCACGATACTCAGCCTTAGCACTGGAGCGAGAGACTGTAGGCTGCCACTTGGACGACCACGAGATGAGTGAGGGTCCAAGGAAGACACAATAGCCCGAGGTGGAGCGACGAGTGTCAGGGCAGCCCGCCCAGTCGGCATCGGAGTAGGCGGTGAGGGCGGTGTTGGTGGAGGCATAGAGCATGACGCCGAGATCCATAGTGCCACAGATATAGCGGAGAATCCGCTTGACAGCGGCCCAGTGAACGTCCCGAGGAGCATGCATATGGAGACACAACTGCTGCACGGCATACTGGATCTCCGGTCGAGTCAGAGTGAGGTACTGGAGAGCACCAACGATAGACCGGTAAAATGCAGCATTCGAAGCGGGAGAACCATCCGTGGCAGAGAGCTCGGCCTTCGTATCAACAGGCGTAGCGGCAGGCTTGCAGTTAAGAATGCCAGCACGATCCAGGAGCTCATGAGCGTACTTCCGCTGATGATGAAAAGAAGCCATCCGGACGGCGCACCACCTCAACACCGAGTAAGTAGTGCAAAGGACCCAAGTCCTTGATGGCGAACTCAGCGCGAAGACGATCAGTGAGCTGACTAAGGAGGCTAGCCGTACATGCCGTCAGGATGATGTCGTCGTCGACATAGAGCAGCAAGTAGGCCGTGTCGGAGCCACTACTAGAAAAAAGGGCTACTAGCAGCGCGGGTAAAATGGCTACTAGCAGCGCGGGTACCCATGCTACTAGTATCGCGCTACAGCTAATAGTTACTAGTAGCGTGGGTTAAACGCGTGCTACTACTAACTTTGTTAGTAGTAGCGTGTGCCACCCACGTTACTGCTATTTCATACCCGCGCTACTACTAACAAAATAGTAGTAGCGCCTCAATACCAACGCTACTAGTATCCTAAATACTAGTAGCGCCCAATTTTGTTCCCACGCTACTACTACCTATTTAGGATTTAAAAAAAATCAAGGCGCTAGTTGTAGCGCTGGAACATTGTATGCATACAATTCCAAGAAAACACAATAGTCATGGAAATGTCCTTATTCCTGATTCTACTATCACACAATTGTCATGTCTACTATCACACAATTCCTCATTCTACATGTCCACACTCCAATAGTAAGAAAAAACGAAAAGGAAAAATAGAGCTAATATGCTATAAATGTCCGTATTCCTGAGTAATATTCAATAGAACGGTGCAATTGCACTGCAGTGTCATGGATTCACTCTGCCGCTTCAACATCTCATTATCCTGAAAGCAATGGAAATGAGCATCAGCAAGGCATATAGATATAGTGAATAAATGGAGAGGAAGCATAACCTCAGATGATACAGGAGACTGGGACTAAGATTCTGATACAATGAGAATACGCACTAAAATTTGCCCCAAAATTACCTTTTGCAACTCTTCAAATCTCTTGCTTGAAGCAGACAGTGAGGTCTCAACCTACTCCCTCCTGTGAGAAACAGCTCCCCTCAACTTCTTAGCATCTGCAGGAAAAAAGAGGGGAAGTCACTGTACCTTTGCAAGAAAAAAAAAAGAAATCAAAATAGAAAAAGAGTTTCTTGGGGAAAAACGACAGTCCTTAATGTGTGAAGAAAGAATATAATGATTTAAATTGTAAGGAACGGATTAGTATATGTAAGGCTGGTTGTTTGGTAAAAATAGCTAAGCAGGCTTGTAATTTGAGGTCTGAACCTCACCTAGAAAAGGTAGGTAGACAAAAGAGAAGTTGAGAGTCTTGCTCCAAGTGCCACTGAAATCAGTCATAAAACAAAAAAAGTTACGTACAAATTTAATAACATGGATCAGTATATAAATCATTTTGAAGCACAATTATACAAATTTAATAACATGGATCAGTATATAAATCATTTTGAAGCACGATTATACTGACATGGATCAGTATAGAAAAGCAAAGCCACTTAGAATTAAAAGAGAGATAAGTGAAAAGTGAACCTGTATCCATTCACAAGTTCATTGATCAAGTGCATGGAGTTGTTATCTTCATGAACTGATAAATATTAATAATCCAACATCTTTAGGACCCACATACATGTTTGTAGACTAAAATGAAACATCCAGTTTAGATAATCCACTATTTTGTAATTAATAGATGATTTCCTCACATTTTCTTACATCATCATACCCACACAAAGAAAATATCTCAAATAAACATCCATCTTCTTTGAAACTGGCATATTATTGTTAGAATGAAGGATCCAGATGACGCCATAACATATATCTTTTCATTATACTGGCATATTATTGTTAGAATGGTCCTATAACTAAGATCTTATTTTTACATGGTGTGTAAAAAAGGTCAACTTAGACATGGTACATAGAACTTATGTTAGATGAATACGACCTCAGAGTGATCGCTTGTGTGATGGGATGAAAGTGTGACCTGTACAGCAACTTCCGTGTCGCGATGCTCCGACCCACTTGGCAGGCTCTATCTAGCCAATTGTCCGATCAGACGGCAGCAATACGGCATGACAGCCTTTGAAAGCAATGAAAGTTCTTAATAATTAGATGAATAAAGCAATTACCTTTGAAAGCCTGCCGAGCGTTTTGCCCAGGATACATGCTCCCATGTGAATGTTCTCGTCTGCATCATACATCACAACACATCAAGAGATATGCAGACAATGGAAGTGAAGCGCTGCAAATAAGGCCATAAAGAGCGCATTTCTTGCAGTTTATTTACTCGGAGACTGGAGCATTCGAAAATAGTCAAAAGAGCATTAGTGCATAAGAATAAATGTAGGTGCGAGAATAGGAAAGGTATGCATTCTTCTTTTTTATGTGCATTATAAACTCACAGTAGAGGTAGAGAAGTGGATACATCTTCGTATTCTTTTGCCAGTGGAACCTTTCATGCCTAATCAGAAAACAAATAACACTTAGTACCTGATTACTTCAGTTCTTAAGAAATCATGGGGAAAAAAGGTGAAACAGAGGAATACCAAGTTATGATCTTGGTAAAGGATGGCTACAAACTAATTGAAGACACACTGTTATTAAATCTGGTGCACCGTGGAAGGAACTACCTTTGATGTCCCGTCAGCTCAATAGACATTGAAGCACTGTAAAATAATCCAGTATCCTCTATATGCACCGTTATTATCTTACAAAAAAAATGCCGCAAACTTTGTATACCACACGGAAGATATTTATTAGAGGAAAGTGGCAAATCTTTACCTAATAATAAAGCAAACTGGGTTTATGGTCGTCCGTCATCGTTAGCGATTTTGCATAAAAGTCCCTCGGTTTACAGGAAATTAACCCGCAATCCTGTTTTAAGTGGATGTTCAGGAAAACACTTCATTCTTGCAAAAAGAACCCTACATTTTACTATATTCAACCCGTGGTCCTTTTAATTCAGAAAATACACTGGCTCCTTGGAGCAGAGGCGGGGCGAGGTGGAGGGCAGCCAGACGTGGGGGGAAGTGGAGAGGCCGGCGGCGACCATCGGGGCGGTGGCAAGGTGGCGGCGCAAATGTGTCAAGCTGAGAGGAGAGCAAGCGGATATTTTTGTTTTAACGTTGATGAATTTAACTACCCCTCTCCCGCAAAAAAAAAAAATTAACTACCCCTCTCCCGCAAAAAAAAAAGGAATTTAACTACCCCTCACGGATTCATATTAATTGGCTATTAGAAGGCGAAAAATATATCAATCGATCTGGGATAATGACCATATCTCGTACTAAGTAAAAAAACACCCTCGATCAGTTAATTGTTCTTCACATAGATCAATTGATTTGGGATCATGTCTCATGTCTCGAATTAAGTCCAAAAATCACTGCCCTCAAAATATACTGTTTTTGTTAGCAGTGTCCCATGTCCTGTAACCCAGTTTCTTCATCGGGTAAACCACTATTCATAGCAACTAACATTTGCTCCATACCAAAGCACCTGTAATGATTAGAATCCATTCAACGAAAGAAGATTTCAAATCATGCATTGTGAATGACGAATCTCGTCATTCAATATATACCGCAAGCCTATGTCACTCTCGGTAAGAAATTTTTAATTACTCACACCAATATACTAATCTAGATATCGTCAACAATCCAGACATTGTCCCTCATCCGATTGTTTCGTTGGCCACAAACCAAATCTGTGCTATGTGCACGTGAATCAGATGTTTCCAACTCTGGCATCACCTTCATGAGGTCATCAGAATGTCGTTCCTAAGTAAAAGTTTCATGTCACCTTACAAATTTAGAGCAGTGAGCCTCCGAAGCTTCGTCTTTCACCTTTTTTCTCACCCATCGTCTCACACAATACCTTATTGTAACGTTATATATTTTTGCTACACTCCCGTTGCAATGCACGGGCATTTGTGCTAGTAAAATATTAATGAAGTTTAAGAATTGAGTCCCGCAAAATACAAAATTGGATCATTGAGCATTTTCTTTTTTCCCAGGTAATTCTGTAAGGTATACAACCAGGGAATAATCCTAGGCGAACTTAATGTCTCTCTGTTTCCATCTCGTTTTCAGTTTCAAAGAACACCCGAAATTACATGCCTAAAATTATGGGACGCTCTCTCTCACTTTCTTGACTCGTGCAAAAGATCATATTAAGCGACAGTAAATTAACTCCTAGACTCTTTGTCTCCTCCTTGATTCTCTGCTAGTGGCTTCACATTTTCCTAGAGCAGAGCAAAGAACAAAATATACAGTTGCTCCAATCACCTATGAATTGGTTTTATTTAATGATTTGTTCCTTTCAGGCCCCGGTTCCTCCAAAATTTTCAGATTCTTTGAAAAAAGTGCTAGTACTACCGAAATGCTTAATTAATCCTAGGCCCTGCTCTACAGCCTTCCTTCCACAAACAATGAGGGTAGGGGGGTTGGGGGAAGGGATCTGGGCGGGCGGACGGACCTGAGTGCGCGGGACGGGTTGGTGCCGTCGCTGCCGTGGGCGAGCCTCCACTTGAGCAGGCCCCGAGCTCCCCGTACTCCACCGCCTGGTGGTGCTGCTGGCCCAGCGCGGCCGCAGTCGCCGTCGCTTGGAGCACCGCCCTTCCTCCGAACATCTGGCGCCGCACCTCCTCCTCCTCCCACCGCCACCGCCGCTCCCTCTGCATCAACACCAGCTCCCTCATTGCCGGAGTGAGAGGCGCCACCGCGCCCGAAACCCTAGCCGTGGGGGAGGGCTGCTGGTGGGTACCAGCGTTGAATCCAGCCAGAGGGGAGGATGTAGCGGAGGGAGACAAGCACGGGAGCGTGCCTGGCAGTGGCAGGAGTCGCCGGAGCGAGGCGAGGCGGTCGGTGTATGTGGCTGCGGTGGCGAGGAGTTGCAGCAGAGAGAGAGATGAGGATGGGGATTGCAGAGGGCTGTTTTTTTAGGGAGGACTGCAGGGCTGTTAAAAAAACCCTGTACTTAGTAGCAGCGCCGGGTTTATACCCCTCGCTACTACTATGGCCTATCCCGGGGGACAAGGCGGATGCCACTTAGTAGCAGCGCGGGTTTATAGCCTGCACTACTACTATCAACATAGTAGTAGCGCGTGTTTTATACCCCTCGCTACTACTATAGCCTATCCCGAGGGGCACGGTGAAGACCACTTAGTAGCAGCGTGGATTTATAGCCCGCGCTACTACTATCAACTTAGTAGTAGCGTGGGTTTTATACCCTCGCTACTACTAATTAGCAGTAGCGCTTTTTTTTGTGCCGCACTGCTGCTAAGATTCTGTGTATAAGGTTTTCCCTAGTAGTGAGCTCTGGTGATAGACGAAGAGCGATGCGTCCGAGCAGGTGGAGCGGAACCCGAGTTGGTGTAGAAACGCCGCGATGCACTGGTACCAAGCGCGCGTAGCCTTCTTGAGTCCGTACAAGGACCGCGAAAGCAGGCACACATGGTCGGGAAGTGCTGGATCAACAAATCCCATGGACTGCTGATAGAAGACCTGCTCCTCGAGGTGACCATGAAGGAAGGCGTTGGAGACGTCCATCTGGTGCACCGACCAAGAACGAGAGACCGCAAGGTGGAGAACCATGCGAATCTGTCGGGCTTGACAACCGGAGCGAAGGTGTCGGTGAAGTCGATGCCAGCACGCTGCCGGAAGCCACGAACAACCCAACGCGCTTTATGGCGATCAAGGGTACCATCCGGACAGAGCTTGTGTTTGAAGACCCACTTCCCGGTAAGCACGTTGGCGTGCCGGGGATGGGGAATGAGCTCCCACGTCTGGTTGCGCAACAGGGCGTCAAACTCCTCTTGCATCGCAGCCATCCAGAGCGGGTCACAAAGAGCGGCTCGAATGGAGGACGGCAACAACGATGGCTCAGAGGTGGACGCCGCATGGATGTAGTAATTCGAAGCTCGGGCGAAAAACACCCGTACGGGCGCGGGTGACCTGACCGGCCACAGGCGCCGGTGATACGTCTCCAACGTATCTATAATTTTTTATTGTTCCATGCTATTATATTATCAATCTTGGATGTTTTATATGCATTTATATGCTATTTTATATGATTTTTGGGACTAACCTATTAACCTAGAGCCCAGTGCCAATTTCTGGTTTTCCTTGTTTTTGAGTTTTGCAGAAAAGGGATATCAAACGGAGTCCAAATGACCTGGAAATTTACAGTGATTTTTTATGGACCAGAAGAAACCCCCGAAGCAAAAGAGTTGGGCCAGAAGAGCCACGAGGCCTACACATGGGTGGAGGGCACGCCCTACCCCCCCCCCCCCCCGGATGCGCCCGCCGACCTTGTGGGCTCCTCGCGGGACCCCCTGACTCGAAACCGACGCCAAAAATTCCTATAAATACGGAAACCCCCCAGAAATAAACCTAGATCGGGAGTTCCGCCGCCGCAAGCCTCTGTAGCCACCAAAAACCAATCGGGACCCTGTTTCGGCACCCTCCGGAGGGGGAAATCATCACCGGTGGCCATCTTCATCATCCCGGCGGTCTCCATGACGAGGAGAGAGTAGTTCACCCTCGGGGCTAAGGGTATGTACCAGTAGCTATGTGTCTGATCTCTCTCTCTCTCTCGTGTTCTTGATTTGGCACGATCTTGATGTACCGCGAGCTTTGCTATTATAGTTGGATCTTATGATGTTTCTCCCCCTCTACCTTCTTGTAATGGATTGAGTTTTCCCTTCGAAGTTATCTTATCAGATTGAGTATTTAAAGATTTGAGAACACTTGATGTATGTCTTGCATGTACTTATCTGTGGTGACAATGGGATATTCACGTGATCCACATGATGTATGCTTTGGTGATCAACTTGCGGGTTCTGTGACCTTGTGAACTTATGCACAGGGGTTGGCACACGTTTTCGTTCTTGACTCTCCGGTAGAAACTTTGGGGCATTCTTTAAAGTTCTTTGTGTTGGTTTGAATAGATAAATCTGAGATTGTGTGATGCATATCGTATAATCAAACCCGCGGATACTTGTGGTGACATTGGAGTATCTAGGTGACATTAGGGTTTTGGTTGATGTGTGTCTTAAGGTGTTATTTTAGTACGAACTCTAGGGCTTTTTATGACACTTATAGGAATAGCCCAATAGATCGATCAGAAATAATAACTTTGAGGTGGTTTCGTACCCTACAATATTCTCTTCGTTTGTTCTCCGCTATTAGTGACTTTGGAGTGACTCTTTGTTGCATGTTCAGGGATTGTTATATGATCTAATTATGTTATCATTGTTGTGTAGGGGAACGCAGCAGAAAACAAAAAATTTCCGACCTACGCACCAGCCCAGGACCACTATGGAGACTGCATACATGGTTTGATCTTTTTCGTTACCGACTCGTAGCGCAGCGGGAAGTAGAGTCGATGACGATCGGCGGTGCAGATCCCCGCAGCTAGGATTTACAACCTCCCAACCGCGAGGATGTATACCCTCATCTGCTCCTCAGACAGCCCTCCAGGAGGCGGTCGAACAGCCCCCCGGACGGTGTCGCGGACAGCCCTTCGGGAGGACCTTCGAAACTCGAACGGTCACTCGGACAGCCCTTCGGGAGGACCTTCGAAACTCGGACGGTCACACGAACAGCCCTTCGGGAGGCACTCACGAACTAAGACCGAAACTACGATCTCTCTACAGAGTTGCACACATACGGTGTCATCTATCCGGCAGGGCTTCGCCGTGCAGAACTAGTTCCTGCCGGAACCCAGACAGCCTTACGGCTCTACGAAACTCTTTTCGTGGGAGGGAGAGAAGAAGCCAGATAATGCATGGCATGTGTATGAGAGCAAGGGATGAGTGTGGAGGGATGCCCCTCCACCTCTATTTATAGGAAATCCCAAGGGGGTAGGGTAGTTTCACAAAAAACCCAAAATGCACATGAATGAAGTCCTTCCACAAGGACTTAGGAGTGAAACCAAGGAACAAGAGGGTCCCCAAGGGGGGATACCCCATGTGGCCGGCCACACCCCCATGAGGGGCCCAAAAAATGGCTCCTATCCATCCATGTCATCCCCAAGATCTATTGGAGCAAAGCCCCAAAAGGTGGCTTTCCATAAAGTAACCATAAAGCTGATTTTCACTATTCACGACGACATTTTTCAGCGTCTGATCGAACTGAAAATATTTATGTGGGCTAAGAACATTTCCAGTACCCACTAAAATGATTTTCAACGCGTTCTGAAACAATTCCGGTTTTAGTGATTTTCATCTGCGAAACGCATCTGAAGTGGCTCCGGCAGCTCCGGAACATTTCCGGTTTTTATCTCAGAAAATTCCAAAAAGCTTCCAGAATGATTCTGGCATCCTCCAAGAATTATCAGTCATGTGCCGAAACCAATTTGACTTAATGGTGTATCCCGAAACAACTTTTCGGTATCATCGAAACTTATCCGATGACCTCTCTGCGGTACGATTCCGCTGTCCGAAACTTTTCGGTGTCCGAAACTTTTTCGGTGATTTTCTCTCAGACTCCCTGTCTAGTATTCAGCAGATAGATGACCCTTAAGCGTGTGACCCTATAGGTTCGGTGAAGTATAGACATGACCCGGAACCCCTTCCGATCAATGATCAACATCGGAGCCGTGGACACCCATATTGACCCCTATACCCACACGAATAAATATTCGAGTGAACCTCCAGTTGCCGTGTGCTATTCCTGTTGCTTCGCGATATGTTACAAATACCCGAGGTGAGACATGTTGGCATTCCCGTGGATCAACAACTTGTCCACTATGCTAGTTACCTCGTTACCGGTATTGTTCTCTTTTCTCGTTATCGTGTTCCGGCATCCCCGTGATCAAATCACAAAGTGTCTGGCCAGACGATGATGGATACCGTAACACCGAGAGGGCCCAGAGATATCTCTCCATCGTCGGAGGAGCAAATCCCAATCTTGAGCTATCAAGTTACTTGACACACTTTTCCATGAACCCGTAAGCCGCCGTAATAGCCACCATTTACGGATGACGTTTAACAAACCCCAAAGTTCATGAAGCAAGCATGAAGAAACTCGATACTCTCATGGTCTAAGGAATCATGCAAACGTTAACCATCTCTGTGTTATGTACCAATAAACTTGTGATGAATGAATCTCATAGCATAACATCATGCCGGGTCGATTCAACACAAATGTTCTCTTAACATTATGCCCTCAAGGTTGCTGACATAGACATGCCCATGATCAGGAAAACATAACCATCATGCAACACTTGAGCTAGTCTTAGAGGCCAGACTAGGAATACATTTTACCGTTTATTATTCCACACGTGCATATGAGTCTTCCTCCGAGCCTCGTGGTTATTGCAGACTCGAGAACCATAGCAGTTATAGCATGGAACATAAACATAATTATGAACTCAGAGATAAATAATATCATTTATTATTGCCTCTAGGGCATATCTCCTACAGACTCCCACTTGCACTAGAGTCAATAATCTAGTTAATGCTAATGCGCTTTACACCTGTGGCACACCACTGTAAATATGCTTCGCTTGTGGTATAGCCTGATGTCCAACGGATCTGACGACTTCAGTTCCGTGTGTATCTTTGCATGTCCTCGCGTTTTCACGTTTTCACAAAATTCATATTTTGTGTGGACTTGGCTTTGTATGTATGTGAATCACAGGTCGAACCTGGATTCCTCAGACTGAGTTATGGAGCAACTACCTGCAGTAGTGTCCCATTGTCAAAAGCCATCTTGGAACTATACTAAGTTCATGAATGAACTATATGATTCAACATCTTCTTTGTCGCTTCTAAAGCGTCAACATACTTAGCCCTTGTTATAGAATTCGCCACAGTAACTAGTTTGAACAAATTCCAACTAACTGTGCCACCACATTGTGTGTTACACAAAACCCTTAACTTAAATCGAAAATCGCACGGTGAAAAGATGAAGACTATCGATGTAACATTTTACAACGAACTCTTCATGATCTCCGCTTGCAAGAAAACATACCATCAGTACTTACTCTAGTACTCAATGACATCTTTCACTGTTGTCCCACGATCAGTACTTTGATCACTTTAGTATCCATACTCGCAACACCTTGGGAGTATCGGACATATCTGGTTGTTTTACATACCATGGAATACATGATTAATCCAAACACAAAAGTGTGTGGAATCTGCATCATGTATTTTACTCATCAGTGTTTTGGGACACCGAGTCTTGCAAAAACTCCTTCCATGTGACTTTGGCAAGAATCACTCCTTGGCGTTTTAAATGCTAAAAGGTTTTAGCATCTTGTCAATATGTATTCATTGCTTAGCCCCATTAGGTAAATCTATCTCCATAGATCATCATGCCTAATATTGAGGCTATTTAGCCTAAGCACTTCATCGAAAAACTATTTTCAAATGAAGTCCTAATTCGTGTCAAGAAATTTATTTCCAATTACCAATGTGCAAGCACATAAGGTTTTTAGAAATATTATTACGCTCCCACTTACTTTCTTGAATTACAAGCATCTTCGTTACCCATTGATGAAGTCAAAACCCTTTTGACCATTTCATCAAAACACGAAGATTCCAACTCCATTTTGCTCTCTTCTGTCCATTGCTGGAACTCTGAAGTTTGCATACCTACTAGCATCCTCTGGATCGACAAATTACTTTGGACTGTATCATATACAAATCCTAGCTTTCATTTCCATTAGATGGAAATCCTTTTATCATCCATGTTTCATATCTCATGATTGAAATATGTATTAATTGCTAGTTCAACCCGAACCGACTTTAAGCATCGCTACGATGAAAACAACCTCATCGTAGTCAACTCTTGAACTTGTTATTTCAACAAGTCGAGCTTTATGGATAAAACATTTTTATCCATATCAGTTTTAAGTTCCATAAATATTCGTTAGACTCTAAGTCTTTCGAAAGGTGTATCAAGGTTTTAATCTTGAATCACTTATATGGAAACTAACTTGGGTTGTATTGGCATTTAGCCAATTCCGGAGTCAGGGCCCATCAATGCTTCCTTGTGTATCGTAGGTATAATGTTGTCTAACAACAATATCTCGTTTGCGCACCTGAGAGGTTTGCACGAGCCTTGCCTACGTGGTTCAGCTGCAAGTTCGACCGAAGTTCATACATTTTATTGTAGAGACTTCCGTATCAGTCGCAGTAGGAAACTCTGGAATTACTTCCAAGGTCTCTTTCCTTTGATCTGATGACTTAGATACTGTTTATCTCGTCGAGTTGCACTATTCTCCCACTCACCTTTTTGAAAGAACCATTCTCTTTAAAAGCACACCGTTTCGCGGCAAAACTATTTGCCTCGGTATAGCGAGGGAGGAATACCCAACATTTTGGTATAACCTACAAACTAGCACTTGTCTGATTTGGAATAGGTTTGTAACCTTTTACACAAGCCCCATATTCCAAATGTTAAGAAAAGATATAACATGGTTGGGCGTACCATACCATGGCTTCATTTCAACAGACCCGATGTAGCTCTTTTCAGTGTTAAAGCCGCAGTCTCTAAAGCATCACTTTAAAAAGGATAATGGCAAATTTATTTATGTCATCTTTGACCTTACCATGTCATGAATGGTTAGATTACATCTCCACGGACTTTTCACTTGCAGTGGTGTTCCGAGAGGTGCAAGTTATGAAACCCCTTTCACAACTCATCAGACATTCGCTAAACATGTAACTCAAATATTCCTTTGTGCAATCAAATTGCAGAAACATAATTTTCTTGTTACAATAACTTCTACTTCATTTTTGAAAACCTTTCGAATGATTTCAAAAGATCCAGACTTACGTCTCATCAAGTAAATATCCATATATCTACTTGAGTCATTTCTGAAGATAAATAAATCCACCACTAACAACACTTATCGGACTACACACATCAAATGTATGATCACTAATAAGTTTGTTGTTCGTTCCTCATTGCCTGTGAACGGTATTTTAGTCACTTCACTTTTCGGAGGAAAGTTGCAAGTGTCAGATGATTCAAAATCAAAAAGACTTCAAAATCCATCATAATGGAATTTTCCATGCAGGTTTCTCCAATGTGACCAAATGTAGTGCCACACTTGTGTGGTATTCTTTTAGTCTTGCGACATTTAGCGTCAGTGTTATGGATGTATCATATTACCCTCAATATTCATAACATACGTCCCATCTTGGATGGAAGCATGGCCCTTCATGTTATTCATAATACTTAACAACAATTGTTGTTTTTATGAACAACTCTTTTGCAACAAACATTGTGCAATGGGCTAGAGTGTATGAAACTCTAAAATGAATTATGAAAGTAAACCCAGAGGTATTGTATTATTATCAATATTCATAACATACATCTCATTCATAATGAAAGTATGGCCCTTGTGTTATTCATAACATCGAACATAAAAGGTTCTCTTATGAACAACCTTCTTGCAAGATACCTTATGCAATGGGCTAGAGTTTGTAAAACTCTAAATGAATTATGAAAATAAATACAGACGGCAATACACCGATGGAAGGTATAGTAACATTTACTATGTTCCCTGTGTATACCTTAACCTCATTTCTGGCTAGTCTTTTTAGGCCACAGTAGCTCTTATAGTGATTCGCAATTGAATGCAATCGAGCGGGTATCTTTGTGATTAACTCACAATACCCAAGAATTAGTGATTAACATGTTTAACCATAATTCCCAAGAACTATATCTTTGACCAGCCTACTATACAACAAAAACTTGTATGACATTCATACATGAGCTGGATATTCCAGTCATCTTTCTTTCTGCCTTTTTACTTCTAACAGTTTAACTTTTAGTATTTCTCCTACTCGCAAAAGAAGCACCCAACTTAAGAGTGGCTTTAGCCCCGGACTTCCTAGGCGTGTAAGTCATACTAACACCCTTTGGACACTTCCTTTCTCTTTAAGTTGTTGTTTTATTCACCTTTCATTATATGACAGGCGTTCTTCTGGATCCCTTTCCCAACAGTCAAATGCATAGTAAACACTTTTACTAATACTTGCAAACAAACATTGCTTTGTTTGTATCTGAAAATAATTTTCAGTTCCATGAATATCATATAACTATCCCAACTTTCGAAGTTTGGGTTTCATGGAAGCAAACATATTGCACTTGACTGAAACGGAATTATAGCTTTTGGATCGAAGGACGAGAGTCACATGATCCATAGCTTTAGCGGGAGGATACGGAAAGCATGCGATAGGACAAAGTCCTTCTCGGCACTTTTGAGGACAATCCTCATATTACGTTACCAATCGTAAAGTTTTAACCAGATATTTAACAGTTATTCAATTTTAATAGGGAAGGTGGAAACGCGAGCCATTATTCTACAACTATTTTGCAAGAAACACTTAGATAGTGTTCATAATTAATTGCACTGAGAATTAAACATGTTAATTCAACAGTGCGCTCCCACTCAAATCAATATCTCTCACAATTAATTTTGAGTGATACAAGATCCAGACTTCAATTCATCGCCATAGAATCATCATCTCATAACGGGAATTTTAATCGGTAGGCCAACTTGCCGATCACATCTCTATGTGACTCTTGCTCATCTTTCGATGCGTGTGTTCCGAGCTCAGGACGATCCTGCCATGAACGTCAAGACAACCAAGTGATCTTGCTGCGAGGTCTGACCTCACCCGCCTCACACTTCTCTAATCGTTCGTACCCATGCATCCATGGCGCACCCCGAAAAGATAGGTGCCGTGACGGTGCTACACTTGGGAGAACACTAACTACTTGATATTTTTAGTGAGAGATCACCCTAATAAAAGCGACTACCGCGCAATCAAGAAGGGTGCATCATAAGGGATAAACATCTCAGGCAATTCATAATAGCATGATATGGTATAGCCCTTTCTGACGGAGAAGTATTTCATTTCTTCGTCTTCGGCATTCGCGTCGGTGGTTACCTTCACGAAGATTGCCACCACCTTGTCGATGCACCAGATAATATTGCTATCTCTATAGCTAACAAAATAATGCATTACAACAAGGTTGACACGCAGGTCATTAAAATGCAATCATATGGCTCCAGCCATCATGCCGAATCATGACACGCAGGTCATGTTAATCAAATTACATCATATAGTCATCTCATACATAATCGAATTAGTATGAGCACTGCTATACCACATCACATGCACATCCTGCAAAACCAAGTTAGACGCCTCTAATAGGTTTATGCAAAATTTTATTTTACGTGGCTTCTAAGGTTTTGACTTAAACCGCAGCTACCAACGTTTTATCATCAAGTATGATTATTCAGGTTGCTACATTAACATCTCGGGGTGTATGAAACACGGGATAATTAAATCTCGAGCCCCATACTAAACTTCGTCATACGCATGACCCCCGTGCAGATCATATCTGCAATGCCCTTTCATCTGCGAATTTCATCTTTCTTTTGACTACGGCAGAACCCAAAGAACTGATAGCACTTCCATGATCAATCAGGATCACGGATTGCCAGAACTTTGTCAAATTCCACCATGCTGTCTCGAGATTGAGCAAACGCAAATTCTAGGGAAGCAACAAGAACCTCGGGTAACAGATTTCATCTGTCACCCGCATAAATAATTTTCAGCAATAGATCTCATCTACTACCTAATTATATTATGCAATACCCATACATCTCCATGTATTCTAGATCGAAACCTGCATCTACGCATAGCACGGCTCTGATACCACTGTAGGGGAACGCAGCAGAAAACAAAAATTTTCCGACCTACGCACCAGCCCAGGACCACTATGGAGACTGCATACATGGTTTGATCTTTTTCGTTACCGACTCGTAGCGCAGCGGGAAGTAGAGTCGATGACGATCGGCGGTGCAGATCCCCGCAGCTAGGATTTACAACCTCCCAACCGCGAGGATGTATACCCTCATCTGCTCCTCAGACAGCCCTCCAGGAGGCGGTCGAACAGCCCCCCGGACGGTGTCGCGGACAGCCCTTCGGGAGGACCTTCGAAACTCGAACGGTCACTCGGACAGCCCTTCGGGAGGACCTTCGAAACTCGGACGGTCACACGAACAGCCCTTCGGGAGGCACTCACGAACTAAGACCGAAACTACGATCTCTCTACAGAGTTGCACACATACGGTGTCATCTATCCGGCAGGGCTTCGCCGTCCAGAACTAGTTCCTGCCGGAACCCAGACAGCCTTACGGCTCTACGAAACTCTTTTCGTGGGAGGGAGAGAAGAAGCCAGATAATGCATGGCATGTGTATGAGAGCAAGGGATGAGTGTGGAGGGATGCCCCTCCACCTCTATTTATAGGAAATCCCAAGGGGGTAGGGTAGTTTCACAAAAAACCCAAAATGCACATGAATGAAGTCCTTCCACAAGGACTTAGGAGTGAAACCAAGGAACAAGAGGGTCCCCAAGGGGGGATACCCCATGTGGCCGGCCACACCCCCATGAGGGGCCCAAAAAATGGCTCCTATCCATCCATGTCATCCCCAAGATCTATTGGAGCAAAGCCCCAAAAGGTGGCTTTCCATAAAGTAACCATAAAGCTGATTTTCACTATTCACGACGACATTTTTCAGCGTCTGATCGAACTGAAAATATTTATGTGGGCTAAGAACATTTCCAGTACCCACTAAAATGATTTTCAACGCGTTCTGAAACAATTCCGGTTTTAGTGATTTTCATCTGCGAAACGCATCTGAAGTGGCTCCGGCAGCTCCGGAACATTTCCGGTTTTTATCTCAGAAAATTCCAAAAAGCTTCCAGAATGATTCTGGCATCCTCCAAGAATTATCAGTCATGTGCCGAAACCAATTTGACTTAATGGTGTATCCCGAAACAACTTTTCGGTATCATCGAAACTTATCCGATGACCTCTCTGCGGTACGATTCCGCTGTCCGAAACTTTTCGGTGTCCGAAACTTTTTCGGTGATTTTCTCTCAGACTCCCTGTCTAGTATTCAGCAGATAGATGACCCTTAAGCGTGTGACCCTATAGGTTCGGTGAAGTATAGACATGACCCGGAACCCCTTCCGATCAATGATCAACATCGGAGCCGTGGACACCCATATTGACCCCTATACCCACACGAATAAATATTCGAGTGAACCTCCAGTTGCCGTGTGCTATTCCTGTTGCTTCGCGATATGTTACAAATACCCGAGGTGAGACATGTTGGCATTCCCGTGGATCAACAACTTGTCCACTATGCTAGTTACCTCGTTACCGGTATTGTTCTCTTTTCTCGTTATCGTGTTCCGGCATCCCCGTGATCAAATCACAAAGTGTCTGGCCAGACGATGATGGATACCGTAACACCGAGAGGGCCCAGAGATATCTCTCCATCGTCGGAGGAGCAAATCCCAATCTTGAGCTATCAAGTTACTTGACACACTTTTCCATGAACCCGTAAGCCGCCGTAATAGCCACCCATTTACGGATGACGTTTAACAAACCCCAAAGTTCATGAAGCAAGCATGAAGAAACTCGATACTCTCATGGTCTAAGGAATCATGCAAACGTTAACCATCTCTGTGTTATGTACCAATAAACTTGTGATGAATGAATCTCATAGCATAACATCATGCCGGGTCGATTCAACACAAATGTTCTCTTAACATTATGCCCTCAAGGTTGCTGACATAGACATGCCCATGATCAGGAAAACATAACCATCATGCAACACTTGAGCTAGTCTTAGAGGCCAGACTAGGAATACATTTTACCGTTTATTATTCCACACGTGCATATGAGTCTTCCTCCGAGCCTCGTGGTTATTGCAGACTCGAGAACCATAGCAGTTATAGCATGGAACATAAACATAATTATGAACTCAGAGATAAATAATATCATTTATTATTGCCTCTAGGGCATATCTCCTACATGTTGGGAGAACATGCACTAGTGAAAGTATGAACCCTAGGCCTTGTTTCGAAGCATTGCAATACCGTTTTTGCTCACATTTGTTACTAGTTACCTTGCTGTTTTTATATTTTCAGATTACAAAAACCTTTATCTACTACCCATATTGCACTTGTATCACCATCTGTTCGCCGAACTAGTGCACCTATATAATTTACCATTGTATTGGGTGTGTTGGGGACAGAGACTTTTTATTATTTGGTTGCAGGGTTGTTTGAGAGAGACCATCTTCATCCTACGCCTCCCACGGATTGATAAACCTTAGGTCATCCACTTGAGGAAAATTTGCTACTGCCCTACAAAACTCTGCGCTTGGAGGCCCAATACGAGCCTACAAGAAGAATGTTGCGTAGTAGACATCAGCCGGTGATGAGGGCGCCGAGACAGCGGGGTCCGCGGGCGCCGGGAGGGCCGCGGGAGCCGGCGGGGCCGCGGGCGCCGAGGGGGCCACGGGCGCCAAGGCCGTGGGAGGAGGGGGTGCCGGGGGCGCCAGTGCCGCGCCGCGGTGGATTTTTTTATCCCGCTAATAGATCTTGGCCATCAAATTTTAAATCTAATGGCTAAATTAATCTTGCATATGTGGATTAACATGGAGGCTTAAAAGGTGCCTCCAATTAGTAAATAAGAGATGTTACATTGTTCAACATGATTTGTCATGTTGTTTTAGGCTTGAACAAACATACCACTATCAATAAAGCTGCATTGCTATGATGCGATTGGTCATCATGTTCAACTACCAAGTTCGCTGCTGGTGGACTCAATTGGATACTACCAATGTCAGAGGAGTCATTCGTTCCATGCTGACGAGAATGTATCCTGTGCACCGGTCCAATCTGTGCACCCAAAGCATTGGTAGATTCAGGACCCTTCGATGAAAAAGTAATGGACCAGATTTTAGTCAAAAGTAGTACTATACCTTTTTTGCAGAGACAACCTTGCAGTGTGTACAAATTGACCCGCACTCCACAGCACACACTCCGATAAAAAATAAATCTGTGTGTTTACTTTTTCGCTTCAAACAAAAAGGGGTAATATATTTTAAACTAAATGTCTGACTTCAGAAGCATTTTGACTACCTTCTTTACTTGATGAGATCTTTGAATCAAAATCAATATTGAGTATATTTTTCAAAATCAATATTTTTTTTTGCTTTGAAATTTAACTAGAAACTTGATTGGAACATTTACACGTTTTGTAATTTTTCTGTGAGGAATATCTGCATCTTTCTCACATGTGTGTCCTATGTCCACATTCTTCTACTACATCAAATTCCGAGTCAAGCTTCAAAGAAGCAAAAAATAATAAATTTTGTAAACATATTCAACATTGATCTTATTTCAAAGATCTCGTCAACACAAAAATTACAGTCAAAATGGATCTTAAATCAAATATCCGGTTCAAAATATATGAATCATTTTGTTTTTGGGCAAAAAAATATACGTACAGATTTTTTATGGGAGTGTGCTGTGGAGTGCGGATTACAAACTGAGAGGTTGTCTCTGGAAAAAGGGTATAGTCCAACTTTTGACGAAAATCTGATCCATTACTTTTTCACCTAAGGGTCCTGAATCTACTGGTGTATTGGGTGAACAAGTTGGATCAGTGCACACGATACATTCTCCCATGCTGACAGGTCAGCTACTGATGTCTCTTTTGTTCATGCAGTAGATATTTTGATTTTGTGAAGATGACACTGGCTACAGCCTGCAGGTGATTGTTATTTTTTATATCCATGGTTTTCTGATTTGATTTTGCTTTCAGTTTTTTATTTATTTTGATACTGTACAAAATAAAAACATCGCACTTTGTTTATGAAAACTAAACCACGTCGTCTCAAAACAGAAGCAGTTCTTTATCATATCAGTTAGATGGCTTAGACTCTGAACATCCATTACCAATTGGGCTCCTCATGTTTTCTACAATTTGAAGTACTCCTTTGTTGCCACACTTTACAGGAAGTTGGAATTTCGCAAATCCAGCACACGCTAGAGCGTGGAATGATGAAGCTCATGATGCAATTAATGTGACTTATGGCGGCGCATTACCTGATTTTCTGCTGAAGGTTGTATAATAGAAAGGAGCCAACTGGAGGAAAGGTATAGTCCAATGGAAGTACTAGAGGTGTGCATCGGCTAACCTTCTGCTCCTTCTTTGTTTTTTCTTAGGCAGAGAGTAGGCTACTCAGTGGGAGGATTACACTCTGCTAACCTTCTACTCCTTTAGGAGCAAGGCAGATTTTGGTGTTCATAATGTGTAGCATTTTTTTTTTGAGGAACTGGCAGGTCACTGCCTATATATTAAGCCGGAGAAAAGTAAAACAAATAGTTCTTACAACACAACGTTACAAAAAGGTAGAAAGTCTAGTCTGGCTCAGGTTCTGGCTGGTTCTCAACATCACTAAGCCAGTGAGATGAAAGCATAGGTTGAAGAATTTCCTGGTTGATGAGGAGAAGCACACCCTACTCAGCAAGAGTCTTATGCTCGAATACGCGTCTGTTTCGTTCCTTCCAGATATTCCAGCAGGTGTAAATGGCCGTGGTAGTGGTCTTCTTGCCAAGGGGGCAGAGTACATCATTCCACCAGGAGATGATAGAGGTGGCATGCATGGCAGCCGTGGCCAGTCCAGGAGCAGAATGGAAGTTCTCCACCAGGTGCCACACAGAGCGTGCAAAGGGGCATTGCAGGATAAGATGGAAGGCATATTCTTCTTCCTGATCGCAGAGATTGCACCTCGGATTGTGCGGGAGTGCACGCCTTGCCAAGTTGTCGTTGGTCAGAATTTTGCCCTTGAGGAAAAGCCAGAAGAAGAACCTGCATTTGCCCTCGACCTTGGCCTTCCACAACTTGTCGTAATTAGCAACCGGTGCAGAACCAAGAAATTGAGCGTGATATGCCGATCTGGCAGTGTATGTCGTCGAGACAGTGCGGTTCCAAGAGATACTATCTTCCCTGTTCGGGTCCAGAACAAAGTGCCGCAGCTTTGTCCAAAGAAAGGTGAATTGACGAAGCTCAGGCTCAGTGGATATGCGATGCAAACCCGACAACCAGCGCTGGTCTGCGAGTCCCTGTGCCACTGAGAAATTCTTCCTGTAGCAGAGACAGAAGACGTCAGGTGCTAGTTGACAAGGCGCCTCACCATGAAGCCATCGGTCTTGCCAGAAGCGAGCCCGCGAACCATTGCCCACAGTGATATTTGTAGCAGCAGCAAACAGAGCCTCGTCATCTCGGTCACAGGGAGTGGGAGAGCCAACCCAAGGCCTGTTCTGGTCCCGCCACTCGAGCCACTTCCACCTAAGCCGCAGCGCCCTTCCAAACCGCTTCAGATCAATCACACCAAGACCCCCAAGGTATTTCGGGCGGCATACCGTGGACCAGTTGACCAGAGCAATGCCCTTGTCTGCCTCCGGCCGGGAGCGCCACAGGAAGTTCCGCCGTAGCTTGTCGATTTGCTTGATGGCCCAAGCACCAAGCTTAAAGATGGTGATTAAGTACCCCGGAATGGCGGAGAGCACGGAGTTAATAAGCCGCAGACGAGCGTCCCCAGACATGAGCTTGCCGCGCCAACGCTGAAGTTTGGAAGCCAACTTGTCCAGAATAGGTTGGATGTCAGCCCTGGTGATGTTCTTATAGTGGAGAGGGAGACCAAGGTATCGACAGGGGAATTGAAGCACAGGCACGGGGAAGTGCTGTAGAAGTGATTCTAGGTTTATGTGTAGCATTTCATAATGTCAGGAATCTTGATATTTAGGAGGAGCTGCAGCTACTCTGAGAGATGAGATTTTAGTGTGATGCATATTTCCGGAACTGATGAAAATGTTCTGAACTATGGACCATGATCACCCTGATAACTGGTCAGTTCATCCACATCCCCTTTTCATATTTTCATGTTGGATTTTCGGTATACTTATGGTTCTTGGTATCATTTTCAGTTTGCAAACATGTATCTGCTGATGATATGTACTAATTGATGCCCTGTATTTGATCTCAGCTGGGGAGAAGACGTTGAAAATGCAAAGGACTACACCACACGAGATGCTGCTACTAATTAAGCATTTGAGCTGCATATATGTACTGTTATGCCGCAATTGGCCATCACGTTCAGCTCTCCAACATCTCTGCTGGCTGGTGGCCTCTGATATGGTGCAAGGGGAAGCTGAGAGGGATCCTGACATTTCGCCGCTGTGAATAGAAGATGAATGCATTGATCTTGGGGCTTCAATGTGACAGAGGCGAGTAGCATGGTGGAACACCATTTTGAGATCTCAGAAGGAGTTTACAAGTTACAATTGTTGGAGCAGATGAAAAATTTGTTCTTGGGGAACACCATGGAATGGAATGGCTGATCAACCTCATCATAAGACCTGCAATTTTGAATACAGACTTGCTCTGTTTTCTTGTAGTCTGTTTTTTCTAGAGATGGTTCATTACTCTCCACTTGTTGCTGCAACTATGTACTATGTGCTTGTTTGTAAACAGAGAATGATGACTGCGTCTGTTGTTTTTTCAAGAAGGAGGATTACACTCAGCCTCTGCATCAAGCGATGAACAGTCATAAATGATTGCATCTGTTGTTATCCATTGTCCACCGAATTTGAGTTGATTAAACAATACGCCTGCTATATATACACTGTTAACTCTGAGGTTTTCATCCTGTATATACTCACGCATTCCACACGCAAAAAAAACTGTGATTTTCATTGTATTAGCTTTAAAAATTACAGTTTGTCAGCGAAAACGCCTCCCGGCGGTATCTTTGGTCGAACATCCCTCAGCTTGCTTTTATTTCCTATAATCCATTTCGTAGCAGAGAAAAGAACATACTGTTTGTTTGTTAAAGAAAACCTCCTTCAGTGTTCAGTGTCCACGTGGTACCATGAGTTTTAAAATGTCAGAAATGTTGATACCTAGGAGACACTGCAGCGACACTGCCTGCTAGGTGAGATTTGAGCACGGAGCGTATCTACTTGAAGTACATCATGTGCCGCCAAGGACAAAAGTAAGTGAGCGAAGTTGGAAGTCACTGGATCTTTTTCTGATCCAGGAGAGAGCTAGTTGGTGGCGGTTCGACAGTCCAAGCGCCTCTGCAACTTGAATGAAGTGATCGTCCTGATAACTGGTTAGTCAAACATGTTCTGTGTATACCTACAAACACCTGATGTTGTTTTTGTCAAACATGATGATGATGAGTATGCATGGCGTGTACAAGGAGTTCATCACCGTTGGAAAGTAGTTAGTTAGATGAGTATCTTGTAATCTTTATCTCCTCTTATCTCTAGCTTTTCTTCCTTTCCAAGATGTAATCTCTTAACCGACTTGTACGCGTATCTGGGCTCGCAACCCTTCTATATAACACGCAACACGTCTGCCAGGATAGGCAAGACGTTTACCACAAGTCGCACATGGTATACAGAGCCTTCTTCTTCCACCAAAAACCCTAGCTAATCCATCTCCACCAAGTGCGCAGCCATATCTTCCTCCTCCGCCTCCTTCCAGTCGCCGCTCAGCGGTGGAGTTCCGGAGAAGCTCTCCCGCACCAATTACATTCTGTGGCGGACCCAGATCACGCCGCAGCTGCGGGGCGCCGGCGTCTTCCACTACGTCGACGGCACGGCGACTGAGCCGGCCAAGGTCCTCACCAGCAAGGACGCCGCCGGCAAGGAGACCACTGGGCCGAATCCCCTTCATCCACTTTGGGTGAGGGAGGACCAGCAGGTCCTCGGATACCTGCTCCGAAACCTCTCCAAGGAGGTGCTCGTCACGGTGACCGCGATCACCACGGCGCGCGAACTCTGGGTGGCACTGGTGAGCATGTTCTCGTCACAGTCACCCAGCCGCGTCAACAACATCCGTACAGCGCTGATCAATGCGCAGAAGGGCAATCAATCGGTGGCCACCTACTTCGCCGCCATGAGGGGCCTCGCCGATGAGCTCGCCGCGGCGGGCAAACCCATCCAGGACGACGAGCTCATGTCCTACATCATCCACGGGCTAGACCAGGACTACCAGCCCCTTGTCTCTGCCTTGGACGCCCGCGTCACCCCGGTAACACTTGATGAACTTTTTGCCATGCTTAGCAATTTTGATCAGCGCATGGCGCAGTACCACGGCTCCGGCGGCGGCTTCAAGTCGTCAGCAAACTCCGTCTCCAGAGGCCGCGGTGGTGGCTCTCGCTCTCGTGCCTCCTCTCGTGGCAAGGGGAGGTTCGGATCTAGCGGCGGTGGCGGCTACTCCAACAACGCTCGTGGCGGCGGGCGCTCCAGCAGCTCAAAAGGGCGTCGTGGCGCGGCTCCTACAGATCTCGCCCGGACTTACCTCGCTGCCAAATTTGTGGCAAGCCTGGTCACACGGTGAAGGACTATTGGTACCGCTACGAGGAGGATGATGGTGACTCCTCACAAGATGAAGAAAAGGTGGTTGCGGCCGCCGATGGCTCCTATGAGACCGACACGAACTGGTGTGTCGACAGCGGCGCCACCAACCACATCACCAACAAGCTTGAGAAGGTCACCATGAAGGAGAAATATCGTGGCAAGGATCAAATCCACACGGCCAGTGGTGAAGGTATGGGTATACGTCACATTGGTCATTCAATTTTTAATACCCCTAGTCGAAAAATACATCTCAAAAGAATATTGCATGTTCCTAGTGCCCACAAAAATCTTCTGTCTGTTCATAGAATCGCCATTGACAATCATGTTTTTCTCGAGTTTCATCCCTATTTCTTTTTTATCAAGGATCAGGCAACGAGGAAAGTTCTCTATCGAGGTAGATGCGTTCGAGGGCTCTACCCATTGATTCCGGAGTTCAGAAGATTCAATAAACAAGCTTGTGGTGCTATCAAGCTTTCGTCCACACGATGGCACGATCGTCTAGGACATGCCTCTTTTTCTTTAGTTGAAAAGTTACTTAGGAAAAATAAGCTCCCGTTTGTTGGTGAGCGAAATATTGAAACTATTTGTGATTCATGTCAGTCTGCTAAAAGTCATCAATTACCATATCCCATATCTACTAGTGTCTCCACTAAGCCTTTGCAATTGGTCTTTTCTGATGTGTGGGGCCCTGCTCCCTCCTCTGTTGGTAGACACACCTACTATGTGAGTTTTATCGATGACTATAGCAAGTTCTCATGGATCTACCTTCTTAAAAAAAGGTCCGATGTGTTTCAAGTTTTTAAAAACATCCAAGCACTTGTTGAAAGGAAGTTTGATAGCAAAATTATAGTTGTCCAATCCGATTGGAGAGGGGAATACGAGAAACTCAATTCCTTCTTCCAAAACATCGGCATATCTCACCATGTATCATGCCCACACGCTCACCAACAAAACGGGTCGGCCGAACGCAAGCATAGACACATAGTTGAGGTCGGTTTGGCTCTTCTAGCAAGGGCGTCTATGCCCCTCAAATTTTGGAACGAGGCGTTTCTTACAGCTGTCCACATCATCAACATGGTACCTAGCCGTGTCATCAATAATGAAACACCTATGGAACGTCTCCTCCATGTCAAACCAGACTACACATCTCTCCGTGTTTCTGGATGTGCTTGTTGGCCAAATCTCCGTCCGTACAATAATCGCAATCTCATGTTTAGATCAAAGCAATGTGCTTTTCTTGGCTCTAGTGCCCAGCACAAAGGCGTCAAGTGTCTTGACATCTCCACCGGACGGGTTTACATCTCACGGGATGTCGTGTTCGATGAGACCAAATTTCCCTTTGCGAGTCTACATCCTAATGCCGGAGCTCTCCTACGCAAGGAAATCTTGCTCTTACCATCTCATCTCTCTGTCTATGATCAAGGGGCATTACTAATTGTGATGATCATATGACTAACCCTACTACTAATAGCCTTCATGAGTCTTGTGATGATTCAGGAAAAAGCAGTGAAAGATCATAGCAAATGGTGAAGAAAATATTGCAGCAGATTCATATTTCATGTGCCCTGAACTAGGGAGCAAATCCCCCTCATGATCTGGTTAGGAGCTGCCGCGCAGCGAATCCGCCTCGGGATCGGTGCCTCGCAGCGAATCTGCTGCGACAGCCACGACAGGCGCAGGCGCGCGCGCGACCGTGACAGCTGCAGGTGGGCGCGCCGAACCGCCCGCGTCAGCCACGCGGCAGATTCTGGATGGTCGCGGCGACTCCCCTCGCGCGCGCCAATCGCCGTCTGACAGATGGCAGGCCGGCGCTGGCCTGGGCCGCACGCGGCTTGAGGCCCAACCGATCGTCTACAAGCGGCGGGCAGCGACTCGCTTGACGGGAGCGGGGACAGACCCTGTCAAGGCAGGGCCCAGGCAATCACGAGGCAATGATGACGCGGCTTGGCCCAGATCTTTTGTGGCTGATTCGCCGTGTGCGTCACAGCGGACGACCACAGAAAATCCCGACCCAACTGCCACCGCCGACACCACCGGTTCTAGAGCTGCGTCCGGATCCTCCTTGGGATCGGGGGAGGATCAGTTTGATCCAGGCGTGGGATCCTCTGCGCCGGGGCTCTCTGTAGCGGCTCCTGCTACTACTCCACGTCGCACACGGCTATAGCAAGGCATAATTAAACCTGTTGATTATAAACATATTACAAAATATGGGATGATTTGTTCAACAGGTGAACCAGGAGAACCCAACACTCTTGAATAAGCCCTTGGTGATGCTAATTGGAGAAAGGCAATGCATGATGAAATTATGGCACTAAGGAAAAACAAAACATGGCACTTGGTCCTTCAAGAAAAGGTAAAAATCTTATTGACTGTAAGTGGGTCTTTAGGATAAAATGAAAAGCTGATGGAACTATTGATCGTAACAAAGCTAGACTCGTTGCAAAGGGTTTTAAACAAAGGTATGGCATTGACTATGAGGACACATTTAGTCCAGTTGTTAAAGCTGCTACCATACGCCTTGTCTTGTCCATTGCTGTGTCTAGGGGATGGAGTCTACGACAGCTAGACGTTCAGAATGCGTTCCTCCATGGTGTTCTGGAAGAAGAGGTTTACATGAAACAACCTCCTGGGTTTGTAAATGCACAGGCACCACTTCATGTGTGCAAACTTGACAAGGCCTTGTATGGACTGAAACAGGCCCCAAGAGCATGGTATTCTCGCCTCAGTAAAAAGATGCAAAACACTTGGTTTTGTTCCTTCAAAGTCTGACACTTCGTTATTTATCTATAACAAGTCAAGAATATTCATATTTGTTCTCATTTATGTTGATGATCTAATTGTAACAAGCTCATCTGATGAAGCAATAACAGCACTGTTGAAGGATTTAAGTGCAGAATTTGCTCTAAAGGATCTAGGAGATCTACACTACTTTCTTGGTATTGAGGTCAAGCAACACAAGGATGGTCTTCACCTCTCTCAAGAAAAGTATGCAACAGACTTAGTAAAAAAGGCTGGTTTGCAAAGTTGTAAGTCTGCACCTACTCCTTTATCTAGCACAGAAAAATTGTCTCTTGCTGAAGGAGAGCCTCTGAATTCAGAAAATAGTACAAAATACAGGAGCCTAGTAGGTGCACTTCAATACTTAACATTGACTAGACCAGACATTTCTTTTGCTGTCAATAAAGTATGTCAGTTTCTTTATGCACCTACCACTGTTCATATGACTGCTGCAAAACGTATAGTAATATATGTGAATAATACATTGAGCATTGGCCTAAATTTCAGCAAGTCATCCTCTGCACTTGTTAGTGCCTTTTCTGACTCAGACTCGGCTGGGCGTCTAGATGACAGACGCTCAATTGGTGGTTTTGCGGTATTCTTTGGACCCAATTTGATATCTTGGAGTGCAAGAAAGCAAGCCACACTTTCAAGATCCAGTACAGAGGCAGAATACAAAGCATTGGCAAATGCAACAGCAGAGACCATATGGGTGCAATCAATTTTAAAGGAACTAGGTATAAAAAGCACTAGAGCTCCATGTTTGTGGTGTGATAATCTAGGTGCTACCTATTTGTCAGCAAATCCAGTCTTTCATGCTAGGACCAAGCACATTGAAATAGATTTTCACTTTGTTCGAGAAAGAGTTGCACATAAGCTTTTGGATATTCGGTTTATTCATTCTCAAGACCAAGTTGCTGATGGCTTTACCAAAGCTCTGCCCACAAGAAGTTTTGAAGACTTCAAGCAGAATCTCAACCTAATGAAGTTGTGATTAAGGGAGGGTGTCAAACATGATGATGTTGCATATGCATGGCGTGTACAAGAAGGAGTTCATCACCGTTGGAAAGTAGCTAGTTAGATGAGTATCTTGTAATCTTTATCTCCTCTTATCTCTAGCTTTTCTTCCTTTCCAAGATGTAATTTCTTAACCAACTTGTACACGTATCTGGGCTCGCAATCCCTCTACATAACACGCAACACCTCTGTCAGGATAGGCAAGACGTTTACCGCAAGTCGCACAGTTTTGAGCTTGAAAGCACCTAATACATTTGCTGACGAAATAAGCTGATGCATTCTCTGTTTATGCATTTCAGCTGAAGACGTGGAAGATGATATGGACTACACCACACCGGATGCTGTTACTAAATTAAGATGCAGATGTTGTTATGCCGCAACCAGCCATGAGGCCAGCTTTTCATGTCCCCTGGTGGTGGCCTCTATATGCCATAAAGTGAAGTTGAGAGTACAAGTTGCCCCAAGTTCAAGTGAGCCTTCTGGTGTGGTAAAAAAAAAGCAGGCTATTCAGTTATGGAAATGTTAATTTTCTCTTCTGCTCTACCTCTGGCTTTCTAAGATGCTTCTTCAGTGATGCAAACTTGCAGAGTTAATTATAAGGTGGATTCATAAGAACATGTTCTTGGAAAAGAGAAATGTTATGGCGCTGCTAGAAGGAGGGCGCGAGAGGGCCGGCCAGGGGCCTTTTTGCCCACGGCCGGGCAAGATGGAAGGGATTTCCTTCTTATTTCTTGCTTAATTATATTGATACATCTCATCCCCTTATATAGAGAGGTTTACTTGACCCCTAAGCAAGTGACTCTTATCTCTAATTAACCCTAAGACTAACGGGCTATACCGCCAGCCCAGGCCCATTACATACTCTAACACTACACCCCACCTGGACAGCCAGCTTGTCCTCGAGCTGCAACCTAAGCAACTTATAACCATGACTCGACGCAACACAAACCTAACACCTAAAAACAAGCCTTTTACATCTCGGCTTGTTTTATTACTCTCAACCTGAAATGGACTGGGATGCTTTTATTTTGGACCCCTGAACATAAACTGGACACCATCCGCACGTCGGACGTGCACATGTACAGCCACCTGGATCCCATGGACACCATCTGGACAAAAGGAGTGCATGTGCATGGCCACCTGGAAGTGGTCGCAAGAGCGACCAGCAGAGGCGCCCTCGCGGCGGCCGGCGGCGGAATGCAGTGGTGCGCTCTTATCGGTGACACCATGGCTTCTCCCCGCCGGACGGCTGTTGGTCTGCACCGCACAGAGAAGAGTGGAGGGCTGTCGATGGAGAATGGCGAGGAGGGGTGCGCCCCCCCCCCCCTCCAACCACCGATGTCGCAGACTTTGAGGTCGCTGTCCGTGGGGAAAACATCATGCCCAAGATCCCCGACGCAGCGGACAAGATCGAGGTCCTTTGCGCAGCGAAGTGCAACTGGGAGGAGCGGCAGCGGCAGACCATGCATCTCCCGCACACGCCGACGCGCTAGGAGGCTGCGCGCAGCAGCCTGGGTTAGGTCCGGCAGCGCCCCGAACACCTCCTCTGGGGTGAGGACGGCGGGGGCGGGCGCGACGGAGGATCCCGGCGCGGGCAGGAGCGGGGCGACGGTCGTGGTGGTCGCCAGAGGCGACCAGGTGGCCGGCAGCAGAAGAGACAGGTTGGGCGGCGGTGAAGACATGATCGAACCGAAGCTAGCTGAGAGAGGGCCAGCCGGGGAACCTTTTGCCCACGGCCGGGCAAGATGGAAGGGATTTCCTTCTTAATTCTTGCTTGATTAGATTGATACATCTCCTCCCCTTATATAGAGAAGTTTACTTGACCCCTAAGCAAGCGACTCTTATCTCTAATTAACCCTAAAACTAACGGGCTATACTGTCAGGCTAGGCTCATTAGGCCCATTACGTACTCTAACAAGAAACAGCTGTTATTAAGGTGATGCTGGTCAGTACATATACTTTGTAATTCAGACTTTTAGAGTTTAGACTGTCACACCGAAACAGACATAGGAGCAAACTTGTATATTTGGTCAGAGTATTGTCAAGTTTTGTCCTTTCATCCATCGGCGCAAATGGATTTACGTCCAACTATGAATACAAAATTATTAATTTCAACTTATTTCTTTTAAATGAGGGAATTAATCCTATTTCTATGTTGTCCATATATATGCCTGTAATTTTTTCATGTTGTTTTCAGCTTGCAAACACATAATACTTTTGTTGTTCAAGTAAACTCGCATTTGACAAAAATAAGAAGTAAACTCATGCATTCTCTGTATGTTTATTTCAAATGGCTGGGCAGAAGGCATGGAAAAATAGCAATGCTACATCGACGGACATTCACGGGCTGATTAAGGGGTGGATTTGAGGTGGCAAACTGTGATTGGATTAAAGGGAGGGTCCATTGAACGCCCGTAGTAATCCGGTGCATCTAGCATTTTTGACCGAAAAATGCAAGGGACTACACCACACAAGATAGTGCTGCCAATTAGGTTGCCCTGTTTTTGCTGCAAAGTGAAGCTGAGAGTTTCAACAAAGGGAGAATTTTATTACTGTAGCTTAAAATGGAGCATCAAGAAGATACAAAGTGAAGCTGAGATACAACCTGATGTTCGTAAGCGGCGAATGACACAGGAATGCATCGCCCCGGGAGTTTATGAGTGGTAACTGCTGGCACAGATGACAGTCAAGTCTTGGAATACACCATGGCATGTACTCCCTCCGTTCCAAATTACTCGTCGTGGTTTTAGTTCAAATTTAAACTAAAACCACGACGAGTAATTTGGAACGGAGGGAGTATCAATCTGATGACGCGAAGACGGTGCTGCTGTCAATGCGGACTCAGTTTGTTTATTGGTACTCGGCTCTGTTTTTTTCTTAAGGTACCTAATTGCTCTCATGCTTGCGCTTGTTTCTAAACGAAGAACGAGTACGCATACGTGTTGTTATTCAAGTTCCGAAAATTTAAGCGGTTCAACCATATATATGAACCAAAACAATCAACTTTCAGGGTTTGGTAACGCGTGAAACATGCAGTTTGTGTATGTACTTCTTGTTGTTCTGTTTTTTGACTAAACACATACCGTGGCAAATCAATTCGAGCTTGTAATTAAGAAGGAAGTTAACCTGGCCTCAAGCATACTCGTTCATGCTTATTTGCTTTGCTTCAGAGCTTGGCACGCATGGATATGTGCCTTGCGTAGTGACTGCAAAGGCTTGTCCTCTGCTCTACTTTGGTTTCCGAGATGCTTTTCAGCTTTGTTAAAGCCTGATGCCTTGATAAAGCATTCAGTTTTGTTAAAGGTGATGCCTTGTCGACCATGTTCGTAAGAATAACCCAGATTGCTTCCTGTCGTGCCGTGTCGGTCAGCAGGCCCAGTACTTGCACCTGCATAGCTAAGCTAGATTTCCAAAGAATATTGAACAGATCTGCACCTAATAGCTATATATACACGGCAGAGGGCAACCTGCAAGCTACACCAGCCGATCGATTTACATGAGCGTCTGACTTTCTCCGACCAACTCCACCAGTAAACGACATGAAAGCAAAGACCTTAAATGTATTTTGGCATGGTGAAGGAGCTCAGTTTCTAGTTTCCCGTACTTTGGACTTCTCCACAGTTTGCCCGGAAAAGGAAGAGGCAGCCGATCGATTTTCCATATACTGGTATTTTGTCATTTCTTAACTCTCCGTTGTGCATGTTTAATTTGATATCTAGTCTAGTATAATTAATCTGTATTTCTTTTACCAGCACTGAAAAGATCCAATCCAGCCAGCCAGCGTTGAATGCTGTATAACCAGAGCTTCAAGAGCTTGTCGTGAAAGGGGGAGAAAATAAGATGGCGCTAAGCGTCGCGCAATCCCTGGTGGGAAGTGCCGTAAACAGGGCGGCCTCCGAGGCCATGGATGAGATAGCATTGCTCATGGGAGTGCGGAACGAGACATGGTAAGGATAAATTAGTCATTTCTCTTTGCTATATTTTATTATCCATTGAAATCTTATTTTGCTGAGGCCTCAATTTGATGTTGCCCACTTCTTTGAAAAGGATTTAACAAATATATCAGAAATATGGTAAGGCACACATAACCATGGGACAAATTAAATCGTGACCATCAATTTGATTTCTGGTCTAATTAACAGGTACATCAAAGACGAGCTAAGAATAATGCAAGCTTTCTTGAGAACTGCTGAAAGGATGAAGGATAGAGATGAGCTGGTCAAAGTTTGGGCAGAGCAAGTAGAGGATCTATCCTACGACATTAAATATTGCATGGACGAGTTCCAGGTAAATATGGGCCACCCAAGCTGCTTGCATAGGCTGACGAAGCTTAGAGTTCGCCATCAAATTGCCGTCCAGATCCGCAACCTGAAAGTAAGAGTTGGAGATGTAAGCGCCAGGATCCAGCGGTATAGTCATTTAATGAGGCCCATTACCTCTGCAAGCATGGATGAGGGGAAATTATGCAAGGACGAGACCACTTCTTTCATGGAAGGTATCTGCATTCATTCACATGGATTTTTTGATGAATCAGAGCTTGTGGGCTTTTCTAGGCCGAAGGAGGAGTTGATTAATCTGATGGATGTTTTCTATACCTAAGCATCTTTCCCGTGGGTTTTGAGATCCAAGCAAGACGTCTGATAGACAGATGGATAGCAGAGGGATTTGTAACATCTAGGTTTGGGATGGACATTGAGGATGTTGCAATGAGCTACTTTTATGAGCTAATCAATAGATGTATGATTGAACCATCAAGAGTAAACGCAGAAGGAAGGGTTAAGAGTTGTCGGGTCCATCATATCTTCGATATCATGGCCTCTGTTTCAAGAGATGAAAAATTTGTGTACTTATCAATGGATATTGTAAAAAGTGCACCAGAGGAGAACTTTCGCCATGTAGTACACCATGGTCAGAAGTGCCCGAAGATTAGCATGGATTGGAGTCATGTTCGATCATTTTCTGTGTTTGCTGTGAGCCCTATGGAGCCAGCACCATCAGTCTGTTCAGCATACCTGAGGATGCTAAGTGTCTTGGATCTTCAGGATGCACAATGCAGTATGACACAGAAAGATATCAACAACATTGGGTTGTTGCGCCGCTTGAAATATGTGAACGTTCAAGGACATTCAAATATTTGTACCCTTCCAGAATCCATAGGAAAACTACATGGCTTACAATATTTGGATGTCAGAAACACTTCCATCACATCATTACCAACTGAGATCAGTAAACTCCATAGTCTAATTAGTCTTCGTTGTAGCAATGAAAAAATTCATCCAGATGGCCCACAGGAAGGTTTGATGCTCACACTGTGCCTGCCCATGGTATTCATAGATTTTGGTTGTTCTGGTTTCCGTGCTGAGTCAGGGGGTGTGAGGGTGCCAAGAGGGATCGGTGAATTGCAAGAGTTACAGATCTTAGAGGTGGTTGACATCAGACGAACTAGTAGCAGAGCAATTAAGGAAATTAAGTGTAGTAACAGCAGAAGCCACCATGCAAAAATGTAGGGTACTTGCTGCAGCCATTGAGACGCTATCTTCCCTCTCTTCTCTTCGTGTAGATGCTGGCGGGAGCTCTTTGAAGTGGCTACATTCTGTTTCATCTCCTCCCCACCTCTTGAGGACCCTTAAGTTGGTAGGATGTCTTGGAGAAGAGATTCCCTACTGGCTTGGAAGTCTAACGCATTTAGTGAAGATTCAGTTGGAGCATAGCGGGCTAAAGGATGGACGCAAAGTCATGGAATTACTAGGGGAACTGCCCAGGCTTAGGCTCCTTGGTCTTTCTGGGATGTCTTATGTTGGGGAGGAGCTAATCTTCAGAGCACAATTGTTCCAGAGTCTCACCAAACTAGATATTTCTGGCCTTGAGCAACTGAGGGGGGTGAGATTCGAGGAGGGCACCTCACCCTGCATACAAAGGATAGAAATTGGTCGTTGTTGTTTGCAATCTGGGATAATTGGTATCAAGCATCTTCCAATGCTCAGGAGTATTTCACTTGGTCAAGGTTGTCAAGTGGCAAAGCTTGATGAGCTGCAAGGGGAGGTGGAAGCACACCCCAACCATCCTGTGCTGCAGCTGCTGTTTGACAGGAGGTACCACGACCTGGGTGATGTTGCAGAATGCTCGAATGCTGTACAAGTGCAAGAAGCAACGGGGGAATCATCTCATTTTCTCGAGCCTGCGGCAGTGGAAGAGAACTCCTCTCAGGGGATCGACAGGTCAGCTAATTTTCTTTTTCTGTCAGTAGCAATAGCTGGTTATCAATTAAACTGATGATGTCCTGTAAACACTTAGCACAACTGAAAATGCTCATGCTCTGCCGTGTAAATAGCATAAAACTACTACTTTACAGGCTAGGGTTCCAAAAAACTACCTGTTTTAAATTTTCTCAGATAACTACCAAATGGGTGGTCGGCTGTTTCAAAAAACCCAAATCGTCGACTCTTTATCAGTTGATCACGATTATGACAGGTTGGGTCCGCACCTAAACAAACCGTTAGTTTGACCGCTAACTTACATGTGGGGCCCACATGTAAGTTTCCTCCCCCTCTTCTCTTTCTTCTTCCTCTCTATCTCTTCTCTTCCCTCCTCTGTGCTTCCTGTGCCGGACCCCCTTCCCCTCCGGCGACCCCCTTCCCTCCCAGGCCGGCGACCCCCTTCCCTCCCAGGCCGGCGACCCCCTTCCCTTCCCAAGCCGGCGACCCCCTTCCCCTCCCAAGCCAGGGACGACACTCCCTCTGCTCCCCAACTCCTGGTGGCGACGAGGCCGGCCTCGTCCACGGCGACGGGAAGGGCGCACTCTAGCAGTCCGCGGCGACGGTGGCGAAGAGGTCGTCCGCGTCGAGCTTGAGAAGCTCGCGGCAAGGGATGGCGGCGGCTGCAGGCGAGTCACAGGATGGCTGCGGTCGCGCACAAGGCACGGCGTGGAGGTGGCGCAGGCGAGGCACGGCAAGGCGGCTGCCACAGGCGAGGCACGGCAGGGCGGCCGCTGCGGGCGCGGCTCACCGGCCGCAGGTGATGTCTAGCATGGACCCGACCGCTGCGGGTGCGACTCGCCGGCCTCAGGTGGTGCACGTCGTGGATTCCACCTCCGCGGGCGCGGCTTGCCGGCCGGAGGTGATGTCCAGCATGGACCCGACCGCTGCGGGTGCGACTCACCGGCCTCAGGTGGTGCACGTCGTGGATTCCACCGCCGCGGGCGCGGCTTGCCGGCCGGAGGATGCAGCGTTGCCTTGCCTCGGGGACCCGATTGCTTTTTCAGAAAACTCACAGGGACCTGATTGCTTTTCCAGAAAACTCGTAGGGACCCGATTGCTTTTTGACAAAACTTACGTGTGGGATCCACATGTAAGTTAACGGTCAAAGTAAACGGTCAAACAAACGGTTATCTTACACGTGGGCCTCAATTGTCATAATCACGATTAACTGATAAAGACTCAGGAATTTGGGTTTTTTGAAATAGCCGACCACCCATCTGGTAGTTATCTGAGAAAAATTAAAAACCGATAGTTTTTTGGAACCTTAGCCTGTAAAGTAGTAGCTTTATGCTATTTACTCTGCTCTGCCACTGTTCTTCTGGCAGACAAGGCAGTGACATAGTGGAGGTCGAATGATCCACTGTAGTAGTAGATGATTTGTTCTACCAATGCTCAGGTATATCAAGCATCTTCCAATGCTCAGGTATATCAAGCATCTTCCAATGCTCAGGAGTATTTCACTTGGTCAAGGTTGTCAAGTGGCAAAGCTTGATGAGCTGCAAGGGGAGGTGGGTGCACATACCAACAGTCCCGTGCTGCGACTGTCCGAGGAACGGAGCCGCCACGACCTGGGAGGCACCGTCGCCCAAGTGGGAGAATCAACAGGGGAATCCTCATCTCTCCATCCTGAGCCTGCAGCTTCAGGAGAGAGCTCACGGTCCCAAGCGGTGGGCATGGCGATGGCAAACATCAGGTCAGCTCAGCTAATTGCTTCTCTTTCGTTCAACTAGTAGTACGTAGCAGCTATGGAGTGCGATGTGCTAATTAGTCTGTACTCTGTTTTCCTTTTTGTGTGTAACAGTAACAGCCAAGATAATGTGCTTTACACTTACAACTCGTGCTGAATGAATCCGAGCAAGCCCTCCAGCCAGTTTCACCATGTTATGGTACTGGGACAGCTCAAATATTGCACTATTTCCTTTTTTGTTTCGGCTCGATTTCTAGCTGTTTTGTTCTTTTCGGTTTGTGCTCACGCATTTTAAAGCTGTGCTGTGCATGCTTATATATAACGCAAGCATGATCTCACTCACATCTCAGGTTGTCGAAATAAACTAGTGCTCCGTGTAGTGCATTCAGATTCAGCTGGGCACCCAGGAGGCCAGGAGCACCACCAAGCTGCATTGTTCATCCCATTGTCGACAGTTACAAGATGGGACCCGACATCAAGAGGCTAGATGGTTTCTCCATTCGGCCGAACATCACTGTGGTATTTCCTTCTAAAAATCAGTCTTAAACTGTTTAATAAGTTGAATTCATTCTACCTGGTGCTGGCCTCCGAGTCTCCACCATGCCGCCGGTATAGCTAGCTCAGCTCTGCTTATGTTTGTTTGATTCCATCTGGTTTGTGAAATGTCGGTTACCCTTTTTGTCTGCCAGAATTTCTGTCAGAGGACAGCTGCCGTATTCGGTAGCTTGTCAACGTTAGCATTCTATTTCAAGCTGGACAACTATGAGAAATTTTTGTTGTTCAAGCTGGTGCAACTATGAAATTTTTACTGTTCAAGCTGAGTTATGAAGCTGGAGGAGTGAACATCCCAGCCATCTTCTGTTGTGAATGGAGCAAGACTTGAGTACTGAACTAACCATGATGTAGTGATCTGAAGTGAAGATGGAAGCTGAGGAATCCCTTTCGAGTTCGCAATGCCTCACAGTCCACCCACATCTAAAGTCTCAACTCTGAAGGGCTCATACTGATAAAAAAGGTCAGTTCAGCAACATCCAGCATCTCATTTCTTTCGTAATCATCATGTTAGATTGACACATACTCTGTACTTGCAATCCCTGGTTAAATTTTTCAGTTTATGGACACATATATTTACACCCCTGTTTATATCAAGAGTTCCTTAAGCATCCCCTGTGTGACAGAGTTTGACATCTAACATGCGTGCAATAAACTAGTGCTCTTGTATCTAATCAGAGTCAGCTGGGCAGAAGAGGAGGAAGATCCAACAGAGTACAGATGATGCACTACTAAGGCCTAGGATGCAATGTTCATCATACTGTACTGTCCATAATTATAAGATTAGTCACCACTGCAAGAGGCCAGATGGTTTACCTGTGTTCTCTATGTGCGGAACTTTCTGGTAGGTATTTTTTTTAACCTGGGTGTTAGACTGTTTAATCAGTTGAAGGCATACTAAGAATTCAGTGACGATGACACTAACACCTGTGCAGTCTTCCGTGCAGGATTCGTCTCTGACCTAAATGTTCCCACGATCTTGGAGCAAGCTACAACAACATTTCGATGGCTGCGAGGTGACCAACCGAGGGTTCAAAAGTGATACTTGCTGTGTAGCTCCTGTACCCTTTTCCAGACGATGATCAGCTCTTCACTGTTAAAATAGGTCTAGCGTGTCGTGTACACGTATTTTGTATGTATGTAATTGTATATGTTGATCATTATATATAGTGAGACGTGGAGAGGCATTGCCCCACGGGGAAACCCTAAACCTATTCTCAAACTTTCACCATGGAACTGGTCAAGTTGATTCCAAGTTCTAATTTCTTGGGAGTCCAACAGCTTCCAGTCCCCAGAACATCAGGTGGCTGCATCTTGCAGCGTTCACCGGATCATGGCATGACCTGCTTCTACTGTGTACGATTATTGATTTGTTGGTGCCACTATATTCTGTAATTGTTTGTAAACAAAGTATGAGGAGACATTCTACTACGCAAGCCAATGGAACTTGTAAAGTAGCCAGAAATGACTGCTCTGTTTTTCACCTGTAACATCATATCGACATGCCATATCAGCTTTGTAGTTTTGGTCGTTGTCACTTTGCAATTAACTTGCAGTTTCCACATTTCTCTTGTCAACTAGGAGTATTTGATATATAGATCCAACATCAAGTTGGTTGATATTCAGTATGGGATGATGCCAGGTCTGTACTCTTGGCAAGTTGGCATCCTTCTGATCAGGCAATGCCATTAATTTGTGTGTGAGAACATCTTACCACGGACTGTTATGATGGTGTTGTACCAAAATGTATGACTGCAAGTGACTTGGGGGCTTCAATTAACAGTGGCGATGGAGCAAACATGCAGATGAAGGACAAGCAACCCCGCTCCCCCGCTCCTAGGGTTTCCCCGCTGCCGCCGCCAGCTCCCCCACGCGGAGCCGCCGCCGCGGCGGCCGGAGCCCGCCGGAGCCGCCAGCCCCCTCCTCCTCCCGTTCCCCTTCTCCTCCCCCCCCCCCCCACCCCCTTCCTCGCCCCCGTACCCCAGCGTCGCCTCCCCGAGCGAGGCGGCCGGGGGCCCTTCCACCGCGCGCCTCTAGCCCCTCCCCGCGCCCCTCCCTCCTCCCGCCACCGTCAGCCTGCGCCGCCGCCTTCTCTGTCGAAGACTAGACCAAGGATCCAGCCGTCGCTGCCAGATCCATGTAGCCAGCACCGAGAGATGACGACTATCTCCCTGTACCGAATCAAGCACGAACCGACGCAGATCGAGTCGGAGACGATGATGCCCCTGGATCTCCGGCAGACAGTGAGCCGCCGGCCCAACCGCATCCAGATTGTCGGCCACGCCGGGCCGCCGCAACCCCCCGCGCCGTCCGGCTCAGAGAGGGAGCCGCCGACCGCGCACAGGGGCCGCCGCCGCCTGCACACGCCGGAGCGCCGCCGCGAGCCCAGCGCCCGCCACCACCTACGAGGCCCGCCTCCGCGCGCCCCACGCCATGCCACCGCCCGCCGATTGCCGAGCACAAACACCGCGAAGCTCCGGGGCCGCCCCGGCATCCGGTCGGCGCGAGAACCGGCAGCTGCCCCCAGCCGCAGCTGCCAGCCTCCTGCAACGTTGAAGGCGACCCCGGCACACGAGGTAAGGCATAGGACCGCGCCCTGCTCCTAGGCCCGCACCGCCGACGTACACGCATCGGCCGCCGCTGCTCGAGATCCGTCGAGGCGCGCGAGAGAAGACAGCCCCGCCGCCACCAATGCCGTGCGGGCTTTGCCCGCGGCGCCCTATGGTGGCGGCGAGGTGGGGGAGGAGGCGGGAGGGATCCGGCCGCGGCGGCGTGCAGGTCTGCCCGAGCCCCCTCCTGAGAGAGCGATATGGGGGCGAGATCGGGCCGGAGAACGATACATATAGCCTTTAATATCACCCCTCCAGTTAGGTCCTGTTTGTTTGAACTGAGGGAAGGGGAAAATGAAGATGGCTTTCCGCACGGGCACAATGACATACCCGGAGAAATGTCGCAAAAAGAAAAAAAAAGTGCCACAATGTATCAGCAAAGGGATTTTGGAACACAAGAATTTCTTTTGGCTTGGGAGACCAGATCGTCGATCATCTAGTCGGCGCAGCATCAGCATGCAACTGTCGTATGGACCGCATCTAGGGAAGTTGCCCAGAAATTTCTCATTTATATTCTACGTGAGGCACATGTGCACAGCAAGTAGACAAGAAGAAAACAGGAGCCACAATAATACAGCCAACGGATTTTGAAAGAAGGTCGCTGGTGTATTGCTGTCCAAGCAGAATTATTGCATCAGTACAAAGACTTTTCTTAGGAGGGCGCTATGGCAAGATATCACTCGTCTCACAGCCACGGACTGGTGGATAAGCCACACAGGTGCCTCCTCCACCGGCTACCTGAGCAAGAGCCAAGAGATCGAGCGTCGTAAGAAAATCTTGAACAAGCTAGTGAAGAAGCCGGACATCATCTTGCCGGAGATGGCCGGGACGGTGGTGAGCATGGCGACGTCCATGCTGAGGGGCGCCATCAGCATGGCCGCCTCTGCCGCCGCCACCGAGATGAGTCTTCTCATGGGCGTCCGCAAGGACATCTGGTATGTACTGTATGTACTTCTTGCTTCCCGGCCGGTGCTTCTTTTGTTCAGGTCCTTTACTGGCCGATGAGATGCACATGTATGCATCATGCATCCATGCATGTTGGAGTGGATGGACCGCTAGTTTCTTTTTTTACAACAACTTGATTGGCTGCATGACTTATCTGTCAAAATTACTTGGTTGTTTTCAATCTATTTTTGTATTCTATATGTGAGCTGTCAAGTGACAGTAAGCTGGGTTACTCTAAGAAATCTTGTTGGCTAGGTTCATAAAAGACGAGCTCAAGACTATGCAAGCATTCCTAGTGGCTGCTGAGAAAACGAAGAACAAAGACTTGCTACTGAAGGTGTGGGCAGAGCAAGTAAGAGATGTAGCATATGGCATTGAGGATTGCCTTGATGAATTTATGGTGCATGTGGGAAGCCAGAGCCGGTCTCGACGGTTGCTTAAACTAAAAGCCCGCCATCGCATTGCCAGCCAAATCCGCGATCTCAAAGCAAGAGTAGAAGAGGTGAGCAACGGGAACACACGCTATAACTTGATCACCGCCGATTCCTCCAGCTGCATTGACGAGATGAATTCCTACACGGAAGATATTCGCAGCCACTCAGCTAGCAACATTGATGAGGCAGAGCTTGTGGGATTTGCTAAGGCTAAACAAGAGTTGATTGCGATGGTGGATGTCAACTCCAGAGATGGTCCTTGCAAGGTGATATGTGTCGTTGGCATGGGCGGTCTAGGCAAGACTACTCTTGCAAGGAAGGCTTATGAAAGTAAGGAAGACAATGTGAATAAATTTTCTTGTTGTGCATGGGTCACCGTCTCACAGTCCTTTTCCAAGATAGAGATGCTCAAGGACATGATTAGCCAACTTTTGGGTATCGACTCTCTGAGAAAATGCTTGAAAGATCTTGAAGGGAAGGAAGTGCAAATAGAAAATCTCTCTGAGTATCTCACAAAGGAGTTATTGGATAAGAGGTACTTCGTTGTTCTTGATGACTTGTGGACCATAGATGCGTGCAAGTGGATCAAAAATATTGCTTTTCCTAGTACAAATAACAAAGGCAGCCGAATAATAGTAACAACACGAGATGCTGGCTTGGCTGAACAATGCACTAATGAATCACTTGTCTATCACCTTAAGCAATTGCAACCAAATGATGCCACAAAATTGCTACTAATGAAGAGTAGGAAAACACATCAAGACATGGATAATGATAAGGACATGAAAACAATGGTCCACAAAATAGTAAAGAAGTGTGGGGGTCTACCGTTGGCTGTACTCACTATAGGAGGCATGCTTTCCACCAAAAAGGTTACAGAGTGGGAAAGTATCTATAATCAAATCCCCTCAGAGCTAGAAGTCAACCCTAGCCTTGAAGCAATGAGGAGGATAGTTACTCTAAGCTACAATCACTTGCCATCTCATCTGAAGTCATGCTTTTTGTATCTAAGCATCTTTCCTGAGGATTTTGAAATCAAAAGGAGACGTCTGATAGAGAGATGGATAGCAGAGGGGTTTGTTAGAGCCACGGCAGGGGTGAGCATTGAGGATGTGGGCAAAGGTTACTTTAATGAGCTGATCAACAGAAGCATGATTCAGCCATCAAGAGTGAACATAGAAGGAATTGTTAGGAGCTGTAGAGTCCATGATGTTGTGCGTGATGTCATGATCTCGATTTCTAGGGGTGAAAATTTTGTTTACTTGGCACAAGATAATGTGACTAGTGTCAGAGAGGAGACCTTTCGCCATGTAGCATACCATGGTAGCGAGTGCCAAAGTATAGGCATGGACTGGAACCATGTCCGGTCATTAACCATGTTTGGTGAGAAACCATTGGAGCCATCATCTTCGGTTTGTTCACCTGACATGAGAATGCTCAGAGCCTTGGATCTAGAGAATGCACAGTTTCAAGTCACACAAAAGGATATCAACAACATAGGATTGTTGCGCCACTTGAAGTATGTGAATTTTTCTGATCCTCGAGGATATTCACATATTTATAAACTTCCTAGATCCATAGGGAAATTACAAGGCTTGCGCACTTTGAACATTAGAGACAGTTATATTACAGAACTGCCAACTGAGATTTGTAAACTCAAGAGTTTACACAGTCTGCGTTGTACCAGAAATAGTTCCTATGAATACTTTGACTTGTATAGCCCCAGGGAATGCTTGGTGCAAACACTTTGTCTGCCCATGCTGTTCACACCTTTGACTGATCCTAGTAAGCGTACCAAGAAAGTTGCTGAGCTACACATGGCCTGGTCTAGCCGTTGGTCATGGTCAAGAGGTGTGAAGGTGCCAGAAGGAATCGGCAAACTGAAAGAGCTGCAAATACTAGAGGTCGTGGACATCAGACGAACTAGCTGCAAAGCAATTAAAGAGCTAGGTGAGCTTGTGCACCTGAGAAAACTGAGCGTGGTTACAAAAGGGGCCACCAAGCAGAAATGCAGGATACTCTGTGATGCCGTTCAGAAGCTCACTTGCCTTCACTCACTTGAGTGGCTGCATGTTGTTTCCTCTCCCCCTCCCCTGTTGAGGAGTCTGACGTTGGATGGACGCCTTGGAGAGATTCCTGGCTGGGTTGGGGATCTGATGCATTTGGTCAAGCTTCACTTATGGCGCAGCGAAATAAAGGAAGAAGGTAAAATCATGGAAATACTAGGGCCACTTCCCAACCTCATGCACCTTCTTCTTGGAAGGGGCTGTTATATCGGGGAGAAGTTGGCGTTCAAAACGGGAGCGTTCCCAAATCTCAAGAAGCTTGATATTTGTAATCTGTGGGAACTGAGAGAGTTGAAATTTGAGGACGGCACCTCCCCCCAGCTGGCAATGATAGATATCAGTTGGTGCGAGTTGAGATCAGGAATTACCGGAGTCAACCAGCTTCCAAAGCTCAAGGAGATCTCACTTGGTCTGGGTGGTCGAGTGGCGAAGCTTGCTATGCTGCAAAGTGAAGTGGACGCCCACCCCAAAAGTCCCGTGCTGCGACTGTCTGAGGAACGGAGCTACTATGATCTGGGGGACGTCGTCGTCCAAGTGGAAGAAGCAACGGAGGAATCATCATCTCTCCATCCTGAGCCTGCAGCAGCGGGAGGGAGCTCAGAATCGGTGGTGACAACAAACGTCAGGTCAGATAATTGATTCTCTTTCGTTCCACAATCGGTGGTGTCCATATATATATATAGTGTAGCAGCTATGGAGTGTGATGTGCTAATTAATTTGTACTCTGCCTTTTCTTTTTGTGTGTAACAGCCAAGACGATCTGCTTTACACTTACAATTCGTGCTGACTGAATCCGAGCAAGTCTCCTGCCACTTCCACCACAATGTAGTAACACTCTGCAGGTACGGCTCAAATCTTGCTCTGTTTCTTATTATTTGTGTTGGCTCACGCATTTTAGTTTCTCCCAACTTCAGTAGATCGGATTTCTAGCTATCTTCTTCCTTTCAGAATGTGCCCACGTATTTTTAAGCTGCACCTGATTATATATAGGCATAGCACGGGCTCGGATTTTTAAGCATGCCACATTTCCTTCTGTTTTATGTAGCCACCATGTTACATGTTGTGTACTTGCAGTTCCTGGCGATACACTTACAGTCCCCTAGCCATCAAGGCCTCCTGGTTATCTACCGGGTGGCAAACTGCTAGATATCAGATTGATGAAATGAACCAGTGCTCTGTATATACATCCAGGTTCAGGTGCGGGTGCAGGAAAAGAGGAAGATACAAATACAGTCAGGATGGTTGACAGCTGCAAGATACGCCAGATTGTTTCTGTATGTTTCCCTACTATGCGCACAACATTCTTGAACGTGTTTCCTTTTAACCTCGATGCTAGACAGGTTAATCAGTTGAATTCATTCTAAAGATTCAGTGATGATGACACTAACACCCCTAGTATTCTTTCAGGCAGAATTAAAGGTTGGGCGAAGACTGTCTCTTCCAATTCAATGCTCCGGTGAACTTGGGGCAATCTTTTAGGCAGAATTAACGGTTGGACTCCTTCCGCTGGAACATCAATTATTAACTGCATGTTGCAATATCCAGAGGATAATCATATAATGATCTGTTGCTAATTATCAATAGAGACTTGCTTTGTTTGCCCGTGGGTCGCTGCTTGTATGATTCCATGCTATATCTTGTACCGAATCATAACTGAAGAATGACGACACCTGCTTACTGTATAAGATTGTGCACTGAAGAATGCCGACGCCGACGAAGAGCATAGCCAGGTCAGATAACTTCTCTTTCGTCCAGTACTAGTCGACAGCAAATGAGATGCTAATTGCCACTTTCTGCATTCAGAATTAATCTCCCTCTATCTTGTTGTTTTAACAGCCAAGATGACGTACTGTACACATACAGGCCCTGTCCAATAACCATGCCACTGTATAACTGCATGCTCATCAGCCAAGTTCCATTAGGGGTTCAGACTTGTGAAGAAAATCAGCGGCTACAAGTCCACTACATCACTAAACGAAAAATTGGGAACTTCCTGCAGCAGGACAGCTGCACCATGGACATGAGAAAGTGGGAATCCAATTATAGCACCATGCATCTGCACCCAAATCGCCTGCATATATTTCCAAGGCTGCAGGCTGCAGGTGATTGATTTTTCTATATCCATGGTCTTATGCATAGATTTTCCTTTCAGCTTATATTTTCCCTGTTTTTGTACAAAAGAAGAAAATAACACTCTGTTCTTTAAACATAAACCCCAAATTATTAAGCCATATAATCTGCACTGTATGTTGTTGCCTGTCATCTCCAAACAGAACTACTAGTTCTTTTTCATATGGTCAGTTTGGTCTCTTAGACTCTCGCCATTACCAATGGGGCTACCTCCTCTTGTCTTTTATAATTTGAAGCACCCCTTTTGTTTACACACTTTACAGGAAGTTAGGATTTCGCAAATCCAGGTCAAGCTGGAATGTGGCATGATTAAGGTCATGATGCAATTAATGCGACTTATGGTGGTGCATTAGAGTACCAAATTTTCTGCTGAAGGTTGTATAATAGCACGGAGCCAATTGGAGGAAGGCAAAACCAATGGAAGTACGAGAGGTGGGCACCGGCTGACCGCCTATTCCTTCTGTATTTCAGTGTATAATTGTATATTCTGGAGATAAATTAGTGCTCACAGTGTGGTAGGGGAGCATTTCCAAATGTCAGGAATCTTGATATTTGGCAGGAGCTGAAGCAACTCTCGCATGTGAGAATTGAGCAGGGTGGTTGAGAAGGACACTGAATGTTGTGAAGAGTGTGTACTGTGATCACACTGATGAGTGGTCAGTTCAATTTACTTCCTCTCTGTTCGTTGCGGTGCCTGTGCTTGTTTATTTTCTATGCCTGTGCTTGTTTGTAATCAAAGAATGGGTACTGCATATGCATGTGCCGTTGAGTCCGCAGTGCGGAGCGGAGCAGTCCCGTGGTACAAAATCAACCTGATTTCCAGTACTACTCTGTTTCAATGAAGATGATTAATTGCTCTCAAATTCTTTGCTTCGATTCACGCGAGGATGACCTCTTCTTTGCTTCGATTCACCCCTTCTGCACGCTGCACTCAGGTCGTCGTTTTGAGGTCAAAACTCCTCTTCACGCTGCACTCAGGTTGCCCCAAACTCCAGTTCAACGTAATTACCTGCTGTTAGTTCCACCTGCTAGCTACACATACAAAGCTTATCTTATACTGTCACGTTCTCAAGCTGCAGTGCTTTGATATCTCTGCTTCGATTTTCCGCTGAGCTTGATTTTATTCCTATAATCCATTTCAGAGCAGAAAAAAAATATTGTTTGTTTGTTTGTTTGTTTGTTTGCTTGCTAGATAACTGGTCAGAATGGTGGTACCTTAAAACTGTCAGAAATACTGTTTGCTTGCTAGATGAGATTTGACCACCCAGCACCTTAACCCAAAGGCCCAAGTGAATAATCTCAAGTGAAATTGGAAGCCATTGGATCTTTTTCTGATCCAGGAGGGAGTTCTCGATGTTGCTCCCTCAACAGTCCAAGTTCCTCTGAAACATGAACATTGAAGTGATCATCCTGATAACTGGTCAGTTCAATAAGCACCAACTCCTCTTTGTTTGAAGCTGTTATGTCACATGATCTTCATATACTTGCAATTTCTTATGTGGTTTTCAGCTTATCACGAACACATAAACATTTGTTGATGAAATAAAACTAATGCATCCTCTGTTTATGCATTTCAGTTGGAGAGAACAAGTGGAAAATGCAATAGACTAAACCACTGGCGCTGCCTCCTGCAAGGCTACTCGGGGGCGAACCCTAGCACCTCCGCCTCATTCCCCCTTCACATCTCTCCTCTCCGCCGCGGCCGCGTGGGACCGGTGAAGGTGGCGGCGGGGATCTGGGCGTCTTCACCTCAGGTGGAGGGCCTCGGCTTCCAAGGTGGCGGCCTGGGTGGTGGCATGTTGTGCGGCCGGCTGGTTAATTTTGTTGGGTCACCTCCCCGGTCGTGTGGGTGGTGTGGAGGTGGTGTGCTACGGCTGTTGCGCCCCCCCTCCCCCGCTGGTTGCTGGTCGCCATTGATATGTTCGACCTCAACCCTATCTACTCCGATCTGCACCAGATCCGGCCACTGGTTTAGAGGGAATCCCTTGGTCGGTGCGGCGGCCACTCCGGAGGCGGCGCCTTTGGGTGTTGTTCCCCTTGTTGGAGGCTTCAGAGAGGATCCCCTTCCTTCCATCCCTCCCAGGAGCTCAGGTGAAAGCCTCAGACCCCCTGTTCCAAGCGACGATGACACCGTGGTGGCGTGCTCCTTCCTGAAGGCGTCGTTCGGGGGCTGCTCAAGCAGTGGTGGAGGTGGCGCCAAGCTACATCTTCGGCATCTTCTCGGTCTCTGGTGCGGTTGGTCCGCGCCATTGGTGTGAGGGGATCGGTGTCCTTCTTGGCGCCGGCGGTCCGGTGATTCCTATCCTTGACCAATGTATCGTGCGGCCATTTTTGGCCTTCTCCGTGGTTCGGCACCTTCGTTCAACATCTCACATCTGGCGTTCTGTCTTGCCGCTGCCGGCGACGGTGCTTGGGTGGTAGGGCCTCTGTTACGTGTGGGTCTACTCATGTCGTCTCTCTTTCGGCAGCCTGGGTGAAAGGGTGGTGGCCTGTGCGGCGGTAGAGACAAATCATTGTTGCCCATGTTTGGTCCTTCGGTGGCTGTCAGCAAACACAATAGTCACACGGTGATGCCCTCCTCCCGTGGCCTTAGTAGGTTAGCTGGTGTAGGTATAGCGGCGGTCGTTGGCAATGGTGTGGTCTGTTCTTGCACGTTGTGAAGTTGCCTTGAGTTGTTCTACCAAGCACCTTGTACCCCTTATTTCCGTTGTTTTCCTTTGTGTATGTTGTTGCCCTCTAATCTTAGTCGGTTGATGGCTTTGTTAATTCAAAGCCAGGCTAGATTCGAGCTCTTCTCGGACTTGGCCGGCGCCTTTTCTCTAAATAGACTAAACCACACAAGATGTTGCTACTAAGGCCCTCCCCAATGATCCACCTTGTACAGGTGCTAAGACTGCCATGTAGAAAAAAAATCTGATGTGGCAAGATAATAAAGAGGAGAGAGGTGAGTTTGGTGACCCGAGAAAGAATCAATACCAAGCACGTGAACCTAGGCAAAAATAATTAAATGAAAGAAATCCACCAATGCATGAAATAGTTTAGCTACTAAAGCATTAAATATAAGGAGCTTAGCACCAACAAGTGAAGCATCTATGCATTGTGGACATTAGTGTTGCTAAACTTATTAATATGCTTAGCACCTTTTCTAAGCACCAATGCATTGGAAGTGGCCTAATAAAGCTGCATATATTGTGATGCCTTCATTGGCCATCCGACTCGGCATTCCAAGTCCGCTGGCGGTGGCCCCTAAGCCGCAAATTGAAACTGAGATACCCCATAGGAGCGCATTGCTCTATAACGGAGGTGACGTAGCAGTTTACAAGTGGAAACTGCTGGCCCAGATGACAATTGCTTATTGGGAACATTGTAGAATGGATCAACCTGATGTGAACACGTGCAATTAATTGTGAATACAAACTCACTTTGTTTACTAGCACCTAGGGATGGAATTCGAGCCGAGTCAAGCCAGCTCGTTTCATTAACGAACTAGCTCGACTCGACTCGTAACTATAACGAGCTCAAATTCAAAATTAATTCGACTCACATAGCTCGTGAGCTAGCTTGTTTAGCTTGTTAAGCTCGTTATAGGTACTAAGATGTATATATTAAGCATGTACAATGTTCACAAACAATTGTAAGTAGCTTAACTTACAATTATCAGTACAATCAACATGTCAGCAAGTCAATAGCAAGTACATGACCAAAACAATAAGCAAGTTAGTAACATGTACATGACCCGAGAGGTGGGCTTACGCGACACTGCCGCCATTGCAAACTCTATGAGACAGGTGGAGAATAGACAAACATGTTTCCCGCTATTTCTCTAGGGATGGAAGGAGAGGAATGGTGTGTGTCTGGTGGGCGGTTGGGCCTAGTGTTATTTGGATGGGCCATGTGTTCTGCCTGTGCGATTGGCTTGGGATGCAAGGTGGTTCTGCGTTGCTGGTTTTTATACTGGAGTTACACGAGTAGCCATGAACTCGACTCATTTAACTTGGTCCCTAAACGATCTTAAAATAAAGCTTGGCTCGACTCGTTATTCTACGAGTTCGAGTCGAACGAGTTACACGAGTAGCCATGAACTCGACTCATTTAACTTGGTCCCTAAACGATCTTAAAATAAAGCTTGGCTCGACTCGTTATTCTACGAGTTCGAGTCGATTCGAGCTGAGCCACGAGCTATTTGTTTAGCTCGTGAGCTTCGAGCTTTTTTTCCAGCCCTACTAGCACCCATTACCGAAAAAGGGTCTCCCCGCTTTGTATTCCAAAGCAAACCATCATTGTACACATCGCAATGCCGGGGCGAGTAGCACAACAAGCCCAAGAAAAATAAGAAGAAATAAATGCCAACAACGGCAGCTCGACAAAGCGCGGCCCGCGAGCACTGCGCCCTTCGGAAACAAACCACCACAGTCCGAAGCACCTATCTACCGCGAACTAAGCAGCACCTCCAAGAAGGGATGCAACGCCGATGACGCTGTTGCCCGGACAAGCCATAGGGCCAGTTCACGGAGGGAGGTGGGGGATAGCTACTACCGACACCCTCCATGAAGGGATAGTGGCACCCGCCGGTGTCACCGCATCGGAGCCAGACGAGCCGGCAAGGATTTCTCCCGCACTCCAAACCCCACCGCCCAACCGGAGCCGACCAGCCAAACCACCGCCCAACACCATGCGCCACCACGGTTGCGCCGCCACCACGCCATCTCGCTGCGAGCACCTCCACGGGCCAAGATGACCGGAGAGAAGATCCAAGCGACGGGAGCAACAATACCAAGGCCGAGCGGGAGGGAACTGTTGGGGAACGTAGTATTTCAAATTTTTACCTACAATCACGCAAGATCTATCTATATGATGCATAGCAACGAGCGGGAGAGTGTGTCCACGTACCCTCGTAGACCGAAAGTGGAAGCGTTAAGTAACGCGGTTGATGTAGTCGAACGTCTTCGCGATCCAACCGATCAAGTACCAAACGCACGGCACCTCCGCGATCTGCACACGTTCAACTCGGTGACGTCCCTCGAACTCTTGATCCAGTTGAGGCCGAGGGAGAGTTCCGTCAGCACGACGGCATGGTGACGGTGTTGATGAAGTTACCGACGCAGGGCTTCGCCTAAGCACTACAACGATATGACCGAGGTGGAAATATGTTGAGGGGGCACCGCACACGGCTAAAACAATAACTTGTGTGTCTATGGGATGCCCCCTCCCCCGTATATAAAGGACGGGAGGAGGGGGCCGGCCGGCCTCATGGTGCGCCCCCAAGGGGGGGAATCCTACTCCTACTAGGAGTAGGTTACCCCTTTCCTAGTCCTAATAGGAGGGGGAAGGAAGGGGAAGAGGAGAGGAAGGAAAGGGGGGCCGGCCACCCTCCCAATTCGGATTGGGCTTGGGGAGGGGCGCGCCCCTCCTCTTGGCCTTCTCCTCTCTCTTCCACTAAAGCCCATGTAGGCCCATTAAGCCCCGGGGGGTTCCGGTAACTTCCCGGTACTCCGAAAAATGCCCGAACTCATCCGAAACCTTTCCGGTGTCCAAACATAACCTTCCAATATATCAATCTTCATGTCTCGACCATTTCGAGACTCCTCGTCATGTCCGTGATCACATCCGGGACTCCGAACAAACTTCGGTACATCAAAACACATAAACTCATAATACCGATCGTCATCGAACGTTAAGCGTGCAGACCCTACTCATCTCCGGTCAATAATCAATAGCGGAACCTGCATGATCATATTGGCCCCCACTTATTCTACGAAGATCTTTATCGGTCAAACCGCATAACAACATATGTTGTTCCCTTTGTCATCGGTATGTTACTTGCCCGAGATTCGATCGTCGGTATCTCAATACCTAGTTCAATCTGATTACCGGCAACTCTCTTTACTCGTTCCGTAATGCATCATCCCGTAACTAACCCATTAGTCGCATTTCTTGCAAGGATTATAGTGATCTGCATTACCGAGAGGGCCCAGAGATACCTCTCCGAAAATCGGAGTGACAAATCCTAATCTCGATCTATGCCAACTCAACAAACACCATCAGAGACACCTGTAGACACTAGTAGAAAAAGGGCCTATTGTCCCGGTTCGTAAGGGTCTTTTGTCCCGGTTTAGGAACCGGGACTAAAAGTTCGTTACTAATGCCCTAGGCCTTTAGTCTCGGTTCTTACACGAACCGGGACAGATGGGCCTCCACGTGGCCGGTGCTGCGAGCCCAGGCAGGAGGCCCTTTAGTCCCGGTTGGTGGCACCAACTGGGACCAATAGGCATCCACGCGTCAGCTGTTCAGGGGCTAGGGTTTTTGTTTTTTTTCTGAAAGGGGCGGGGGTGGATTTGGGGGTTTTGTATGGTTAATTAAGGTGTTTCATATATTGTGTTAGGTAGCTAATTAATTAATAGAGAGAAGTGTCCTCTCTTATCTCTGTGCTTGATCGACGCTACGTACTATACGTATAGAGAGGCCCTCGACACGCTAGCTAGTAAGAAAATGAAGGAAACCATTAAGTACAGAAGTTCGTCATGCATACCGAGAGAAGTGATCGACCTCTACTTCTCCGAGAGATTGGTCGAACAACAAGTTTTCGTATTATCTATCCGACGCTACTGGCTACATACATATACAATATGTAAGATCTCTTACAATCCCCTAGCATTTGAACTCAAGTTCCACATGGTATTCTCCGGTGTTATTAATGACGTGGTCAAGAAAGAATCCCGCCAATTACTCTTGAATTGCTTTCATGCGATCTTGTGGTAGGAGTTCATTCCGCATCTGCCACGTCTAATTTGAAGAAGGGGGTTAATACATATATATGAATGAAACTCAACAGAAATGATGGTGTAATAAAATGAAATTGTGAATATTATTGCTTACGCACTTCATATTGTCTTTTAGAGTAGCCCCGCTTATCTTTGCAAGTCGCGTTGTAGATGAACTCGCACACGTAGTATCCACAGTTATCATTCCCTTGTTCCTGCCACAAGTACTTTACAAGAAATAGAGGTCAATCAAACTGATAATGAAGCATTATAAATTGCACTGATGAAAATAGCTAGAATCAACGGGAGATGCGCGCAACTAGCTAGCTAGTAGTACTTACTTTCGGGTATGTATATCGCAGCTCCTTCGGCAGTCCCGGAGCTTCTGCGGTGAACTTTTTCCAAACCCTGCAAGACAAAGAAAATAATTATTACTTGAGATATCAGAAAATGAAAAAAAGTTGCCGATATGGTGCGATAATGATCGATTGAACTTACTTGTTGAGAATTTTAGTCATGTCCGCATAGGTCTTGGGATCTTTTCGTCTCAAGTCTAAGACAGTTACTAGTCCCTGCTCAAGCTTAATCTCCAGGAGAATATAGTGGAAGTTGCGCACGCATGCATAACTCAGCAATTACATTACTATAACCTCGCTCGAGTAATAAGGGAAACCGAATATGCACACGACAGCAACACTCACTCGAAGTTGTAAGGAAAGAGTATTAAATCTTTGTTTTGATTTATTATCAATGATTTGAGCAAGTTGGCCTCGACATCTTTGCCGCTCTTTTTAACCTGAAATTCATCTATAAGATTTGTGTTAATGAACCCAGTATTATACATTTCTGCTTTTCTGCACTCGACGATCTTCAATCTGCATAATATAGTGAGGATAATTATAAATACATGCAATGAAAGAGCTGAGCTATATATAGAGACTTAATGACAGAAGTAGTACTTAGAGACAGTAGCAAGTGATCGTTAATTCATCGAGGGCCTTTTGATTGAAGAACGGGAAGAACTCCTCAGATGGAACATACAACAGATCAATTCCAACGAGGTCGTGCTCCTCTTTAACTCTCAGATACAAAGTATCCGTCCCCCCAGACTCTCTACAGGTTTTCATGTACCAATCATGGAATCTTCGCATCATCGTTGTTAGAGATTTTTCATCTTTGACGAGAGGTTTCCCGTACTCGTATCTGTGTTCGTCCACCTCCAAGAAATCATAATGTACATCGTCGGGCAGGTAATCTCCAAGATTGTTATAACCGGGCACCATCCCCGGATCATTAGCGACGATGTCGCTAGACACATTGAGCGGGGGGCACGATTGGTTCGCTTGTTCGCCGAGCTGGGCAATTTTTTTCCCAACTGCTCGTCGTTCTTTTAACCTTTGATCACTTCTAGTACTTCCCGACCGCTCCGCTTGGATATATACCTTTTCAGTAACGCGCACATAGTTGGTTTTCGGCGGAGACTTTGGTGGTTTCCTCAGGGCATCGATAGTGCGCTTTGCTTTCACCGGATCTACCTTCTCCTCCGGAGGTGGATGTCTCTTTGCTTTCACCCCTTCAAAGAAGTCCTTCACTTCTTTTTCCATGATCTTCTTGTTTTCTTCCACGGTACTCTCTTACGGTAACTTCTCTAGAGGCTTGAGAGGTGGACCGTATCTGTATTGCCTCCCGCCTCTGGCTGTACTGCTAGAAGCCGGAGCAGACGGAGCGGCTGCGGCTATCTTCTTTCGTGCTTGCTTACGAGGCGGAGGAGAAGGACTACGACGCGCCGGAGCAGACGGGGCTGCGGCGGGTCTCTTCCGCCCTTGCTGGCGAGGCAGAGAAGGAGGAGGCTGGTGACTGCTCGGGCGCGCCGGCGCAGGCGGAGAAGGAGGCGGAGTGCCGCCACGCGCCGGAGAAGGAGGCTGAGTGCCCTGATCACTCGCCAGAGGAGGAGGCAGAGTGCCCTGACTCGCCGGAGGAGGAGGAGGAGGCGGAGGCGTCCAGTTCGGAAGGTTGATGAGCTCCTTCCGCCATAGGCATGGAGTCTTCAGACAAGAACCCAGCCGAGTCTCCCCGTCACCCATAGGGTGGTCAAGCTGGAGGTCCTCAAATCCTTCTGTGATTTCATCCACCATCACCCTAGCATATCCTTCTGGAATCGGCCGGCAGTAAAAAGTTGCGCTAGGTTTAGGAGGTGCAACAGAGCCAACAGCCGCCTTGACTTTCAATTCCATCCACTGCGTCATAATGTGGCAATGCTGAGACTCCGTGATAGCATCCATGGGGTAGCTAGCAGGAGCCGTGATGACAGGCTCCTGAAGCAGCTCCGTGGAAGCCACGCTGCTTCTCCGCTGAGATGGCGGGGTAGCACCGGTGTAGCCTCGGCAGGTCGCATGCTGCGAACTGCGTCTCGTTCCTCTAGCGCCTGTACCCATGCGTCAAGCGCCTGTAGTTGGGTCAACTCCTTTTTCTTATTCCTCTCCCGGAGTTTGTAACCGCCTGCGTCGGGAAATCCAGCCTTCCACGAAAGGGAGCCTGGCGTGCCTCGTGTCCGTCCGGGGTGCTCAGGATTCCCGAGGGCCTCTGTGAGCTCGTCATTCTCTCTGTCCGGAACGAACGTCCCTTGCTGCGCTTTTTCGTTATACTCCTGAAGCTTCTCGATGGGTGTGTTCAGCTGCTCGTTGGTCCAAACGCACTTCCCTGTTACAGGGTCCAATTTTCCCCCAACCCCGAAGAACCAAGTCCTGCAACTGTCTGGCCAGCGTCGCGTCTCTGGTTCGATCCCTTTATCAATGAGGTCATTCTCAGCCTTGTCCCACAACGGCCGGGCTTTCAGGTAGCCACCTGACCCCGTGCGATGGTGATGCTTCTTCTTTGCAGCATTTTTCTTGGTTGTCGCTGACATCTTCGCCGCTCTCTCAGATTTCTTGGTGACAAATGCGGGCCACTGATCTTTGATCTTCTCAAATCAGCTGATGAATTCTGGAGTCTTGTCTTGGTCGACAAACGATGATTTCAGCTCATTCTTCCACCTCCTGAATAGCTCAGCCATATTCTTAAGAGCATAAGTCTTGATCATTGGCTTTTTAACTGGATTCTCCGGATCCTCCTCTGGCGGGAAGGTGAAATTTTCCTGCAGCGCGGTCCAAAGATCAGCTTTCTGCCTATCGCTGTCATAACCACCTGAGAGTCTTTGTCCTTAGGCTTCAGCCATTGCTCGATGCTGATGGGGATCATGTCCCTAACTAGAACCCCGCACTGAGCATTAAATTTTTGCTTGGTCCAGAGGGGTTCAACCGGTTGGCCAGCGCGATCAATTTCGATGATCGTGTACCTTCAATCCGCGCGCAACATTCTCTTCGGGCCTCGTCTCGTTACCGAAGTGTTGCTCGATCCGGAGGGCTAGAAAAGTAGAAAAAGAAGAGAGTTAATATGTGTACATACCAAAAACAATTAATGCATCAATTAGCTATAGTCAGCACATGCTTAATTAATTAATATATATACCTGGCCGGACTGCGTTCGGTCACCGGAGCCGTCATCACGGTGTCCTTCCTCCTCCATTCGGTCACCGGAACCATTATCACGGTGTCCTTACTCCTCCATTGTTTGATCATCGTCGTAGCCTGCTTCTTCATCCTGTCTTTCCAGACCATCGGTGCATGTGTCGTTGAGAAACGACAAGACGGCATCACTTCCGTGTGCGATTATCTCCCCCAACACCGCTTCTTTTCCTTCATCTCGGGGGTGCGGATCCATAGTTTCTGCAAATATTTACAACATGGCAATTATTATTCAAACATGACAGATGGATATATTAGTGGCAAACGTAGAACTAGCTAGCTAAGCACAATAAGGAATCATATTAGTGGCCTAGCCTCGACGCTTCTCTAGGGTTTGGGATGGCCTCGGCAACGCTTCAAGGGTTTGGGGTGGCCTCAACAACGCTTCAAGGGTTCGAGGTGGCCTCGATGACAATGCTCTTTTAACTTGGTAAATTTGGGTGGCCTCAAGAGAGTTTGTCGATCGGGTAGGGGCGCGGCGAGAGGGGGTAGGAGACCGACATCGTTTTTTCTAGGGTTTGGGTGTCCTCGAGAGTTTTGGTCGAGCGAGAGGGTCGGGGGGTGCTCCGGACGCCCCCCCCTCACTTTAACAAAGAACTACCTTAAAAAAAGACTTGCTTCGCCGCGGGTGCTTGATCGGTGCGACGTGGACTCGGCGGAAACACTTTACGAAAATGCGGTGGTGGCCGGGCCGGGCGGTTTTCTTTTCCTTCTTCATTTTTTCCTTTGTTTTCTCTTATATGTTTGTTTTCGTTTTCATTCTACATTTTCATACATATGAAAAAAAAAGTTTCTATACAAAAGTGCACAATTTTTATGAAAAAATTACAACATCTAAATTAACTATACATCTAAATAAATATAACTATACATCTGAAATTTTCCTAATCTTAAAACTAAACTAAACATAAACTAAAATAATCTAAAAACATGTAAAAACATCTAAAAATAGCATCTAAAAAAACATCTAAAAATCTAATAGCTAGCACGGCGCAGAGGCAGAGGGGCACGGCGGAGGGGCCGGCGCCGGCGCCGGTGCCGGCGGGGCAGGGCAGGGGCGCAGGGGCGCGGGACTGGGGAGGGGCGCGGGAGTAGGCTAGTGCTCACAGGGGGCGGCGGGGCACGGTGGGCGGCGCGTCGGGGCCGGCAAGGGCGTGAGGGTCGACGCCGTCGTCGGGGCAGAGGGCGTCAGCGGCGGCGGCGGCGACGTTGAGCAGCCTGACGGCGTCGGTGGCGGCGGCGACGGCGACGTCGAGCAGCCTGACGGCGTTGGTGGCGGCTGCGACGGCAAGGTGGAGCAGGGGCGTTCGGCGGCGACTGCGAGGAGGAGCAGGGGCGTCGGGGGAAGAAGTGATGGATTTGGTCGAAACTGCTAAGTGTTTTCTTATATACCCAGGGCATTGGCACCGGTTCGTGGCACCAACCGGGACCAATGCCCCCTTTAGTCCCGGTTGGTGCCACCAACCGGGACCAAAGGTCTCTTTTCAACAGCCCAAAGGGCGGGAAGCAGAGGCCTTTGGTCCCGGTTGGTGGCACCAACCGGGACTAAAGGGGTGCATTGGTACCGGTTCGTGCCACATAGCATGGTATCAACTCTTAAAAGGTTGAAAGTTGGCATGGTATCATCATTTCACCCACATAGCATGTGTAAGAAAGTAGAGAGGCTTACGGCAAAAACTGGATGCACTTCATGTACAAAACGGACAATCTCTTTCGAAGTATCGGGGTTTCATACGGAAACTCGTCTGTTACAAAGGGATTTCATTTTTTTGAAGTTATTTGAACTCCATAGTTTTTATGTGTTCAAAATGCACCATTCAAAGCCACATCATCAATTTTTAACCCTTTCTGACTTCAATTGTTATTTTTCATGCATTTACTGATTTTTTTCAGCTATAAGACCCTGAAATTGAAAAGCACTACAAATGAACATGGATAGATAAGTGACCAAATTAATAGTAGTTCATCATCACATTAAAACCAAAGTACATACATAGTTCAAATTGAACAACATATAGCTCTCCAGAGCATCTAGTTAAACCATACATTGAAACTATGTAAAACCTTTCAATGCAACAACAAGTGCGATCATAATCACAACTAAGGTAACAATTGATCCAACGGCATAATGATACCAAGCCTCGGTATGAATGGCATATTTTCTAATCTTTCTAATCTTCAACCGCATTGCATCCATCTTGATCTTGTGATCATCGACGACATCCGCAACATGCAACTCCAATATCATCTTCTCCTCCTCAATTTTTTTAATTTTTTCCTTCAAGTAATTGTTTTCTTCTTCAACTAAATTTAACCTCTCAACAATAGGGTCGGTTGGAATTTCCGGTTCAACCACCTCCTACATAAATAAAATATATGTCACGTTGGTCGGCATAATTGTCATAAACAATAAATGAACCAAATAGTTATAAAAAATATAATATATACCACATTCGAATCATAGACAGGACGAGGGCTGGGGGGGGTGGATACCAGAACCATCGCACTATATAATAACAAGGAATAATAAAAGTAAGAAAATTAGACAAGTATCTATCTTAAGTAAGAATTTTTTTTCAGAAAGAAGATAAGAACAAGAGGCTCACCACGGTGGTGCCGCCGATGAGATCGGCGCGGGCGATCGACGGCGGTGAAGACGGGGACGGGACGTGACGGACCGCTAAACCTAGAAAAATCTCGGGGAAAATGGAGCTCGGAGGTCGAGTTTCGAGAGAAGAAATATTAATTAGTGTGGCTCGGACATTTCATCGAACACCTCATGTGCATAGGAGGTGAGCTAGAGCACCCAAATGCCCTCCCCTCGCCGGCTAGCAAAAAACAGAGCAGTGTGGAGTGCTCTGCTCGCCGGCGATGGGCTATATATAGGCAAATCATTTGTCCCGGTTCGTGGCTGGAACCGGGACCAATGGATGTGGGCCAGGAGCGAGGCCCATTGGTCCCGGTTCGTGGCTGGAACCGGGACGAATGGATGTGGGCCAGGAGCGAGGCCCATTGGTCCCGGTTCGTGCCTAGAACCGGGACCAAAGCCCACGAGGCCCCGGCCGGCCACCTGGGCTCACGAACCGGGACGAATGCACCCGTTGGTCCCGGTTCGTATAAGAACCGGGGCTAATGGGCTGGCCAGGCCCGAACGAAAGCCCCTTTTTCTACTAGTGAGAGCATCTTTATAATCACCCAGCTACGTTGTGACGTTTGATAGCACACTAAGTGTTCCTCCGGTACTCGGGAGTTGCAAAATCTCATAGTCATAGGAACATGTATAAGTCATGAAGAAAGCAATAGCAACAAACTAAATGATCATAGTGCTAAGCTAACGGAACGGGTCATGTCGATCACATCATTCTCTAATGATGTGACCCCGTTCATCAAATGACAACTTTTGTCCATGGCTAGGAAACTTAACCATCTTTGATTAACGAGCTACTCAAGTAGAGGCATACTAGTGACACTCTGTTTGTCTATGTATTCACACATGTACTAAGTTTTCCGGTTAATACAATTCAAGCATGAATAATAAACATTTATCATAATATAAGAAAATATAAATAACAACTTTATTATTGCCTCTAGGGCATATTTCCTTCAGGAACCACCTCCACCGCCGTCGTGCCAGAGGCCCGCGCCTCCGGCTTCGTCGCAGTAGCCGTCCGGACATGGCAGCGGGGCATACTAGTCCACCCCTGGCCCGGCCAGGCCCGCTAAGCCCCGCCGGCCACACTTCAGCAGGCTGGCGTCGGCGCCGCCAGCACCCCCCGTTCATCACTGCTCCCCCACATCCCTGGAGTCACGCCGTAGACCCGCTCCGCCGTCGGCCCGACCAGGCCCTGATCAGGGACGAGCGCCGCCGCTGCGCCCCCCCTCCCCCCACGCCGCGTCGGGGAACCCCGCAGCTAGCCAGACAGTCGCCGCACGTGAGGTGTTCGATGAAATGCCCGAGCCACACTTAAGCTTTCTCCTCTGTTCTTCCTCCAAGCTGGACCTCCAAACTCTTATTTTCCCCAATATTTGTCTAGATTTGGCGGTGCATCAACTATCCAAGTGTTCTAAAAGGTTAGCAACTTCATCCTTTCATCTCTCACTGGTAGTTTAGCTCATTTCAAATGCTCTGAAAGTAGTGTGGTTTGTGGGTTTTAGTGGAGGAGTGTATATGGGAGTTTATTTGATTTAGATGCACAATTTGAGCTCAAACTAACATCTTAGTTTGCACATGTGTAGGGTGCCGTCCCGTCCCGTCCACATCCTCAACGCCGTCGATCGCCCGCGCCGATCTCGTCGCCGGCACCACTGTGGTGAGCCTCTTGTTCTTATCTTTTTCAAAAAAGAAAAAAAATATTACTTATATAATTTAGGTAGCTACTTGTATAATTTTCTTACTTCTATTATTGTTTGTTATTATATAGTGCCATGATTTCGATATCCTCCACTTTATCACTGCATGAAAAAGTGTGAATTTCCAGTTGCACGGCAGCTATACCATGAACGGCTACATGAGCAAGACCAATCACTAGCTTAGACTGTGTTGGGTTGTAAGGCAGGGCAACTGCAGCCATCATGCGCCAGGAGAGACAGGGTAAGACCCTAAGAGCGGGTAAGCGGGCAGACATCATGCGCCAGCAGCTTTCCCAGGCCATGGACGCATGTCCTATTTCATCGTTGTCGTTGATTGCGTCTGCTCGTCGGTGAGGAGGCGGATTCTGACCTGTTTTTTTTCTTCTAAATATACAGATATTTTTCAAATGCACGGACATTTTTCTAGTTCATGGTCATTTTTAAAGTTTGTGAATATATATTTTTTAATTCGTTAAAATATTTTAAAATCCTTTAAAATAAAATTCGTTAACATTTTAACAAAAATATGTTGTCAATTCATGAACATTTTTACAATAATATGACATGGATGTAATATTTTTTTAAATCAAACATGTTTAAATCAGTATTGTCAATATAAGCTTAAATACTAAAACAAATATTGCAGTCTTTTAAATGCATTTGACAAATTTCCATGGTATACTATAGAATGCTCATCATTTATTTTAAAAAATGGCCATCGTGCCTCATGTATTGAAAAACAATATTCATTTAAAAATGATTGTCGTGTATTAGAAAAAATGCCATCACATATTCAAATAATATTCATGTGTATGCAAGAACTATATTTGTAAAATGACATAAAAAGGAAAAAGAAGGAAAAGCAAAAGCAAAAACTAGATGAAAAAGATTAAAAGACACAAAACGAAAGAAAAATTGTAAAATAAAAACTGAAGAGAACAAGGGAAAAAGGTAGAAAACCCGGAGAAACACATCCTTGAACCAGAAGAGAACAAAATAATTTGAGCGCACACTCTGTATGAAACGTTGACAAATCAAATGAGTTGAGCGTCAAATAAGATTCTGCGTGTGAAAAACGCGTACTATTCAGTTTTGGATCTGCACAAATTTATTGAAGTCTATATATACCCTACTAATAAAGGGGCCATTGCTTCTTACCACCGTAATTTCGTCCGTCCACCTTGTCCATATTATATTTTTTATTTACATATTCGAGGTGGTACTAATCTATATACCACCGTCAAAAAAGCACAACGTCATACTGGTACTCAGACCTGCAGGCTGTTCGTTGGCCAGCTTGGCCCAACTCCAATGCAATGCGAGGAAGAAAAAAATACGCGACTGCAAGAGGAATTGAATTCACAATCTTATAGCCGGTACGTTTGATGAAAACCAACTTTGTCAATCCATGTTGAGTGGCTATGGTTGGTCTTATTGTTAAATAGTACCACCTCGCCTTTTTACATGCACAACCACCAATTTATAAACGAGTTCAAGTTACCTGTCATCAATCACCTAAATAAGTTCGCTTGGAAATTGGTGATCGGAGGATGACGAGTGGGTGCCCAGAAAGGATGTATTGAACGAAGGAAGGATTCTCGAAAAAAGAAGAAAACATGAAGGATAAATATTTAAACGGGGCAAGGACGAATCAGTACTATGTATGTGGGATAATTAATTGACGCGACGTTTTTGGGATTCCTAATGAATGTTTGAGAAATATGGTGGGCAATTAAACACATATTCGTCTCTACACTTGCATAAGAAATTCCTAATGCATGCTTGAGAAATATGGTGGGCAATTAAACAGCGCTACTAAAAAAGATGCCTCCTATGTTGGGTGCCCAGAAAGGATGTATTGAACGAAGGAAGGATTCTCGAAAAAAGAAGAAAACATGAAGGATAAATATTTAAACGGGGCAAGGACGAATCTGTATTACGTATGTGGGATAATTAATTGACGCGACGTTTTTGGGATTCCTAATGAATGTTTGAGAAATATGGTGGGCAATTAAACACATATTCCTCCATACACTTGCATAAGAAATTCCTAATGCATGCTTGAGAAATATGGTGGGCAATTAAACAGCGCTACTAAAATAGATGCCTCCTATGTTGGGTGCCCAGAAAGGATGTATTGAACGAAGGAAGGATTCTCGAAAAAAGAAGAAAACATGAAGGATAAATATTTAAACGGGGCAAGGACGAATCAGTACTACGTATGTGGGATAATTAATTGGCGCGACGTTTTTGGGATTCCTAATGAATGTTTGAGAAATATGGTGGGCAATTAAACACATATTCCTACCTACACTTGCATAAGAAATTCCTAATGCATGCTTGAGAAATATGGTGGGCAATTAAACAGCGCTACTAAAAAAGATGCCTCCTATGTTGGGTGCCCAGAAAGGATGTATTGAACGAAGGAAGGATTCTCGAAAAAAGAAGAAAACATGAAGGATAAATATTTAAACGGGGCATGGACAAATCAGTACTACGTATGTGGGATAATTAATTGACGCGACGTTTTTGGGATTCCTAATGAATGTTTGAGAAATATGGTGGGCAATTAAACACATATTCCTCCATACACTTGCATAAGAAATTCCTAATGCATGCTTGAGAAATATGGTGGGCAATTAAACAGCGCTACTAAAAAAGATGCCTCCTATGTTGGGTGCCCAGAAAGGATGTATTGAACGAAGGAAGGATTCTCGAAAAAAGAAGAAAACATGAAGGATAAATATTTAAACGGGGCAAGGACGAATCTGTATTACGTATGTGGGATAATTAATTGACGCGACGTTTTTGGGATTCCTAATGAATGTTTGAGAAATATGGTGGGCAATTAAACACATATTCCTCCATACACTTGCATAAGAAATTCCTAATGCATGCTTGAGAAATATGGTGGGCAATTAAACAGCGCTACTAAAATAGATGCCTCCTATGTTGGGTGCCCAGAAAGGATGTATTGAACGAAGGAAGGATTCTCGAAAAAAGAAGAAAACATGAAGGATAAATATTTAAACGGGGCAAGGACGAATCAGTACTACGTATGTGGGATAATTAATTGGCGCGACGTTTTTGGGATTCCTAATGAATGTTTGAGAAATATGGTGGGCAATTAAACACATATTCCTACCTACACTTGCATAAGAAATTCCTAATGCATGCTTGAGAAATATGGTGGGCAATTAAACAGCGCTACTAAAAAAGATGCCTCCTATGTTGGGTGCCCAGAAAGGATGTATTGAACGAAGGAAGGATTCTCGAAAAAAGAAGAAAACATGAAGGATAAATATTTAAACGGGGCATGGACAAATCAGTACTACGTATGTGGGATAATTAATTGACGCGACGTTTTTGGGATTCCTAATGAATGTTTGAGAAATATGGTGGGCAATTAAACACATATTCCTCCATACACTTGCATAAGAAATTCCTAATGCATGCTTGAGAAATATGGTGGGCAATTAAACAGCGCTACTAAAAAAGATGCCTCCTATGTTGGGTGCCCAGAAAGGATGTATTGAACGAAGGAAGGATTCTCGAAAAAAGAAGAAAACATGAAGGATAAATATTTAAACGGGGCAAGGACGAATCTGTATTACGTATGTGGGATAATTAATTGACGCGACGTTTTTGGGATTCCTAATGAATGTTTGAGAAATATGGTGGGCAATTAAACACATATTCCTCCATACACTTGCATAAGAAATTCCTAATGCATGCTTGAGAAATATGGTGGGCAATTAAACAGCGCTACTAAAATAGATGCCTCCTATGTTGGGTGCCCAGAAAGGATGTATTGAACGAAGGAAGGATTCTCGAAAAAAGAAGAAAACATGAAGGATAAATATTTAAACGGGGCAAGGACGAATCAGTACTACGTATGTGGGATAATTAATTGGCGCGACGTTTTTGGGATTCCTAATGAATGTTTGAGAAATATGGTGGGCAATTAAACACATATTCCTACCTACACTTGCATAAGAAATTCCTAATGCATGCTTGAGAAATATGGTGGGCAATTAAACAGCGCTACTAAAAAAGATGCCTCCTATGTTGGGTGCCAGAAAGGATGTATTGAACGAAGGAAGGATTCTCGAAAAAAGAAGAAAACATGAAGGATAAATATTTAAACGGGGCATGGACAAATCAGTACTACGTATGTGGGATAATTAATTGACGCGACGTTTTTGGGATTCCTAATGAATGTTTGAGAAATATGGTGGGCAATTAAACACATATTCCTCCATACACTTGCATAAGAAATTCCTAATGCATGCTTGAGAAATATGGTGGGCAATTAAACAGCGCTACTAAAAAAGATGCCTCCTATGTTGGGTGCCCAGAAAGGATGTATTGAACGAAGGAAGGATTCTCGAAAAAAGAAGAAAACATGAAGGATAAATATTTAAACGGGGCAAGGACGAATCAGTACTACGTATGTGGGATAATTAATTGACGCGACGTTTTTGGGATTCCTAATGAATGTTTGAGAAATATGGTGGGCAATTAAACACATATTCCTCCCTACACTTGCATAAGAAATTCCTAATGCATGCTTGAGAAATATGGTGGGCAATTAAACAGCGCTACTAAAAGAGATGCCTCCTATGTTGGGTGCCCAGAAAAGATGTATTGAACGAAGGAAGGATTCTCAAAAAAGAAGAAAACATGAAGGGTAAATATTTAAACGGGGCAAGGACGAATCAGTACTACGTATGTGGAATAATTAATTGACGCGACGTTTTTGGGATTCCTAATGAATGTTTGAGAAATATGGTGGGCAATTAAACACATATTCCTCCATACACTTGCATAAGAAATTCCTAATGCATGCTTGAGAAATATGGTGGGCAATTAAACAGCGCTACTAAAAAAGATGCCTCCTATGTTGGGTGCCCAGAAAGGATGTATTGAACGAAGGAAGGATTCTCGAAAAAAGAAGAAAACATGAAGGATAAATATTTAAACGGGGCAAGGACGAATCAGTACTATGTATGTGGGATAATTAATTGACGCGACGTTTTTGGGATTCCTAATGAATGTTTGAGAAATATGGTGGGCAATTAAACACATATTCGTCTCTACACTTGCATAAGAAATTCCTAATGCATGCTTGAGAAATATGGTGGGCAATTAAACAGCGCTACTAAAAAAGATGCCTCCTATGTTGGGTGCCCAGAAAGGATGTATTGAACGAAGGAAGGATTCTCGAAAAAAGAAGAAAACATGAAGGATAAATATTTAAACGGGGCAAGGACGAATCTGTATTACGTATGTGGGATAATTAATTGACGCGACGTTTTTGGGATTCCTAATGAATGTTTGAGAAATATGGTGGGCAATTAAACACATATTCCTCCATACACTTGCATAAGAAATTCCTAATGCATGCTTGAGAAATATGGTGGGCAATTAAACAGCGCTACTAAAATAGATGCCTCCTATGTTGGGTGCCCAGAAAGGATGTATTGAACGAAGGAAGGATTCTCGAAAAAAGAAGAAAACATGAAGGCTAAATATTTAAACGGGGCAAGGACGAATCAGTACTACGTATGTGGGATAATTAATTGGCGCGACGTTTTTGGGATTCCTAATGAATGTTTGAGAAATATGGTGGGCAATTAAACACATATTCCTACCTACACTTGCATAAGAAATTCCTAATGCATGCTTGAGAAATATGGTGGGCAATTAAACAGCGCTACTAAAAAAGATGCCTCCTATGTTGGGTGCCCAGAAAGGATGTATTGAACGAAGGAAGGATTCTCGAAAAAAGAAGAAAACATGAAGGATAAATATTTAAACAGGGCCAGGACGAATCAGTACTACGTATGTGGAATAATTAATTGACGCGACGTTTTTGGGATTCGTAATGAATGTTTGAGAAATATGGTGGGCAATTAAACACATATTCCTCCATACACTTGCATAAGAAATTCCTAATGCATGCTTGAGAAATATGGTGGGCAATTAAACAGCGCTACTAAAAAAGATGCCTCCTATGTTGGGTGCCCAGAAAGGATGTATTGAACGAAGGAAGGATTCTCGAAAAAAGAAGAAAACATGAAGGATAAATATTTAAACGGGGCAAGGACGAATCAGTACTACGTATGTGGGATAATTAATTGACGCGACGTTTTTGGGATTCCTAATGAATGTTTGAGAAATATGGTGGGCAATTAAACACATATTCCTCCCTACACTTGCATAAGAAATTCCTAATGCATGCTTGAGAAATATGGTGGGCAATTAAACAGCGCTACTAAAAGAGATGCCTCCTATGTTGGGTGCCCAGAAAAGATGTATTGAACGAAGGAAGGATTCTCAAAAAAGAAGAAAACATGAAGGGTAAATATTTAAACGGGGCAAGGACGAATCAGTACTACGTATGTGGGATAATTAATTGACGCGACGTTTTTTGGATTCCTAATGAATGTTTGAGAAATATGGTGGGCAATTAAACACATATTCGTCCCTACACTTGCATAAGAAATTCCTAATGCATGCTTGAGAAATATGGTGGGCAATTAAACAGCGCTACTAAAAAAGATGCCTCCTATGTTGGGTGCCCAGAAAGGATGTATTGAACGAAGGAAGGATTCTCGAAAAAAGAAGAAAACATGAAGGATAAATATTTAAACGGGGCAAGGACGAATCTGTATTACGTATGTGGGATAATTAATTGACGCGACGTTTTTGGGATTCCTAATGAATGTTTGAGAAATATGGTGGGCAATTAAACACATATTCCTCCATACACTTGCATAAGAAATTCCTAATGCATGCTTGAGAAATATGGTGGGCAATTAAACAGCGCTACTAAAATAGATGCCTCCTATGTTGGGTGCCCAGAAAGGATGTATTGAACGAAGGAAGGATTCTCGAAAAAAGAAGAAAACATGAAGGATAAATATTTAAACGGGGCAAGGACGAATCAGTACTACGTATGTGGGATAATTAATTGGCGCGACGTTTTTGGGATTCCTAATGAATGTTTGAGAAATATGGTGGGCAATTAAACACATATTCCTACCTACACTTGCATAAGAAATTCCTAATGCATGCTTGAGAAATATGGTGGGCAATTAAACAGCGCTACTAAAAAAGATGCCTCCTATGTTGGGTGCCCAGAAAGGATGTATTGAACGAAGGAAGGATTCTCGAAAAAAGAAGAAAACATGAAGGATAAATATTTAAACGGGGCATGGACAAATCAGTACTACGTATGTGGGATAATTAATTGACGCGACGTTTTTGGGATTCCTAATGAATGTTTGAGAAATATGGTGGGCAATTAAACACATATTCCTCCATACACTTGCATAAGAAATTCCTAATGCATGCTTGAGAAATATGGTGGGCAATTAAACAGCGCTACTAAAATAGATGCCTCCTATGTTGGGTGCCCAGAAAGGATGTATTGAACGAAGGAAGTATTCTCGAAAAAAGAAGAAAACATGAAGGATAAATATTTAAACGGGGCAAGGACGAATCAGTACTACGTATGTGGGATAATTAATTGACGCGACGTTTTTGGGATTCCTAATGAATGTTTGAGAAATATGGTGGGCAATTAAACACATATTCCTCCCTACACTTGCATAAGAAATTCCTAATGCATGCTTGAGAAATATGGTGGGCAATTAAACAGCGCTAGTAAAAAAGATGCCTCCTATGTTGGGATAATTAAGAAAGGCATTCACGCATATTTGCATTGCACGTTGTGTAGACGGAAATTGCTAATATGATGACTTAATAAACAGAATTTAGGCTAATTAAGTGTTGGGCAGATTTTGTGTGCTAGCTGATCACAATTTTATGCGTGCAAATGACCAACCTATGTACTCTCCTTCTATCTCGTCTAAGAGCATCTCTAACAGATTCTGTAAACACTTGTCCCGCAGAAGTCATTTTTACACGTTTTTACAGTATGACATGTGCTTCGACAGAATAGATTCCGTAAAAGTCTTCAAGAGCGCTGCTATACACACGATAAAATAGCGCCTGACTGATCCTACATTTCAGCGCTATACCAAGCGTGCATGCACGAGCTTTGAGTAGAATGATCAATTGTCTCTATACATTCATTCACCCACACCGAGTACAAGATACACACAGAGGAGCGGTTACAAGGAGCCCGATGGAAGTGGCACGCACGCATGGGCATGCTCCATGATCCTATAAACTAGGACTACAAGTACACATACATACACAGGTACAATACACGTTAACACTTTGGACGGCAAGAAAAAAATGCCATCACATATTCAAATAATATTCATGTGTATGCAAGAACTATATTTATAAAATGACATAAAAAGGAAAAAAAGGAAAAGCAAAAACTAGATGAAAAAGATTAAAAGACACAAAACGAAAGAAAATTATAAGATTCGTACAATATAAGATTGTTTTGCAAACTATGTTAGCTTGCACAATGATCTTATATTATGGGATGGAGGGAGTATCTCTCACCAGAGTTAAATAGGATCCAATGAAATCACTAATTAGAGAGAGGATACCCTTTGAAAAGTCACTCCCACGGTTTTTCGTAGATTCGTTTATTCTCTTCTCTACACTTCTGTTTAGCCCTATTAGTCGTCTCTACAGGTCGTGATGGCTCTTGTAGTCTACTGAATCAACGAAACCTGGGCTCGGTCGCTTGCATTAACTGGAAGCTCTAATTTAGACAGTAGATCCGCATGAACATACAGCTCACTTGAACCCATGATCATGGACAGTACACACTGGGGAGTAATTTTAGACAGTAGGTCCGCATGAACGTTTAATTAAAAAAAACCATTAACTGGAGTAGTATTTTTTTTTCAAATTACCACCGTCCAGCGTGCTAAAAAGTGTGCCGTTACCTTAACACTAGCTGTACCTGGACGTGCGTCTTAGGTCGTATCGATGGCATGCAATTTTGCTTTTTATTCATAGTGGGGAGCATCTTCTCACGTCATTTACTCCCTCCGTTCGGAATTACTTGTCGCAGAAATGGATGTATCTAGACGTTTTAGATACATCCATTTCTGCCATTCTAGATACATCCATTTCTACGACAAGTAATTCCGAACGGAGGGAGTAGGTCGGATCGATGGCATGCAATTAAGACCCGTTGTGCCTCTTTCTCTCGTCATTTTGTTCCCGTCGCAGCATCTTCTCACGCGGTCGGTGCAGCCACTTGATCAATAGTGTGTTTCAACTACTCCTGCTCTGCTTGCCCACATGCATCTTATGGAGAACCACAAGAGCTACAGATTAACTAATAACCAGACAACAGAAAAGGCAAAAGCAAAAAACACAAAAAGCAAGAGACAGACCGAACCGTACACATTGGAAATTAAGTTGTTTATAATTACTCTCTCCGTAAACTAATATAAGAGCTTTTAGATCACTATTTAGTGATCTAAACCTTCTTATATTAGTTTACAGAGGGAGTACTTAATTACTCAACTGTAGCACGCGTATGCAGCCATAGCTTCCTACACCTCTATGTTGCCAGACAGCACACACCGGCACATGAACCATCGGGCTTGCAAATGACCAGATCCGCTATTGCCGCGGTGTCATTTTGTTTTGCTCTACATAGTGGGTGAGAATGCAGTACTAACATATATACACTTTGAAAAGGATGCCACACGAAGGAATATTTCATTTTTAGTATGGTATATACTACTCACAAAATTCTTGTCTTATATTTGTCTAGATACGGATGTATCTAGTCATGTTTTAGTGTTACATACATTCATATGTAGATAAATCTAAGAGAAGAATTTTGAAACGGAGGTAATATAATGTTGGTGACTAAAGCGTATGTTACCCAAAGCAAATCCTATTAACATATTTAACATATGATTAAACGGTTGCTAACTTCCTGCTATGATGACTAAAGTGTAGATTGAATAAGGTTCTCCCCGCCTAGACCCCGTCCTGGTGCTGCGTCTAGCATCATCGTTGGGCGTGTGGAGGTGTGTCTCTGGCGGATCTATCTTTGATGGATTTTCTCGGATCTGGTCATAGTTCTTCTATGTTTGCGTGTTTTCAGACTGGATCATTCCAATCTATGCTTACTCTTCATCGGCGGCTGTTGATGTTCCGGTGCGCTGGTCCTATAGGGTCTTAGCACGACGACTTTCTGATTGTCTGCTACAACAAGTTTTGCCTAGCTCCGTTGAGGGAGAGGTGATCACAGCGGCGTGCATTTGGCTGGCTTTAGTGCTTGTAGTCGTCGCTAAGTGCTCTACAGATCTAGATGCATTTTTTGTTATTTTTTATGCTCGTTGTACTGCATGCCATGATTGAAGATGAATAGTTCGAAAAAATTTCAGCAATGCTTTCTCTCTTTCACACCTTATTTTTGTAACTAATTTTAGCCGACACATCGGCAACTGAAATGTCAAATAAAAAATGTGATTATCAACATTGCGATGGAAAAACACTAAATATAAACCAAACACCCCTGCAATGCGACAAATCTAAACATCCACGACTATCAAATAGACTCATCGTTTATTTTCATCGACGACGTCTTATGCGTTGGTCATATGGGGCTTTAGCACGATGACTTTCTAACTGTCTTCTACAGTAAGTTTTGCCCGGCTCCAATGAGGGAAGGGCGATGATAGCGACGCATGTTCGGCCCGCTCATGTGCTTGTAGTCGTCGCTAGGTGGTCTACGGACGTGGATGTAGTTTTTTGTTACTTCTGATTCCTTGTACTGTCATAATAGATGATGAATATATTGAAAGTTCTTCCCCAAAAAGACCCATCGTTCACAGGTTTCTAATCCGCAAAAAGAAATCCTGGCCATGATGGATTGAGAAAAAAACTGCCATTTTATCAACAAAGAGTGGATTTTATTTAGAGTGAAGCCTCATGGAGACGCAAACACAATGAAGACACACACGATATTTGCATGACTAGAATGCACACAAGCAACACCAACACATGCACACAAAGAATCAAGATGACAAAAAGCAAAGTCATACAAGACTGAAATTGTGCCTAAGCGGAGGAATAAGAAAACGAAAAAAGAACTTCAAAGCAATCGAAACAATGATTAAAGAACTACGACAACGATCATCTGCACTAACCATATCTTGACATCACAAGGACAACGAGGAACGTTCGTCATCAGTAACGTGTCCATGAATGGAACGAGGCTCAAGCGCCGCCATCACCAGATTGAATCACCAAAAGTCAGACACTGAGTTTTCACCATGAAGATAAAGTTTAAGAAAATCCGAGCAATGCCTTCAAGAAGATAACGAAACAAAAACACAAAAACACTTTTACTGCTGCTGGCTTTTGCGACTTGCGAGGAAGCAGGCACGCTTGCTGCTAGTACCAAGTGGATTATGCTCGGTAGATCCAATACGTAGGCTCCAAATTAGCCCCCATGGCATGCACGATGCCATGTGCATGCACGTTCTCATCTACTACTTCTTACTAAAATACCGTTAGCCGTAGGGAGAGAAGAACAATAATCCCCGTTCGCGCGCTATAAAAGCAGCACTGCAGCTTGCATTGCTTTGCTACACCGAGTTCACTTCTTACTCCTACTCCTCAACACCCCACCAAAGAGTTGTTTGTGAGAGGATCATATCGGCCGGCCGGAGATAATGGCGGAGACCGTGCTGAGCATGGCGAGGTCCATGCTGGGCGGCGCCATTAGCAAGGCCGCCTCTGCCGCCGCGGACGAGATGAGCCTCCTGATGGGTGTGCGCAAGGATATCTGGTATGTGCACATGCACTTCTTTTGTTTTTCTCATGCACTTCCCACTGCCTCTTACATCCTTTTGTCGGTTAAGAACATCTTATTAGATGAACATTAGTCAGACATATAATTTTTGAAACAACCAAAATGTTTTACTCAACTCTTGTATATAGAATGGCACCAGGTATTCATGGTAGGCTTGAAATCTCTTCATGGAGGTGCATATTTCTTCTATTTTGTTGCATATCACAGGCCGCAAGAATGACACCAAGCATGTCGTAATGAAGTTACTTTTCCATTGTTGATAGGTTCATCAAAGACGAGCTAGCAACGATGCAGGCTTTCCTGGTGGCCGCTGAAGATATGAAGAAGAAAGACTTGTTACTCAAGGTGTGGGCAGAGCAAGTAAGGGAGCTATCATACAATATTGAAGATTGCCTTGGTGAATTCATGGTGCATGTGGCAAGTCAAAGCTTGTCGCAGAAGCTTATGAAGCTCAAAGACCAACATCGAATCGCGGTGCAAATCCGCGATCTCAAATCAAGAGTTGAAGAAGTCAGCAACAGGAACACACGCTACAACTTGATTGAGAAGAACCAAATTACCAGAACAAATGATGAGAGGGATTCTTGCATGGAAGATATTCGCAACCATTCAGCTAGCAACATAGATGAAGCAGGACTTGTGGGGTTTTCCAAGCCCAAACAAGAGTTGATAAAGCTTATAGATGTCCATGCCAAAAATGGTCCTGCTCAGGTAGTATGCGTCGTCGGCATGGGCGGTTTGGGTAAGACTACTCTTACAAGGAAGGTTTATGAAAGTATGGAGAACTTTTCTTGTTGTGCTTGGGTCATTGTCTCGCAATCGTTTGTCAGGATGGAGGTTCTCAAGGTTATGATCAAAGAATTTTTTGGCAATGAAGCACTGAAGAAGCAACTTGAAGGTAATGTAGTGCGAGAAGAGGACCTCGCCAACTATCTGAGGAAAGAGCTGCTTGAAAAGAGGTACTTTGTTGTACTTGATGATTTGTGAAACATAGATGATTGGAACTGGATAAAGAATATTGCTTTTCCGAGTAATAACAATAAAGGTAGCCGGATAATTGTAACAACACGAGATGTTGGTTTAGCTGAGAAGTGCTCATTGGAATCTTCCCTACCACTTATCTACCACCATCAACCCCTAGAAACAAATGATGCCATATATTTGCTACTAAGGAAGACTAGGAGAAGTGAGAAGGACATGGAAAATGATGTGAAAATGAGGGAAATAGTTACCAAGATAGTGAAAAAGTCAGGACTATTACCACTAGCTATTCTTACAATAGGAGGCATGCTTGCCACTAGAGAGGTTAGTGAATGGCAAAGTATTTACAAGCAGATCCCCTTAGAGCTAGAGAGCAACCGAAGTCTTGAAGCAATGAGGAGGATGGTTTTTCTGAGTTACAACCACTTACCTTCTCATCTTAAGTCATGTTTTCTGTATTTAGCCATATTTCCTGAGGATTTTGAAATCCAAAGGACGCGTCTGGTAGAAAGATGGATAGCCGAGGGGTTTATTACCGCCAGAGATGGGCTAAGTGTTGAGGAGGTTGGGAATAGTTACTTTAATGATCTAATCAACCGAAGCATCATTCAGCCATCAGGAGTGAACATAGAAGGGGTTGTGAAGAGCTGCCGAGTCCATGATATCGTTCGCGATGTCATGATAGCAATATCGAGAGATGAGAATTTTGTGTACGTGGCAGGGAATAATTTGACTAGTGTTGTAAATAAGACCTTCCGCCATGTAGCATACCATGGTATCATGTGCCAAAAGATAAATATGGATTGGAGCCACGTTCGGTCAGTAACTGTGTTTGGTGACAGATCATTGGGGCCATCACCTTCTGTCTGTTCACCCGACATGAGAATGCTCCGAACGTTGGATCTAGAGAATGCACAGTTTCCACTAGCACAAAAGGATATCAGCAGCATAGGATTATTGCGCCATTTGAAGTATGTGAATTTTTCTGATTCCTTGGGAGATTCACATATCTATAAACTTCCCAGATCCATAGGAAAATTACAAGGCTTGCATACTTTGAACATAAGAGCCGGTTATATTACAGAACTACCAACTGAGATTAGTAAACTCAAGACTCTGCAGAGTCTCCGTTGTGCCAGAAATGGTTCCTTTGAAAGGTTTGACTTGGATAACCCAAAGAAATGCTTGCTGGCTGTATCTTGTCTGCCCATGCAGTTCACACCTTTGGTTGATCCTAGTGAGCGTGCTGAGGTAGTTGCTGAGCTACACATGGCATGGTCTAGCCGTTGGTCAGAGTCAGATGGTGTGAGGTTGCCAAAAGGAATGGGCAACCTGAAAGAGCTGCAAATACTAGAGGTTGTGGACATTAGGCGGACATGTGGCAAAGCAATTAAAGAGCTAGGTGAGCTTGTGCAGCTGAGAAAACTGAGGGTGGCAACAGAAGGGGCCACCAAGCAAAAATGCAATGTATTGTGTGATGCCATTCAGAAGCTCACTTGCCTCCGCTCTCTTACAGTGAATAATTTTCTTATTGGCTCAGGCGTAACACTAGAGTGGCTGCATGTTGTTTCCTCTCCTCCTCCCCTATTGAGGAGTCTGAAGTTGGATGGATGCCTTGGAGAGATTCCTGGCTGGGTTGGCAGTCTGATACATTTGGTCAAGCTTCGCTTATCCAGGACTGTAATAAAGAAAGAAGGTAAAATCATGGAAATAATAGGGTCACTTCCCAACCTCAGGCAGCTTAGTCTTGGAATGGGCTCTTATATTGGGAGAAGTTAGCGTTCAAAACGGGAGCATTCCCAAATCTCAAGAAACTTCATATTTGGATACTGAAGCAAGTGAGAGAGTTGATATTCGAGGAGGGCACCTCACCCCAGCTGGGAAAGATAGAAGTGAGTGCCTGCCGGATAGAATCAGGGATTAATGGTGTCGAGCACCTTTCAAGTCTCAATGAGATTTGGCTTAATACTCGTGGTAAAGTGGCCAGGCTTGGTATGTTGCAACGTGAATTGGAGGCACACCCCAACCACCCCGTGCTGCGACTGCATGACGAGCAGAGCTATCACGACCTGGGTGACATTGTCCAAGGATCCACTATTGTAGTACATGTGGCTGAAGCAACGGAGGGGGAGGAATCATCATCTCTCCATGCCGAGCATGCAGCAGCAGGGGAGACCTCCTCGTCGCAGTTGGTGGCCGTGACGACTGGGAGCGACAGGTCAGTACTCAGTGGCTATTTTCTCTTTTGTTCACTAGCAGTAGCAGGTAAGTATGAACTGAACTGATGATGTGTTTTAATCTGTGGTGTAGCAGCAGGCAAGATCCTGACATAAGGCTCTGCGTCAAAGGCTCTGCTTTGGTGGAAGATGATTTCTGGTCCTGCAATTCCGACAACGATGATGCTTGATGGTTGGTCGACGCCTTCGCTGGTACCTACAGGTAGAATTTCTGCCTATCTATTTCTGCTTTAATTTTGCTTTCAGCTTTTTATTTATTCTGATACTGTACAAAGTAAAAACATCGCACTTTGTTTTCGAAAACTAAACCACGACGTCTCAAAACAGAAGCAGTTCTTTATCATATCAGTTTCGTGTCTTAGACTCTCCACATCCATTACCAATTGGGCTCCTCTTGTTTTCTACGATTTGAAGAACCCTTTTGTTACCACGCTTATAGGAAATTAGAATTTCACAAATCCGGGACAAGCTGGAGCATGGCATGATCAAACTCATGATGAAATTAATGCGACCTATGGTGGCGCGTTACCTGATTTTCTGCCGAAGGTTGTATAATAACAAGGAGCCAACTAGAGGCAGGTTTAGTCCAATGGAAGTACTAGAGGTGCGCATCGGCTAACCTTCTGCTCCTTCTTTGTTTTTTGTTTTTTAGGCCAAAGAGTAAGCTACTCAATGAAAGGATTACAGTCTGCTGACCTTCTACTCCTTCTTTAGGAGCAAGGCAGAAATTGGTGTTCATAATGTGTAGCATTTCATAATGTCAGGAATCTAGATATTTGGGAGGAGCTGGAGCAACTCTGACAGATTAGATTTGAGCGTGATGCAACTGATGAAAATTTTCTGAAGTATGGACTGTGATAACCCTGATAACTGGTCAGTTCATCTACATCCCCTTTTTCATGTTTTCATGTTGGATTTTCCATATACTTATGGTTTCTGGTATCATTTTCAGTTTGCAAACATGCATTTGCTAATGATATGTACTAATTGATGCCGTGTATTTGATCTCAGCTGGGGAGATGAGGTTGAAAATGCAAAGGACTACACCGCACGAGATGCTGCTACGTACTAATTAAGCATTTAAGCTGCATATACGTACTGCTATGCCGCAATTGGCCATCACTTCAGCTCTCGAAACATCCCTGCTGGCTGCCGGCCTCTGATATGGTGCAAGGTGAAGCAGGAGGGATCCTGACATTTTGCCGCTGTTAATGGAAGATGAATGCATTGATCTTGGGGCTTCAATGTGGCAGAGGCAAGTACACCATTTTGAGATCTCAGAAGGAGTTTACAAGTTAAAATTGTCGGCCCAGATGAAAAATCGGTTCTTGGGGAACACCATGGAATGGAGTGGCTGATCAACCTGATGAGAACACCTGCAATTTTGAATACAGACTTGCTCTGTTTTCTAGTACTCTGTTTTTTTGTAGAGATGGTTCATTACCCTCCACTTGTTGCTGCAACTATGTACTATGTGCTTGTTTGTAAACAGAGAATGATGACTGCATCAGTTTTTTTCCCCTAAAAGGAGGATTACACTCGGCCTTTGCATCAAGCAATGAACACAGCCATAAATTATTGCATCTGTTGTTATCCATTCTCCGCCAAATATGCCTGCTATATATACACTGTTAACTCTGATTTTCATTCTACTATATATTTTTTGAAAAGGTTCATTCTGCTATATATACTCATGTATTCCTCGCAAAAACAAAAACTGCGATTTTCATTGTATTAGCTTTAAAAACTTTAGTTTGTCAGGGAAAACGTCCCCCGGCGGTTTCTTTGGTCGAATATCGCTCAGCTTGCTTTTATTTCCTATGATCCATTTCGTAGCAGAGAAAGAACATACTGTTTGTTTGTTAAAGAAAACCTCCTTCAGTGTTCAGTGTCCACATGGTACCATGAGTTTTAAAACGTCAGAAATGTTGATACCTAGGAGACACTGGAGCGACACTGCTTGCTAGGTGAGATTTGAGCGGACCCCGCGTCGTCCTCCCCCTAGGGCGACTCGGGCGGCCAGAAACCTAGCCGCCGCCGGGCTAAGCCCGGGGGCCGACGGCGGTCGCGGGGGATCTCCTCTCTCGCGCGTCTCCGGGGTGGGGCGGACCCTAAGGCGTGGTGGTGCGACTGATCTGGGATCTGCGGCGCGGTGTGGCGGCAGGCGGCGGCAGGCCGGCCCGTCCTCGGACGGCGACGGCTTGGCGCGGTGGGCGTTGTGGATGGCCCTTCGGTCGGCGGCGGCCGGCTTGGCTGCGGTGGCGTGCAGGCTGCCTTCAGATCGGCGACGGCAGCGTGGAGGGCCTGGTGGTCTCGTCGGCGGCACCTCCGATCAGATCTGTTCTGACCGGTGCAGCCGGCGGTGGTGGTCATCTCTTCCGTCAGAGGTGGTCGGCCTGAGGCTGGGTGTTCGGATCTCGGGATCCGTCATCTGGCACCAGCTGCGAGTCGGGGAGACGTAGTTGCCGGTGAAAACCGAGCCGACGGCGGGCGATGGCGGCGTTCCACATCGTTACCTTGATGAAGGCATCGTCATGTGACTACCGTCGACCCACTCGTATTGCTCCGGGGGAAACCCTAGGATCTGGTGTTCCAGACCGGATGATGGCGGCACTGCGGTGTCGTTTCTCTCTTGGGAGCGTCGTTTTGTGGAGCAGGGCTGGAAGTCAGAGGCAGGAGGTGGAGCAGCTTCGTCTTGCACGGAGCTTCGGTGGAGATGTCAAGTCATGCCTGACCGACAGGTGCTAAACTTGGTCATGCCTGGTCGGCAGGTGCTACGCACGACAGATCCTCCAAGGGCTTCAAGTTGTGTCGGCTGGTGGTACTTGGCAGCATGGCGCTGAGGTGTATCAGTGGCGACCGCGACGTGTACAATTGTTTGCGCGCAGGGAGGAGGTGCCGTTGGGCGCCGTGGTGGCGTCGGCGATAGCTGGACCGAGCAAGGTTGATGCATCAGTACAGTTCTGAAGATGGAGCGGTGGCAGTTGGCGGCGCCGGCCTCTATGAGCACGCCGGACCGGCGAGACCCATGCCCGGCAGGCGTCCTGGATGGGTCCTCAGGTCTTAGATATTAGGTTTGGTTACGATGTCTGTTTGGTATTAGGCCCAGGCTATCTGCGCCCCTTCATCAACTGGATAAGTGTAGCGACAGTTTGTTGCTTAGACGGCGGCTTTAGTCCTACTGTGGTATTACTTTGTAAGGTCTTATGAGAATAATTAATAAAGTGGCCGTATGCATCGCCTAGATGCAGAGGCCGGGGGTCATCCTCCTTTTCTAAAAAATATACAACTTTTACAGTAGTTGGCATTTTTTGGAGCCGTTCGTTTGTCTTGATCTAACGGCGCATACATACGTAGTACTCGAAAGTACGCGGATGAAAGTACTCGAAAGTACTATTAGTCTAGGGGCATTTTAGTCCTAGGAAATATATGACAAGGTGGGGCCCTCTCGTCCAATGCAAAACCGCCGCCCCTCTCCTCCAGTGCAAAAACGCCACCCCTCTCGTTCAATGCAAAGCCGCCGCCGTGCTCCTTCCCCTCTTCCATCACCATTGCAACCGCGGCCATCTCCTAGCCTTCTCCTCCTTCTCGCGGCCGCAACTTTGCTCTTCTCATCTTCCACATCCACCCCCCTCTTCCATCCACGCAAGATCCTCGATGGAGCAGCAGATCGAGCACATCGGCGGCGGCGAGAACGCCGACTTCGTGGAGATCGCCGACGGCGAGAACGCCGACTTCATGGTGATCGCCGGCGGCGACCAGGTCAAGATGGACAGGTTGACGGAGATCCGTTCTTGGTTTCACAACATATTGCAGATGAACTGGACGGCAATGGCCACTTTGAAGCAAATGACGAGGAGGGAGAGGGCAAAGCTTTCCCCCCCACCCGCACAACCGATGCATAAGGTCGAGATCCTCCTCTGGGCGATGGAGCAGGCCGATTCATCCAGCCCGTGGACCGGGCGTAGGTGGTGGGCGTTCAGATCCAGGGTAGAGCATCCACTGGATCAGGAACCCACGGTGCACGAGGTGCCGTTGCAGATTGTGGAGCCTCCAACCGAGTCGGAGATGACTCCGAAGCGCAAGAGGAGGAGGACAGTGGTCGCGACGTCGCTTCCCCGCCGTTCTCCACGCTTCCCTCGCCGCTCTCCTCGTCTGAACGGCGGCCGTAGCTATGTTTAGGGTAAGATTGCTGAATTTCATTCATCATTACTTGTCACTTGCTTAATTTGATTCTCTGCAATATGTTCTTGCTACCTGTGTACTTGAATCCGTAGCCTCTGGATGGTAGCTTAGTTTGATCGACGAGGCTGTAATGAGTCTAGGCATATAGCATTGCTATGTTTACTTGCTACGTTTTGATGTGCTGGAGTGGTATCCATGATAGGAAATTTTGTCTGTCACCTCAAGAGTTGTGTTCAAATTACGTGATGCAATCTGTGTAAATTGAACTTGCAATATTTTGGCTACAAGAAGTGCCTCCAGAAAAGTTCAGTACACAGTTTAGAGTGATAGACTCTGGGTTGACACTGAAATATTTCAATACTGCAAGTTTAGTAGATAGTTGTAGGCATTGAAATATTTCAGTACTGACAGGTTCACACTGAAATATTTGAGTAGTGCAATTGCAGTACACACGGGTACACACTGAAAAATTTCAGTAGTGCAATGCAATTTCAGTACACACGGGTAGACACTGAATATTTCAGTACTGCAGTTTCAGTACACGCACGCAACCCCAGAAATATTTCGGTGTAGCCGTTTCAGTACACGCGCGTAGCCACTGGAATATTTCGGTGGTGCTGTTTCAGTACAAGCACGTAGCCTCTGAAATATTTCGGTGGTGCACTTTCAGTACACGCACGTACCCACTAAAATATTTCAGTGGTTCACTTTCAGTACACGCACGTACGAAATGAAATATTTCAGTGGTGCTGTTTCAGTACACGCATGTAGCAACTGAAATATTTCAGTGGTGCTGTTTCAGTACACACACACGTAGCCACTGAAATATTTCAGTAATGCACTTTCAGTAGAGAGATGTAGACACTGAAATATTTCAGTAATGCCATGTCGGTGATCTTGCATCCAAATATTTAGGGCTTCCTAATGATTCAGCAAAAAAAATAGACATAAGCAGTGAAATAATTTTTGTAGGGATGTTGGCTTACTCATGTTGCCCTGCTGTACAACCTTTTGCTTCACTTCTTGTAAGTGCTTCTTGCACGTGCTATGGCCTACATGCTGTTTACTCTCATCACAGCAGTGATTTTGCATCTTGCAAAGGTCTTATTAATTCAACATTGACTTTTATGAACTTTGTATTCAAATTCGTATCCTCCTACAGTTGTTGTGACAGATTTCCTTGGCATCTTCAAATTACCGTACTGCCATTTTTCCAATACCAACTGTATTCAATCTGAAACTTTCAGTTACTTATATGCTACAAGTGGAATCATGGATAGGTTGCTGAAGATGCTGCGCCTCACAAGAAAAGTCCCTTGCTCAACCTCAACATCACATGCTTTTTTGCATTTCTAGTTGTCTCACTATTTCATGTGATGTATTTGAATACCAGAAGTTGTTATGCATTACAAGTTCAATCTGATAATCGTAGTACCTGCAGTCTGTGTGTTATCTGTTTTGTATGTGTGGGATCAAAATCTAATACGGTTCTGATTCCTGTTTTCATGGCCTTGATGCTAAGTTAAGTACATGCTGGTCAGAGTGATCGGAGGGAAGGGTGCCGCTGGTGGGAAACATTTTAGGGTTTTATCGTCGTGATAACCCTAGAAAATGAATAAAAACATCGAAAATCAATGGAACTAGTCATGGATGCTTCTCATGTTGGTACAAGGGTGAAGAAAGAATACAGGTCCATTTGAAGCAAGTCGAGAAAAACCCGTCCTTCCACACGGACCCTTACCTCCTACCGGAACGGCCGCCGGTGAAGGATCGACAACGTGCGCTTCTCGCGTCACCTCCGAGAAGTATTCTAAGCATTTAATCGTATTAGAAAATCCATACAAATGCCAACAACCTTACCAAACTATTCATGCTTCCTTCTCATGTTGATACAAAGAAGTGGAAATTTTTTGGGTCCATTTACATCATGTCCGGCAAGTATTTTAAGCAGTATAAATTCAAAAAAATATAAAACCTTGGAAACCTAGCTTTGTTTGTGCAAGAGATCATGTGTGCCAAATTTTGTGTGCCAAATTTAGGATCACGTCTTAATATTTTTAGTCCCACCTCGCCCCCGAGCAAGTGCTGCACCGGCTTAAATACCTTCATCTATTTGATTATCACAAGAGTTGGTCTTCCTTGCACTCTACGTGGAGGATATGTAGAATGAGTATGATTAATCATCTGTATTCATCCTATATATTCTTCAATCGGAGAGCAAGGATGATTGATGCATTTTTTAGGATTTATAGAAAATGCAAACCAAATATCGCAAAAAAAAGAATTTGAAATAAGATGTAACATGTTATTTTTTGAGTGGTCGGGTAATTTTTATGTAAACAAAAGGAAAAGGAAAAAAATAAACAAAAGGAAAAGCATGGGCCAGCCTAGACATCTAGACCCACGCGTGGTCCAGCACGCGGGATAGGCTGGCCTATGAAAGCCCATCTAATCTGGCCCATCGCGTGGGCGCACCAGAGCAAAGCAGACGCTGGTGGGAGTTTAGTCCCACCTCGCCGAGCGAGAGGGAGACGCACCAGCTTATATACCCGGCTGTGCCTCCCCACTCAAGCTCCTCTCATATGCAGGCAGTACTTTGCCTAATGTTTCATGCTCTTTGCCCAGTTGGCCCCACCAGCAGAACAGTAGTCTGCACCCCGGGCCTGTATCCTGGCCCATAAACTGTTGGATTCCTAGTCATATACAGGCCGTGGTGTATGAAAACTCCTGCCTCTGGTATCATAGGTGTGCATTCTTTTTGCATTCATATTGAAATTAGTCAACAAAATTTAACACATGCTCACTGACTTACCTAGCTTTGTTTTGTGCAAGAGATCATGTGTGCCAAAATTTGGGTGATTTGGAGGTGGTTGAAAAAATCACCGCATTTCGGAGGGACCATTTGGTCTAACTTAAGCCATTTTTTGAACAAAGGTGATTTTTTTCCACCACCTCCAAATCACCCAAATTTTCTATGACACGGTGACCCACATGTGCCAAATATGTCTATGAAAGAAAATTTGGGAAAAATATATATTACAATGCCCCCTTGAGGTATGGACCGATGTTATGATCAGTCAGTCTAGAGGGCGGTATAAATTCAAAAAAATTCAAAAAAATCTAAAACCTTGGTAACCTAGCTTTGTTTGTGCAAGAGATCATGTGTGCCAAAATTTGGGTGATTTGGAGGTGGTCAAAAAAATCACCGCATTCCAGAGGGACCATTTGGTCTAGCTTAAGCCATTTTTTGAACAAAGGTGGTTTTTTTCACCACCTCCAAATCACTCAATTTCTCTATGACGCGGTGACCCACATGCATGTGCTAAACATGTCCATGAAAGAAAATTTGGAAAAAAATATATTTTACAATGCCCCCTTGAGGTATAGACCGATGTTTTGATCAGTCAGTCTAGAGAGCAGTATAAATTCAAAAAAATATAAAACCTTGGAAACCTAGCTTTGTTTGTGCAAAAGATCATGTGTGCCAAAATTGAGGTGATTTGGAGGTGGTCGAAAAAATCACCGCATTCCGGAGGGACCATTTGGTCTAACTTAAGCCATTTTTTGAACAAAGGTGGTTTTTTCCACCACCTCCAAATCACCCAATTTCTCTATGACACGGTGACCCACATGTGCCAAACATGTCCATGAAAGAAAATTTGGTAAAAATATATTTTACAATGCCCCCTTGAGTTATAGACCGATGTTTTGATCAGTCAGTCTAGAGGGCAGTATGAAATCAAAAAAATACGAAACCTTGGAAACCTAGCTTTGTTTGTGCAATAGATCATGTGTGCCAAAATTGATGTGATTTGGAGGTGGTCGAAAAAATCACCGCATTCCGGAGGGACCATTTGGTCTAACTTAAGCCATTTTTTGAACAAAGGTGATTTTTTCCACCACCTCCAAATCACCCAAATTTTCTTTTACACGGTGACCCACAGGTGCCAAACATTTCAATGAAAGAAAATTTGGAAAAAATATATTTTACAATGGCCCCTTGAGGTATAGACCGATGTTTTGATCAGTCAGTCTAGAGGGCAGTATAAATTCAAAAAAATTTAGAAAAATTATAAAACCTTGGAAACCTAGCTTTGTTTGTGCAAGAGATCATGTGTGCCAAAATTGAGCTGATTTGGAGGTGGTCGAAAAAATCACCGCATTCCGGAGGGACCATTTGGTAACTTAAGCCATTTTTTAAACAAAGGTGATTTTTTCCACCACCTCCAAATCACCAAATTTCTCTATGACACGGTGACCCACATGTGCCAAACATGTCCATGAAAGAAAATTTGGAAAAAAATATATTTTACAGTGCCCCCTTGAGGTATAGACCGATGTTTTGATCAGTCAGTTTAGAGGGCAGTATAAATTCAAAAGAATATAAAACCTTGGAAACCTAGCTTTGTTTGTGCAAGAGATCATGTGTGCCAAAATTGAGGTGATTTGGAGGTGGTCGAAAAAATCACCGCATTTCGGAGGGACCATTTGGTAACTTAAGCCATTTTTTGAACAAAGGTGGTTTTTTCCACCACCTCCAAATCACCCAATTTCTCTATGACACGGTGACCCACATGTGCCAAACATGTCCATGAAACAAAATTTGGTAAAAAAATATTTTACAATGCCCCCTTGAGTTATAGACCGATGTTTTGATCAGTCAGTCTAGAGGGCGGTATAAATTCAAAAAAATTCAAAAAAAGACAAAACCTTGGAAACCTAGCTTTGTTTGTGCAATAGATCATGTGTGCCAAAATTGAGGTGATTTGGAGGTGGTCGAAAAAATCACCGCATTCCGGAGGGACCATTTGGTCTAACTTAAGCCATTTTTTGAACAAAGGCGATTTTTTCCACGACCTCCAAATCACCCAATTTCTCTATGACACGGTGACCCACATGTGCCAAACATGTCCATGAAAGAAAATTTGGAAAAAAATTACAATGCCCCCTTGAGGTATACACCGATGTTTTGATCAGTCAGTCTAGAGGGCGGCATAAATTCAAAAAAAATATAAAACCTTGGAAACCTAGTTTTGTTTGTGCAAGAGATCATGTGTGCCAAAATTGAGGTAATTTGGAGGTGGTCGAAAAAATCACCGCATTCCGGAGGGACCATTGATGTGCAGGAGAGTTCGTGGCCGCACAAGATCCCATAGCCCTTTCTGGAGACAGGACAGCGACGGAATCCGAGGCATATTAGCCTGCAGCAGCCGGTTCCGGGCGGTCCTGATCTTCTGTGGCAGCGGGCCGAGGCGCTGGTGAGAGTGGAGCGGCAGAAGATCCAGGGCGGCTCGCAGGCTCATCATGAGCCCATGATGCTGCAGGCCCACTGGAGTCAGGGGCTGTCTCCACGTCCGCCTGGCGAACGGCGGGGCGCCGCTAGTAGCACACGGGCTGGACCGCAAAGCGCATGCGTCCCTGACCATTATATGGTTGCCGCGTGGCCGCCGGTGATTGGTGCGGGCCGGAGGGCGCGCCTCGCCCGATCCGAGGTGGCCGCGTGTCGAGCGGCAGGTCGGAGGCGCGCGTGCAGCCGATCGCAGCTGGCGCGTCTGGTCGATCTGCCACGGATCCGCAGCTGTCACCTGGCGCTGATCCCGGAGACGATTGCCTGGGCCTCTGCGATGGAAATCCCGAGGAGGGTATGTTCCCCACGCCGCGGCACACGCGATATAACTCGCCCGGAACAATTTCTTCACCAGTTTCTTCGCCGTTTTCACTGTTTTGTTCGCCTGGCTCCCCTGTAGCATGGTGAGTTGTACATGCAGATACAAACACACTATGATAAGAAGTCGGAAGCAGTTTTCCTTGCACTCTACGTGGAGGATATGTAGGATGAGTATGATTTATCATCTGTATTCATCATGTATATTCTTCAATTGGAGAGCATGGATGGCTAATGTATTTTTTGGATTTATCAGGCTTTTATTTTGTTTTCAGGAGCGAAATATAATTCCTCCATTACATCTATTTCCAAATTTTATCGTGCAACATAAAGAAGCTACATGCTGGCCATGAAGAAACCATGATTCTTGAGGTTGCACTTGAAGAACTCACATATAAAATGCAAAAAAATATCCCAAACTAATACTGTTACAAGGGAGTGGACAACCAAATAGCTGAGTCATACATTATGAGGAAGTCACTAACTGACAGAATGAAGTATTTTAGAGAAAAGGTCACACGATACTAGACATAGACGACAATGCACACGCCAACATCAGGTTGATCGTCGACGTACTTGTTGTCCGACCGTGCGCACAATGTTGTAGCTATCATATTTTTTCTTTGAGATCCTGCACATAAGGATATTATTAATGCCATGGAATATATTTGGACAAATTAAAACATTAAATTACGGCATATTAGGTACCTCTATCAATTTGGCGCACGTACGTCGATTGTGACCATCTGCCTCATGACAATAGCTACATCTACCCTTTGTTCTGGTTTCTTCATCTTTGCCTGTAGCCTTTTCTTCGGAGCACCTCGGCCTGGCACATGCACGGGATCCAGAACCTTTTCGAAACCTTCACCATCAAGGTTAGCCGATTGTGGCATCAACGGGCCAAACCTAATGCTGTTACCCTGAGCATTAGTTGATCCCTTGCTATCAGCTTGTTCACTTGTTGATCCCTTGCAAACATCTTGTCCTTCCAAAACCCTTTTTAGATGCTGAAACGCCTCATCAGAGTGGCATGCCTTGAAACATGCTGCGTGACTAAAATTCCTTAGCTTACGGTACCTTAGGGCTGCAGAGTATGCATACATCTCGCTCTTTCTGGTCGGTGTGAATGCACATTTTGCACTCATTGTCCACCTAGTGAGAACACAACACCTGGATAGTGTTTCTTCTTATAAAATTCCCAATATGTAAAATATGTGGGAACATGGTGTGCCTGCGCATTCCAATTTGCAGCAAGAACAACTAATACTGCGAAGCATACCTTCCTTCGTCTCCGTGCGCACTTAAATCTTTTTATCCATTCTTTCCTTCTTAGACACAACGTATGTGGTAACCTCTGCTGCATCAAGTACCTCTCTGATCTCACATTTTATGACAGCATCTATGCTCCATAAGACCAACTTAAACACAGCAGGAGTGAAAAATTTCGCGGCATGTTTCTCAAGAACTGAAGCATTTTCCTCTGTGAATGGAACGGACTGTAAGGCCTCGACGTCTTGGAGAGCCTCGTTCAAGCGTCACGACGCAAGGCAACGCTCATAGTGCTCTAGCATTTGAAACAACGTCATCTTAGCCTCAAGATGCGTATGTAGCACCGAGTTTAAACTCTCACTCCGCTGATTGCTGCTCAATCCTAGGAAACAACGGCCCTCAAGATATGGAGCACACCACAGTTTTCTCATCTTATACATCTGATGCAGCCAGGAGTCCTCACTTGTTACTTTATTCCGTTGTAAGAAGTGTAACCATTTTCTCTCATGCTCTTCAATGGAAGATGTATCATATATGAAAGATCGGAATTCCTCCTTTACCGTGTCATCATGCAGATGGCGTACAATGTTCTGCTAAATGTGCCATATACAGAGCCTATGGTTTGAGTCAGGCCACACCACCCTGATTGCTCTCTGCATTGCAAGGTCCCCATCCGTGATCACAGATATAGGATGCTTCTGTCCCATAGCATCAGAAAAGGTCCGTAACATCCACTCGTATGCCTGGCTTGTTTCATGTGAAATGATACCACATGCAAAAATAACGGTATTGCGGTGGTGATTCAACCCGACAAACGGCACAAATGGCAGATTGTACTTATTGGTTCTGTATGTGCTATCAAAAATAATAACGTCTCCGAAAGCCTCGTAGTCAAGTCGGGATTGACTATCACACCAGAACAGTCCCTTCAGATGGCCAGCTTCATCAAGCAAGTACCTGAAGAAAAAATCTGAATCTTGCTCTTGCCTCGCCACCATGTGATTGATCACCGTTTGAGCATCCCCGGAAGAAATTGTTTCCTTCTTGTTAGCATGGCAGAAATTGTAAATGTCCCTCATAATGCATCCAACCTCATCATATCCACCGTACTGCATGCACATAATATCCATAATATGGTGTTTTCTGATCCCAGATTTTTCCATGTCTGCAATGTCCGCTTTCTGCTCATCGCTAATTCTTCTGTGTGAACGCAAAAGACACGACAGATCCCGTGGGGCTAGAGGATGGTTGTGTTCATCGATGAAATCCTTGACAAACCACTGACTTGTTTCCTCCTGTCTTGCAATCACCAATTTAGCTTTACACCCTACACGAGTTATACTCCGTGGCCTCCTCTTTCTATCTTCCATCTTCCTCTTCATGTGCTTCTCTTCACGAACCCCTTCACGACTACACACAAATTTCCTTAAAATTATATGGCAGTTGGATCCATCCCACTCGACATAGCTTCTCCGGACACTAAAACCTTTCTCAAGACCATATTTGTTATAGAATGTATAACCTTCATCCTCACTATTAAACATCTTGTTGGAAATATGATAGTACTCCATCATTGACTCATGACTTACGTCCGCCATGTCTTCCTGCATCACAATTCGGACGAATAAAAAATCTGAAAGGACAGACATAAATGCATGCAAAACCCAGTACGAAAGCTTGCGTGGAATTTTAAACTTTGCTCCTTGTACATGTTATGGCAAGCGATCATAAACGTCCATAAACTGGGTCCCCCGTAAACTAGTGAAGTGACCATGGATGATGAAAAATTCTAAATTGAATTGCATGCACTAGGGAAACCTAAATCGATGATGACTAAACAAATCTAAGTAGGAAGTGCAGGCTACGAATCAAAGTAAGTTGAGATTCGGACGATTCATACCTTAAGATGCAAGTCCGGAAGCGATGGGATCAGCGCGGGGCTTTCTCCTATACCGCCGCCGCCGTCGCCGCCGACACTGCCGCCGCAGATGTCACGCCTTATTCTTCTTCCTGCCGCCGACCACGTCTTTTATAGTGAAGGGGACCAGGAGGAGGACGAGAACGACGCCGACGACGGTGAATTGGTTCCTCTCGCCGGGCTCGTCGGACAGAAGGAAGAGGACGAGAAGGAGGACTTGACCGAGCTACTAGATCTAGACGTGGTTCTGGTCGTGGACGTGATCGGTTGAATTTTTTTTACCCTGAACCATTATGCCCTTCTCTGATTAAGCTAATTAAGTTAATTCATTCTTAATCCCCCACCAGATCGTACGGCTAATAAAAATCGGAGGGGTAAGTACTCGAAAGTACTCCAAGTACTGCCCCAATCACCGTAAAGGAGCTCAAAAAAATAAGGTGAGATTTGAGCATGGAGCGCGTCTACCTGAAGTACATCATGTGCCGCCAAGGACAATAGTAGTGGAGTGTAGTCGGGAGTCCCTGGATCTTTTTGTGATCCAGGAGAGAGCTAGTTCGTGGTGGCTCACAGTCCAAGCGCCTCTGCAGCGTGTCAAACATGTTCTGTGTATGCCTACAAACATGTGATGCTGTTTGAGCTTGAAAGCACATAATACATTTCCTGACAAAGTAAACTGATGCATACTCTGTTTGTGGATTTCAGCTGAAGATGTGGAAGATGAAATGGACTACACCACACCGTATGCTGCTACTAAATGGTGGTGGTCTCTATATGCCACAATGTGAAGCTAGCTGAGACAGACCCAGGCACCCAGCTCTTCCTACACTGCGAATGTCAAATTGTGCATTACTCTTTGGTGGCTCAATAGTCAATACACCTTCTGCCCTGAAATACACGACCCATAAATTTAGTCAAAAAATCAATGTTTTCTAAGTTTGACCATGTATATAGAAGAAAATATCAAGAAATATAATATCGAGTGAATATATTATGAAAATGATACATGTAATTTTGTCTGAATACGGATTCACTCCGTTTACTGGTACTCTCTGTTTTTACAGATGATTTACTACTATCCATTTGTTACTTTGCTGCCACTATATTCATGTTTGTTCATGGACAAAGAGTGAGGCTAGCCAATCGAAAGAGGGACCACCACGACAACTGGGCCCATACTGCAGGTCCGAGTTGCCCCAAGTACACGTGAGCCTTCTGATGTACTCCCTCTGTAAACTAATATAAGAGTGTTTAGATCACTATTTTAGTATTCTAAATGCTCTTATATTAGTTTACTGAGGGAGTAGTAGAAAAGAAAAAGCAGGCTATTCAGTTCTGAAAATGTTAATTTTTCTCCTCTGCTGTACCTTTGCCTTTCTGAGACGCTTCTTCAGTGATGCAAACTTGCAGAGTTAATTATAGGGTGGATTCCTAAGACAGCTGTCATTAAGGTGGTGCTTGTCAGTACATGCTTGGTAATTCAGACTTTCAGAGTTTAGAGTGTCACACCGAGACAGACATAGGAGCCAACTTGTATATTTGGTCAGAGTGTTGTCAAGTTTTGTCCTTTCATCCATCGGCCCAAATGGATCTAGGTCCAACTATATGAATACAAAATTATTAGTTTCAACTTATTTCTTTTAAATGAGGGAATTAATTCTATTTCTATGTTGTCCATATATATGCCTGCAACTTTTTATGTTGTACTGTATTCAGCTAGCAAACACCTAATACCTTTGTTGTTCAAGTAAACTCATATTTGCAGAAAATAAGAAGGAAACTCATGCATGCTCTGTAAGTGTATTTCAGATGGCTGGGGAGGGCATGGAAAAACAGCAATGCTACATCGACGGACGTTCACGGCCTTATTACGGGGTGGAATTGAGGTGGCAAACTGTGATTGGATTAAAGGGGAGGGCTGGGCCCCACCCAGCTGAAATTAAGAAGGGGCGGGGGGGGGGGGGGGGGATGTTTAATTAGTTGAAGGGTCCGTTGAATGCCCGTAGTAATCCCGTGCGTCTATGATTTCTGACGGAAAAATGCAAAGGACTACGCCACACAAGATACTACTGCCAATTAGGTTGCTTTGTTTTTGCTGCTGAGATTTTCATCAAAGGGTGAATTTTATTAGCTTAAAATGGAGCATCAAGAAGATACAAAGTGAAGCTGATATACAACCTGATGTTCGTAAGGGGTGAACGACAGAGGAATGCATCGCCCTTGGAGTTTACGAGTGGCAACTGCTGGCACAGATGACAGTCAAGTATTGCAATACACCATGGAATGTATCAATCTGATGACGCGAAGACGTGCAGTTGTCAATGCAGACTCAGTTTGTTTATTAGTACTCGGTTTTTTTTTCTTAAGGTGTCTAATTGCTCTCATGCTTGTGCTTGTTTGTAAAGGAAGAACGATGACGCATACGGTGTTGTTATTCAAGTTCTGAAAATTTAAGCGGTTCAAGAATATATAAGCACCAAAACGATCAACTTTCAGGGTTTGGTAACGCGTGAAACATGCAGTTTGTGTATGTACTTCTTCTTGTTCTGTTTTTTGACTAAACACATACCATGGCAAATCAATTCGAGCGTGTAATTAAGAAGGGAGTTAACCTGGCCTCAAGCATACTCGTGCATGATTATTTGCTTTGCTTTAGACCTTGGCACGCATGGATATGTGCCTTGCGTGGTAACGAGGCAAAGGCTTCTCCTCTACTCTACTTTGGTTTCCGATACGCTTTTCAGCTTTGTTAAAGCCTGATGCCTTGTTAAAGCATTCAGTTTTGTTAAAGCTGATACCTTGGGGATCATGTTGGCAAGAATAACCCAGATTGCTTCTCCTCTCCCCTTGGGGCAACATGTAACCATTTTGCATGTGTGATGCCGAAGCATATTTTCTTTTCGTGTTGAGCCGTGTCCGTCAGCAGGCCAAGTACTTGCACCTGCATATTTCCAAAGAATATTGAACAGATCTGCTCCTAATAGCTAGTATATATACACGGCAGAGGGCAAGATGCAAGCTACACCAGCCTTGTGATCGAGGCCCCAGCAACCAAATCCGGCATCACAGTTGAGAGCAGAACCGTACGTCGAGAGATAATGGCGGAGACAGTGCTGAGCATGGCGAGGTCCATGCTGGATGGCGCCATCAGCAAGGCCGCCTCTGCTGCCGCCGACGAGATGAGCCTCCTCATGGGTGTGAGGAAGGATATCTGGTATGTTTGCATTCACTTTTTTTTCTTGGCGAAAGGGCCTTCACTTATTTTGTTCGGGTCACAGACTTCCCACAACGCCTCTTACATAGGATTATATCGGGAAAATGATACCCAGCATTCTTTTCCTTTATTTTTGCATGTATCTTTGCATGTCTGGCTGTGGGAATAACACCGAGAGCGTTGTAATTAAGTTTCTCTCGAACCTTTGTTTTGCAGGTTCATCAAAGATGAGCTAGAGACGATGCAGGCATTCCTCGTGGCTGCTGAAGGAATGAAGGAGAAAGAAATGCTACTAAAGGTGTGGGCAAATCAAATAAGGGACCTCTCCTACAATATTGAGGATTGCCTTGCTGAATTCATGGTGCATGTGGCAAGTCAAAGCTTGTCGCGGAAGCTAATGAAGCTCAAAGACCGCCACCGAATTGCCATGCAGATCCGTGACCTCAAATCAAGAGTTGAAGAAGTGAGCAGCAGGAACACACGCTACAACCTGATTGAGAAGAACCAAATCACTAGAGCCATTGATGAGAGGGATTCTTGCATGGAAGATATTCGCAACCAGTCAGCGAACAACATCGATGAAGCCGAACTGGTGGGGTTCTCCAATCCTAAACAAGAGTTAATAAGGCTTGTGGATGTCAATGCCAACAATGGCCCTGCTCGGGTAGTATGCATGGTTGGCATGGGTGGTCTGGGTAAGACTACTATTGCAAGGAAGGTTTATGAAAGTATGAATAACTTTTCATGTTATGCTTGGATCACTGTGTCGCAGTCATTTGTCAGGATGGAGTTTCTCAAAGTTATGATCAAAGAACTCTGCGGTGACGAAGCACTCAAGAAGGAACTTGGCGGGAAGGTGGTGCGAGAAGAGAATCTCGCGAGCTACCTCAGAAAAGAGCTACTTGAGAAGAGGTACTTTGTTGTTCTTGATGACTTATGGAACATAGATGATTGGAAGTGGATCAAAACAATTGCTTTTCCAAGTAATAACAGCAAAGGTAGTCGGATAATGGTAACAACAAGAGATGTTGGCTTAGCTAAGGAGTGTACCTTGGAATCTTATGGATCATTTATCTACCGCCATCAACCCTTAGAAACAAATGACGCCATAAAATTGCTATTAAGGAAGGTGAGGAAAAGTGAGGAAGACATGGAAAAATATGAGAACATGAGGAACATAGTTACTAAGATAGTAAAAAAGTCTGGACGGTTACCTCTAGCTATACTCACAATAGGAGGCATGCTTGCCACTAGAGAGGTTATTGAGTGGCAAAGTATTTATAACCAGATCCCCTCAGAGCTAGAGAGCAACCGAAGCCTTGAAGCAGTGAGGAGGATGGTTACCATGAGTTACAACCACTTGCCCTCCCATCTTAAGTCATGTTTTCTGTATTTAAGCATATTTGGAGAGGATTTTGAAATCAAAAGGAGGCGTCTGGTAGAAAGATGGATAGCCGAGGGCTTTGTCATCGCTAGAGTTGGGGTGAGTGTTGAGGATGTTGGGAATAGTTACTTTAATGACCTAATCAACCGAAACTTGATCCAGCCATCAAGAGTGAACATAGATGGAACTGTGAAGAGCTGTCGAGTCCATGATATCATTCGTGATGTCATGATCTCAATTTCTAGGGATGAAAGTTTTGCATGCTCGACATGGGATAATATAACGGGCATAGTACAAGAGAATTTACGTCATTCATGGCAGTCGGTGCCAAAATAAAATCATGGATTTGCACCATGTCCGACCATTAACCGTGTTTGGTGGGAGACCCATGAAGCTGACACTATCACTCTGTTTGTCTGACTCTAGGATGCTTAGAGTCTTGGATTTACATGATGCCCAGTTTGAAATCACACGAAAAGTTATCAATACTATTGGGTTGTTACGTCATTTGAAATATCTTAGTTTTGATTCAAATGTTCACAAGCTCCCAAGATCCATAGGGAAATTACATGGCCTGCAGACTTTGGACGTAAGAGTCGTCACATCACTACCAATTGAGATCACTAAACTACAAAACCTCCGTAGCCTTCGTGTAATAGAATTTGGCCCGAGTTCTGCTGCACGTGCAGTTGTACGCCCTTTATCCTTACTTATCCTGCTCCTAGGGGTGTGAAGGGGCCCACGGAGATCAGCAACCTAAAGGATTTAGAAATACTAGAGGTTGTGAACATTGGGCAAGCTAGTAGGAAAGCAGTTAAAGAGCTCGGGGAGCTTATAAATTTGAGAAAGTTAAGTGTCAGAGTAGGGGCCAGCAAGAAAAACAATGAGATACTTTGTGCATCCCTTGAGAAGCTCACTTCCCTCACATCTCTTTGCGTTTGTGTGGATACTATTTATTGGAGAAACCGTCCATCACTTAAGTGGTTGCATTCTATTTCCTCCCCTCCCCCTCTCCTGAGGAAGCTGAATTTGGTTGGAGATCTCGGGGAGATGCCTGACTGGTTTGGGGATCTAGTACATTTGGTGAAGATTGACTTATCGGATAGCAATCTGACGGAAGGAGATAAAATCATGAAACTACTAGGCGCACTGCCTAAGCTCATGCTCCTTCGTCTTGGTTGGGATTCTTATGTTGGGAAGAAACTTATTTTTATAGCAGAAACATTCCCAAGTCTCAGGAGGAGACTTGATATGTCGAGCCTGGAGCAACTGACAGAGTTGGTATTCGAGGTAGGCACCTCGCCCCAGTTGGAAAAGATCGAAATTGAATGGTGCAGATTGAAATCACGGATTACTGGCATCAAACACCTTCCAAAAATCAAGGAGATTTCACTTGGCTATGGACTTCAAGTGGCGAAGTTTGGCGCGCTGCAAGGTGAGGTTGGACGCACACCCCAACCATCCCGTGCTACGACTGCAGAAGGACCGGAGCTACCACGATCTGGGTGACGTTGCTCGTTTCTTTCTTCAGCTCCATTGCTGCCGCTCTGTACAGATTCTCTGGTACAGATCGAACATCCTCTTTGTTTCTTTCAATCCGCAATGCTGGTAAATAGTTTGTTTTTCGCTTATCAATTATTTCTGACAGGAACTTGATGTACCGCTGTGCTCTCATGGAATCTCGCCATCACCACTTGGGCTCAGTAATATATGCGCCCCTCTTTCTCATGGAAGATGGCATTATCAATCAACTCATGAATCATCAAGAGGGCAGCCTGCATTCTCTGCTCTTCCCACTGTATACAAATGCTGGAAGATGGCTCCTTAGATTGGTCTGTTGTTTACTCAGCTCACTATATACCTGCATGTAGGCTGTAGCTATCAACTGGTGATGTTTATTATATAAACTCTTACAATCCATTTCTATTCTCTTCTGCTTTATTGCCTTCTATAACAGCAAACATGATCTGCGCTGAAGAAGAGTGTCTAGTTGTAGTTGATGATCGAGCTCTTCTCCGTTCCATTGTTCTGTTCTTCGCTCGCCTCAATTGACCCCTGCTGCATACTGATCTGTTCTGGCATACACTCAGGTCACCAGGAGCCTTAACTGGAACACCATGGTTGCATGCTTTGATTAGTTGATTCAGTTTTGGGTTTCTGACCATGTTTCTCTCTCTATACAGTAGGTGTGGCTCGTTTGCACTTGTTGCTGCTGATGATACGGCCATCCATTACCACCTATCTGCTGGACATGTAAGGACTAACTTATACTGTAAACTTTGTCGTGGTCATCTGATTCGCTTTTCCGTTAAGCATTTATTTCTAATAATCCACTTTGTTGCAGAGAGCTCCTTGAGCTGGAGTGAACAAAAATCCTAACATCTTCTGCCGCCAATGAATGATCTCGAGTGAATCTGAAGCTTGAATTCCATTTCCGATCCAGGAGAGAGCTAGTTCGCGGTGCCTTGACAGTCAAAGTGCATCTGAACGTGAATCGTGAAGTGTTCATGCAGATAACTGGTCAGTTATACTTGCAATTTGTTTGTTGTTTTGAACTTGTGAACACATAATAAAATTCCCGATGAAATAAAACTAATGCATGCTCTGTAATTGCATTTTAGCTGGAGAGAACTCGTGGAAAATGCAATGGACTACACCCCACAAGAATCTGCAGATACGTAATGTTATGCTGCAATTGGCCATCATGTTCAGCTCTCCAGGTTCTCTGCTGGCTTGTGGCCTCTGATATGGTGTAAGGTGAAGCTGAGAGGGATCACGGCGGCCTCTGATACTGTATAAGGTGAAGCTGCGAGGGATCACGGCATTTCTCCACTGTGAATGGAAAAGGAATGCATTGATCTCGGGGCTTCAGTGTAATGGAGGGTAGTAGCAAGCTGCACTGCTACTCAGAAGGAATTCACAAGTTGCAATTGTTGGCCCCGATGAAAAATGACTTCTTAGGGAACAGCATGGAACGGAATGGCTGATGATCAACCTGATGAGAACACCTGCAATTTTTAACACAGCCTTCCTTTGTTTTCTAGTAGTACTCTGTTCTTCCAGAGATCCTTAGTTCCTCTCTGTTTGTTGCTGCCACTATGCTTGTGCCTGTTTGTAATAAAAGAATGAGGATTGCATATGTTGTGATCTGAGTTCCGCTAATTTAAGGATTTGTTTGAATTCTCTCCACTCCAGAACGGCAGGGAACGCTCCGACTCCATGGATACAGACTTGCTCTGTTTCTAGCACTCTGTTTCCTTGAAGAAGATTAATTCCTCTCAAATTCTTGCTGCCACTATGCCTGTGCTTGTTTGTAGATGAAGAATGATGATTTCCTTTGATTTGTATGATTCCATCTGATTTCTCGCGATCTTTGTCGCACTTTCTTCATGCACACCGCCAACTGTTTATCTCAGTGTCTGTAAGATGTTGCATTCCTATTTACCTGCTGGACATGTAGACAGTATCATATACTCTCTCTGATCCGAAATAAGTGTCATTGTCTTAGTTCAAATTTGAACTAAACCATGACACTTATTTTCGATCAGAGGGAGTAACATAGAGTTTCCCAGGCAGCTGTAGGTGAATGTGTTTTTATAGTCTTGCTAAGTCTCAGTCGATGCTATATCGACATTGAGACCCGTGCAAAATTTTATTTTCAGTTTTTTCCTTTTATCTCTTGCGTGTTTTGTCACTTGACTAAGACTTGGTTAAATCTCAGTCGACTGAGGCCTAGCCACACCATATTTTTATATCCATGGTTTTCTGCTTTGATTTTGCTTTTAGCTTTTATTTCCTCTGAAAATAAAAAGCATCACACTTTGTTTCTGAAAACTAGACCACATCAGTATGATATGCGCTATGAGTTGTTACTTTTCATATAAGCAATTCTTTATACTATCATTTTAGTGTCTTAGACTCTCACCATCCATTACCAATTGGGTTCTTCTTGCTGTTTTTTTTTTGGGGGGTTAGACAAGGCGACCCCTTCTCCCCATTCTTGTTCAACATGGTTGTGGACGCACTTGCCGCGATCCTGGACAAGGCTAAGGCGGCTGGGCATATCCACGGGATCACGCCTCACCTTGCTGGCGGCTCTAGGATCTCCCTTCTCCAGCACGCCGACGACACCATCATTATGGTGGAAGGCTCGGAGACGGACATCTCCAATCTCAAATTCCTCCTCCTCTGCTTCCAACAAATGTCTGGCCTCAAGATCAACTTCGACAAGAGTGATGTGATGGTGATGGGCTACTCTCCGGACGAATGCCTGAACATTGCCAACCGGCTTAACTGTCGCTTGGGCTCCTTCCTCACGACCTACTTGGGGACGCCCATTAGTGACTCCCGGCTCACAGTCACCGACTTGCGCCCGACTGTAGCCAAGTTGCAGACGCGTATTGAGACTTGGCAGGGCAGGTGGCTCTCTAAGGTGGTCCGGACGATTCTCATCAACTCCTCCTTATCAAGCTTCCTCTTGTTCCTCATGAGCTTCTATAGCTTGCACGAGACTCTGCATCATGAGATCGCTAGAGTCCAGTCTCGTTTCTACTGGGCGGGCGACAACAATAAGCAGAAATACCATATGGTCAGCTGGCCGGACATCTGTAAGCCGCGGGAATAAGGAGGCCTCGGGATCATGTGTTCTAAGCGCATGAACATCGCCCTCTTATCCCGCTGGCTTTGGCGCATTTTGCAAGGCCAAGGTGGCCTCTGGTTAGACATCATCCGAAATAAATACCTGCGCGGGCAACCCCTCGCCTTCTGTCAGAGGTCTGGAGGCTCCCAGTTCTGGCAGTCAGTCATCCAGCTCCTTCCGGTCCTCCGCATTGGGACTTCCATTTCGGTTTGATCTGGGGTGGCGACTCTGTTCTGGTTCGGCCGGTGGGCAGGAGATTCTCCCTTCGCCGCGCGCTTCCCCGACCTCTTCTCCATTGCCGTTGATCCTTGGATCTCTGTAGAGAGGGCCCTTATTGACTTAGGGCTCCTCGCTTTCCGGAGGCCATTTGGGGCCCCGGAGGCTGCCGCCTAGCACGAGATGCTTGACTGCATCGCCCTCCATGAGCCTGAGGTGGACGATGGCCCGGACATAGTTCGGTGGCGACTTGAGCCCTCCAAGTTGATATGGTGCAAGGTGAAGCCGACCACTGTGAATGGAAGAAGAACACCTTGTCTTGGAGCTTCACTGCAACGGAGGGTTGGAGCTTCACTGTAACGGAGGGGAGTAGCAAGCTGCACTGCCATTTTGAGAATTTACAAGATGCAATTGCTGGCCTAGCTGAAAATCGCTTCTTGAGGAACACCATGGAATGGAATGGCTGGTCAACCTTATGAGAACATCTACAATTTTCAAAATGGACTTACTTTGTTCCTCTATGTCTGTTGTTGCCACTATGCTTGTGCTTGTTTGTAATCAAAGAATGAGGATTGCATATGTTGTGATCCAAGTTCCGCAAATTGAAGAATTGGTTTGAATTCTCTCCACTTCGGAACGACACCGCACGCTCCAACTCCATGGAGTCGGCAGTGTGGTGCAGAGCAGACCAGTCCCGTAGTACCAAATCAACCTGATAGAATACAGACTTGCTCTGTTTCTAGCACTCTGTTTCCTTGTAGATGATTAACTGCTCTCAAATTCTTGTTGCCACTATGTATGTGCTTGTTTGTAAACGAAGAATGATGATTGCCACAAAATTTGAGTTGATGAAATGATGTGCCTGCTATATATAGGCCGTCAAATTTGTGATTCTCATCGGTTTTGCTTTGCCAATTACAGTTTATCAGCAAAAGGCCACGCGGCGGCATACAAAACCCATAGGTTTATTTTGCGAGCAGTATTTTCCATCTGTAATTTATGATCATGTTTCCCAATTTCAACTGTCAATAGTTTCACGAACTTGCAGGCTAAATTGAGCAATCAGCGGACTGTCTAAGACAAAAACAGTACCATTCTGAAGCACTGTACCATTTATCTATCTGTTGGCAGAACAGTGACGATGTCATCGACGAACACACGCTTGCACCCACCACGGATGAAGAGGACATGCCACCCTGCACGGCACTTATCCACCTTCAAGATAAGCGCGTAGCAAGAAATCGCCTGTATCTTTCATGTCCAAACAGAGAAGACATTCATTTTGGGAAGGGTAAGAAATATGCCGAGGGAGTGCAGATATTGGGATCTTCAAGAACATATTCCTGGGGAAGAAATCATGACAAGAATGCAAGCAATCACACAGCTATAAGCGCAACTGTTAGGTCAAGTTGCTGAATTGGTCAGCACTTTCTTTCTGTCATGCATTTTGGTTATGTATATGAAGCCTGTCAAGTTGTCATCATACTGAGGCAAGGTCATGGATTAACATGCAAAGCAGACAAAGGCCGGAAAATTAAGCGGGGCCAACCAACGAAAGGGAGCCCTCCGGCAAGCGGAAGGAATGCCAAACATGGAGAAACATATGAATAACCAACTCAATATCTCAAACATACATATGGTGCTGAAGGTTGAGCCCAGCTGGTCATTGGGTTCATTTTATCATGAACTCTGTCACAAATTTACACATTCAGTTTCTCCCACATGTTTCTTCATGTTGTTCCCCAAAATTGGAAGTACTGAATTTGACCAGATAAAGAATCACTCGGCATCCTGATGTGGTGTGGTAGTCCATTCTGGCACTTGGGCTAGAGTCGGGGTTGGCATTGTCAACACATGGTCTTTCCTATGGAAAAAGACTGAGGCTGTTGCATAGAGCGCAATGTAGAGCAACACAGGGATGATGAGGAATATGACATTCCTGGAGGTCTCCCATTCCCTAGTAGTCCCTGCTGCGTAGGCCACCAGGAGGCTTAGCATGTCCAGTAAAATGGCCGTATGCATCGGCCAGAGTGGCAGATTGTGATTGCCAAACTTATATTTAAATGTCAATGGAAGCAACATGACCACAACCATGATTGAGGCCATGAAGGAGGTTGAGTTGCTGTAGAAGAAAGCATTATACCGATGCTTGTTGATGTCGTGGAGGATGGGATTGCCAGCAGAGTGTCCGTTGTTGTTGTCCTGCCACAGGCCCCCTGGCGGTTTTAGGCCAGTCTGGTATGTCATACTTGCACCCAGGATTCCTAGCAACATCAAGTATTCAAGTGTATGTTTCTCTTTGTTGTTGTTTTCATCATTGGCAATGTAGGTGGTGGTGGTGGTGCTCATGGCGGTGATGGTGGTTGTGGTGGTTGGGATTGCAGTCGTGGTTGTGGTGTTATTTTTGTCATCGTTGTTGTTGGTGGTGCCGTTGCTGCCATGACCTAGTTTCGAGAAGAACCAGAAAAGGGTTACCAGTAAGGCTATGAAGGCTAACACCGGGACAACCAAGGTTAACACATAGATGGAGGTTTTGAGATGCCTGGAGCTTCCAGCAGCGTAGGCACCCATGAGGCCAACCATGCCCACCAACATGCACACATAGAGCACATAACAACGTATAGCTAGACTATAAAGCTTGGGACTGATGAGAAAAAGAATGAGGGTGACAGACGCCATGAAACTTGCCGCATTACAATAAAAGAATATATTGTAACGGCGAGGGTAATTGTTGAGGAGAACAGGGAAACCCACACGGCGACCAAGTCCTTGGTCATCTGCTAACCAAAAGCCACCAGGCGGAGTGAGACCAGCTTGGTATGTGAGGGTTGTGACTAAGATAGCAATCAGCAGCAACATCCTGCGCTTGTCATGTAGATCCTTTACTGCATCATAACCTTCCGACTCTGGACCAGGGTCTTTGTAGGTCATATGGGCGATGACATAAATTAGGAGAAGACCTTCCAAGGCGAGGATGTGGATGGATGTGTTTACATCCCTAGTGCTCCCGGCGCCATAGGCAGTGACGAGGCACAATAGGTCTAGTCCAATGGTTGATTCCACTATGCGCCGTGTGAGCAAAAACTTGCTGTGCAATATCAGGATGACGAGCATGGATGTGACAAAAGCTGTGGAGTTGCTATAGAAGAACACTTTGTACCGAGTAGGATGTGTCGTTTGCAGCACCGGATGGCCCATTTTATGCCCATCCCGATCTTCTTGCCAGAGGCCCCCTGGTGGATCTAGTCCCGCTTGGTAAGTAATGGTCACCACGAAAATAGCAAGGAGCGTAGCAAAATTGCGAGCTATTTGGTGGTGGTGGATGAACCTGTTGCTACCTGCATATGTATCCAATATTCAATCAGTTATGCAAGGGGCGTACCAAGTCTATATATATTGATTCGGGAAAAAGTCTGCATATTTGATATCAGTTTGTCTAATTCACATTTAGATATTTTCTAAGGATGTCACATCTAAACTCTCACAAATATGCAGCAACAAGGAACAAAAAAGAAAGTTGGGATAAAAAAATAGACCACAAACATATTGGACATCAGCTTAGGTGTCCTAGACAGACCCATTTGATATAGATTAGATACATGCCTGAAAATCATCGAATGCACATATAAATTGGTATGTGAAACTGCTGTCATACCTCCAGGGGTACCCACCCAGTGCTTGAACAGCGCCTTGAACCTTCTTAGCGGGTCAAGAATAAGATACTGTCCCTGAAGGAACACAAGTGCCAGTTGGAGGAAGACACAGACAGGAATCGTCAGGACCAAGAGCGTACTGCCAGCACCTCTGCAGCTCCCAGCAGCATAGGCCCCCATGAGTCCCAGCAACGCGAAGGCAATCACCCCGTAGGCCAGCGGAAGCCGCATTGGGATGGCCCCCATGAGCTTCTTTCTGCCGAACCACCATGTCAATCTCCCCAACAGCACCTTCTCCCCGAGCATCATCTTCTCCAGGAGCACCACGATGATCAGCAGGGACACGACAAACGAGGTGGTGTTGCAAATGTAGAAGGCACGGAACCGACGTCGGGCTTGTAACACTGGGTCGCTCAAATGATGGCCGTCCTTGGTGCTGCTCCAGAATCCACCAGGTGGGCTCAGCCCGGCGACGTAAGAAATGGTGATTGAGAAGGTTGCCAGTAACATTAACACATCGATCTGATCCTTCTTTCGCTTCTTGGAGTCAGTGATAAGTGACTTCATCACCTTGTTTTGTATCGAAAGGGAATTGTTTATGGGGATGGAGCTGGAGTTTGGGTTGGAGATAGTGTTGGAGTTGGAATTGGATATAGAGTTGGAGGTGGAGTCAGGGTTCGAGTTGGAATGGGAGATGGAGAGTGAGTTGGAGTTGAAGTCAGAGTGCGAGATAGAATGGGAGAGCGATACGGAGTTGGAGTTGGACTCACAGTTCGAGTTGGAATTGGAGATGGGGTTGGAGAGTGCCTCTTTGTCACCATTCAGCCAGAGGTAGGAGAAGAAAACACCAATGATGCAGAGTACCAAAACAGAGAAGGCTACCACCGCGAAGATGGTTGTGAACGCGTCCCGGCAGCTCCCAGCACCGTAGGAGCCCATGAGGCTGAGTAGATCGAGCATCATCACCACCCGCAGCACCGATGTCCAAACATGGTCGTTCTTCTGCAGGATGATGAGGATGAGGGAGACCACGACGGATGCGGCGAGGGCGGCAGCGTTGCAGTAGTAGAACGCGAGGTACCGGTGGTAGTGGATATCCCGCAGGATCGGATCACCAGCGATGTGCCCCCCGGGGTCATCCTGCTCCCAGGATCCCCCCGGCAGGTTCAGCCCGGCGACGTAGGTCACCGTTGTGACCAGAGTCGACAGCAGCAGGAGCTGCTCCTTGAACTCGTACAGAGTTAAGTCTTTAGCTACATTGTTACGGCCCCCTCCGCCCTGGTCCTGCTGGGTGGATGGTGCAGCTCCAGCTTCAGGGTCGTTGTTGTGGGTAATGTGAGCCATTTGCTTAGTTTGCTATGAAATGGATGGGGTCTGGCATGAGTATATATGATCCCCGATCGATGTGTATTACCAAGTCAAGAATCAATGCAAGGTGGGCAGCTGGAATCCAGGGCCACCCACATGTGAACTTCCTCCCTTTAGTTTGTGTGACCAGACAAGACTAGCTAGGTCGCTTGCTCGGGGGTCACTTTTATATCCTTCTTCTTGTCTTGCTCTAATTTGGGTGACCGGAGAAAGACTCAGCAACTTCCTATCTCCTTCGCACATTATAATGCGTATAATTAACAATCCGCAACTTGCATTAGAAATGTACATTATGCATGTTCATACATAATTTTGTGTCTCTGAATTGTACTCTTTGCGTGCTGGAATCAATCGCACGACCCACTGTGTTTTCTAGAATAGATCAAGAGTATGCGAGATTGCAGTACAGACTGCCAAATCAGTCAAATGTTAGACAGGTAGAAAGTTGTACATGATACTAGATCAGTAAATGAAAACTGATTTTGGATTATGACCGAGGTAGATCTGCTTAAATAAAATTGCGAGGATCTCGATTATAGTCTGTATAGATACAGTTATGAAGACACTGGTAGAAAATGGGCCTTTAGTCCCGGCTGTGCAACCGGGACTAAATATGCGTGACTAAAGGCCCCCCCTTTAGTCGCGCCTCTTACGAACCGCGACTAAAGGCCCGTCCACGTGGGCGCCAGGGGGCCGTCGGGGCGGAGGACCTTTAGTCCCGGTTCTCGTGGCTAACCGGGACTAAAGGCCTCCTCCGCAGGTTTAGGGTTTTAGCCCCCCTAAACCTGGTTTTTTTGCGAATTTTTTTAATTTTCAAATTTCTGAATTATTTTAACCTCTAATCTCTAATCACCACCCCTCATCACTGCTCAATTTATCCTCTAATCTCTAATCACCCCTCATCATTCCAAATCATCTAACTTCCCGGACGGTCACCCATCCTCTCACTACTCCAGCCTGAGCACGCTTAACTTCCGGGTTCTATTCTCCCTCGTTTCCAAGTCTGCACTTGTTGTTTTCCTGACAATAGTAGGATGTCAATTCTATTAACCCTCAGGAATTTAGCTTGAGTATGAAGTGACACATTTCACTGTTTGAGTTTGAAACTATTGTTTTAAAAAACAATAATTATTTAGTAACACTAATATTTCTGGAATAATTAGTTTGACCACAGTTTGACCAGATTTGACCAAAATTTAAAAAAACTGAAATAATTATTTAGTAACACTAATATTCTAGAATAATTAGTTTGACCATTGTTTGACCACAGTTTGACCACAATTTGAAATTTTTTGAATTTTTTTGCCTCTCCAGATCTTAAAAGCCCCGTATCTTTTTTTCTGTTAGGTTTTTGAGGATTTTCTTTTGGTTTTTCTAAAACTGAAAAGGCGGTCCAGGGGGGGTGGGGGGTAGAGTTTGATGGGCCCTTTAGTACCGGTTGGTCTGGCCAACCGCGACTAAAGGACTAACCTTTAGTCCCGGTTGGTCTGACCAACCGCGACTAAAGGCCTTCGGGCCAGCCTGAGGACCTTTAGTCCCGGTTTGCCAGGCCAACCGGGACTAAAGCCCCTCCCGTCCGCCAGCTGTCGACCGAGCGCGCTGGGCCCAGATAGTTGGTCGCTGGTCTCCTCCCGAACCGCGACTAAAGACCCCTTTGGTCGCGGTTCGATTATTTTGGGGACTAATGGGGCGTATGGAAGCCTCTTTTTCTACTAGTGAGACCTATTAGTTGTTATTGTAGATAGGCACAAATACAATCCTGAGGGCCTAGATGTGCCATGTTTAAGAACAATTATGAAAATTAAATGGTTGTGATCTGTTTGATACAGTTATGAAGATGGTCTATCAAATACCATCGTTTTGCTTTAAAGTTACCTCGCTCTCGGACTTGGATGCCATTTTACTTTTCCACAACTGTGGAGGGGGGTTGTGCTTGACCGATCCATCAATCGGATGTCCCTTTGTATCATCAACTACAAGTCGTCACACAACTACTCGGTGGCTGGAATAGACTGCCCGAGAAGCCATTTATCTGTACCGACCAGTGATGTGTGGAAAAGGGTCAAAGTATTGTCATGTAATAATACTACAAAGCCTGAATTCATGCTTAATACTTGATGTATTTTTGAACAAGGTCAGCTTAGAACACAATCTTCTTCTTTTTTTAAGGCTATCGCACTGACAGCATACAGTCACAAAATTAATGCAACACACTGTTCAAACCATTGACATTAGGAGAGCAATACAACACGATGGCCGCAAACCATTGACATTAGGGGAGCAATAGAGCACGATGGCCATGTGCACTGCCACGCCATCCAATTATCATCATGATGTCACATTGCAGAAGCTGTAATGGATCAGACTGCGCAAGCTGGGGTCACGCATTAGGACAAAATTAATGAAAAACCTATTCAAACTAATTGTCTGACGTTTGCATAATATAATTCCCATTGACATTAAGCTCCGTGTGGAAGTATCAACCTGTAAGTCATGTATTAAGAATGTAAGTTTCAAGATTTTTATTTCCTTGAGGCTACAATTTTCCACTTCATTGATTTCTCTAGTACACTAAGGACCTTAGATCTTTGAAGCGCCCATAAGGACCGCTACATTGAAGTGGTTCTAATTGTAAGTAATAATAGGAGCGTTTGTACTGTCAAGGATTTCTCATCTTTCCTTTGCCCCTTGGTTGGTGATGCCTTGTGCCTTCATTGGCACGTCGTTGTTTCGAAGCTTGTCTGACTTGATGGCATCTCCATGATGCTACTAGCCAAAATAGCTACATCTGAACTCACGCCGCACTCCATAGACTTGCTTGGGCCAGTACCCTAATTAGAAGGTAATTACATGCATTTAAATAGGATCAGCTCCGCTTTATTCATCTAAAGAAATTACTGGGCACTGGTGGCTGGTGCTAATGCATGTGATCAGATCCACTTTAATCGGATGCGCTGGCTAAGCATCCATGCACGTTAGCGTTTTTGTGTTAACTACTGCAGTTAACAATGGTACTCACATGGGCTTTCAGAAAGTTACGAAGCTACAAACAAGCACCTCGAGTCCTTCAAAATAGTGGGGAGCCAACTAAAGGAAGAAGGTAAAAGAATGGAAATACTAGGGGTACTACCTAACCTCATGCACCTTAGTCTTCGATGGGGCTCTTATATTGAGGAGAAGTTAGCGTTCCAAAAGGAACCATTCCCAAATCTGATTCAAAACGGAAGCATTACCAAATCTGAAGAAACTTGATATTCGGGGTCTGTCGCAACTAAGAGAGGTGGAATTTGGGGATGGCACCTCACCCAATCCGAAAATGATAGATATCAATGATTGCATGTTAAGATCAGGAATTATTGGTGTCAACCATCTTCCGAAGCTCAAACAGATCATGCTTAGTTACCATTGTAGGGTAGCGAAGCTTGGTGTGCTGCAAGATGAAGTTGATTCTCACTCCAACAACCCAGTGTTGCGGCTTAAGGAGGATCGAAGCAAGCATGACCTGCAGGGCATTGTCAGAGGATCCAATGCACAAATAGATGCAGCGGATGAATCTTCCCCTGCCACGGTGCGAAAGAGCTCACAATCACAAGTGGTGGTCATCCCACTGACGGTGGACAGGTTAGAAAATTTCTATTTCATTCTATATACATTTAGCCCAACCAAACATGTTTGATCATGCTCAATCATTGTTTTTGTAGCAGCAGCAAAGATCATGACACAGGGAAAGTTGAAGGTTCCACTTTGTTGGAGGAAGATGATTTCTACTCCTACAATTCTGACGTTGAAGATGCTTGATGCTCATTTGTCGTTTTTGGTCACCTCTCTTCTTCTATAGAAAATGAATATTAAACTCCAGTACTCCATTGCCATCGCGCACAGGACAACGCCTTCGCTTGTACGTAGAGATGAAAACTCCCCATGTTTTGTTTCTTTCCATCTGATTTCTGTCAGTGCGAGTCCCTCATATCGATTATTACTGACACAGTCTCGCTATATTATTCACTATAATATTTGTTTCATTTAGGCTTTAGCTGAAATCTCCAAACCAAAAACCCGTTATATCACTCATGCTGGGAATCTCGCCATTACCAGTTCGTCTCTGACATATATTCCCTGGTCTGTTAACCTGGGAAATGCTGGAGCATGGCATGACCAACTCATGAATGAACTAGCATTCTTCGATGAGCCCCACTGTCTACAGATGCAAGATGGCTCCTCAGACTGTCATGATGTGCCTTCAGTGCTATTATAGGATGAACCTTCCATCTGGTATGTTGGTTCTCTTTCTGTAAGCATTACAATGTCAGTAAGTTGCATCCTGATAATGGATATGGATATATAGATAGAAGATACAGAACTGCTCCTCCCGAGCCCCCCCCCCCCCCCCCCCCCCCCCCGCGCGCGGCTGGGAGGCCCCCAGATCTCATTGGCCAGACTCCCCCTCTCCTCCTCCTCCTCCCTCGCCGCCACCCAGGGGTTTGGCCAGGCGAAGCCTTGCTGTTGCCGGCGGCGGCGGGACTTGGGGTCCTCCCGCTCGTGTGGGGCTGGTGCGGGCCGGCGCCCCCGGGCCGGAGGTTGGCGTTGGGCCGGACGTCACGGCGGGTGGTGTCGGCGATACGGCGATTCCGTTCCTCTGCGGCAGGCGGCTTCGCGGTCTAGTTTGTCGGGGTCACCAGGGACGGCGGCGGCGTGACCAGATCGGTCGGCGGCTGCGTGGCCGGATCTAGGCCCAGGCATGGGCCTTGGTCAGTGGAATGCAGTCAACACGATGGCGGGTGCGACATGTCAACAGCTGGCGGATCTGTCGGGATTCTACCCTTGTATGGTCCATGACAGCATGGGCAACTCCGGGGGAAACGATCTCCTTGGGATCGAGCGATGGCGGTGCTTTTGCGTCGTAGTTCGTCTTCAGGGCAACGTTTTGGAGTTTGCTCTGGCTGAAGGGACAAATGACGCCGGCGGCGCACGCCTAGTGGCACGACTACCGGTGAAAATCGCGCCGACTACGGTCATGGCGGACGATGGCGGCGTCTGTGACGTCGTTCCCTTCTCGAGGCATCGCCGTTGCAGTTTGCGTCATCAGGCTCGGGATGCTTCGGGGGAAACCCTAAATCTGGGTCTACCAGATCAGACGATGATAGCCTTCGCAGTATCGCTTTCCCTCCTGGGGGCATCGATTTGGAGCTAGTGATGGCTGGAGGGGACAATAGGAGGAGCGGTGTTACATCTACTGCAAGGCCGACGGCGGATCCCTGCGGCATGGCTCTGCGGAGGTTCGTCGATGGGTGCGTGTGGACAGACACGTCCAGGATGGTGGCGTTGTCTGGAGCCGTGGTGGCGTCGAAGATAGGCCAGGCAAGGTCGATGCGTCAGTTCCTGTTCTGGAGATGGACCGGTGGAAGATGGCGGCGGCAGCCTCTGAGAGTGCGTCGGTCCGGTGTGTGACCCAGTGTTGGTATGTGGCTGGGTTGGGGCATCCGGCTTTACATGTTAGGCTTTGGTGCGATCTCTGTTTGGTATTTCGTTCGGACTTTCAGCAGTCCTTCATCAATGGGATAGGAGTAGCAACAAGTGTTGCCTAGATAGTGGCTTCAGACTTATTGATGTATTACTTTTACGGTCTTTGTGAATAATTAATAAAATGGATGCATGCATCGTCCAGATGTAGAGGCCGGAGGTATATCCTCCTTTAAAAAAAACTAAGTTGCATACTTATGTAAAGTGCAGTAATAATAATGATATTGATGGTTGTCTTGTGCTCGACATTGGCACTGTACTTTTTTGGCAGTTCAGCTGGCAGAATTGCAGCCGATATTGGCAGTTCTCTGCAACTTGGTTGATCAACTCACACATAGGCGATGGAGCAAGCTCAGACCGAGTTCGCAAGCTGGAGTTCCATCAGTTTTTCGCCGTCGAGGTGATAAATGTGATGTCAGATGTTATGGGACTGCTAGAAGGAGGGCGCGAGAGGGCCGGCCGAGGGCCTTTTGCCCGCGGCCGGGCAAGAGGGAAGGGATTTCTTTCTTGATTCTTGCTTGATTAGATTGATACATCTCCTCTCTTTCTATAGAGAGGTTTACTTGACTCCCAAGCAAGGCTTACTTGCCCCCTAAGCAATCGACCCTTATCTCTAATTAACCCTAAGACTAACGGGCTATACCGCCAGCCCAGGCCCATTACGTACTCTTAACACTACACCCCACCTGAACATGCAGCTTGTCCTCGAGCTGCAGTCTAACCAACTTATAACCTTGACTCGACGCAACACAAACCTAACACCTAAAAACAAGCATTTTACATATTGGCTTGCTTTATTACTCTCAACCTGAGATGGACTGGGACACTTTATTTTGGACCCCTTAACAGAAAGTGGACACCATCCGCATGTCGGACGTGCACGTGTACAGCCACCTAGATCCCATGGCACCACCTGGACAAAAGGAGTGCATGTGTATGGCCACCTGAAAGTGGTCGCAAGAGCGAACAGCAGAGGCGCCCTCGCGGCGGCCGGCGGCGGAATGCAGTGGTGCTACGCGGTGCGCTCCTGTCGGTGACACCCTGCCTTCTCCCCGTCGGATGGCTGTTGGTCTGCACCGCACAAGGAAGAGTGGAGGCTTGCGATGGAGAATGACGAGGAGGGGTGCGCCCCCCAACCGCCGACGTCGCAGACTTTGAGGTCGCTGCCCGCGGAGAAAACAGCATGCCCGCCGCCCGTGGGGGAAACCGCATGCCCAAGATCCCCGACGCAGCGGACGAGATCGAGGTCCTTTGCGTAGCAAAGGGCAATTTGGAGGAGCGGCAACTGCAGACCATGCATCTCCCGCACATGCCGACGCGCTAGGAGGCCACGCGCAGTAGCCTGCAGCCTCACCGCCGCCGACACGTGGCGGGTAGCGATCCAAGACGGAATCGGTGACGGCGACGGGGGAACTTGATCTGCTGGATGGGGATGCCATGGGACGGCGGCTGCGCCAATGGGAACGAGGTCGTCGCAGTTCTGCCGTAGGGCATCCCATACTGGTATGAGATGACCGGCGCGGTGGTCGCGGTCGAGGGCGGCGGCGGTGGGGGTAGCTGCTGTTGGTGGCGGCGGAGGAGGTGGCTGCTGGGGATGCGGTTGGGGCGGATAGGGCCCGACGAGGAAGGCCCTGATGCCCGCCACGACCTGCCGTAATTTCAGGATTGCGGTTGTCATCTGCTCCGGGGTGAGGACAAGGGCGGACGGCGCCGGGGCAGAGGGTGCAATCGCCTCTGAGGACGCCAGCACGCCCAATACCGGCGCGCCTGCTGTGTGGGGCAGCAGCGCCGATGAAGACACTGGTGGCGGCGGGTAGGTGGGCGGCGGCGGCGGGTGGGAAGAACTCGGTGGAGGGCTGGACATGATCGAATCCGGGAAAGCTGATACCAGATTGTTATGTGCCTGCTAGAAGGAGGGCGCGAGAGGGCCGTCCGGGGGCCTTTATATAGAGAGGGAAGGGATTTCCTTCTTAATTCTTGCTTGATTAGATTGATACATCTCCTCTCTTTATATAGAGAGGTTTACTTGACTCCCAAACAAGGCTTACTTGACCCCTAAGTAAGTTTTTTTTTGAGAGATAATCCAAGCTTTATTAACGATCAAAGACCACAGTTTGTGGTATACATCTTGGATTATGGGGATTGCCTAGCCACACATGGCGTCCAAGGCCAAAGAGAGTGCATGTTTCGCTAAGCTATGTGCCTCCTTATTAGAGTTTCGGCTTTCAAACATGAAATTACACATAAAATGACGAGCTCTACTTCGAATCTCCTTGATGACAGTGCCATATTTCCCACCGTTTCCTGTAGTTATATCGCCCACCACCTGTCTCGAATCAGATGAGATGACCATTTGCTGGATGTGTAAGTCCTCCGATAGTGATAATGCTTCCCGACACGCCAATTGCCTCGAGAGTAGCAGGATTCTGGAAGGGAGAGATGTGCTGAAGCAGGGCTTGATAAAGCACATTGGGAATGGCCAGAATACTAGAATCTGGGTGGACAACTGGCTGCCCAGGGATGAAATTTGTTGAAATATGAGATGGGCCTAGAGCCCATATGACAATTTCAGATTTAATCTCTAAGGGCCCATGTAGGTGGCATGACAAGGTGGTGGGAAGTTTAGTCCCACCCCGGAAGTGGAAGAAGAGTTGGAGTGGTTTATAAGGGATTCTCTCCCTCATGCTATTGGAGCTTGAGAAGAAAAGAAGCCCTCGCGCACTTCTCCTCCGCTCTCCACGCCACGCCTCATCACGACGCGACGCGACGCGCCGCGGGTTGCGGGATTGAGCTGAGCCGAGCTCACTCCTATGCGCTTCTTTTTGCCGGTCAGGAACGGAGAGTCTTTGACAGGTAGGGCCACGATCTGAGACGTCGGATCATGGGCTACCGACTTGGACGTGGGTTCAGCCCACGTCTCTCCACGCGCGGCCGCACATATATATGTGGGGCGCTGCCAACCTTAGCCGCCGCGAAAACAGAACGCATCTCCATCTCCGCCTCCACACCCACGTTGATCCTCTGCTGCTGCTGCCGCCAGCGACTCCGTCTCGTTCACCGCATACACGGTTGACGGGAGAGCAGGCCTCCGAAACCCCGCCTCTCTGGATCCTGTATGGGAGAGGGGCGATTAGGTTTTTGGGTAGCGACTACGCGACTGCTCGCTTCTGTTCATCTACGTCCGCATCACCTTCGTCATCACCATGTCGACCGACGCCGACCGTGCCGCCGCTGAGAAGGCCGAGGCCGACAAGAAGGCTGCTGAGGATGCCGCGGCTGCTGCCACCGCCACCGCCGCCGCGTGGCCGATTGGAGGGTATACATCGTTTATCCCTCTCGTGTTTCTTTCTGTTGTAGCAATACTAGCAATATGCGTAGATGTTTCTACTATGCGCGTAGTACATGCTCTGTTTGTGTTATCAATGCTGTCCATGTCATGCTCATGATTCATTCATGGATTAATTTAATCGAACAACTGCCTATTTACTCATCAATCCAAAAACCTATTATGTGTAGGAGTTTTTCGAATTCTGGTTTTGCTGCTGCACTGAAACTGTCCCCGTTTACGGGGACGTACTTTAAGCGTTGGCAGACTAAAACCACCTTATGGCTCATGGCCATGAACGTGTTCTGGGTCGCCGGTGTGACTCCCACAGGAACGATCGCTCCTGAACAGGAGAAGGCGTTCAAGGAGGCCACTGTCGTGTTGCTCGGGGCAGTTCTGAGCGTGATTGGAGATAAGCTGGTTGACGCATATTTGCATGTGCGGTCTGCCAAAGACTTGTGGGACACGCTCGAATCTAAGTTCGGGGCGGCCGATGCAGGGAGCGAGATGTATATTATAGAGCAGTTCCACGATTACAAGATGGTTGAAAACCGTCCTGTGTTGGAGCAGGTTCATGAGATAATATGCATTGTTAAGGAGCTTGAGCTTCTTAAGTGCGAGTTACCGGCCAAGTTTGTCGCGGGCTGCATAATCGCTAACCTCCCCAATTTGTGGAGGAACTTTGCCACCACTCTGAAACATCAGAGGCGTTAATTCTCTGTGGAGGATGTCATTGGCCATCTGAGTGTTGAGCAGAATTCAAGGGCAAAGGACTCGCACGGAAAAGTGGTCGAAGGAACTTCTGTGGCCAATATTGTGCATCAGAAGAACTCCAATTCCCACAAGCCCAAGGGAAAGAACGGTGTCCAACAGAGTGCCAACTTTAAGAAGAAGGGTAAGAAGACCTTCAAGAAGAGCAAGAAGGATGAGGGCTGCTTTACTTGTGATTCGGTTGAACATTGGGCCAACAAGTGCCCAAACAAGTACAAGAAGCCAGGGCAGGACTCCAAGTCTGTCAATATGATTGTGAGCAACAATGAGAGTGGTGCATCTGGGTATGGTAATTTATTTGCTGTATTTTCAGTTTGGCCGTCCATCGATTGGTGGGTCGACACAGGTGCAGGTGTTCATGTGTGTGCTGACATTTCATTGTTTTCTTCTTACCAGGACACAGGTCACGGGTCCGTACTGATGGGGAATGGCGCGAGTGCTTCTGTTCTTGGTGTTGGCACGGTGGATCTGAAATTTACTTCGGGAAGGATCGTGCAGCTGAAGAACGTGCAGCATGTCCCCGCCATCAAGAAGAACCTCGTTAGTGTCTTCCTTCTATGTAGAGAAGGGTTTAAGTTGGTATTTGAGTCCAATAAATTAGTTGTTACGAAATATGGACTATTTGTTGAAAAGGGTTATGAATGCGGAGGCATGTTCCGCCTTTCTCTTGCAGATCTATGTAGTAAAGTCGTGAACAATATTCATTTGAGTGTTAATGAATCTGAAGTCTGGCATTCACGTCTTTGTCACATTAGTTTCGGCGTTATGACGCGGCTAGCAAAATCGAATTTAATCCCGAGTTTCACTTTAGCCAAAGGTTCTAAGTGTCATTCGTGTGTGCAATCTAAGCAACCTCGCAAGCCTCACAAGGCGGCAGAGGAGAGACACTTGACGCCACTGGAACTCATACATTCTGATCTTTGTGAGATGAATGGTGTGTTGACTAAAGGTGGAAAAAAATATTTCATGACTTTGATAGATGATTCCACTAGATATTGCTATGTGTATCTGTTAAATACTAAAGATGAGGTTCTACACTACTTCAAAATCTATAAGGCAGAAGTTGAGAATTAACTTGAAAAGAAAATTAAACGAGTCCGGTCAGATCGTGGTGGAGAGTACTTCTCGAAAGAGTTTGATGCCTTTGTGCGGAACACGGCATTATTCACGAGAGGACGCCTCCCTACTCACCCCAGTCAAACGGGGTTGCCGAGCAGAAAAACCGTACTCTAACTGATTTGGTTAACGCCATGTTAGATACATCGGGTTTATCCAAGGCATGGTGGGGGAGGCTATAATGACATCATGTCATGTCCTGAATAAAGCTCCGACAAAGGATAACGAGATCACTCCTTATGAGAAGTGGACCAAGAGAAGGACAACACTCTCGTACTTACGTACTTGGGGCTGCTTGGCGAAAGTTAATGTGCCGATCCCAAAAAGCGTAAGCTTGGACCAAAGACCGTGGACTGTGTTAATTTGGGCTACGCTATGAATAGTGTTGGCTATAGATTTCTAGTAGTGAAATTTGAGGTACCTGACATAAAGGTCGGTACAATTATGAAGTCTGAGGATGCTACATTTTATGGGGACATTTTTCCCATGAAAGATGTACAAAGCATTTCTAGACAGGATATGGCGAGCCACGATGGAGACGGCCGCCGCGCTACGCGGGTCCAGGCGGTGTCCGCGTACATGTGGAAGACCCTAGCCGCCGTGGTTGGGGCGGCTGACACGCACTGCCGCATGGGCTGGTGGGTGGACGGGCGGCGTCGACTCACGGCGCCGGAGCACCGCGCCCTCGCGACGACCAGCTATGTGGGCAACGCGTCCATCTTCGTACTGGGAGAGGACGGCGTGGAGGAGATCCAGCGGAAGCCTCTGCCGGAGGTGGCGTCCATGGTGCGCGAACTGATCGATGCGCCGGGGTACGGCGACCGCTTCCAGGAGGTGGTTGACTGGGTGGAGCAGCACAAGTCCGGCGCCACCTACATGGACGCGTCCAACATCGGGCTGGGCTGCCCGACGGTGGCTGTGACGGCCATGACCTCGTTCCCCATGGACACGGACTTGGGCTTCGGCCACGCAGCAATGGCGATGACAACAACGCGCGGCAGGGGACTATGCTCAGGGTTCATACAGATGGCGGCTACGCCTGGAGGCGACGGGGCCTGGATCGTCTGTGCAAGCGTGTGGCCAAAGCTCGCCGCCGCGCTGGAGTCCGATGAGCTGCGCATTTTTGTGCCAGTCACAGCCAAGCATCTTGGTCTGAAGCTCAACGAAGCAATTGTGAAGGAGAACGGCAGCCCGCGTAGCAACTATTTTGTAGATTGGAATCATGGATTATTGATGTCAAGTACTTTAAAAAGCTCAACAAGATTACACTTGGCTTCGGTGGTAAATTTGCAAGGCTTGGTGTGCTTCAAGGTGAGCTGGATGAGAACCCCAACTATCCCTTGTACTGCGACTCAAGATGGACCGGAGCCACCACGACCTGGGTGAGCGTCCGAGGATCCAATGACGCAAAAGAGCACACCAAAACCATCCTGTTCCGCGACTCGAGGAGAACTGGAGCCAACATGGCCTGGGCGACGTTGTACAAGGAGCCCGACCGTGCAGCAGCTGGATAAAGCTCCTCCTGTAGTGTAGTTCCTGGTGCTCCATTGTTGCCGCTCCTGGTGCTGATTTGCAAACTGATTTATCATAGTGCTAGCCCATAGTTGTTGGATTATCAATTGTTTCTGACATCGTCTTGCTGCCTGTAGGCTCTGTTTTGTATGCCCCACTTTCTGCTGGAAACTAGGAAGTTGTTGTAGCAGTCTAGTCTCGTGGAATCTTGTCATTACTATTTTTTTCTCTCGACAAATGTCAGATTTTATTGACTCGAAATGAAGCATCAAGGGGATACAAACCCAGTGAACACACACCCGATTTCTGCATAATTAGGATGTGATGATGCTTATTATATATACTCTTATAATCCTTTTCTATTTCTTCTGCTTTATTGCCTTTTAGAACAGCAAAGATGATCTGCGCTGAGGACGATTGTCCAGATAGTTGATGATTGATCTCTTCTCCGTTCCATTCTTCGGTTCTTCGCTCACCTAGATCTACCCCTGTTACATATTGGCATGTACTGGTTTATGCTCAGGTCATCAGGCACCTTATCTGGAAGACCACGGTTGCATGCTTTGACTAGTTGATGTAGTTTGGGTTTCTGACGATGTTGGTCTCCCTATGATAGGAGATGTTGCTCGTTTGCACTTGTTGATGGTGATGATACAGCCGTCCGATTGCACTTATGTGCTGGACATGTACGGACTATCTTAATGCTGTACGCTTCATCGTCGTCTTCTGCTTCAGTTTTTCATTATGCATTTATTTAGTACTCCCTTTATAAAGAAATATAGGAGTATTTAGATCACTACTTTAATGATCTAAACGCTCTTGTATTTCTTTACGGAGGGAGTATAATAATCCAGTTTTCTGCAGGGACCTCCTCAACCTGGAGGGAACAAACATCCTAAGAGAATCTCTAGCAGACCCTGTATTATGCCGACCCGCAAAATGCATTTATAGTTCGCTGCAGATGAGATTTATGGGGCGAATTCGTGCACTGCAGATCAGACCCCGTATATGAAACCGTAAAATTTAAAAAAAAAGCATTCGCGGGAGAAACTTGCAACGACATTGATCATACATTAGTTCATCTACATACTACATTGTTCATACATAGTTCATCTACATTGATCATACTAGAGGGGGAATCTGCGGGCCTGAGCCTAGCTACCAAAATCGATGAGCTCGTGGCGGCGACGACGCGGGGGAGGAGCCGGAGGAGCTCGGTCCTCATCGAAGTCAAGATCGATGAAGTCCTTGGCCTGCTCCTCCTTCATGACGCGTAGATCCGCCACCTTGGATGTGTGCGCCTGCGACGCCCTGCTCGAGAAAGATGCGCTCGTAGTCGAGCTCACGGCGGCGGAGCGTGTCGGCCTCTTCCTGCTCCCTCACCGAGCGCTCGAGAATGACGTGCTCTAGGTGCTCCTCTTGCCCCGGCGGGAGGTAGTCCTCGGGGCCGATCAATCCTTGGCACGGCGGCGCGTCGGGCTCGAGCTTGACGGCGAACGGCACGAGCTCCTCCGGGTCTCTCTTGACCGGAGTGAGCCGTGAGCTCGAGGCACCCGCGGATGAGCTCCCCGTGGCAGAGGAGCCGGAGGAGGCGTGGCGGCGGCAGGCGAGCTCGCACTCGTACTCGACGAGCTCACGGCGTTCGAACGCCGGCGGTGGCCGGCTCCCATGGTTGAGCCACCTCCGCGCGGCCCGCTTGCGTGCGGCGTCGGATTTGCGGGTGCGGCGGCGGCGCTCCGCATCATCCCAGAGCTCCCGTAGCCATCCATGGCTTTTTTTAGGCTCGCCCGCAGCGAGAAATTGGCCGGAGGAGGAGGGGAATCGCGGCGGAGCGGCGGCAGAGGTCAATAGGGTTTGACCTGTATCCGAGCAGTGAAATCACATATATAGCGGTGGGGAGGAAGTTTTTGCGGGCCACGGTAAAAAATTTACGTGCCGGGCTGCGTTTACGGTGTCTATCCTGGCCAGAAAAACGAGCCGAACCCGTATACTCGCTGAAATTATACGGGTTCGGCCCTTTTACGGGGTCTAGCTGATCTGGGGAGAAGTGGTGGAAAATGTAATGGGCTACATCACGCAGCATGCTGCTATTAATTAAGCTGCATACACGTACAGTTATGCGGCAATTGGACATCACGCTCAGCTGTCCAAGTTCTCTGCTGGGTGGTGCCTCTGGTATGGTGCAAGGGGAAGTTGAGATGGGTCCTGATGTTTCGCCGCTGCAAATGGAATATGAGTGCATTGACTTTGGGGCTTCAATGTAGGATGTAACTGAGGGGAGCAGCAACCTCCACTGCCCTGATCTCAGGAGGAGTTTACAAGTAGAAATTGTTGGCCCAGGTGAAGAATCGGTTCTTGGGAACAACATGGAGTGTAATGGCTGATCAACCGGATGAGAACACCTGCTATTCTGAATACAGACTTACTTCGTTTTCTAGTACTCTGTTTTTTGGTGCCACTATGCTTGTGGTTAAAGGATTGGGATTGCAGATCTTGTTATCCCAGTTCCCAAAAGTTAAGAACCTTTTCAAATTCTCTCGACTCCGGAGCGACAGCAAACGCTCTGACTACATAGAGTCAGCAGTGCGGAGCAGAGCAGTCTCTGTTTCTAGTACTCTATTTTCTTGAAGATAATTAATTGCTCTCAAATTCTTGCTGCCACAATACTAGAGTGTGCTTTACAATATTTTTGGGAAGCACAGTTATGCATTTTCACGCTTGTGCTACTTGTGAAAAAGAAAGACCCAAAAAAAGCAAAACCAAAAGAAATCAGAAAAACCAGGAAATGAAAAAACAGAAACCCCAAAAAAGGAATTAAGAAGCCGGAAACAAGGAAAGAAACAAAAACAAAAAAATAGGGAAAAAAGAAACCGAGAGAAAAGCGAGAAGCCGGAAAATATATGAAACAAAAAGTTGTACTTCACACGGAAGCACAACTCTACTTCACTTTTTCGAAGAAGACACAATTGTGCTTTCACGCGAGAGGCACAATTAAGCTTCACTTTTTCTGAGAAGCACAACTAAGCTCCACATTACAGAGGAGCTGAACTGTGCACAATTAAGCTGAATTGTGCTTTCACGCTCAGACAGATAAAAAGAGCAGAAGAACAAAAAATGGAAACAATCAAATACCAAAAAAGATTGGACTAAAGAAAACCTCCCAATTTGAGAAGCGCCAGTGTGCAGCATGTGGCGGTGTTGAACCGTTCCACATAGAACGTTGGGTGCTCCGTGCAGTAAAAGTGTTCGCTAGGACCCCCTACTTCCCAATTTGCCGCATCATGCGGCAAACTACCGCTGCTTCGCACAGGCAAGTGATCCGACTGAACCAAAAAGGGCGGCCCATTTGTACATCGACAATAATCTACAAGGAACTGGTTTTGGGAACCTTCTAGAATGTTTTAATCATTTTTTATGTTTCCTTTTTCTCTTTTATTTTACCCTTTTTTGTTATTTTGGGTTTTTTACTATATTTTTTTTCTGAAATTGATCCTTTTTATTTTTTAGGAACTTTTTTGAAAAAAATCACAAACATTTAGAACTAAAGAAATGTTCATGTTTTATATAAGGTGTTAAAAATGTGTTCTTGTGTCTCAAACAAAAATGTTCAGGAAGGTTATTCATGACTACAAAAAACTTCACTTTTTTTAAACAGTTCCCGATTTCAAAACTTGTTCACCCTTTAAAAAATGTTCATGTTTGTAAAAAATATTCGAAGTTTCACAAAATTTTATGTGTTTCAAAAGTGTTTGTTTTTTCACATATTTTTCATATTTTAAAATATTACTCTTTTTTCCAAAATGTTCACGGTTTCCAAATTCTTTACGTTCTCAAAAAATACTCTCCTTTTCATAAAATGTATTTCAAAAAAAAATTGGGGAATTAAAACATGTTCATGTTTCCAAAAAATGTCCATGTTCAAAAATTATTCACCTTTCCGTAGAATGCTAGGTCACCTTATTGCGAGATAGTAGCAACTCGGGTCTATGCAGTTTGCTTGGGTTGGCCAGCCCAATAATCTGTGTAAGAGTGGTTATAGCTGCCATTCAATGTTCTACGGGTGGGGATCAATTTCATGCAAATTTTGTGTGATTTTAGGAAGGTCTTGTGTGTTGGTTTTGAACTTGTTTTTGTTTTTTCTTTTGTCTTTTGTCTTTTGTAAGAGTATATATAACAAACTGAATATCATTCACGTATGACTGCTATATACGATAGCTGAATGTTTACCATGTAACGGACTGTCGGCCTCGCCTCCTGTGGCCTTGCCGGCCAGAGGACTTCGTTTTTGTATATTTTTTTTTTAGTTTTGTTATGGTTTATGTCTTACTTAGAGAGGCAAAGCGGTGGCGTCATGTAGCTATCATGTGATGATGCTTATTATATATACTCTTGGAATCCTTTTATATTTCTTTTGCTTTATTGCCTTCTAGAACAGCAAAGGTGATATGCGTTGAAGACCAGATAGTTGATGATTGATCTCTTCTCCATTGCATTTTCAGTTCTTCGGTCACCTAGATCGACCCCTGCTACATGTCGTCAGGCACCCTTAACTGGAAAACCATGGTTGCATGCTTTGATTAGTTGATTTAGTTTGGGTTTCTGACGATGTTGGTCTCCCTATTACAGGAGATGTTGCTCGTTTCGTTTGCACTTGTTGATGGTGATCATACGGCCGTCTGATTGCACTTATGTATGGACTATCTTATACTGTAAGCTTCATCGTGGTCTTCTGCTTCGATTTTCCGTTATGCATTTATTTTGTACAAATCCAGTTTTTTGCAGGGAGCTCGTCAACCTGGAGTGAATAAACATCCTAACATCTTCTGCCGCCAGGACACTGAACGATCTCACGTGATTTCTGAAATCTGAAGCCAGGGATTCCATTTCCTAGCCAGGAGATAACCAGTTTGTGCGTTGCGGGGTGCCTCACAATGCAAGTGCCTCTGAAACGTGAACCATGAAGCGATCATGTTGATGACTGGTTATTTATTTATTTGTAGTTATCATGTTACATGTTCTTCATATACTCATGTTGTTTCCAACTTGCGAATGCATAATACATTTGCCGATGAAATAAAACTAGTGAAATGCATGTCAGCTGGGGAGAAGTGGTGGAAAATGTAATGGGCTACATCACGCAACATGCTGCTATTACTTAATTAAGCTGCATATACGTACAGTTGTGCCACAATTGGACATCACACTCGGCTCTCCAAGTTCTCTGCTGGGTGGTGGCCTCTGATATGGTGCAAGGGTATGTTGAGAGGGGTCCTAACATTTCGCCGCTACAAAACGGAATATGGGTGCATTGATTTTGGGACTTCAATGTAACTGAGAGGAGTACCAACCAGCACTGCCCTGATCTCAGGGAGTTTACAAGTTGAAATTGTTGGGCAAGGTGTAGAATCGGCTCTTGGTGAACATCATGGAATGGCTGATCAACCTGATGAGAACACCTGCAATTTTCACGTACTTTTCTTCTAGTACTCTGTTTTTCCACAGAAGTTTAGTTCCTCTCTGTTTGCTGCTGCCACAATGCTTGTGCTTGGTTCTAATCAAAGAATGAGGATTGCATATGTTGTTGTCCAAGTTGCGAAAATTCAAAAAATCTGTTCAAATTATCTCCACTACAGAATGGCAAAGAATGCTCTGACTCCCTCGAGCCGCAGTCTGGGGCGGAGCAATCTCGTAGAACAAAATCAATCCGATGAGAATACAGACTTGCTCTGTTTCTAGTACTCTGTTCTCTTGAAGATGATTATCTGCTCTCAAATTCCTGCTGCCAGTATATCTGTGCTTGTTTCCAAACGAAGAATGGTGACTGCATCTGTTGCTATCATTTTCCGCAAAATTGAGTTGGTGAAACAACGCGCCTGCTATGTATGGCAATTAATTTACGATTTTCATCGGTTTCTCTTTGGCAATTACCGTTTGACAGCAAAAGACCATGCGGCGGCATACGAAACCCATAGTTTTATTGTGGGAGAAGTAATTTCCATGTGTTATTTGTGACCATGTTTCCCCATTTCAACTGTCAATAGTTTCAGGAGCATGTGGGCTATGTTGAGCAATCAACAGACTGACTGAGACAAAGACCATGAGCCTTCTGAAGAAACCGTGCCATTCATCTGTTTGTGGGCAGAACAGCAACATCGTCAATGAACACACGCGTATACCAATCAAGGATCAAGCGGACATGCCACCCGGAGGGGCGCTTATCCACCTCTGAGATAATCACGGAAACGAAACTGAGCTATGCTCATGGATCAACATGCAAAGCAAACGAAGGCCGGAAATATTAACTGGGCCAACTAACGAAAGGGAGCCCTCCGACTACCAAAACATGGAGAAACATATGAATAACCAACTCAATACCTCAAATATACATATGGTGCTCAATATCACATGAACTCTGTCACAAATTGACACATTCAGTTCCTCCCACATGTATCTTGATGTTGTTCCCCAAAACTTGAAGTGCTCGTACTGGATTTGTCCAGACAGAGAATCACTTGGCATCCTGATGTGTTGTGGTGGTTAGTTACTCTAGCACCGGGCTCTGGAATCGGGGTTGGTGGTTCCACCACATGGGGATCATTCCTGCCAACGAATTCTCAAACTTATTTGAGATGGTAGTTGGTGATGCGACACTAAAACCCACATAGACAATCCGGCAGAAAAGACATCAAGAGAACACAAGAGAGGACATTCATTGTCAGCAGGTCTGGTTTGACGCTCTATATCCGTATCGCCTTCATGGTTTCATGCTCAAAATATCAACCACGACTGAGGACTGGTGGCCATTGGTGAGGGCGGCGTTGGGAGATTCATTTATATATCGTACTATATAATTAAGCAGGCATCCTTTGCTACCTGCCGCATGCTTATTATATATCGTAGTGACATACGGCTAATTATTTATCTGGGTACTGAGAGCTGCATTTGAACAACCAGACTTGACTTGATGCATGCCGTGTCCATTGGAGGGCATAATGCTATCTAAGGGCATCTTTAACGTTAACCCGTAAATTTCCTTCTGCATCTGCCCGCGAACATGAATGCAGGAGGCTGTCATCCAACGCTGCCCGCATACATTCGACCAACAATTCGAACTAATTGTACGAAATTCGTCTAAACCAGCCGGATTTCATTAAAGTTCGAACATAATTTACATAAAAGGTTGATATTTTGACCCGTTTAAAAAAAACTAAAAAACCCTAATGCCTATACTGGACGACCACCTCGTAGGCATGGCCACCTTGCCCTGTCGCACCGCCATCTCCGTCGGTGTCATCGTCGTCGTGGTCCCTCCAGCAGCGGAACAACGCTGGATGGACGAGGCAGCCTTGTCCGGCGGTTGCCTTCCGCTCGTGGAAGTGCCGCTCCGCCTCCTGCTGCGCGGTGCAGAGGGCCTCCACGGCCACTTCCAATGTGGCCTTCGGAGCCCTGGAGGCGGCCTTGCCGCGACTGGTGTTGCCGAGCAGTCGCTAAGCGACCACTCCTCGCCGATCTTGGCGAGCTCATCGCCAAGGTGGGGGTCGTGCCTGGCGGTCGTTTCCGTGGTGGTCATGGAGCAGCCGAGCGCCCACGCGCCAGCGAGTTCAGGGTCGTTGCGGACCCAGTCCGGCGCCACGTTGCTCTTGGCGAACACGGAGCGGCGACAAGCATTGCTTCGCCTCGGAGATGACATATGGGTTCCGCCTCGAGATGACATATGCAAATACTTAGCAAAGGTGACCATGTCATGATGCAATGATGCTAAAGGCATACCAGTCTTCCAGCCATTGATCATTAACAACACACATTCTAGCTTGTTTTGCTATCATATACTCCACACCTAGCACAATTTTCAACAGAACACTCAAAAGGCTATGGACCGCCACTGAAAGTGCTCAGCTATTTCTCCTTTCTATTCTACGTGGGGCACAGGCGCACGGTTAATGGCTGCTGCCGTGTTTCACACCAGATTCCCATCTGCGTGCACTAAATCCGCCCCCATTTACGACCACAGCATGCCCATTCCTGAGCATATAAACTCCATCGGCCCCCTGTCGCCGCCACACCCCCATTGACCATATCGCGACGGTTGCGCCCTCGTCACGAACCTATGCCCGGCGAGACCGGCGAGGACGACCCAAAAGAGAGTTTTGGGATAGGCAATGGTACTATTCCTAGTGGGTCGAAAAGGACGCACGCGCCCTAAGGCTGAGGCCCTGTTTGGTTAAACAGTCCTAGGACTTTTTTTAGTCCCAACTTAAAAGTCCCTAGTCCCTACCTGTTTGGTTCCAGGGACTAAACATGGACTAGAGGTTATTAAATGACATGCTAAAAGACCATGTTACCCCTAGTAATGAACTAATAGAGATAAGGTGCGGTGCATGCCAGGGGCAACTATTGGAAAAAAGTCACAAAGTCTCTCCCTCAGGGTCTTCTTTATTTAGTCCCAAATGCCCACTTTTAGTCCCTAAAAGTCCCTCATGTTTGGTTTAGATGGGACTAAAAGACACTTTTTTAATCCCTACAACAAAAGGTCCCTATAAACAAACACCCTCTGAATCAGTCGTCGGTCGCGCCCGCCTCGCCGCTTCCCTCGCCTACTTTGACCGCCTGTCGACGGCCACCTGGACAGAAATGGACGCCGTGATCGCGTTGGCCTTCAAAATTGTGGCCTTATCCGTGTCCAGGACGTGCATACATTCATTGACCATGTGGCCATGAAGTTCATGGCAACCGAAACCTACCCCATCTGCAAGGTTACTACCAAATGGTGAAACAGGTCATAGTTCAAAATCTAGTAGAGAATCGCAATTTAAATGGTTGCTCAAAACCTATCTAGTATGGAAAAACTTCCGTTGTTGAGGTGGGGAAGGAAGTGATCTGGTACCCAATGACAAATGGGTCCCACATGAAAAAAAGAATTAAAGACTACGTTTGTGGCAATTCAAAATTTATGCATCATCGCATTGGTAGCCTCCATATAGTCATGGAAGGTGCTACATACAATAGATGACAATCGATATTATGACGACTCTGCTAGAGCTGCTCTAGTCGTCTCCTCTTTAAAGTATATCGAGGAAATTAAAGTACTATCCTGATGGCTTTCTACTCTGCTAATCAACGAAACCTGGACTCCATCGCTTGTATCAACTCAAAGCTCCAATCTGCTACCTCCGTTCGGGTTTATTAGGCCTGCTTTCATTTTGCGCTAAATTTTAACCAACAAATTTAACTAATAAATATACATGATATGTCACAAAAATTATACCCCCAAAATGCTCTTTGAAATAAAAATCTAACAGTGTACTTTTGGTATCATATATTTTATATTTTATTAGCCATATGGATGGTCAAAGTCTGGCTCAAAATGCTAAGGGGCCTAACATACCCGGACGGAGGTAGCAGACATAGGTCACATATGTAGCTCACTTGAATCCAGGATTATGGACATGACACGATAGTACATATTTATCAAATTATGCCACCGTTCAGCATGAAAATTGCCGTTACCTTTAGCGCCATCTGCACCCCTACACGTGTGTCTTAGGTCGGACCGATGACTTGCATATTTTGCTTTTCATGTATAGTGGGGAGCACAGGACATGTAAAGCCATGTATATGTGCATGCATGATGCGTTGTGTCACTTTTTCTATCGTCACTTTGTTCCCGTCGCAGCATATTCTCACGCGACGCGGCCCTTGAATAGTGTTAAGTACTCCTGGTCGACAGCTTTAATTTACCATCCGCTGCTTCATCACATGCATTCATGGAGATCCACGAGACCTCAAGGTGTTGGCTATCCAGACAAAGGCAATGGCAATTCTGGCAATTAATTAAGTTGATTGATTGATTGAGTACATCTCTATATTGCCAGACAGCACACACCCACACATGCACCTTCGTGCTTGCAAATGACCAGATCCGCTATTCCCGCGGTGCCTTCGTCAATACTAACCAACTTAATTTTTTTAGAAACTTTGATCTATTCATCAACTGTCAATGTACTACAAAGAACACAAACAGTAAAAATTACATTCAGGTATGTAGACCACCTAGCGACGACTACAATCACTGGAGCAAGCCGAAAGCATGCCGCCATCATCGCCCCTCTCTCATCGTAGCTGAGGAAACATTGTAGATAGTTGGAAAGCCTTCGTGCTAAGGCCGCATAGGATCAGCACACCAGAATAATTTTAATGTGGACTACATACGAAGCAAAATAAGTGAATCCACAATCTAAAATATGTCTATATACATTCATATGTAGTACAATATGGCTCAAGTCTAGTCTTGCTAATGTACCACAACTTTGTTTGGAGGATCTCCCTCCCCTTGAGCAATTAAACGGCTTTAACCCTGCAAAAAAAATCTCCAAAAAGACTTATATTTAGCTAAACTACGATCAGCGAAAGACAAAAAAGACATGCGCTGAACTGCATATCATGACTGTCAAATAGATCTACCTTTGATAGTTTTGTAACCCGTCAATACGTCTGTCAACCCGTCTGCTCGAGGGTTTTTCTGGTTACGAGCCACCGGGCACGGGATCTTGAATCTGGCACAACGCCGTCACACCAGCGCCACCATGGGCGCAGCCCCAACAACCGCGACCCGGGTGATGGTTGTTGGTGCCCATCGCTGGTTCGCCATTTGTTTTTGTGAACGCGCTGCATGCGCACGTCGAAAAGCTGCCTTGGTACATATTTCTAATCATCTACTTGCTCACAACTTCACAGCTGCTCGCTTTTGTGACCTGCGAGGAAAGGCATGCTTGCTGGTACCCGGTGGATTATGCCTGGTAGATCCAGATCCAATAATTAGGCTCCAAATTAGTCCCCATGGCATGCACATGCCCCGACGAATACTACAAATTAGGTGTAGCTGGCTGTTAGGAGAAGAACAACAACCCCCGTCTCCGCGCTATAAAAGCAGCACTGCAGCTTGCCTTGCTTTGCTACACCGAGTTCATTTCTTACTCCTTCTACTCCTCAACACCCCACCGAACTACCAAAGTGTTGTTTGTGAGAGGATCATATCGGCCGGCCGGAGATAATGGCAGAGACGGTGCTGAGCATGGCGAGGTCCATGCTGGGCGGTGCTATTAGCAAGGCCGCCTCTGCCGCCGCCGACGAGATGAGCCTCCTCATGGGTGTGCGCAAGGATATTTGGTATGTGCACATGCACTTCTTTTGTTTTTGTCATGCACTTCCCACTGCCTCTTACATCCTTTTTTCCCCCTGTTATTAAGAACAACTTGTTGGATGAACATTAGTTGAATATATAAATTCTTGAAACAACCAATTTTTTTTTACTCAACTCTTGTATATAGAATGGCACCAGGCATTCATGGTAGGCTTGAAATCTCTTCATGGGGGTGCATATTTCTTCTTCTTCTTTGCATGTCACGGGCTGCAAGAATGACACAAAGCGAGCTGTAATAAAGTTACTTTTCCATTGTTGATAGGTTCATCAAAGACGAGCTAGCAACGATGCAGGCTTTCCTGGTGGCCGCTGAAGGTATGGAGAAGAAAGATATGCTACTCAAGGTGTGGGCAGAGCAAGTAAGGGAGCTGTCATACAATATTGAAGATTGCCTTGGTGAATTCATGGTGCATGTGGCAAGTCAAAGCTTGTCACAGAAGCTTATGAAGCTCAAAGAACGACATCGAATCGCAGTGCAAATCCGCGATCTCAAATCAAGAGTCGAAGAAGTCAGCAACAGGAACACACGCTACAATCTGATTGAGAAGAACCAAATTACCAGAACCATTGATGAGAGGGATTCTTGCATGGAAGATATCCGCAACCATTCAGCTAGCAACATAGATGAAGCAGGACTTGTGGGGTTTTCCGAGCCCAAACAAGAGTTGATAAAGCTTATAGATGTCCATGCCAAAAATGGTCCTGCTCAGGTAGTATGCGTCGTCGGCATGGGCGGTTTGGGTAAGACTACTCTTACCAGGAAGGTTTATGAAAGTATGGAGAACTTTTGCCAGGATGGAGCTTCTCAAGGTTATGATCAAAGAATTTTTTGGCAAGGAAGCATTGAAGAAGCAACTTGAAGGTAATGTAGTTCGAGAAGAGGACCTCGCCAACTATCTGAGGAAAGAGCTGCTTGAAAAGAGGTACTTTGTTGTACTTGATGATTTGTGGAACATCGATGATTGGAACTGGATAAAAAATTTTGCTTTTCCGAGTAGTAACAACAAAGGTAGCCGAATATTGGTAAGAACACGTGATGTTGGTTTAGCTAAGAAGTGCTCATTGGAATCTTCCATACCACTTATCTACCACCATAAACCCCTAGAAACAAATGATGCCATATATTTGCTATTAAGGAAGACTAGGAGAAGTGAGAAGGACATGGATAATGATGTGAAAATGAGGGAAATAGTTACCAAGATAGTCAAAAAGTCAGGACTGTTACCACTAGCTATTCTCACAATAGGAGGCATGCTTGCCACTAGAGAGGTTAGTGAATGGCAAAGTATTTACAACCAGATCCCCTTAGAGCTAGAGAGCAACCGAAGTCTTGAAGCAATGAGGAGGATGGTTACCCTAAGTTACAACCACTTGCCTTCTCATCTGAAGTCATGTTTTCTATATTTAAGCATATTTCCTGAGGATTTTGAAATTCAAAGGAGGCGTGTGGTAGAAAGATGGATAGCCGAGGGGTTTGTTATCGTCAGGGATGGGCTAAGTGCTGAGGAGGTTGGAAATAGTTACTTTGATGATCTAGTCAACCGAAGCATGATTCAGCCATCAAGAGTGAACATAGAAGGGGTTGTAAAGAGCTGCCGAGTCCATGATATCGTTCGCGATGTCATGATAGCAATTTCTAGAGATGAGAATTTCGTGTACGTGGCAGGGAATAGTTTGACTAGTGTTGTAAATAAGACCTTCCGCCATGTAGCATACCATGGTATCATGTGCCAAAATATTGGCATGGATTGGAGCCACGTACGGTCAGTAACTGTGTTTGGTGAGAGATCATTGGGGCCATCACCTTCAGTTTGTTCACTTGACATGAGAATGCTCAGAGCCTTAGATCTAGAGAATGCACAATTTCAAGTCACACAGAAGGATATCAGCAACATAGGCTTGTTGCGCCACTTGAAGTATGTGAATTTTTCTGATCCTCGAGGATATTCGGCTATTTATAAACTTCCTAGATCCATAGGGAAATTACAAGGCTTGCGCACTTTGAACATTGGAGACAGCTATATTACAGAACTGCCAACTGAGATTTGTAAACTCAAGAGTCTATGCAGTGTCCGTTGTACCAGAGTTATTAGGTCCTACAGATGGTTTGACCTGGATGAACCTGGGAAATGCTTGGTGAACACACTTTGTCTGCCCATACTGTTCACACCTTTGGTTGATCCTAGTGAACATCCCGAGGTAGTTGCTGAGCTACACATGGCCTGGTCTAGCCGTTGGTCATGGTCAAGAGGTGTGAAGGTGCCAGAAGGAATCGGCAAACTGAAAGAGCTGCAAATACTAGAGGTCGTGGACATCAGACGAACTAGTGGCAAGGCAATTAAAGAGCTAGGTGAGCTTGTGCAGCTGAGAAAACTGAGCGTGGTAACAGAAGGGGCCACCAAGCAAAAATGCAATGTATTGTGTGATGCCATTCAGAAGCTCACTTGCCTCCGCTCTCTTACAGTGAATAATTTTCTTATTGGCTCAGGCGTAACACTAGAGTGGCTGCATGTTGTTTCCTCTCCTCCTCCCCTATTGAGGAGTCTGAAGTTGGATGGATGCCTTGGAGAGATTCCTGGCTGGGTTGGCAGTCTGATACATTTGGTCAAGCTTCGCTTATCCAGGACTGTAATAAAGAAAGAAGGTAAAATCATGGAAATACTAGGGCCACTTCCCAACCTCATGCACCTTCGTCTTGGATACGGCTTTTATAGTGGGGAGAAGTTGGCATTCAAAATGGGAGCATTCCGAAATCTCAAGAAGCTTGGTATTTGTGATCTGGCGAAACTGAGAGAGTTGAAATTTGAGGATGGCACCTCACCCCAGCTGGCAATGATATATATCAGTTGGTGCGAATTGGCATCAGGAATTATTGGAGTCAACCAGCTTCCAAAGCTCAAGCAGATCGCACTTGGTCCCTATGGTCGAGTGGCGAATCTTGCTATGCTGCAAAGTGAAGTGGACGCCCACCCCAACAGTCCCGTGCTGCGACTGTCTGAGGAACGGAGCCACCACGACCTGGGAGGCACCGTCGCCCAAGTGGGAGAAGCAACGGAGGAATCATCATCTCTCCATCCTGAGCCTGCAGCAGCGGGAGGGAGCTCAGAATCGGTGGTGACAACAAACGTCAGGTCAGATAATTGATTCTCTTTCGTTCCATTAATACTAGCCCATATATATAGTGTTGCTATGGAGTGTGATGTGCTAATTAATTTGTATATAGCAGCCAAGACGATCTGCTTTACACTTACAATTCGTGCTGACTGAATCCGAGCAAGTCTCCTGCCACTTCCACCACAATGTAGTAACACTCTGCAGGTACGGCTCAAATCTTGCTCTGTTTCTTATTATTTGTGTTGGCTCACGCATTTTAGTTTCTCCCAACTTCAGTAGATCGGATTTCTAGCTATCTTCTTCCTTTCAGTATGTGCCCACGTATTTTTAAGCTGCACCTGATTATATATAGGCATAGCACGGGCTTGGATTTTTAAGCATGCCACATCTCCTTCTGTTTATGTAGCCACCATGTTACATGTTCTGTACTTACAGTTCCTGGCAATATACTTACAGTCTCCTAGCCATCAAGGCCTCTTGGTTATCTACCGGGTGGCAAACCGTTAGATCTCAGATTGATGAAATGAACCAGTGCTCTGTATATGCATCCAGGTTCAGGTGCGGGTGCAGGAAAAGAGGAAGATACAAATACAGTCAGGATGGTTGACAGCTGCAAGATACGCCAGATTGTTTCTGTATGTTTCCCTACTATGCGCACAACATTCTTGAACGTGTTTCCTTTTAACCTCGATGCTAGACAGGTTAATCAGTTGAATTCATTCTAAAGATTCAGTGATGATGACACTAACACCCCTAGTATTCTTTCAGGCAGAATTAAAGGTTGGGCGAAGACTGTCTCTTCCAATTCAATGCTCCGGTGAACTTGGGGCAATCTTTTAGGCAGAATTAACGGTTGGACTCCTTCCGCTGGAACATCAATTATTAACTGCATGTTGCAATATCCAGAGGATAATCATATAATGATCTGTTGCTAATTATCAATAGAGACTTGCTTTGTTTGCCCGTGGGTCGCTGCTTGTATGATTCCATGCTATATCTTGTACCGAATCATAACTGAAGAATGACGACACCTGCTTACTGTATAAGATTGTGCACTGAAGAATGCCGACGCCGACGAAGAGCATAGCCAGGTCAGATAACTTCTCTTTCGTCCAGTACTAGTCGACAGCAAATGAGATGCTAATTGCCACTTTCTGCATTCAGAATTAATCTCCCTCTATCTTGTTGTTTTAACAGCCAAGATGACGTACTGTACACATACAGGCCCTGTCCAATAACCATGCCACTGTATAACTGCATGCTCATCAGCCAAGTTCCATTAGGGGTTCAGACTTGTGAAGAAAATCAGCGGCTACAAGTCCACTACATCACTAAACGAAAAATTGGGAACTTCCTGCAGCAGGACAGCTGCACCATGGACATGAGAAAGTGGGAATCCAATTATAGCACCATGCATCTGCACCCAAATCGCCTGCATATATTTCCAAGGCTGCAGGCTGCAGGTGATTGATTTTTCTATATCCATGGTCTTATGCATAGATTTTCCTTTCAGCTTATATTTTCCCTGTTTTTGTACAAAAGAAGAAAATAACACTCTGTTCTTTAAACATAAACCCCAAATTATTAAGCCATATAATCTGCACTGTATGTTGTTGCCTGTCATCTCCAAACAGAACTACTAGTTCTTTTTCATATGGTCAGTTTGGTCTCTTAGACTCTCGCCATTACCAATGGGGCTACCTCCTCTTGTCTTTTATAATTTGAAGCACCCCTTTTGTTTACACACTTTACAGGAAGTTAGGATTTCGCAAATCCAGGTCAAGCTGGAATGTGGCATGATTAAGGTCATGATGCAATTAATGCGACTTATGGTGGTGCATTAGAGTACCAAATTTTCTGCTGAAGGTTGTATAATAGCACGGAGCCAATTGGAGGAAGGCAAAACCAATGGAAGTACGAGAGGTGGGCACCGGCTGACCGCCTATTCCTTCTGTATTTCAGTGTATAATTGTATATTCTGGAGATAAATTAGTGCTCACAGTGTGGTAGGGGAGCATTTCCAAATGTCAGGAATCTTGATATTTGGCAGGAGCTGAAGCAACTCTCGCATGTGAGAATTGAGCAGGGTGGTTGAGAAGGACACTGAATGTTGTGAAGAGTGTGTACTGTGATCACACTGATGAGTGGTCAGTTCAATTTACTTCCTCTCTGTTCGTTGCGGTGCCTGTGCTTGTTTATTTTCTATGCCTGTGCTTGTTTGTAATCAAAGAATGGGTACTGCATATGCATGTGCCGTTGAGTCCGCAGTGCGGAGCGGAGCAGTCCCGTGGTACAAAATCAACCTGATTTCCAGTACTACTCTGTTTCAATGAAGATGATTAATTGCTCTCAAATTCTTTGCTTCGATTCACGCGAGGATGACCTCTTCTTTGCTTCGATTCACCCCTTCTGCACGCTGCACTCAGGTCGTCGTTTTGAGGTCAAAACTCCTCTTCACGCTGCACTCAGGTTGCCCCAAACTCCAGTTCAACGTAATTACCTGCTGTTAGTTCCACCTGCTAGCTACACATACAAAGCTTATCTTATACTGTCACGTTCTCAAGCTGCAGTGCTTTGATATCTCTGCTTCGATTTTCCGCTGAGCTTGATTTTATTCCTATAATCCATTTCAGAGCAGAAAAAAAATATTGTTTGTTTGTTTGTTTGTTTGTTTGCTTGCTAGATAACTGGTCAGAATGGTGGTACCTTAAAACTGTCAGAAATACTGTTTGCTTGCTAGATGAGATTTGACCACCCAGCACCTTAACCCAAAGGCCCAAGTGAATAATCTCAAGTGAAATTGGAAGCCATTGGATCTTTTTCTGATCCAGGAGGGAGTTCTCGATGTTGCTCCCTCAACAGTCCAAGTTCCTCTGAAACATGAACATTGAAGTGATCATCCTGATAACTGGTCAGTTCAATAAGCACCAACTCCTCTTTGTTTGAAGCTGTTATGTCACATGATCTTCATATACTTGCAATTTCTTATGTGGTTTTCAGCTTATCACGAACACATAAACATTTGTTGATGAAATAAAACTAATGCATCCTCTGTTTATGCATTTCAGTTGGAGAGAACAAGTGGAAAATGCAATAGACTAAACCACTGGCGCTGCCTCCTGCAAGGCTACTCGGGGGCGAACCCTAGCACCTCCGCCTCATTCCCCCTTCACATCTCTCCTCTCCGCCGCGGCCGCGTGGGACCGGTGAAGGTGGCGGCGGGGATCTGGGCGTCTTCACCTCAGGTGGAGGGCCTCGGCTTCCAAGGTGGCGGCCTGGGTGGTGGCATGTTGTGCGGCCGGCTGGTTAATTTTGTTGGGTCACCTCCCCGGTCGTGTGGGTGGTGTGGAGGTGGTGTGCTACGGCTGTTGCGCCCCCCCTCCCCCGCTGGTTGCTGGTCGCCATTGATATGTTCGACCTCAACCCTATCTACTCCGATCTGCACCAGATCCGGCCACTGGTTTAGAGGGAATCCCTTGGTCGGTGCGGCGGCCACTCCGGAGGCGGCGCCTTTGGGTGTTGTTCCCCTTGTTGGAGGCTTCAGAGAGGATCCCCTTCCTTCCATCCCTCCCAGGAGCTCAGGTGAAAGCCTCAGACCCCCTGTTCCAAGCGACGATGACACCGTGGTGGCGTGCTCCTTCCTGAAGGCGTCGTTCGGGGGCTGCTCAAGCAGTGGTGGAGGTGGCGCCAAGCTACATCTTCGGCATCTTCTCGGTCTCTGGTGCGGTTGGTCCGCGCCATTGGTGTGAGGGGATCGGTGTCCTTCTTGGCGCCGGCGGTCCGGTGATTCCTATCCTTGACCAATGTATCGTGCGGCCATTTTTGGCCTTCTCCGTGGTTCGGCACCTTCGTTCAACATCTCACATCTGGCGTTCTGTCTTGCCGCTGCCGGCGACGGTGCTTGGGTGGTAGGGCCTCTGTTACGTGTGGGTCTACTCATGTCGTCTCTCTTTCGGCAGCCTGGGTGAAAGGGTGGTGGCCTGTGCGGCGGTAGAGACAAATCATTGTTGCCCATGTTTGGTCCTTCGGTGGCTGTCAGCAAACACAATAGTCACACGGTGATGCCCTCCTCCCGTGGCCTTAGTAGGTTAGCTGGTGTAGGTATAGCGGCGGTCGTTGGCAATGGTGTGGTCTGTTCTTGCACGTTGTGAAGTTGCCTTGAGTTGTTCTACCAAGCACCTTGTACCCCTTATTTCCGTTGTTTTCCTTTGTGTATGTTGTTGCCCTCTAATCTTAGTCGGTTGATGGCTTTGTTAATTCAAAGCCAGGCTAGATTCGAGCTCTTCTCGGACTTGGCCGGCGCCTTTTCTCTAAATAGACTAAACCACACAAGATGTTGCTACTAAGGCCCTCCCCAATGATCCACCTTGTACAGGTGCTAAGACTGCCATGTAGAAAAAAAATCTGATGTGGCAAGATAATAAAGAGGAGAGAGGTGAGTTTGGTGACCCGAGAAAGAATCAATACCAAGCACGTGAACCTAGGCAAAAATAATTAAATGAAAGAAATCCACCAATGCATGAAATAGTTTAGCTACTAAAGCATTAAATATAAGGAGCTTAGCACCAACAAGTGAAGCATCTATGCATTGTGGACATTAGTGTTGCTAAACTTATTAATATGCTTAGCACCTTTTCTAAGCACCAATGCATTGGAAGTGGCCTAATAAAGCTGCATATATTGTGATGCCTTCATTGGCCATCCGACTCGGCATTCCAAGTCCGCTGGCGGTGGCCCCTAAGCCGCAAATTGAAACTGAGATACCCCATAGGAGCGCATTGCTCTATAACGGAGGTGACGTAGCAGTTTACAAGTGGAAACTGCTGGCCCAGATGACAATTGCTTATTGGGAACATTGTAGAATGGATCAACCTGATGTGAACACGTGCAATTAATTGTGAATACAAACTCACTTTGTTTACTAGCACCTAGGGATGGAATTCGAGCCGAGTCAAGCCAGCTCGTTTCATTAACGAACTAGCTCGACTCGACTCGTAACTATAACGAGCTCAAATTCAAAATTAATTCGACTCACATAGCTCGTGAGCTAGCTTGTTTAGCTTGTTAAGCTCGTTATAGGTACTAAGATGTATATATTAAGCATGTACAATGTTCACAAACAATTGTAAGTAGCTTAACTTACAATTATCAGTACAATCAACATGTCAGCAAGTCAATAGCAAGTACATGACCAAAACAATAAGCAAGTTAGTAACATGTACATGACCCGAGAGGTGGGCTTACGCGACACTGCCGCCATTGCAAACTCTATGAGACAGGTGGAGAATAGACAAACATGTTTCCCGCTATTTCTCTAGGGATGGAAGGAGAGGAATGGTGTGTGTCTGGTGGGCGGTTGGGCCTAGTGTTATTTGGATGGGCCATGTGTTCTGCCTGTGCGATTGGCTTGGGATGCAAGGTGGTTCTGCGTTGCTGGTTTTTATACTGGAGTTACACGAGTAGCCATGAACTCGACTCATTTAACTTGGTCCCTAAACGATCTTAAAATAAAGCTTGGCTCGACTCGTTATTCTACGAGTTCGAGTCGAACGAGTTACACGAGTAGCCATGAACTCGACTCATTTAACTTGGTCCCTAAACGATCTTAAAATAAAGCTTGGCTCGACTCGTTATTCTACGAGTTCGAGTCGATTCGAGCTGAGCCACGAGCTATTTGTTTAGCTCGTGAGCTTCGAGCTTTTTTTCCAGCCCTACTAGCACCCATTACCGAAAAAGGGTCTCCCCGCTTTGTATTCCAAAGCAAACCATCATTGTACACATCGCAATGCCGGGGCGAGTAGCACAACAAGCCCAAGAAAAATAAGAAGAAATAAATGCCAACAACGGCAGCTCGACAAAGCGCGGCCCGCGAGCACTGCGCCCTTCGGAAACAAACCACCACAGTCCGAAGCACCTATCTACCGCGAACTAAGCAGCACCTCCAAGAAGGGATGCAACGCCGATGACGCTGTTGCCCGGACAAGCCATAGGGCCAGTTCACGGAGGGAGGTGGGGGATAGCTACTACCGACACCCTCCATGAAGGGATAGTGGCACCCGCCGGTGTCACCGCATCGGAGCCAGACGAGCCGGCAAGGATTTCTCCCGCACTCCAAACCCCACCGCCCAACCGGAGCCGACCAGCCAAACCACCGCCCAACACCATGCGCCACCACGGTTGCGCCGCCACCACGCCATCTCGCTGCGAGCACCTCCACGGGCCAAGATGACCGGAGAGAAGATCCAAGCGACGGGAGCAACAATACCAAGGCCGAGCGGGAGGGAACTGTTGGGGAACGTAGTATTTCAAATTTTTACCTACAATCACGCAAGATCTATCTATATGATGCATAGCAACGAGCGGGAGAGTGTGTCCACGTACCCTCGTAGACCGAAAGTGGAAGCGTTAAGTAACGCGGTTGATGTAGTCGAACGTCTTCGCGATCCAACCGATCAAGTACCAAACGCACGGCACCTCCGCGATCTGCACACGTTCAACTCGGTGACGTCCCTCGAACTCTTGATCCAGTTGAGGCCGAGGGAGAGTTCCGTCAGCACGACGGCATGGTGACGGTGTTGATGAAGTTACCGACGCAGGGCTTCGCCTAAGCACTACAACGATATGACCGAGGTGGAAATATGTTGAGGGGGCACCGCACACGGCTAAAACAATAACTTGTGTGTCTATGGGATGCCCCCTCCCCCGTATATAAAGGACGGGAGGAGGGGGCCGGCCGGCCTCATGGTGCGCCCCCAAGGGGGGGAATCCTACTCCTACTAGGAGTAGGTTACCCCTTTCCTAGTCCTAATAGGAGGGGGAAGGAAGGGGAAGAGGAGAGGAAGGAAAGGGGGGCCGGCCACCCTCCCAATTCGGATTGGGCTTGGGGAGGGGCGCGCCCCTCCTCTTGGCCTTCTCCTCTCTCTTCCACTAAAGCCCATGTAGGCCCATTAAGCCCCGGGGGGTTCCGGTAACTTCCCGGTACTCCGAAAAATGCCCGAACTCATCCGAAACCTTTCCGGTGTCCAAACATAACCTTCCAATATATCAATCTTCATGTCTCGACCATTTCGAGACTCCTCGTCATGTCCGTGATCACATCCGGGACTCCGAACAAACTTCGGTACATCAAAACACATAAACTCATAATACCGATCGTCATCGAACGTTAAGCGTGCAGACCCTACTCATCTCCGGTCAATAATCAATAGCGGAACCTGCATGATCATATTGGCCCCCACTTATTCTACGAAGATCTTTATCGGTCAAACCGCATAACAACATATGTTGTTCCCTTTGTCATCGGTATGTTACTTGCCCGAGATTCGATCGTCGGTATCTCAATACCTAGTTCAATCTGATTACCGGCAACTCTCTTTACTCGTTCCGTAATGCATCATCCCGTAACTAACCCATTAGTCGCATTTCTTGCAAGGATTATAGTGATCTGCATTACCGAGAGGGCCCAGAGATACCTCTCCGAAAATCGGAGTGACAAATCCTAATCTCGATCTATGCCAACTCAACAAACACCATCAGAGACACCTGTAGACACTAGTAGAAAAAGGGCCTATTGTCCCGGTTCGTAAGGGTCTTTTGTCCCGGTTTAGGAACCGGGACTAAAAGTTCGTTACTAATGCCCTAGGCCTTTAGTCTCGGTTCTTACACGAACCGGGACAGATGGGCCTCCACGTGGCCGGTGCTGCGAGCCCAGGCAGGAGGCCCTTTAGTCCCGGTTGGTGGCACCAACTGGGACCAATAGGCATCCACGCGTCAGCTGTTCAGGGGCTAGGGTTTTTGTTTTTTTTCTGAAAGGGGCGGGGGTGGATTTGGGGGTTTTGTATGGTTAATTAAGGTGTTTCATATATTGTGTTAGGTAGCTAATTAATTAATAGAGAGAAGTGTCCTCTCTTATCTCTGTGCTTGATCGACGCTACGTACTATACGTATAGAGAGGCCCTCGACACGCTAGCTAGTAAGAAAATGAAGGAAACCATTAAGTACAGAAGTTCGTCATGCATACCGAGAGAAGTGATCGACCTCTACTTCTCCGAGAGATTGGTCGAACAACAAGTTTTCGTATTATCTATCCGACGCTACTGGCTACATACATATACAATATGTAAGATCTCTTACAATCCCCTAGCATTTGAACTCAAGTTCCACATGGTATTCTCCGGTTTTATTAATGACGTGGTCAAGAAAGAATCCCGCCAATTACTCTTGAATTGCTTTCATGCGATCTTGTGGTAGGAGTTCATTCCGCATCTGCCACGTCTAATTTGAAGAAGGGGGTTAATACATATATATGAATGAAACTCAACAGAAATGATGGTGTAATAAAATGAAATTGTGAATATTATTGCTTACGCACTTCATATTGTCTTTTAGAGTAGCCCCGCTTATCTTTGCAAGTCGCGTTGTAGATGAACTCGCACACGTAGTATCCACAGTTATCATTCCCTTGTTCCTGCCACAAGTACTTTACAAGAAATAGAGGTCAATCAAACTGATAATGAAGCATTATAAATTGCACTGATGAAAATAGCTAGAATCAACGGGAGATGCGCGCAACTAGCTAGCTAGTAGTACTTACTTTCGGGTATGTATATCGCAGCTCCTTCGGCAGTCCCGGAGCTTCTGCGGTGAACTTTTTCCAAACCCTGCAAGACAAAGAAAATAATTATTACTTGAGATATCAGAAAATGAAAAAAAGTTGCCGATATGGTGCGATAATGATCGATTGAACTTACTTGTTGAGAATTTTAGTCATGTCCGCATAGGTCTTGGGATCTTTTCGTCTCAAGTCTAAGACAGTTACTAGTCCCTGCTCAAGCTTAATCTCCAGGAGAATATAGTGGAAGTTGCGCACGCATGCATAACTCAGCAATTACATTACTATAACCTCGCTCGAGTAATAAGGGAAACCGAATATGCACACGACAGCAACACTCACTCGAAGTTGTAAGGAAAGAGTATTAAATCTTTGTTTTGATTTATTATCAATGATTTGAGCAAGTTGGCCTCGACATCTTTGCCGCTCTTTTTAACCTGAAATTCATCTATAAGATTTGTGTTAATGAACCCAGTATTATACATTTCTGCTTTTCTGCACTCGACGATCTTCAATCTGCATAATATAGTGAGGATAATTATAAATACATGCAATGAAAGAGCTGAGCTATATATAGAGACTTAATGACAGAAGTAGTACTTAGAGACAGTAGCAAGTGATCGTTAATTCATCGAGGGCCTTTTGATTGAAGAACGGGAAGAACTCCTCAGATGGAACATACAACAGATCAATTCCAACGAGGTCGTGCTCCTCTTTAACTCTCAGATACAAAGTATCCGTCCCCCCAGACTCTCTACAGGTTTTCATGTACCAATCATGGAATCTTCGCATCATCGTTGTTAGAGATTTTTCATCTTTGACGAGAGGTTTCCCGTACTCGTATCTGTGTTCGTCCACCTCCAAGAAATCATAATGTACATCGTCGGGCAGGTAATCTCCAAGATTGTTATAACCGGGCACCATCCCCGGATCATTAGCGACGATGTCGCTAGACACATTGAGCGGGGGGCACGATTGGTTCGCTTGTTCGCCGAGCTGGGCAATTTTTTTCCCAACTGCTCGTCGTTCTTTTAACCTTTGATCACTTCTAGTACTTCCCGACCGCTCCGCTTGGATATATACCTTTTCAGTAACGCGCACATAGTTGGTTTTCGGCGGAGACTTTGGTGGTTTCCTCAGGGCATCGATAGTGCGCTTTGCTTTCACCGGATCTACCTTCTCCTCCGGAGGTGGATGTCTCTTTGCTTTCACCCCTTCAAAGAAGTCCTTCACTTCTTTTTCCATGATCTTCTTGTTTTCTTCCACGGTACTCTCTTACGGTAACTTCTCTAGAGGCTTGAGAGGTGGACCGTATCTGTATTGCCTCCCGCCTCTGGCTGTACTGCTAGAAGCCGGAGCAGACGGAGCGGCTGCGGCTATCTTCTTTCGTGCTTGCTTACGAGGCGGAGGAGAAGGACTACGACGCGCCGGAGCAGACGGGGCTGCGGCGGGTCTCTTCCGCCCTTGCTGGCGAGGCAGAGAAGGAGGAGGCTGGTGACTGCTCGGGCGCGCCGGCGCAGGCGGAGAAGGAGGCGGAGTGCCGCCACGCGCCGGAGAAGGAGGCTGAGTGCCCTGATCACTCGCCAGAGGAGGAGGCAGAGTGCCCTGACTCGCCGGAGGAGGAGGAGGAGGCGGAGGCGTCCAGTTCGGAAGGTTGATGAGCTCCTTCCGCCATAGGCATGGAGTCTTCAGACAAGAACCCAGCCGAGTCTCCCCGTCACCCATAGGGTGGTCAAGCTGGAGGTCCTCAAATCCTTCTGTGATTTCATCCACCATCACCCTAGCATATCCTTCTGGAATCGGCCGGCAGTAAAAAGTTGCGCTAGGTTTAGGAGGTGCAACAGAGCCAACAGCCGCCTTGACTTTCAATTCCATCCACTGCGTCATAATGTGGCAATGCTGAGACTCCGTGATAGCATCCATGGGGTAGCTAGCAGGAGCCGTGATGACAGGCTCCTGAAGCAGCTCCGTGGAAGCCACGCTGCTTCTCCGCTGAGATGGCGGGGTAGCACCGGTGTAGCCTCGGCAGGTCGCATGCTGCGAACTGCGTCTCGTTCCTCTAGCGCCTGTACCCATGCGTCAAGCGCCTGTAGTTGGGTCAACTCCTTTTTCTTATTCCTCTCCCGGAGTTTGTAACCGCCTGCGTCGGGAAATCCAGCCTTCCACGAAAGGGAGCCTGGCGTGCCTCGTGTCCGTCCGGGGTGCTCAGGATTCCCGAGGGCCTCTGTGAGCTCGTCATTCTCTCTGTCCGGAACGAACGTCCCTTGCTGCGCTTTTTCGTTATACTCCTGAAGCTTCTCGATGGGTGTGTTCAGCTGCTCGTTGGTCCAAACGCACTTCCCTGTTACAGGGTCCAATTTTCCCCCAACCCCGAAGAACCAAGTCCTGCAACTGTCTGGCCAGCGTCGCGTCTCTGGTTCGATCCCTTTATCAATGAGGTCATTCTCAGCCTTGTCCCACAACGGCCGGGCTTTCAGGTAGCCACCTGACCCCGTGCGATGGTGATGCTTCTTCTTTGCAGCATTTTTCTTGGTTGTCGCTGACATCTTCGCCGCTCTCTCAGATTTCTTGGTGACAAATGCGGGCCACTGATCTTTGATCTTCTCAAATCAGCTGATGAATTCTGGAGTCTTGTCTTGGTCGACAAACGATGATTTCAGCTCATTCTTCCACCTCCTGAATAGCTCAGCCATATTCTTAAGAGCATAAGTCTTGATCATTGGCTTTTTAACTGGATTCTCCGGATCCTCCTCTGGCGGGAAGGTGAAATTTTCCTGCAGCGCGGTCCAAAGATCAGCTTTCTGCCTATCGCTGTCATAACCACCTGAGAGTCTTTGTCCTTAGGCTTCAGCCATTGCTCGATGCTGATGGGGATCATGTCCCTAACTAGAACCCCGCACTGAGCATTAAATTTTTGCTTGGTCCAGAGGGGTTCAACCGGTTGGCCAGCGCGATCAATTTCGATGATCGTGTACCTTCAATCCGCGCGCAACATTCTCTTCGGGCCTCGTCTCGTTACCGAAGTGTTGCTCGATCCGGAGGGCTAGAAAAGTAGAAAAAGAAGAGAGTTAATATGTGTACATACCAAAAACAATTAATGCATCAATTAGCTATAGTCAGCACATGCTTAATTAATTAATATATATACCTGGCCGGACTGCGTTCGGTCACCGGAGCCGTCATCACGGTGTCCTTCCTCCTCCATTCGGTCACCGGAACCATTATCACGGTGTCCTTACTCCTCCATTGTTTGATCATCGTCGTAGCCTGCTTCTTCATCCTGTCTTTCCAGACCATCGGTGCATGTGTCGTTGAGAAACGACAAGACGGCATCACTTCCGTGTGCGATTATCTCCCCCAACACCGCTTCTTTTCCTTCATCTCGGGGGTGCGGATCCATAGTTTCTGCAAATATTTACAACATGGCAATTATTATTCAAACATGACAGATGGATATATTAGTGGCAAACGTAGAACTAGCTAGCTAAGCACAATAAGGAATCATATTAGTGGCCTAGCCTCGACGCTTCTCTAGGGTTTGGGATGGCCTCGGCAACGCTTCAAGGGTTTGGGGTGGCCTCAACAACGCTTCAAGGGTTCGAGGTGGCCTCGATGACAATGCTCTTTTAACTTGGTAAATTTGGGTGGCCTCAAGAGAGTTTGTCGATCGGGTAGGGGCGCGGCGAGAGGGGGTAGGAGACCGACATCGTTTTTTCTAGGGTTTGGGTGTCCTCGAGAGTTTTGGTCGAGCGAGAGGGTCGGGGGGTGCTCCGGACGCCCCCCCCTCACTTTAACAAAGAACTACCTTAAAAAAAGACTTGCTTCGCCGCGGGTGCTTGATCGGTGCGACGTGGACTCGGCGGAAACACTTTACGAAAATGCGGTGGTGGCCGGGCCGGGCGGTTTTCTTTTCCTTCTTCATTTTTTCCTTTGTTTTCTCTTATATGTTTGTTTTCGTTTTCATTCTACATTTTCATACATATGAAAAAAAAAGTTTCTATACAAAAGTGCACAATTTTTATGAAAAAATTACAACATCTAAATTAACTATACATCTAAATAAAT